>NW_025763552.1:0-1200000 GCF_020744255.1 Microdochium trichocladiopsis | reverse complement strand
CTCTCTCTCTTCGTGGCCTTTGCACCCACTGATGAACATGCGGGCCTCTGAAGCGAGGAACGAATGCATCGTAATCTAGGAGTTGATTGCGGAAGGAAGAACGACACGGGAGGCGGGTTATTGTTTTCTTGCCCGGCAGAAGCACGAGGATGAAGCAAATCACGACCGATCCTGATCTTCTGATCGGCACTACATCGCAACCCCCGCCACGACGCTGTCGGGACCTGTCCGCCGGTGGACCCCGGCGGGTGGTGAGTCTCCGACTCCGCAAACATCTCCGGTCGAATCAGCTCCCGCGTTCCCCACGTTTTCGCGGAGAAACCCCGAGTGGGCCCCGTCGGCAGTGGGAAATGCCCGAGGCAAGAACCTTGGAACTCGTGCTCCCATGGCGGTATTTCTTGGCGTGGCCCTGATCTCAGGTGTTGTCTCTTGACTTTTACTTCTGATGAAACAATTCTCAACCAGCTGAGACCATTGGTAAACTCGCATATATCCGTTCTCTATCAGGTCTGATCACTATGGTCGGGTCATCGCTACTCCCCGTGGGATCGTGGGATTCCCACCTCCACATCATCGACACGACTCGTTATGAGCAGACACCCGACACGGGCTCGACTGTCATTCACGGCACTGTATGGGAGAACACCCTCTTCGAGACCTCGCTTGGCTGCTCTCATGTCGTCATCATCCAGCCCACGAGGTATGGAAACAACAACACCGCCACGCTCGAGGCCCTCGCTGCATACGGACCCAAACGTGCACGAGCCGTCGTCCAATTCGACCCGGAGACCATCACAGACGCAGAGCTGCGGGAATGGCATGCTCTCGGTGTCCGGGGCGTCAGAATCAACCTGGCCAACTCGAAGAATCCCACGTCAAACACGCCACCGGAGCAGATACCGGGTCTGGTCCGCAAGTACGCCGACAAGGTCCGCCCCCTGGGCTGGGTCATCCAGTTCTTCATCAGCATGAAGGACATTCCTCTGATTGAGCCAGTCGTGCCCACCCTGGGCCTGAGGGTCGTCATCGACCACCTGGGCAGCCCAAAGCTCCCGAACACAACGACCTGCCATGGCCTTGACCCCTATGCAATCGAGGGCTTCTCATCGCTGGCCAAGCTTCTCCAGGGTGGTAGCACATGGGTCAAGATCTCCGCGCCGTATCGGTCTGTCAGCAACCAGACGACATCTTCAGATTATGCCGTCCTGGACCCTCTGATCCTCGAGCTGTTGCGTATTAATGGCACCAAGACGGTGTTTGGCACGGATTGGCCGCATACGGGGTATGAGACTCTCGATATCCATCCCTGGGCGCACCGTCTCGTGAATCTGGTTGGTGGGGATGGCAAGTTGCTTGATGGGCTATTCAGGGATAACGCGCGGGTCCTCTGGGATGCGGAATAGATTTCAAGCGATTGCAGAACAGTTATAAATTGGAAGCTTCTCTCACATCATGATCCGGCACAATGGACCAGAGTGAGGGGACTTTTGGACAAACGGCTACAATCCCCCGAGAAATATCCTTGCTTCTCAGAAAGCGACACAAGCACCGTCCCTCCTCTTCTCACCTACACCGATAAGACTTGCGCTCCCACCTAACGATTTTTGTACTTCCCGTTTTCTCGAGATACCTGGGATGTTTCCTGATCGTCGTTAGCGCCCCAAATATGTGACAAGATGTTATATGGTGGGACGGTCTTGCTGAAATGCACCTCGAGTGCTAATTTAACATCTTGTCTGATGGCTAATAACCTCATGTCGCTCGCGAGGACCAGAATCGAGAGATGAAAGAGAACGAGAGCCTGGAGAGGGATCCTCACCGGGGTCAGGCTAGGACCATGAAAGCAACGACTCTGCACACGGGCGTTGATGAATATGCACGGCTGTCAGGATGAGTCAGCTACGTTCTGCGCGTGTATGGATTGATTACGTACCTACAACAGAGGCACCATGCATGGAGGCTCATTGTTTCCAGTACCACCACCACCCCGCTGCGATCAAGGGCATCAATACCACAGTCACTACGATGGCTGCTGATTTGCGCAGGGCTGGTGCAAGGAGTCCCTTCAGCGTGGCCTCGAACTCCTTGGGAGCATTTCCTCTGGGGTATCGTTGCTTTGGGATCTCCTTGCCAAGGAAGGGGCAGATTTGCTCCCACCCGAAGCCGTCCTCGAGGCGGCAGACAAGGAGTTGTTGTTTGGGAATACGACTCTTCGTCATGGCGCTCCTAGGCTGGGATGTCAGCTCGTCTAGCTTGGGTGACGCGGAATCTAGCTAGCAGGCAACGGTGATCTTACACCTCTAGCCTGCGCTCAATAGCTTTCTCCATGCCCATCTCGCTTTCACAGCCGTACCCTAGATAGCACGCGTTCTCCATGGAAGCGTTCAACTCGGCAAAGTTTTCGATGAAGGTGTCAATCAGTCGTATCCACGTCAAGGGGAATTTCTTTGTCATGGTGAACAGCGGAATCGCGGCGTTATTGAGTGACCTCACCCAAGCATCGTTTTCGCGCTCAGTCAGGATGAACTTGGCGTCCGGGTAGAAGCTGAGGAATTCTTCTGGGAACCATTGTGGGATTTCAATGATCACCTGGGTCGATGCTCCCTGTCAGTCAGAGAGGAGGAGCAAGGTCCTCGCAGGTTGGCCAATGGGGACTGACGTTGTAGTTCGCCATCCACTTGTCGAACTCGGCTTTCCCGTAAGGTTTACCTGCGCCGGAATACTTGCAGTCGAAAGCCTCCTTGAGAAGCTGCATGTGTGTTATACCCTGATGCACCACCTCGTACATGCGGTAAGGCTTGTACCCAAGCATCTGCATAGCCTGATACAATGAGAATGTCCCCATGCTTAGTGGGGTCGAACCTCGCATCAGCATTGCTTCTGGGTGTTAAGATCCCCGGCGCCGCGACTTACCGGCTGCTGCTCATCACAATGACGTCCTTTTCCAGGATTTTGGAAGGCTCCGGGAGGCTGTCGATGAGCCGAGCCATTGTTATGATCGTTGATGGCACGAGATGGCAGCTGTAGAATAGTCTGGATGGTGAATATTGAGTGCGGCGGAGAGATTGTTGATTATGGCAAATCTTGAGGGATATATACACATGGCCGGAACTCATCGCTATGCTTCTGTGGCTTGCCCGGCTAGTGCTTACGGGAACACGTATGTACGTGTGTCGCTATGCCCAGGCGGACTAAATTAGGTTCTGCCACAGGAGAACGATTGGTATAGGAGTATACGCCGAGTTAACCTAAAATTTATCTCTTCCACCACCTCAATCCGACGGGCCGTTGACAACTCCACCTTCCAAAGTCGTCGAGCTTCACAGAGTGAAAAGATGTCACATCGAACCTTTTGACAGCACCGGGAACTGCGCTGGATCAGAGCAAGGCTGGCAAGATACTTTTGCCTCATCTGCGCCTTTGTCTCTCACTGTACATGACGTGTTCCAGCTGGCCATGGGACTCTTCTTCTCTGTTGCAGCGCCAACCACAGTAGCGGCTTCAATGTGCAGGGTGCACGCAAGGCTACGCCGTCTCTCTGGGTGCTCCGCCGTTTGGGTTCATCTACGGCATCGTAAGCTCACTTCCCCTCGCCTTCCGCTTTGGACCAGGGAAAATGACCAGCATGGCTGGCGCGGACCCAAATCGCCCTCGCCCTGATCATCGTCTGGGCAGGGAAGATTGCCACGCGCACGAGATTCCTCAAGAGCACCGAGGTCGGCCTCACCTCGGGTTTGACGCGCTAACTGAGCACTACCTCTGGGAGCGCGAGGGGCGGGCTGGGACGATAAAAGACAAGATCGAGGCGAGGCTGTGGTAAAATTTGTGTCTTTGTCCGAGACACTCCGGTGCAGCGAGCTGTGGGCTCTGTCCTGGGTGAGGATGGACCACACGGCAGAACTTGATGCCAGGTAAGACTCCCTGAGTTTGCACAGTCCTAACAATCTTCTAAGTCTTTGCTTGTCCCCTTGTCATTCTATCTTTTGTCTCAGCCGTCCTGCAGTGTGCTCAATTCAAAGTGTCATGTGCGTTCTGTGTCGACTGCACAGGTATCAAAGCAACGCGTATCGGTCTCGCAACAAATCTTCTTCACCTCGCGTGGCTAGCACACGGACGGCAATGAAAAACAAAAGGCCTGTCAGACGTCCCACGAAGCCCACCCCGACCATGCCGTCCAGAAGACAATGCACAAAGATCGGGGTTGAGATCATCACCACTCTCTATACAGCCCACCACTGCACGAGGCAGGGTGAAGGCCGCCATCCTCACGGACAGGGCGAGAGTACGGGAGACGTAGCACACGAGGTGACTAGCTCCCGGAGTAAAAAACTTCACTCTAAGGCAGCGGGGATTTTTGGGTCATCAACCAGGGTGGGATCTGTGGCTCCTGTAGGGAACACAGAGATGGGATTTTTCCTTTAGAAGTGATTCTCTGAAGTAAAATCGCATGAGAAGGAAAGGAAAAGAGGGAGAGAACAGAGGGAGGTGGACGACGATTATATACGCCTCGGGAGTGGAGTCTGATTGCAGGTTTGTCATCCGCGATCCACTTTTGGGTGGTTGGCAGAGATTTTTCTTTTGACAGGCGGCCGAGAAAAAGAAAAAGCACGGTGTGGATCAGACCTGCGGTGGGCGCCCTCGTACAGTGCGGTGTTGTGGCAGGATTCTTGCGAAAAAGTGCAACCTCTTTAATTACAGACATGGTTCGAGGAAAATGGAAAGCACCTTCTTGTGGACATTCGTCATCTCAAATATGCCCGACTGGCCAGGTCTGGGGCACAAGTGTCTATTGGCAGCTTACCTCCCTTGTATCCCCCAAAGTAGATGGTGCACTGTGACTCAAGTCACTGTTCCCAACGTATTTACGCAGCGAACCGTGCTTGCAGTTGGCTTGCCTCTCCCTCGCACTGATCGGCAAAGTTGAGCCAGCTTCAGAACTACGATCACTGTGCTGAATGGTTCAATGCCCTCTCGGCTCACTGTCTTCTGTGTCACGACTCTGCTTAAAATGTCACAGCGCGATCTTTGAGGATTTTCTCAAGGACTCGCGAGCATCCATTGAGATCTACGCGGTCATGCAGAGGTAGGTTTTGAAAATATGCAGCTTGTAAATGCCATAAAACTATTCGCTATGCAACCCATGCTCATTCAAGTGTCTTGGACCCCTGACAAGACCAGTTCTCGTTTCTGCCCATGGCCTACCCGGTCACCCTCACTTTCCGAACCCACTACTCCATTTCCTCCAAAGCAGCAGCTTCGCCAAACATATCTCGTCCATTTCTTGGTCCCTCTATACGCGTGCGGCACAACCGGGCGCTACGGATAGGGCAAGCTCCTCTCAGGAGACATAAGGGTTGACGTGAGGGTTATAAGGCTCCTGCTTGGTGAGCTGATCATCCACAGCCGTGATGGTCACCCCGCTGAGATTGGGATACTCGTCTTGAAGCCAGACACTGTCGGTGCCGATCGCGTACGCGCCCAAGACGATGTAGGTCTGGCCAGTTGCCTGCTTGGCCAACGCCTGCGACATGCGCTTGACCAGCCTGTCCTTTGGCTGGCAGTCCCGCTGCCAGATCGACTGCTGGCTGCCGTAGGCGCCGTAGAAGTACTGGCCCCCGACCTGGGCGGCCAGCTTCTCGGCAGCTGTGACGTCGGCGCCAGATGTCCAAAAGACGGTGTTGGCTCCCACGCTCGTGTTGTCGGCGAGCCACTGCTGAATCTCATCGACCGTAGGGCACGTGCCCCGCGGGTTGAACTGGGCGGCGTCGACGTCGTCCCCTCGGCTGAAGCGGATTTCGTGGCCAGTTGGTTTGTACACTGGCGCCGCATCGACTGTAAAGCTGAGGGCGAAGATGAGGGCCTGGGTGAAGACAGTGATTCCCTTCATGTTGGATGTTTGACGAAGTGAAAGGCGGTGAATAGAGAGATATGGAGAGTGCAAATGTGTGCTCTGAGTGGAGGAGAAGGATGCTTTTTGATAGGTTGATCTGTCGTTGAAATGTCGCGAAGATGTGGTGATGATCCGAATGGTATGATGATTGCTTCAATGTTGTGATTTCGTCACCACTTTATAACACATCAGTGAGGAGCGATCGGCCTCCTGCTCGGAAACTTGCCCACGGCTCTTAGTATGGCTATACTGTATGAAGCGTGAGACGGTGTTTTTTTTCTCTTAGCAATGATTTGAACATGGTGTGAGCTCCGCGGCTCTGGTATACATAGTGGGCGCCTGGCATCTTTGGCGCTTATCCCGTCCGCAAGCGAGTATTCCGGCGATCCCCATGGCCCAAACTTTGATGCACGGAGAAGTGGCCAATGCCGTTCCAACGACCATCACCCTAAGGACCTGAACAAGTCGAGTGTCGTCCCGTACCGTAGTTACTAATGCAAACTATTCTTGTCGAAACGGGAGCGCTGTAGGTCTTGACCCCGTTCAGACGCTCGTGCCGTTCAACCGGGAGCCGAATTCCGGGCACGCTGGTCAACAGCTGGCAAGTCTGGAAAACTCCTTGGCTGTGGCCGACAGATCATGCCTTGTCGACTTGTACGTGAATAAGCCACGCACCCACAGCGTAGCTATTTTTACTGGGTGTGGGGTCGTCAAGTCCTGGCGACTCCACGCGGATCGCGTTGCTTATGCCACTCGAAGTCCGTCAAACCTATCCACACAAAGATCGCACGTTGTCGGCATCATTTGCCTGGGGCAAAAGGCTTCACGAGAGAATTCAACGCGGGTATTTTTTGAACCCAAAATAGTAAACACTGCAACAAAAACGCGGAGAGGGTGGAGAGAAAGATCGCTGTTGGTACGCCACCGGTAGGGTCCACTAGCGAGTACTAAGACAATTCGGGTTCAACCAATCAACCCTGCTCGTCGGCAGTCTTGGTAGGGCTGCAGGGCCAGGCAGTCACATCCGCCAACGATTGCGTCATGTGCGGGATTGATTCTGACCACAGAAGCAGAAAACAGCTGCCTTAAATGTTGCTGCCCAGCGACATGTCGTCTAGCACAATTTATTGGGAATACTCTGAGCGCAGGGGAATATGGTAATTCCGTTGCCCAACTTCCCCACCCGCGCCTGAAGTTCAGCTCAGCTCGACTCTTCTTCTCTGCAAATCGCTGCTCCAGCCATACATTTGCACCCCATCACTTTTAGCGTCATGCCAGCAACTATTCAGGACCAGCTCAACGCTGCGGCTGCTTCAGGTGACGTTGAACAGCTCCAGGCGCTTTGTCAATCCCACCGGCAGGAAATTTCCACGCGTGATGCGCAAGAGCTGCTCGCCACAGCCACCGAAGCCTTCCAGGCCTCAACCATCGACTATCTCCTCACGGAATTCCCAGAGATGGAGATCAAAATTGACGCAGTAGCCGAAGTCGCTGCCGGCGAAGGTTCCATCCCCATCTTCTCCAAACTCGTTGCCAGAGACCCTACCATTGCGAGCAGGCGCCTGGACAGGACCGGCACACCACTAAGCGTGGCCTGCACCGGGCGCCAGCCGGTCGCATTCCTACGATACCTTCTCGAGCTCGGCGCGGATCCGAATCAGAACCCCGACCTGACTGGCTACCCCATCGCGCTCGTAGCCGGTCTGTACCCTGACGACGAAGCTGCTGCGGCGATCGACCTGCTGCTGGAGCATGGTGCCCGCCTGGAGCACTCGGGGGCTCTCGGACACACGGCAGTGCTCGGTAGGGAGGCTTCACTACGGTTCCTGCTCGAAAAGGGAGCCAAGCCTGACACCGACGCCATCAAGATTGGGTCAAAGATCGGAGGTTCTCATCCGCTACACGACGTGCTGTGGGGAGGCCATATCGGCGCGGCAAAGCTCCTGCTTGATCACAGCTCGAGTATTAACGTTCACGATCAAAATGGGAAGAGCATCATGGAGAAGGCGGCACATCTTGAGGCAAAGGGAAAAGACAGAAGCGAGATCATAACCTTGTTGTCTGAGGTGGAAAAAGAGAGGTCGAATCAATGAGGTGTTTTGGTGTTGCACGCTTTAGTCTAACTACTCCTCAATACTGCGTACTTTGCAGCTGAAATTGTTCCAAGACGACCACCTGGGCTGGAACACATCGATCCTGAGACTAGCAGTAACATGAGCAACCCTTTGAAAATAATAATTGAGTCGTACTTGGGCTAACACCAAGGCAATCGATGCGGTAGCTTGAGGTGGTGCAGCGCATGGCCGCAAATATGATGCAGAGGATTCTATTCGTAGGAGATGGCGGGAGCGACTTTAGCGCGAACTCTTCAGCCCGGCCAACCATGGTTCCAACACTCTTGGCAGAGATTCCCTGGCGGCTCCTCTAGTCATGGGTACTGGCGAGGACAACCGGCCGCTAGCTGGCTGCGAGCGACCTGGTCAACCTAAAAAACTCGCGGAAGCGTCAGATTCCGCACACAAACTGCCGAAGGCATGGAAGTCGCTGTCGTTGCCGCCGTGATCGACCGCGTACCAGTGTAGGATGCCAGAAGTTGTCCTTGCGGAGGGCTTCAAGCCCTGAGCTACTGACTACAGGGGATAGTTATGCATAATGACCACTATTGGCGGCACCGGGCAGGGGGATTCATCTCAAGACACTTAGAGACGACTGAGTGGCCTGGCTTTTACTCAGCTGCGCGACAAGACGATAGTCTCGCGGTTCGATGGTCTTGTACGCGTGATGCCGCACCTCGGATGGAGCCAAACTTGGCGATGAAAGCTGCCAGTAACAGTGCTAATGTTACATGCACAAAATACATGATGCCTCTCATGACTCGAGGTGCTGGCTTGCGATGCGCGGCTTCACGAACCACATTTCTTGAGACATTCAAAGGGGCAAAGGCTACGAGAGCGGTAGCTGCCTGCAGATGGCATTTCGTATCTCCGTGCTTCGAGTCAGGCTGTTGTAGCGCCCGGATGGGTAGCGATCCCTGAGCTGCTTGGCGGCGTGTAAGACGCAGCTGCTGCGTCCATCGTGTGAGATACATACGGATTTCGGCGTTTCGTAGCGAAGAACGGTGCGGCTCAATGCACACCACGACCTCCTTGGCAGTCTGACCCCCCACCTAGGGGATCTTTCAGTATCCTCATGACTCAGTGTCATGCTAATTGTAAATGTCCTCGGTGGGGGGGACCAACCCCTGCGAATAACACAATCGTTATTGCAAGCGAGTGTGAGTTCGGTCGTGCATGTATACGATGCAGGCTGTGATGACATATGCAACCGTCAGGGCGACATGTGAGGCTCTTTTGGTGGCTTTTGCAGTCTGACAGTGGGAAACTAACGCCCACAACTGGTCAAACATCGGGCCAACTTTGGATTGACCGCCAGGGTGGGACTCTCGTGGTCGCGGGTGTTCCCCGACTGCGCCGGCGCCGGACCTTCGCCGGTTGTTTCCAAAGGCCAGGCTCCTGCAGGGGATCGGTACCCCTGATTTCCCCCACGTGGGGACCTGGAGCCGGGACTTGGGCTCCACATTTCAAGCCTGCCGGGCTCGGATCCGGGCAGTCCTTCAGTCTGGACACTGGCTGGATACGCGGCCCAATTTTGATAGTGTTGTTATCTGGTTATTTGGTTGCCGTTGGTGTGTACCTTGCTGCCGCGGCATGGAGCCGTTGGCGCTAGGGATGGGCAGACTGCGGCTCTGTACTCACCAGCTCTTCGAGCCGGGCAGCAAGTCACCCCCTAATAGCCAGAGAAGCGTGTGGCGCAACGCCAAGCTTCACAAGCACGATCAGGGACGGACAACGAGCGTTGCATTTCGAATCCATCAACTCAGGCAGAGGATGATGAGTAACCGCCAACATATTCCCCCACCACTCGACTCAGACGAGGGGGGGGCCGTGATTGTTACAGCGGTATGTGCATCTCACTGGCCCAGCCTCATACAGAGTAAGATCGTCATGCCCATGCTGGACCACGAATCGTCCCCGGCTCCACATCTCGGCTTGTCTTGAGTGATTGGCGCGGGTTCTCCGGTGGTAAGGACCTTTGGTCTGGCACCAATAACAGAGGAAATCAAGCATTACAACTCTCCACACACCTTTCATACACCCTCCATACACGGGACAGAGGCTGGAGTAATGCCTTTTACCTCGGCAGCAGCCCATGCAAAGCGGCACAGCAAGCCTCGATTGGCAGGCTGACGGCGCTAGCTATCGCCACAAGCCACAATGCTGCATGTCCAACCCGTTTGGCTCAAGCCCAGCATGGCGGCTTCAAGAAGCCACTGCAGAAGGGGGCGGGCACGTTTTGTTCTACTGCGCAGCCCGCCCGCCCGCCGGGCCCTAATTTGCCTCAATGTCAGCCTTCCCCCCCTCAAAGCTCGGGTTCATCCGCGGACTGGACAAGACGCACTACTCCGGCGTAGACCCCTGCCCGCTCGCGGAACGCAGCCGGATCAGCCACTTGCTCCTACTAGTGTGGCTAGAGCCAACCGCGATCTGTTCACCTTGGTTTTTGCACCTGCCGCCCTTCAGTTTCAGGGCTACTGCGGAATTGGCGAGCTAACTGACGCTTATGAGCTACAATTCCTCACGGGGGTGGTGCTGTGGCGCTCTGGGTGGATGAGAACGCGCTGCAGGTTTTCGGAAGGTGGCATACTCTGTCAAGACAACACAGTCGGAGATTGGCCTGACGACGACATTGACAGCGAGCCGGGGGGGGGGGGTTTGTGTGAATAACGAGTCAGGCCCCTCAAATTTGACTTTCGGACTGCATGTGAGAATGGTAGTGGTAGCAGGTGATGATGCCCGAAGGGTAAGACAGGAAGCTAATGTGACGTGCATATCGGGGATCAAGGTCCTGGGAATAGTCTGGCCCGGTCGCAATCTCTTTGCTCCGTCCTCCTCATGCGCATCTGCAAAATGCTGATGACAAGGGGGGACGTTGTCCAGCCTTGTAGAGCCCCGGCTGGTTGGAGCAGGCAGGAAAGTCCGGTCAGGGGTTGCGAGTCAGAACCCCAGTCGTTCAGCCGCGGCGGTTTGCAGTAGCATGTTGAACCACGAAAATGATCAGCGCGCCCCCCGTGAAATGGCACCATGTCGCTTATTTCTGACTGCTGGGACAGCTCGAGTGTCGGTTGAGCATGTGCGAGTGAGCGGCCATCGACAACTCCATAAAGACCCGCATGCGCCCCATCTCCGCACAGATATCCCGTGGGGAAGTTGATGTTCCTGTGGATTCTGTTCAATGTCAAAAAAATCGGCCACTGAACGACTTGTCGCCCCGCCAGGCTTCGCAAACCTTGCGATCCTGTGAACCTGCCTTGGCTAGGGCCAAAGAGACCACAAAATTCGACCGTCGCCATGCCCCAAGTCGAGAGTCGGAGCCTCGAGCTCAGGGCCGTTGCCTTGGGCGCCTGGGCTCTGGCCCTCGTGGCCTCAATACTACGCGTGTATGCTCGCGCATTCATCATGAAGGCGTTTGCCGCCGACGACTGGCTCATGATGGTTTCAATGGTTTGTGTTTGACACTTTCTCCGCCCCTGGGGAATCGTCTGCAAGAAAAGATACTGATCGTGTAGTTAGTTTGCGTTCACGGTTAATACTATCACCTGTGTGCTGGGCACCTTTTATGGTAGTGGCATGCACTTGGTAGACCTTTCTACTGAAAATATCGAAACCGCACTGATGGTACGTTCACCACGACATAGCTCGACCATATAACGGGGATTGACAAGCGCGATAGTGGTGGTTTGCCTGCTATCCCTCTATTGCGGTAACCCTAGCTTTCTCAAAGATCTCCGTCGCCTGCTATCTTCTTCGCATTGCAACTCAGAGGATACACCGTTGGATCATCTATTTAGCGCTTGGTGCTACCATTTTGACTAGCGTCGTGTTCTTCTTTGTAACCCTCCTACAGTGCAACCCTATTCCTTATGCCTGGCAGAGAATCACCGGGACTGGAACCTGTATTGGAGTCGATACTGTTATCAATATCATGTACGCGTACAGCTCGCTCACTCTCTTTGCGGATCTCGCATTTACGCTTCTACCTGCGTGGCTCGTCTTCCACCTGCAGATGAGCCTGAAGACGAAGCTAGCTCTAACTCTTGTCCTCGGCATGGCCTCCATGTAAGTCAAATACGACACCGGAGCCCGGCGAGGAATCTACAAGAGCACGTTTCTGACAGATTGTTATCGCCTTAGTGCCAGCGTCGCGGTCATCCTGCGCTTCCCCCATCTTGCAGACTTCAGGAACCCCGACTACCTCTGTAGGTCTTCCCGTTCCCCAGCACAAGGGCGATGCTTTAGCGTCCAGGCAAGAAAGCCACGTCAGCGCTGACATGAAATTCCAACACCGCCTTCCAGTCGCGCCCACCACCGTCTCCATATGGACCCAGCTTGAAGCCAGCCTCTCCATCGCCGCAGGCAGCTTCGCCACCCTCCGCCCGCTGTTCCGCATCCTGCTCGTCAAGCTCGGCCTGACGACTGACACGGTCCCGACGTACGGCCGCCACGGACCCGGCGGCGACCACAACTACCACGCCAGCAGCGGCGGCGGCGTCGGCGGCGGCAGCGCCTTCACCAAGAGCCGCGCGACCGCGCGCAACATGTTCAGCATGAACACGTTCAACCGGATGGACGACGACGCGACGACCGACGCGGATGACGACTCGACGGGCCGCAGGGAGGGCAGCCTGGGCAGCACGGCGGACCTGCACAACAAGACGGGCAGCGGCGTCGAGGTCTCCGTAGCGCGGAGGGACGACCGCGTCGGCGACTACACGGTGCAGATTGAGTCACAGAGGCCCGCGAAGGGCAAGTTCAGGAGCTCTTCTGGTGGTGGTGATGTGGCTGCGGGAGCCGGCCATCATCAGCGGGACGCGAGTGACCACAAGGTCTTGGAGATTCACTACACGAAGGAGTTTGGGTCGGGTCCTGGGTGAAGTGTTTTGTGTTGCGAGGGTGGCAATCAGTCCTTTTCTTTTGATCGCGAGCGTTTCGAATTAGATAGCCAGATTGGGACCCTGTTGCTCTCTGCGCATGGAGGCGATGGCGGCCGTGGGGATTCTGATACACGGCGGTACATGTGGGGAGCCCACGGAAGCCTTGTACATATAATGATCTCATTCGCTCACACCTCGGTACTGTTGCCGTTAAGTTATGTCGGATCTTGGTGTCTAAGCCTGACGTATATCGTATCCTAATCTGGTGAGTCTGAGAACCATGCTCGGACGACCCAATCTCAAAGACGTCGAGGACTA
This sequence comes from Microdochium trichocladiopsis, assembly GCF_020744255.1. Lineage (NCBI taxonomy): Eukaryota > Fungi > Ascomycota > Sordariomycetes > Xylariales > Microdochiaceae > Microdochium > Microdochium trichocladiopsis. Next base: position 1,186,801 of record NW_025763552.1, on the reverse strand, counting down.
TTTGCCAGGAACGAAAGCACACGAAGACGACTTTCTGTTTCCTCGTCGGCCAGCTTGAGTGTGTTCAAGTCCGAAATCAGATCTGGCTCCACAGCGTCTGGGCCCGCCACCTCGTCTTTTGTCGTTCTTGGCATGAAATTGAACATCTCCGGTGTGTTCACTCCCAATGAGCCCTGCATGGTCTGGGAGGACGGGCGGGAAGAGGTTTTGCTGGGGACCGGTTCTGCACTTGGGTCAGGTTCATTACTGCTGCCATTTTGCTTATCGGAAACCGGCGTCAGAGCTTTGGGCGACTGATTTTCTTGGATCTTTTCAGGGACATTGAAGATATTCGAAAACGCTTGGGTATCAAAAGCGCTGGTTTTGGTGCCGAAAGGCCCTCGCACTGGTGCCACAGCTGGTAGAATTGCTCCTGGCTTGACAGGTCTGAAGATGAACGTCGGCAGTTCTTGACGATCAGTGACTTGGGTCGTGCTCGCAGAAGCCAAAGCCGGGGTCGCATCGTTTGCGGGAGGCTGGCCTTGCTCTGGACGCGGTGCAGCCGGCAAGCGAGACATTATCGCCGGTGCTGAAGAACCGAAAGGAGTTTCTGGCGTTGATTCCTTCTTGATCATGGGAGACGATGGCGACTTCTCGTCAGATACCATGGCCGCAGGGAGGAACGTATACCGTTGTGGAAAAGGCGGAATGGACGTGGAGACGTCGGCCAGAATTCCGAGCGAGTTGTTCGTGAAGCTGAATGCCTTGCCTACGGGCTTGGGAGGTTTCGCACGGGGCGAAGCTACTTTGGAAAGCAGAGAGCTGCGATGCTCTAGTAGACGCCTCGCAGTGATATCCATGCCCACATTTACTAGTGACCTCTGGACACGAGCCCAGCTGTCCACAAGGCGGCCGTTGTCATCGTAGACCTTCTCCAGCGTCATGATATCCTCCCAGTCCTTGACGACCCTGATGGCCCTGGCTTGGTCGACCTCGAACCACTCGCGGTGGCTTCGCCGGCAACCCTGACAGACACGCTCAGCCCGCCACTCTGGGGTGAGCTCGTAGTGGACGAGCGTCTCTGCCCGTTGGGCAAACAGAATCTCTCTGGATGAGTATACCAATCTGGGCGTGTATCCGCAGCTGGCCCACTCTTCGAGACGACTCTGGACTGAGAACGAGGTCCAGCCAATCTTGACGAACCCGGGGTCCTCATCGCGGGAGTAGATGTAGATGCGGCCGCTGCTGAAGTCCCTCAGTCCCTTGTCTTTCGACAGGGAAGCGCGCAGCTTGGACGCTACGTCTTGATCAGGCTCTTCGATATGAGGCCTGAAGCGCGAGAGCGGTGGCCGCGCAGCAGATGCCGTCCTGGCCCGGAGGGAAGCGATGGTGGCTGTGTCATACTTTCGTATCTCCTCTTTCCATCGCCGCGCCAGGGGAAGTAACAAGTTCCGCACCCTGATGTCCTCTATGCGGTTGCGGTGTCGGGCCCCGCCGGGCTTCGGGCCGCAGCAGTTGCACATGGCGAACTCTTGCAGTACTTCGAGGCTGGGAGGCTCCTCCGCCATGACGATTCGGTCGTAGAGCTCGTAGACCTTGTCGTCGTCCGCCTCGCATGCACTCCAGCAGCAGCGTGCCCCTTCTTGGGTGATGTATATGCACTGCCGGTCTGGCGATGGGTCGATGTCCTTGAACTCTACTATGCTGTACACGTCTGGATCCTCGACCTGTGCGACAGTCGCGCGGAACGAGGTGAGAACTTGCACGTCTCCCAGATCCATGGCACGCGGGTGTGGCGGCTGCCGTGAGGAGGCTGAGACTGGTTGTAGATGTGTTGGTTGACGTTGGGAAGAGACCCCGGGCGTCCCGACTTTGACACTCGTGGGACGTCTGGCGAAGTTTGGGTACGGGCTCATGAGTCCGCGGGTGCGGGGACGCAGATTAAGTTGTGCGGGAACATCCAGTGAGGATCTGCATTGTCAGGCCACAATGATGGTCGCCAAGACCTCAGCCGCACGAGGCAGATGCTTGGGTGGACGAATCTCACTTTGTCAAGGCGGATAGGACAGCAAGGAGTCCCCCCTGTCGTGTTGGGTGGAGTCAGTCCAGAGGAGCTCGGCCAGTTGATGCAACCGCGCTCATCACACACTCTTCATCAGAACAACCAGACCTAGTGAAGTACGGCTGGAACTAGACTATGGTGTGAATTATCTGATCGTTTTAGAGTCGTATTGATTTGGCCCTGCTACTCTCGCCCGGGCTACTACTGAAGCGAAACGGGACAAACGTATAAGCCGAGGCCCTGACCTGCTTCAAGGTCTCATTGTAATCCTCGGCCAGATTCGATAGCCTGATCTTGACAGCGAGTGGCGCTCACACAGCAAGTCGAAAACTGCCACATGTGTTTGTTTGGAGTGGAGCTGTGAGCGGCCACATGACTTCTGGCCGAGTTCTGGCACCCAAGGCTTCAAGACGCACCGAGAGCATGCTCGATTCTCCTGTGAGTACTTAGCTTCCTGCGTTCTAAATCACGATCTCGGTGCTATGGTTGTCCCACCAGGAGAATTGCAAGCATATGTTGCACGTGCAGACACCAGGTTGCGCATGCACGACCAACATAAGATCGCCGCTGCTGCAGCACAAGCACATCCGCGAGGAAGCCCAGGATTCTACACGCTCTCCTGAACATCCTCATCTAATCACCATACTCGGACATTTGGAAATCTGAACACATACATTAGAGATTAGAGATTAGAGATTACTACCCGGCCACTCTCCCTGCAGGAGCCCCCACTGGCCACAGTTCGAGTTATACAGGGTCAAGTCATTCGCGATGGGCGCCGGCTCGAACAGCACGGCCACGCGCTCCGGCGCGCACGTCGGGCTCCCCGGGGTCAGGGGCGCATCGAAGCGGTAGCAGCTGTCGACGAGCCGGGAGTAGAAGGACGCGCGGCAGTTCGGGTTGGCCTCGCAGGCCGCGCAGCACGCGTAACCGGCGCCCACGCCCGGGTTGCGGACCAGGCGGAGCAGGATGTTGCGCGAGTAGCCGATCATGACGCCGCGGTAGGACGAGAGGGCGTTGTCCCCCCCGTTGTCCGTGCCGGCGCAGGCGGCGTAGAAGGTGGGCGTGGGGCCCGCGGTCTCGGTCGAGACGGTGGTGCTGGTCTCGGTGGTCGTGCGGGTGGTTGTCGTGGTGGTGGTGACTTTGTCGGTCTGGGTGATGGTCGTCGTGGAGCTGGCGGGGCTCTGGAGGACGCTGGATGTCGATGTCACCGTCTGGGTCTCGGTACTCGTGGCGGTGGGCGTGGGCGCCTCGGTGTTGACAGTCGAGGTGGACATCTGGGTGATGGTGGTGGTCTCCCCGACAGTGGACGTGCAGTCCGGGAGGAGGGCGAGGTCGATGTGGGTGGCATCTGCCAAGGCGAAGACGTCGACGTCCCCGGCTGTCCGGGCCGCCTGATTGGCTTGCTGCTGGGGCCGCCGGGCGCTGATGCCGCCGGGCCCGTACACGCTCTGGATGGGCGTGAAGTCGGGCGATCGCTCGACAGTGACGGTGGCGGCGGGCGTTGTCAGGGTCGAGGTGACGACGGACGTGGCGGTGGCCAACGCAGTATCCGTCGCGGTGCTCGTCTCAAAGACGGTCGTTGTCGTGCTGAATGTGGACGTGCTCTGGTCGAGAGTCGTGGTCGTGGTAGTTGTCTCCGTCTGGGTCGTCACCGTTGTCACCGTGGCCGGTGTCGTCGTCAATGTTGTCGTAACTGTCTCAGCCTCGATCTCTGTGGAAGTGGACGTGCAGATCGTGCCAGTGGCGGCAGTGGAGCTGGACGATGAGGATGATGACGAGGATGGGGACGAGGACGACAAGGACGGCACTGAAGAGGACAACGACGGACCGCCGCCGCATCGGTGTCCGCGACGTCGGCTGCCGGCTTGCACCGCCGTGGTGGCTAGCACCAGCGAAAGCACCAAAGTGGATTTCATCGTGCAATTAGCAAGATACCCAGACTGGAAATATCACAGACGGCACACAAGGAAGAGCGCGTGAGGAAGGCTTCGTGCACAATGGTGGTGGGGATCGACAACTAGGTCTCTTATACGACGTCAACGGCCGGGCTCGGATGGGACGGCTCGGCCCCCAGGTCCTGGGCCTACCACGGTGGTTGTGTTGGTCGCTGGAGGGCAATTTCCGCATTTGTTGGCAGCTCCCAATCAGCTGGCCCGGGTGGTGACCCCGGCCCGCTTTGCCCAGCTCTGCCAAGTGGTCATTGTCCATGCTATCGCAGTGTCTCCTGCGGCTTGGGGCAAGGCCAACGGCAGGGGTGTATATTTCTCGAAGCTGCCTGCCCAATCTGGACTGGTGTGTGCACTGCTTGGGGGTTCAAGGACAACTACTCACAGGGGGGTTTTGCATGGACAATTGTTTCTTCATCGTACAAGATCATACATGGAGAACCACTAGACATGTAATGCTTGGACAGGGAAATCAACACGCTGAAGCAATAAGGAGACTGAAAACGTACAACACCATGGATCCGCTGGTCGTTCCTGGACTCGACTTCCCGTTACGCAGTTCTGTTGCATGGGAAGTTGTACCCACTTGTGCAAGAATGTTGGTTCCAGGGACAGGCACCAAGACAGCTTCCCCTGAAAATGTCTTGGCCCTGTAATTGCGCCACACCCGCTCATTGTTCCCTCCCCTTGTACTGCTATCCGCTCCCCGCCCTCATCCCAACCAATCAGCCAACACGAATCTTCTGTGCGGGGACACGTGAATCTCTTATCAACATCAACATCATCATCATCATCATCACTGCCTCAGAGACACCTCGACAAACGAGAACAGGCAGTTTGGCGGCCGACACGAGCGGTCGATAGTCAGGCGGGGGTCGGCGTTCCTGAGCATGCGCTCCATGTGGCTGGCGCTGCGCTCGCCGCCGCCCGAGAGCGTGTACACGACGAGGTCGAGGTTGCGCAGCATGCGCTCGCGGTGGCGGGGCATCGTGCCCTCCTCGTCGGGCAGCACGCAGTTCATGATCCACAGCCTGGTCCCGTGGCGCTCCATGGCGGGCACGAGGGGCCGCAGGATGCGCGCGCAGTCGGCGTCGTCCCAGTCCTGGAGCACCCGCAGCAGCATGTAGACCTTCGGGACGCGGCCCTGCGGCAGCGGCACGGGCTGCGGCGTGAAGAAGTCGTGGGCCAGGAACTGCAGCCTCGAAGAAGAAGAAGGCAGGCTCTTCTCGGTGTTGTCCTTGTACCTCCTGGCGACGGCCGCAATCATCTGCTCGGCGCCGGCCTGGTTCGACGCGTGGTCCTGGATGATGAAGTCGACCCCGGCGGGCACCAGGGGCAGGATCTCGGCCTCGACGTGCCCGTTGCCTCCGCCGACGTCGACGACCGTGTCCCCCGCCCGGAGCGTCTCGGCCCGGCGGAACCCGTGCAGGAACGGCAGGTACGAGAACCCCGCGTGGTGGTTGTACAGGCCGATCATGCCCGTGCTGTACCGGTCCATCCCCATCCCGTCCGGCTCGGCCCGGAGCTGCACAAACGCCGGCCGGCCGGGTCGCCCGCGGGGGTCGGCCCGGGCGCACGGGATGCTCTCCGGGTCTTCCTCGCTGCTGCCGCTGCCGTGCCGGAGGGCCCCTGCGACCTCGTGCGCCCCCTGGCTGAAGATGCGGCCCAGCCGGAGGCTCACGTAGGGGCTGTTGCTCTCGTCCAGCAGCGCCGCGCTCAGTCCCGTGTGTGCCACCTTCTTGCTCTTGGGGGTCAGCCGGAATAGGCCCATCAGGAACGCGAACCGGAGCTGCTTCTCGAAGGACAGCACGTTGCGCACGCCCAGTTTCTCTGCGAGGTCCGGGATGCTGATCCCTTCGTCTTCATCTTCATCTTCTCCTTCTTCTCCTTCTTCTGAGTCTGGCTGCTTGTCGCTGTTGCCATTGTTATTGACACCGCCGCCGGGCAGAGGAACCGCCTGCGCGACCCCGAGCGCGTCCATCGTCCTCAGCACGTCAATCTCGCACACCCGGTCCCCCACGTAGGCGGCTAGCACGTCCGCGGGCCCGAGCGCGAGATCGACCAGCGCCTGCGCCGCGTCGATCAGGCGCGAGCGGGCGTCCAGGACGTCGGGGTGTGGCTGTGCGTCCGCCCAGTTCTGGCGGGAGCCCGGGCGCGCGGAGAAGGTGGGTCTAGGGAGCTGCTTCTGGGCCAGCAGCGTGTCCAGCGTTGTGGCCGACTCGAAGACGGTCGCTGTTAGGGAGCTGAGCATGGATTGGGGGGGAGAAGTGATGGAACCCATGGCTTCTGCGGGAGGGTTGATTCAATGGCACGATCAACCAGGGCAGTGTGCTGCTGAAAGGTGTCTACCAGGGATGAGCGGTCAAGGGACTCTTGGACTTAGCAGTTAGGATAAGAAGAAAACGGCAGTGGGTTTTAAAGAAACAGTGTGCTTCGATCTTTGTATTCGGAGTTGCCAGATGCTGCTGAGATGCGGCCCTCAACGGAGAGCTCTCCAACCAATCGTCTGGACAACGAAATCAACATGCTGTTAGGAGGGAACCAAGGATCTCGACTGCAAACACAAACTCGTCATCGTCCACGGTCGTTCCTCTCAACAGAGACTCATGGCACCGGCGTAGATCTGCTAATACTTTCTGCATTCGGGTGAGTGACATTGCCACAATGAGACGGCCTGACCTACGACGCAGAAGGGTTGCAATGCGGTGCAGGCTGACAGCAGCCTGCCTAGTCGGCCCTTACTCCGGCCTTGCATGAGCTTGTCTGACCACAGTTTGTCGCCCAACTACAATGACCTCATATCACCGACCATTAGGACTTACGACGCAGCCTGAGGCTGGAAAGGGGTAAATGAGATGACGAGCGTCACACTGCAGGTTTGCTTCCCAGTGCCGCCGCAATCTCGCGACGAGTGGCGTGACGTGACACCGCGCGTAGCTGCATGCCGGGACGTATAGCACCCGCCAGTCCTGCATCTAACCCCGCCCTGCCGGTCAAGTTTGTGATCGGACCCGCGTATCGGGGCCCATGGATCGATTACCCGGTATGTCAGTCGGCAACGGCTCGGCCGAATGCTCGATGCGGTGGCCCGCTTTGGTTTCTCGCTGTGACGAGCAGACTTGATGTGACGCAAATCTCATGCTCACATTCACAAGATCATGTGGCCCAAGATACAAGTGTGTAGCCCCGAGATTCAATAGTTTTCGACTTGACTCTGGATGATGATTGGTCACAGCAGCTATCACGATTGGAAACGAGCGAGCCTTTCATCTTAGACCCAGGTAGTTGTCACTAGGCTAAACACAAACTTTTGCACAAGACATGCTCTAAACCTTCTTGGTCAAACTCCTGTCGGCCCAGACTCGCGCCGCCAGCACAAACATGGCCGACAGCACGGCGGTCGACCCGGCATAGAAAATGGCAGGACGATACGGCACGATAGAGTCGGCCCCCGCCGCCCCCGTAGCATCGATCAGAAAACCGGCGATCGGATTGCCCAGCAGGAGCCCGGGTGTCCAGCCGGTCAGAGTGATGCTCACGGCCCCGGCGCCGCGGCGCTCACCAGCCAGCCTGCCGACGGCGGTGGGCAGGGCGACGAAGAAGGCGCCGTTGGCGATGCCGTTGAGCACCGCGAAGAGGAAGAGCAGCGGTAAAGTCGAGGCGACGGACCAGACAGCGAACATGGTGATGCCGTTGAGGGCCATGGTCAGGAACATGATGTTGATGGCGCCAAAGAAGTCGCAGGCGAAGCCAGATGTGAGCCGTCCCAGAGCCATGCAGGCGTTGAAGCAGGCCACGACGCCTACGACGCCGTTGGGCCCGAAATCGAGCGACGTCGCGACGGCGGGGAGGAAGAAAGGCGGCGCGTAGATGGAGAAGACGCCAATGACGCCGGACACAAAGAGGCAGGTGAAGCCCGGGTCCTTGAAGAGGGTCCAGTCAATGTCGAAGCTCGCCTTGGCCGGGGCACGCTCGCGGATCAGAAAAGGCAGGGGCACGCCGGTGGCTAGGGAGGCGAGGCCAAAGACGCGAAAGGTCCAGGCGACGCCCAGCCGGTCCGTCAGCACGCCTGTGACGACGGCCATGACGGTCGCCCCGACACCGCCGCCGAGCTTGACCACTCCGTTGGCGGTGCCGAGCCGGACACTGAACCACTGGATGGGCAGACTGTTGCTCATCGTGTAGATGAGGCAGGCTCCCACGCCGTAGGTGACGCCGCACGCGACAAAGAGGCCGCCGACGTTTGAAACGGCCTCGGCGCTGGCCAGACAGCTCACGCCGTAGAGCACGATGCCCGTCAGGCTGGTCCAGCGGGCCCCCCAGGAGCGGGCAAGGCGGATGACTAGAATGCCCAAGCCGACTGAGAGAGCGATGCCAAGCGAGCCGACAAAGGAGACGGTGCTCGCCGGGGAGCCGCGCAGTGTCGTCTCGAACAGGGCAACCTGGAGGATGCCCCAGCTGCCCGTCCACGCATTCTGCCAGAACGTGTGTACGAAGCACACCAGGACGACCGCCCAGCCATAGCCTCCGTCCGGGGGCGGACCAGGCACAGATTCAAGGTCGTCGCCTGCTGTAGTGGGGGGTTCTGACCGTCGGCGAAGGCCGGTGCGGCAGCGGCGGCTGGGAAGCGACATTGGCATGGTCGTCGCCCTTGGGGGCGGCCGTGAGTGCCGACAAGGGTATGGAAGGCTTTGTCATCGCGAGCGGTGCTGGGGGGTCCTTGGGGAGAGGGTCCAGGCACGGGCAGGCAGGCAGGCAGAAGGTCCAGATAACGAACGACTAAGTAAGTCCTAGAATGTCAATTGTGTCACAAGAGGGCGGGTGAGCGCCATGGGCGAGAGTAGCCCTGGCAAATGAACCGACAACCAACAATTGCCAACACCAGCCACTCATCATTGGTATGACGTCCAGCCGGTAGTCGGCAGGGTCCTCTATGTCTCATTCGATGCGAAGCCAATCGGACATGGTCCGTCCCCGCGGGGTGCATACGAGGAAGGGCGGCTGCTCCCGCAGGAGCTCCGTTGTCGTAATTAGCCTGTTTGACTGCCGCCTTTGATAGCCTTTGTCCGCTGTCAGACAAGATTGACACACAAAAGCGGCTCGACCGAGAGTTCTGTTACCTGCCTGGAGTGAATGCTGCATCATGACGCGGTGGCTGGTTGGTTGTTTGGTTGGTTGGCTGGTGTGGGAGCCCCGGGTTAGGGGACCTTTGACTTGGCCCTCATGCAGCCAACGTCGTACCCAGCCGCCTGCATGGCTACTACTTGGCTGTGTTACCTCGACCGTCAGCAATGACATACCTGGAAGAAGCTCCCTGAGAGCATACAGCTTTCCTTCGCCATCGGTGCATCCAATCGCGTCTTCACACAACCACGATGACGTCCCTACCAAGCGGACAAGCATGCGCTCTCCTTGGATCACCTATGACCTGGAATGGAAGGCACATCCTCACTGATGGTGGTCAAGGTCACCAAAATTGTGGCAAATGTTATGAGCCGACAGCAGGTTCCTAGAGATCCGCAGAGCGAGAGCCGCGTAGGTCTTGATTTGCGCCGATACTCCAGTCCGTCGAGTCTCGCAATGCAGAGGGCTGCGTCAAGAGCCTTTGCAAGTAGCAGGCACGATGTCGCGATGTCTTGATAGTAAACTCATATAAAAAGACTTGCAAGTTCTGTCTACCTCTTGAGACGGCATACTACAGTCAACGCAGTACAGCACGTCCCCATATCATAGTAAACCCCCTCAACCATTATTACTCTCCTCACAATGGCTCCCTCCGCAATTCAGATCGACAGGGCTGTTGAGCATCTGCCCAAGAATGGTCGCACGCAAGGGAAGCACTCCGAGATGCACACTGACATACGCACCCTGGATGTAAACCTTGAACGGTTTTTCGGGACCAAGCCCACGCGGGTCGACGACGCCTTTGCCATTTCTCTAGCTGAACAGAGCTACCTGCCAAAGGTAAACCCATCTCCATCCGAGGGAGACACTGTGCCATCTATGTGCTTTGACTAATTCATTGCTTTGCTCACTTTGCGCAAACTGTACAGGTGGACGACCCGCGTGCAGACTGGGTCGTCGTAGCTGCCTTTAATGCTTTCCAAGCCTTCCAGCAAGGCCAGCTGGGCAAGGTCGAGCGGTTTGCAACTATCGGGACTGGTTCAGGCACTGACGTGGTCGCCGCGCTCGAGACGTTTCCGCAGCTCAAATTCGCAGCCATGACTGACCTCCACCAGTCCGTGGTCGACGTAGCGAAGCACAACGTTGTGAGTGCAACGCAGGGCTCGGCGCCGGTAGTGCGCCGGGTTGCGGAGCGCATCTTCGCTGCCGACGGCGACCTCTTGCAGCCTCTAGAGGGTCAGGCTGCTTTCGATCTCATCTACGAGTAGGTGTATCTTGTCCGTGCTTGCAGTGCTCTGAGGAAAAGGTTGCGTGATCAACCCAGCTGGCAAAAGATTCGCGCGAGAAACGCCCACAGATACCGCAAGTTTTGGCTAACAAGAACGAACTCCGGCTCGACACAGAAACCTCCCCAATATCCCTCTATCCACTTCTTCATCCACCACCGATACCCTCGTCCGCGAGGGCCAGACCTCTTCAACGTTCGTCGGTGACCGCAGCGCCGACGGCGTCCCCGCGCACGTGTCAGCCGCAATGCTGGACCTGCACTACCTGTGCCTGCGCCAGGCGCGGGTCAAGCAGCTCGTCAACCCGAAGACGGGGGTCATCCTGTCCAGCATAGGCGGCCGCGTTCCCGTCCAGGCCATGCTCGACATGGCGCGCGCGGCGGGCTACACGGCCCGCGTGGTGTCTCTGGCGTGGAAGGTCCAGAGCGAGCCCCACACGGTGATTGGCGAGTACGCGGAGAGTCAGAAGAGCGGACTGGGCACGGTACGTCGTGAACCATACTCCCTCCGTGGATTCTGCCTTTGGCGTTCTCTTGCTTCAACTAATAACGACTTCGTCTTCTCTCCTCTTTTGTAGTATTATTTCTACCCCACTTCAGCACTCGCGTCAGTGTTCAACCACTTGTCCCCGGCTACAGCAGCTCTGCACTCAGACTGGATCGAGCAACAACTCCTCCCACATCGTCTGGACGCTGTGACTGCATATCGTCAGCATTGCGAGGGTATCGAGATTGGGCACACGGTAGTTGTAATCGCCAGCGTTTTCGGCGTTGTTGGTGAAGATGGCGACACTGTTCGGAGCATACTCTAAGATACGTAAGGTCCAGGCGCCCCAGAATTGAGATAACTTCGAGCAAGGGATATGGGAAATGTCGCGAGTTGAGAGAAGTATAGGCACGTTGAAATATCAGCCCCGGAGCGTGCTAGGCACTAGGGATAGGAAGTGAAATAGGCCGTCTAAGACGAGAACGAGAGGTTTTCGTGATCAATCACATGCTGGAAGCGAATAGTGTTAGGTCAAGCATTACGAGAAGCGTCTGTGCGAATTGGTTGAAGTCTGAGCCCAGCTGTATTGTCACCCGTACTTCTTGTTGAAACCGGTGCCTTGAGGATTGGTGCGGCCCTTTCGTTCTCATGTGAAACCGCGTAAATGCGGCGTCAACCTGTAGGCTCTGTGCAGCAATCGGCCATAATTCCGAACAGTTTGGGTATTGTGAATGGCTTCGGCAAAATCTGTTTCAGCCACAAGGACCGCCAACAATTTATCATCAGTTCCGACGAGTTGCCAGCACGTCCTTCCTTGTCCCACTGGCCACATGCTGCGACAGGGATGGCATCCCCGAGCCCCTTGATGTAACAAGTTCTCTAACTTTTGCAAGTTTTGGAGGCGGGCTGTGCGGCTGTGCATCTGCAGGGGCAGCGCTAGCCATGGGCAGGCGCTCGGGTGCCAACCAACAAATGGTGCCAGGAAAACTTGCGAGAGGACGCGCTTGGGAGCGATTCAACCCCACTTCTCATCCATCCAAGCATCCAGAGAGACACGACTTCAAATCAAGCTTCATGAACATCATGGAGCGACTACCTCTGCACCGAGAACCACACGGACTATTTGTGTTGCACGAGTCCGGCCAGGGCCGTCAGTCTTGCAAGATTGAGTAAGCCTAGCCTCACAACAGCCCATTCTTCCCGCAGCAGCCTGACATGTCATCTCAGTATCGTTGCCCTCCATGGCCTAGGAGGAGATGCCTTCCGAACATGGTCTGACTCGGCTGGCCACCTCTGGCTACGAGACTCCCTGCCCAAGCTCATTCCGGAGTCGCGTATCATGTCTTATGGCTACGACTCCGCAGCCGTCTTCAGCAACTCTCAGTTGACCTTGGAGGGCTTCCCTCTCGGGCTACTTTCTTCGCTTGAGTCCAAAAGACAAGATGCAGACGTGGCGTCACGACCCATCGTCTTTATTTGCCACAGTCTGGGCGGGCTGTTATTCAAGCAAGTTCTCATCACAGCGACTCTGAGCGGTGCGGAATACAGTGATATTGCCAAGAGCATCCGCGGTGTTGTATTTATGGGTACTCCCCACCGAGGATCAACCGCCGCCAACTTTGCTGGCTTCTTCTCAAAGCTGATCAGCATTCCGACACTCAGCCATACCGTCGGGTCCGATCTCCTGGCCACGCTCAAGACGAACTCTCCCACCTTGGAACAGATCACACGGCAATCCAAGCATAGATTGGCGTCTCTCTCAATCATTTCCTTCTTTGAGCAGAAGCCTATGGGATCCTCTTTGGTCGTGGAGCCCTTCTCTGCCATTCTTGGCCTTCCGAACGAGCGGACAATTTCAATCAATCAAGACCACTGCGACATCGCAAGAGTCTGTTCACAGCATCAACCCTGCCACAGCGTCATTCATGAGGCGGTGCAACGCCTTGTGGATGAGTGCCGGACGAGTTATGACCAGGGCAAGTGTAAACCATTGCTGGAAGCGCTACACTGCATCGACTATAAGAGTCTCCAGCTCAGGCCCCGTCGTCCGCATGCCGGTTCGCTTGCTTGGCTCCTGCGTCACGAGGAATTCCTTGCCTGGTCAAAACCACCCGGTTCATCCATGTTGATCCTCCACGGCCCACCCGGCATGGGGAAGAGCGTCTTGGCGAGATTCCTGGTCGACGAGGCAGTAACGGGGTCTCTGAGCACTAGCACATTCAAAGACTACTCCACGGCACACTTTTTCTGCGTACACAGTCCTACTGGGGCAATATCGACAGAGGTGGTCTTGCGGTCAATTCTGTATCAGCTGCTAGAGACACGCCCTGAAGCTGAGGCTATGGTCAGAAACCGGATGGAGGTGCGCCGTCTTCATCAGCTCACTCTCTTGACGACTTCGGATCACGTCTGGCCTGCCATACAGGAGATACTATTGATGGACTCGACGAAGCGGTGCTTGATCGTGCTGGATGCCCTTGACGAGTTATCACCAACAGACGCCTTGGATGTTTTCTCGAGATTCCAGGGACTCCTCTCCATACTGGACAGCCAGCACCCCGAGCACCAAATCAAGATCTTTGTCTCAACCCGGCTCAGGCTGTCAGAGCTGCGAGCGAGCTCCTTCACCCGCCTGGTCAGCATGAATGCCAATCTCACCGGCCCTGGTCTTACCGATTACGTCAAGAATTGTGTGGAATCTTTTATGGTTGAAAACAAGAGCTTTGCTGCCTGCATGAGCGACAGAACTTTGAAGCAAATCACACAGAAGCTCGTCCGCGGCGCAGATGGCATGTTTCTGTGGGTGGTCGTTGTCTGGGAAGTCTTCAAGAAAGGAGTCTTGTGGAATGACGCCTTGGTCCAACGAAAGCTCAGGGAATTGGATTCCACACCAGCAGGCATCGACGCCATGCTTGGAGACATGGTGGCAAAGGTCGCGACAGATCTCAAACCAGAGATGTGGCACATTTTCTCTGTTATGGTGGTAGCACGACGGCCACTGACGGAGATGGAGCTGAACATACTACTAAGACTTGTTTTATCCGAGGCCACGCCGAAGCAGAATGATGAGCTCGACTTATTCCGGAACTTCGGTCAAACGATCCAGAGCCAGTTTCCGGAATTCATTATACTTGACAACGATGGGACCTTCAATTTCGTTCACCTCTCATTCAACCATTTTCTGCAGCGGCATTGGTCTGAAATATACCCTGATTGGTGGAACACGGCCCATCAACGCATGGCTCAGGCGTGTCTCGACTATCTCAGATTTGAAGACTTGGTGGCACAAGCACAAGCTGCTACTTCCATTGACGGTATGTTTGTTAAAGGAACTACGCAAACCACAGTGCAAGTGGACCACGTGCCCTGATCCGAGTGGATCAGAGGTACCCCAGAGTATCTGCAGGATGCTTCTCTCTCTTGTTCTGGACTTCCAACCAAGCAGAGCTCCTGGCTTCCTCCACTTAGTACGGATTCCGCAGTCCATCATTGCCGGTTTGCAAGCATAGGGTCATTGACGAGACTAACATATACTTTTAGAGGTGTTCTTCGAGTTTCCCCTGTTGGATTATGCGATGAAATTCAGTTTTGATCATCTTCAACATACGGACGACAAGCATGATGGGTGGCTGGCATATGCGAAGATGGGTCAGCCAAGCAGTATCTTTGCCAATCCACGATTAGCTCCGAGATTCCCACACATCAGCCCCCTGAATGCGGTCATATTCATAGAAAGATCTCCAGTACTTGTGCGCAGATTTGCCCAGTCTGGTTACGATTTGGACGACAAGTGGAACCCTGCTTCAGGCGAATGGACGGCCTTTCAGCGCTGTGTCTTTGCGGCCAAGGATCCTGGAATGATGGAGATGGCCGAACTCTTGCTTGAGCTCGGCGCCAACCCGGACAATCTCGGCAATTCTGTCATTGAGACTGCCCTGCAGACCACGATTCGTGCGCGGAAATGGGACTTGTTCGGATTGCTGATGAAGCACGACAGAACAGACCCCAACCGGCAAAACATGAAGGGTGAAACCGCCCTTCACTTCTTAGTGCGCTATGCCAGCGCAGATGCACTTGCGAAAAGCCTTGCGAGTGAAACGCTTGACATCAATGCACAGGATGTTCTAGGATACACGCCATTACACGTGGCAACGCACTTGCGTAGTCTGCAGAAGATCAAAATACTCCTTCAGACGCCTGGCATCAAAATTGACATCGTCGACAAGAGGGGACGCACTCCGTTGGCGTCAGCTACTTACTGGGGTTATGCGGATGCTGCAAAGGTCCTCATAGGACTCTCGACGGCATCGCCGCTGCCTGACAGTGGGCACTTGAGCGCACTGATCTGCGCATTCGCCCTGGGGGACAAGAGACTGGCGGAAATGATGCTGGATCATAGCGGCCATGTCGGTCTCAAGGCACATCTCGATCTGTCCGGCAAGAGCGTCTTGCACCACGCAGCACTCAACGACTGGGCTGGCATTATTCAGGATTGCGTCTTTCGGGACTCGGACGGCGGCATTCTGAACCACATTGACCATTCGGGCAGCACTGCACTTCACTACGCCGCCGCCAGGGGCAACACGCGCTGCGTCCAGGTGCTGAAGTCCCTCGGTGCTAGCTCCATCATCCAGGACCGCAATGGCCGTACTGCGGCGCAGGCTGCCCTGGATGCTGGTTTCAAAGACACAGTAATTGCACTTCTCAACCACGGGGATGTGGACGTCGACCAGGCAGACCACCAAGGGAGGAGCCTGATGCACTGGGCGGCTTCCTTGGACTGTGTGGACGTCATGGAGATGGTGCTAGGCCAGTCCGACGCAGGGCTCTTTCGCAGGGACAACATGAGCCTGCTCCCGGTCGACATTGCCTTTCGCTGCTCGTGCGCCAGAGTTGGTCGCTACCTCACGGACAAGATGAAAGTGCGGTTTCCAGCACAGGCAGCTGTATGGACAGCACCGTACGACTGGAATTCGATGTACCAGAGTCCCGAGGTGACTACGATTGAAGAGTACTGGACTACCGACAATGACCTGCTCTCACGACAGGCCCAAAGACAGCGAAATTCTAGAGAGGAATGGGAGGCTCTTAGGCAGCAGTATCCGGAGCATCTGTGGGCAGTGGTTGTGAGACAGGAACCCAAGCCTGCTAAAGATGACGACGTCGGCGGACACATTCGCGGGTTAAAAAGCGTTCCAGCTGAGGCTCAGCGCCAGAAGCCAGGAGGTTCTGAGACCAAGACTCCGTCAGCAGCCCGGGGAGAGCCCAGACCTCCAAAGAAGGAGCGCCGTCAAGGTATTGCTGGGAGTAGACGCGGCTATGCCAAGCGAAAGCGGTCACCGAGTCCCTTGGTTTCATCTTCCTCTGACCCATCATCAAGACACTACTCGGAAGATGCAGCGAACTCCAGCTGTCGTACCATGAGAGACGAGAGAGGACATACGCGGCGGCGCCATGTTTAGGTCTCTTCCCAACCCACAACAAACGGAGTACCTATGTCCTTTTACCTCGGCCACAGGGCCTGCGGCGGAGATATTGGGAGTAGGCCAGCCGCGCAAGAATTGGAATTATTGACAGTGATGGAGGTACATGATGCAGAATGCTTTTCTTACCGACCTTTTTGCCTCGAAATAAGACTCTCCTGAATTTGATACACTTTTAAACACGATGAAGTGCTCCCATGTCCTGAGTCTTGACCAGAGTGAGCCAACTGTGAACGCTACTGCCATATATACACAGCGGCCCACTGCCCCATTCTCACAAGATCAGCTACTTCTGCGCTCGTTGTGATTACACAACACGAGGCTATAGCGCCGGATGGCGGTGGTCTACCCAGCCTTGTTCTGTTCACACCATTCGGCTCGAGTCTACTGAGTCAAAGAAGGAAGAACCCTAGCCCGCCCATCGCGATACTCCACAACGCCACACCAATCACTCCCTGTGCACCACCAATCCATGGCCCGAGAACCGCGGCACCATTCGTCGGCTTGGGCGTGCCTGTTGCCGCCGTCCCCGAGCCACCCGCACCACCTCCTCCACCGTTCGTTCCCCCGATACCGCCTCCGCCGGGGACCGTAGCAGTAGGCTGATTCGTCCCGTAGCTCACAGTCTCGGGCTTGGCCACCCCGTCCGGCACCGGCGTCGGGTTCGCCTGCAAGAAGATCGCGCTGGAGGAGTACATGTCCAGCACGCCCTTCTCGAGGGGGATCGTGCCGGGCTCGAAGACGTCCTGGATCGCGACGGAGCAGTTGTGCAGGAGCAGGTCGGCAAGGACTTTGGCCTTGTCCTCGGCCCGGCGTCTCTGGACGGAAAGGGCATGGGCGTCGCCATTGAGGCCCCGACGGCCCACGGTGACGTGGTCGCACATGTAGCCTGTGCGATAGCGCTGGTAGTGCGAGAACATGCGGGAGCGCTGGCCGTCGGTAAAGGAGGACGGGTTGTGCGGGCGGCCGTAGATGCTGGTACCGGCACATCGGGAGTACTGTGGTCCATGTCCCGGGCACGAGTCAGTATTCAACCATTGTGCCAAGAAAATCGACAGGGACAATAGCAGAGGCCAGGTATAGGGATAGGATGTCCGGGAAGAGAAGATCACGAGGAACAAGAGAACATACACTCATCCAGTTGATGACACGGTACTTGCCCGTCTTGCAACCGACCTGGAAGCAACAGTTCCTGTTGGGCCCGTCATCGACCTGGTTCGTGTCGGCCACGCCGTCGTCACTGGCGCATCCGCCCTCGTGCACATGCCTCAGGCCCAGCCAGTGGCCGACCTCGTGGATCAGGGTCGAGCCCCGAATCAAAGGGACGGTGCCGGGCTCGAGGCAGGTGTCCGGGTCGGTCGAGGTGGTGAGCAGCGGAGAAGTGGACACGGGAGTCAGGGCGGACTGCCTGAGCACGATCCCGTCGTGCTTCTTGTTCCAGTTGGGGAACGTGGCAAACTGTGTGTGGGGGGCGTTTTTCAAGGTTAGCACATCCATTTTCAGCCCTTTGTGGTGTCGCAGGACGAAAATAGTGAAGAGACACTCACCCCAGCAACACGCCTATCCGAGTTGATCACAGTAATGTCGTCGACAACCCAGACATTCAGGTCCTTGTACGACCCGAGCCGCGTGCTCTGCATGTAGGCCTGGTACTGCTTGGTCTCGTCCCAGGTGGCATCGAAGCTGTCGCCCGTCACGTACTGCAGGTTCGTGAACCACTTGGCCACACGCGTCTCCCAGTTGGTCATGGTGAAGGTGATGCCGAACGGGTTGTAGACTTGGTTGAGGAACTCCATCTGTTTTGTGACGGGCATGGGGCGTTAGTAAAGGAGCGAGGAGATGGTGGGGGGAGGAACAAGATGCATGTTGGCAGGTGCTCACGTTTCGCTGGACACGGGACAGGGCAGCGGCTTGCGACGAGGATGGAGTCTTGGAGCTCGCCATGACCAGGTTCCAGTTGACACTGATCTCCAATGTCTTGCGGATGCAGCCATACTGCGGAAGGCGGATACCGCGCTCTGCATTGCGCGAGGCGGCAGCCTTGACATTGGGGCAGACGGGCAACTAGATGAAATCAGGTCAGCTTGCTTTGCTTGTAGGGTATTAGACTTTGACCCCATTGTGGTCACGTATGGGCTTACCACTGCCGCAGTCACCTCGTCTGGGTTGTCCTGAGGCGTCAACTTATTGTCGGCAAGCACGTCGGCGTACGCATCCACCTCCAAGGCGCCGAGATCAATGGCCTCATCCCGCGAGGGCTTGACATCGACGAGGGTGCCCTCGTCTACGTTGGTCACGTCGTAAAAGTCCGGAGGGATGGTATATGTGGCCTCCGGGTCATCCACGTCTGTCGAGACCGTCGGGCTAGCGGTGATACTATCGGTACTGGTGCTGCCGTCGCTGCTTGTGGTGATTGTGGTCAGCGAGTCAGACTGGGTCGGTGTGACCACGGGAGTGTCGCTGCTGCTGCTGCCGCTGCTATCCGAAGGCGTGGGGATGGACTCGGGTGGTGTCGTTGTCTCGCTGGGTGTGGTGACATCCGTTGACACCGTTTCAATCGATGTCGTCGGGCTTTCGGAAGGGGATGCTTCTTGGGCAACAGTGCCCAAGCTCAGCGCCAGCAAGGAGAGAACCGTGACGGAGCGCATGATGGGCAATTGCTGGAGTTGTGGGAATCAGAGCCCTCCTGTGGCCCTGCAATGGCCGCAGGTCCGATAGAACGGTCGTGCCATTTCGTTCGTACTTGTATGTAGACATCGTGGGACTGGAGAGCGCCACCAGATCGCGGAGAGCCACTGCCAAGACTGCCGCATTCACAGCTCGTGTTCCACGTGAGAATGTTGGTCTGGCGGCCTCAACGCGACCAAACAGCCTTGGCTGTGGTAATTGAAGCAATCGCCAAGCAGCGCAATCGCTGGCACAGGGCATCTTGGCAGGCAGCTATATATCCTGTTACGGAGATTTGTGGCGGGCTAGCGATCCTGGCTGATGTCGGACAATGCCCGTCTGGGTATGGCCGGCTCTGGGCGGCGCCTGGCTCTGCCCTACCGGTATCCGATCCTCGATCTGGATCCCCTTTCAGCTGGAGAATGCCGTTGTAACAAAGTCAAAGCCAGCCAATTGCCGGTACAAGATGCGTCCTGGGCCTCAATGCAACTGATCCGTACCGGCGACCAAAGGCTTGGCTATGCTGCTCTAGACCCTTAGCTGTCGAAGCCAGGCCGAGATGGGAAATGTCCGACGTCGGTTACGGTGAGCTTGCTCGCGTTGGGCCATCAGCCTCAGAGATCGTTCGTGGCTGGGCCCTGGGGTAAGCGACTTGGCATTAGTCAGGGGTAGTCTCATACGCCAGAGCCAGGCATCAGCAGATCATTAAGAGACGGCAATTGCCGCAGGGGATACTTGCCGTCTGCACGTTTTGTTGAGAATGGCGCATGGCCTTTCGCTCGTCCTTGAAGTCGACTCCCGAGACTGGAATGACATTCGACTTATGTCATCTGCCGTTCATAATTCATCATCAACGACGTTCTTTACGTATGCGGCAAGCTCTGGGAATCGCAGAGCCGACGTGCGCCGGTACCGCCAGTGAAGATGTTCTATTCACATTGGCGAAGAGTCACAGCGTTGCTACTCAAAAGAAGCTGCTGTGTGTGCAACGTGCATCTTCACCTCCGTTAGTCAATCAGCGGGTTGGTCTCGCAAGGTGTGCATGATGATAAGGCTGGCACTGTTTTTTCATTTGTTCCCCTCAGTGCGAGGGACTTCCTCGACCAGAGGCCTCTCCTTGTCACTCCTAAGCCAGGTCTCAAAGTCTTGCAAACCAAACCCATCCCGTCCCAGCAATTCCATATCCACACTGAATCCTTCCTTCTCGAACCAGTCCATGCTCTGTCTGGCATCGGCAACCGCCCATCTCACTCCTCGGCTCAAGAGGCCCCATGTTCTAGGCATCTCGTGCCCGTAGACCCTCTTGTAAGCTCCATCGGCCTCTTGGAACGTCAAGTCATCGCCGGCCAGTCCCACGGCTCTCCCAACCCACGGTTCCGGGTTCACCAGTATCGCAGCGGCAACCTTGCCAATGTCTTCGACGCTCACGAGCTGCATCTTCCTGTCGGCCGGCATGGTCGCCCAGAGGCCCGCCATCATGCTGCCGAAGCTGGACGGTCGGTAGTTGTCCATGAACCCAGCGGGCCGTAGTATTGTCCAGCGCGTGGTCGCAGGGTCTTTGGCAGTTACTGCGCGCAGGTGCAGCTCTACCCGGTGCTTGGCTGCGAAATGGGCGACTGTCGAGGGATTGGTCCAGCTCTTGTCCTCGCCGCCACGGTCGACACTGCTGAAGACGATGTGCCTAATGTTGCGGGCGACGGCTGCATCGATGAATACCACGCCATGTGCCTCGTCGTTGGGTGGTACCGTGACGAGGAAGATGGAGTCTATGTCGCTGTGGGAATCCAGGAATGCCGCTGGATCCGTCAAGTCGCCTTGCACGATCGTGACACTTGGATACCTCTCCTTGAGGGCTTGTGCTTTTGGGGCTGTCGCTGACCGGGTCAGGGCCAGGATTTGCAGGTGTGGATGTGAAGGCAAAAGGGCAGCCAGAGCGGCAACAGTGGCGCTGCCTTGCGCACCAGTGGCGCCCACGACCAAGATTTTGCGAACGTCCATTTTTGCCAATGGTGATAGATGGGTGATTTAGTTTTTGCGATGGTTCTTCCACGACTACCAAAGGGACTCGCTGAGCCAGCGTATATCAAGGCGCCTGCGGAGACTTTCGGCCACAAACCCGGAGACATCCCAGCGAAAGACCCCACTATTCCAAAGACCAGTGGGAATACTCGCCGGCAGCATCATTATGTAAGCGCAGATGACGACCGCCGGTAGGGCTGTGCGGGGGCCGGGGTGCTGTTTGGGCTGACGTGGGAGCAAGCACGGCGAGGCTTAGAGGGCAACCGAACAAGGGGATAGGCCAGGGGTTGCTGCAAGACTCAGCCGCAATTCCAATGCAAGATCTCATCCGCAGAAGATGAGATCGTATTTTCCCGATCCAGAGCGTGAGCCTGCCGAGAAACGTTGGGTCAAAGTTCAAAATAGCAACAACAAGCAGCGATGTACCAATCAGAAATTTTTAGACGTTGATATAAATCGCGGAGCGTGGATGTCTTCATTTTGGAACATCAGGATAACCATTCAACTTTAGGCGCAGATCATTCTCATTTCTCCTAGCTACCTTGCTTCAGCTTGCACAGCATCAACTATCCCTACCGCCCAATCATCACTTTTCAAGTTGTAGATTAAACCGTAACCATGCTTTTCTCGAAGCTCACCACTCCCACTCTCTTTCTTGCAGCATTATCGACTGCCTCTCCCCTCCCAGCGCATACCCAAAGCCTCCCAGCCTGCCCGACCACCTTCACCACTTCCACGGCCGGTATCCCGGCCCACGAGATCGCCTCGCTCTTCTCATCGACCACGGTCCCCCTCCACCCCTCCGCGGCAGCAGACATCGAGCACATCCGTGCCACCGTCGCGCTCTACGGCATCGCGCTCGACGGCAAGAACTGGCCGATGCTCGAGCAGGTCTTCACTTCCGACGTGCGGGCAAACTACTCTGCCGTGGGCGTCATGGAGGGAATCGAGGCCATCCAGACCACGCTGGAGGCCTCGCTCGAGCCCGTCGGCTTTACGCAGCACCAGTTCAGCACCACTGTGATCCAGCTGTGCCGGGATGAGACAGTGGATGCCGCCACGGGAGAGCACGGCGGAGCAGCGCCTGGAAAGACGGCCGCCGTATCCATTGCGTATACCACGACTGCGCATTTCCCTGTCGGCCCGGACGGCGCGATGCTGCCGACCTTGGATGCCGCGGCGGTGTTGACTGGGTATGTCATGTACCAGGATGTCTGGGTCAAGGAAGAGGTGGATGAAGGGGCCGAGTGGAGGATTCGCAAGCGCAACACAATCACCATGGTGAGTTTGAACTTGCACCATTGGACTGTGGAAGAGGCACAAGACTAACTCTCCGGTATTGAACAGGGTCCGCTTGCCGGCACAGTGCCAGAAGGGATTTAGTCTCACTCCGGCTCTATGCCCGAGGAGAGATGTGCGTCTCCCGCTGCTGCTCTGTGCTGTTCATATTCGTAGTCAGTCTAGGCAATACAAAGCCTAGCGGGATGCGGGCAAGAGGGTCGAAAGTGCACGGTTCGGAGGATTCTATTTTCTTTGTGCTTTCGCAGTCCTATGATCGGACTGATAATGTAAGCTCTATCTATCATAGCAACATTGCGGTAATTCCGAGGGACCAGACTCGTAGGCATCTTATTTGACATGCGACTCCTCAATAACCAAGTGTAGGACTTGCCTGGATTCACTAACAACGCTAGAACAAAACAAATTCCTGCTCTTGAAATGCTTCGCTACCATCATCAGGACCAGATTCTCCAATGATGAAGCCCTGGACATAAGCCGCGCCCAGCATTCTGTAACCATGGCGATCTCTTCGGAGTATCAAGGGAACCGAGCAGCCATGGACGACGCAGCACAGGTCCCCACTCTCGACAAGATGGGATCCAAGTCCAAGCCGGCCTGCCTTTGTAGAGAATAGCTTTCTGTTATTACAATTGGCCAGGACGATCTCTGGGATGAAATGAAGTTGTTTTGCTAAACTGGCCGATGCGCACAGCTCTCCAAACCCCTCAGGCGCAATTGGATGGCGAGGGGTTTTCCCATCAAAGACTGAGGCACATGAGAGGATGTGGTGTCGAAATCGGCAAAAGTCGTAATACTCTCTTTCCAACGGTTTCCGTCGGCCATTCGCCAGTAAAGTGCAACAAATTTCAGATAGTCGACTCTTGAGATCAGAATTTTGTCTTGACCGGAATGCAGGTGCGGCAGGAAGGGGCCAATTTTCGATCTCGTAGAACGGCCTGTCATTGGGGCGTTTGAGAGAATGCTCAGGAATCCGGATAGTAATGGTGACCTCATCGATCACATCGACAACGTAACCCCGAACATGAAGGTCGGTCTTGCCGGCTGAGATATACCAGTATAAGGGTGGATCGTAGCCAGGAGCAGCGAAGCTGAGGTTGCTGGTAAGCCTGCACTTAAAAGAGCCTGGACAATTCTCCCTAAGACCATCCCACTGTGGAAGCCAAGTGGGAAAGCCATCATTAGACAGATGATCTTTGTTTGGACTGACCACGGCGAGAATCCGCAAACTCTTAGTCTCTTCGATGAGGCGCAAAGCAACATCTTTGAATACATGTTGTTTCGTCTTGGTGTAGTCCGGTTCCACGATGAGCTCTCCATCGGAGAGTGTGGCGCTGGGGTGACTGAGCAAGGCGTAAACATAGTCCCTCCCGTCAGATGCGAGCTGCGAACTTGCGCCGTCCAGGACGTCCAGAAAATCGAAATCTTCTTCCTCGTGTATGAGTTTCTCACCAGGTTCTGGATACATCGCGAAGACGATATGCATCCATGCAGAACTGCCGTAATAGTAGCACAGAAGTGGCCACCTAGCAAGCCTGGCGCCGTATGACATCAGGTCCGTCAGTTCAACAGCCGCGCCACCAAACAGCGCGATGGCCGATTTTGCCAAACCGACCTCCTGCATATGTGTCCCCGCCGTGGTTCCAAGGTGTTGATTGTGGGGTCATTTGCGGCCCAAATCTGATGCATCCTGAACTACTGATAACGGTTCAATTACGGAAAGTAACCCGCTAACGGCCGTGCATAGTTTAAGGCCCCTTGATCCGTTTGTAATGAGTCAATGCAGGGGTGAGTCCGTCAACCAATCCCTCCGCAGCTCGACGCGCTGGTTGCACACCCCCATCATTGCGCCACCCAGGCTCTGACGTGGTGTGGTGAGATTGGGTAGCTCAACCTGGGGCACGACTGCGTAGTTGCCAGTTGTCGCACAGCGGTCTGTGACGACCCAAGCCAACAGGCCGATTGTTTGGGGGCTCGCGGCAGCACAAACAAGGCGCAGGATCGGGCCAGGGACAAGGGCAGGTCAGGCGGCAGGCAGCACGATTACGTAAGGCACCCAGATGACTAAGCACAAGGAGCGGTGCCAAGGATATAAGAACGGCACCGCGCACCAAGGGAACGGCGCCGCGCACACCTGGAGCGGACCGCTCCCACGACGGCAGACGCCGCCCACGATGAAGGACAAAGGATATATAGAACACGGAGGATCCCCTTGTAAACAGTCATTACCTTTGTACTTCAGCGATTAATCTAAGTATCACTCTTACCCTTCACTTGACCTAGTTACTTAATTGATCCAAGTATGATATCTCGTAAGAGATACGAACGTGTCACGATCCTGCCTCCGGGGTCAGCCGTCTGGCAGGGCGCTGGGGTTGCTGTTCTGCAGATAGGTAAAGCCTGCGCGATATCAACTAACACTCTGCTATCGTTCTCTCTCTGGGTTGTCGTTCGTGTCTCTTGGAAGAGATACCAGTCTCGGCAATTGAGTGACTAGTTCAAGTGTGGGTGAAACTGATACTTAGATTGATCGCTGAAGTACAAAGGTAATGACTGTCTATCTAGGAGATCCTTCTGGCTCTATATATCCCTTTGTCCTTCATCGTGCCCGTCGTCCTGCGACACCGTTGGGTCGCATGCCGACAGTTTGTTGTCGCAAGACCGACGGATGATGGTCGCCGTGCGACCGTTCATCGTCGGCTGCTGACGTAAGGTGGGTGCTTACATAATGTGTTCCCCGCCAGCGGCTCCCAATAGGCGCACGGGTACCCGTGCGTATAATATTACACGGGTACCCGTGCAGATTCTGCTTACAGCTTAGCGTGTCTTAATTCCCGCCGACATCGCAATCCTGGATCCATATCCGGGGTGCACCCATATCAGCAGAAAAGGTCTGTCTTGACCTTCGCTGGTGATCTCAGGTGCTGTCAGCATACAATACTTTACGCGCTACAAAGCGCGCTGAGGTGCTTTCGTGTATTTCTTTTATTACCATTACTAGCCTCAGATTTGTCTCCCGATGGCAGCTACTAGTAGTACCCACCATTCATTTCCCGATGACAGTCTCCCTCCGGAAGGCACCTACGAGTCCCGAGATACCTTATTTAAAGCTATCAACGAGTGGGCGTACACAAGAGGCTACGCCTTTGTTACGAAAAGGTCAACAAAGGAAAAGACAGGCAGGCTCTCAGTCGTATATGCATGTGATCGATCATGTCGCGACTACGCCTCTGGAAGACCGCGCCAGCGAAAAACATCTACGCGAAGTACCAACTGTCCGTTCTCTGTACTAGCAAAAGAGTCACGAGACAGCGGCACATGGACAATACGACACCGACCCGACCCGCAGTTTGCCCAACACAACCACGAGCCAAGTTTACACCCATCCGCCCATCCTAAGCATCGCGCACTCGATACGGAAACGATCACTCGTCTATCTAGCCTCGCAAATGCTGGCGTCGCACCTAAGGAGATTCGAACGTACATACACCAAAACACGAGTTCGATTGCAACGCAGCAAGATATCTACAACCGAATCGCGGACAGTAGGCGCGAGATGTACGAAGGGCAGAGCACGATCAATGCCCTAGCTAACCGGCTTGACCATGAAGGTTTCTGGAGCCGTTTACAACTTGATTCGGAGAACCGCGTAAAGGCTGTGCTTTTCGCCCATCCAGAGTCGCTAAGCTATCTTCAAGCTTATCCGGATGTTTTAATCCTCGACTGTACCTACAAAACGAACAAATACGGAATGCCGCTCCTAGATATAATCGGAGTAGACGCTTCTCAACGATCCTTCTGTATCGCATTCGCATTTCTTAGTGGAGAAAGCGAGGAAGATTTCGTTTGGGCTCTAGAGCGCCTCCGGTCACTCTACGAAATTAGCAAATCCCGCCTACCTTCAGTTATTCTTACCGATCGATGTCTTGCTTGTATCAACGCAATCGCAGTATGCTTTCCTTCTGCTGCTTCATTGCTATGCCTTTGGCATGCGAACAAAGCCGTCCTTCGATACTGTCAGCCTTCATTCGCTATCCAGCTACAACTCCAGGACTCCGAAGCCGACAAATCTGCGAGACTGAAAGAGTGGCATGACTTTTACCAGCACTGGCACCAAATTATTCGTTCTCCCACCGAGGCAATATTCGACATCCGTATGTCGACATTTGAACAACGCTATATTACAACGCATGTACGGGACGTGGCCTACATTAAAGAGACATGGCTTGACCTGTATAAGGAAAAGCTTGTAAAGGCCTGGGTTGACAGCTACCCTCATTTCGGTAATGTTGTTACTTCGCGCGTCGAAGGTGTCCATGCGCTTCTTAAAAGTCATCTGAAAACGTCGACACTCGATTTGTTTGAGGCCTGGAGGGCTATTAAGCATGCGCTAATAAACCAACTTGGGGAGCTGAGGTCCAACCAGGCAAAACAGCAGATTCGGTCTCCGATCGAACTTTCCGGTCCACTTTATGGTGTAGTACGGGGTTGGGTATCACACGAGGCTCTTCGAAAGGTTGAAGAGCAGCGGAAGCTTCTCCAGACGAGCAGTCCGCTACAACGCTGTACAGGCATATTCTCTCGGTCGCAAGGCCTACCATGCGTTCACAAACTTGAGGCTTTGTTGTCCGAAGGAAAAGCCCTTTGCCTAGGAGACTTCCATTCGCATTGGCACCTAATCCGGAGCGGCGCGAAACCTTTTCTCCAAGAGCCTCGCCAACGTATTGATATGACTAGTACCAACACTTCTTTACCGCGATCAAGTAACCGAAGGGAGCCTAGCGGCTTTGAAGCTGTTGAAGTCGCGGCTAAGCGAAAGGGACCTTCAACCTGTACTAGATGTCACCGTCTAGGTCATTCAAGGACGTCTCGATTATGCCCCCTAAAGTACGCAGAGCTACAACTTCGAGTAGAGGCGGCATCGCAACAGCTACGAATAACACCAGAGCCGCCGGCCGACACGTCGATACCTGAAGCTACGATTGAATTATCGACGTGCAGACCTCAACATGAGTCGCCAATTCCCGAACTTCTTAATAACTCGTCGGCCCAAGAAGGGATTACGGAACAGATCTTAGAAGAGATCGAAGCTCGGCTCTCAGAAAACGACCAGCCCTTACGACGAGCTAAAGAACCCGTCTCAGAGTACGCCGAAGAACACCAGCAAGCTCCGGAGCAGCCTTTAAAATACAGTGACCCAAAAGCGATTTACCAAAGATACGTCGCTACGCGAGAGATCTGGAAGAAGTCCCTACTCCCGGGTACCTATGCGAGCAACCAGATGTACCGGCAGGCAATGGGTTTACCATTACGGTATAGTAAAGCGCAGTACGATTGGTGCTTAGACCATAAGCAAATGACGAGGCGTTGCTTAACGCGAGAGGGTGAACGGGCCTGGACAAGGGAAGAAATGATGGCATATTTGGACTGGGATCGGTCTGAGACGGAGCGAATCGATGTTCAGGTTGCCCAGGAGTCGACAAGCGGTCTAGCTAATCGAAGAGGTATGGGTGATGTGTGGAGGAGGGCGGCACAGGACTGTGAGGAGCAGCAAGTTCTTCACCGGGATGATGATGAGTGTATTATAGTTAAAGGTTAAGTCAAATACGTTATACGTGTAAGGCAACGCACATACTGTGATCGGAGGTCAAACAGCACCTGAGGTCACTAGCGAAGGTCAAGACAGACCTTTTCTGCTGATATGGGTGCACCCCGGATATGGATCCAGGATTGCGATGTCGGCGGGAATTAAGACACGCTAAGCTGTAAGCAGAATCTGCACGGGTACCCGTGTAATATTATACGCACGGGTACCCGTGCGCCTATTGGGAGCCCCCGCCAGCCTTTCGCTGGTCCGCCCTTGTCCCTGGCCTGATCCTGCGGCCTTGTTTGTTACCTCAGCCCCAAGCAGTTCCCCTGTTGGTCGGGTCGTCACAGAACGATAACCCCTTAAGAACACGATAAGCACGGAGTTAGTATTACATAAGGCTACTACCTACCTTATTAGAACATAAACCCCATAGCGCCGATCAGACGGTTAACCCCGAAGATCGGATCGTGATAAAGTTGTATAACTCCTACTAGATAACGGCGCCGACGTTAATACGTACGGCGGCCACTTCGGTAACGCTCTCTAAGCTACCTCAGACGGGGGCGGAGAAGTTGTGTAACTCCTGCTGGATAACGGCGCTGACGTGTAGTCTGGACCGCTCGGAGGACGGCCTGCCTGAGGATGCGGGGCTAGGGGGAGGTGGCGGCCTGGAGAGAGGGCGCGAGCAAAGGCGTTAAGGACGGTGGGTCTCGTGTAGTCAAGCGCCGGGAAGGCGGCGGGTTAGCGCGTTATGAGCTCCGACTCGACGGCCGACGGCGCGGCGGGTAGTAGGGCGCGGTCCGCCGTAATGGCCGACAGGGCCTGGCCGGGGAGGCGGCCGGACTGCCGCGCGACCCAGAGGCGGCGGGCGGCTGCGGCCTCGGCGTAGCTATCGTTGGGGGTACCCGAGCGCCGGCGCTTGCTGGGTACGCGCGGTGCTTCATAGGCCGGGGCGAGGGCTGGGGCGGTACGACGGGGTCGTGGACGTTGTGCTATGCTGGCGGACTTGGGCCTGTTGGGATCGACCCCGCGCTTAGGCCAGAGGGAGGCGCAAGGTAAGGGGTGTCGTCGCGTCGTCTAGTTGCGGGCAGTTATGCGGCATGGTGCGGCACCGGGCGGCGCACAGGGGCGGTGGTGACGATTCATCCTCGACGCAAGCCAGAGGGGGTGGGTGGCGGGGTGGAGGAGGGAGGGCACGGGGCGTCCCCTGATCGGACGCACAACCGTCAAGGGGAGTCGAGGGGGCTAGTCAGGCACGGTCTACACGGCCGGCTTATCTGCCAAACCTATTTCCTATTACCACTCTACTATGCCGATTGCTGATGCCCCTCCCGTGGATGGCGATATGGCGGAGAGACGAAGATTCTCATATTGGGTAACTCCAATCGGCTCATTCGCGCTTTCCCAACGTGCCGGTCCATACCTGTTGTTAACGTTGACGGCTGAATGGCGTTGCTTGTAATTACATTCACTGCATCTAACTTATCTGTCCACTTTAATGCTCTAAGCTTAGGTGTACTTAATTACGATATCCGGAATTATTTCCCCTAATACCAGACTTGCGCGGCTGCTCCCCCCACCTGCCCCTACAACTGCCTTGTGGATCTCCATTATCTCCAATGTCACTCTACCTCTCTTACTCGCATTTCCCCTCTAGATTACCGCCGATGTGCGTTGGAGCAGCCGCATTGGTGGGATATCTTGCTTCCAGCTACTGTTCAGGGATCTACGCCTCCCAACAAGTAGTAGTTACCACAATCCCCTGCAACGAATCCTCGCTATGGAAGAAGAAAAAACCTACCCCCCGACTATTTCTTGGCCGCTGACGTGACGATGATATGTTGTACATCCGTGGACGTAGCCAGCTGTGCCGTGGCGTATCGGCCACGCAACGCCAAGGATCTCCATCAGCCCACACGGCTGTCCAGCTCCTGTAGATAGGGATGGCGCTGCCGACTAGGAGAGGCCGTAGCTTTGGACAAAGATGAAGATGGGACACCGGTCGGGTACTTTCGCACGGTCAATCAACATGGGTGCTGCGGGAAACCTGGTACGGCAGAGCAGCGAGTTTGCAGCCCGCCCGCCCCAACGACACCGAAACGATCCCTGTCGATTCGTCGATCAATCTTTACAAGCCTCCAAAGCGTGAGCGATTGACGACTCACTGATAAAAATATCCTTTCCTCTTCGATACCCCTGTTTCCAAAATGCCGGAACCGCTGCAGCCGTCCTCCATTCACCTTCATGCCGGTCATTCACTCGTCCTCGAGTTCCACCGCCTCCTTCCCTGCCACTCATGGTTCCACAACAAGTTCACCTCGCCACCAACCCCTGTTCTGTGGAGGAAACGACCCGGGGTACAGGGGGTTACGGCACGAACATTGGGAGGCTTTATGCACTATCCAATCCGAGTCGACCACAAGGCCGGCTTTTTCCCCGATCTAACGCACGACGGGGGCCTTTGTCCGCCAGCCAATCCAGTTCATTGTACACGGCGGACCGCTCTCCGAACATATGTGCCCGCCTCTTGCTCCTTGCTGATTCCTGAAGCCCCCCTCCTTTAGATGCCCGGAACCTTGCAGAGACAAATAATCTCGTCTTTCGCTAAAGTCGGCTTCGAAATCGGTGTCCACCTTAGCTGAACTTAACTCTCTACGCACGGTCCACCTTCTCTTGGCGACGCCAATCACCTGAAGCGACAAACGAGGTTGCCTGGAGGTAAGGTGGGGCAGTCTTAACAGCCATTTCGTGCTGGAGTGGGCTTACTCTCATGCCTTCACTTATCAAAGAATGCATTGTTTGTTTGTACAGTACCGCGTCCGCCGTGCTGCCGTCAACCAGTGGCCTGCAGTTCCTCAAGGCCAACCACCCGGATGCAAACGTCTTTAGGTCAGCTAAATGCGAGCCTTCCAGGTATTTTAACATCAATAGTCGCTCTCGACCCGCACTACTTGCTACACGATCACCAGTCGTCCGTCCTTAAGTGCAATCGAGCAATAATGAGCTTGTTCTAGACGCAGGCGTAGCCTCGGTCAGAAAATCTGGCCGTGGAGAATAGCGCCGCTGCTAATTAGACGGCGGCGCCTAGGCGCGGGTAGGATGGCGTACCGGAGGGGGCTCGATCTTCCAGCCTGGCGGATGACTGGTAGGCTAGGTAGGAATTGAATCTCTATATACCTTTCCTCCTTGTTCGAATTTCATAGTGATGTTAGGATCACTCTAAGTCGTATGCCCCAATAGAGATATCACGTGGAAGATACAACTTCGCGACTTCAAGTAGTCTCACAGCCTCGTCGTCCTTTCCAAGCGCCTTGTGACCCAACGCAGTAAGGTAGTAGATCTCCCCAATGGATTCAGCACCGGCCATGTCGATGATAACTCCACCCATTGGTGAGATAGTCTGCGTACCCCATACAATTAATTGATTCCAGTCCTCCAGCTTGAGAAATACGCGACATATGTCTGCCAGAAGTTCACGGGACAGTCTCAGTCTCTTATTGTCCCAATTCAGGTCGAACCGGGGCTCCTGTATGGGGGGGCCAAATAGTGCCGTCATGTCGGTGTATATGTAATGCTCCCGGCCCGTGACGATATAGTATATCGCTTCCAGTGCCTCTCTATAAATTTTGAGGGCTTTATGGTAATCATCCTGCTCAATTGCCTCATTGCCTGTGGCCTTAAGCGTCGTCGCTTTGGTCAGGCACTCTTCTTGCGTGGGTAGGGAAACGAGCTGCGCGTCGCGCAATTCCTGTTCGACCGATGGTAGCGCCGCCGGCTCACCCTCGATAACGAGGTTCTCAAGTCGTTTGACTATGCCAAAGGGTATGAGAAGCTTCCGCTGCAGCTTCCTGGTCGTTATTGCCTTGTCCTGAGCCGTGTCCTAAGCCGTGT
Organism: Microdochium trichocladiopsis; assembly: GCF_020744255.1. NCBI lineage: Eukaryota > Fungi > Ascomycota > Sordariomycetes > Xylariales > Microdochiaceae > Microdochium > Microdochium trichocladiopsis. The sequence continues at coordinate 1,154,966 of NW_025763552.1, read as the reverse complement.
CACAACGGCTTCGAAGGCGCAGTTTGAGGCTGGGTGATTCATCGAGTCCTGGTCGTTCAAAATGCGCGTATAACCAGCTGCGGGTGAACTTGTCGAGGTCGTCGGCAAGAAGCACGAGGGAGTACGGTTCGCATTTCCGCGGCTCTAGATACATGTGGGTCGCGAGCAGCCATAAAAAAAGTGCCCCAGTTCCACCACCACAGCTATTACTGTGGTATGTACTGGGCGAGACCCCCTCACCGTCTCTAACTTAAAATGGCATTCATTCGGGCCGATGCACTTGGCTGGTTGGGTTTCCGTCACTCTGTCACGGCCGTGCAACACGCAACTGATGGTGCCTGCCCTAGACTCGTCGGGCGTCACGGAACCGTCGCGAGCATCCGCAATGGTGGCTAATGCCCAGGTCGCGGCGAGGGCGCCTGTCATCTCTGAAACCCTAGACTCGTTCAGATCCAGGTCAGCGGGAGGCGGAGGGAGAGACATTGTCGAGATGGAGTATACGCCGTGCGGTCATGTCCTTGAACCTCTGGTGCGGCCTCCGTCTTCATATGTATGCAAATGGCTTTGCGAAGACATTGGTGCCAGGGTTGTACCCAGTGTCTGTGGTGTGGTCAGCCTTGGGCCTATCCGATTGACCTCGGCAGTGGACGCTACTTGAGCCATGACACAACACCTGGGAGAATGAACCTTAATAATTTACTCGGGTATTACCCCCGAAAGGGTGGTCTCTCGCGTGCCCTCTGCCCTTGCATCCGGGGCAAGACCTCAATTTTGGACCCGTTCTCCACACCATCATCCTAGTAATGCTGGCAATTGGTCCTCGAGGTGAGCGCACTTGCAAAGTATGATCAGGGAAAAACGTGAGACCAAGCCCCTGTTAGTGGATAAACTTCACTAGTGCGTATTTCGGTACACTTAGGGTGCCGCGTCCGTCTGCCTTGAGGTACCTTCATCTCCGGCCTTACCACTTAACCCAATGCAATCAGGTGACGGCTTTTTCGAACCGGGGACAACGATTCGATATACATACTGTAGCACTACTTGAGGCACCTACAAACGCAAACCTCATACAATGACTCGACGTCCAGCAGCCCGTCGTCATATTTCTCCCTCGCCCAATCCACCAGTATGCAGCTCTCGTCGTTCGTCATCTTGACTTGCATAGCAGCTGCCAATGCCCTGAGCGTCCCCAGAATGAACTCCCCGATCATTCTGTTTACACCCGGTGCCTGGCACGGCCCTTGGGCTTTCGATGAGATTCGCAAGGACCTCTCGAGCCGTGGTCTTTCGACATCGGCCGTGACCCTACCTAGTGTTGGCACCAAGAACGTCAATGTCGGTGTGGCGGAGGATACGGCCGCCGTCCGTGCCGAAATCGAGAGACTCAGCAACAAAGGCAAGCAAGTCATTGTCGTGGCGCACTCATATGGTGGGGTACCTAGCCCAAGCCCCTTATTCAGCTGACACGAGGCATGCGAGCATATGGTGCCGAGAGAGTGTCGCCACTGTGGGCCAGGGGTTAGGCTTCTTGCAAGTCTTTCCTACTGCGTAAGTTATAATCTCATCAATTTGGGCTGAAACACCCTGCACGCTCTCTAAGCCAATTGAAACCTAACCACTAACGCCACCAGTACCAGCAGTTGGGGATCGCTAAGCTCAATAAAGCTACCATGGTGCCGATGGCGTTAGTGGTTAGGCTTCAATTGGCTCAGAGAGCGTGCAGCAAATTTGGTGCAGACTATTAGTCTGACAGTTAGTCTGAGATCATTGAACCAGACTGTTGGTTAGTCTGTTTCAGTCAGACTGGACCATCAGTCTGTACTAGTAGACGGAGAAGCCAAGGCGTCTGCTAGTTGAGTTGTTGCACATCGGTAACTTTTAAGTTTGACCGGCTGGGTCAGTTAGCCAGTCCCGGCCTGGGTCCGTTAGCGTTTGTATTACCCACTGGTTTGCTTTTCAGGATGGGCGTCTGAGACAATTCAACGGAACGCCAACCGCAACGATGTTTGTAGGCGCTGAAGTCGACCCAATCTCGGAAATGTCCGATAATGGAATCAGTATTGCGCCACCCAAGGAATCCATCTCTCTTCGTGACACGTAACACGTGACGGTGATACGAGCCAGGTCTGCGCGTTGCAGCAATTGAATGTGTAACTACGGAGGTACTGGAGTTTTTTGCGAACCAAGTGGTTGTTCTTTCGCGGGAAGTGAGATTGAATCCCTTTTTCATATGTTGATATGGCCCCTGATGATCTTCTTAGGTGTCCATAGGTCCGATGATCTCCTTGTTCCCGGGATATCTGGTCCGTGGAGTTGGTTGAAACGTTGGATGACCATCTAAGACCAGTGGCGCAAGCCAAAACCGACGAAGTGGATATTGGATTCTGTAGCACGTAGCGCGGCTAAGCGCGCAGAACTGACACGTGTGGAGTTGGTGTGCCGTTTTCAAAAGAGTCGTAGCACCGTAATTGGCAGGTATGCCCTTGTCTCTGTCCAATATAGTGTTGCCTGCTGAGAACAGTACTGTGCCTCCGCATCTCCCGGATACGCCTGGTGGATCTGAAGCATGGGTCAAATGGAGTAGGCTGCTGGTTTATGACGATCTGCCTCGCCTGATGCAAGATGTAGAGCAAGGTCATGACTCGTAAGCGACAATGCCATATTGTATAATACAATACGCACCACCTGGCAATACAATAATATTGCGAGGGGTCCATATTGCCAATATACGTATTGCTGCACTGAGCGGGAGCAAGGGCATATACTGGAAAAACATCAACTTTCGTCAAAACCAAGTTTTCGGAAACAACTCAACGTAATCAGGCCCAAAAGCCCAAGGTTACTGTCATTTGGATCCTCTCTCCTGCGGCACACCGGAGGCCACAGGCTGGGAAAGCCTAGCCTCTGGCGCGGGTAACAGTGGAGACAAAAGTGGTCATTGGAGGCAGCTAATGCATCACGATGGAGACCGGACCTCCATCGTCGACGCCCTTAGAGTGGCCAACCATAGGTAAGACAGACGAAGATACTTTGACACATGCCCAATACCTTGCGGAAGACATCTCGATCCTACAGGAGGCTATTGACAGCCGCCCAAAGTATGCCGCCGTACCTAGCGGCAAGCTACGACCCCTTTTCGAGTCCATCAAAAGTCTCGTTACCAAATTTCTTACGTGCCAGGGGGCCTAAGCGCCCCAGACCCACCTCGAAGAAAACAGCCGAGTTTAATAAATAGCAAATATATAGCAGTAGCATACCAAATAGCTAGAAAGCATTATTATAGCCTTGGCTAGCCTCACAAATCCAGAACGGCTGGAGATAACTACATAGATTTCTAGGAGTTAGGCGCAGGTTACCGGAGCTTCTACCACAACTAGTAACGCCACAGGACTCCCCCACGTAGCGAAGACCACTAAGACCTGGACGTCGGCCGTTAGGAAAACCTATAACGAATACGTAACTGAGCTAAATGAAAGAAGACTTGTTATCAAATTACACGACTCGACAGGGAATGATAGTAATGCCATCAGAACCTTGATCTAGAGCCAAATGGCCAATAACCCGGGAGCCCTTGTCTCACACATAAACAAAGCCATACAGAACGCAGCCACGGCAGCCAAGTCAGCAACGCCTACAGAAATACCCCCCTATGAAGGGATCAAAGTGAACAGTGCCATCTTCCTGAAGTCTGGGGATGTCCAGGCACATACGGAATTTGTCGCTCAGACCGAGCTCCTCCTGGCTCACGCCGGGCAGTGGGCAGAATTCGTGGGCGACATTGGGAGAGTGGTGGCCGGCGCTGGATCCGGTTGGGTACATTGTGGTGTGGCATTTGGGGAGTCGATCAGCTAGCACCAGCCGACATGACGAAGCGTCTTGTGGCGTCGGTGGCAACCAAGGATTCGGCAGGCCAAGCAGTCTTCCGTCCCCAAATATCGGACCTTTGTCCGAGACTCATTTTTGGCAAAAGGGGGTTGGCCCGGATTATGCCGTTGGCCGCGAAACCTATCTTTTCCGCCTTCCCCGCTCCTAGCGCGTCGGGGAGACCGGGCTTGTGACAGTCCCTCCGCGCAGAGGACAATACCCAAGCCTAGCCGTTTTTGTAATCGTGGCGCCCTGTTAGCGGGAGTTGGTGGCGTGTTCTGACTCCAAGATAGAACAGTGTGTGATGAGGTGCTACTCCTTGGATGTCGAGATCGACGAAATGTCCCTTTCATGTCGCTCACCCGTCCCGTTTCCTTCGCCCTACCTAGCGGCCTTTGCGCCGGACCTTAAAAGAGGAGGCCAACCCGATTTCCCGGGCCTGCTCTCAAGCTTGCTTGCTCTTGCTTCTATGCCCACAACTGAAGTTAAAACGTCTTCGGCTTTACAACTTTCCCGGTCCCTACTTCTGCCCCCGCTATGATCGATCGCACCTACTTCCCAGTCTTCTGGGTGCCCGCCTCGGTGCTCTTAGCCACGGCCTTCGTCGTTTCCGCTATCCGGTTCCACGTGGCGCGACGGTCTTCGCGGGGATGGGGGTGGGACGATACTACGGCAGCTGTCGCCTTGGTCTTAATCATCGTTCTTTTTTCTATCGAGATCGTGCTTTATTTGCGTGGTTTGGGTATGGAGGTGTTTGTCTCGGAGGGTCCCATTTTCGATTCCCCGCTCCTGTGGGCCATGGGCATTCTCTGGATGTGGGCACTTAACATAACCCGGATTTCGATTGGTTTAATGCTGCTCCCGCTGCGTCAGCAATGGCGTTGGTGGCGGTGGACGCTGTGGTCCGTCATTGCCGTCAACGTTGTCTGGCTCCTTGCCCTTACCGCCATACAATTCACCATTTGCATTCCGTTTTCGGCCCTGTGGATACCTACCGCGGACGCTGTTTGCATGACCACGCAAGCACTATTGACGTGGGCCCGGACCTATCACTGTACTGTTCCCCTCCTTGCCGCTTGTTTACATGCCGCCTGGCAATTTCAAATCAAAAGCGCTGACCACCCCCCTTCGGGTTGCCATCCAGGGTGCAATTTGGTCTGTAACCTGGTCCTTTCACTGTTACCCCTAACCTTAATCTACGCAATCCGTCTATGGGCCGACAAGCTGGCCATTACGTTCCTAATGACGGCCGGCCTGGGCGCCAGTGCCGTCGAAATTATATATCTGGCCTGGTTTCTCAACACCTACATGCACGGCCAAATTTATAAACCCCTAAGTACCCCACTTTATGACCTACTGTGCGCCCTCCAACTGCTTATCGGCTTCATCGCGGCGTGCTTGCCTAAAACCAAAGCGCAAATTTTTTGGTTCCTCCGCCGCCTACGCCTCCTGCCCGCCACCAGCGACCATGAGGCCGCAGGCCGCGGGCCCGACAGTCTGCCGCAACACCTCCCGCACGGTAGTCAGTTTTCGCGCCAGCTCCGTAGGCTGGATAGCGGCGACCATCAGAGTTCCCAGTGCATTGCGGCCGAGGCCAGCAAAGCGCCGTTGGCCGGCACCCACTCCCTTTGAACCCGGCACGTTTGGAAGAGGCCACACTCTGGACGTGGCTCGCACTCATCCCCTTATTCCTCTCCCGCCTGTTTTACCTCATATTTTCTCTTCGCCTCGACCCCGGACTCCTCAAGGTAGTGTATGTCACTTTGGCACGTCGCAGACAGTAAGTCCACAATTGATCCATTTTTCTCCTCATTAGTACCTGTAATGCTGACCTTGAAGCAAGCAGTTAAACACACCCGTTAAGCACCTTTTGTCTACTGCGGGGAAGGAAAAAGTTATGAACGGGTGCGTTCAGGTGCTCGAGCAGCTCCGTGGGGCCGCTGTGCTGAGGCATCAGGTTTCGGACACCGCCAGTCATGACGGTCAGCGGCCGGAGGTACTGAACAAGAGCCGTCAGTTTTTGATGAGGGCGGCAAACCGGATCTTTTCCGAGAGACGGCTCTCGGCCGTGGAGGTCTGCTACCACTTGCTCGGCTATCACACAGACTTTACCAACGTGCCGCACTAGTTGTTCATCGACCTCACGGCACTCTACTGGACAATCTTCCGGCGATGGGCGCACCTTCGTTGCCAGGCCGGCGTACAAACAGACGCGGAGGAGCCTGATGAGACGGTACAACTTAGGGAAGGCGGTCGGACGCTGCTGTACTTGGATGCATATGCCTATAGAGGGCCGATTCTGAGAGATGTTTGTCTCTACGATTACATGTCTATGATTAAACTGGTGCGTCGTGGTGACAGAGCCGAGGACGAGACCCACATAGCTCTTGAGGGGCCATCCGTAGAATATCAACTGGACCCAAAAGCTTCGTCGGCCTCACGAATACGCCGTACCGATCTTTCAGGGGTATATTAGCAGCGACCATTTGGACGAGCATCCAGTTTACTTTAAACGGTACGCTCTAAAGCCCCCACTCTAGTCCGGGCCAGCGCGCTGACCGTGTGTAGTAATTCTGTCCTTCATCTGGCCTTATTCGTGCCTTGGGAAGACTTCATCTCGAAGACAGACGGCGATATCAGCGACATCTGGTCCAACCATGAAGCTTCTCTCCGCCCCCGTCTCAAACACTATATCTTAAACATCTCCCTTCTTAGTAAGTCGGCCGAGGATGCACGCAAAGATGCACAGCTCTGGGCAAGCCGGTCAGAAGGAGACGATACCGTTGACGTAGAGTTTCCCATTGACGAAGGCGACCGCAGCGAAGAACCTGCAACATTGGCTGAGCATCGCCAAAGCTATACGGCAGTGCTCCGGACTCTCCGAAGCGCAGTTCGAGACTCGGATGCTACAAAGGGCTCTCCAATCTTAGGGAGCCTGATCCAAGACTTGTGCCAGGAGAACCTAGTCGAAGAAGCCCAGCCGTTTGTTCAACGCCATGAAGACTTCTATCAACAGATCCGCCGGAGCCAGAATAGTGCCTTGTATCAATACCCCACGTTCTCGGGAGATGTTCAGGCCTTGGCAAAGGTGCAGGAAATGCTGCACCTCCGAATGCTCGATGACATGGAGACCAGTCTCGGCGCCGAACACCCAGCAGGTAACGCAGACGTGGACGACATGCTTGCTCGTCACTACGATGCAGAGATTCCTATTCCGCTTCGACGTCCCGACTCAGCCATGCGGGGCCCTCAGATACTTATTGATACCAACCCCGCGGTAGGTTTAATTGAACTAGGCCGTCTTGCCGCCTCCGAGTACATGCTCAATGAACTACAGAATATGGCCTTGCAGCTTGTGTGCAGATTCTTGGACAAATACGCTGCCAATCCCGACTCGGCTGGCCAACACCTTCAATATACCGGCGGCCCGGGCGGGACGGGAAAATCCAGAATCATCGACGCCTTGAGGCAGGTGTTTACAGCGAGAGGTTAGCTACACCTTCTCCAGATTACCGGCACATCAGGCAGCGCGGCCGCCCAGATCGGCGGAACCACAGTCCACTCCGCGTGCGGCCTAGATGCACGCCGCTCGTCTAACCAACAGCTTCCACTGTTCTCGGAGGCGAAGAAATGGACGTGGAAGCAGAAGCTGGTCCTCGTGATCGACGAGGTCAGCATGCTCGGCGGAGCCACTCTGTACAACATCAGCTGCCACCTCCAGTCGCTCCGAGAATGCCCAGACGAGCCCTTTGGCGGTATTCCTGTTGTCCTCCTAATGGGGGATTTCTACCAGTTTGCGCCGGTGCGAGAGACGAGCCTCCGCATGAACAAGATTGGGAACCCCGCCATGATGTCGGCGGCGGCCTCAATAATTGCTCACCACCGCGGCTACAGCCTGTGGCTAGTGTTTAAGACTGTCGTGCTTCTCGAAGAGCAGGTCCGGGCTCGAGGCGATCCCCAGCTCCTCGCTCTTCTGGAAAGAGTACGGGACGGCGTCCAGACACAGCAAGATCTTGACCTACTCAACACAAAGCTAGTGGACCGCTCCCAGATCACCTTCCGTGATGGATTACGAGTCATAACACCGCTTAACCGCAACCGGTGGAATCTCAACATGGAGGCAGTCGTAGACTGGGCACGCGCCGGGGGTTGCCAGTTGTCCAGGCCTTTGTGCTCACCGACTACAAGGCCCAAGGCAAGACGTTTATGGAAGTACTCCTTGAACTGCGAGGAAACCGTGTGATCAATGGGCAAGCTTCCAAATGCAACTTTACCAGCCTCTATGTGCAGCTATCGAGGTGTAGGACACTACAAGGCATCAGGCTTCTCAGCGCCGTACGACAGCAGGATTTTATCGGTAACAAGCTGGATCCGATCATGGTTGCTGCTATGCAGAGGCTCGAGCACCTGGCTGCAGAAACGCGAGAGACATATGAGCCCTTAGCTTTCTGAAGACTTGTTAGTGCCCTGTTCTTTTCCATATCCTGCCTACGTACTACTTGTGCTTACGACTTTGTTCCTAGGATTCCTGCCTGTGCAAGGCCGAGGCAGCCAGTGTCCATCTATCGACTTGTTTGGGTATCCCCCGGATCCTCCACATCTGACGACTTTGAGGAACGTCGACGGCGTTCCCTTTTTGATGGACCAGGAGCCTGCTTAGCCCTTGGGATGAGTACTTCTTTCTGTTCGAAAACCTTGGTACGGTGTCCACCGTACGTGAGATGAGGACGAACTCATCGTGTTGGATCGGTCTAACGGTAGTAGAATCCTCGAACGGCAACCAAGCCTCTTGATGTGAAGCTCACAAGGCTTTGGATGAAGTGTCACTCGTTGCGCTGGGCATGAGTCTGAGCACGGACCTTTTAAGAACGCCCGAGCGGAGAAGCGGGTTCCGTGTTTTGTCTTAGAGAGCCGGTCCATTGTTTTGAGGGCTGCGCGCGGGACAGCTTAATCAGTACGTAATAATCAAAGCTTGCACTAGCCTGGGCATTCCTACCAACCCTTGACTTGGTGTAGAGATTGCAGCGCTAAAAGGCGACATATCCTCACGATTGCCAGGATATCTACGATAAGCATGAAGGCCACAATGGTGTCGACACTCACAAGCGCCGCAATAGTCACGATGCTATGTAATCTAGAGGCAAGTTGCTGGTCTAAAGCGAAACTCTCGAGTTCTGGTGTGGAAGGCCAGCAGCAGTGCTTTCCTCGCCACTTTAACATTAGTCCTTGGTGAAAACCGAAACTCGCGATCGCCGTCGACAAGGTCCCCCGAAAGGATTTGAGTGAGGAGGTGCAACTCGGATCCGCGTTGCAGCGGCCGGCCTAGCAATGCCACAGGGTGCTTGCTGAGCTGATAGACGAGGTCCATGGCTTGTATGGCGTCGCGTTTCTCGACGCAGCGGGGGTAACGGTCGCAATCGTCGACCCCGCATGTGTCTTGACGGATACTGTGGGCATCGATCCAAAGGAAGCGGATGTCGGTGTGGCGCCTATAGCGGAGGATGCGGTCGAGAACGCAGTTCCGGACTGTTGAGGGTTGGGAGTATTCATCCTCCCAGTTTTCGACGGGGTACCGCCCGCATTCCGGGTTTTCGTACTTCGAAGGAGCCCATGTGTAGGACAGCGCGACGTACCGCCGCTGGCGGAAGGTGTTGATCGAACGACGGCGTAGCTCCGAGCCTTTGGGCTGGAGACACTGGAGGCTGCTGATGAAGGAGCGAAACTTAACATGCTCTTGCACTCGCGACCTATGTCGACAAGCTGCGAGATGATGGACGCGCGATAGTGCCGGCTAAGCTGTAGAAGTGACCGGTCTTTGTCGTCACTCATCATTGCGACTTGGCGAACGGGGGTGGGTCGCAGGGAGGGACTATTGAATATCCATGCTAAACGCGAAACGTTAGCAAATGCGGAAGAGAGGCACGGTCACTCGGGTCGAAGCCCATACCTGCTTGATAACCAGGCCACCTAAACTATGCGCAATAACGAGGATCGGCTTGATGTATGTGCCCGCTAGCGCTAGGAGGCTCGAACGGAAAGACGCCGCGAGGTCTTCCAAGTTCTGCAACCGCCATTTCTCCCTATTCTCAGGATCGGATTTTCGCCGTCGCAGAAGCACAGTTTAGTCAGCCTCAATAATTAAGCATTTCCAAAGCTCGCGGATTATAATAGCAGATTAGACTAAGCGCGTCCAAGTTCGTTCCTCGGTGTCACGATCCGATCTCCGGGGTCAACCGTCTGATCGGCGCGGTGGGGTTTATGTTCTGGATAAGGTAGGTAGCGACCTCATGCAATACTGACTCCGTGCTTCTCGTGTTCTCGAGGGGGTTGTCGTTCGTGTCTCTTGCGAGATATCACACTCGGATCAATTGAGTGACTAGGTCAAGTGAAGGGTGAGGGTGATACTTAGATTGATCGCTGAAGTACAAAGGTAATGACTGTCTACAAGGAAATCCTTCTGGCTCTATATATCCTTTGTCCTTCATCGTGAACTGTGTTGCCGTGCCTTGGAACTGTCAGTTCTACCGGCGCACTGCGCAGTTCCTACTGGGACTGCGCAGTCCCACAGTTCTTGGCACAGTTCCATGGTCTTGGCGTGGTCCTGTCCTGGATGACTCATCATGGTGGCTTAGGTAATGTTTCTTGGACCCGCGTGCATGACCTGCCCTTGTCCCTGGCCCGATCTTGCGACCTGTTGGTCGGGTCGTCACATCATTCCCCTCCTCCCTAGTCGCTGTCCTCAGCGCCACATATAGGTGAGACCATCCCCGCTGGTCGTGCGTCTCCCTTTTCTTCCTCATGGCTAACCATGTCTCCCGGTCGCGTCAACAAGCGTCAATCGCGACAAGTCGTCCAAGAACGCTCCTCCCTCGCCCTGGCTTCTGAGAAGTTTGGCATCGACATCATGCCGTGTTCCCGTTGTCACCGTCTCCGTCAGACATGCCGTGCTGCGTCCGCGAAAAGCTCGCGATGCGTGGGCTGTCTGCGCGCCAACGTGCCGTGCGACGGAATTTGGGTAGCGCCGACCCTGAATCGTGTGATCGCCGAGGACGATCGTCTGAAAGCTCGGGAAAAGGAGGCCGAGGCGGACCTGTCTGCGGCTCATCAAGCGCTGAACGAAGCGATAGCTCGTCTGACGCGACTGCGCAAGCAGCGGTCCGTCCTGAAATCGAAAGGCCTTGACTTGGTTTCCCGCGGTTTGTCCTCACTGGACGAGTTGGAGGAGGTCGAGCGTGAGGAGGGCCAGGCGGTGGGCGATCTTCTGGCCCTAGGGGTCCCTGACGTGATCGACTGGAGTTCGGTGTTCCCGACTTCTCCCGATGTTGTTCCGTCGGATACGCTGCCCGTTCCTGGTCCAGGGGATCAGGCTCTCCCTGGGGAAACCAGTAGGGGCTAGTTTGGTGGGTGTCTCCCTCGTTCTTTATCTTGATGTAGCGATATGCCTTGGGAAGATCGAGTGGGGTGAACTCCCTTTGGATAGTGGCGGTCTTGATCGCCATTTGTCCTTGGTACTCCCGTCGCGTCCAGTTCCACAGCTGTTCTTGGAAGCTCTATAGTCGGTTTTCCCATTCGCGAAGGAGTTCCTTGCAGTTCGTAAGGTTCTCCCTAGGTTCCCAAGTGTTTTCCGAGTCGTCGTAGTCTTTCCATTTGATAAGGTACTCCCTAGTATCTTCGCTGACGCAGTCGTCTAGGATCTTCTCGACTTCGTATTCTTGGTCAGGTTCGACCTCGAGTTATGTTTCGAGCTCAGCGTCGGCTAGTGCTAGCTCGAAGAGGGAGGTGTGGAAGACCGGGTATATCCGCATGGTCTTTGGTAGTGAGAGCTCACAATTAAGTGGTCCCAGTACCTTTTTGACGGCGAATGGTCCGATCTTTTTAAAGTCCAGTTTGTTACTCGGGCGTTTGGTTTTAATGTTTTTGCGGAGCAAATAAACTTTATCCCCCTCCTTATAGGCTAGTCCCTTCAGCCTGTGCTTGTCGTATTGTGCCTTCTGCTTGTCTTTAGGGTTCCTAAGTATGGCCCGAAGCTTTTCTTGGAGTTTCGTAAGGTTCTATGCTTCGACGAATGCTTCCGGCACTTGTAAGTCTGCGAGAGCTAAAGGTTCTATGGGTTCGTACCCTTTGTTAGCGAAGAATGGGCTCATTCCCATATCTTGGTTCGCCGAGGTGTTATATGCGATCTGGGCTATGGGTAGATGCTCGACCCAGTCGTTTTGTTTCTGGTTAATGAAGATACGTAGGTATGTCTCGATGTTTTGGTTCATGCGTTCTATTTGTCCGTCCGTCTAAGGGTAGAACGCTGTAGACATGTTATACTTAATCCCTAGCTGCTTCATCAAATCCTTCCAGAAGTGTAACGTGAAGAGCTTGTCTCTGTCTATCACGAGGCTTTCTGGAAGTCCGTGGTGTACGATGACTTCTCTCTTAACTATCCAAGCGAGCTGCTTGGTTATCATTGCTTCTTTGCATGGCACGAACAGTGCGTATTTTATAAGTCTGTCGGTAACTACCAGGATGCTGTCGTAGGCGGTTTGGTAGGCGGGATCCTTGGACTTAGGTAGCTTGACGATGAAGTCCATGGAGATTGCCTTCCACGCTCTATCGGGTGGTGCGATAGTCATGAGTTCTCCGTACGGTTTGTGTCGTGATGCCTTGGCTTTTGCGCACATAACGCAGTTGTTAACGACCTTCTGGACGGCTTCTTTAAGTCCCTGGAAGTCGAACTGCTTGCGCATCCGCTAGATAGTCTTATAGACCCCCTAGTGTCCACTGAGCGGGTGTTCGTAGACGGCTCGGATAAGTTCGTTCCGAACGGTAGGTGGTATCCACCTTTTTCCTCTATACTTAAGTACTCCCTTGTCGATTCTCGAGGTGTCGTATCGCGGGTCTTCCGCGTGGGTTTTCTTAATATCGTTTTTATCGTGGAGGGTTGCGTATACCACAAGTTGTTGGAGATCCTTGTTCCAGTTGTCGACGCTAAGTACCGCGGCGATTCGCAGCGTGCCGTCCTCGTGCTGTCTTAGGATTAGGTAGCTGTTGTTTGTCGTTCCTTCGTATTTGGGGTATCTGCTAAGGGCGTCCGCCCTAGCGTTGTTGGAACCTTTGCGGTAGTGGATGACAAAGTCGTACTGCGCTAGTTTTTCGTACCATCGTGAGAGTCTCTCGCTCATAGTGAGGTCCTTCGTAGTGGTAAAGTCCTTCAGGTTGTGGTAGTCCGACCAGACCTGGATCTGGTACGGGGACCCCAGTAGGTAGGCCCTCCACTCTCGGAGTGCGGTGACGATTGCGAGTAGTTCTTTTTCTCCAACTATGTAGTTAAGCTCTGGTCCGGAGAATGTTTTGGATAGGAAGGCGACGGGGTGCAGTCGTCCCTTCTCGTCTCGTTGTCCTAGCTATGCTCCCATCGCGTACTTTGAAGCGTCGCATTCCACCTCAAAGGGGAGTTCCGGGTTTGGCATCCACAGGATAGGGTAACTGAGGATGATCTAGGTAAGTTTGTCGAATGCTTCTTGTTGTTCCTTGGTCCACTGGAAGGGTTGATCCTTCTTGGTGAGATCGTTCAATGGTTTCGCGTGGCCACTATAGTGTTCGACGAAGATTCGATAGTAGTTGGTAAATCCCAGGAAGCTGCGCACCTCCGTGACTGTCGTAGGGATCTCCCAGTTACGTAGTACATCGGTCTTACTGGTCTGCATATGCACTTGTCCAGGGGTGATGGTGTATCCGACGAAGTCGATTTTCTCTTGGTTGAACTTGCTCTTCTTGGGGTTGACGAGGAGCTGTAGTTCGCGGAACTTGTCGAGTACCTTTCGTACGTGTTGGACATGGTCTTCGTAGTTTTCGGAGTAGATGAGGATGTCGTCGAGGTAGACGACAACGAAGATGTCGATAAATTCTCGGAGGATTTCGTTCATCATTGTTTGGAAAGTTGCGGGTACGTTCGTAAGTCCGAAAGGCATAACAAGGTACTCGTAGTGCCCGGCCTCCGAACGGAACGCTGTTTTCCACTCGTAACCCTCCTTAATTCGGATAAAGTTATAAGCGTCCGGCATATCGAGGCTGGTGAAGACCTTAGCTTTAAACAGTCGGTCCCTAAGTGTTGAGATCAAGGGTAGTGGGTAACGGTTTTTAATGGTGTCCTCGTTAAGTTTCCTATAATCCACGCAGAGTCGCTTCTTCCCGTCCTTCTTTAGTACGAATAGGATGGGGAACCCGGCAGGTGATTAAGATGGCCGGATAAATTGTTTCCTCAGCATATCCTTAACATACTGCTTAAGGGTCTCGCTTTCTGCGGGGTTGAGTTTATAGGTTCTCATGAAATTAGGCTCCTTACCTTCCTTGAGGTTGATCTCGTGGTCCCACTTTGAATGTGGTAGCAGCCCTCGGTCGTTCTTAAATCCGAAGACGTCGATGTAGTCATGGTAGTCGCTAGGTACCCCTTCTAGTACGTCCATAACAATGGCTTCCCGGATGCTGTGTATCGTAGGTTACCAGTGGAGTTGAATGTTGTCTTCCCATACGATTGTTAGGTTGCTGCTCCGTAGCCAATTGCTTCCCAAGATAACTTGGTTTCGTCCAATGTCGGCTATATCGAAGGTGATGGTTTCTTGGTGTCCGGGAAACTCGACTTGTAGCGGTAGGGTTTCCCGCCGTATCCATCCGTTGTCGTAGAGCACGTATGCTCCTTCGATGTTAACGAGTATGTAGGGTCTTTCCTTGTCTTTATAAGGGATTTCCCACTTGTTTACCCATTGTGCGTTAACATAGGTCCTGTTGGACCCGCTGTCGATGAGTGCTGTACATGGAATCCCGTTGACGGCGATGTTGATTGTCGGGCTCCATTTCCCGTGGTATGGATAGGAGGACGCAAGAGTTAGGATCGGCGGGGACGAGCCTCCTTCGCCCGCCGTCGGTCTTTTTCCGCCTGGATGGTGGTCGCAGTGTAACCTCTGTCCAGTAGCCCCTCCTTCCATGCTTCCTCGATATCTTTCCATAGCGTCTTCCGTCGATCGTAGGCGCTTAGCCCAGTAGGTCGTTCGGCCGCGTCGCGGATCATGATCCCGGCTCCGCGGATTTCTGCTCGGCTGAATCCTGGAACTAGCCCATTCTGATCGATGAACGCCATGACTTCGTTGAGGTGGTCGCTGAGCTCGTCGAGGTAGTCCCGCGCGATCGTCCCTGGTTCCGCGACTCGGTCCTTGAGCCCTTGATAGACTTCCACGAAGTCCGGCTCCTGCCGAATGTCGTCGCAGATCTCATTGAGGTTCCGCGTGGTTTCGGCGAGCTGCAGGATTTCGATTTTTCGTTGTACGTGTATGAGGCAGTTGTTTGCGATGCAGCGCTTTCTGCCTCTTCCTCCTAACACGCATTCTTTGGGGTATTCATACGTGTCTGCTAGTTCGTATGCTCCGTCGACGAAGGTTGGCTGCCACTCCCGTAGAACGTTTCCTGGCAGGGGGTGTGGGACTGGCGTCCCCTCCTGCCGGCGCGGGAATATTTGGTGGCGTACTTTGTCTCCGAAGTGGTGATAACATCCATCGTTGTAGCAGTATACCCATAGAATGGTGGCGTGCATTGGTTCCCAGCTTAGCATATACCGGTGGTCTCCGGGGTATGCGAGTTGTGTCTGGTACCTTCTTGCTGCGATGGCCCAGTCGAAAGGGTCATCTTTTTCCTTGAGTGGCTTGCCTTGAAACCGAATCCCGGTTTCGTAGCCGTCGATGTCGCTGCCTTCTTCGTTCTCCCAGTTCTCGTCCAGCTGGGTGTCTTCGCAGCTTCCCGGGGTTCCGGGTCTCGACTCCAGGGGGTCATGAGTTCCCTCAGTCGTTACCCATGCGTTATGCACCCTATTCCGCCAGTTAGCGAGTGCATCGGTATCTCTGAACATCCCGGTGGTGGTCCCCTCCGGGGCCGAGAGGTCGGCTGCCCGTGCGTCCCACATCTGACCGTGTTCGCCGTTGTTTCTTCGGCGGTTGGTCCGCGCTAGCTCTCGCATAGCGGCCGGCGCGTTGTCCCAGCCGAAGGTCTCTACCTCGTATCCCGTATCGTGGATTCCTCGGGGGATCTCGTCGTCTCCCGGCGGCTGGTTTTCTTTGTCGGAGTCGTTAGGCTCGCTGCTTTCTGGCTCGTCGTACTGGGTCTCCATTATCTCTGGGGAGTCGTATTCTTCGCTGCGTGCGTAAGCCAACACAAATGGCTCTACGTCATCGTCGGGTGCGTTGTTACTCTGGTTGCTCGAGTCCATTTCCCCAACGTCTTGCGGCGTCGTTGCCGATATAGTGGGCGTCCTGGGCGTCTCAGGTGTCGTTGCCTCACTAAGTGGCGGCGTCCCTTCGTTTGGTTCGCTTTCTTCTGCCACATAGCATGCTCTGATTGCTTGGGTTGGTACCGGTTTGAATGGTTTCTTAGGCTCTGTACACTTCCTTGAAAAGTGCCCTTCTTTTCCACAGTTGTAGCACAACTTCTTGTTGTCTCTCGGGGTCGCCTTCCCGATGTCCATGGGTCCCGCATGGGTGCCCGTTGCAGTGGTCTACTACCTAAAGGTCCTTTTGAACGTTTTCTACATCGGCTGTCTGGGTTGATGCTGTATTTTCGTGGTGTTGCCATAGTGTCTTTCGGCGCGTCGCTCGTATAGGCGCGTGTCGTGTTTGATGGCGAGTTCGCAGTATTCGAGGAATTTAGTTGGTGGCTCCAAGTATTCCGCCATCTTGTCCTTGACTTCTTCCTTGAGCCCGCGATAGAAGCTCGAGATCTTGCTTTCTTCGGTCATGTCGAGCTGCGCGATGATGCGTCGAAAATCGGTAGCATACTCCGCAGCTGATTTGTTCTGCCTGAGCTTCTCGAGTTCCCGTTCGGCTCGTCTCTTCTCGTCGGGGTCCTGGAACAGAGATTCCAGGGCCTCCTCAAAGTTGTCGAAGGACTCGAAGATCTTCCTCGTTTCTCCTTCCATGTCTTCTAGGTCGTTCTCCAGTGCTTGGGCGAGGTGTGGCTCGAACCATCGTAGTGCTTTTCCTTCCATGAAACCGGCAGCGTGTATGATTCGGTCTTGCTCGGTTTGGAACTGGTTGATGTATTGTCGTTGATAGGCTTTGAGCTGTACCAGGAATCCCTTGAGTTTCCCAGGGGTTCCGTCGAACTTAGCGGGGGTGTTGAAACGAACGCTCCCCCCGCTGGGGGTCGCGATGATGCTGGCCGCTCCTAGGAGCGCTTGGACCTGGTTCCGGAGCTCGGCGACCATGCCCTTGTACTCCTCGGTGGTTCGGTTGAGGGCCAGGATGGCCTTGTCCTGCTTCTTGGTGTGTTCGATTGCGCCGTTGGCCCATTCTTGGAGTCTGGCCAGTTCTTCCTCAGTTGAGAGTCCGGGCTGGCTAACTTCGCCTAGTTCGTCCTCCAGGGTCCGGCCGTGGGTTGGAGTGACGGCCCGTCCTGCGGAGTTGGTTGACATGTTCGACATGGTTTATCTCTTTCTGGCGTTGCTGGCGCTCTGGAGGTACTCTTCCTCGTTCCAGTGGGTAAAGGACCGTCCGGAACAAACGTCGTCGTGGTTGATATATCGGAGGTTATGGTAGAGTTGGCAGATCTCTCCTACTTCCTTCCTGAGCTGGTGTCGATAGCAACGTCCAAGATAGACTGCTGGTTATGCACACTCCTTGCAGCGCGCTCCCACAGGTGTTCTGTCCTGCGATGGGTTAGCGGTGCTTTGTTAGGTATGTGCTAGGTTGTTGTTCATGACCTGTAACTGTGGTACCTGTTGTCAGTATTGCTCGGGGTGTACTTACCCGAACAAGAGCGATCAAAATGTCACGATCCGATCTCCGGGGTCAACCGTCTGATCGGCGCGGTGGGGTTTATGTTCTGGATAAGGTAGGTAGCGACCTCATGCAATACTGACTCCGTGCTTCTCGTGTTCTCGAGGGGGTTGTCGTTCGTGTCTCTTGCGAGATATCACACTCGGATCAATTGAGTGACTAGGTCAAGTGAAGGGTGAGGGTGATACTTAGATTGATCGCTGAAGTACAAAGGTAATGACTGTCTACAAGGAAATCCTTCTGGCTCTATATATCCTTTGTCCTTCATCGTGAACTGTGTTGCCGTGCCTTGGAACTGTCAGTTCTACCGGCGCACTGCGCAGTTCCTACTGGGACTGCGCAGTCCCACAGTTCTTGGCACAGTTCCATGGTCTTGGCGTGGTCCTGTCCTGGATGACTCATCATGGTGGCTTAGGTAATGTTTCTTGGACCCGCGTGCATGACCTGCCCTTGTCCCTGGCCCGATCTTGCGACCTGTTGGTCGGGTCGTCACAGTAATCCACAAGCGACCCGCCCACACAAGCGACCCGCCCACCCTCTACGCACTCGTATGATAATATATAAGTCAAATTAACCATAACGCCTTAAATCAATTGAAACTATGAGGAATCCTCTTCTTCAGAGGCAGATACAACTTTCTGACACGTACGAGCATTATGGCCAGGCTCGCCGCAGACGCCACATCGTCGCGCGCGCGTTTCGGGCCTCCTCGTACGACCACTATTCTGACTCGTTTCCGCCATTAACTGCTGCGTCGCATCGATTTGAGCCTTCAAATCCTTTGCCTGATCAATCGTGAGGGACCCTCCTTTCTGTAGCTGCTTTCTTTTCGTACGACGACGGCGGCTGAGGCGGTCGTTTGCATCTCGAAGTTCGGCGAGCTCTTGGCGCATAAGGTCCTGCTCGTGTACCATCATTATGACTCCTTTTCTTAGCTGCCGTACGCTCTTAACAATGGACGACGGTGAGCTATTCTGGTGTCGTACGATGCGATTTTCAATATACTTCGTCTGCGATTCGGTCTCAATTGGGTTGTTCGGCGTCTTTGAAACCCATGGGGGTGGTAGTCCAGCAGAGGAACCTGGCGGTGTCGGCGTATGAAACTTCACATCTAGCTGTGAAATCACATAATTCGGGTCGTACGGTACTAGGCCTGTCGCTCTGAAGCCTGCCTGGATGTTTGATTTGGTCATTGCAGCGTCGTACGCCTTATAAAAGGCTGGGAGGAAGTCCTCCTTTGAAACGTGGGTTACGTGCGCCCGCATTAGACCTTCGATTTCTTTACCGTACGCCCGTTTCAGAGGTCCAAAACACCCAACATCGAGAGGCTGGAGCTTATGCGACGAATGAGCAGGCATACAGAGGGTAACAATATTCTGTTTTTTGCAGTAGAGCTCGAAATCGACGGAATGGTGGCTCTCGTGGCCGTCGAGGATAAGGAGGCGGTGGGTACCCTTCGTACGACTCTTTGTATGGAAATCAAAGTGTTTTACCCATTCTAGGCCTCTCTCGTTCGTCGTCCAACCGTTTTCTGAAAGCGCGATTACCCAGTTGGCCGGTAGAGGGCTATTCGCGGTCCAGGAGTCGAGGTGGACCTTCCCGGCGAAGATGATATATGGCGGGATTGAATAGCCGTACGACGCGATGCCCTGGATTACTGTAACCCATTCCTAATTCCCTTGTTGTACGGCTCTTGGCCTCCCGCGTCGATCGGAGGTCGTAACGACAGTTTCGGCGGAGATTTTGCCCATCGCGAAGCCCGTTTCGTCGAAGTTATAGATATCGTCATCGTGGATCCCGTATTTCGCGATTATGTTTCGTACGAGCGTAAACCACGCGTGATACGCGTCCGGATCTTCGCAAAGGACCCTCTGGTAATCGATTCTTCGATTAAAACGCGTGCGGAGCTCAGGTCGTCGTCGTACGAAGTTCGAGGCCCAGTTCGTTCCGACGTGTGGCGCGTCGCGTACGCGGAGGAGTCGATCCGCCATTTCTCGAACACCACCTAATCGCGGTGGAAACGATCGCGAATCTAGGTCGATTATATATCGTACGATGCTGTCCTCTTCGTACGAGGTCAATTTCTGGCAGGGTGGTCGGATATCGCGTTTCGCAGCTTGGCCGTTTCGTCGTCGTGAGAGGGTCGCATGGGATACATTATAGAGTAGTGCAGCCTTTCGTACGCTTAATTTTGGGTTTGAATGGAGCGCATTAAGCGCTAGGATAAGGTCGCTTTCATTTGATTGTCGTCCCATTATTGTTGGTGGAGAAAAGGAGGAAAGAAAATGGGGGGTTAAGAATGGGCGGAAAGTGTCTCATTCACTTGTGTGTCTCAGTCACTTGTGGATTACGTTAAATAAGTAGTTTTAACGTAACGTAATCCACAAGTGGGTGAATCACACAAGTGGATGAATCAGTCCCCCGCCACTTTCGTACAGGCTGTCTTCTTTCCCCCTTTTCTCCACCAACAATAATGGGACGACAATCAAATGAAAGCGACCTTATCCTAGCGCTTAATGCGCTCCATTCAAACCCAAAATTAAGCGTACGAAAGGCTGCACTACTCTATAATGTATCCCATGCGACCCTCTCACGACGACGAAACGGCCAAGCTGCGAAACGCGATATCCGACCACCCTGCCAGAAATTGACCTCGTACGAAGAGGACAGCATCGTACGATATATAATCGACCTAGATTCGCGATCGTTTCCACCGCGATTAGGTGGTGTTCGAGAAATGGCGGATCGACTCCTCCGCGTACGCGACGCGCCACACGTCGGAACGAACTGGGCCTCGAACTTCGTACGACGACGACCTGAGCTCCGCACGCGTTTTAATCGAAGAATCGATTACCAGAGGGTCCTTTGCGAAGATCCGGACGCGTATCACGCGTGGTTTACGCTCGTACGAAACATAATCGCGAAATACGGGATCCACGATGACGATATCTATAACTTCGACGAAACGGGCTTCGCGATGGGCAAAATCTCCGCCGAAACTGTCGTTACGACCTCCGATCGACGCGGGAGGCCAAGAGCCGTACAACAAGGGAATTAGGAATGGGTTACAGTAATCCAGGGCATCGCGTCGTACGGCTATTCAATCCCGCCATATATCATCTTCGCCGGGAAGGTCCACCTCGACTCCTGGACCGCGAATAGCCCTCTACCGGCCAACTGGGTAATCGCGCTTTCAGAAAACGGTTGGACGACGAACGAGAGAGGCCTAGAATGGGTAAAACACTTTGATTTCCATACAAAGAGTCGTACGAAGGGTACCCACCGCCTCCTTATCCTCGACGGCCACGAGAGCCACCATTCCGTCGATTTCGAGCTCTACTGCAAAAAACAGAATATTGTTACCCTCTGTATGCCTGCTCATTCGTCGCATAAGCTCCAGCCTCTCGATGTTGGGTGTTTTGGACCTCTGAAACGGGCGTACGGTAAAGAAATCGAAGGTCTAATGCGGGCGCACGTAACCCACGTTTCAAAGGAGGACTTCCTCCCAGCCTTTTATAAGGCGTACGACGCTGCAATGACCAAATCAAACATCCAGGCAGGCTTCAGAGCGACAGGCCTAGTACCGTACGACCCGAATTATGTGATTTCACAGCTAGATGTGAAGTTTCATACGCCGACACCGCCAGGTTCCTCTGCTGGACTACCACCCCCATGGGTTTCAAAGACGCCGAACAACCCAATTGAGACCGAATCGCAGACGAAGTATATTGAAAATCGCATCGTACGACACCAGAATAGCTCACCGTCGTCCATTGTTAAGAGCGTACGGCAGCTAAGAAAAGGAGTCATAATGATGGTACACGAGCAGGACCTTATGCGCCAAGAGCTCGCCGAACTTCGAGATGCAAACGACCGCCTCAGCCGCCGTCGTCGTACGAAAAGAAAGCAGCTACAGAAAGGAGGGTCCCTCACGATTGATCAGGCAAAGGATTTGAAGGCTCAAATCGATGCGACGCAGCAGTTAATGGCGGAAACGAGTCAGAATAGTGGTCGTACGAGGAGGCCCGAAACGCGCGCGCGACGATGTGGCGTCTGCGGCGAGCCTGGCCATAATGCTCGTACGTGTCAGAAAGTTGTATCTGCCTCTGAAGAAGAGGATTCCTCATAGTTTCAATTGATTTAAGGCGTTGTGGTTGAATTCTCTTATACATTATCGTACGAGTACCCTGAAAGTGTCTCATTCACTTGTGTGTTGTCACGATCCTGCCTCCGGGGTCAACCGTCTGGCAGGGCGCTGGGGTTGCTGTTCCGCAAGATAGGTAAAGCCTGTGCAATAACAACTAACACTCTGCTGTCGTTCTCTCTCTGGGTTGTCGTTCGTGTCTCTTGGAAGAGATACCAGTCTCGGCAATTGAGTGACTAGTTCAAGTGTGGGTGAAACTGATACTTAGATTGATCGCTGAAGTACAAAGGTAATGACTGTCTACAAGGAGATCCTCCGTACTCTATATATCCTTTGTCCTTCATCGTGGTCATGACTCTGAGCCCGATGGTCGCGGCCAGGTCATGAATCTGGTCCTGATGGTCATGCAGATATTGGTGACCATCCTTCTTGGCACGGCGTCGGTCATGCAGATATGCATGACCGGTACGTACCTTCCTTATCGTCCCTTATCGTGCTTACATAAGAAACCTGTGACGGTGCTGCCACATGATCCGCCCTCGCCCTTGGCCTGATCCTGTGGCCTAGGGGGCTCTTTCGCGCCCGTAACAAACATCCCCTGTTGGTTGGCCGTCACATGTGTCTCAGTCACTTGTGGATTACGTTATAGCTAACTAAGAAAAGTGGAGACTAAGTACTCCTAGATTCCTAATCTGATAGTAAAGGAACCGTTATTTTACTAAGATACTCTAGTAGAAGGTAAATTACGCTTATCGTTTTCGAATATAAGTTACTACGTTCCGTTATCTCTATAAATAAGGAAGTTATAAAGGGTTAAAGATCCTTATATAAGCAGCGATAAGGAGTGGCTCACTCGCTTGGGTGGCTCACTTGCTTGTGGACTACGTTATCACTTATACGGGACGTAGTAAATATGAAAGAAAAGGAGGATAAGGGGTGTGACGACCCGACCAACAGGTCGCAGGATCGGGCCAAGGACAAGGGCAGGTCATGCACGCGGGACGGGCACACCCCAGGTTACGTAAGAAATCTCCTTATGTCAGCAAGGTTATCGATAGGAAGGATCACCGGCTCACTAGGTGAGCCAGTGAGCCTCACACCAGGATCACGGTGATCCACCAACCGGATCACGGTGATCCACAAACCCGGACCAGTGATCCACTGACGGTTTGTTGGTGTTTGTTCGTGTTTGTCACCACAAACATGACATGAGCGATGAGGAGGAAAGAATACATAAAGGGGCCGAATGCCCCAGAGTAATTAGTTTAGCCTTTCATCCTCAGCGATCAATCTAAGTATCAGTTTCACCCACACTTGAACTAGTCACTCAATTGCCGAGACTGGTATCTCTTCCAAGAGACACGAACGACAACCCAGAGAGAGAACGACAGCAGAGTGTTAGTTGTTATTGTACAGGCTTTACCTATCTTGCAGAACAGCAACCCCAGCGCCCTGCCAGACGGCTGACCCCGGAGGCAGGATCGTGACAAGGGGGAAGGGAATATAGGGAGGTGGACAGTACGGCTTATAGGTTTCCTAGCCTATCCCGCAAGCTTAGCAGAAGTTGAATAACTAGTCAAGGTATAACAGTAGCTCCGAAGACAAGAAACGGGATCCGGGCTTATCGTCAAGCCATATCCGGGCGTCGGATTAAGTGGGCCTCACAAAACGGAACGGAAGATCATGCTAGTGTATCCAACGGTAGGGGGCTTGGTTTAAGGGCCTGTGTACTTCCTGAACCACCCACAACCTGTAGAACCAAGGCCTCCTTAGGAGTTTGACCAAGCAGGCCCAGGACGTCTGATAATTCTCGTCATTGAATTTTGAGGGATCGACAGATAAAGTTCTCTCTTCGATATCTGAGATCAGCCGATCGAGTCGCCTCCGTGTCTCAATGATTATTTCATCGAGCGATGTGGCATCTCTTTCTTCGCCCCAATCAACTCCTTGATCGAGTCTGTACTCTGGTGGACCACCCAACGGTTCTTTGCCAAGCCAGGCCAGGACACGAGTGGCGTTGGCAAAGATGGCGCCCATGATTTTGACTTGGTGGCCCTTTTCCAGGTCATCCTGCTGGTTGATGCACACAGCATCGGCCCATAACGTCAGGGTCTGGCGGGGGCTTCGGAGGTTTTGCAGGATGTCGCGTAGACTGGTCGGGACACGCAGCTTGCCACCGCCGCAGAGAATGAGCCTCTTGTCGGTCGGTTTGCCCCACGTATAGGAGATTGCTTCGTAGGGAGGCGCTGCATCGCCGTCAACAATATCCAGTCGGCAGGAGATAACGTCATGTCCGTGGCCGGGCAGGAGGTGCAGGATGCGGAGCGAGCTCCTCCTCGGCAGTGGGTCGTATCGATATGGCTCGGTTCGTTGTGGAATGCGGCACGGGCGTCTTGGGGGTGTTGACTCACGCCGTCGTTTCCGGGAGGCCATGGTTGACGAGAGCGAGATGGCGGACTATTGAGTGGTGGAGTTTTTCTCGAGTCGCGGAATTGCTTTGGACAATTTCTTTTTACCGTTGAACAATCTCTTGCAAAGGAGTCCGCAGGACCCAAGAATGCCTTACTGCCTGGAGCAGAACTGGACGGCCTTGCGAGTCCCCATCCCTGTGCGGAGGGTTTGGGGGTTTGGGGCAGT
The DNA here is from genome assembly GCF_020744255.1 of Microdochium trichocladiopsis. NCBI lineage: Eukaryota > Fungi > Ascomycota > Sordariomycetes > Xylariales > Microdochiaceae > Microdochium > Microdochium trichocladiopsis. The sequence continues at coordinate 1,130,513 of NW_025763552.1, read as the reverse complement.
GCATGCCCAGCCGCTGATTGTTGGTTGTGTGCCCCGGGACAGAAGAATTGTGCCAATCGCAAGGCTGCTGTGCAACAGATGACCCCTGTGGCGTGAAGCAGTAGGCGCCCAGCTACCTCCTGGATTGCTACCGCTTGCTTGCCGCGCACACACAGGTCACGTGGATTCCAAGTCAGCAGGCAGGCAGCGCTGCCCGGCCCTCCAGACCATGCCTTGCAAAGAAATGTAGACAGGATAGGGCTGCAGTTGAGGTCAAGAAACTCCGTGCGCATTCTGCTGTCGATGCAATCCCGAAGCATGGCCCAGACATTGTCACATACCAATGCCTATGCCGTCCAGTTGCACTGCCATCGCCATCGGTACGGCTGATTCTTCCAAGATGCCTCTGCATCCAACTCTATGCGGAGTCTTTCAAAGCTCGGGAGTCTACAATAAGTTGTGCTCGGTTTCTTTGACGATTCACGGTTGACGACCTGCAGCAGTTGCTGCCGATGTTGACCTTATCCCATTCCTTCGCGCCCCCCAGTCGTGTGGGTGATTGACAATGGCATCAACTAGCAAAGTGGCAGTGCGAAGGTGGAGGCACTGCTGTCAAAGACCAAAACTCATCTTGTGTAGAAAGCCCCTGTCAATACTGGGCTGTCAGCGGGATGCGAGCAGCCAAGACTTCCACCTGGTCGTTCGTCAGTACAACTACCCAGCAAAACAATGAAGTCAGAATAGAGATCTAGCGCAATTGAATGCTAGGAAGACACTCACGTTAGAATAGCAAGAGGCCATGTCGTGGCTGTGCCTAGCCTGACAACGTGAGACGCACAGAGAGCTGTGGGACGTTGCCGGCACAAACTGGCACGGCCCGGTGTGCATGGCAAGATACGTTGTATTTGCAACCATGGCGTGGGAGGACGACAGGACGAGATTCCAGGCCGCAGAGGTCATCCAGGAGGAAGACCAGGAGCTTCGCTTGCGGCTGGCTTCCTTTCCCACCGAGGTAGCATCGCAGGACTAGTAGACAACACGTGTTAGGAGACTTTGCGATCCATAATCGCGATGCGCTTTCAACTTTGCCTAATGGTCAGACCACCAAGGCCTCATACACCCAACAGACTCTCTTTGCACAGCTCCAGGAAAGCTGCCCGGCCCAGATCATCGTGAAACACATCGCACCAGATGAGCTTTCTTGCACGCACCCGGGCCTCGTCCCAGCTAAGCCCGCGGTCGACCACGAGCCTGCGCCAGGCTCTTCTCACCACGTCTCGTCCGTCTTTGCCTTGTATGATGCGGCCTGGCGACGACGCCTGTGAGTCGCAGGTATCGTGGCTGTAGCTGCGGCTGCGGTCATCTTGGTGTTGTCGTTGTTTATGTTGTTGCTGCTGGTATCGCTCATGGTCCTGCTTCTGCTGACGCCTCGCCGCGAGCGAGCCAGACATCTGCAGCACAAGCAGCAGCCATATCTCGAGTCGTTCGTCGCCCAGCGGTGACCAAGAATCGCCATCACCGCCACCACTGGCTAAGGTGACATACGTGTCCAGGAGCTCCCACCTCAAGTCCCTCTCTCCGCCACCAGTGCTGCCGCAAAACGCGCTGTGGCCATCGATTCCGTGATTTTCGGCGTGCTGGCCTGTTGGCGGTGGTGAAGAGTATGATGTGGAGTGCCGGCGCCGCCGCAGGGGCACGGAGGTGGTTAGGAACGCCAAAAGCGCGGCGCCTAGGACGATGCAGTGCGCGAGCCGCAGCCGGTGCTGCTGCTGCCATGGCGCGGTGTAGTTCAGGCCAGGGTCGTTGCGGGGGTACTCTTGACCGTAATCGTTGCCCGTGTCAGTCGTGGATCCGTGCTGGAATATGGCATCCTCGTTGCTCACGCCGCCAATATCATCAGCTCCAAGAGGACTACTACTTAGCCTGGTGTCATAACCGTCCGCGGTAATGGACGCCAGCAGTTCGCGATAGTGCCTGTCCAGATCGATCAGGTGCGCGAGGTTGTGGCCCTGGTACTGGCGGATCATCTTGGCGTCCATCGGCAGGCCGGAGGAGCTGTGCTCATTGATCAGGATCGACGGGTTCTGGAAATGACGGAACAGGCCGGCCAGATGCCTGTAGTCTTGTTCTTCGTTGTACTGGTCCTCATGATACTCCTCGTTGTAGCGACTGCTCGAGCCAGTGAGACGAGTGGCTGTGGGCGTCGTGGGGAGAAGCAGCGACTCGAGGTCGAGCATGTCGAGGGACTCGTACAGCCGGTGGACGTGGCTGGGATAAACTGGAGCTTCCCAGATCTTGCTCGAGTAGATGGGGTCCCAGTGCGTTGTGGATAGGGCGCTGAGGAAGTTGAGGCTATGAATAACGGAACTGTCAGCAACCCCGTAGCTCTTTCCTTGTCTCTCAACCCTTGAACTCTTGATGGGGCAAGAGTATTAGTAAAGCAGGAAACCCACCGATCAACCGAGAATTGCACACTTGGGTGCGTGCTGAGCACGGTCGCCCAGTCCCCACGCAGGCCCAGTATCTGGCGGATGCCGGCGGCGTGTGCACGCGCGGCATCGTAGTCATGGAACAGGATGGCCACGCACGCGAGGACACTGACCAGGAAGAGCACCATGTCGTCGCGGTGGGCGCCGGCCTGCCCCAGCTGGCTGTTGAGCAGCGGGATCATGTTGCGCAGGTGGCCGCGCGTGGCGGTGGACATGGGCCGGTGGAGGAGCAGGTCCCGCGACGCCGAGGTCATGACGAGGATGCCGTGGAGGCATAGGTTGTCGGTGAGCAGGCGGCGGACGCAGTGTGTCGGGTCCTCGTCGATGTCGATGACGGCGCCAAAGTGGTAGAAGGGATACAGCGTGTCCCGCACGGGGTTGTTGTCCAGATCTGTCGAGGCATCGTCGTCTCAGCAAGAGTCTCTCTCGCGCCGTGCCGGCACTATGCAACGCAGCTCTACTATACCCGTGAGCGAGCGAGCAGGACTTACACGTGTATATCAGCTCTGCGTCCGAGTAGCCCAGAGCTACCGGAAACGGGTACATTGTCCAATCGGATTGCAGTGGCGTGGCGATGCGGCTCCGATAGGGCGGACTGCCCTCCGCCACCAACGGCGTTACTGCAAGGTGCGGCGGGCCGTTGTCTTCCTGCAGCTGCAGGGCATTATCATCCTGGAAATCCCTTTGTGCCCGGCTGGCGGCGACAACAGCAGCGGCAGCCCTACGAGCAGCCTCGCGGCGGGAGCGGCGGGAGTCGGCTCGCTTGTTTTTGCCTTGCATGCAGTGGCGGCGGATGAGCTGCCGCTCCAACGTGCTGATCTTGGCAGCTCCATCGCTTGGGACAAAGACGAGCTGCATGGCACTCGGAGGCAGTGGCACAGCGGCAAGGCCCGACGCGCCCGCAGAGGCAAATGGGTACGAGTCTCGCGAGAAGGAGAGGATGCTGGGATGGCAAGAGTGTCTTAGACTGAAAGAGGAAAAAAGGACCTGGCGACCTCGTACGGATCAGATTAGGCGCTAGAGGAGGGTAGTGGCCGGGCGGAGGGGCAGAGAATGGCCAAGGTCTTCCATGGCGAGGAGAATGGGAGGCAGAGAGAGGTCAATCCCGGACGACGCCAACCCTTGCCAATGGGCCTGACCACATTCATGCCTCCTTTGGGTTTAGACCTGTGCATATGTTCCATGTCCCTTGCATTCAGGGTTTTCTCTCCATCGTGGTCCGCCCGTTGGGCTAGGCAGGTGGATCCCACATGTCACTGCCGTCCAAGCGGTGGAGCTTGTTGTCGTGCACCGAGGACTTGAAGTATATATGTTGTATGGCGCCCCTGCATTCACGCATTTTGAACCGTTCGAATCTGTAGCGTATGTCCATGATTCCTCTCCAACGGAGGCCTTGCCGTTCTGCGCGTTGGAGGACAACCGTGTCTGTGGCGTGCCAGTAGCTCAGATGTCAACTAAGATGCTGGTGCTCTTCTCAGTCAGGGCTTCTACTTGAAATTGCAGGTCATATTGCAAGTCAAGCTAGGCTCAATAAACTCTTTATTTCGGAGAAAGGAGTGGAGGAATGCATGTAAAGCCTCAATTATTATGGCAAATCATCTTGCGGACAACGCAACCAATTCCTTTGTCTACGCTCTGCGACGATGTGCCAAAACAACGTTTGGGAGAATGCCTTGCCATAATCGACGTCAGATCAACAAGTCAAGCCATTCATTGCTATACCAGGAAGTATTTATGCTCTTGGGTGGCAGAATTGTGTTTTCGGCAGGTTGATAGAACGCGGGGTGGAGCGCCTCAAGTCGAACGCCAGCCGAGGCATGCAGTTGTTCATTTGGTCTGCAAGTGGGATGTGTGCTTTCGCGGCAGCGTGATTTCTCGCCCTAACGGTAGCAGGTTGAGTCCGGCCATTTGGATCAAGCAGCTCAAGCTATTGTTATGATGGACACTTGGGTGTTAAATCAGACATATCTAAGAGAGGGCGGCCTTTACTTCAGATTGAAGCAGAATTGGTACTGAAAACAACCAAATTCGTCATTTGGGAGCAGGACTTGATTCTCAAAGGTTCTCTTCTGTAGCATGCCAATCCAAAAACCTCGTTACTGTGGAGAGAGTTGAGGAAGAGCCAGCGTAGAGCCGCTCGCGATGTAGTGCCGTCCTCGGGGTTAATGGAGTTAACTGTTGTCGCGACCCGGATCGGCAGAGCTGTGATGCGCAGCACCCGTCACCAGCCCATAATCTCCGCCCGTGTAGACTCTTGTTGTCTGAGACAGTGCTCACGGACTTAGGACTTAGGACTTGTTGATCCACAAGTCCATTCGTCAGTGAGGTACGACCTCAACCACGTCGAAGAAGTGGAGGGCGATCGATTGCTGGACAGTGCCACATCACATCCACAAAACATACACAAAAGACTCCATCAGGGCTCAATATTGCGGGAGTGGCATGGCATTTTCTCCTTGAGGCTCCTGCATGCTTGAGAAAAGGCTGTGGCGTGCACATCAGGCTTCCATGACTGAAAGAGGAAAGCAGTGCACATAACTGAAACTGATTTAAAAGGCTTCAGCATTCGCTTGCTCAGTGCTGCGTGCCGATCAGGAAGCTGGTGGCATGTCTTCTGGATTCCCCACGTTAATCGGCAGCCACAAGAAACGTTTCTAGGCAAATAAATTTCCTTGGATGTGGCCAGTGAAAGAACCACCCTCACATTTCGCCTCACACCATCGACTGGCCGACGATCATGGCAACTCTGCATACGGAAAGCACCATATTTGGGCAGCTCGTGCGGCGACTCACTGGCGGCAAGGTCTTCCTACATGCCGAAGAGAGGGACCCGAATCTGTTGCAGTCGGCGTCGTCAGCATGGGCAGTTCAAGGCAACAATCTCGAAAGTGCGCATGAACGACAGAGACTTGATGGCTCGGGACACCAGTCGTCCCCAACCTCCAGGAACCACAGCGCACCAAACTTCGGTGATGGCTCGCGCGCCCTCATCGTGGACTGGTACAGCCGAGACGACCCAGAGGTATGTCCCAATGCAACATGTAACGACTGCAATATTTTGAAGCTGACAGCGTTTGCCCTTTAAGAACCCACAGAATTGGTCAAATGCACTGAAGCACTCCTTAATGTTCCAGATCTGCCTGCTCAACTTTGCTGTCTACATTGCCAGCTCCATCTACGTGCCCGGCGAGCCAGACCTGATGGAGGAGTTTGGCGTCAGTTCCGTCGTAGCCACCCTGGGACTGTCACTGTTCACAATGTAAGTCAATTGTGTCCTGCTAGCGGCCATTCAACTTCTTCAAGGCATGTGTCTCAAGCACGAATCACTAATTGCCTACCATGAGATGTCACAGCGGCTACGGCACCGGCCCCATGCTCTGGTCGCCGCTTTCCGAGATGCCCCAGCTGGGCCGGACTGGCATATTCTTCTACACTCTCCTCGCCTTCATCGTATTCCAGCTCCCCGTCGGCTTCGCCCCGAACATTACCTGCTTCCTCGTCTTTCGCTTCGTCACCGGGTTCTGTGGCAGCCCGTGCCTTTCCACAGGCGGCGGGACAATCACGGACATATACCCTCCCTCGTCAGTTCCTCTTATCTCGTGCTCTGGTCGTCTGCGGGCGTGATGGGCCCGGTATTTGGGCCTGTGATCGGCGGGTTTTTAGCACCTGCCATGGGCTGGCGCTGGACGATATGGGTCTTTACATTTCTTTGCATCTTCGTGCTCGGGTTGATGTTCTTCTTCCTCCCCGAGACGAGCGGGCCCAAGATCTTGCATGATCGTGCCCGAAGACTGCGCAAGGCCACCGGGAACCCGAACTTTATGACAAAGGCCGAGCTCGAGGCCGGCCACAGCACGAGGTCTCACTGGGGGGATATCATGCGACTGCTGGCGAGGGCGTTCACGCTGACTTTTACGGAACCGATCATCTTTCTCGTCGATCTGTACGCTGGCCTGCTGTATGGCGTACTTTTCATCTGGTTCGAGTCCTTTCCATTGGTGTTTGGCGAGATCTACCACTTCACTCCACAACAACAGGGGCTCGTATTTCTAGGCATCCTTGTCTTCACCGCGATATCCGTACCCGCGTTGCTCTGGTGGCTCAAGACCAGATTGGTCCCTCGCGCCACCGCCGAGGACAAGAGTAGTCGGTTCAAACCGGAGGCAGTCCTCCCTCCAGCATTCATCGGCAGTGTCATCCTCCCAGCGTGCCTGTTCTGGTTCGGTTGGTCGTCCCGCCCTGACATACACTGGATCGCCCCTGTCATCGGCTCAGGGACGTTTGCCGTGGGCATTGTGACGCTGTTCAACTCAGTTTACAACTATATCGGCATCATCTACGCGCAATATGCGGCGTCGGTGTTTGCGGGCGCAGCTTTGTTCCGGGCGGGGATGGGGGCCGCGTTTCCTCTCTTCGTAAGTCGTTCCTGCTGTCCCCGGCAGCCTGATCTTGACCTGGGATCATTGGTCCCTTCGAAATTTACCCCCGGGTTGATTAGCTGACACAATCGACTCGGTCTTATCTGGCAGGCACGCGCTCTGTTTGAGAAGCTGGGCGTCGGCCCGGGGAACTCGCTTTTGGGCGGCATTGCAGTACTGTTTGTCCCCGTGCCTTTTATCTTTCACCAGGTGAGTCTGGCACTACATCACCATGCCCTCGTTACTGATGTTTTCTTACTGACATGATGATTTCCCCGATCAGTATGGCGAACGAATTCGGCGATGGAGCAAGCACGCAGATTGAGAAGATCAGGAACCATTGGCGGGGATCCGCTCAGAAATTCCAACAAGACAGATGGTGCTTCTCGTGAGGGTGAAAGGCAGAGCACCATTGGGGTTATATAAGATAGTTAAATCGAAAGGTCCAGATGGTCGTTACAGAAAATGAATTCCACTCCTCACGAGGGCTCGCCACCCAGAGGAGTCCATTTTCCGGCCTCGACATCCTCCCGCAACCTCGCCCTGAGTTCATCGGGCAGCTCCTTGAACATGTCCTGCCCAGCCATCCACGCCACCTCCTCAGGCGTATGCACGCGGCCCATCGCGCCATTACGATACGGATAGCGGCCAAACCCTTCGAGCAGCGGCAGGTGCACGTCGAACAGCAGCGCCAGGAAGAAGAACCCCTGCGCCACGCCCATCCACGGCTTTCCGTCCTCATTAACCTTGCCCTCCTCCAGGCCCTTCTTGTCTGGCAACTCGCCCTTGACCATTGCCGTCACCATCCGCGGAAAGCCGTACAGGTCATTCTCCATCAGCTCCTGCCGCAGCGGATTCCCCGCATCCCGGAACGGATCAGTCACCCCGTACCGCTCCTCAACCCAACGCCTCGCGGCCTCGGTGTAGGCCCTCGCCTGGGCTCTCGCGCTCGCCTCTTCGGCATGCACGAGCACAGCGCCGAACATGAACCGGACCAGCACGTAGTAGTCCGGCGTGACCCCTCGGCTCTCCCAGCGCGCCCAGCTGTTCGGCCGCGAGGGCTCGGACAGCCCTCCGCCTTGCGCCTCGTCGAGCAGCAGCCACCGCGCCAGGGGCAGCGCAATGTGCGCGAAGAACCCGTCCGTGTAGCGCACGTCGGTCGGAGCGTCCCCGCTGGCCTTGCAGAAGGTCCGGGGCCCCTGGTCGAGCAGGAGGATCAGACCTAGCGCTTGATCCGGAAAGGTCGGGTCTTCCGGCGGAGGGAGAAATGTCTCTGCAAGGAGGGAAGGGGTCAAGCTGGCGGGCGCGCCGGGGAAGCGGGATATGGCGAGGAGGGCAGGCCAGACTTTGGAGTGGAGGAGTGCGGGATCGACGGCCGGCCCGCCCGTGAACATGCTGGTGATGAAGGCGTAGTAGTTGAGCGGGGAGGTGCGGGGATGACCGAGGTGGTTGGTCACCATGAGCTGGAGCAGCTCCGGGGTGATGACGGCCTTGAGGTCGTCCATTGTCGTGGGGGCAGGGGCTGCCATGCTCGATGTCGCTTTTCGTCTGGCAGAGAAGTTTGGACAAGTATAGTGAGACAGGATGGTGGTTATGAGGTCGAGGGCGTGCTTACAGGTCGCGGAATAATTCCCACGCTACAGCTTACAATAGTGGATCTCGGAGTTGAATCTGACATGGGTGTGTGTCCGTGGCTCACCTTGGGACCAATTGGAGGAAATTCTCCGTGTGGAGGACGGCCAGTGGCCCCGCCGTGGACTCCGATGTGCACTCCTTTCCCAGAGAGAAACGACATAGCGGAGGCTCTGCTCTGCTCCTCTTTCATGTTAAAGCCCTCAAATGAGGTCTCATTGGGAATGCATAGATCGGTACGAGCAACATATCGCCGCAGCCAACGAGGAATGATCGTTCTAGGACTGAAGCGCAGGCTTGACGTCTGCACCGCATCAGAGGCGCACCAAGGCCAAACTGGTAGACGAGCTACCCGAGCGCCTCGAGGCGTGACCCTGGTCACAGGTGCATGAAATGTTCCAAAGGCATAGACACCTTCCAGCCAGCACCTCTTTTGAGCGTGACAAATCAATCATACATCTCATTTGAGTGACTACCTGTGGGAAAGGAGTGTACGCAATCCCAGAATTGTAAGAATCCACTTGTCTTTGCTTCGTCGCCCAGCTGGGACTAATGCAACTCGTCTTTAAAGTGAAGGATTCCCTCGTCTGGAAGCGCCTTGCCAAACTCCCACAGCCGAGGGTTTCTGACTGTTTCGCCATAGTCTTTGGACGTGTACCACTTGCGTTGTGCATCGGTGGAAAGGTCTACTGGGATTGGGATGGTGGTGTGCTGCTTGTAGTTTACGTAAATATGACCCTGAGCCTTGACCGTGTCGCCAGACCCCATCCAGACGGTGAGATGAGGATCAGTCTCGCGCGGATTGTTGTAGTTGGTACCATCGGTGGTCGTGTTATGGGCAGACCGCCTGATCTAATGTCAGCAATCCAGTTACACAGACTGCAAGTCACACCGCACAGCGCAGGCACGTACCTGATGCGCACCCTTTCGTAACCGGTGATCAAGCAAGCCGTACGTGCAACGAGCGTATGGCCAGCTATCTGTTCGTCTGTGAGGCTGGTCGGCTCTTGCTGCCAAACAATCTAGTTGAATTTCTCTTAGCAACATGACAGCTTCGCTATTGGTGAGAGGGGATCTTCATTAGATCACGCACCTTGGGCTTTTTGTGTCCAGACATCTCGCCCCTTGCTGCTTGGACGAATTTGTCTAGAGGAATTTGAATTACTGTGAATAATGAATGGGCTGTATCGAGCGGTACGACGTCAGGGGAAGAGGCTGTTTGTTAGCTCTGGTTGAACCGTCGCAATACCATGGCGGATTGACCGAGAATTTATAGATGCTGACTGATTGACAAATCCGCCGAGAGACTGGGCCGGCAAAAGCCATGTGTCCCAGGGAGTCTTGTCGCCACGTCGGACCGGACTTTGCCATTGACCTTTCTTTGCATTCACAGACATTCCTACCACCGTGGCTGGCTGAAGGGTCGAGCCGACCAGATGAAAGTGCCAAAATAGACAGCTGAAGGGGACACTGTGGCCAGCTGAAGCCACCGCATTAGGCGTGTTCAGGCGGCACAACACGAGCTGAACTGAATCACTGCAAATGAGTCCTAATGAGTATGTCTTGTGTTCAATGGTTTAAATGGACCGAGAAAAAAGCGGCTCAAATGCCAAGAGTCTCAATGTAACCCGATGTAGCACCTTATATCTCGAATCTTCCATCATGATCCCGCACATACACCCTATCGCTGTGGCATCGCCGGTTACGCTGCACATGGGAGCGCCACCTCTTCCGCAAAGCCAGCGGTTTAATTCGCCCGCGCCGTGCCCTACAGCCTGTGGTTCTTGTCTGTATCGCATCAGCTCTCGGCACGGCCAGCCACAAATGTGATGCCAAGATAAGGGGAAACCAACATACGGCACACGCAGCTCATGCAAAGCCCCAGATTTGGACCATGTCTGTGCACTGCCGGTGATGGAAGTAACTCGTGGCGGCATCGATACGTGTAGTAGTCGCCACCGGCGGCATGGATGGCGCCTCCGCCCTGGCCTCCGGATCCTCCGCCAGAGGTATTGCCGGACGTGCTGCCGGAGCTTTGCTTGCTGATGCTGCTGCCATTTTTGTTCCTTTTCTAGTTTGAAGACAGTATGGCTGTAAGACCCCGGATGTCGTCTTGACAGAGTGGATGCGTGGGCTGTTTGATGGAATATCTCCGGGTACGGAGGGTGATTCAGGATACGCCTGGGGTATATGGAGATGTGCTGGCCGTGGAGATTGTCTATGCTGTTCCTCATGCCCTCACAAGATAAGACGGACTACGCACGTCTTTATACGACATAACAATAACTTCTCATGGCAGGAAACATCGACGAGGGCACTCGCGATGAGGCATCAGGAACAACGTGGACGCCAAGGCATGCTCATCGCGACGCAACTCATGCTTGACGATGTGATGTCCACTCACCAGTCTCTTATATGGGCATGGTTCGACGCAAGCCCTCTTGGTCAGTGCCTTTAATCGAGCAGAGAATCATTCTTGGCTCCAAGCCTTGTTGAAACCACGAAGCTGTTTAGGACGCGACACAATGGTCATCGGTGAATTTGACAGTGATACAGCAACGCTCACAAATTATAAACAACTGCGCATACTGCTCGTAATTGTTGGCTGTGCAGCGAGTAGTCGTCTTTTGGTGCTTCCGCCGGGTTTACAAAACGACAAATGTAGGGCGTGAGGGCCCCCAGGGGTCGTAGCTCATCAAGACCCGTGGCTTCAAGCAATGCCCATCAGCGGATACCACAGCCGTCCTGCACAGATGGCATGTCGGACGCGGTCTCGTGTCTGCACTTATTTCCGACTCTCCACGTTGTTTCATGGGGAAACGCAAGTTGGGCCAAGCCTGCTGCTGTGTCGCATGTCGACACTCGCCATCACTATGAGTGGCCAAACCAGTGTCCCCTCTCCCTTGTAGGCCTATTGTTGTAAGTGCAAGTTGACAAGAACCGAGGTTCGATGAGGGACTATGGTCACTATGGTTCCCCCCCATAGTACCTCGAGCATTTGCTTGTCATGACTCGGACATGCGCCTCATACAGACCTGCACTCCACCGTCCGAATCCTCACTACTGCCAGACACAGAAGCCACGTCGTCCCTCGAGTCTTCATAATCCAGGACCGGCGCAGTCCAGGGGACCAGGCTCCACGCGAAGGAGTAATCCTCTGGAGGGTCGATGCCAACCGCATCGGCCTCTTCAGTGCTGTGGTATGAGCGGATGAGCGGAACAAGCTCTGGGCACACGCTCTGTGCACCCTGGAGTGCGCTGCCGTACTTGCCGCCGCGCAGTGTGACATCTGCCCCGCGGTCGAGCAGCGTCTTGACGATTCGCTCCCGGTGGGTGCCAGACAAGTAAGGGGACGTGCAGGCGGCCTGCAGCGCGGTGCCGTCCGGCCTGGTCTGCGCGTTGACATCTGCGCCCTTGTCCAGGAGCTCGAGGAGAGTGTTGAACGCCGTCACTGCTTGCTCGTCTCCCCGGCCATAAGTCAGGAGCTCGACGAGAGTGCGAAGCGGCCTCCCTGCTCGCTCGTCTTCCGGGCTATAAGGAGTGGCCGTCTCGCTGCCACACCGTTGCGAGGCGCAGAGGGCCTGAAGGGCCGTACCGAACTGGCCCCCCTGGGTATTGACATTGGCACCTCGCTGCAGCAGAGTGTGGACGACAGCCCACCAGCCTCGATGGCACGCAGCCTGGAAGGCGGACCCGTAGTGCGACGAGGGCACACATGCATTAACATCGGCTCCGTGCTCGAGCAACGTCGTGACAAAGTCGCGGACAGCGGCTTCGGTCCCCCGGCGCGACGCGCAGGCGGCCTGCAGGGGCGTGCCAGACCACGCGTGCTGCACATTGACGTCGGCGCCTTTCTCGATCAGCCAGCGGCCGAGGTCAAAGTGGCCCTGGTCACATGCGTTCTGCAAGGCCGATCCCATGGTCCCAGCCGGCGCAGTGACGTCCGCACCGAGGGCAACGAGATGACGACAGACTTCGTCGCTACGGCTTCGGCAGGCCATCTGGAGAGCTGTGGCCCGGTGGTCGGGAACGTTGACGTCGACCCCGCGGCCGACCAGGAACGACACAATGCCACATGTCTCTTCCTGGTCGCGAGGTCGCAAGGGCTCGTCGCAACTCGCGAACAGATACGTCGGCCCGTGCTCCACGAACGAGGCGTCGTCGACGTGGTCCGACAGTATCAAGACCACCTCTTTGGTCAAGAGACAGGCCCGCTCGAGATGCTCAGGCTTGGGCCTCGCACCAAAGTCCAGGATCGTGGTCAGGCACTTCTTGTCGCCCTCGGCAGCCTTGGCTATCGCGACCTTGAGAGCCTGCGGGTCCTCGTCAGGTAACACACCAGCCTCACAGAGCTGTGAAACAACATCTGCGCGACCCAGCTCGATGGCCCGGCAAAGCACGCAGCGCCGATATCGCGTGGAGCTGTCGTGCAAGACGATGGAGGCTCCCCTCTCCAGCAGGATGGCCACCATTCTCGCATTCTCCAGAACAAGCTCCAACAGTGTCACGTCCGGACCGTGCCGCTGGCGGAAGACGCGGTTGATGTCGAGGCCGCTGCTCAAGAGGCCAAGGAGTGCGTCTACTTCGGTTTGATGATTTGTCTCTGTACTCTGCTCATGCTGCCGGAGGGCGGGCTGCGAGTCTGGCCGCCCGCCGTGCCAGAGCACCGAGGCAGTTCGGAAATTGCAACGTAGCATAGCGTACTCGAACGGCGTCCGACCAAGGTCGTCCAAGGGTTCCGTATATCCGCCATGATGAATCAGGTTGCGCACAACTTCGGTAAAGCCATTCGCGGCTGCGCGTTGGAGAATCCACTGGTTCTTCTCGGCGTCAACGACTACATTTGGATCAGCCTGCTTCTCCAAGAGGACCTTGGCTACACGCGGCAGGTCCCTTTCTGTGGCTGCCACGAGCGCTGGGACCCGCCAGACTAGGGGTGCCGTGTGCGACCAGAAGTCTTGAGTGGCGTCGTTGGGCAGTGGTTCTGGCCATATTCCGCGGCGCCATCTGTACCCGGAGTCGTCGGCTCTCCCGTCGTGCAGAACAATCTGGTGCAAGAGGATAGGATGGTCCATTAGTGTCAAAAGGAACTGGATGCTCGCGTCCTCGTCAAATTCACCATGGAGCCCCAGGGATGTGCAGACTTGGTGCCACTTGGCACAGTCCATGGTCGACAGAAACTCGACGTCGGGGAACTGAGTTGCACAGGACTCGGCGTGGTCTAGCAGGTGTTCTGCGGCGTAGCGCAGGAACGGAGACTCCTTGCCGTCCTCGTCGGTCGGTGTAGCGGGTGGAGTCTCCCTTGCGCGCACCATTGGGGACGAGAGGTAAAACTTTCGGCATATCTTCTTGAGGCGGTTGTGGCAGGACGCGCTGTCATGTGGGATATCTCCAAAAAGCTCTTGGAGGCCGTCGCCGTTGACAAAGAAGTCTCTGACCGTCTCGTGGACGAACTCGACCTCGAAAAGCCGATAGCGGCCTTTAGCCTCGGCCAGGCCTCTCGAAGTGCTCGTGATGAAATGCTGCAGCACGTCGGGTGTCATGGAGTCCCGGTCCCAAGGCTCCAGATCTTCGCCAGACTCAATGGCAAGGCCGGTTGTGATTGCTTGATAGTACTCTTCCGGTGACAGTGTCTCTTTTGCGTAGAGCAGCCATTGAACGCAGAGCCTGAGCTCCTCTATGTCGCCCTCGTCCCGCCGGAGAATGTCCTTGAACAGATCGCTGAGTTGAAGCGGAAGATTGGTGAAGCGGTTGACTAGAGCCCGTGGACTGAGCCTACCACGCCGCTTATCTTGCAGTAGGCTAGTAGTGACGAGGACGGCCCAGAGAAAAACGCCCTTTGCCTTGTCGATGACGTGCTGGCAGACACCTTCCCGGCTGTCCTCGGGCCACTCCTCAAGCTCGGCGTAGACGTAGCTCTCGAGGTCTTCCATGTGGCCCTCTTCGTCCTCCAGCACCAAGAACAGCCCTTTCCGGACGTCGACTACTGGAAACGGCCGGCTGGAGAAGCAGACACGAAGCCTCACGGCGCTCGCGAAGGAGCTCCGGGCCAGCCGCTGAAAGTACCTCACCATTGCCGATCCTTCGGTCTCGTTGCATTCGTCGAGGGCGTCGATGAACATGGTCAAGCCTTGACCGCCGAGCTGTGCCACTGCGTCAGTCGTCAGCTTCTGAAGCTTGCCAAGCGACCACCCGGTGTGGTGTATGTGCTCGGGCAGGTCGTCGTCGAGTAGCGTCTGAAGGTGAGGCGCTTTTGTGAAGAGCTGATACAGTATTGACCGAAACATTCCGATCGTCGACTTCTCCAAGTCTCCTCCACGAGCGTGGAAGAAGAAGCTCAGCACAATCTCGTTCCTGTCCAGGGACTCCTTTCGAGCAGTCGAGCAGAGAAACTTCATTATGGTGGACTTTCCAACACCAGCCTTGCCCCTGACCCAGAGGAAGCCGTGATGTGCCAGCTGCTGCTTGGGGTCCTGCCACCCCAGGTAGGCGTCCGTCTCGAGGATCCAAGCACAAGTATCGTCGTGTGGATCGCTGACGCCGTCGAGTCTGGCGTCTATCTGCTCAAAGAACAGGCTTTCGAGCCACTTTTTGCGGTTGAATTTTCGCAACAGCAAAACTGTGCAGCCAGCAGCGTCCGGGTTAGCACAAGACACGTCGAATCAGAGAGCAGTCGGTCCATATTCACCTGACGGCTCCGGTTCCTCGACAACAACATCATCGCCAGGTGATGGTTGGGCCGGCGGAGCGCTGTGCGACAGAAACAGCTTGGCGAATGCAGCTGCGGTTGCGGCAGCATATGGCTGCCACTCCTTCTTCTTGTGCGAGTCGGCATAGTCGCAGACCCCTCGCACTGTCAGACTGGGGAAATCGTGTTTGAGCCCGGCAGCCTCCATCTCGATGCAGAGGGCGCCATGGGTCTGCCCGATATGGTCCCGCAGGCCTGCATGCTTCACGACCTGATCTCCAGAGGCAATCGTTCCATAGTGGATGACTGGCTCATCCGTGTGTTCCCGGCGCTGCCTGGCGATAAGCTTGGTGTGGTCGCAGGCGGCGCAGTCCCTAGACTCGTCTTCGTGGTCGTAGGACTCGTGGTAGAGGTTATCGTGCAGCAGGGCCCTGTCAAGGACCGGCACGAGCGAGGGCCTAGCGGCTCGCATGTTGTCTAGTATAGCGCCGATGGCCCCTGGCTCTACACTGGCCTGCATGAGAGCCAGAGTAGTCCCGATGCTCGAGTGCACGTTGTATGCCGCCGCCGCAGTGTGGACGAACTGTCCATTCTTGACTTCTCTGCCCAGATCGTGCTGGACCACGCGCAGCCCGACAACAATATCGCCCAGCCTTACATCGGCAGGTGAAGGGACCCCTCCGGCGATACCGATCAGGAGCAAGAGCTGGATGCTGGGGAAGCTGCGGCGCATATGGACGGCGACGTTTGCGGCGCTGTTGTTGCCGTAATCACCAGAGGGCAGCGACGCCATGACGACATTGTGCTGGTGGATCCGACCAAAGACATAGGCATTGTAGTCGTCGCGGTCTCGCGGGAGCGTGTCATGCTGCTCGTCCAGGCAAGCCAGGGCCGCGCGGAGCTCGAGCGGCAGGGCGCTAACCCAGCCCACCGTGTAGTCATCGCGCCTGAGACGCCGTCTCGAGTGGGCGCTTCGTGGTCTCGAGTCCACGCTGCCGCTTCGCGCTGGGGAGTCAACGGCGAGCAGTGGTGGATGCCACTGCCCTGCCAGAGGGGTTTGCAGGTGTGCCCGACCGAGATCTTCCAC
This sequence comes from Microdochium trichocladiopsis, assembly GCF_020744255.1. Taxonomy (NCBI): domain Eukaryota; kingdom Fungi; phylum Ascomycota; class Sordariomycetes; order Xylariales; family Microdochiaceae; genus Microdochium; species Microdochium trichocladiopsis. Next base: position 1,114,220 of record NW_025763552.1, on the reverse strand, counting down.
CATCCTCACAAGATCGTCGTGGATCCGCACAGCCAGAGGCGGATCCTACACGCGTGACGGGCAAGTGCCGTTGGCTGACACGGCGGCTGTCGTGGAGAAAGGACTTCAAGCCTGACAGGTCATTCCGCAGAGGGACGAGACAACATGACCCCTCTCTCTCTCAAACCCCTGGAACAAGCATGGATGTTGTTATTAGTCATCACGGCAATGATGGGCTGGACACAATCTATTGAAGCCTGTCATGCCTAAAATAAACTGTAAGCTCGGCAGCCGGCCCTTTTACTCCGGCCCCCAACCCCAGCCACGACGCGGCCGTCGTGCATCTGCGCTGCGCTGTGCGTACAAGCCGAGAATTTCAGCACCGAGGACGAGTACCCAGCTGCCGACTAGGAGTTCGAGAGGGCGCCTTCGAAGCAGCTGGGATTATTATACAAAGCCCCTTTCTTTAGCGTCTAGATCAACCATAATATTCAGGAAGTCTTGCTGAATAATCGAATTATTATAGATGCCCTGTGCAGAATGAAATGTTGGGCCTCGTAGTACACTATTGACCTCGGACCGGGACAAGGCTTGAGAAACACTAGAACTCATAGAGTGGAGGCTGCACATTACTCGTGCCCCTAGAAGGCCGACGACAAGTTCATGCACGACCCAGGATCTCGCCGTAGACAGCGGCTTGGCGGACATGGCCGCCAGCGTCCATGATCAGCGGTAGCCAGCCCCCCGTTCCGTGAGTTCGATATAACAGCCAAGCTTAAGGAAATAGCGTAATAGAATCCTGTTGCTGAGCATCAAAACAGCACACGAAACACTAGCTCTTTGTCGCCAACCCAACTAAATATTGATGATGCCCATCTTTCTCGCCAAGATGCCCACACATGTCTTATGTTCGAGATCAAGCTTAGACCAGGGAAGTTTTGTCTTGAGACTCAGCTCTCGCTCGCCCGGTCCAAGGGCTTGGTTATATTGAGTCAGGTCGAATGCAGCACTGTTGTAGAACTCCTGGATCCTGGACGCCAAGGGGTGCCCGCCGGCGTTGTTAAACACGTCGTAGAGCGCGCTCCATAGCCGCTCGCGATCGGAGTCGTCTGCAGCGCCGTCGGATGAGCTGCCGTTGTCGCCCGTCCATGCCTCTGGATGCGTCAGGTGCTCGGCTGCACGAATGTCGACTTCGCCAACGAGGTTGGACATCGAGACGAGGCATTGTTGCTATATAGGCTTGTGAGAAGATTGGTTCTTGGCGGCGCGCTGGTCGCCGGACTGAGTGCCACGCTTAAACTTACGTCCATGATGCGCCATAAGCGGTAGTCCTTGACAGTTGCTGTCCACAGCGGTGGGCTACAGGACCAGTGAGTAAGCGGGTCGAGCGGGTGCAAGTCGAGAACCAGCCGCAGCGGTGCTGGCCCAGGCGTGCTCCCCTGCCTGGTTGTCCATCGTTTTTTTTGGTTTTTTTGGTTGGGGGGGGGGGGGGTGAGGCGAGCCATGACTTACTTGGAGCACAGTAGCGTGTTGCCACCGCGAGCCTTCCACGTGAGCCGCAGATTCTGGTTCGTCGTCTTCTCGCCTTCGGCGTGCTCGGTCGCGTCAACGCTGCTGGTGCTGAAACCCGCGGTGACGTAGGGGCTCGATATGCTCAATCCTGCGGCGAGCTTGATGGAATCCTTGAACGACGCAAGGCTGCTGTTGTCATGGCTGTCGAACAAGCGGGAGCTGGTGAGCTCTCCGCCAAGCGTGAACTGTAGAGCAAAGACATTGCCTGGCAAGGGCGAGTCAGCCGGCGGCGGCAGCGGCTGGCATGATGACACATGAGAGCGGGAGAGAGATTGTCTCACCAAAGTCTCGATACCACCGGTCCATGTCTGCGACAGTCGAGACGCCCAAGGCCCGACTTTTGGCCTCGGTCGTGAGCTGCAAAGAGTAGGCGTCTAGCTCGATGGTGGCGCGGGGAAACTGGAGAGGGTCAAAAGGCGATCAACATCCAGGGCCTGTGCTGAGAGCAAAAGCCTGTTCATGAGGCGCACCTTGTAAGCGACGTGCACGGCTTGAACGGTGCTGGCCTCAATTGTCTTAGCCGCCTCAGAGCTCTGCTTCTCATATGCAGCCGCTGCCGTGGCCAAGACGCCCATGGTACCGCCTCCGCTGAAGATCATCACTCGTCAGTGGAAAAGCCTGGTTCACAACTTGTCATTCCTGTCCTGGGTTACAAACCCAAGAAGGCTCTTACCCGGAGGCCTTGATGGCCTGTTGGCTGAAGCCCGAGTCTGCCATCTCTCGCTCGAGGGCACTGCGTGTCTCGGTGACGTCGACTGTCGCATCGTCGCTTATGTAGAATGGCGGGAGTGGCAGCACAACGCCCTGTATGCATTGAGCCGCTGGTTAGCATGGCGGCCAAGTAGGCTTCTGTCCTGGAGCGGAAATAGCGCGAACCTTGTCATTCGATACACCATTAGGTGTCTCGCCGGCTGCACCCAACGGCGGAGCGATATCAAAGGCTGGATTGCTGTCAGTGAGTGACGGGCAAAGCCTCTTCTTCCCGGACCGAGGCACCCCGACCCACCTTTCTTCCTTGCCTTCATCATGACATTGCCCCTGTTATACCACCCGTGCAGAGCACGCGTGTTCCTCAGAACGTAGTCCCACTGGCCCTCGGTCAAATCCAGTGGCTCCTTGGTGAATTCGCTCGGCACGCTGAGAGTGGCATCAAGATCAGTCACCCACCTATGCAGACACAGGTCAAACCCGATCCCGGTGGTCGAGACTCACCTCGCCGCGGCGGTGATAACCATCGAGTCCGAACGGAGCGAGTCGAGCGTGCTAGACAGCTTCTTCAAGTCACCCACCTTGGCCGCCCCGCTCTGGTCGACAACCAGGAGCTTCTCAATCTCCTCCTGGTACTTGGCGGGGCTGACGGCCGGGGCCGTGGGTGTGGCCTTGAAGCCATTCAAGATGAGCTCAATCTTGACAGTCGGTATCTCTGCAGACGTCTTCTCGCTGCTCTCTAGGTCGTCCTTTTGGGAGCGTATGTCCTGGAAACACAAGGCTCAGTACCTTGCGCGCGGAATGTGAAGATCAGTGACAGGATATCAGAAGCACAAACTCACTACGCCGCGAAGTGACATGTAGTACGATAACGTGGTTTCGTCGCCGACAAAGGCCGAGCCCTCGGCCGTGAACTTGAGCTTTGCCGAACTGCAAGGGGAGGTCACAACGCGAAGTGTGTCAGCGTTTCTGCAACCCAGCCATGCTTACAGAGGCTATGCCAGCCAGCATCACAAATACATAGCAGCACGGGTCCGGATATCAGCAAGGCGGATCTTATCGGCGTCGCCGCCGGCAAAGGCGCTGCTTGGGAAAGAGGGAAAGACTGTGCCATCCTTGCTGACGAGAACGAGTTGGAACCGGGGCCAGGCGGCCGTGTTCGTCTCTGCCATGATGGGCTTTGCAGGATTGCCTGAGAGCTCTGGAGAAAATTGGGAAGGACTGTGAGAGAGGAGCTTGTGAGGCGAGGCGATGAGAGGCGACTTGACTTGATCGAATGGGCGGGACTTGCAAGTGCTGGATTATCAGTGTTTCTTGTACTTATCCCGCTTGGAATCAGAGTGATTGATGCAAACATGCAGCGCCAGTAAACTCTCGTCGTGGAGATGGACCACAGGCAGGGATGGATGGAACACCGGAACCACTAGTCTGATGCCAGCTGAAAGCTGAGGTCTCACATATTTTATGTTGCCCAGCGGCAGGCTGTCTCGGTCAAGTCCACTTACCAAGTCACTAGCCATGGATGTAAGTTTCATGGACAACAAAGTGGCTAGCTAAGGCTCCGTTTGCACCGGAATCAAAGCATCTCTGACGTGCTGCACAGCCCAAGGCGGCCGTCTGCAGCTCAAAGCGGCTTTCACGAGCACAGCTGAACTGGATCTGGCTCCTGCCGGACTCACCGCTGCATGCGACAGCAGTCTCAGAGGGCATGAATGTCTCCAGCATGAGCCACCGCCGAGATGGCCACCTTATAGCTAGCATGTTCCGGGTTGGCGGTCGCTGCTGTGTCGAGCTGGAGTATCGAGTGAATATATAAAGTAGACCGTCCACCCCTAGGGACCTCTTCCATCAGCACAGATTTAAGCTGCCATCCCAAAGATACCACCCTACCATGTCTCCATTTCTACATCATCACTCTAGACGTTATTCGGGCTCAACGCCAGATCCGATAGTCATGGGTCCCGAAACAGTCGAATGGGCGCCCAACGAGGAGGACGGACCATTGAAGGCTGCGTTCCAGAGCGTTTGCGTCACGTCTCTGGACAAGGTCATGCCCAAGGCGCCCGACGGCAAGACGAATCGGTTCATCCTCCAGACGCAGGGCTATCAAGGTAAGCAAGCCATGCCCCAGGGACCGCCGCCGCCGCGCGCTGCCGCCGAGCATTAACCGTCGAGTAGACATCTATGCGTACGTAACGGAGGGCAAGACTCTTGAAGCCTCACGCGAGAAGTTTGAAGCGGACCTGCCGGAAAAGGCCTTGGAAAAGGTCACTGCGGTGGACCCTGATGCCTACGATGTACGTGCCTTTACCGCGGCTTTGCACAGCCCGCGAGACTTTTTGGGACCAGCACTGACTGGGCCTTGCAGCACCTGCGCAATACGACCAACAACGTTGCCGCTCATACCCGGGAATTTAGCGAGAATGGTCTTGACCGTCTAGGTGAGCGATGATCGTGTGCGACAGCCGGCCACTTAGACACAAGGCTGACATGCAAGCTATGGAAAGTGTTGTCGGCGAACAACGCGATTGTCTATGCAGATGAATGCATCAATATGCTCCACGAGGACAAGGACCTCAGTCTCTGGAAGCATCTCGATGTCATTCTCGAGCCAAAGTATAGTGTCGAGGGCGCTGTTCTCGACGATGGCTTCCACGACGCGCGTGATATGGCGCGTGCCGCTGTCCAGTCCATGTCCGAGACCGCCCAGAAAATGGCCGACGACGCGACACAAATGGTCGCACTGCTCGGTGATGTAAGTTTCGCAGTGGGATCCCCTCTGCGTAGCGAACAGCTCTTGGGCGTGCGCGGCTCGTGATTACGGGGACGGAAATATCCTAACGCGAGACGCCCCGTCGTTCTAGTTCCACCGCACTACCTCGACCGACGCGACAGCCGTGTCCCTGATCAAGCGCAACTGGCTGGACGGCAGCGACGGCAAGCGGCCGTACACTGAGATTGTCGGTGCCGAGATTGCTCGCCTCCACCAGGCCATCATCGACGACACAGCACGGCGTGACGCTGCAAAGGACGAGTGGGTGCGTGAACCCTTCTGATGTTCCCTGCACATGAGGCTCGATGTTTCCCTCGGCCTAGGCGTGTACGCTAACCAGAGCGATTCCGCGCGCCGTCAGGACACGAATGACACGAGTGCCAAGATCATCGGCTTCCTCGGTTGCTTCATTCCCAGCATGCCGGTGACAAACGCTATAGTCAATGAAATGGGTGCAGAGATCAACTATCAAAGGCTCACGAACTTGGTCGCAAGCGAGCAAGAGGCAGAAAAGGCAATCATGAAGGCACATGAGCTCGTGCGAGCCCTGGTCATGCACTTCAAGGACCTGGTGGCCAAGATGGCAGCGGCTCTTAATGCGATGACAGAGCTGCAGGACCTATTCAAGGCGCAAGGCGCAAATTTCAAGGCCATTGACACTGCCCTCGGCAAGCTTGGGCAAGGCGTTCGCAGTGATTACGCAATGATGCGGAAGCTATACATCAAGGCTGGCATCCGGGACGCCCTGGAAAAACTGAAACAGGTAAGGACCCAGGATAGATGAGTGTTGCCCTTGGTTTCTCCTTGCTACTATGCCGAGTCCAGTTACTTACGGTCTCATAGATCAAAGAACTCGCGCAGGAGTTTCAGAGGGGTGCTAGGCCTGAATTCCTCACTGCGGACAAGATCCTGAAGGCCTGAGGTTCATCTATCGCTGGAAAGGCTGCCAGGCGTCTAAGACGCGCTATTATCCAACGCGGCCGGTCTGGCTGGCAAGCAGCAGGGAACTGCGCAATTCCTGGGGCGCCTCCCGCATGACAGCGTAAAGCTTTGCAAGCAACAAGGCATCGACAGAGGTCGAGTCACCTGCGCTTTCATAACAAGCTCGGGAAAAGCGTCGAGTGGGAGGGGTAGACAACGTAGCTACATGGACGGCAAGTCGTGATATCACGCAAGGGGCAAGAGTTGGTTAGGCTTTTACAGGACTTTCGCCACCGAATCGAATACAGAGGTTGGCCTGGTTACTGGGAGGAGGTAGTTTTAGTATGGGATTATGTGTAATTACACCGCGGACTGCGGATTAACTTCTGGTAACCAATTTGTGACCAAGACAGCCGCATAGGCAAGCAGGGTTTGTGGAGGGCGCGGCGCCCCAAGGACTCGAAAGCACGATGGGCATTTCGAACACGCTGGGCTGCCAAGCGTGGCGTCGGTTACGGCACCGCCAAGCAGAGGCCTAGGGGGTAAGCGCCCCTGGTACAGGGGGAAATGGTCGAGTGTGCGACCAGTCCCTGCCTGTCTCGCGAAAGCCCTCAAGTGATCTTTCGAAGGAATGCACAGATCGGCGTAACTTCTGTCCGAACCACGCTCAACATGGCTTTGTCTGTCCTACTTCGCCGCGCGATCCCTTTAGAAGCCTTGAGACGTCAGCGCTCTGCACCTGCAAAGTACGCTCGTGATAGCCCGGGCACAGGAGCCGAATTAATTTTGTATCATGCAGGCTTACGGTCAGCTGCTGCAACAGGTCGCCCCACAGAGTATCAACGATCGCAAGTATAAAACCGCAGTGAAGATTCTGGCCACCACAATACGTGCTCAAACCTGGAACCCAGATTCGTTGCCAATCCCATTGGAAAACTGTCAGCGCCTAAAAGACACCGCAATCTGCCACCGCTACAATGAAGCTGTGCACCCTGGCAATTGCCCTTGTCGGCTCCCCTTTCATCTCCGCAAACCCGCTCCCTGGACCACAGCCAGCTCCTCTTGTCGCCACAGAGTCCAATCACGAAACGCGACACGAATCCCCTGGCCAAGTGACCACACTGCTCCACAAGCGTAAGGCATGTACACTCGTCCGACCTGCTCCAGGCACAAGCTCGATCCCGTGCCGTGCTCGTCCAGGTACCGTGTATCCCATCGTGGCCACGCTGTCTGTGGGGTCGTCGGCGACAATACTGTGCAAGACCTTGGGTAGTCAATATCAGGGCACAAGGTATGATTCCTCTGTCATGTGCATTTTGTCAAGGATATCCCTGCTGATAAAAGTGCGGTGGGGGCCAATGAAATAGTGTCTGGGAGTTCGTCAATCCGCCAAGCGGGCAAGACTGCTACATCAGCGCCTTCCACGTGCGAAATGGCTGTGATGGTGAGTTATCTTAGTCGTTCCACAAAGATGAGGAGTGATCTTTATGGGGGTTGGGCGCACGGCTGCTGATTGTCTTGATGTCTGCTCTAGACTCTGTGCGATGGTGCTGATCGGGATTCCGTGGCGTGGCTGGCATGCGGCTGTCGCGTGCATTGCCTCGCCAAATACTCGAGTATTTTGGTATCACCAGGACGGGATCACATGGGGAACATCGTGTGGAATGTGAAGTGCCCACAGGCTCGAATGTCCTGTAACCAGCATGTCGCGATTCAGACTGAGCGCAACCATCGTAGAACTAACAGCAATCGTGCATGGAATGCACTCCAGTTCTCTGTGCTACCGCACCCTCTCTACCGCGGCTGTTTGTCCCTTTTCCTGTGTCACTAATACGGGCGGTTTCGATTACACCAGAATCCATGCCAAGAGCTTTCTTTTGATGAGGCTGTTTGTTCCGGTTGCACAGAGTGCTCAACGTACGGAGAAGCGTGTGTCACGAGGATCAGCATGGTCCTCTCTTGTCTACTAGAGTACTGAGCGTACCTATCGTCAGTCATTCACGTTTCCGGGCGCCATCTCCTTACATAAAGAGTTCCGGACGCTGGCATGATTTTCGACCTGGCACACACACACCGACAATTTCCTCCCTATGAAACTGCACTGGTATGCAGCCTCGATTTTCATATGCGACCGTCCATGCTGAACACTTCAACCGAGCTTAGCACTTTCTATTACGATAAATCGCAGCCATGGAGCCTCCTCCCCGCCCGACTCAGCGCAGATGTGTCAAGTGCGATGCCGTATTGGTCCCTGAGGATATAGCCGACGGAATGTTCCCCGCGTATGCCGGTGGTAGCTTCCTGCGAAGCCGAGAGATACCCCGGGCCTGTCTGTTCTGCCGGGTCCAAGGACAAATCTGGGATCAGCTCGATTTCCACCGTGACGAGCTCGTCGCAAACAACGAGGGCCGGCACAGGGCGCAGCTATACGACATGACAGGAAAGGCCAGGTCGAGGAACTGGTCGAGCTATTTCGCCACGAGGCCTGCAGGGACCTTGTCGTGCAGTTGGTGGGTAGATGGGAGCCCTATCGCGCGGATATCCACAGAGCCAGAACAGAATGGTTCAAGCCAGCACGCATCGCCGCCGACCAGAGAGGGAGGTCTGCAGAAAGTTGGGCAGAGACGTTCTCGCACAGCATTCAGAGCCTGAACAAGGCACTGTACGAGTGGCTTCAGGAATTGTGTGCCATGGATCTTGGGCGGTCGGATTGGCTGTCTACTTTCCGTCAAAACCGGGCACAGGAGTAAGGGGAAGGAGTATAGAGCAGCAGCGTCCGCCTTGCTACCCATTACAATGGCGAATAGAGCCGTGATGAAATTGGCGAGGGACGCTTCATGTCGTTTCTACTCCCCTTTGTGTAATCGTGGTACTCCCGTTTTCAATGTCCATCTCCTGCCAATCTTTCCAGACCATGCCAGTCGGAGCTTCCAAGCCGTGGAGTAGACGAAGTGGTCTCTCGTGATCCAGTCTTGTTGTCTAAGGGCAAGTAGGGCACTTTTCAAGCGGGAAGTATGTAGATGATGCCCTTCGCAGTGACCCTGCTGCATCCCATAAAGCGGAGGAACTGCTCCGCCACGACGGCCATCGCGCAGTGCGCCTAGAAAACCACAAGATTGTGGAGCTATGCTCGGTCGTCCGATTTCAGGGGTGTCAGCGGCAAAATCAACGTAGCAGCCGCCCGTCAGCCACGTGTGGTGATGGACCCTGTCGCCTGTCAGACCTTGCTCGGCACGCCGGCGCGCTGGAACCCAGCCGAGTTCCTGGCCTGCAAAACTTTGCATTGGCTGGTGGCGCACTAATTAGCCGAGGCGGACCGCCCTAAGAATGATTGTAGCGGGCTGTACATAGCGCCTGTTTTCGGCTGGGTCGCCTCGCTTGCCGAGTCGCTCGTGCACCGTCAAGACCATGCCTCGGGCGCCTTTAGCGCGTGGCGAGCCTTTTGTAGCCCCAGATCGATCCACTGAACATAGCTCTTCCGATACGACCCTGCGGTGGATAGTTGCAAGATTCAGCCGCGGAAAACATAGATCTACCGCGGAACTTTCCGCGGTAGTGGGTTGCCACGGAGGCACGAAGATCTTGTCTGCTGCGTACAGATAGGCAAGAGTGCGATCCTGCGTGGACAGTACGGCGAGAGCCAGGACATGCATAGTATGACGATACCGACTCCAGATCCTCATCACTTGCATATCTGAGTAGCCAGTGAAATTGGCCGGAGGGGAAGTAATGCCGGGTGGCAGGCCTTCACGTGGCAGTGGCAGGTGGACAGGGGGGCGGAACCCTGGGAAGATCATCGAAGGACGACTGCTAATAGTGCAAGAGATTGCAAGCTTGTGGCGACGCCAAGGTTTTAGCTCCTGCTCTGGCCCCCATAAGCTCCACGTCAAAAAAAGAGAGCCTCAAAGTGGGGAGCGATAGCGTCGTCGATCGCGGAGCAGAGGCTGTGGTGGGTTTGTTGTATCCCCCACGAATGGACTTTGGAGCAAGCACTACTCCTGTTGGTCCCGAGTCACGTAGATAGTACAGGCTGTGCTGTGCTGCCTCGCAGAGATGTGCAGCTGATGCAGTGTCATGAGGCATCGCTCCGCCGACAATGCGCAGCGCTGTCGTCAGCCTCCCGCAGCCCGACCCCCACGAAAGCCCACCTGGCAGGGAGGACAGTGTTGGTTGGATGGCTCATGCCTCTATGCGCGCTGAGAAGCATCAATGCTCAAGCGCACCAGAAGTGGTCATATCTCTAGCCCTAATCCTTAGTGGTAAAGGATTGACTAGACATCTCACGAAAGCTCGGGGAGGGAGGGCCGTTCGCCTGCACGCCTGAGCTCGCACGCTTCAGCTGTGAAGCACGCTGATATCCACAATGTCACTGATTCATTCAAGCTGGCACAAAACCGGGATCACGGCGTGGGCCCCGCCGCCCATAGCACAAGCATAGGGCTAGACCCAGGGGCACCCCGCTGGTTGCGGGCCGCCGTCGTCGATAACTATGTAGAGTAGACGAGGGACTTCGGAGCGAGCGTCGAGGCCCATGCGCGCGGTTCCGGTTTCGAAAAGGGCGCCCGCTCCGAGTGTGACCCCGAGCGGCCTGTGCCACCCCCCACGCTCCGCTGGCGGCGGCCTCGCAGCGCCCGGAAATATTGGTATCTTGTTGCTTCCTCCGTGGGACGACAAACACCCTCCCGGTCTTTGCTTCATACAGCGCGCGGCTTCGTTACGCAACTGCTCACATCTGGACAAGATGCAGATTTCAGTTTCAATCGTCGTCGCTCTGCTCTCTCTTCTGTCTACCGCAGCTGCCCAGCTCCCACCAGGAACTCCGAAATGCGCTGTGGGTCCTCTCGCTGGGTGACAATACACGGCCCAATGTTGCAGTTGAGCTAACGATGCTGTCCATAGGTTCCCTGCTACATCACAGGTGCAACGGCTTCGACATGCCTGCTGGCGGATGTGGCCTGTCTTTGCAAGGACCTGACCTTCATCTCGTCCGTGGAGACATGCGTAAAGGCTAGCTGCATAGTCGAGGATGCTCTAGGTGAGGCTGCCAGCCTACTTCCTTGACACAGGGCTTTCCTTTTAACCATAGAGTTAGTCGTCAAGAACGCGTCGGCTACTGCATGTGGGATCGAGTCCACGAATGCCAGCCCTAACTTCGCGGTGACGTCGATCGTCATGTGCGGCTTGGCCATCTTCTTTACCATTATGCGCATCATATACCGGCAATGGCTCACGCAGCTGGGCCTCGGCGCCGACGACTGGACCACAATCATAACGGCCTTGAGCTGTATCCTGGCTGCGTACCTGAACACGCGCATGGCTGAATACGGAGTCGGCCAGGACATCTGGACTCTCACGCCATATCAGATCACCATGTTTGGCCAGATGTTCTGGTACCTGGCCATGGTGTACTTTCTCGATATCGCCCTACTAAAGCTGTCGATCCTCTTCTTTTTCCTCAGGATATTCCCAGATGCTACCTTCCGCCGGATTATATGGATAACAATAGTAGTGGTCGGCTTATTTGGGGCCGCCTATGTGCTGGCTGCCATGTTCCAATGCTGGCCAATCAGTTACAACTGGACGAAATGGAACGACCGCGACAACCAAGGCCAATGCGTAGATTACGCCCGTATTGCTTGGGCCAATGCCGCAGTGGGTATTGCCCTGGACTTCTGGATACTATACCTGCCGCTGTCCCAGATCTCGACGCTCAACATGGACTGGAGGAAAAAGCTTGGCATCTCCGCGAGTGAGTTTCCCCTTCCTCTCGCACAATCGGACGGAGGGTGATGGCGGAACTGACATGACTTTGTAGTGTTCGTGGTTGGCACCTTTGTCACAATCGTCTCCATTGTCCGGCTCGCATCTCTCATCCAGTTCAACAGCAGCGACAATGTCACACATGACACGGCCGGCATTGCGATGTGGTCGACTGTAGAGATCACCACTGGCGTCATCTGTACCTGCATGCCTACGAGTGCGTCTTGTTCTGTCGAAAGTCTCTCCTCATGTCAACTTCCTCACTAATTACGGATACTAAAGTGCGTCTCATCCTCGTTCGACTCTGGCCTAACATCTTCGGGTCGAGATCATCCACTAAGGCCTCCGATGGACCATATCCTCCTCGAAGTGGCGGTGGGTTTTCCTTCCGCAAAAGGGGCACCGCTGCAGGTGACGGAGGAAGCCACCCGCAGCAAGCCAAACGGTCGACCACCCATAGATCTGGTAGCCGCTTCTCCTCGTACGGACGCCCCACATCCTTCTTCAGCGGTCAGAACAGAGAGGGTGCCATGACCAGCCTCGGGTGTCCAGATCGCCTTGAGAGACTCGAGTCAATGGATGACGACGCCATCCAGCTCCGGCCAAACGTTGGTCACCCGTCTTCCCCGGTGTACTTGGCAGAGAGCACCTCTACATCAAGCTCGGAGCTCTATTTATCCGGGAGCGGAGCAGATCAGCAAGGGATCAAGGTCGTAACGACTGTGGAAGTCAAGCACTAGGGACTTTGCGTCAGGAGAATGTCCATGATGGAGATGAAAAGCCAAATGTCATGATAGTTTCCTCGTAAAGCTTAACCAATATGTGCCTTCGGATTGCTGCAGCGTGGCTGCGCTGTTCGCATCTGTCTTCGGGCAAACAGGCCTCGAATAAGCACTTACCCAAAATCGGACGATAGACACAGCAGCCTGCGTGAGGGGCAGTATCCCGTAGCACTTGAAGCAGTTGAGCATCATGAAAGCACATAGGGTTGGCCTGCAAGCCCTCATAGGACACATTTGGACTTTAGTACAACTCTGATGTATGAATCGATCATTCCCCTTCCAAACAAGAAAATATCACCTATAACACTCGTGGCAATGGATTCCCCACTCGTCCCCCCTGCAGCTTATAGCAGGAAATCTCGAGATATAGTGGCCGAAGCCAGCCGGTTCCTCAGAGCACGTCACTGACGACAGTGACCTTCCATAGCTGCCAGTGATGTTCGTCCTCGTCTATATGACGCTTCCGCTTACATCAAAGCCTCAAAGTCAGATGGAGCTGACACTAAGCACCAGGAGCAGCCCTTGGCATTGTTATGAAGCGAACCTTTTTCGGGCGCTCCCAAATGGCGCGTAGACTGGCCATCGAGCCGGTCGTAGGCCTTGCTCGTGACGTTCGCCGTTGTTTGAGACACGCGGAGCGCTACGGCCACTAGGAACCGCGAGCTCGCCAGGACCGCTGCCAGAATATGAGGGCGCGACACCCGCGTGAGGCTGCTGATGGTAGGCCGCCAACAGGACCAGGAGGACAGTCTCCGCAGCCGCGGGAGATGAGGTGAGTCGCCGTTTGGCTTCGAGTGCTACGGCCGTGGCCCGACCTGCCGGGCTGGTGGGACCTTCCCTGGAGGCAGAGGCATGTTACAGGGTCGCGATCCAAGTCCTGAAATTAGACCACCGCTGCGCGCTCAGCGGCCGCCAATATATCGACTAGCACCGCGTCATTCCGCCCCTCCGCCAGCATCAGTGCTGTGTGGCCTTCTTTGTCGCGAGCCATGATCTGGGCACCACGGCCAAGCAGTAGACGGACATTGCTGCGTCTACCATGTCTCGCAGCCTCCATCAAAGCAGATCGACCACGGTTATCACGAGCCTCCATGTCAGCGTGGTGACTAAGCAGTATGCTTAGCGCCCATTTAGGCCGCTTTTTGCTGCACTGCAACAGTGCCGTGGCTCCCATGCCGTCTACGCTGTCAATCTTCACGCCGTGGTGGAGCAGCACTTGGATGACCAGGTCATATCCTTCCGAAGCGGCCTCCACAAGCGCTGCTCGGCCATCCCTTGTGAGTGAAGGATTGTACCTGAGCAGAAGGTCTACCACACGCGCATGACCATGTCTAATCGCTGCGAAGAAAGCCGTGTCGTCATTGACAGAGCAGTCTCTTGTCTTGGCACCGCGTTCAAGCAGGAGCCCCACGACTTCCAGGTGGCCCTGCTGTGACGCAAGCTGCAAACCTTTGTGCTCACCATACGGATCGGTCTCATCTGCGAGACCATCACGATCGAGAGCAAGTTGTAAGATCGCTGTGCGACCAAGTGCGGCGGCGTGTACCTGAAGGGATAATGGAAACTTTTTTGACAACACTTGTGCGCCACGGTCGATAAGCGCTCCCGCAGCCCCTACATGGTTGTCTTCCACGGCGCAAAAGAGTGCTGTAAAGCCATACTTGTCATGAGCATCAATCTCACTGCCGTTATCCACAAGTAACGCGACTGTGTCCATGTGGCCATTGTGTGATGCCCACATCAACGCTGTTCGCGAGTTGTGATCTCTTGATTCAAGGTCGGCACCCTGCTCCACCAACAGCCTGACGATGCTCTCACGACCTTGGGAAGCCGCTTTGATAAGTGGTGCGACTCCGTCTTTGCGCATAATCTCCCGAAACTTGGCTTTGAAATCGGGGAGTCGTGCGCCGTGGCTCGTCAAAAGGGCAGCAGTTCTGTCGTCGCCGTGATGGTCGGCCCAGGATAGAGCAGTCACACCGTATTTGTCGGCAACGTTGACTTTGGCGCCATTTTGGAGCAACACGTCGACCACTTCCCATTGTCGATTCGCTGCAGCATGCCACAGCGGAGTTCTGTCCTCCTTGTCTGCAAAGTTAACTATGGCAAGCCTTCGGAAATGTTTCCGCCAGAAAGACTGGCGCTCGCGGACCTGCTTCAGGAGCTCTTCAACGAAATCAATATAGCCCTTTTCACTAGCCCATGAGAGGGACGTTCTTCCGTCTGGCATCGTCCGTTCCTCGGGCGATTTCGAGCCAGACAAGAAGATTGGGCGCAGCAGGCGTGTCAGCCCCAAAAAGCCTGCAAGAAGAAGAGGATGAGGTTTCACAGGGGCTTGTGGATGAGGTTTCACAGGGGTTTGTGGATGAGTTTGCACGATGATTACTGACAGTACTCGTTCGCGGAACTTCGATGCATCGGGGTGACTGTCCGCAAAAAGCCCGAGCCAGACCTGGCAGGCGCGCCCCTCGGCCTGGCAAAGCATATATGCCCAGTGCACTAAACTATCCTTAATCTTTCTCTGCGCTCGGCGAAAATGTATCGTCCAGTTCAACGCAGCGTAGTCCAGCAGTTCCAGCTTGTGGCGGCTCATGTCACGCCAAGACCGAAACGCAGGGATATACGAGTGCGGTGGCTCAGCATCGATCAACATGAGATAGTTGATGCATGTCTCGGCGAGGAGATTGTGCGAATCCCTCATGTCGAACGAGCGATGCCATGTTAGGTCATATGCACGCTTTCTTGTCGATGTGTTCTTCGGCCGAAGTAAGAACTCTTTGGCTGTCTGATGCATGAGGAAGACGTGGTCATCAATAACAATGACGAATAATCCACAAGCTTCTCTTATTGCGACTTTGATCTGGTCTGTTGAGAGGACGTCTTTCTCAAGTTCACTAAACGTCCGATGCGACTCGCTTCGAAACGCCAATGCTGTAGCCATTTCGCGCAAATGTAGTGGCTTCTCCGCTGCGAGGACAAGATGGAGGATCTGCCTGACCTTGTCGACTTGGCCGCTTCTCCGTAGAATCTTGTCGTATGCCTCATTAATGCCCGGGGGAATTCTATCGATTGTGCGGCGAAAATCGTCAAGGCTAAGTTTGTCGGACTCTTCCAAGTCGGCAAAGACGAGGTACACCCAGAGATAGGTCCGATTCTTAATGTTGGACATTTTGGTGGCCAACTCCCTTCGAAGAGCAGCAGGAAGGCTGAATCGTTGCCCTATCTGTTCAATGCGTTGCTGGATGACAATGGCAATTTCGCGTTCGATCTTATTTACCTCCTCTTCGCTTTCTCCGCTCAAGTGAATTGTAGGATGGATGTGCCCAAGCCCTTGAAAACCCGCTCGCATCTGGCCGTACGGACGGCTGGTGATAAGGAACTTGAGGCCCGGAATGCGCGTAGTCGTGTGTGGTTTGGTTAAAGCCTGCATGAGCAGAGTTCCATTACTGCACTCGTCCAAGGCATCCATGACGCACACAATGCTCGATTTCTCGGGGCTTGTGGTTTGATGGTGGTGAGCCGCTTCTATAAGGATATCCCAGAGCGCGTCAAACGAGATGAGAAGTCGGGACCCCGCTTCACGAACACGTTTGAGAATATTGTCCGTCATGAGCCCTGGTCTTTGAGTAAACAGCTGGTGTAGTATGCAGCATAGTGCACCCTCCATTGTCTTCTGGTCCTCAAAATCGTCCTTGAAGAAGAAGTAGCATAATGTTTCTTTGTCGCTAGGGAGCACATTGTCCACTAGGTGCCTCGTAAGGACAGATTTGCCACATCCTGGATCTGCCGAAACCCATAGCAGCGCGGAGCTTTGTGCCAGCCAGCGACGGAATAGTTGATGGGCTGTGAACCACTCGCACGTCCCTTGTGCTCGCTCTGGATTCCGATCTTTGCGTTCTCTGTAGTGACAGGTTCGCAAGCTTTGCAACAGGTCAGCTCGCAGCCTCGCCCCATACGGTTCGGGCGTGCTGTCATGATTGCGAATGTGATAATTGTCGCCGATATGGACTTTCGAGTTGCCGCTGGCAGTCACGCCTCCGGCGGAGTTTATCTTTGCCGCTCCCTTGCTTGGCATTGTTTGTCGCCTCCGAAATGACCGGACGGGGAAGGAGGACGGAGAAGGATGGAATGGAAGAAGAAGGATTAGAAAAGAAGAAGAAGGAAAGCAAGGCTCTGCGCTCTGCTCAGTGGCGCATGACACCGTCTTAGTCATATCCCAAGGCTCTCTCTGATAACATCAAAAAGCACACTGAGCAGGCATATGTTGCAAGGGTGCCTTGCAAACCGCAGATATATCCAATCAGCTGCACACGAACCCCTCCTTCCCATGGATTAGGCCGCTATCAGTGCTGCAGGTGTAAGGTGGCTCCCGCACTCACAGCCACTCTTGAAAATGCCTTGCAAAGGCGCAATATATGATGTGTTGTGGGGGCTAGAAAATAACGAATATCAATCTCCAAACTTCCCCAACCTCTGTGCTTCCTTGAGCTGCTCGTTGAGATGCAGTTTCAGCAGTTTCCGCATGTGCATCGTGATGAATTACAAGAACCCTTTGCTGGTTTCTCATCCCAAAAACCCGAACCACCATAACTCGTTCCGACTAGTAGTCTAGAACGTCCTGCCAGATTTGCCTTTTTCACCTCGTTCTTCGTTGATGTTCTCAAACCGGAGGCTTTGCCAGCGGATGCCAGTCCCCGGTCAGTCCACTGATCTCCATTCTGTACTCTCGCCTCATTTGTGGCCGTCAGCTCCCCAATGCGATTGTGGCCGTCGCTCAGCGTCTCAATCTTGGCCGTGACCACTTCTTGCAGGACCGCGTCGACGTTGCTCGCAGCGCCTTGCAACAACCTCAAGCTTGCAGTCGTGTCATCCTCGTTCTCCTCGTCACTTTCCATCTCCTCGATCTCACGCGAGACGATGTGGCGACGGACTGGAATAAAATGCGTAGAGGATAACTTCTCTAGGCCGTCAATGAGCCCCGTGAGGTCTACTATCAGTTTGTCGAAATTCTTGGCGTCGTATATAGCCCAAAATGTCTTGTCCATGAGATTGGCGCCTCGTCCTCCTCGGCTAGCCGTGACTTTTGAGAGCCAGTCATGCGTTTTCCGGCCCGTCTTGTCCACGTGTGTATCCACAGTGCAAGGGACGAGTTCATCCCCTCTTGTCGTCAGTGCCTGCTCACAGCGCTTAGAAGCCTTGCGGGTGTCTAGAAACAGAGCATCAATGCTCATCAGGACAGCGTGTATGAGCTTCGCTTGCTCATCTGCGGGCGAGTCAACCATGAATCGCGGGTCCTCGTAGAGATGCACTGATTGTGCCCAGCGGTCCAGGCGCCACTGGGCAATCGCGAGCGTCGTCTTGCACTGGGTGAAGTCGGGTTCGAAGTTGCGGCCGAGCTGGATATACCCAAACGTGTCGACAGTATTGTTGAAAAGCGCAGCCACGCTCAGCGCGCTAGTGACGATACCAACGGTTGCTGCCATGGTTTGTTTGGGTGGGGACGAGATGATGGAGAGCAGCATGGTGGAAAGCCAGACACGAGAAGCCGAGGCCGGGCACTGATAAGAAGAACGTGAATCACTGCTTGGCGTGGGGGGTAGCTCACATGGTCGTGAGGCGTCCAGATGCAAGGCAATGGCTGGTATCCAGGCAGACATGAGCCAGAGCGCCTGCGTAAGCCGTCAATTGCCATTTTCAGATCGACCCCAGCTGTCTTGCGAGCCTTGCACGGTTTCTGTGACGACCTGCCTAATCATGATGTTGAATAAGATAAACCCATTTCCTAAATCGACACGCTTCATAAGCCACGGGAGCACAAACTCTGGTGTGACATTGAAAGGCGCCCCTCGGCCTCGCCACAGCGTCAGAAGAAGAGACAGGTACAGGGCTTTGTAACGCCATAGGACGTATAGCCCTGCACTGCTAAACAGTATAGAAACATGGTTGTGTGCTTTTTTATCTATTTTCCCAGCTACTTGCGCTTACGCTCAGTGGGAGCACGGCGGCTTGCCAGGTTGGTGCATCGATCCTTCGGATACTGTCTTCAGTAGGCCACCCCGCGTGACTGCCTTGCAAGACAGTCAGACATCTATCCCACGTTAGACTGCTGGTACATAGGTGCCACCTGACTTCTTCAGCAGACTGCCTTCTTTTTTCGAACTTGGCGGGGTAGGGGAGGTTGAATGCGCCGTTCTTCCGCTGCTAATTGACAACCACTGTGCATATGAAGCCCGGGGAGCCAATGCCGAAGTTGACTCCGCAACAAATGTATACGCGGCTAGAGTGAGGCAGACACATTAGCACGGCTCTTTGACTAGCAAGAGGACACTTAGCGATAGCATCACGGGGAAAAGACCGACCAAGGGCTGCGACTGACGCGATGACGAGCGACGACGCAGGGCTTGTCCTGGCCGCGGCGGTTGCCGCGGCCCGGCGGCCCAGAAAGGGCGTGTTGGTGAAGTCGAAACGTGGGAGGGGTGATCCGAACGAGCTTGTCGTCATTTCTTTCAGAGCCTCGACCAAGGTATATGTGTGAAGTGGGCTTCGCTGGTTATTTGTTTGGAGTGTTGTATGTTATGTGAGAGAAGTGGCAGCAAGGACAGTTCGCGTCTTATAAGTTAGTACTCGTTCGGTTGCGAAGCGTCCCGACCTGCCTGATGCACACAGTAGTTGGTGATCTCAACGTGCATTACCCCGTGTCAGCTCATTTCCTGTGCCTCAGAGAGTCGGCTGACACGCAACGGCATGCCAAGGCTTGATTGTAAGATGCCCGCCTATGCGCATTGCACTTCGCAGCCGGGATGTCCCGAGGCACGACTGACACCACGCCACCACACCACTGCATCACGCCACATTAAAAGTCAGCACATGAACAACGCTACCGCGCTCCAATAAGGACCATGTTGAATCTGCTGACTGAACAGACGTTTCAAGGCCACGTTTGACGTCCGACAGACAGGTACTAAGGTCCGACTTGGTTGATCTAATGTCCTCTGCCATCTATCAAGTACACACTGTTGTCATCTACGCGTTCCTACACCTTCAACCGATCTCCTCGTGCCATGCACTTTGAGCATTTCGTGTAAGAAAGCTCCCTGACGCCGATCGTCAGACGGGCATCTGTCCCAGGAAATCCCACATCACGCCCTCCTTCCACCCCTTCTTCTTCCAGTCATTCGCCCACGCCGGGAAGAACTCGACCTTGCTTCTCTTCTCTCCACCATCGCCGCCGTCGGCGCTGTAGATGGTAGCATCATGCGCCATGACGACAAACACGTTCCCGTCCGCGTCGGCGACCTGCGCGTCCCGGATCGACTGCGCGGCCAGGTCCGCGTCGACGTACAGCGCCGCGTCAAAGAACGGCTCGTCCACCCTGCGGCCGCGCTGGAGCTGCTTCTGCTTGATTGCCGAGATGAGCGCGGTCGTTATACATGGTGACAGCGACGGGTATTGACGCGAATCTTTGTTATCCTCGTGTGCTGCGCTCCACGTGCCGCTGTCGTTGCTGCCATGCTCCTCGTGGTGGCCCTCGGGCAGCGGCAGGTGGACGCTCGGCCGTAGCTCCGCGGCGTTATGACACAGGTCGCCCGCCATGAAGATGAATGTGTCCTTGTCGCCATCGCCCGCCGCCGTCGCGCTGCTGGACGTGGTGCGCGCCAGACCGGCCAGGTGCCCGTGGTCGTGCCCGGGTGCATCCAGCAGATAGAACGACCCGTCGCCGAAGAAGTCGTACGCGCGGAAGGCGCCGATGGTGAGAGTGCGGGATGCGTCGCTAAAGTCTATCTCGCGGAGGGTGCGGCCTCTGGTGAGTGGGAGAGCGCCTCTTGTTAGTAAGAAGGTTCCAAGACTGCATGTACTTGTGAAGCTTCTTTCTGCTGCATAAAGGCTGAGGAAGGAGAATGCCTACTCGAAATAACTCTCGTGGAGCTCAGACAAGGGGTTGGTGGGGAAGACGGTGAAGAACGCCTTCTTGAACCCTGGCCCGACAACAAGGTCAGTGGACTTGGGAAACGTCCTGATGTCGCCGATGTGGTCGGAGTGGTGATGACTGTTGTGAAATTGACCATCAGTATTTTGACCCGTCCCGGGGACACAGCAACATCACGTGTAGACTAGTCGCCATCCCCCCTTTGGATCGTAAAGACCTAACATACCTCCACACTACGGCGCCGATATCCTCCAGTGCAACCCCGTGCTCTTTCAGAATGCCTGCCGCATCCTTCTTCATGTCGAGGACCACACCCGAGTTCTTCCACATGTTGCTGACGACTGGTGGGAACGAGTCGATGTCCAGCGGGAAGCCTAGGTCGAACAACAGCTTCTCGCCCGCGGAGCTTTCCACCAGGAAGCAAAAGTCGGGGAAGTTGTTGAGGACATCAAGGCCCTCCCAGGGGGGTGTGAGGAGCATGGAGTAGGGCATGCCATGGCCCCGGCTCTCGAGGTCGATGATGCTGACCTTTGCGACGGCCCCAGGAGGGACGGGCAGCGTGGTGGTGGTCAAAGGTGAGGCCATGTTGAATCGGTTGCTAGGTGTTTTTGTCTGTGAATGAGCTGTGCTTGTCTATGTGTCTGCTTGTTGACTTGCAAGGAGTCCGGGGAAGAATAAAGTCTCGAATCGCTTTATATCAACCCCGGAACCCCTTGATCGCCGGCCTTCGGCACTTGGGAGAGGCGCTCGGTAGTCGGCTCATGGCAGATGCACGGGTGGGCACGTACGTGCCGAGCCTTTGCGGGACGGCGGGGCGAGCCAACTCCTGCCGAGCATTACACAACAGGGGTTCCGTTCATGAAGATGTCGTCCTCATCGTGAACCCGACTCAAGATACAACATTTGCATCTTCTTCGTGGTATCGGCGTTCAAATCTCTGCATAATAGCATTGTCGCGAGAGCACACAATCTGATGATAGATATTGTCAAGAGTAACGAATTGCCTGAAACTCCCATCCATCCAGAGCGTACAGTTTCCACTGCCACAGCAGTTGTGCTTAGTTGGGTATGGGCGTGATCTGGGTGGAGGATGCGGAGGCTGCAGATCGGAGCACCCTGGTTCTGGGGGGGAGCAAATGTAATGGCGCAATGTTGGCTGCTGACGAAGTGAAACCTGCAGGCGTCGGTAGTCGGCATTCGGCAGAGTCGTCCACGAGCGTGCCTTTCCCGTCAACAGTAGGACACAGCTCACATCAGCACACCCGACGACCAGAGCCTCGACGCGCACGGCCGGGTCCAGCATCAAGATGCCCCTGCGCCCGCGCGCACACGTCGTCTGTACCGAGTGCCACTCTCGCAAGGTACGTCTACCCCTGGCTGGCTCTGGTCAGACGGCTGCCTTACTCGCTGACGTGTCTACAGGTCAAGTGCGATCTCCAGGCACACCCGGACGGCCCGTGCCGCCACTGCCGACGCTCCGGCCAGCCATGCGTGTTCGTGTCTCGCTCTTCATCCTGGCGTGTCTTCTCTGGCATGTTTGACAGCTGACAAGTCTGGCACATAGCCCCCGCGATGGCGTCCGCAAGAAGACGCGACGGACCACAACCTCAACAGGATTCCAAATTGACGGCAGGCGCAGCGTGACTGCTGGGCGGCAAAGCCTGTCGCACACCGAAAGCCAACACACGTCCCGGCCCAGTTCGAATCCCGTCACTCCCCGCCCTACCGCCTTCGTCTCCTCCAGTCCTGTCCTGCAGGACACCACGGCCGACACCATCGGCCACTGTGCAACCGAGTATTATGGACCCCATGCAGAGCTCATCTCTACGTCCACCGAGAATGGCATCCTCGCAGCGCCTGATTGGCGAGGTCACATCTTTGCTTCCATCCAGGCACACGTCCTGCCTCGGCCGACACTCCAGCACGCATGGACAGACGCCTACTTGAACCAGGTCTACTACCATTGCCCAGTAGTAGATCGTCATGAAATCCAGGCCACGGCACATGATGGCGATGGCAGCAGTATCGCGGCTGAGACCACACCACCAATCATCCTTCTGAAAGCCGCCGCCTTGGTGGGTATGGCCGCCATGCACCACCCTTCGCACACTACCTTCCTCCGGGAGGGCTACGAGCGCCTCAAAGTTCTCATCACGCTCGGCTTCGAGACGGACCGCCTCAACATGCTCAAGGCGCTGTGTCTCATCTCGTGCCATGGTTCTGTCCCGACATCGCCGTCCGCGACGGGTGCAGCTGGCACGGGCGAGCTACTGAATGGGCCTGGGCATTGGACTGATATTGCGATTCGGCAGATGCTGCTGATGGGACTACACCGGCGGGGCGCGTATGCTGCCGGCGGTGGTCAAGAGTCAGAGGAGGTGGCGAGGCGGAGAGCGGGTGGCTGGAGGCGGATATTCTGGTTTCTGCATGTGAGTAATCACTGATCTGTGGCTTTTGAAGAAGATAAGACCGTCGCATAGGATGAACACCCTAACTCCCACAAACCACACAGAACTGTGACATTTTCCAGTCTGCCTGTGGCCGCCGGCCATACCTCCTCCTCCATGCCGCGGGATACGACGTGTCCTTGCCCACACTAGACGACTTTGTCATCCTCACCCCTGCCGACCGCCTGCACGCGCTGGTCTTTCTCGAGACAACCAAGCTGTACATCATCATGGGCAAGGTCGTGGCCCTCCAGCAGCAGCAGAAGCAGCAGCAGCAAGCACAACCTGGCCCACAAGCAGGGCCGCCAGCCACATCGGCACAGCAACACGTCGATAAGATCACCAAGGAGCTACAAGCATGGCTTCAAAGCCTGCCCGACGAACTTGTCCTCTTTGACTGCCCGATGGAAGCGCAACGACAACAGCAACAACACCAGCGTCAAGCATACAGCCGCCCAGTGTCAGAGCTGATGATCCTGTACTTCGTCTCAATAGTGTACCTCGAAACCGTGCGCCCGACACACACACCCCCAAGAGCAGAAGCTGGTTTCCCACCGCCGCCGCCGCCGCCGACGCCGACGCCCCCTAGAAGAGCATTCTCCACCACGTCCCTCCTCGCCTCGTCCTGCGCCGTCGCCCTGCTCGACGAGATGCTCGCGCGCAACGACGCGGCGCGCCTGCCCTGGCAGACAGGGAGCTTCTGCCTCGTGCTGGCGCTGCCGCTGATACACCATGTCGCTCCTCCCCATGGTCTGCATGGTGCTGGTAGCTGTCTTGCGGGCGACGATGCCGAAACCATTTGGAAGGCGAGGAGGAACGGCGAGCTGGATACGCTGCGCAGCGTGATGCGGGACCTCAGGCCCACGTATGGCGACGCGGAGACCGTGGTGCGGATGATCTCGGGGCTGCAGGCGAGTCATGATAGCTCGAACTCTGCGGGGGCCGCGGGACTGCGTGCCAACAGTGAAGAAGAAGGGGGAGAGGGGGAGGTAGAGGTAGAAGCGGAGGTGCATAGGTCATGTGGTGGGCCGCCGGCCAGCAGGGAGTTGTTCCCGTTCCCGCGGTGGTTTTGTGAGAACATGGTGCTGCTCGACCACGTCTGCGACTCGGGTACGGGAATGGCTGTTCCAATTACAAGTGCTGGGTGCGGGATGCTGCCGGCGGATGCGGCTGGTGGGACGGCGGGCTCCGAGGTCTTGGTGGAGTGGAGGGGCCCTGCTGACGACGCGATGTTTGAGTTCTCGCTGATGGATCTGTACGGAATGGACTTTGGTCACATCCTGTTCTAGGATCCGGAGGTTTTATATTGGCGTATTGCTACATCGGCAGTGTTCAAGCGGGCATGCTAGGTGGATTGAGTCTGGATCTGGTCTATCCACATACAGAACGCAGCCTGGGGGGCGAGTTGTTTGCGGGTCTGGTGTATGCTTTGATTTGGGCGCCGAAGAGTAATGACTATTTCTGAACATGAATCACCAAAGACGGCGTGGCATCCAGTATCAAGATGTCTTACAGCTCCTAAGGCAGAGGTAACTTTCCGTCTAGCCCAATCGCGCTGTCTCCACACTTTCCACACTTTCACCTGTGTACAGCGATATACTGAAACCAATCACTTGAACTCGAACATTGTACTACTTTTGTTTTGTAAGAATGCTATACTCGTCCAGCTTTTGGTTCGTATTTCAAATTATACAGGCAGGGTTCCGTTCTCAAGAAGATGATATAAGATGGAAAGAACATGAAAACAGAATGGAGTGAAAAATGAACAGTGGTGCTGTTCCGGGAATCTGAGAAAACTTTTGAACCGCAGGAGAGCTAAAAACACAAGACAATTGAGAAAGTCGACTACTGGAGAGGGACACAGTAGCAACTCAGATACATCGCGCCTGGGCTAGGGGTCGCCCCTGGTGGTGGAAAGCCAGTGATCGTCGGACGCGAGGAACTGCTACTGGCCGACAAGGAGACGGAGGAAGAGCTAGTGAGTGACGAGGAGCTGGTCACAGTAGAAGAGCTGGAAATGGACGAGGAGGCGGAGGAGGGGGTAGGCGGGGCGGGATCAGGAACACAGTAGCAGTTGAGTGCGCCTGGGAAGGGGTTGATGCCGGCGCTAGGAGAGCCAGAAATGCCTGAACTTGGGGCATCGCTGCTGGCCGTTGGGGAACCAGACCCGGTACCCGTTGGGCCATCGATAGGCCCAGCAGGATTGTTGGATGGCCCGGCGCCACTTGGAGATCCCGCGGCGCCACCTGAGCCGTTTCCAGGCCCGCCAGCCGATCCAGGCGCAGCATTACCTTGGCCGCCAGAGCCTGGATTCGCATTCCCAGGGATATCATCTCCGGAGCCAGGAGAAGAGGCCGGGTTCTGCCCGGAGCCAAACTCATCATTCCCAGCGCCGCTTCCTGGAAATCCGCCGTTGTCGGTCCCAGGAATCCCAGTTCCAGGACTGCTGCCTTCATTATCAATTCCTGGGATCCCACCAGGGTTACCAGGGATCCCTCCATTATCACCGGTTCCGGGACTGACGCCATCACCGCCAGCTTCGGGGGCCCCAGGATTATCCCCAGTTCCAGGATTGACACCGTTACCGCCATTTCCAGGTGCTCCAGGATTATTGCCGATTCCAGGACTCACACCAACATTTCCAGAACCGGGGCTGGCCCCGTTATTGCCGGTCCCGGGATTAACGCCATTGCCGCCGCCTCCAGGACTCTCATTATTGTTGCCAGTTCCCGGACTTCCACCAGGGACACCAGGAATTCCACCATTATCGCCGGTCCCAGGGCTGCTGCCGCCGTTGTTGCCGCCGTTGCCGGGAATCCCGCCAACATCGCCAGGCCCAGGGGTCCCAAAATTGTTGCCATTCCCATCGCCGGGGTCGGGGATAGCTGTAGGCAGAACCGCGCCAGTGCTGAACCCTGGCGGCACTCCGGCCAACGAGGAAGCACCCGCAGAAGGGAAAGCACCGCCAAAGGGGTCAGTAGTCGGAGTACCGCTGCCGTCGCCATTCCCGTTCGTCGGACCTACCCCTGGAGAGTCAGGAGGACTGCCACCTGGGGCGCTTGGGTTAGAAGGGACGCCTCCGGTGGGGAAAGCACCGCCGAAGCCGCCAGTTGGTGAGGTTCCGCCGGGAGGATTTCCATTCGTGGGACCTGGTCCCGGAAGACCAGTGGGTAGAAGGTTGCCAGTTGAAGCAATTGGGGATGAAGACACGCCCGGTGGGAAAGCGCCGCCGGACCCGCTAGCTGACGAGGTTCCGCCGGGAGGGCTTCCATTCGTAGGGCTTCCCCCTGGAAGACCAGTAGGTAGAGGGTTTCCAGTCGAAGCGATTGGGGTCGAGGATGCACCTGGAGGGAAGGCACCGCCGAACCCGCTGGTCGACGGAGCACCAGGGGAGCTATTGGTCGATGGAGAACCACCATTGCCTGGATTGGATGCTGAGGAAGATCCAACAGGGAGTCCAGATGAAGATCCAACAGGGAGTCCAGATGAAGATCCAACAGGGAGTCCAGATGAAGACCCAACAGGGAGCCCAGATGAAGACCCAACAGGGAGCCCAGATGAAGACTCAATGGGTAGCCCAGTGGGGATAGTAGGACCAGACCCGCCTGTAGGGGAAGTAGTATCAGGGAGATCTATAGTCGACGGAATCCCTGGGATGCTGCTGGATAAGGACGCTCCGGGGGTGCCAAGTATCGAAGAAATGCCGGTAGGAAGGTCGTCGATAATTGAGGTGCCGCTAGTTGGGAGGCTGCTGATGATCGAAGTAACGTCGAGGATTGAAGAAAGACTAGTAGGGAGGGTACTGATTATTGAAGTCAGGCTGGTAGGTAGTTCAACATTGGACGAAATGCTTGTAGGAAGGTTGTCGATAATTGATGTTGCACTGAGAATCGAAGAAATGCTGGTAGGGAGATCGGAGATAGAGGAAAGGCTGGTGGGCAGGTCGGGAATCAAAGAAAAGCCAGTAGGGAGGCTACTAATCCTTGAAGAAACGCCTGTTGGGAGGTCATCGATAATTGATGTTACGCCGAGAACTGAAGAAAGACTGGTCGGAAGGTTGGGAATCGAAGACAAGCTCGTAGGGAGTTCGAGAGTGGACGAAATACCAGTAGGGAGATCGTCTATAATTGATGTGGCGCCGAGGATCGAAGAAAGGCTAGTAGGCAGGTTGTCGATCAGGGATGTAGCGCCTAGAATCGAAGAAAGGCTAGTGGGCAGGTCGTCGATAACTGACGTGGCGCCGAGGATCGAAGACAAACTTGTTGGCAGGTCGTCGATGAGGGATGTAGCACCGAGAATCGAAGACAAACTTATAGGTAGGCTGGGAATCGAAGACAGGGTTGTAGGGAGGTTATCGATGATTGACGTGGCGCCGAGAATCGAAGAAAGACTAGTAGGTAGGTCCGGAATCGAAGAAAGGCTAGTAGGGAGGTTATCAATGATTGACGTAGCGCTGAGAACCGAGGAAAGGCTGGTGGGTAGATCAGGAATCGAAGTAAGGCTAGTAGGCAGGTTGTCGATAATTGAGGTAGCGTCGAGAATTGACGAAAGGCTAGTAGGTAGATCAGGAATTGAAGAAAGGCTGGTAGGTAGGTCAATGATCGAAGAAAGGCTGGTAGGTAGTTCGATATTAGACGAAATACTGGTTGGAAGGTTGTCGATAATTGAGGTAGCATCGAGAATCGAAGAAAGGCTGGTAGGTAGGTCGATGATCGAAGAAAGACTAGTAGGCAGGTCCGGGATTGAAGAGAAACTAGTAGGCAGATCGGGGATTGAAGAGAAACTAGTGGGGAGGTCGGGGACTGAAGATAGACTAGTAGAAAGGCCATCGATAATTGAAGTAAGACTCGTAGGAAGGTCAGGAAGGGAAGAGATACTGGTAGGAAGGTCGGTGATCGACTCAAGGCTTGTAGAAAGGCTAGGAATCGGGGAAAGGGCAGTAGAAAGGGTAGTAGGAAGATCGTCTATAAGTGAGGAAAGGCTCGTAGGGAGATCGGTAATGGAAGAAAGGCTTGAAGGGAGGTCAGTAATAGAAGAGACGCTTGTAGGTAGATCTTCAGTTATAGAAGAAAGGCTAGTAGGTAGGTCGTCCGTAATAGAAGAAAGGCTAGTAGGAAGATCGTCTGTAATAGAAGAAAGGCTAGTAGGTAGATCATTCGTAAGGGAAGAAAGGCTCGTAGGGAGGTCGGTAATAGATGAAAGGCTAGTAGGAAGATCGTCTGTAATAGAAGAAAGGGTCGTAGGTAGATCTTCAGTTATAGATGAAAGACTAGTAGGGAGATCTTCAGTAATGGAAGAAAAGCTAGTAGGTAGATCATCTGTAATAGAAGAAAGGCTCGAAGAGAGGTCGGTAATAGATGAAATGCTTGTAGGTACATTATCCGTAAGGGAAGAAAGGCTAGAAGGCAGATCGGTAATAGATGAAAGGCTGGTAGGTAGATCGTCGGTAATGGAAGAAAGACTCGAAGAGAGGTCGATAGTAGAAGAAAGGCTGGTTGGTAGATCTTCAGTAATAGAAGAGAGGCTCGAAGAGACGTCGATAGTAGAAGAAATAGTACTAGGGAGGTCGTTAATCGTCGAGGTGATGCTACTAGGAAGGTCTTCAATTGTCGACGTGAGACTAGGAATATCGCTAGTTGTCGGCGGGATACTGCTAGAAAGTCCTTCAATAGTCGACGCTGCGCTAGTCAACTCCCCCCCAACTGTCGAAGTGAGACTGGAAACATCGCCGTCGATTGTTGAACTGGCGCTGGGAAGTTCTTCAGTAGTTGAAGGGGTACTGCTAGAGAGTCCTTCAACCGTCGAGATTGCGCTAGTCAATTCGCTCTCAGCTGTCGAAGTGAGACTAGAAATCTCGCTCTGAATTGACGAGCTTGCGCTCGTGAGGACTTCAGTTGTTGACGGGATACTGCTAGAAAGTCCTTCACCTGCCGAACTTGCGCTAGTCAATTCTCCCTCGATTGCCGAAGATGCGCTAGAAACGTCCGCTCCAGCTGTCGAGGAGACGCTACTAAGAAGAGCCTCAGTGGTCGAAGGGATGCTACTAGACACGCCCTCCTCCAGTGACGAAGTGATGCTGCTAGAGCCAACTATCGAGGAAGCAGCACTGGAAATGCCAGCTATCGAGGAAGCGGTACTGGAAATGCCAGCTATCGAGGAAGCGGTACTAGTAACGCCAAGTATCGAGGAAGCGCTGCTAGGTGTTGGAATCGTCGGAGAGGCGCTGCTAGTTAAGCTGTTGACTACCGAAGCGGCGCTGCTGGGAAGGCGGATCGACGAAGAACTGGCACCAGGCAGGCCGACCTGTCGGGGGAGGACATGAGAAGATGAAGGCTGCTTGCTGCAGTCCAAGCCTGCGGCTGATATAGCTTTGATCCAGCTAGCCACGGCATCTCCCGCCGACTTTAACACTTCGTTCACGGGGCCGCGGACGACAGGAGCCCGAGCCACGAGAGACTGGGCAGCTGATATAAATTTGTTCTGGGAGTGGTTGACCTTTGTAGTCAAAAAGCAGAGGGACTCGTGATCGGCGCCAGGGAGGTCATGCAGACTGCCGACGGCTGGGACAGGCAGGGCAGCGACCGTGGTCGCGATGTCGGACACGCTTGCCCGGATGTTCTGGTTTCCACGGACGACAACGATCTCGTGTTAGCAGGCTGTTCCACTATTATTGTCGGTGGATGGGGAAAGGGGCAAGTCGGGCGTACCGGTATCGCACCAGGCAGACTTGGCGGGTTGCTGCCGATACCACCAACGACCTTGGCAGCATTGGTGATGGCGCTGTCGACATTCTGCAGGCCTACGACGAGGTCTTGGAGAGCAGCACTGCTACCCCGTGCTGAATCCCCGCTTATTGCCGCCGTGATATGCAGGAGGGTGCTGAAAAGCCTCATCCTGACGAATGCCTTGTTAGGTAATTGTCGGAGTATTGTAGAATGCAAGGCTGTCGACGAAAGTTTTGGCAGCGTATGCCCTGGGAGGATGGAGAAATCCAGTCTTTATTTTTTCTGTCTGCTTTGAATGACGAGGCGCCCGCGGCGTCTCTGCCGTGGTCAAGCCATCCCGGGCACCATGATTGGGTCCACCGCATCGACCTCCCGTGGTTTTCGTCAGGACGATATTACGTATTCAGTGTTCTTGTCTGCCGGCACCACTGTAAGACTTCATGTTCCCGGCGTGCAAAGTTCGAGCAGTCGACAATGTCATGGTTTCTTCCCATGGTGATGTGTCATGGAACTTGCCGTGGCAAAACTCAAACTGATCCGGAGAGCCAGGATTGTGACGTTTACCGCATTTGGCGCGGTTGTCATTCTGTTGCGATGATACGGAGGGTCAGATATTGCCATGCAAGAACGACCAACGTGCTACTCGTCCACAAGTCCGCTCTGCGGGGCTCCAGCCGAATCTTCACAGGGTGCACCGCTGGGGAGGATGGGATTTGCGATCTCGACAGTTTGGTGTTCGAGCGCATGCCGAGTTTCCCGGAAGCGAAGATCTGGAGTGAACCGTGGTCCACAAAGGGATGGTCACGATCTATTTCGTATATTCCGCGCTACAGATAAGGTTTTGTGTAGAGCTGAGACACGAGATAGAGTACGGGAGTGGCCGGACCAACCCAGAGCCACACTGGCACCACTGACCCACGCCATGTCTTGGCAAGCCGTGCCGAAAGCAACCACGGTCGGTCGGTCGAGAGCAGGGGCGGGCCAAGCGGCCGCTCCTCCCGCGCATTGCTGGTGTCGTCGATCGTGTTTTACAGCCTGTTCTGCGCGAGGCCCTTTCGAAGTGCGCTGTATGTCTCTTGGCAGAAATGCCATGTTTCATGGAAGCTGGATGCTATGATGTAAAGTTCATTCGAATCCCTGAGCGAGGTTGCAATCGCAGGCACGTGCGACGCATCGCCAACAGGCAGCTATATCATCACGGCGATGGCCACGCATTGTCTGCGGGTGGCTGTCTCGATGTCCCACAGGGGCATAGCCGCGATGCCAGTCCTGCTCCTCGCTTTCCTCAAGGCCTGGCAGAGGAAGCGACCTTTCAGTTTCTCGCACGTTGCATTCCGTTCCATTCCTTTGCGTGACCTTGTGCCCCCGACGAGTCCGGCTGTGTATTGTTCTGGTGCCGACGCGGGCCGAGACCAGGGCATAAGCATCAGACATGCCGTGAATGGCTCGCGGGACTTGCCAGGCGTGAGCCACCCAAAACATGCCAGACCAACCCTACCCGGCCCCCGGCCCACTTTATGTAGTTCCGCATCGCATACTGATTACGACATGATCCCCCGAGGCGGGAACTTCCGTAGTTTATAACCCGACGTCAGGACTACGCCCTCCGCCGCGGACGGGCCAGGGCTAGAGCACCCAGGGCCAACAAAGGAGCGACAAAGTCCCCCCGCACCCGAGCTGTCAAGCTCGACGTCGTCAGAATTAACCCTGCAGCTGACACAACTCTATCGGACAATAAGCGGCCCGGCTCTAGCCCATTCCTGGCGTGACGCGAGCATCCACCTCCTCGCTTACTTACTTATTCTGGCAGTCTTTAATCCCTGTGCGGTCCACCAGCGCGTGTGGCGTCACTGTTCTTGGCATGAGAAAGGGTCCTTGACAACATCTCGAACGATGCAAACAGCACCACGCCACGCCGAGGTCACCACCGCGCCCCAGGGCCAGAAAGGCCTGTATCAGAGAAGATCAACGATGGAAACCCCGGGTATGATTGCCACACACATGCCGTCTCAAAAGGAAGATCTGGGCTTACGCTCGCGATCAGTGGCGGAGCTAATCGCAGAGATCGTGACGGTCTGGCCAGGCGTGTCTTGTGTGGGGAGGCCGACAAAGTGGCCTGGCTTTGTGAGCGACCTCTCTATGCCTTCCTGTCTGGCGTTGTAGCTCTACGCTGCAAGCGAGAGACGTCACATGCTTGGGTCCTTTTCCAGCTTGACTCATTACGTATGATATCGTGGCTAGGTATGTATCTCGCACCTCGCCCACATTCGACGACATGAGCCCACCCCTTTTCCCCACCATAGCCCCCGTCCCATAACCTTGCCATGCCAAGCCCAATGACCAGGGTCCTCGCCGCCACAATATCGAATTCGGAACCCTTTGTTCACAGAGCTTAGAGAATGCCATGTTGAGCAGCATCAAGTGCAAAATGGCGCGTGCGAGGCTTTCCTGCTTACTTCGGGAGGGTCACCGGAAGCAATTCCTATGCGGGAACTCAATGCGGCGGCCGCCGGCAAAGCATCAACGACGACGTCATCTGTGCACAAGGGGTCGTGACGTCGCTGACGGATGTCCGCTATCATCAGGCACGTCTCGATGAGGAACAATCGCTTGGGGGCCTGCTGGAGTCGGCACAGCCGTCAGAACATTGATGCATACCCTGAATGTAGCCGTCTTTTCCATGCTGGTCAGGATAAGCAGGCAGGAAGGGAACCAGGTGGACTTCAGGCTGCTACACCCCATCAAAAGCCGGTATGCTGCACAGCACTTCAAGACACAAACTTTGCGTGCTCAAATCTGTTTTGACGTTCCCGCTTTGAAACCGCAACTACGAGTGGCTGAGCTGCAGAAGCAGTGGCAGCAATGTATGCATTCATGGCAATCCGTCGAATGATGTTGCAGATTGCTGAGACTTCACCTTCAAACAAAACTAACCACGGCTCAGATCCTCGGCGTCCAGTGTGGCACTCCATCCCAGACACCACCAACGAGCTGGTCGAGCTCTTTCTTCATGGCCGATTTGCCCCATACTTCAGACCATGTGGGACGAAGGCTCTCGTCCTGTTCGCGAGACAACTTTTCCTCGCGATACCTGCTCGCAAACCTTTGCGGCACCGCTTTGCTCTCGCCGCTCGCCACGAAGTGACAGGACAAATCGTAGTGGTACTCCTCGAAGGCGCTGTTGCACTGCTTCAGCTCCTCTGGGGTCATTGAAGTAACCCGCAGCCGTGCTCTCGCCCTCTCCTGTGGGGTGATGAAAGCATCTCCGCCAAGGGCGTCGAGGCCCCATCGAGCAACCTGGTCTCGAAACACGTCGTAGCCACCAAACTTGTGAAAATAGGGGTCCTCGTGGTTGTTTACGAGGTCGCCGTAGTCCTTGCACCTGACACCGCCAGTGTTGTGTCTTGGGCAGATGGCGGCGGTGGGGATTGTCATCTCGAAATTACCGTGGAGGCGAGATGGAGTATTGAGCCGAAGAACACAGCGGCAGAGAAGGTATCGGTGCGTGATTGGTGAGATCGGTTCCCATTTGAGGATCATTAGACGGCAAATAACATCTAAGCTGGGTCCATCTTCGTCGGCAGCGACACGAACCGAAGGACTGGCCTTTGTGTTGTTGTCTGTTCCAGCGTTTCCTTCTTGCTCAAAGCCCGTAGTGGCCCGACCCTGCTTGGTAGTGCGGTGATCTCGGAGAACATTTGGGCTTATGCTGACGCTGACATCCTCCGGCTCGTATGGGTAGGCGTCGGGGGGGACAACTTTGCGGCAAAGCCCGCAGGAAAGGCTGAAGTGAAAGGTCTTAGCCACCTGCCCTTGCGAATCTAAGAACCAAGCCACGTACCAATGCTTCCACTCTCTTCCCGCCATCCGCGGGTGGTATCGCTTTCGGCAACGCAGGCATTTGGTCGCACTAATGCCGTGCCAAGTGCCCATAACGAACGCCATGTTGACCCTCATGCCCGGCCGCACGCGAAATGTCCATGCTGAATCGTTTATGATGTCCATGGCGTCGTCGAGGAGCTCAAATTCCCCGTGTTGAAGCTGCCGGTACCCTGGACGCTTTTGTTCGCAGAACTTCCAGCTGAGCCACCCCACCGTCGTCTGCGACAAAACGTCAAGCACGGCGCTAGGGAGAGGTATTCAGGGGTACCCAGCTTCACATACCTCTCGGCTCTGGAGGATATATGTATCTCTGACCCGTATCACGTCGCCCATGCCCAGGTCGACGCGGACGTGATCTTCATACACCACGTCCCCGAGGAGTTCGTATGGTCTGCAGTCTGCCTTGTTTCGAAAAGTTTGTTCCAGACGCCGCTCCTCGCGCATGAGCCTGGTCAATTCCGCCGAGTCCTCTAGGAGCGCATGACTTTTCTGACTGTATGCTCGCGATCAGCTGATGCACATATGTGAAAGACTTGTGGTCGCGGCAGATGTATACCTTTCCAGCAAGCACGACTGCTGAATCGCCTGACTTTGCAGTCTCTCGAGCCGATCGTAGACCATGATCAGCTCCGCCTGACACTGCATCGTCTCGAATGCGGCCTTGAGACGGCCGAACCCGGAGCTGTGGCGAGCATCGTGGATTCTGTCAACCAGTCCGAGGAGCTGCTTTAGCACGACCTCGACCTCCTGCGCCATCAAGAATGTCTCCCTCGCCCAAGGCCGTGCCTCTAAAATGCCCCGCATGCGACTTTGAAGCAATTCGGCCCTTGCTTGGGCTCGGTAGAGCAGTTCTGTGAGCTCTTGGCCGTTGGCGGCTCGCTTCACATACGAGGTTGCTCGGCCACCGTAGTCGAGAACCGTCAGAACGTTGACGCCGAGACCGAACGCAGCAGCGGCCCCTTCCATGATGATCAGCCTGAAAAGAAAGAAGAGGAATGAGTTGGACGCCAGGGTCGCTAAGATGGCAGCAGGCGGCTCTGACGTGCTCCACAGCACTCTATAAGCCCACTGCGTGCAAGACAATCCGCAAAGTTATGCACCCAACGCTTCGTAAGATCAAATGTCGGCTGTCGAATCAGCACCCAGCACTGCGCCCCTTCTCCCCGCTCGAGGCAGCGAAACCACGGTTGCCTTGCGGGCAGTGTCTTGGTCCGCGCGCCGTTACTGGCCAGTGACAACCATCCTCCGCCAGGCTATTTCTACCAACATGCATGCATAGCGGGGGAGCAACATGTAGGCAGGTAAGCGAAGAAGCTGCGGCCGCATGTGTGCTCCGCCACAAGTCTGTCGCAATCCGGGGCTGACCCCATGTAAGGGGCATGTTTCTCCCCAGTTGTGCACAAAATTATACGTCGGGTTGTTTGGCGATTACTCGCCTCATGGGCAAA
Source organism: Microdochium trichocladiopsis (assembly GCF_020744255.1). Lineage (NCBI taxonomy): Eukaryota > Fungi > Ascomycota > Sordariomycetes > Xylariales > Microdochiaceae > Microdochium > Microdochium trichocladiopsis. Next base: position 1,079,299 of record NW_025763552.1, on the reverse strand, counting down.
TTCCTGCTCTTTCACCTTGAAACTGCCACAGCGACTCGATTGACACCAACATCTGAGTTCAGCGGAAGACCTATGAGGACAAGCGCGCGCCGCCCTTTTGCGAGAACTCTAGTCTCCATAGCCGCCGTTAAAGTGAAAGCAACTTTCGTCAAATGCGTCATAGTGCTCAACTCGAAGGGCACGCCCTCACGGTGGAAGTGCATCGCGACGATGAAAATATTTCTTGAGGCTTTTCACATTTGCATCGCTGGTTGGATCAAGCTTGTGGATGCAGGCCTTGTGGGGGGACCTGCTCGACGACCATGTCATTTTCTTTACGCATTTTCACTGTCCAATAAGGAGGCGTTGTTGCCAGCTGTAAGAGCGCTGAGCATGCCGGTCAGGCGTACAATATAACTCGCTCACGGGGCATTACAATGGCCCAAAGAACTCGGACCGCAAATCTGCCGTTGCGCTTGAGCAGTCTCTCGAAACTGGCCTGAATGGAGGCGTGGAGTGCATCTCCCATTTTCCCTTTAGACACTGGAGATGGCCTGGCAAGTCGTGGTCTCGTATTGTTGTTGTTGTTGCAAAATACTAAAACTCTATACGACGAAAGAAAAGACCCTTCCGCTCTTGGGACCTCTCCCCTCCTCACAAGGTGTATCTAAACCGGACCCCATCCTTGCCCACGAGCTTGGTCTCTGGCTCCCCCTTTGCCTCCCTGCGGTCCGCCTGCTTGTTCTTGGTCCACAGGGTGTACTCGAGCACGCTCGCGGCCACGAGCCCGACGACGGTGATGACCAGGCCCGTGGTGAACCCCGTCGGGTATTTGGGCCGCTGGGTGGTGATGAAGACGTTTGCGCTCACAAAGTTTGCGCTGTTGCCAAACCCGATCTGCAGGGCGTGGGCGACGGCCTTGCGCGGCCGACCGACCAGGTTGGCAGACAGCCAGGCCACGCACATGGGCAGCTGGATGAAGGCGCCCGTGGCGATGAAGTAGAGGGCAAAGTAGCGGACCCCGGACGGGTTGGCCTGCGACAGCTGGATCGCCCAGCCAATGGTGCAGAGCGTGGCGCCAAAGAGGATAAAGGGGAAGCGGATCTTGAGCCGGCCCGCCAGGATGTTGGCCGTCACGGCGAAGAAGGCGCCCACCAGCCAGATGGGCACGTTGCGCAGGTTGGCCTCGTTGGCGGTCCAGCCCACTAGAGGATTTGGGTACAACACCGGTCAGCAAGGGTTCAAGGGTGTGTAAAAAAAAACAAGATTGGTGGCAGATGGGAAAAGTGCTAGAGGTTGGTGATTTGATGACTTACATTCGTTGAGAATCGTCGGAGAGAACTGCGAGATTGCGGCAGCGGACATGTCGGCGCCAAAGTACATGACAATGTTGAGCCACGTCTGCCAGTCAAAGAGGAAGGACATCCAAGGCTGGCCGCGCAGAGTGTCGGCCTCGTCGCCCCGCTCGCGGTACAGGCGGTCGAGGAGATGTTGCTTCTCCTCAGGGGCAAGGAATGTGGACTCGGCCGGGAAGGGCGGCAGCACCACAAAGGTGAAGAGGGCGACAACAATGTTGAACAGGCCCTCGAGGATGAAGATCCACCGCCATGCGCTGATGCCCTGAACGTCATCCATGAAGCTGATGGCGTAGGCTAGGAACTGCGGGTGGAGCCATTCATGGTCAGCACTCCACACGATCACCATCACCACCACCACCACCACGTCGGCGGGGAAAACAAAGGGACGCAACAAAGGACTCACGCTGCTGAAGGAGGCGCCGACAAGCGCACTGGTCGTGAAGCAGCAATAGCGTAAGGGGAACTCGTGCTTGCGGTAGTAGGAACCCATCATGAGGGCGGCGGCCGGGCCGAGACTGCCCTCGAAGATACCCATGATGGCACGGCAAACGTAGAGCGGCGCCGGGCTGCGCACAAAGCCCTGGCACATGGTGACGATGCCGAGCAGGGTCATGGAGATGCCCAGCCACCAGTGCGGGGGAATCTTGGAGCGGGCCATCACGAGGTTCGACGGCACCTGCAGAATTATTAGCATACTGGACGTGCGCAAGGGCTTGGGTATCAGCGTTCCTCCATGGCCACGAAGGTGAGGAAGAAAACCCAAATGGCCGTGTTGTAGCCGTCTGAGGGCATCTTGAGTTCGGCCTCGAGGCCCAGGAGGCGGGCGTTGCCAATATTGGTACGATCGAGGTAGGCTGTGAGGTACAGGGCGCACAGCATGGGCACGACGCGCATGTCGATCTTGCGCGTGACACGGCTCTCGAGTGCCTTGTTGTCGTCCTCGATGGCGCTGGCGGGGGCGTCGTGGAGGCTGCCGCTGGTGGCGGTGCCCGTCTCGGCGCCCAGCACCTTGACGTCGTCAGGGCGGCTCTTTTCGTTGGGACCCATCATAGCCGGCGTGGATCTGGCGGTTCGTGAAGGTGGCGTACAGCTGCTGTACGTGGGATCGGTCGAGCCTTGGTCCCAAGAGTCGCCGAGGCAAGTGGTCCATCTTGGAAAGCTTGGACAGGCATATATACAGTAAACCATGTGCGCTCCCGCGTGCCAGACGGAGCTTATCGTTGCTGCGGCTTCCTGATCCCTGTGGTTCCATCATCGCTGGGACTGCTTAGAGGAGCAGTAGCCCCCGGTCGGCTGGCAGGATCCGACTCTCTGGGTACCATCGGAACCAGGCCGCCCCTTAGTCTGCGGGTCGAGCCCGGGTCGGAGCACGCCACCCGCGGGCTCCAAGCAAGACGTCCGCCCAGGCACAGGCACGCACTTGTCGAGCTTCGGGGAGCTCAGCGACTCAGCTCGGGATCTCGACCTTGTCCCGGCGCAGTGGTGTAGTCTTGGCTTCGCTGTGGTCAGCATCTTAGTGGATTTCCGCTTGTGCTGCTGGAACCTCGACGGTACAGAATATCGCGAATGCGGATCAGCAGAGCCGAACTTCAACGAGAAGGGACCGACTGCACCGTCCTAACTCTGAATGGCCGCCATGACAATGTTTTGGGTGGCCGGCGTCGAAGCTGCGTCGCGCGGTGAGCGCTTATCGCGCACAAGCCCGACTGCCAAGCACCCCTCGTTGTCTTGGGTGACATGGACCTTTCCCGAGGTTCCACTGGTGAAGCCCATTCCATCGAAGATCTGTGGAGCAATTTCAATGTCGGCCAGGGTCTGAAATCCCAATTCATGCCATAATCAAGCTGTAGCTAGGGTCTATTATGCTGGTGCAAGCCTGTGCAGGTTGTCGCGCGAACTCCTTTTCGCCCTGGTGTGTTCAATAGGCCGGCATGGAAGAGCGCAGTGCCCAAAGCAGTCAAATGCGACCAGTTTGCCAGAAAGCCTCAATTTCCCTGGACTATCCCAGCCCGTGTGTGAGTGCATCACACATGGCACACCAGAGTGACTGCATTTCGAACCACGGTTCTCAAGGTCCCGTGGAGTGGCGGGGAAGATCGAGCGAGCGGATCGGCCACTGCACCGGCCCGAGAGAGATTCAAGCACCCTTATCCGCTCTCGCAAATAGTTTCCACCCGGGCCAGCAAATATTGTCCTTTACTTCATCGCTGGGCTGGGCGGTAGACGGAAACATGAGCTGCCTGAGCCGACACCCGATGATAGCAAATTCGACGACAGCAACAAAGCGCCAAGGCGATTGACTCTTCATCCCGCTCGAAGGCACTCATGTCCGAAGTCTCAGCCATATCGTGCCCGCAATACTACTATGTGGCTCGGAAGCCTCATTCGAAAACGTACATACGTGCAGACCAGCGGGATCAGCTGCAGCATCTCCATGACCCGACACCGTTCGTATCTCGCGACCCTCACTGGCAACTGCTTCTGCCTTAGGCACACGATGCATACGTTGTCCAGAGACCTGCCTGAACCTCATTTCATTGTAGGCTCCCAGCGCTAGATCCGAAGTCACGCTCTCGCCGACGACAGTCTCGCAAGCTCGCTTGAACGACATTACAGACCAGAGATCCTGCGCTATTTGACAAATGTAGTCATTCCCCCAGACCTATGGCAAACCTTGCCTGACATCCGTGCGTTCATTCAGCCCCCACGCTTGAGCACTAGAGTCATGGACGGTCGCGCGTCTCATATCCCGCCTGTATCTTGCCTGATATGGCCCGCCCAGGGCTCGATGCATCGTGCAGGTGTTGTCCCAGATGACGAGGTCTCCCGGGCTATGCCACTCGATCTCGACGACGTACCTGTCCTGAGTGGCATGCTCCAAGAGCCTGTCGAGAAGTGCCTTGGACTCGTCTTCGGTCAGACCTTCAATGTGGTGGATGTGCGCGGCGAGATAGAGATTCATCCGCCCGGACTTCTCGTGGTACTGGAGGAGCTTGTGGCGGCCCATGGGGTGGTCTTCCGGGTTGATGTAGGCAAAGAACTCCGGGGCGGCCAGCTTCCTGGAATGCAGGATCGAGTGTGCGGCGATGTAGTCGCTGTTGTGAAGCCTGTCTTTGGTTTCCTGGTCCAGCCCTTCGTATGCTTGTCTGGTGTCTGCGAATGCGGTGCCACCCCCATTTCCGGGAGGAGGTAACTCATGTGCCAGCAAGAGCGAGTACCCTGCCCTACGAGGGTTGAAGCTGGAGTCTACGTGGAAGAGAGAGTTGCCCTGTAGTACAAGTCAGTTCCCGTGCGGGTCGATCATGCAATGGTGGACGCTCTGACCTTGTTGGCCTGGCCTCGAGGGCTTTCCGGGTCCACGATGGAGCCGTCCTCCTCCACATTGCTCACGTCAAAGAGCTCATCGTATTTGAGACGGTTTCTGCGCCCTGCCTGGATATATGGTTTGACGTCATCCAGTTCGCCAAACATCCGCGCCAAGGCAATATGGGTCTCGTCATTCAGATTGGTACGGCGGACCACGATAACTCCATACTAGGGGGTTTGCCTTGTGCATCAGCGCGTGGGCCAGGTAGTGGCTGACCGCTCCGGGCTGGACCGAAACACAAAGGGGCGATGAGCATACCTTGGTGACAGCGTCCTGTAACAACCTGAAATTCTTCTCCGTCACGCCTGCGGTCAAGTCAAGCCCGGTAATTTCGACTCCGAATCCATCTTTGAGTACCCGGAATCGGGTTTCCGCCGCATGTGGAGGAGAGCTGACCAGTGGAGCTACGGCTGCTGGTGACATGGTCTAATCTCTTCGGACGATCTTTCCCTTGCGATGATGGGACTTCAAGAAGATTTCGGGAATGCACGACTGCGTGGTGCGGCTCAATCTTATCTTGAGTCTTCGAGTGACCACATATCCGGGAAGACTAGATGCTCTGGCTGCTGAAAGGTATAAATGGATGGTAAATATGCGTTTGGAAGAAGGGTACATGAACCGCATGCCGCGGAAGACTAATGCCGACTACAGCCGGAGGACTCTTGGTCTGGAACACATGATTGGTCACGATCCGCTCGACTCGAGGCTGAGGTTTAGCTGTGATGCAAGACACTTCGTTTCAGCCCAGTATTCAGTTGCGTTCACGCTATAAAGCTGTTGCCCAGATTCAGGGGCAAACCCCAATATCCATCTCGCAATGAGTACTTGGCTGTACCTCTGGCCTAAGGAGGGTTCGCCATGTGTTAGCATGTCAGCAGAGAATAACATCCCGGAGGTAGCCAATAGTCCATCATTATCCACGATGTGCTTCGGCCTCGTCCTGATCGGCAAGTTCACCCAATCCCGCTTAAACTTGATGTTGGCAGAACTCGGCTGTAGTCGGGACCTGAGCAGACGGCCTTAGCGATGACTAATCCCTTTCGCTACCATACTCCTGACCAGGGCATCGGTCGGCTATAGTCGGAACCCCGCACTTGTATGCTTACGAACGTGCAATGATTGTTTTCCTGTCCTCACTCTTTTTCCAAATGGGTTGCCGTGCCCGACCATAGCCGATTCACCTGGTGGAATTCCCCTCTCGGTCCAGTCGTGTTTCCACCCCAAAAAAGGATCTCGGGCGACACGGACAGTCTCACGTAATAGCCTCCAACCGCCAAGAACCGCTAGCCCTGAGCACGGTGGGCAGCCATGACTGCAAGCACAGGTAAGCGGGCCTATCGCGCATGCAGCAGGTGCCGCAGCCGCAAGACGAAATGTGACTTGTGAGTGGCTGTTTGTCATGTGCTGCCCTCTTTTCTGTGTTGCCCGATGACCCGATAGCTGATGACCCTTCTAGAGACAGTTTTGGGCAGCCCAAGGCCCCGCCGTGTCTCTCGTGCCACCAGTCAGGCAGCCTCTGCGTGCTCGTTGAGTCTCGGCGAGGAGGGTATTACAGACCTCGTCAAGGCATCCGAAGGCCGAAGGAGACTCGTGGGGACGCGACCCTAGCTCGCGAGAGTCACCAGGTCAATGAATCTGGCAACAGGGCTACGTCTGCTCGACCCTCTGAAGGTGATGAGGGCGAGTCAACATCTCATGGCTCTGAAGATGAGCTTGAGACGGAACTTAGAAATCCCTCAGATGCGCTACACATCTTGACTAGATCACACATCGAAGGAAATAGCAAACTACCAACGTCCTCGGCGAGCGAGGCACAACTTTCTCCTGCACGAGTCGTTGATGCCATGCAGCAGCCCAGCCCGTCGTCAGGGAGCTCGCCTGGTCAGAGACAGCATGCACGAGGCCTTGCTGGGAGCTCCATCAGAGACCTCGAGCTTATCAAAGGGGGCCTCTTGCCACTCGACAATGTCAAAGAACTTCTGAGCCTGTGAGTTGCCTGACTCGTGGTTATATTGTGCACATACTCACTCATCAGCTACAGGTTCGCTCGACAATACCATCCATTCTGTCCCATCGTACCTGCGGCGATACTTGAAAAGGTTGAGGATGAACCCTTGTGCAAAGCTGATCATTTCCTCCTGACGGTTATACTGGCAATTGCCTCGAGGGATCAGCCCGAGTACTCGCTGACGCATCGTCGCTGCTGGGAGTACACGAGCCGTCTGTTGCTGGACGTGCTTTTAGCGCGGCCGTGGACGCAGAACGTCGAAGTCGTTCGCGGGCTTCTGCTGCTCGCAGAATGGCTACCGCATATCCATACGCACGAGACCAGCTCCAGCGAGGCCGACACGCTGTTTGCGGACAGTCAGACCGCGTGGTCCATCATCGGCATGGCGATAAGACACGCATATCTGATCCGGCTGGATCTGGCGGCGTTCCGAAAGCACACTCTGCGTCTCTCGAAACATGGGCCAGACCAGGAGCGGCTTATTTGGGCTAGTTGGTCATCTCTCTCGCAATATTTCTCGCTCACAGTGTGCATACTGATTCAACCACCCCAGGTATATACATTGCCGACCGTCAGATCTCTGTGCGTCTCGGTCAGTCATTCTGGTCCCGCGGGCCGTCCCTCTCGTCAAGGTTTACGGCCGAGGACTTTCCTAGTCTCGGGCAGTCGCCAGGCAACGACGTGCACCACTACGCGCGCGTGTTCCACGCCACCCTCGACATCACGCAGATTCTCCACAACGTCCAAGGTACCCTGTATTCCTCCCAGAGGCGGACCTTAGCACTAGCTCTTGCGGGAGATTACCCTCGTTATCTCGACGACTACGAGAACGCAGCAACGGCGTGGTACGAGAGGTGGAACGACGCCCTCGCACAAAGTCGCGTCAAGTTCTCACTGCTTCTGATGTACGAGTACCTCAACTTGTTTGTCAACGCCTTCTCGTTCCAAGCCGTGTTGACTAGGCTGGCACACGCCCGCCGGACGAATGGAGAAGAGCATCGCAGCAGCCGCTTGCCGCATGGGCCGTTCCACTCGGGCCTCATGGCATCGCCGGATGGTCTCTACGTCTACAACGCTATTCGCGCCGCTACCAAAGTCCTCAAGATTATGACAGAATTGGATCCCAGCAGTCAGCTCCGCTTCCTGCCTTCTAGGTTCTACCTGTAAGTTGATGAATGCGGTTGACTACTAAAAATTACTGGGGAACAAACAAATGGCTGATCGACCGGCTGCTCGAAGATACGGAGTCCATGCGGCAGTCTTCTTGTACCAGGCTCTCTCACTAGGCGCCATATTGGCAGCAGATCAGAAACAAGAAGTTTCGGACCTGTTCCAGAACTTCGCTGCACTGCTGAACGCAACCGGGTCAGCCACCTCAGACAGCGGTCCCAAGTATAGCGAGATGTTACACGAGCTGTGGGAGAGACGTGCGAGGCGATCTCCGCGGCACGATCGAGCCGCCTCCAGGACGTCTGACGCGCCGGCCTCTTCCAGGGCCCGACCCCAGCTTGGGCGGCCGGATCATGAAGGTCAAGACGAGCGTGGCAGTCCCACCAACGACCTGGCAACACATACGATGGGAGTGACACCTGCCTGGCCGGATTCAGCACAACAACGAGAACACCAGCAACAAAACTCTGAGGAATGGCAGTCTTGGTCTACGGACGCTCAGCTGTTTGGGCCGTTCATGCCGAACCTACCCCTTTTTGGCGAGGGCGCGTTTGGCGGCAACAGCTCGGGGAGCCCGTCTTTCGTGCTGCCTTCCTTCATGTCCACTGAGAATTATCTAGCCGGCACGGATACTGATATCCCAGTCTCGCTGGGCTTCTAGTTCGCATTTCCCGGGGTCCACTTTTATCATGGCTGATACCGTGGCGCTGATTCCAACCTCGCCACTGCCGGTACCAGGGCCGGTGCCGAACGGTTTATGCCATGTTCGTGTCAACCCCAATGTTGCTGGCATACAAGCCAAAGCGAAAAGAGCATATTAGAGCGCTTTTCCTGTCCTAAAGATGAGGCAGATCCTGCAGAACTAATCCGTCTGCGCCTTAATCACAGACCGATCTCATATATACAAAGGCTGCCTAGTAGCAACAGCATTTCTGTAACCGACTGCCTACAATGTCCGCGACACAAACAGTTTCGGTGCCCCCACGACACTTTTCTCTGCAAAGAAACTTCGACTTCCCGCGCCCGAGGCTTGTCGTCATGTTGTTCCTATTATTTAGAGAGGGAAGGCGCGCATCTCTCTCTCTCTCTCCCTCTCTTTCTTCCGGGAAGGGCGGCCGCAAGCTTGCATCATGCGACGACCTTGGCGTAGAACACGCCCTCGAGCAGCCCCGCCAGCGCGGTGTCGACGTGTATCGGTATGCACTTGAGAGTGAGCTCCCTCCTCGCGGCGAACGGGACGACCTGGAAGTCGCCGGGATGGAAGGGGGGTTGCTGTTGGCTGTGGTGTTGCTCTTTGTGTTGCGGCTGTGCCTTTTGCGGCTGCTGCTGGATCTGTCCTTGTGGCACAGAGGATGATGACGACGACGAGGTAGAGGACGGTGATGAAGATGATGATGGGTCAGAGGGAGAAACGGATGATGAGGAGGGGGGGTGGTATGGGGAAGACGAGGGGCCTGAGAGGGGCCAGATGTGTGCGTCGCACAGCGTTTCTGGGAAGACAGATGATGGCGCCGCGGTTGGCCATAGTGGCCCCGCTGCCGTCGGTGTCAATGATGAGTTGCCTGCCACGCATTCTTCATTGCTGCTGCTGCTGCTGCTGCTGCCATGTTCATCGTGCCTGGCAGAACGACGAGCAGGAACAGGAGCAGCAGCAGGATGCGTGGCGGCAGCAGAGTCCTCGTGGCCCTCGCGAGGTGCGACCTGGTACTGTGATGCGTCCGAGAAACCCGGCGACGAGGCAGCAGTCGTATATCCCGATGCTGTGGCGGCTGCCGTGGATGAAGCGGCCCCGACATGGTGGTGCTGCTGTGGCTTGTTCTTCCGCCCGAAAACCTGCTCTTCATGCTCGTCGATCGACCTTTCCACCGTGCGCCCCAGCAAGCTGAGAAGCGCGAGCTGCCGCTTGGTGAGAAGCGTCTCAAGCTCTTCCGCCGTCGTCGTAGTGCCCGTCGTGTCCTTGATCTGCTGTGCTGCCTGTCTCGCAATCACTGGAAGCATCGTGCAGTCGAGGAACATGTCGGCGAAGCACAGCACGCCGAAGCCGCCTAGGTCGCGCGACCGCAGGCGCGTGAGTCCTGCAAGACTCGCGGCGTCGACCTCCCCGGAGACCTCCAGCGCAGGGTGTCTTGCAAAGCCGGTGGTGCTGGGCCCGTCCTGCCCGTCCTTGGCAGCAGTGTTGTTGGCGGGAGGGACCCAGGCAGTGGTGGCCAGAGAGATCTGGTAGCAGTGCAGGTACACGCTTAGTATCTTGAGCGTTGTCAAGTTCCGGATCTGTCCTGTTCCTTGTTGCCCGTCCCTCTGAAGGACCCCTATCATCCGCCAGAGTCTGCACTGCCAGACGGCCATATGCGCCCTCAGCCAGGTCTCCTCAGCAAGGTGCTGTCAGGCGTCGAGCGTGTAGCCGGTGGCGATGGCCCAGTACCGGCTGAGAAGCCACGACTCGAGTGTGCCGTGGAATGCATCCCACTGGCGCCGCAGCGTGTCCATGTCCATTGAGCTTGTCAGGCCGCCGTCATCAACATCAACATCGTCGTGTGGCAGCTCAGGAGGTGCCGGGAGCGTGTCAGGGAGATGTAACGTCGGCAGCGAGGGTCTCTTTCTGCCGTGACTCCTGGGCTCGTCTGGAGGTGACGACGTTGACTCGACGCCTGGGAGCGGCACCGTCAGGCCCCCCAGCACGCCTGCTGCGGCGTACCGGACAATCACGGCCTCGGTGTCGCACAGCTCGCGGGAGTCGGCATACCGCGGGTGCAAGCCGTACCGGACCGCGCCGTCGGGCCGCGTCTCTCGCGGGGCTACGACGTAAGGGCGGAGGAGCGCCACTCCAGCGAGCATAATGACATTACGCGAGGTGACATGGCCCTGCAGGAGCTCGAGAACGGCGAAGCACACGGTAGCGTAGGCGATATCCGGGGGGGCCATGCTTGGCAGGGCGTCCCGGAAGGCGGCGAGGGCGCGAGCGTAGTTGCCCACCGCTGCGACGAGGTGCTTGTCTGTTCCAGCTCCTGCGCTGCCATGTCTGCTCTTGTTCCTGCTGATGTTGCTGTTGCCGTCGTCCTTGCCGCCGGGTTGGAGAGGGAGAAAGTGTTCGGTCTGGCCCAGCGCATGGAAGCCCCTGGCCCGCACCGCCGTGTTGGGCGACCTGCTCAGGTCCCGGATCGCGAGGCATACGTACCGGTAGCAGTCCTTATGCAGGCTCTCGCGCGGTACGATGTAGGCAAATAGCCTACTCCGCGTAAGGCCGGCGGGGTCGAAAGTCGCGAAACCGGCGTGCACAATGGCCCGCGCCGTGTCGTCCACCGTCCACAGGTGCCTGGGCATCCGTGTGCTCCTTGCCGCAGCTAAGACTACTAGTGCTTTTCCTACTCGGGGTGGCGCGTGGCATGAGGAAGCGTTTTCCTCCTCGCTCTGCTCGACCGGCAAGAGCACGTGCTGCATGGCCTGCTGCTTTGCCGAGGCGGCGTTCCTGGCCGGCCGGCGCGGTCCCTGGGGATACTCGCAGCGCAGGAGTAGCCGCTGACACGAGGAGCACGCCGGCTGGCCCTCGTTGCACCGGACGTGGCGCTTCTTGCATGAGAAGCAGCCGGCCCGCGACTTGGTGTGGTAAGCCCGCCCCTTCAAGCCGTCTCGAGGGGGCGGCGGCTGGGCCGAGGCGTCCCCGGGCCGGCTTGCAGCTTTGCTGACCATGCTGGCCGTCTCGGCGCTTGTCCTTGTTCGGGGGTCTCCAAGGGTGCTGGGCAGGCTGCTGAGTGTGTCTCTTGCAGGCAAGACTACTCTGCGTGGAAAAGCGGCTATCGAAGAGCGGTAGAGGTTCCTGGGTGGCCTCCCTGCTCGGTAAAGTTGGCGTCCCTGCAGTGCAGGAGACTGGTCGTCAGAGGGAGGGAGTGCTGGCGAATCTAAGAAGGCTGGCGCCGGGTATTGGAGAACCCACTGCTACCCCTGATGCAACATGGTCTAGCGGGGCGACGGCAACCCTGCCGACAGCGTCAAGTAGGCTATCACGGGTATTCCAGTCCCAGGGTCGGTCTCGGTGGGTACCATGTTTCTCGCCCCGAACACAAAACGGACACAGCGCATATATATCTCTAAGCAGCGGTGCACTGTACTGCCTAGAATCTTGAACTCTCCCGTCAAGATTTAGTGCAAGTCATCCGCGGCCAAAACTGTAGATGCTGCATGCTGATCATAATTCAGTAACTGTTTAGCTATTTTGATAAAGATATTCACCCACCCCGCCCGCACGGAGAGAGCAGCAATCGCTTCTGGCACTACCTTGAAAGTCGTTGGTCTAGGGCAAAATTGCCGCTATTACCCCAAAACGACACGGTTGCGTTGCGACAACTTGGACTATTCAACCACTCTCTAAGCGGGCAGACTTCCATGCAACTCGTGTTGGCAAGCTTGGCGTCCACTTGTTGGGCTGATGCATCTTGGGCCAAGGTGATTTGACACTAGAGGATGTGGCTGCTGCCTTGGTATATACCTTGGGGTTGCCCTGATGGCACTGGTTTCTGCCGTAACATGCAGTCTATTATATGAAGAAGATCACTTCCGTCTCAACAAGTGCTCGAACAATATGATGACCATGCTCACCAACCCGATTGGTGCGCCCTGCAAGGCTAGTTCTCCGTGGACGTCGCGTTATTCCACGATGTGACACGTTGGCATACTCTCTAGGTATTGTTTAGAGTTGATGACAACATCAAAGCTACGTCCATGAACAAACTGAGTCGTGAAGAGCAGGATTTGTTCTTTCTGCCCCTGTTCTCGTTCTCGAGCGCCAAAGCAGCTTCCTCCCAGTCAAAAAATCGAACAACATGGGCTGGAATCGCTCAGAGAGACGTACCACTCTTGGGACCGAAACGCGCCCGCATTTTATGACACGTTTGGCCAGGTTCTCTTGGATCATATCCGAGCCAGGTCGTCGTCGACGGCCAGGTGTCGTGTTCGTCCCTGTGCTCTGCGAAAGTTACCCAGACAGATGCATGAGGCGAGAAAGACAAGATATGTTGGTCTGAACAAGGTCCTGGCTGCCCAGCAAGAGACCCAACATACTGAACGGCCTGGGTACAGGGTCCCTCTCAGCCGATGCACAACCTCACGGACATAGGCGCTTATCGATGGATGTCGCAATCAGAATGGTCTGGCGCTTAAGTGTGTGTGAGCCCCGAGGACAGGGGGAAAGAAGGCAATGCGATGGCTGTGTATTACTACACTGTGCTGACCAAAAACCAAGACAAGACAACTTTGATCATAATAAACATCACCTCCAGTTTGATTAAGAGTAATTAACATGTTTAAATGTCTCATAACAAGAAGTCCCGTCACCCGAGCGTGGGGTATTGTTGAGATCGAGGCGCAATCGTTCCCTTGCCACTCTGATAACACATGCAGTGATTGTTACCGCTTTTGGAAGCAGCGCCACCACCACGAAAGCGCAAAGAACCCCGAAAAGATAGGCAGGGTTCAAGGCAAACTTGCCCAAAAAACAAAATCAAATTGCAAAACGTACAACACCGAGGATTCGCTGGTCGTCACCGACCCAACTACTGATTCGGCGGTATCGAGCTTATGTACAGGGGAGCGGACGGGACCCTCAGTATTCTCGATCCTATGGTCGTACGTGGAAGAGATACTGATTATAGGAACCCATATTGGAACCCTTCAGAGCCTCCTGGCGAATACTGAACTACGCCTCACACTCTACTATTCCGCTTATACTCGAGCTTATACGTGAGCGTAATAAGGTGAATATCTAGCCCTCTAAGTACCTCTAAATCTCCTATACGATGCGTAAAATCCCCGTATGAACTTAACTTATACTCTCCGGCTTCGGGTTGCGTAGCTTAAGGAACTGCAAGAGTATTGTCACGATCCGATCTCCGGGGTCAACCGTCTGATCGGCGCGGTGGGGTTTATGTTCTGAATAAGGCAGGTAGCAACCTCATGCAATACTGACTCCGTGCTTGTCGTGTTCTCGAGGGGTTGTCGTTCGTGTCTCTTGCGAGATATCACACTCGGATCAATTGAGTGACTAGGTCAAGTGAAGGGTGAGAATGATACTTAGATTGATCGCTGAAGTACAAAGGTAATGACTGTCTATCTAGGGAATCCTTCGCATTATATCCTTTGTCCTTCATCGTGGTTTCAAGGAGGTGTATCCTTGGATCGCTGGATATGTTCCGATCCACATATCCTTGGATCGCTGGATATGTTCCGATCCACATATCCTGCTGACATAATGAAATGCTTACGTAACCTGGGGTGTGCCGTCCCGCGTGCATGACCTGCCCTTGTCCCTGGCCCGATCTTGCGACCTGTTGGTCGGGTTGTCACAAGTATCGAATCTATACTGCTACGCGTCGCGGCGTCTTGAATCTTGGTAGTAGTAGACGGGAGAGTCTACAGCCCGACGGCCTAGCTAAGAAGCGTACTGACGGATAAGTCGGGTTTGACGATAGGACCTGTATCGACGATAATGGTGTGTATCGGTTTCAGTGCTTCCTTTGCACTGCTCGTGGCATCTGTGGCAGGGGTGAGCTGGGATGCGGTGTGGTCGACGATTTGAGCGAGGCTCAAGACCTGCTCGTGTTATGAAGGTATATTTGTAAGTGTGTCGCTGTGGTTGTGTGTGTCGAGACTTGCAACTTGCCTGCAGAGGTTATGGTTGGGTTACAAGTGGTAGCGGTGTCTACAGCATCAATATGGGCCTTCTCATCTATCGTCGTCCGCTCGAGGAGGAGTCCATCGCTGATAACACTGATACTGGTTGTTCAACCCCAGCCATCTGGTCAACTCCGGCACTGCACTGGACCCGTCCGCCTGGCCTGAGCTACTGGAAGTGTGTTCTGCCCACTGATCTCCAACTTCTCGCATCGCATTGCGAAGAATGATCTATCTGGTTTCTCATTTTCACCTTTTCGCAAGCACTCGGCTTTAGATCCCCTAACTCACTCGGTTTAGACAGAACTCAACTTCCATGCAACCGGCTGAAACCTCATGCATGGTCAGGGCATTTTTCGGCCCAAGCATACTTTTTGAGCCGATCATGACGTATCGAAGTCACACACACGGGGCCTTTTCGTCTCCGAGGATCTTGAGCGATGTGGCACGAAACCCTCCCCCCCCCCCCCCTAGTTGCATAGAGACTTGTGCGTTGTTCGGACTCTTGGTGTTTACAGATGCTGGAAGAGGCAGCGAGATTGCCCAGTTTGGAAATGGAGCAGAACTCTCGGAAAACCAAAAAGGCTTCACCAGCACGCAGAGTATGAAATGTGCATGGCGGGGAAACTCTTTTGGACATGTCATGATATGAAATGTATAGACTGGAGAGGTTGTATCGACACGATGCAAGCAGGGTTCCAAGAAAGTTTGTCCAACCCTCATTTCTCAGTGCCATTAGTTCCTCTGTGGCCTGGAGCTTACTAGTCATTCCACCCAAGGCGCCCAGCGCTGCTCAACAGCATGAACATGGCGAATGCCGCGACAACAAAACTTGATGCAAGATTCAAGTTCTGTTGCAGGACCACGCGCCAATCCGACTGAATAGTCGCTCCAACGTTCTCGTGTCTCATCATGCTTGCCAACTTTTGTCCACGCAAACAGGTTAGCATATAATTCAGGCAAAAGAGAAAGAATTTCGAAGGAGTTCGTGCCAAGCGAAAGACTAGCAGCGGGTTGTATCGAATGCTTTTATGTGAGGCTTACGTCTCGCCAGGACTCCCTTGCCTCTGCTTCTATCTCGCGGGTAGCGTCAACGAGATCCTTGTGGAGCTTAGCCAGATGGGCCTCCAAGTTGTCCCAATTCCGGTTTATTGCCTGCTGTGTGGGCTGGCTGAAACGGGTGGGTGTATCTGAAGCGTGTCCTGGGAATGTACAAGTCCAGTACTCCCTCATAATTGCCAGGTTCCGGGGTGTGACAGCCATGTGTCTCCTGAAAGTCCTCGTCAACTTCATAATCGTGAAATACTGTTTCGACTTTGTAGATGCATCATTGTCGTGCATCAGACGGTCGAAAGTTTCATTATCAGTAGCCAAATGCTCGTCCTATAAGCTGCATTAGCATAGCTCAGTATATCTCTCAATAGCGGCCAGGTGACGTGAAGTGGGCTCTTTGGATAGGCCCACGTTAAGAAGACAAGACTTACCTCTATATCCATAACTCTGCGCAATGAGGTTAACAGGCATTTCCATGATCCGTGCCACCAAGAGAACTTATGCCACAGCAGTCGCTGAAACACGGCAACACCGCGAGCCTCGTCGGGACAGACAAGCGTTTTATCGCTCCAATCTCCATCTTGCCATCCCCACCGCTCGTGCGCCCCGTCATCCAGAGTGAAGCCGACAACGTTGCAGTCCTCAGTAGACTCCGCAACTCTCCCGTGCTTGTCTTTTGTCGTCGCCAAACGGACGGCGATTGTGGTCCGCCATTCGTAAAACGTGCCTGCGTAACGAGTGTGTATCTGGCGTCTGCTCCTCCGCAAACCTGCTGCAGGAGGATGCTCTTGTGGCGTGCTATCGTCTGGTTGTCCAAAGCCATGCATGGTGAAATGCATGCACAGCCATGGGTCTCCGTAAGTTTCAAGCGACCAGTCCTGAATGTCTCGTATCCCGAGCTCTTCGTCCTCATTAGGTCCTTCAAGCCGGCAATGTGCATGAAGGAAATCAAAACACCATGACAGGTCGGCATCTGGATACTGTCTCAGCGTCTCCGGTTCGATGCCTTGCTTGTTTGGAAGGTGGGTGAGGATCATAGTGGCCACAATAATAGGGAACGAGATGACGCCGGCTTCTGATGGTTGGAATGACCTGTATACGAATGTCCAATCAGCCTTCCGAGATAGGTGTAGTGGCCTGCGTAATAGCCGCAACGATGACATCGAGACCATCTTACCAGAACTGACCCCAGCGAGGCCCGATGGCGGCATTGTTTGGCTCTATCTCAAGATCACTCTTCCATGGTGAATCGACTCTTGCGCGTGGGCATGGGAAAATGAATTGCTAGAAAGGCGTGTAGATCGTATTAGCTGGCGTGGACGTCCCGACGGTCCCACTACAGTCAGCCGACAAACCTTGTCACCACGTAAGAGATTTACGTTGCCATTCGCGCTGAGAGTCAGGAAATGTGCCTCTGCACTTTCTCCGGGAAGCAAATCTTGCGAAGCAAGCCAACTGACCACTGGCTCCATTGCTGAGATGTGGTCGAGCATTAGCCTCCCGGTCTGAGTAGAAGGTGTGTGGCGCCAAAGCTTCACATGACGTTTGTGTTGGCCTGCAGTCGCGTTGGGCCATGCCTTGTGGATGGCCTCGGCAGCTTGCCGGAGTATACTCTCTGTGCCATGGTTGTAATCTCTGTGTGCAAGTCGAATCGACAGAGGTCCCGAAGAGGTGTCATCGTCTCCCCATGGGTCGTCCTTTGCCGCGAGAGGGAGGACGAGGACAGCAGACCAGGCGCGCTCGCATGGAACTCGACTGCCACTGCGTGTGAAATCGTTGTCGGGGGCAGGCCAGCCGCTCAAATCGGATGCTTGCGGGTTATGATAACTTCGCTGTAGATGACGTCTCGGCGGTGGTCGCGTGCCAGTGGGAGCACCAAGAGTCGCCAGAAGCTTTGCCTTGAAATCCTCAAGAATCTCGTGGTCGACTTTCACCAACATTTTGGAGTGTAGATGATCTGTTTGTCCTTGCTGGTGCTGGAGGTCGTGTGGTCTCGCTGGGGAATGCTCGGAAGCGAGAAACTTTTGTGCGTTTGCTAGGCGGTCGAGAACGAGACAACAGCGGACGGAGGATCAAGGGGGGATGGAAATACCTTTCGCTGCGCCCCGACAGATGCCTAGGGGTATGTTGGTTTGTCAAAGGCGGGGACGTGCAGCCAACATGCATCTAGGCCAACGCATGAAACCTTACCAACCAACAACGAGAGAGTGTACGCGCAAAGATGTGGAGCGAACCAATTTGGAGTGGCGTCTTGCCATTGGTCGGGCCGCTCTGCAACATGCGGTATTCACCGTTATGTTGGCCATACAGGCATGCCAAGGATGCATCCATAATCTGGACCGCTTTTCGTGACGGCAGTGCACAGCTTTGGACGGCATGCACATTGAGATGTACCTAAAAGTAGGTACTGACGTTGGCGAGGTCACCAGGGCATTGCTTCGCAGCTCACACAAGCTCACATAAACAAGCATTCCGTACGAAGTCACCAACTGTTCTCGACGTTGTCATCGAGCGCTGTGCGTCTACTGGAATGTAGCAGAGCGCGCAGCGGTAGTGAAGATTGTCCGCGTGCTTCTTTGATGCTACAACTGCGAAGCATGCATTCCTGCACTGCTTGCTGCCAGAATATGTAGCAAATCTTCTCCAGTCAGCGTTCACACTTTCTCTTTGTGCGATTGGATGTTATGTCCTTCAGTACAAGGCAGTATAGTACCTTGGCCGCGGAATTCGTACGTCAGATAGGTAGTAGGCAACAGCTCAAGAATGTCGGCAAAATTATTCTCTTTGTTTCGTGACCTACTCTATCGAACGGTTGGCAGATCAGAACGTTGCCCGGACACGACTTCTTTGTGTCATGTTCGATGGCAGAGAAGCGTTGGTAGCGTTAGTAGTTCACCGTGGGAATCTCTTTGTCTAAGAATCGAAGATGACGCTGGAGGTAGGATCCGGATCGGTTACAAAAAGACCAGAAATCACCCTCATAGGCAGACGATGAAGCAGAGAAGCTCACAGCCTCACACAGCAATCAAAGACCCCCAAGATCCAACATTAAACGCACCGGAAAACTCTGCGTCGACTCCCGAAACGCAAATGTAAGTCTGATCTTGTTGTCATGCATGCCACAGGCTGACAGGACACAGACAATCATCATGACTGTCGTCAACCGCGACGAGCTCGTGAACGGGCAGTGGTGTACGAGTTGCAACAGGGAATGCGACGTCCTATTGAACAAAGATAAGAAACCGTATTGCTCGCTATGCGGAGGATACCCGTACTGAGTCAACTTCACTCTCTTCGAAACGCTTCAGCCATGGGTGTGACGGCGGACTAGGAAGCCCTTCTTCGTAAGGAGATTGGTCTTATTTGGTTTCAGGAAGGAAAGTGCCTAGCAGCTTTCCGTATAGTGGTGTTTTGGATTTCTGTCGTTTTCCTTGTTCTTTCCCACTGGCCCGGGAACAGTATCACGTTCTTGCTTTGCATTTCAGTTTCATCGGCTCTCGCTGAGTACAGTCTCTACAGAATACAATCATCGATGCTCAAATCCTAAAGATTTCAACACGAAGTCAGGTGAACTTTCTCTTGCAACTACCATCTGGCGCAGTCCTCAGGTCCGCCGGCCTGTGTATAAGATGGATACGTCTACACAGTGTACAAAGTCCCAAGCAGCCAATATCTTGTTAAGCCCGGCTTGAGTTATTTAGCGATCTTGCTTATCGATTGATGCATTCTGCGCGTGCTGATTTGGTTTCCATTGATATCACCGAACTCTCTTACTCGAGCGTTGCAATGGGCAATGCCCCCATGTACTCGTGTGTGCACCCTGTACAGTCTAACAAAAAGTGCCCACATCTTCATGTGTTTGTTGCTTTGCAAGGATGCCTGCACAATCAAGCCTGACTTGGAAAAGTATCACTGTGCACAAAACGTAACACCATAGCTCCTGTACCTCTGAGACTCTCGTTCCGCCTATTATATACAGGCTTTAGCTCTATCGCACCACTCACTTGGTAGCGGCCGACACAAGTGCAGTGGCAAACGGAGTCCTGTCATAAACGGAGGAGTCTGCCCGCTTCGCTCCGTGAAGTACAATGGGACACCTTCAATACTTGTCTCCTTTCCTGTAGAACCGCTAATAGCCGCTCTTGGTAGCGACTCAGTTCACAAGTGATGTATGTTTGACAAAGTCGCCGCATATCCATTGCTGCAATTGTATCGATGAACACCGGGAATCATGGCCCGACAGTTGCTGGATATTGTCACTGCCGTGTTGCGATGTCGTGTCAAGTGAGGCGTGTCGTAGACTTCCGAGAAGGTCAGCATTCTGACACGCGGCAATTGCCACAGTCAGTGAGGGACACCCCGCCGATCGCGGGATTAACGGCGGAGGAGGATAAATGAAGAGCCGTAGCGTGGTGGAGAACCCCCGCCTCAGAACTTGGGGCCGGAGTAATAGTGCCCGGGGGAAAGCGGAGCAGCGACGAGAGAACCACAGCGAGACTCGGCCAGCGGGCGGTCTGCGGTACCGGCATTGCCGACTCCCCCCATACATGACTCGAGGCCGATCCGGACTCCTATTTGCCGGCACTCACGCGTGACTTTTTCAGCCACGATACTCTATACCTTTGCAACTGCAAATCGCCATAGTTTCCCGAGCAAAGCAAAGCAAAGCCCACTCAAAGTCAACTTCCAAGAAGAACCGCCCACCATGACCGTCAACCGCATCACTCTCTTCAAGATCCCCGAGGAGGCAGCCCGGGCCAAGCTGGTCGAGATCTACAAGACCCTGCAGCAGCGGGCGCTCAAGGTGAGTCCGGACCGGGCACACACGGAATCCTGCTCAGCACTCGCTGTGTCACGAATCCATGTTATGAAATCTATTCTCTTTCTCTCTCGCGCTCTCCCTTTCCAACCACTAACGGAAGGGGCCAAAAACACAGGACGGCAAGCCGTACATCCTCGGCGCCAAAGTCGGCAGCGCGTTCCCGGACCAGCGGTCCCAGGGGTACACCTTTGCCGTGCAGACGACGTTCGCGTCTGCCGACGACATGGCGTACTACGACAGCGCGTGCTCCGCGCACGCGGATCTCAAGAGTTACGCCAAGACTGTGAGCCAGGGAAACATGGTCGTGTACTTTGAGAACGCGCTCGAGTAGTTCATGCTCCGATGGCGGCATTTGGTGGTGTTTGGCTGTTCGCGCCCTTTGCGTCATTCCGCGGGTTGCATTTTTAGCATTGCATGCATTACGGAGCGGGGTTGAGGTTGAAACGGACAGAAAGGTGATCAACTTGCGCGATTGGAAAATATGCGCAAAGTATGTCCCAGGTTCGATCGTGAATACATGTTATCACAACGGTGGTATCTTTATGGAAGTTCAAGTCTTCGTTCTTCATCCGCCCAGAAAAATGCTCCACATGCAGATGAGCTGGTCTCAGTTGATGTCGTGCTCCTAGAACACAATCTCTTTGGTTATGAGTCCTGCCAGGACCATGCCACCTAGCATCCGCCAGCCACTTGACCCTTTCAAGGTCGCGCCCGCTCCAGGTTCGCCTGCCGCGGGTTCGCCTGCCGCGGGTTCGCCTGCCCCGGGCTGCTGAGCTACCGCCTGAGGCATGGGAACCCCTGGAGCCGTACTGTCGACCTTGACGCAGGCAAGCACCACATGATCATCGTCTAGGGCCTCCCCTTGTGCAGTCGTGTTGCTGTGAGCCCAGACCAAGGCGAATGGATGGGTGACGGAGCCCCACACGTCGTACGCATTCTCGAGCTCCTCTCTTGTGATCTCGTTGAAGTAGGTTGTCGTCTCGTTGAAGCGGTCGTTCATGGACACAGCTGAGGGTAGGCGGTTAGTCTTGTAAAGAATCCCAGTAAGACGATTCAACATGCGACGGTTTGGGCAAGCCAAGAAGCTATATCAATGAAGAGAAGACCCACTGAAGGCACCCCAAGACCGATAGTCAGTGCATCTGTTTGGTGTGGCGCCAAGGGCGAACCCATTCCCCGCCTTGATGCCTGAATTCGTAGCCATCGACTCCCGAATGTCCCTGGCGCACTGCTCGCTCATCACACTCGTCGGGCAGGATCCTCTTTGCTTATCATTACCGTCCTCCACGGCCTTCAGCTGGTCGAGGGACCCCATCGCAAAGGAGACGATGATGAGCTTCCAGGAATCGGTGGCACGTGGGTCATCGATAGACCAGTTCCCAGTCTGGTTGTCGAGGACGGCGCCGGGCTGTCCCGGGGCAGGAGGTCGCAGTTGCACCGTGACCCGCGTCACATTGGTGGTCCCTGCGCCCGCCCCCGAGGATGTCTTGGGTGCGTTTCGATTGATTCGCAGGTCAAGCTCCCAGCGAGTTGTGCCGTCCGTGCTGTTGGTCTCATTGGAAAGGCCCGGGTACTGACGATCCAGGCGGAAACCGGGGACTGGCACCACGCCCCAGGCGTCTGGATCTGGGTTAATGTTTGCATAGTCTGGAGCTGCATGGCTGGCTGGCAGCAGAATCGTGAGCCATAGTGCTGCGATCCAGGCGGCCAGCATGCCGCACCCAGATTGGTTTCTCCAGAGCATATTGGAGACCACGTACTCGTTTCGACGACCAAGAGGAGGGGACGTAGAGAGTCTTGTAGACTATTGCGGATTATCGCCAAGGTTCACAGGCCTGAGCTGTGTCTCGTGGTCTTCACGACAGCCACGCCGACTGCTTTGTAGATCAGCCGATGCATATATTTATAACGTTGGTCAACCCCCAATTCGATCACGATGACATTGTAGTCGGCCCATACAAGACAGCCATTGGCAGCCAGACAATCATACCATATAAAAGATCTCCGCGAGTGACGTCAAAATGTGGAAGATGCCTCGTGATTGGAGGCCCACCAATGTCTCGGTTCGGCCACGACATGCGAGTCTCCTGCCAAGACAGCTAGTGCACCTCGCTTCTGCCGCATTGCCGGCATTTAAGCCTCGCTGTGCCCCGCGCCGGCCCAGCAGGGATGTCTCACTACATATGGGAGGCGATCTGGTGGCTTTCAGTTCAGGCAATCGCCTGGGGACAACACCACCACCCAAGCTTCCCTTGATGACGTAAAGTGACCGACCAACTGGTAGACTCCCCCCGCAGAAATGAGAGCCAAGGCGCCAGGCGGACCGAATGGACATGACCCCTGTTTGTCGATCTAGCGGGTTGTTTGCCTTGAAGCAGGCATACTTGTGTGCTTGGCCATTGACTGTGAAATCACATCTGTAGACTGCACGCCCAGATTGACTGCTTTCAATACTCCATCTGACGAACTCGTCACTGAGACTCGTTGCTCAGAGATGCATCCAGATGCGAGGACTTGAGACAGGGAAAGCATTCGGCTAGTGCATCCACCTCTCCTACTCTCTCACCTGCACACTATAGTCATACAGAGAGAACAGGTTCAATTCGATCGCAGTCATCACGTGTGATCATTACTAATCTTTATTCGCATGTTGGTAGAAGCACACACATCTACGTCAATAGCCAGCCCCCAGCACACTACTCTGCCGAAAGCTCCAACCCAGGGATGTCTCTCTCCTCGACCTCGCCGTCATCGGTCCAGTTCACAATAGGAGTAGGCGCAGCAGGCGTGTTGTACTCGGTAGGGACGGGCGTTATCTGAGGGGTGTTCTCCGCCGGGGTGTTGTACTCTGTGGGCTGGGGGGTGATCTGAGGGGTGATCTGGGGAGTGGGCTCCTGGGGAGTTGGCTCCTGGGGAGTTGGCTCCTGAGGGTATGGCTCGTCGTCATCATCGCCGTCGCCATCAGCAGGCGTCGCCGAGGCTGATGCAGAAGTCGTCGTTGAGGTGCTTGTGGGTGTCTCTGTCGTGCTAGTCATCCAGGATGTCGTAGTAGACTCTGAGCTGGCGAGGCTTGATGTTGTGGCGGCACTGCTGGTAGAACTAGGCAGGGTGGAGCTGGTGCTGGTCGTCGATGACGATGTCGGAGCGTCTGAGGAGGTAGAAGTGGGCAAGACCAATGAGGTAGAGTAGGGAGCCGCTGATGAAGTGGAGGAGGGAGCGGCGGATACAGTAGAGGAGGTCGAAGTCGTGGAGGTGACGAGGGTAGTTGATGAAGTTAGGGCCGCGGTCGACGACGTACGGACGGAGCTGGAGGTCGTGCTGGGAACCGTGACTGTGACACAGCCTGGCGTCTCGATGCAGGAGCATGCCGTGCTGAGGAACTGGTTCTCCAGGAGGTGCAGCCTCTGCATCAGATAGGCAATGTCGCTGTTGGACAGGCCTCCCGTCTTTGGCTTCGGCGCCGCAGCCACCGTCTTGACCGGTCCGACAACGGTGCTAGTACATGTTGGTGCAACAGGGTAGTGGGCGGCGCAGAAGTCCTGGGCTGCTGGCACCTCGGCCAGGCCACCGAGCACACGGTAGAGGCCAGTCGAGCAGACGCCGCCCTGGGGAGCGGGAATAGAAAACACGGGGGCCATTATGAATTATTAAGAGAACGTCTCGGAGAGGCAGAAAGGTTGGGGACCAGCTGAAGCGCATCTCGGAAGGAATGCTCGTGCTGGCTGGTCTTTCTTATAGCTTTTCGCGTCGGAACGCGACTCCCGTCGAGCAAGCCCGGTCGACCCATTTACAGATAATGCCCAGCCTTTATTTCCACAGTTAAGCTTGAGCCGTCTCGAATCAAGCGGATGGCGCACGTGGTAGGGATTGACTCGAGCTGAAAAAGATCCAGCTCGTGCTGTTCTGGGTTTGACGCGATCGGATCGGGCCTTCGGTACGGGGCTCTGGCGCATCTAGAACACCAATAGTGCCTGGCTGTCAATCAGCTCCGAAGCCATGCCCGTGCCTGATTGCCAAATGTGGCCAAGCCGCCGGCGGCCGCCTCGCCAAAAAGGGCCCTAACTTTTGAGAGATCTAGCCCGAGGTTGTTTCTGGAGCGGAGCGAATGGAGGAGCGTGCTCTTCTGGACTTGTGGCTGCATCTGGTAATTACCTTTCGGGCATTTTGCTCCATGCGTGGCCAACACCAGGAAGCCAACGTATCTGCGCACCAGCAAAGCGCTGGTTGTAAGATGTTCCTTTGGGACACGGCAAACATTTGCGATTCTCGAATACCAAGAGCGTTCCCCAGATATACCTTTTCAATGCATTCTGGTGGATGCAACAACGGTTTGGAACAGCTCTCGAACTTCAGGTTGCGTTGATGGCTTACCAGTCTGATGGCCTGCAACCTTGAGTTGTGGAGACTGTGATCCCGCTCCAGCTGATTCTAGTAACATCGACCGAGAAGACTACGATCACGGCGGGATGGGGCGAAGGGGCGAAATGGTGCTCTAATGTTTCATTTTGTGCACAGCCTGACTGTGTAGGCGGCTGTTTCCATGTGGAAGGGATTATGTACCGAGTCGCTCTGAAGATGCAACAAGCATGCCTGTGCACCATCGCGCGATGCCACTTATCTACATCCTTTGTTACCCCCTCACCTTGAACCAAATGGCTCAACTTCGTGATGCGTCCGTGTCAAACTCGTCTCTCCTGTCACTCTGCTGACGATCAGCCCTTGAAAGGGACCGGCGACAGCACGAAACCGTACTCTCTCCCGTCCAGGCCGCTCATTGACAAGTCATCAAACGTCAGGTCCCTGGCGCCCTTTGCCTTGCACGCGCCGTTTCCGCGGATGCGCTCGATGGTGTCCATGCGGGCCTTGGGCACGTCGCCCAGGGCCTTGATGTCGTCGGCCTTCATGCCGCGCCGGATGTTGGCGGCCTTTGTGATCTTGGCGACGCTGATGATGTCGAACGGGGCCAGCACGAGACCAAAGATGGCGAGGAAGTCGTTGCCATCGGACTTGACAATATCGTAGATGTCCATGCCCGCGCCGCCCAGGGAACCGATGAGGGCCATGATGCGCGCCACGTTGGCGAGGGACGTGAATGCACCCACGACGGCGCCCATGACGGGCACGAAGAAGAAGATGGCGCTGAGGAAGGCCATAATGATCATCTCGCGCTTCTGCGCGTCGATCTTGTCGGCCAGCTCCTTCACCTTGCCCATCTGGGCTACCGCGTCCTCGACCATGACAATAGGCACGACCATGGCGTCCACAATGTCGTCCAGGTTCCCGCGGAAGGTCTTTGCCTTGACCTTGTCGAGCACGTTAGTCATGCTGGGCCCGATTTCCGTCAGGTTCTTGCGCGCGCCCTCGACGACGTCCTTCGGGTCGAGCACGTCCTCACGGTCGTAGCCGCTAGGCACGGGGAAGTTGATATCCCAGTTGCGCTTACGGCATATCTCCTTGGAGTCGGCCGGGGTGCACTCCCAGTGGTGCACGTCTGTCCACCGGATGTTCTCCTTATCAATGCCCACGCTCTTGTACAGGGCGCCGTAGAACTCGTTCTCCTTGTCCGAGCGCAGCTTCCACTGGGTCGTCTGCGGCCAGTATCTGGTTGACGGTTTGCCGCCGGCCCGCATCGAGTAGTCGGGCAGGCAGGGCATGTCTATATCTCTGTACCGATTCTCGTGGTCCCCGCAGAGTACTTCTGGCTGGTCGCATATACTGGACCATCCGCAGCTACACATCTGATTCAGCATCGGAGGCAATCGAAAAGGGGTCATCTTAAAGGCGAGTTGGAACCTCCCTCAACTCAAAGTATACCAGTGATGTTGGTGATGGAAAAGGCGGAAAGGACAGACAGGGAGGACAGAGGGGAATCGAGTGCGTGAGAGATGAGGTACAACTATACTTACTCGTAGTCCTCGCAGTACCGGCAGTAGTTATCGCCTGGGTCATAGGTGTTACAATGGTCGCAGCTGTCGATGGTCTCGGTGACCTTGCAGGTGAAATAGTCCTTGCCGTTCTCGTACATGAAGTCCTCGACGGCCGTCTTGGAGCCGTCCACCACTACGTCGGCATACGTCTTGAAGCTCTCGTCATACCCGCCGGCGAGCAGCTTGTCATAGCCCGAGAGCGAGTCGGACAGGATCTTCTGCATGGCGTTGAGCATATGTGCGGACCGGCAGTGCAGCGGGATGCTCCCGACGTTCTTCTCAATGTCCTCCAGCTTGTTGTACTTTCCTACGTCGCTGCACTTCTCGAGCGGCTTCACGCCTGCCTCGTTCTCGTCGTTAAGGGGTTCGAGGGTGTCGCCAGTGAACTTCTGCAGGTCGACGGCCCAGTCGATGGTGCCGGCAAAGCCGAACCCCTTCCAGTGCTCGCGGCGCGTGTTCTTGGTCGTGTCGCTCATGTACGCCACCCACTCGACCTTGTCGTACACCATGAGGTCCGAGTTGGATCGCGCGTCGTGCCAGCTCTTGACGTCGCCGTACGTCTGGCGGATGTTCTCAATCTCCGCGTTCGAAATATACCCGGACGTGTTGGTGCAGCGGCCCGGCGCGGCCTCCGAGTTGAGCCGGTCGCCCGTGTACTTGCACATGGGCCCGTCGCAGCCCGCCTTGGCCATGCGGAACGACCGCCCGTAGCTGGACTCGCCGACAAAGATCTTGGAGGGGGACACGCCGGCCTTGGTGATCATGGCCAGCACCTGCGTCGTCTCGGTCATGTTGATGTGGGAGCGCAGGCAGTTGCCGTCCGGGCAGCCGTCCGAGGACCACTTGTTACCAGCATCCCATTGGCCTGGAGTGGAGGGTGAGAGTTGTTAGTGAACGGCCTAGCCTTGTTGACAAGAAGGAATCTTCTGGGGGGTTTCTTACCGTGAAGATCGTACGTCATGTATACAATGTAGTCGAGGAACTTGGCCATCTCCTTGATTGGGAACTGCTTCAAGTACCAGTAACTAGCAGGCGCAGCGATCGAGAGCGACTTTCCACCAAGTTTACCCTTGATGAGCTGCAGGAATTTGAGGTAGTTTGGTCCGTCACTCGGCAGGCCTGGAAAGTCGGTGTCAGGAGCCTACGTGAAGAAATACAAAGGTTAGCATTACCCGGACAAAAGCAGCCTTTTGATGATGATAATTGTGCATCGCTACATGTCGACACGTAGCAGAACCGCAATGGTGCGCACTTACCCCGGGATACTCCCAATCAAAGTCTACGCCATCCAGGCCCTCGTCCTTCAAGAACTTCACAACATTGTTCGCAAAGGTCTCGCGGTTGGAAGGGTTCATCGCCTGGCGCAGGATGTCATAGGTCGGCGCCTCGTTAGAGAAGGCCCAGCCGCCAAAGGAGATGATCTTTTTGACGCCGCGGAGGTTCTTAAACTCGGTCCACTGGCCGTTGGTGTCGTTCTTTTTCACAGTCCAGTTCGACTGGTCAATGTCGCTAAACGCCCAGTGGATGTGTGTGTACGTGCCGTCCGTGTTGGCCCGCGCCGCCCGCATGTTGAGGCAGTTCCGGTTCCAGTTCCAGCTCTCAAAGTAGCCAATCCGGCCAAACGAGGCAGGAGAAGTCCCGTCCTTCTTGATCTCAGAACCACAGGAACTCACGCAGCTGCACCACATAAACATGTGTCAGTCCAGTCTGGATGATGGATTCTTCTGATGGCCCATGGATGGACACCATAGAGGTGGCTTACCCGTTGGTTCCCTCGGGCGATGTTCCAGGGTTGCCACTCTCGCCACGCTTCTCGAGGCAGAAGTCGTTGCTGATGCCACCTGACCATGAGCATCAGCATCTTTCACTTTTTGGAGAAGTCTCGAGGAGTCACGCTAGGACACTTACATTGTCCCCAGATGTTGCAGCACACATTCAGGGGGCAAGGGTTGAGGTCAGCCAGGTTCTGACCACTGGACGGCTTCTCCGTGTCGGGCTTGGTAGGCCCGCAGACGGCGTTGCTGACGGGCGCGGGCATGGGAGGCTTGCCCTTGGACAGGCACTATCGAAAGGCGACTCCTGGGTTAGCTCTTGTCTGGGCAGCCATGAAAACCATGCTAGGTGAGAGCAAAACATCACGGCGAGGCGAAAGAGAGAACGCGGGGGGCCATGTCGACTCACCATGTTCATGCCAAACTTGAGGTTCTTGCAGCCCGTCCAGCCCCAGGTGCCGTTGACGCCCTTGTTAAAGCCCTCAATGTCGTCATTGGTGAGGGTATACATGGCGCCCAGGTTAGAACAATTGTCGTTCTCAATAACATAGTGCGTGTAGCAAGTGCTGTCGGTGATGTCAGCGCCAGGGCCCACGATTGTCTAAGACAGCTCTCAGGAGCTGCAGCTTCATATTATCGTAAGACTTACCCGTCAGATTGCGGCTTAGGCTTCAAATCCGGTAGAGATCCTGAAGAACAGCACACGGGCTGTCCGGGCTTGAGCGTAGAACAGAGGTCCTTGGCCGAGTTGTACTTGGTGAAGTCGTTGGATGAGATGCCACAGCGCGCGGCGAGCGAGCCACAGCTGTCACCACTGATGACGCGTTCGATACGACAGTCTGCCCGCTTGATGCCGGCACTAAAGCTCCCGGCCAGAGCGGTGCCGTTGGCGATGCCAGTAGAGTTGCTGGCCAGGTCTCCCGTGATGACCTTGGGGATGGGCAGCTCAGCAATCTCGATGTCGACACCGTTGCCCGAGGTTGCGGCCGAGGTGTCGTCTTGCGAGAGACACTTGGCCTCGTTCCAGTCTCGCACCGTCTTCTGGACAGCAGCCAGGTCGCCGGTGCCGTCGACAACAAGACCCAACACGTGGTTGGCGTTGCGCCCCGTGCCGCAGACCTCGGCCGAGACGTGCTGGGGCACCTCTCCGGCACCGCTGACCGCCTTGATAATGGCTCCCACCGAGGTGGCCTTGTTGAGTCCATTGCCCGCGTACAGACCAGCAACGGTGCCCTTGTGATAACCGAAGAGAGCGACGCGCTCACAACTCTTAGTGTTGCCAAAGTACTTGGCCAGGCTGTCGAGGATGGCCTGGGCACCCTGGGCAGAGCCTTCGCCTGTGCGGCTCAGGTGGAGAGAAGTCTGTGCCGGATCCCCTACGACGCACTGCGCAGTTCCCTCCTGCTGGGTTTGACGCTCCTGCAAGTTGCCCACAGTGTCGTCGATTTCGGGCTCAGCCAGTGCCGCGAGGATGTTGGCGGCTGCCGCCTCGAGGACTTCGGGGGGTGTGATGATGGGCTCGAAGAGCGCGTTGACCTGCGACGTCTCGTCACCCGTCGTGCACACGCGCACCTTCAGGGGCGTGGCCTCGTCCTCGCTGTTGATGCCGGCGTACAGACCCAGCTGGAAGATCATGGGCTCGTCGCAGACCCGCAGGCGCTGGAAGGACGAGAAGACATCCCACTCATCGGCAGGCAGGTCGCCGCAGGCGCGCGGGCAGGCGTGCTGGTCCGAGTAGAAGGTGTTGGGGTCTGCGGGCTGGTTGAAGACGTCGATGGATGACAGTTCCTGGGCCTGCGTGGAGGGCAGGGCAGACCACAGGGCGGCTGCCAGGCCCAGCTTGCGGTGCATGATGGGCAGTCTGGCGAAGGAGATGGGCCCGCAGGTAAGAGAAAACTATTGCCTAGACCCCAGGTACAGTCTGCAGCCGTCTATCTATTGCTTGTGTGTTCACAGATGCCATTGTGTTTGGACTAGCAGGAGGCATGCTTTCTTTATAGGATAAGACTGGCTGAGCTTGGTCTGCCTCTGGAGTCGGCTCCTTGGTGCTCACAAGCTTTGTTGCATCGGGCACGCGACGCCTTGTCACGCCTTTGTCATGCGAGCCGCCACGCAGGAACGTGTGTCGTGGCGTCTGTCCCTGCAGCCAGATCCGCCCCTCGATCCCGACACACGATTTGCCAGGATGCCTTTTGGGTGTGGCTGCCCACGCCAAGAACCACCAGCCTGGTATAGGTGCCAGTCTCACCGATGCAACAATCCATCAGACCCAGCCCGCGGCCCCTGTCGTGAAGCCGCGCAGTAAGCACAATCCTGAATCCTTCCAGCACTATATCGACGACCTGACAACCAGCGGCCGATCAAACACGTTAGTCAGCGACCATTGCAGGCCTGCATTTTCCTGGTATATGCTGGCAGCTGCCAAGGCTCTCGTGGACCACTTGGTGATCCACAGAACCCCAGCTCTGATGCCCCATCCGTATAGACAGAGTCCCCTGGGCCTCCCCCAACGTAACGTGCTTATATGAATAAGCCCTCAAGTGAGAGCTGACTTGCGCTCGTTGTTACATGTCGGGCCCGCAGAGCTGTGGGAGCCCAACACTATCGGCCGAACTCTACAGCTCTCTAGTCGCACGACATCTACAGCAGGGCCAAGCCAACATGTGTGCAGGAAGCCAAGTGGTCGAGTACGGCAGGGTACATGTGGGCTGGCACATGGTACCTTGCATCACGCACACCCAAGGCAAGGATGAGGGAGGCGGCGTCAACGGCGGCGAACCCAGCCCTTGTGGGATTATACTGCCAAGAAGTCATCGTGGTCGAGTACCCGCGGCCCGAATAGACACGCAGGGATTAGTAGCAGCCTAGAGCTAGGACTGGCTATTCGAACAGCATATTCGGATCGGGGTAAAGGGAGAAGAAAACTCTGTGTGTGCCCGGGGCCAAATGGCACGTAGCAGCCGGACATGGTAAAGGCAAGCGAAATGAAACATTAAGTCCAGGTCGAGCCGTGTGGCACGACCACTTCTCACCGATCCTGTTGCCAGCAAGCAATGCAAGACATGGTAGTACATAAATGCATGGCAGCTCCGGCATGTAGGTGGGCAGATGATGGGGTTCTAAATCATCCAGACACGCATGCTAGCTCGCTGGCTCGGCAGTCCTCACGATGAAGGCCACGGTCTTTGCGCTGTTCACCACAGCGTCACTGCTCGCGCCTGCGGCCCATGCTTTTGGGCCCCGCGGCAGTGCTGAGCGGTACGTACAAGAAACATGGCCTTAGCCGGTGGCTCGCGCCTCCTCCAAATTGGCCTCTAGCTCACTAATATTGTGTAACCGATGTAGTTCCATCTTCTTCGCTGACTACATGGCGGAGGAGATTTTTACAAACGCGGCCGACCGCAGGATTGCCACTGGCTGCCAAGGAACCCGTACCGGCTTGCGAGGCCAGCGGGGCCGTGTACGATAAGTCCCTCAAAACAGGCTGACACCACCAGAAGAGAGCCTTCGCGTCTCTGCGATACATGGAGTTGTCACTAGCTGACTATGACCTGCAGTGCAACCTCATCGAGTTCTTACACCACATCCGCGATGAGGGCCGGGACGGCAGAATCCAGTGGCCTAACGATGTTCGAGTTGGGGACCGCTCAATCAACGAAGCCCTCGTCAAGTACTTTCCTGCCAACTGGAACCAGCCTCAGGGCACGATCTTTGAGGGGGACTGGGGCGGCTTCGACAGGGACATGACTCCGATGGAAAAGGCGAACTGGATCACCAACGCAATCGAGGGGGCAGCGCTGGACAACAGGGCTCTGGCGGTCATCTGGAGGAAGCCCGCCGCAGGCAACATCATGACGGCCGAGTGGGAGGCGCGTAATCCGGGAGTCACGGACGCCACGATCGGGGGCCCGGGTGTGACCAACGGCGTCGGACAGCGGAGGGGCGCCGCCGGGCCCTTTGTCGAGGCGGACCGCTCCAGGAACGCGCCCAGGCACCTGTTCAACTACAACTACAACATCGCCAACCTGTGTACGGGCTGCACCGACTACGACCAGGTCGTCGACAGGTGGGCCACCGACCACCGGCAGCGCATCCACAACGAGATCTCGGCCCAGATGCAGGACGGCAGGCCGCTGGCCAACAACCCGGCTCTCAGAGACAAGTTTGTCCTGTGGTCCAAGACGGCCGTCAGTGGCTTCGACGTCGTGCTCGACTACCGCATGTCGTCGCTCGCCAGCGCGATGTTGAACGGCGCCCCCGGCAACCCTGGGACCACCCCGCTACAGCAATACTGGACGGCCAAGGGCGGCGCCGACGTGAAATCCGAGATGGTGACCGGCAAGTCGGGCCTCCAGTGGTTGGAGCCCTCGATCGGTGCCACCGTGGACGAGGCACTGGCCCAGGGCAAGTTTGGCGGCGACGAGAGTCAGGCCATGAAGGCCTGGCTTGAAGCGTGGGATGATTACTATACCCAGGCCCCCGTTATTCAGCACTCGGATGTCCTGGACAAGTGGCAGAACGGCAAGAACCAGGCCGCGCAAGCTTGTCCCCTATGAAGGGACGGTTTTTTGATAGAAGCCGCCTTGGCCGTGAGTACACCTCACAGGGTACCATTCTTTTCCTTTGTATAGTCGGAGGAGCGTCAAAGTTGACTGCGTCAGGATTGTCGTCGAACATAGTCCCTAGATGAACATAGTTATATATTGCGGGTGGAGACAGGTTGGTTCTGGTGCGCCTCCTTGGTCGGAACCACGAACGGTGCGCACCGCGCAAACTGGCTCCCTGAAAGCTGCATTCACAAGAGACCTTCTTCTGCTCAAATCTCCCACTCCAACTTGTGGGGCCTCGGCTGTGGTATTGATATCGATGAGGGGGACCACACTCATTGAGGCACCAGCATCCGGCCCGAGGTTAGGTTGACCGGCTGCTTCCGCCGGGTCGGTCCTTTCATGCATCTATATGCCCACGATTCGAGAGACCCTTTCTCTAAGATGCCTGTGGGACAGGAAATGGCGAGCAATGTCGCGGCTCGTCGGCGCGGCTAGTGCAGCTTCTGCGAAAGTGCAGCCGCCCGGGTGACTGGCAGCGATTTGACATTAGTCTCTCGGTGTCTTGATTAGGAAGCAAGGGCGGCTGGGTGTTCTTAATCACGTGTCCTCGGTGCGCTCTTCATGCTCCGGTAGTTTTGACGCGCGTGCGGGCTGGTCCCGTAGCCGCGACGTTTGGGGAGCTAGGGACCTGGAATCTGCTCAATACCCTTGCAGTCTATCGCCATTCCGCCGGGGCCCGAGGGGACTGCGTAGAGATTATTTTTGACGTCGTCAGACCCGCCGAGTTCCGGTCGACCGTGTGGGTCTGACTTGGAGGACTGCAATTCGGCATGGGGTTTCTAGCCGTGGCCTCAGCGCGGATCAACCGAGGCTGCGGGAGAGAATGAGGCGAAAGGACCCCTTGCCTGGCTGCTTGTGCTAGGACAAGGGAAAGCAATGGTACAAGCACCACCCCTGTGACGCGATGTCCGTGTGTTATTCCCGGAATTCTGGCTGCCGTCGGTGTGCAGAAAGATCGAGTCAACAGGGCAACGTCGGGGGTATTCCGCCTAGCCCATCCGCCGAGGGTACGTTCGTCAGCGCTGTGAGGCAAGAGAGGGTTCCTAGGTACGACTGCTGTGCCGGTGTGATTCATGATCTAGGCCTGTTGGGGTGATCTTGCCCCGAGGCCATTACAGTCACGACCAACGACACAGCAGCCATCACGAGATCAAGTTCAAGGACGTCAGCCAAGACCGCCATCCGAAGCCAAGCTTATTTTTATGCATCGGCCGCCTTGGCACAGAAGGCTCGGCGAATGCTTGGTTCTCGGGAATTTGGGCTAGCGGGTTGGGCGCGAGGTCTTGGTCCTGGCTTGATAGGCTCGGCGTCTTTGCACGGCTCGTAGGCTCCGAGGAGACCCTCCAATGTGCGCCACCAGGTCAGCCGCAAGATTTGGAAACGACAATGAAGTCGTCAGCTCTTGACCGAGCATCGAAGGGGAAGGGGCCAATCAGGAGGCCCCATGGGCACCACGGGGGCTTCCCGGAAGCAAAGCTTGGATGGCCTGGAACGAGAAGATGGGCCTCACAGACGGGTATCGGAGGCCGCATAATGATGGCGGCCCGCATGATGAGAGCGCGGCAGGACCCTGAGCCCAGCCAGCAGGATCCGCCTGGTCGGCTCCGCGGTGTTACTGGAGCCAATTCGCAGGAATGAATGTGCTGACAACGTCCGTCCGGACCAGGATTGATTACTGCGCACCAATCACGAGTCCTTAAGAGTAACCAGCAGAGCTCCAGTGTGCGGCCCAGGGCCCTGGCGACCGAGTTCCGTGGTGGCAGAAGAGTGGTGGTGGAGCAATAGAGTTCGGCCCACGGCGTCAATGGCTGGCCCACCCGTGAACTACTTAAATGCTGGGCTGGCCGCACGTGTTGGTCCCTGGGCCCCTGATTCGTCCCTGACATAGCTCGATTTCCTAGCCAAACCTCCAATTCCTCGGTCCTCC
Source organism: Microdochium trichocladiopsis (assembly GCF_020744255.1). NCBI lineage: Eukaryota > Fungi > Ascomycota > Sordariomycetes > Xylariales > Microdochiaceae > Microdochium > Microdochium trichocladiopsis. The sequence continues at coordinate 1,044,643 of NW_025763552.1, read as the reverse complement.
CACCCATCGCACGGTAGGCTCAGCCGGGGCTTGGGTGATGACCACGCGTAATGACGACGAGCAGAGCCCGGGGACGGGCGAGGCGACAGGGTCTGCGCGCGCCACGCCTTAAGCCAAGCATTGGGGTGCCGCCTTGGCGATAAAGCTTGGCCTGCGTGCTGCCAAAATCGTCTCTTGGTCGGTCGTGCAGCGCAGAGCCATTCCGAATAATTAGCGTACGGTGCCCATACCTTGGAAGCTTGGCTGTGCAGTTTCAGAGGCATTCTCGATCTACATCGCCTTCTTCACCAAGCCCTGTTGCCTCGGTACAAGTTCGCTGGGCCGAGCATATTCTCCAAGATGCCCGTCTGGGAGGAGCACGCCTACACCCGCCGCGGCGAGGATGGCAAGCTCATCTCGCTCGAAGAATACTACAAGCTGCACCCGCAGAAAGCCTTTACGGTTGCCGACTTCAAATTATACGCGGTATGGGGTTTCTTTGCTGGTTCGCTGGGGTTCCAAGCTAACATGAGCTCGCTTGTGTGCAGATCTGTGGTGTGGGCTTTATGCTCGATGCGTACGATCTCTTCATTGTCAACCTCGCCTCGCCGATCTGGGCCTACGAGTTCTTCAGCGGAAACACTCCAGTCGACTCCATTACTGTCGCCTCGGCCCCCGCCATCCCCTTCCTCTTGCGTGGCGCGGTCAATGCAGCCGCCAACATCGGAAATGTCATCGGCCAGATCTCCTTTGGCTTCCTCGGGGATGCTTTCGGCCGTAAATTCGTGTATGGGAAAGAGCTTATCATTGCGATCGTCGGGATAATTATGATTATCGCCCTGCCAGTGCACAATTCGCCAGGCCTTACGGATGGTGTGTCCAAGATGTGGTGGCTTTTCGGTTTTCGTCTGTTGCTGGGAATTGGTAAGCTCTGCCCTTTTTTTCAGTCTTCTTGTGCCTCAACTGACATCTCCAGGCATTGGTGGTGACTATCCTATGTCGGCGGCCATCGTGGCTGAGCGATCGACCATCAAGAACCGTGGCCGCATGTTGGGCTGGATTTTTAGCAACCAGGGCTGGGTAAGCTTGATTTGCAAGGCCTCCTGCGCGAAAGGAATGTGCTGACAGCTCCGTATTATCAGGGCACCCTCGCCGCCTCGGTCGTGACTTGCATCTTGCTGGCCATCTTCCAGAAACCCCTGACCAGCGGCGCCTTCAGTCAGATCGACACCATCTGGCGCCTGCAGATCGGGCTGGCGCTGATCCCTTGCATTGCGCTGCTCTACTTCCGCCTCACCATGCCCGAGTCCAACAAGTTCCTCCAGAGCTGCGAGCTGTCGGCCGTCAACACCTCCTCTGGGAGCTCTCTGGAGGTCGGGCGCAGCAACGGCGAGAAGAAGATTGACAACGCCACCGAGGCTGGCGTCACGCCGCAGAGCGGGACTGTTCTGGACGCTGGCAACCGCCGCGCCTCCGTCGCCGAGGCCGCCCTTGCCGCCGCCGCCGCCCAGGAGAACAAGAAGGCCCAGATGTACGCGTTCATCGAATATTTCAAGAAGCCGCGCCACGCCCTGACGCTGTTTGGCTGCGCGGCCTCTTGGTTCCTGGTCGACGTCGCGTTCTACGGCGTCAACCTGAACCAGTCCGTCATTCTCGCCGAGATTGGCTACGCCACCGGCAAGACCCCGTACGAGTACCTCCTCCACAACGCCGAGGGCAACTTGATCATTGCCGTCGCCGGCTACGTGCCCGGTTACTTCCTCACCATTGCCTTCATCGAGATCCTCGGCCGCAAGTGGATCCAGATCCAGGGTTTCTTGATCACCGCGCTGACTTTCGGTATTCTGGCCGGCGCCCCCTGGTTGTCTTCCGGCGCACGCTTCGCATTGCTCGTGATTACCCAATTATTCCTCAATGGAGGTCCTAATGTGAGCAATTCATGTTATCATGGCTTCGTTGTCCATCTCGGGTGCCTGTGGTGATGGGTGGTTTTCGACATCTTCAGTCTTCCTGATTTCTTTTGGTCGCATCACTAACATAAGGCACTTAGGCAACTACCTTTATCATCCCCGGAGAGGTCTTTCCCTCCCGGGTCCGCGGTGTCGCGCACGGATTCTGCGCAGCTGTCGGCAAGCTCGGCGCCATCTTGTCGGGCATTGGCTTTAATTACTGGTCCCAGTCCGATCACGTCAAGTACCCCGGCTCCATCGGTCTCAGTGGCGTCCTGTGGATCTTCTTCGCCTGCCAGCTGCTCGGTGCGATTGTCACTTTCTTCTGCGTGCCCGAGACCAAAGGTCGGGACTCGGACGCTGAGGACTTTGAGGAGTATGCTGCCCGGGTTGGCGGGCAATAAAGGGCATGTGCTGCAAGGTCCGCCCGAGATTGCGAGACGGAAAGTACTAGCATGGTGCATCTACTAATCATGGGAATGGGGAATGTCGCAGAAGATGATGCAGTTGAGTGCCTAATGGAAATTCTCGGTGGTATTTATCCAATCATTTATGGCTCAAAATAGACGCGTGGATAATCGTGAGGCAAATAAGAGCCTCGCAGTACATAAGAAATCAAGTCCGAGTGATGCGTCGTTGGTCCAGTCTTTTTTTTGGAGCGGATATCTCTATGAATTAAAATTTGCCCACGACCAACATGGACAGAACCTCGATATTTGTCGGCGATCACGGTCGTGGCGTGAGGCGACGGTCCAACAGGCGGATGCGTGCCCAGCGGGAGATCTGGCAGTGGTGGAATCCTGTATCGATTGGCTACGATCAGGAGCGGGAACAAGGTGACGACAACGTGTGTATCTGTCATGATACTTTGTCGATACGGCTGTGAGCTTGAGTTGGCCGGGCTTATTGGTAGGCTGCGAGCCGCATACGTGGGACGCTGACATTGATTTACCCCTCGCTCGTCGCTGCCGTAGAGGCTGTGGTGCACTGGCGTGTCCGTTTCTCAAGTAACCAGGCCCTCTGCAGGGTCTTCAGAACGAGGCCATGAATGATGATTCACATGTCGGGTAGTACAAGATCCACACTGAGTCTCATCTTGCCATCTCCAGCGATCTAACTGCAAGTTCAGTGAGTCCAAGAAGTGGGTTTGTTGGGGTTTTCCCCGAAGCCGCCTCTAGCCTGGGCACGGCTCCGAATGGAAAGTTGTTGTTTGATGCACGCTCACCATCGATTTCGCGCATTCTTGCTGTACCTTGATGGCACACACTTTGCCCGGGCCAAGTGTTACCAGAAGGCCTGTGGTGTGCGAATGGGCGGTGAGGCAGTGGCCTGCGCCTTGACGCGCGGAGCATTTCGCGCATGACGGCGCAGGCATCATTGTGGTTTCGCTCGCACCTCGTCGGCTGCTCCCGTGACCCCATCTGGCACAAGCAGGTAGTCAGGTACCACGACGCTGAACCCCCTGGACGGCTCTGGCGAATCAGCGAGTCGGGATGTACGGGCCAGATCTCGACGCGACACGATGGGACGAGATGAGGTGCAGGTCCAGTGTGGCCATCGAGGATTCCGAGTGGGCCAGATCTGCGCGGGAGTGGAACCCGACTAGCCTGCCAAGCTATGATTCATAGCGATTCATCCTGGCGTGGCTGGGCGGTGGGAAAAGACAGCGGGGTGGTGTGGCCCGGCTGTGTCGTCACTGGCCAGCAAGCAGTAGCTATAAACTCTCTTGGCTGGAAGCACGCAACCGCCGACAACAATCTCAACATCTCATCACAACCAACCACAGCAACGACAGCAAAGGCAGCCAAGTCTTTTCCCATATACCCCCCAGACAACTCGGCCAGCCAATCACCCACAACCACCAACAAATGAGCACAGGCACAACTACTACTACGACCACAGCAACCACCATGATGGACTACTACGACATCGCCATGCGCGCCCCCGTCGCAGAGACCTGCTGCTCCGTCAACCCCTGGAAGGCCCGCCTCGCCCTCAACTTCAAGGCCGCCCCCTACAAAACCCACTGGGTCTCTCTCCCCGACATCCCCAAGACACGCACATCCCTCGGCGTGGCCCCCTGTCGCAAGCACGCCTCGGGCGCCGAGTACCCCACGCTGCCCGTCCTCATCGACCACGCCACGGGCTCAAAGATTGGCGACTCGTTCGAGATCGCCGTCTACCTGCAGAAGCAATACCCCACCTCCGGCGCCGGCAACCTCTTCCCCCAGGACGTGTCCGAGATCGGCTACACCTACGGCCAGGAGCTGGCCCCCTGGATGCCTCCGCTCTCCGAGCGCAACGAGGAGCCCGAGTATGACGACTATTCGCGCTTCAACCGCGAGGTCGACCTCGCCTTCACCACACACGTCGGCCTGATGGGCTACTTCCTGCCCCTCGAGAACGAGGCCGCGAAAAAAGTGTTCCTCGACCGTGCCGGGTTGCAGTCGTGGGAGCAGATCGGTGTGCACGGGGAGGTGAGGCAGGGCCTGCTGAACGGCTTCTGGGCCATGCTGAACGACATGGCGCGCATCTTCAAGAGGAGGGACCAGGGGCCGTTCATCCTGGGCGACCGGGCGACCTATGCCGACTTGTGTCTCGGCGGGTGGTTGTTCATGGCCAGCAGGACGCTGCCCAAGGAGGAGTGGGAGCAGGTCATCACGGGGAACGACCGCGTGTATGGCAGGCTGTTTGAAACCCTGGGGAAGTGGGCAGAGGTCAAATAAGCGAGTTTGAAGCAGAAGCAGGAGCATGGCGTTTTGGTCGGGTGACACACAAAAGTCTGGAAATCAAAATTCGATGCATTTATTTGACAAGTTGCTTTTCCGGCCCAGTTGCTTTCAGCGCATCGACTCTTGTGATCAATGTTCACGTATGAATGCTATGACGTGTCTTGTGAATTGGGGGCATTTCTTCGGTCTCATATAGTGTCACGCAGACTTCTCATGCGCTGCAAGAAAAACTCATGCGGATACCCTGATCGCTGATTTACTGGCTCCCGCCAGGAGCTTTGGATCTTATACACGCCAAACGCGAATGCGCCCTCGGCCAGCTTCGTCTCCAAGTGCCCTGTGCGCAGCAGACTCCGTTTATTTCAGGCACCCAAATTTGCGTTGCCCGAGTCATTGGACCTGTTGCTTAATCATCGCCTACAGGGCTACAAGTGGGGTGGTCTTGAGCCTTAGCTATCTTTAGAGCCAAGCCCATGGGGTTTCTAGAATCCCCATCGCCTCTCCGCTGAGAGACTTCGTATCGGCTTTACAGGACCCTGAACAGCGGGTACTGCCGCTCGAGGAACCCATGTCTAAGCTTTTCTGGTTACTAAGGACCCAGCATACAATACATTAGTAACGCCAGCCGAGGTCAGAACAGCGGCCATGTGAACGGACTCAGGTACCCACTTGGCTGTCGTCAGCACCTTCTATCCATTACCGAATGGGGCAGTCGGGCTGCCTGGCTCGTTGCTCTTCGTGGAACCCAGGCTATTCTTGTTCGCCGCTAGAGACTGGCTCGAGCTTACTTCAGGCGTCAGTCTATTGCTGGGAAACATGCCCTCATTTCATTGGCCCAGATGGGGACTCTATTGCGCTGCATGGCACCACATGCCCGGCCCGACTTCTCCGTCCAGGGCGAGTTCCGTGCACAGATGGCTAGTAGCTTGTCACGATGGTGCGATGGATAGTCTTTTTGCACGGGTTTTGGGGAGTAGCGAGCTTTCATCTCGTGATGAACACAGGAGGCGGCGGGTCGCGGCGGTCAAGGGGCCATGATCAAAGCCGGGCATATCCTCACGAGCGCTGGCCTATAAAGCCTATGTGATTTCCTACGTCAAATGAGAAACCGGTCTCTCATCACCAGCATCACCAGCATCACCAGATATCTCCCATCTCCCTCTTATACAGCCTCACAATTCTACTCGAAGAAACCCTTCCAACCTAGCAACCAACCTACAACAACCATGGTCGCCATCAAGTCTCTCGCGCTCCCCCTCCTCAGCCTCAGCAGCGCCGCCAACGCGCTCTGGCTCTGCACCGCCAACGTCGACTACACGACGTCGATCCGCGGCTCCAAGTACGAGTCGCCCTACTGCCAGGTCGGCAAGGGCGACAACCGCGACCAGGCCTGGTCCCAGGCCAAGGACCGGGGCCTCAAGGCCGTGGCCATCATCGCGGGCGGCCACTGTGACCAGCTCCAGTACAAGCACACCAATCAGCTCGGCGGCTTCTGGGACGACTACGGCACCATCAACTATATCGACAGCAACTGGCACTGGTACTGCAGCACCGGCAGCCGCGAGGGCTGCTGCGATGGCGGCAACGGAGCGCCGCGGAAGCGTAGTGTCGAGTTCGAGGCTTGATTCTTTTCGAGAGAAGACGCTGTAAATAGTGAGTGTTCTTTGGAGACTGAAATTTGCCGATTTTCACTGTTAACAAGTTTATATAGGCTTGCCTTTGTTGAACTTTTCTCATTCTTGTCATTCTTCTTCTTTGTCAACTCCAGGTCTCCCGGGGGAGGATTCATGTAGCTGGAATTCATCAAAAGGCATTTTCAGGGTCCCAGACACCTATGTGCTCAGCCCGGGAGAGTCAGCATATCACACTTATTATGACTAGGCACCGCTACCAGGCTGAATCTGATCTGGAGCTCGACCATTTTATATCTTTTCATCCCAATTCAAAAGTTTTAGAACCAATCCTGCGTTGCTCAGCTCATCGTCCTGCCCGCTTTGTAAACTCGTGTCTGTCCGCGTGCACAAGATTATTTTGCCTTCACCAGCACTGATCCCATATATTTACTCTAATTACCTCGCCTCTTATGTCTGAGTGTCCTCGAACGTTAACGCAAGGATGCCGACAAGCATTTCTCAGTATTGGACCATTGTTGGGCCCCGTTATTACACCACGTCTGCATTATCGGACAGCATTGTATTCAAATTCCTTTGTATGGCCGCATCGCCCTGCCATCTGTATGAAATATCGCGTCAGACCACTCCTGGCTCATTCAAGCGCATTTTCTGCTCGGCAGTCTACCGAACCCTCCTAACACCTAGTCCATGGCCATCGTCACCCGCGCTTCGAGCCAGCAGAGGCTGCTGCTCGCCACCACCTCCTCCTTCACTATCGGCAAGCACACCCTCATCGTCGTCACCAACAGTGTCCACACTGTCCACCGAGTCCTCGGAAGCCCGGCCGACAACCGCATCGCCGTTATCCCCGCCGCCGCCCCCGCGGTGCGATGATGGCGGACCTCGGCGGCGGCGCGTGCCGGCGCGGCTCTCGTCGTCGCCACCACGACCGCCGTCGACGGGCGCAAGGCCGTACCAGGTGATTGTGACGAGGCCGATTATTCCGGAGAGCGTGGAGATGAGGAGCGCGACGTAGCCCTTGGGGGTGAATCTGTTTATGGATACGGATGTTCGGTTAGTGAGATGTGCTTCATCACTACTTCACGGGATCGTCGATGTAGGACGTGGCAGTACAAGCCTTCAAGCTTCTACAAGGAAAGAAGCCAAAAAAAAAAAAAGAAAAAAAAAAGGCAGGGCGGGACAGATCCTTTGACCCTGCACCGAATAGAGCAGGCCGGCACAACGGACACGAGGTCTAGATCGTACACAAGGGGGGGGTGGGGCGAATCAAATGCGAGAAGGAAAAATTCACTCACCCATCTGGCAGCGGGCCTGGCTGCCTCGCCTCTCCGTCCAGGTTCAAAAAGTCGTCGACGTTGCCGGCCGCGTTGCCCCGCGCGAGCATGCCGCTGGCGGCGCAAGCGTCAAGATGGTCTTGCGGGATCTTGCTGCTGGTGGTGGTGCTCTGGAGGGTGTCCTCTGCTGATTCACCGTCCAGGGATGAGCTGGTGTGGGCCAGGAGAGAAGAAGGGGAGGAGGAAGAAACGTCGAGGGAACCCAGCTGCCGCCTGATCTCGAGGGGCGATTCGACGAGCGTTGCGATCAGGCCCGAGTCGACGTGCCACTCGATGTGGCAGTGGAAAAGCCAGACGCCTGTTGTGTTGTCAGTAACCCTATCCAAGTACTTAAAGATGATGATGACAAAATACGGGTTCAAGCCGACAGAGAAACGAGAAACGAGGCTGGCAACGAACAGACAGACATTGTCCATCTGCTGCCCCAAAAGGGCGAACGCAAGAACCAAGAAACATACCAGGGTTATCCGCGCGGAACCGCAACACGACCTCGCCGTTCCCCCAGACAACGACCGTGTCCCTCCGCACGGGGATCGCCGGGAACTCGCTCTCCTTCCACGCCTTGGCCCGTCCCGTCTGGGCCTCACCTTCGTCCTCATCGTCTTCCTCTTCGCCACTGCTCCGGTACAATACCTGGAACGTGTGCCCGTGCAGGTGAAACGGATGCCGGCCATCGTCCTCGTTGCGCAGTACAATCTGTACTGTGTCACCGCCTGCCGCTGCCGCTGCCGCGACATCACGACCATGCCGAGCCGACTTCTGAGACGGCTCACCACGGGGGCCTTCGAGGACGAAAGTGTTGGTGTACCCTCCGTAGATCCTGCGGTCACGGACCAGGTCCTCCGGCGCGGACAGGGCCGTGTACAGCGTCGGCACCTTGGGCGGCGTGTACGTGATGTTGTTGAAGAAGGCGTAGTTCCTGCCGTCGCGAAGATTGTCCATCTTGACGACGAGCTCAATGTCGTGCTCCGGCCTCGTGGGCGGTGGGAGCAGCGGCATGCGGTCGTAGGGCGTCAGCGTGAAGTCGTCGATGGGCGTGAAGGACGAGACAGGCGAGGCGGCAGGGAGCGGATGGGCGGGCGAGTAGACGAGGTGGCCCGTGACGTTTGGGTTGAGGGATGCGGGCATCGCGTCGAAGAGGGTCGTGTCCATGCTGCCCACGATGGCAAAGTTCTCCCCGACGTCGCCCTTTCTCGTCCTGAGCAGGAAACTGCACCGCTGGCCCGCCGACAGGTACAGCATCTCCGCGCGCGCGGGCTCCGTGTAGACGCCGTCGAGCTCGACAATCTCGACCTCGTGGCCCTCGATCCAGACGTACTGCGACGCAAAGGCGCCCATGTTGACCATGCGCACGAGGTACGTCTTGCCGGGCTCGACGCGCACGCCGACCTCGCCCGACGCGGCGTCGTTCATGAGCGCCGCGTCCGGCACCGGCTCCGCGCCCGTCGGGTTCTTCTTGCTCATGAACCGCGGGATCAACGTCGTCGCCATCTGCTCGTGGTACCAGTCCGACAAGGTGAGGACGACCTCGTCGTCGTACGCAAAGGGGATGTCCGGATCCGTCACGATAAAGGGGCCCCGCAGACCGTCCGGGTACTGGCCTCTGCTATGCGAGTGGTACCAGTACGTGCCCGGCTGGGTGACGTGGAAGTCGTAGGTCAAGGTGCCGCCCGGGGCGATGGGGCACTGCGAGACGCCCACGGGCCCATCCATGTGGGTGGTGCCGTTCATGAAGAGGCCGTGGAAGTGCAGCGACGTTGTCTCGTTGCCGAGGCTGTTCTTGACGTGGATGACGACGCGGTCGCCCACGGCCGCGCGGATGGGCGGGATCGGCCAGGCGCCGTTGATGCCAATCGTCTGGCGCGGGAACTCGCCCGTCGGGTCCGCCGTCACCCACCCAATGTCAAAGTCATAGCGAACCGTGGCGGCCTGTGAAGTCCATGAGAGGAGAGAGAGTGCGCTTCCACCCAAGGTGAGCAGCCGGGTGAGCGAGGGCGCCACCATGGTCGAGGTGAGTGTGTGATGGTGGCTGCAGAGTGTGGACGTCTGCGTGTATGTGTGTGCGTGTCGTGAGGAAGGGAGGTCGGCCCACCGGGTCAGAGAACGCACGACAGTGTGACGACGGTGGAGATGAGCGCTGCTGGCCGCCTCGGGTCCACCGGGTGCCGGATGGCAGGCCGAGAGGGTGTGGGACGACACAAGAGTATGAGAAAGCTCCGGATCAGGGGCTGGGGTAGCAAGTCATCCCTGCCTGCCCGTGTGCTGCGGTGATCGAGTCCAGCGAGACCGTGACAGAGAGCTTCGAGCGGTGGAAGAGGCGGCCGGAGGCTCTTCTACGCTGTGTCTTTGTGGTTCTCGATCGAGACTTGACGTCTGCAGGCGGATCTGATAAGGCGGGAGGCCGTTGGGGTCGGTGCGGGCTGGTGTCACGAGGGCGGGAGGGGCCTGCGAAAACTCTGCCCGGCAGAGCGGAGCGATGATCTTATCAGATGGGCCGGTACTGTGCTGTACTGTAGACTGGAGTGCGCTGCAGAGGGGAGACGGCCCCTGTGTGTACAGGGGGTTGTCCATTGGAGAAAAGACGAGGCGCAGCCCCCCGACTGGTGACGAGAAGCCGACTTCTCAGCCGCACAACAACGAGACAATTGAAGCGTCGCCCGTCCTCGCTGAATGCTGAGTTGGAGCCACAGACCTGTGTACCTTTTAACTCCTGCCGTGCCTAGCGCTGGAGCTTGAGCTGAGCCCGTGCCAGTGTCGACTCAGGTTCTGCCACGGAGCAAAGCCCACCACCCGCCGAAACACGGCGGGCTCCCCTCCCTACACCACCTGACCTCCGCCTCTTGGGTCCCCGGTTTTATTTTTATCTGATCCTGGAACGTGCCATTCCGAGCCGAGAGCGCCGCCCGCCGCACTGCGGCACATTTCCCGGCTTCTGCCCTCATCCGTTCGTCCACCGACCACGGGACACTTGGACGCGCAACAACAGCATCCATCACCAGCATTTCTCGTGATCCGCAGAGTGCTGGACCATCCACAAGGAGGACACAGTTGGTGGCAATCAGTCAGCCTACCAGAGATGCGCTGGCGGGACTCGCCTTGACCCCTTGCAGCTTCCAACCATGCCGGACCTCTTCTCCGTCCCCGTCTTCTTCATCATCTTCCGCGAGACGCTCGAGACCTCCATCATCGTCTCTGTCCTACTCGCCTTCCTCAAGCAGACGCTGCCCAATGCCTCGGATGCCGCCCTCGCGCAGCGCATGCGCCGCCAGATCTGGCTCGGCACCTTTTCGGGCTCCGCCATCTGCCTCTTCATCTCGGCCTGCATCGTCGCCGTCTTCTACCTGACCGAGACGGACGCCTGGAGCTCCACCGAGTACTACTACGAGGGCGCCTTTGCCCTGTTTGCCAGCTTCATCATCACCGTCACCGGCGCCGCCCTGCTGCGCATCAACAAGATGCAGGAAAAGTGGCACGTCAAGCTGCGCCAGGCCATCGAAGACGGCGACCGCCGCAAGAGGCGCATGAAGCGCGACGCCCGCAACGGCGGCGGCGGGAGCGGCGACACGGGCAACGGCAACGACGCGCAGGGCTGGCTGGGCCGCTGGATGAGCCGCTACTTCATGTTTGTCCTGCCCTTTGTCACGGTGCTGCGCGAGGGCGTCGAGGCCGTCGTCTTCATTGCCGGCGTCACCTTCAGTGCGCCCGCCGAGTCGGTGCCTCTGCCCGTGCTGACGGGCCTTGCGACGGGCAGCTTTGTCGGGTGGTTGATCTACCGGTGAGTTGTCTTTTTGCCCCCTGATTTCCCCCATCTATGTTCTCTACTAGCTTCTGAAGAGAGCCCAGAAAAAAGACACTAGATGCTAACTCGCCTCCAGTACCGGCTCAACATCACACCTCCAGCTCTTCCTCGTGGCCGCCACGTGCATCCTCTATCTCGTCGCCGCGGCCCTCTTCACCCGCGCCGTGTGGTTCTTTGAGCAGCAGCAGTGGAACATTGCCGTGGGCGGCGACGCGGCAGAGGTCGGCGTCGGCCCAGGCTCGTACGATATCGACAAGAGCGTGTGGCACGTCAACGTGAGTAAACCATCCTTGGCCCTCCCCCATGCCATTCCAGACACCCTTCATCGGCGCTCTCCTTATCCAAGACTCTTCTCGTGCATGTCACGGATGTTTCCCCTCTCCCCTTCCCCCTTTTTGCTCCCAGTCTCACACGCTGACCTTCCCTCCCGCGGAAAAATAGTGCTGCAGCCCCTACATCAACGGCGGCGGTGGCTGGGGCGTCTTCAACGGCCTCTTGGGCTGGCAGAACTCGGCCACGTACGGCTCCGTCATCTCGTACAACGTCTATTGGTGGGTCGTCATCGGCGGGTTCCTCGCCATGCGCCACCGCGAGGTGAAAGGCCACTGGCCGCTCATGCGCAAGCGCAAGACTGTATGAAATCACGTGTCGTCGTAGGGCTGGGCTTGGGGTGGAGGCAAATAACGATAAGAAATTGACGTTGGCATGTTGGGCCTGAGTAGTGTGTGACTTGGCCAGGTGCATTGCTTTTTGATTACAGAGGATCGGGAGCAACATTGCCGGCGTGCTGCTTCGTCATAACAACCATAGTAGGAGCTGGTCAGACAGCAACTCCGGCAGTATGTGATCGGGACAACCAATTTCTGGCTTGAAGCAAAGTATGTATACCTCGAGTACAACACACACATATGCACCTGAAGCACGTTGAGCAAGAGGTTTAGACTTGCGTCGGCGCAGATGTGAGGCTAGCAAGAAAGCAGTCGATAGCATTCCGGCCTGGTATCAAAGCATGGAAACGTGGCGGAAACCCCGAGGGCCTCGATTTACCTCATATCTCTCTAGGCACCACGGCTGATCGACGAAACTTTCAGGTCGTGCGCCTGTAACGGATCAATGCAGGAATCGGTTGCATTCTTTCATGACTGGTCTATCATGTCGTGTCTATATGCCCATCTGAGTATGTATCTATGTGTGCAAAGTATGTACAAGAAGTCTGTGGCCCTGCTGTGTCAAGGCCCAAAATGAAACAGAAAGTGGTCGTGAAAGCGAGTGTCAGAAGTGGTCGTAAGAGCGAGTGTAAGAAGTGGTCGTAAGAGCGAGTGTAAGAAGTGATCAATGCTTCTGCAGATCAGCCAGACTTTTAGCGGCCATCGACGTCCAAGAAAGACAAAATGTCGTCCTGTGACGCGGAGTCTCCCTTTGCTAAGTTGCTAGCTGGCGAGGCCGTTTAGATCTTGCGAGGGACGTTCTTGCCGAACTCGCCAATGTAGTTGCCTGCGTTGAGGAGTCACGTTAGAAAACCAACTGCTCAGGCCTGTACTGGAGGACAGCAGCATCCACTCACCAGGAGTGCGGTAGTTGCACTCGAAGAAGTAGGCCTTGCCGCCGTCGCAGGTCGTGTAGGCGCAGCCGACCTCGTAGGTGCTCTTCCAGACGACCTGGGTAAAGTGGCCCCAGTCGCCAAAGTTGTCCATGTTGGGCGTGGCAACGCCCCACTGGGTGAACTTGCTGATCTCGCCGTACCAACCCGTGGTCACCATGTCGCCGAACGTGGTGATGGCGTTGGGTGCCGAGCCGCCGGACCAGCCGACCCAGCCGAGGTTCTGGCCATAGGCGCCTTCGCTGTTACAGAGGAGAGAGTGTGTGTTAGCTGGGCTGGCACTGTTACGTTGTCGTGAGACGGTCGAGATGGGTGTATCACACATACACCTTGTGCTTGAACTCGCAAGAGTTGGTGTGGCCCTGGGCAATCTTGGCCAGCTCGTCGCTCCACTTGAGGTTGGAGACGCCGTGCTTGGCACGAGCACTGTTGTGGCGGTCAAGGACAGTGTCCTTGACAGTAGCGGCCATGCCAGTGGCAGCACCTGCGAGGAGGACGAGAGAGTATTTCATTGTTGCGGTTAGGTGAGTGTTGGGTTGTGGAGGGAGAAGTCGTGTGGTTCTGATGAGTTGTTGGATAGCAGATGATGATGATGATGATGAGGATGAGTTGGAGGTCTTGTTGCCGAGATGAGGAGGGAGTTATGACCATTACATAGACTTTCTCGTCGCTGAACAGTCCTATATTGCGATGTCTTGTTTCTACCAATGTGGTGATGATACAGCAGTCCGACTGGGTGGCCCCAATCTCGGCGTGGTGAATGGGTGCCTGTTGCACTTTGCTGGCTGGTGCTTTTATTTGGTGTGCAGACCAGCCAGGGTCGCCGCAGCCACCCGAGCACCGAGTTACGGAGCAATAGAGACCTCTCGGCCGGGACAGGGATATGCCCACGATGGGATGAAAATTGCACCCAACATGGCCTCTCAATACGCTGTCCTGTAATCCGACGTATGCGTACATCCTGGCAGGAGCACGTCCGTATTTCTGCTCAGGTGACCACGGTTGAAACCCCAGAAGAATGCCAGAATTCGAGACGAACTCTTTCATGCCTCATCGTGCACGACGTTGATAGGATTATGTAACGGCTGTCCAGCTTGTTCCAAGTGCGTCTCGCCGCAGGCAATCTGCACGGTCCGTCTTTGAAGATCCGCGACCCCTGTCGAACGTCGATTCCCGGCCCCCAAAGGAGGCATGAGTAGCAGGCATTGTTCCCCAGACAGGGTATGTGCGGACCACCAATGATGACAGCCAGCTCCACATGTAACATGCCGACCGGCGACTACTACTGTGTATGACACCCACAACGCCTCCCTGTACGACGTTGTAAAGGAATCGTCACCTTCGGAATAGTTAGCCCGCCACCGCATCCCAATGCAGAAGATTGTCTGACGTAAACGCGTGGACGAGGATCTTGGATTGGTTCTCTACAACGCCCGATGCGGCCGCGCGTTGTTCCACATCTGCAAGGGCGTTTCCGGTCAGCTCGGGGTAAGGCTCAAGCTCGTACGCAGGTCCACAAGGGACCGAGCTGAGGTGGCTGGCGGTCTTCAGCTGACGGGCGGCGCCACTCATCTCGAAATGGTCCTCTGAGCGACGTGCTTTCGCGCGTCTATCAACGTTGTAAGGCATGATCTGGACTTCTATATTGTGGCTATGATAATTCCTTCGATGCTCGCTACAAGGTTCCCATTCATCCTCGTAGGGCTGAGAGGCCTCTTTTCCGGTTGTTGCGCCAGATGACCTCGAGAGTCTTCTGCGCACTGGTGCAAGGGTGCTATTGACAATAGACGGCCAGGTGTGCAGCAGGACCATTGCGCAGTTGACCATGTGGGAGCATGGGTGCTCTGCAATCATTCGCGTTCATGCTTCACCGTCATTTGCGGTTGAAGTGATCTCGCTCTCTCACAAAGCTGGAAGCCGGCTTTGAGATTTACAGTAGGCCAAGTCGCAGCACAGCACAGACGATTCGACACTCAAGCCAGGTGGTAGGTGACTAGTGCCCACCCGCCCGCTCACGACGAAGCCTGTAATTCCTGCATGCATTTTATGTATCATCTTCCTGCCTTATCATCTGGGGTGCTCGCAGTGACCAGCGTGCCCACCGCATTGCAACTCCGTCATGAACCTCCGCGAACTTGACATTATCCGCTAATTCAATGTATTTCTGCAAGCTGTTATGGCTGGCGGCAGCAGGCTGAGAATGGTCGAAACGTCCGCCCTGGTCCGCAATTCTGCGCAACTGCCGGCTGTTGGAGGTGATCGCCGTCAATTTAGCCGGAGGCGGACCCCCGCGCACTCCGTTCCACCGTTGTCTTGTGCTGAGGACGATACATGGGTTCGAGCGTCTCCAAGGTTTGGGTCTTGGCGGCATGATGACGGCATCACTGCCTGTACTTTTAAGGCACTCTAGCATCAACATTGAGAAGCAGTATCTGAAGCTGTCACATCAGGGGAAACCAAGTCTGACCAGTGATTCGCTACGCTGACAGTGCCCATCTCAGGAGGTCCCATCCTGCACGTGGAAGTATCCGGATCGTGGGGAGACCTCCGCTTCCGCGTAGCGTCGCCATCTCCACTCTCGATGGACTGCCGATGCGGGGAAAGAAAAGCGGCCGATCTCGACGACACCCTGCTTCCCCCAATCGGGTCTCGAGCTGTTATGAAAAAAAGGTTGTACCGCCAAGGTCGGTAGAAGTGACCCCGACTGCGATATTAGCTTGTTTTCCCTTGTGACACAGTGCCGATCCATAGATGTATATAATGACGCCGCCCCAGCCGGTGTGGACGGACAAGCAGTCGCACAGGAAAATCGCCTGCACAATCACCAGCTACAGACGCCACCAAGTGCCGCATCGCGTCTGATTCTGTATAGACTCCTTCAACATGCGGGCATCAGTAGCAACCGCCCTCTCAGCGTGGGCGCTGGCAACCACCGCGTCGCCGCCTCACCCACCAGCCGGAGGGTCCAAGCCAGGGCTCGGCCTGCGCAAGTTTACGAGCCTGGTCATGTTTGGTGACAGCTGGACCGACTCTGGGCTCCGTGACTATCAGCCTGATGCCAGCGGGAACATAGGGAAGCCAGTACGTCAGGGCCGTCCTCACGCAGTTTCTTCTGGGTTTCACTCCATGGCAACATCACAACTGACTTTGGTCTTCCGTACACAGTCCAATAACGCCTCCACAGGTGGCCGCGTCTGGCCTCAATACGTGGAGCAATATGCCGGCGTGCGCTCCTACGACTACGCCGTGTCCGGCGCCATGTGCGACGGGACCTACGGCACCGGCTCGCGCAACGGCATCAAGCAGAACCAGCTGCCCACCTTCCTCTCCAACAGGGCGGCCGTCAACCCCGTCACCCACCGCCCGGCGCTCGACATCCCCGTCCAGGAGACCGTCTATGGCATCTGGATCGGCACCAACGACCTCGGCAACGCCGGCTGGCTCGCCGAGTCGCAGCAGCCCCGCACGTTACCCCTGACGGCCTACACGGACTGCGTGTACGCGCAGCTCGACGCGCTGTACGCCTCGGGCGCCCGCAGCTTCGTCGTCATGAACCAGGGCCCGATCGACCTGATCCCGCAGTACGCGCTGCCGGAGAACGGCGGCGTCGACGCGCCGCGCTTCTGGACCGACAAGCTGCGGTACAATGCCAACATTACGCAGACGAGCGAGAAGATGCGCGAGTTCATCGCCCTGGTGAACGAGGTGTACGATCTGCGGACGCAGGTCGATGTGCGGCTGAGGGGGAGGTACAAGGGCAGCCAGTTTGCCGTGTTTGACACGAACGCCTTGGTGAGTCGCTCTCTCTCTCTCTCTCGTCATTCCTGTTTCCGGCGTGATCGCACCTCGGCCCATCCGGTGTCGGGAGATGATTTGAGCACCTACTGACACTGGCTGTCCATGGAACCACTAGATGACACACATGTGGCACAACCCTTCGGAGTACTTCAACGGCACGGCGCCGCTCAACGTCACCTCGTCGATCCGCCAGTGCGGTGCGGCGTGCAGCGCGCCCGAGGTCCGCGACAGCTACATGTGGTACGACGAGCTGCACCCGTCGGAGCAGACGGACCGCGTCGTGGCGAGGGAGTTTATCGAGGTTGTGAACGGCAAGAGCAAGTGGGCGACATATCTCACGGGCTGATCTTGGCCAGGTCTACAGTACATGTAGGAGCAGTGCCTGCTTGGAGCATGGTCTGGCCGCGGAAAGAAGGCAGGGTTGTGACTGATTGTTTGTTGGCGAGAGGACGTGTTCAGTCTGTAAAGCGAGCCATTACATTTGCCGCAATCGGCGGCAGCCGCACAGGAATCAACACTAGATCGACTTGGTTGTATAGTGTATTCACAGTCATAGTTTGTGGGTCTGACACTCATTCACGGCTGCGAGACCGGGCCTCGCAAATTGCTGCTGCTTACCAAGCACATCTTGAACTCGGCCCTGATAGTGGAGTGTCGGAGAATGGCGATCCAGGGATCCAGCACGCCCTTGGGATGACACGACCACTATAGCCTATCGCATGTCCTTGCTCTTCTTCGGTCGGCGGCGCTGCGTCTAGGTGGTAATGGACAAGGGAATGCACTGCTGGCTCTAGTCCTATTTAACGCGCGTCTTCCCAGAGCCAGAAGACCTACTGAATGCCCACACAAGCTGCCAGAAAGCCAACCCCATTATACACACACCATGCCACTGGAAGTCCGGCCCCTTGAGCTCGCAGACTTCGCCACCCTCATCGGCCATGCAGACGCTGGCGAGCCGGGCGACGACCTCGTGGCGCCGCCATGTCCCGTGTCCTGGCCAGTGAAGACGCGTGAGGAGGCCCAGCTCCGAGCACGGTGCCATTTCACATGGCAGCGCCAGCGGTTCCTGGAGGACCCGTCGGTGCGGTACGTCAAGGTCGTAGACACCACCGGCACCAGCACCACCAGCACCGACCCCGGCGCTGGGAATGACGACGCAACAGCCAGAGAGGAGGAGGAGAGCGACGAGATCGTGGCCGTCGCACGCTGGCACTTCTACCCGAACGGGTACGACTACGAGCGCGAGAAGCACTGGGAAATGGCCCCCTCGAAGCTGAGCGACTCGGATGCTGCCGCCGCCGCCTGCGACTACTACCCCCCGCCAAACTTCAACGTGGCCCTGCACAACCACATCCTCGGCTTCCGCGATGTGTTCCGCCCGCAGTGGATTCCGTCCGACAAGCCCGCCTGGGTGCTCATGCACTGCGTGACGAGGCCGCGACACCGCCGGCGCGGGGCCGCGGGGATGCTGGTGCGCTGGGGCCAGGAGCAGGCGCGGGAGATGCCGGGCGGCGAGGGCGGCGGCGGCGTGGCCGCGTATCTCGAGGCCGGCGTGCAGGGAGCCCCCGTGTACGAGAGGTCTGGGTTCGCAGGCGTCGGGGAGGCGAGGATTGTCGATCTGAGTGGGTTTGAAGGGGCTCCCGTGAAGGAGTTTAGGATGAGAAATATGCAGTGGTTGCCCTGAGCCTAAACGGAGCGGGAACTAGGGTGTAATTCAAGGTCCTGATTCTATCTGTCACCTGCAGGGACCTGGCTGGGCTTCCCTTAATAGACGAGTTGGGTAGAGACGCGTCAAATGGAATCCTTTGTCGGCAAAGTCCGCGCGTCGAGATTGTTCGAGAGTGCGCTAGCCTGTAAAAGGAACACCTTTTGTTGGAGGCGAGAAAGCTTCGGCCCTAGTGACCAGGCCAGCCGGGGTCCACTCTCTCTGTCTCTGTCTCTTGTCTTTTTCTCTCTCGCTCGCCCTCCGCCGACGCTGTGTCAAGGGGTGTTCCCGATTGGGAAGTCCTTCTCCCACAGCCCCGGCCCCGGCCCCGGCCAGTGACGCCCTCCGGCCACCAGCACAGCAGCATCCACAAGGCAGCATATGCCTGTTTCTGAATCATGCAAACCACCAACGGCCGCGGCAATACCCGCCTCGAAGGATTTTACGGCTTTATCACGCCGCACGATGGTGATGCCCGGCGCGAAGCCAGGCCCCAGCCGACTTTGGCCGCCATGTCGAAGGCTATAAAGAAAGCTCGGGAAGCGCTTGAGAATATGGACATCTCTTGCTCGAACCATCAAGCACTCTCATCACAGTCAACACAACTACAGTCCAACTTAAATCGTCTTAGTAACCACTTTACACAACCATCAACATTATGCCTTCCATTCCCACATCCCTCGTCGGCAAGCCCATTGGCCCTACAAGCCTTGGCCTCATGGGCATGTCTGGCATCCACGACATGCCCTTTGACGAAGCAAACAAGGTTCTCGAAGCTGCTCTCGAGCTCGGCGCCAACTTTTGGAACGGCGTAAGTGTTTACCTCCTCTCCTCCCCCCTTCACACTCTCATCTCTGACTCCCATGTTTCCCTCAAAACAGGGCATCTTCTACGGCACTCCCGAGCGCAACTCGCTGCACCTCCTCGCGCACTACTTCAAGACCCACCCGGCCGACATCCCCAAGGTCGTCATCAGCATCAAGGGCGCCTACGACCGCTTCACCCACATCCCCGACGGCACGCCCGAGGGCGTCCGCGCACAGGTCGACCTGGCCCTGTCCGTCCTGGCGCCCGCGGGCATCACCACGCTCGACATCTTCGAGTGCGCGCGCGTGGACCCCAAGACACCCATCGAGACCACGGTCGGCGCGTTCGCCGAGCTCATCAAGGAGGGCAAGATCCGGGGCTACGGGCTCAGCGAGGTCAGCCCCGCGACGGTGCGGCGCGCGTGTGCCGTGCTCAAGCCCGCTGCCGTCGAGGTCGAGGTGAGCATGTTCTCGCGCGAGACGCTGGAGAAGGGCGGCGTCGTCGATGTCTGCCACGAGCTCGGCGTCCCCGTCGTGGGATACGGCCCGCTCGGCAAGGGCTGGTTGACGGGCACGCTCAAGACGCTCGACGACCTGCCGGCCGACGACGTGCGCAGGCACTTCCCGCGCTTCCAGCCCGGCGCGTTTGAGAAGAACGTCGAGCTCGCAAACAAGATTGAGAGCCTGGCCAAGCGCAAGGGCGTCCCCGTCGCCGCTGTGGCCGTGGCCTGGGTCCGCCAGGTCGCGGGCGCGGTGCCGCTGCCCGGTGCGTCGAGCGTGGCTCGCGTCAAGGAGAACATGACGGTGGCCGAGCTTACCGACGACGAGATCAAGGAGATCCAGGGATACCTGGACACCGCCGAGGTTGCGGGACACCGCTACCCTCCCGTGTTCCAGGGCCTGCTGAGCGGCTAGAGAGGTGTTGTGGTGGTGGGATATTTCTGAATCAGGGGGAGGAATTCTGGATGTCGTGTAATATAGAATGAATGATGGTCGTGAGACACTATCAACTGTGTAAGGTTTAGTCATCGATTTGAGTACTCATTCCTTCGGTCCAAACTGCATAGGTGCTGGGATAGTGGTCATGTTACATGTGGCTATAAGTGAGCGAGTCTCAGCGAGCCCTGCCCAGGCTTGCCGCGGCCACCTGGCTAAGGCGCCAACGTAGGTGCATCCGGAAGCACCCGTACAGTCCTCGCTGAGGCATGGACTTCGAGAGGCAGCAATATCATGTCTCGCAGGCACATCTTGACCTAAACGGCTGCAACAAAATGCGAGACAAAGCAAAGCACCAACCGGCAGGGCCCGAACATTGGGTAAAAGCAACAACACAACGCACAACACCGGGGATTCGCTGGTCTTCACTGGCTAGCTACTGAGCTGGCGGTAAAAAGCCTTGGATGCAGGGTAAGTGATAACCATCAATGGAAAGACATGAGGTCCATATACCCATAAGACACTTTCCCTCCACATGTCTTGGTGCAGTAGCCGCGCCACAATTGCAAACTGGCCCACTCATAAAGGCCTTTTTTTAACACAAACACGCCGTTTTAACTAGTTCGTTGTCCTCATCTATTTTGGCACAAGACTCCGTTGTAACAAGTCGCCAGAGCAGGGGTAGCATACATAATTACGCGGCACTGGGGTCCGCCGAGGTTAAACCAAACTTTAACTTTAAGTAGCACGGACCAAATCATATCAATACAAATACTCGCGACAGCCTGAGCCGCGTTATCCGTGTCAATCTTTGGTGTGCCTCATTCAACAACAGGAACATCGAACATTAGGACTGCGCCGCCGAATACAAAATTTCATCGATAGCCTCAACTCTTGACTACACATCCAGTCCATATACGGCCGCAAACACTGAGAGGAACAAAAGATTGAAAACTACAAGAACAATGGCAACGCTTAGCATTCCTGTCTCCCAATCCCCCGCACTCCTCGGCCTTGCCGGCTTCGCAACCCTAATGCCACTGGCCCTGGGACTGATCGGGACCGTCTCCCCCGCGACTGCACTCAAACTCTTCGACTTTGACGACAAGAAACTCAGCCCCGAGGCACGCAAGCTGGGCACGAATCTGATGTTATTCCAGAGCAGTCGGGATCTATTCATGGCTGCGGTGAACCTTACGGCGTGGTGGTATGGCGACAGGAAGATGTTGGGGGTCATTGCATTCGCGGGGTGTGCAGTTGCGGTCAATGATGGATGGATGAGTGAGCGGCAGCTGGGAAGGGGGGCGTGGAAGCATGTTATGTGGGTGCCCGTTGTCGGGAGTATGGGGGCTGCGTTGATGGGATGGTTTGATTGAGTGTGATGGGTGAGTGGGATCCGAGGTTTTGAGTACCAGCGTATGTCCACAACATGAGGAGGAGGAGGACTCGGCTCAGGGAGTATTCTTTCGAGCAACACTTGACTACAGGCCAAGACAAGTCTGGACCAGCTTAGCCAAGTTCTCCAATTCGTGAGCTGTAATGGGGCTGACTTTGAAAAGACCAACGTATTCCGCTAAGAAAGGAGTTACGAAGTTGTAAAAGAAGAGTCAAAGCACAGCACCACCGGCAGGACCGGAACGGAACAAAAACATTGAGCAAAAGAACTACAAAAAACGTGCAACACCGGGGATTCGCTGGTCGTCACCGACCAACTACTAGTCCGGCGGTATCAAGTCTTGTGTGCAGGGCAAGTGGCGTCCGCTTCTGGAAGACATGAGGTCCGTAAATGGAAGGCACTTTCCCTCCACCTCTCTTGGCATAGCGACTGTGCCACATTCGGAGTTGCAATACCGCCCGACTTGCAACGCTATTTTCGACACTGGCGAGCCGTTATGGGCACTCCGTTACGGGCATCCGTTTTCCCAGTGCCGCGCAATTCCGTTTCGATGAAGATATTATGTAGTCGCCCGTTCACGCACACATCTAGCTTTATAATAAAGCGATGCATGTGACCGCAGTATGTTGTGGACTTCCTGTCGGACATCCTCAGCTTCGTCTTCGAGAAGGGTTGCAACAGCTGAACTATCTCGGTCGGCCGTAACAACTTTTTTCTCATAGAGATCGAACAGCTACCTGTCGCACAACCCGATGCTCATGCTCAAGACGGGTCGCGACAGCTGTGATCGTCTCTAGTGGTAGTGCCGACTCTGCTTGAAAGACCTTCAATTGCTGCCTTTCGGGCATCCTAATCCTCGTCCCCACCATGCGGCGACAGCCGTAATCATTTCTATCAGCGATGCTAAGTGCGCTTAGAGAGCTTAAATCGAACTCTACTAGACGCTCCAATCCTATCCTCGAGCCGTGCTGTAATAGCCATGATCGTCTCGGGTAGTAGTGCCGGTTGCCCTTGTAGTGCTCGAATAGCTACCCTACGGAATCAAATCCTCATCCTCAAGCCTTACTGTTATAGCCTTGATCGTCTCGATTGGTAGTACTGCCTACGTTTGAAGGGCCGTGATCGCTAGCTCACGGACATTCCGATCGTCATCCCCGAGCCGTGCGGCGATAGCCGTGACCATCCCTATCGGTCCTGCAGATTGCGCTTGGAGGGCTTTCATAACTGCCCTACGGAAATCTCAACTCCTGTCATCGAGCCGTGCTGCAATAGCTCTGACTATCGTCAGTTGTCCACGAATCCTTACTTGTTGCGGGGCAGCAAGAGTCTATAATCATCACAACTATCAACGACTCCATGATCAAGACTGGTCAGCAATCCCGATTAGCTTTCCATACACTATAACAAAACTTGGAACCGGCCAATACGCGTAGGCTACAGTCCTCCAGCTGACCCCTGCGACGAACGTCTGGACTGTGTAAAAAACTACGATTCGCTCCTCGTGCGTTTACTTACTGGAGTGTCTTTGCGGGAAACTGGCACTCGCAAAAGTCCGCCTCAATGCGGCTGGAGACTATCGACTTCATCGCACTCGAGTTAGGAACTTCACCCCAAAAGCCACTACACAAATGATTGGTGACCCTGATTAGCACTTGCACCACCGAGTACTACTGATGCCGCACGTCCCCAGCTTCTATTAACTCGTAAGCTGTAGCGGACATGGACAATCCAACTAACTTCAAAGCCTTAAACGACGCCGTGTATGATGCTTCTCCCAGAGTGATGGCTGCTCGCGGAGCCGAAACTCGCAACACTGTCTCTGCGTCGGACTGTCCCGGGAGGTTGATCCATTAAGGCAAGCGTGGCCTCTGTCAGTAGCCCCTGCTCATTTTCGATATGCTTAACCCATGACGAAAGACCGAGGTGCTCGAGATAGTTGCATAGCAAAGTTGTTGGATGATTGACTAAATCATAAGGCGCGCTTTCATCAATCGCCTGCCATCTTGCCCAAATTTCAGGCTGTCTGAGGCGTGTAATGACCGTCAGCAGTAGCGGAAAATCGTGGCCGTTTATAGGCTGCGCAGCTTTGGCGTGCTCCCAGAAATAAGTCGTGATGTAGGAGAGAAGAGGCAAATGGCCACCAAGCATCTGAGATTTGCCAGCCTCAGGAAGAAGAAAATCGCGAGGCTGGGTTGTGCTCGACTCTTGTGCGTCAGGCAAATCCATTTGTCCGAGCGTCAGTCCATCCAACCATCGCTGAATAACGCTTTGGCTGTATTCATGGCCTCCCGACAAAGGCTGCGTGATGGTATCGCTGATCGTAGCAGGGTGTCCATCGTCCTGAACTTGCTGGATCTGTTGCCCCTCATGCAACATGGTCATTGGAGAAGAGTGTCTCATCTTCACACTCCGTGCGCGGTCAAGCTCGTCAGAATGTGCGCTGTCAGGCGCCGCGAATCTGCGCTTCTTTGTATGCGCGACTCCCTCATGTTCCATCGTTGGACTTGGACCCAGCGAATGCTTCGATTTGGTGTCGTTTTCGTCGTCACTGATGTTCGCCCATAGCTGGTCGTACAAAGCCTCGCGACATCGAATCCTCTCCTCTGCCAGTAGTGCATTATGACGTGCTTCAACATAGGCGTCCAGCTCCACAACATGTAGATAGTCGAGGCAATTCTGCATAATCAGCAGATGCTGTCTCGCTGTACTGCCGGGAAGAAAGGATTGTTTGTCAGAGGCCAGGAAGTCTCGCACTGATTCGTGCATGACTTTCACAAACCGACTACCGCCCTGATCCAAATCCAGTGATCCAGCACCAGCATCGACTGACATTAGATCCAGGACTTCATCGTGCTCAGTGGTGACATGGTGCTCGGCCGTCATGCCGGCCATGCCCTTCACCTCAACCAATCCGCACGTTAGTGTGCGTATACGTCGGGCAAGCTGAGAATGGTTTTCAGTGTAGGCGTCCGACTTACGCCACACATGTAGTAGTGTCCTCTTTTGGAAGACAGAGCTGAGGGCCATAATATGTTGCCACTCGTCTACCCGCAACGGAGTTTGCGCAAATACTGCCCATCGAAAGACAGAAACTGCGGTATGATGATCCTTGAGAACCACTTTTTGTAAGAGAAACTCGAACAGCGATTGTAAACCAAGTGGTACGCAATCGAGACGTCGAAGAAGAAAACGCGAATTATGGCCTCCTTCAATCTTTTCTAATAAATCATCGAGCACCAAAGTTGTCCAAAGGAAAGAACCAGAAGCCTTGCCAATCAGCTTCTTCCTCAAGGACAGCAGGACCGTGTCCGACTCGTGCAGGTGAGACCGAAGCCAATGATCGATCAAGACTTTGATGTCTGGAGAGTTATAGATTCCAATGTCCACGGTGGGGTCCGCACCAGTGCTGAAGGCTGTCACGAAGCGAGACGATATGCAGAATCGCAAGTTCGGAGTCATCTCTAAAAGTGTCCGCCAGAACATAAGTTCTTTTCTTTGATGGGTCCGTGAATCGCACTCGTCCAGAGCGTCGATGAAGACGACTACTGGCTGTGTTTTTATGAAAGCAAGTCCTTTCTTCAACAGCTGTTTGAGTTCTTCCAAGGGAATCTTTTCGGGAGATGCAGTCTTGTTGCCGGCGAGCATTGATAGAACAACTGCATTCCGCTGTGCGAGTTGGAACAAAAGGGCCCTGTACAGTCCGAGCATGTTTTTCTCGAGCGTCTGTCCCTTCGCATTGAAGAAAAAAGACAACGTGACGCTTTCGCGTCTTTTATCTCCTGTCTGTGAAACGATGGAGAGATGCTTCATCAGGACGGATTTGCCGCTGCCGGGCGCTCCTTTGATCCAGAGGATTGAGTTGTGCTCTGACTGGGGCATTCCACAATCCATTTGCCATTTGCGGTACTGGGACAGCTCAAAAGGCCACGAACAGGTCCCAGGAACTGGGTCATCAATCTCGTAGCGTCCTGTTTCGAGCTGGGGTGACCATAATTGTTGCAAATATGCTTGCTCCATCTCTAGGGAGTGCTGGAATTTTTGCGTGAGCCCGCGGTACTCACGATCGACTTCGTCGGAGAGCTGGTGTCCAGGCCTGGTGTCGCGGTCTTCGTGTTGCTGAGGTCCACGTACTATAAGTTGGATTAATGCCATGACGCTCACTATGGATCGCAGTGGAGGCGCCTACCTTGTCCATTGAAGATTCCATGAATCCTGTCAAGGGCATCATCAAGTCTCCTGGTAGCAGAACCAAGTCCCTCGCCATAGATGACGGGCATGCTTATCTCAAAGAGTCCGAGCATGCAATACACCTTGTCTTCTTCGACGGTTGTGAAACGGTGCCGCACCCAACGCAAGCGCTCCTGGCGAGAGTGCTTCGTTGGTACGAGGGATATCAAGGCGCCCTTTGGTATTGAGGTGATATCATGGATCATGTCCACGAGGGAGCTTTTGTTACCCAGCATCAATCCGTCCCGGGTGAAGAAGTGTACAGAGGAAGGGGCGAGTAGCTCCTGCAGCGTCCATCCACGAGTCCACCACTCGCTGGTCCTTAGCTGTGCCATTTTAACATCGAGATCCTGCTCACTGCCATCGATGTCTTCCAGGTACACATAGCAGCGGTCTGACCGTTGATACCAGCGGTACATGGAGTTTATGGCTTCGCTAAGCTCAGCACTGCTCGTCTTGTCGATGCAGCACGTGTCAATCCAGAAGTAGGCGAGGCCGTCTTTCGCCGCCTGCTTACGACAGAAATCGAGCTTGCGGTAGCTGGACTTGAGCTCGGCCTTGCCATCGCGGAGATCCTGGAAGGTCACCTCGTCGTCTTCGGGACCCCATCGGTGAGACAGGATGGCATATGGTGGGCACTCACTGCGCAACTGGCGCGTGAGAGAAAACGTGCCTGCGGCGTCAACGTGCACGAGTCGCATGGCCAGAAGCAGGACAGAAGATACAGCACGGTCAAGCGGCGTGATGTTGTAGAAGATTGCCTCGAGAAGTTGCGGTCTGCAGCAGTTCGGGACGCACGATGGAGCTGCTGCACTTGGGGGCGCAGCTTCCTGCGGCATCATGCAAGTGCTGGCGCCTGCGGTTGCCTTGACTGGTTCGCAATGCAGCGTGTCGCAAGTTGTGTGACCGCAGGTGCATAAGTAAGAAGCAAGCATGGCGCTGTGGCTCACGACTGTGGCAGGGCATGCGGCTACGGCGATGTGAAGGGGAATCGGGTACGGTACGCGGTGTGCACGGGAGTGCCCCGTGCTGGAATGAAGTGGAAGCAAAGGGGCATCTTTATCGGGATTTCATTCTATTATGTATAGAAGTGTTCCATGCTTGGTAACTTTGGGCATAGGGGGTTTCAGATAGAGTAGTGTACTTAGGGTGACCGAAGGCGATAGCCTCCGGGATCGTTACACACATAGTAAGGCGGCGGGCGGCGGGGCTGAAAACCGAAGTGTGGGTTGTGGCGTAAAAGGGAATGACTGGGCATTAACAGTTTCCGCCGCGCTCTGCTTGCCCATAGCGCTAGAGAAATGTTATTACCTCCGGACCGCAAGGGTCTTACGCTTGCCCTACCTTAGCCCCCCATATTCCATGTACGGCGGATTGGCCCGACGCGCCCAAAAGGATCTCACTCTTCTTGAAAAGGTAGTCCCGAGATGGTACAAAATGAATGGCAAAACGTACAACACCGGGGATTCGCTGGTCGTCACCGACCCAACTACTAGTCCGGCGGTATCGAGCTTGTGTACAGGGGAGCGGACGGGACCCTCAATTTTCTCGATCCTATGGTCGTACGTGCTTGGCTGAAGGCTTGTGACTGTATATAAATAACGGAGGGTGTGGGTGGATAATCCGTAATTGACCGTTCTTCCAAATATTTCCAGACGAGCGAGCGATTGTCTCTCTTATACCCATACACTAGCTAGTGCGGCTGTTCTGAACATACGACGAAAACGCTCTGTTGATAGGACCGTCTAGTAAGAACTAAGCGGATACCATAACGTGAGTCGTCGTGGTGAACCGAGACATGATTACCCGAAGCGCTCATTCTGCACTAGTAGCTTAGTAGAGGGCGTGCCATTTTTATTTGCCGAATAGTGACGCGCCCCTCCTACCGGCGCACCAAGGACGCTCTAAGTTGGGAGCGTAGGCTGGAGCAGGACCTCCTCGCAAGTGGAAGAAAAATATATTGTTGATGGTGCTAGACTGGTCGGCCTACTTCAAGATTCCACTTTTATGTGCAATCTGTACGGTTGAACGAAATAATTATGGACCAGAGCAATAGTGCATACCAAACTGTAGGCCATGCATTCTTTTCCGTTCAGTCAACGGGCAAGGACTTGGGCCTTTCTGAGAAACCCATGACCTTTTGGCTGCGCGCGATCTGGGCGGGTTCGTCCTAACCGGTCAGCCAACATGCCTCACCGGTCTGCCGGGGGCTCTCGTTTGCCTAACAGATAAGAAATAAGGCTATGACTTGGGCCTGCAGGATGCAGGCGACAAGCTGCAGGCTGCAGGCTGCAGGCTGTAGGCTGACATTATGTGCTTACATTCCATTTCAGGTACCATGTAAGAAAGTGCTAATGCACCAAAAGAAACAGAGCGGCGGTGGCGAGAAGCTTGGGAGAGGCACAAGGCTCCTCTTCATTTCCTCGCACCAGGCTGTCGCGATGCTTGACCGTCTGGTGGGATGGGCATACTCCTGTACATCTACGTAGATTACCGTGAAGCGCTTCCTACGAATGAATGCGAGACGCAGTTTCACCTGTATCGGGCGCGTTAGGGAAGCTGTGTCCAGAGCCGACTTGTTACATGTAGATGCTCACAACTAGTGCTGCCGCCCCCGCCGTCAGCCCTGTGATATGCCGGCCCTCGACGCCCTTGATCTGTATCTGCTCTGGATCATCATAATCAGGAGTGGGACAAGACTTCCTCTCCTGCAGCCCAATTCACTACTGGCTCCCCGTTACCCACTATTCCTAGGTGTGTGAGATCTGTAGCTTTTCGAGTCCTGTCTTGTATCTAAAGCCTCCCTGCACTGAAGAAATACAAACGATCAGCACGAATACGCCGACTTCCGACGTGATCATTGCTGTTGCCTACGAAGCCCTGTTATTACCTATCTCGCAGGAACACAACCGAGCGCCCGGCCCGACGCCTGACCCGAGAGGCTGCATCGTAACAACTCGGCCCGCTCTCACAAGCTGCTGATGTCAGCCTCCGGGTCGCTTCGAGCGTGACCGGCATCTTCGACCCCAATGCTGAGGACCCCCACAGGGCCCTGGCTACCACGCTATACCGCACAACCGCATGATTCCATCCACTGACGCACATTCACATGCCGCGTCCCAGCACCAACGCCAAGAAGAGGCTGTGGCCTCGATGCCCAACAAAGTCATGCGGGAATGACCAACTGCTTACCGGCCGGAGGACCCACTGCATCCTGGAGAAAGTATGAACAGGGGTCATTGCTGCCGGAATAATTAATAGATGGCCCCCAAAGAAGATAAAAAGAAGGCGACCAAAACCCCTGTCCCCGAAGGAAGAAAGAGGGCATAGACTTGACAGCACACCATATTTAACAATTAGTCATCTGACTACTAAATATACTGGCGCTGTCAGGCGCGCATATGATTCATTGTGCGACCAACACGGCTTGCCAGGGTCCCATGTTCTCCAGTTGCATTCACGGCATGCCGGCAGGGCCACCTTGTTCAGACAGTCGATCGAAGGAAGAAGAAGGGTGGTCTTGAGCCGGACAGATGACAATTTAACTGGCATATCAGGGATACACAAGATTTCAATCAGAACAAGTGCTATTACTCTTAAAAAGAAATGTATCGACTTCCTCCAAAACCTTGATAAAAATGTTTGCCTCGGCACACGCACATGAGAATGCAAGCTAGACTTCGTATTCTACCACCCTGGAAAAACACCTGCACAAGCCGCCCGTAGACTAGAATAATTTCAAAACATCCGAGACAAGGAAAATCTGAGCCCAATCAATCATGCTGCCTTTCTGCGCATTGCATTTGCCGCCTCCTTCTCCTGCGTCCTCTAGCATCAACCCCGCCGCGCCCAGCGCGGTCTCGGCCGTAACCTCGACGGCTGTCTCGTACGTCTTATCGACGCCATGCTCCATGATGTTTCCGACGGCCACGGGACCCGTCACCATCTAGACAAGGCCAGCCGTGGCCATACCGGTAAGCATGTCTCGCATGCGAGTCTTGTGCGAGACGCCGAGCCGCGCAAAGTGCTTGTCGAGGATCTCGCACTTCTTACGGGCATTATGTACGGGCACACCCGCGATGACAATGGCGAGGGCGCTGACGCCCACCGTTGGGATCAAGCTGATGCCGGCCACGGCGATTGTCGTGGCGTTGCCGTATATCGAGCGGGTGCAAGACTCCCACTCTCGCTGGAGCTGGTTCACGCTCATGGTGGCGCACTTTGCGTCGTAGTCGTCGCGGTCGAGCAGCATGTTGGACAGCCTGCAGCTAGCCGTTGTAGGTGAAGTTCGCGACGCGGTGGATATGATAGCTTTTCGCAGATGACTTGAGTTTGATGTCAATGTTGTGTTGAATTCCGCAGATGGATCTTTACAAGAATCGAGGTCGTTGGAGTGGTATGGACTGTTCTTTACTTGCAAGAGGAGGACTGTAGGCAGATATTTATAAGCAAACGAGGCTATGCCTCTGCTTCATCAACATCAGGGAGTTGCCCTCGGTCACGCCGTGTTCAGCCCTGTTCTTACAGATAGACGGCGGTACAAGGCAGACAAGGACTAGCAGTGGCAAACTGAATCGCCACGTGTGTAAGTCTCCTGTCAGCTCTAGAATCATCCTGAAACATCAAGTCTGTGCAGCTGTGGCTTTCGGCGTTGCCCGCAGCGCTGTGCCTTCTTTGCGTATGTTGAGGTTCAGTCTGTCATGAGCTGTCCAGCACCGCCTCGTCATATCTTGGGTGTTCATCCGATGGACCTCGCAGCCTCGTTCACCCGGCCCCCAAGGCTACGCAGCCACAGCCCAACACTCCCTCTCCTCATCCTGGCGTTCGTCCCTTGGACGCCAAGCCTCGTATATCTGGCCCCCAACGCTACGCAGCTGCTGTTACGGGACGGTGGTGGTGGACAAAGCTGACCACCGTATGCATGGCCTGATGACTCAAGGTTATCTTCGCTGTGCCCATAAGACTCTGGAACGAAATAGTGGCGGAAATACAAGGATCTAAGCCAGTACGATTTGTCATGTTCGGAGATACTTTGTTCGTTGCGCGCGGTGTAGCAGCGTTTTTGAAGTACTTGCATTCGTCACAGTCACTTGCCACCATCGCTTGAACAGGGAATCCCGAGGTACGTCGATGAGCGCCAGGATAGCATGGACGCCTTTATACCGGAGCCTTGCGGGCACAGCGAAGATACACGGAACCGATCGTGGGGGTCAGGCAGCTTCCCTACACTATACCCAAAACGGTAATTTTTCAATCTTAGATAATAATGGAGGGCGCAACCATGTCCATTTTCTATTGTCCCAAGGGCCCGGTCAAACAGCCTCGTCAGGCTCTTCTCTGTCAACCCGTCCTCGTGCAGGCCTCGACTGATCCCACTGCGCACCTAGTCAGTGTGACTATCGAAGTGTTTGCACGATGCACGAAGAGGGAGCATTCCGGGTGCAGTTACTAGCTGCTAATTCTGGTACCACGGCCCCGCTGCTGTAACTGCAGGACTTGCAAATGGTTTGTTTCTGCCTGTCAGTTCGTAGCATTGTGAATTCGTCTGGGCCGAGCAGATGTGCATCCGATGCATTCCGGCGCTGGTGATGGATGGCGACCACCGGGTGCGGCTGTTCATGGGTGTGTAGCCGGAAGTTGCACTCCCGGATGCGGGAATCGCGAGCCGATATACAGGGCTCTATGTCAGTAGGGTCGGCTTCCTAACATGGATGAATATGTGCTAGAAGCATTCTTGGCACTATTATTAACTGCACTGCCACACCACACTCTGGCCACATGCGTGACAGACAGATGCATGGCCAATGAGAGCACCACTACAACCGCCCATGCATCCACGGAGCGACGTTTTGAAACCAATTATGCAGAAACGTAAGCTCAGCAGAACCGCTAATCGGAAACAAACGACACAAGTGCGGCTAAGGGAGTCTTGTCGCAGACGGAGGCCTGGAGATTCTGCTCCGTCCCAGCCTCGTATAGGGTTCTCACGTGACAATGTTGGCTTGACGCGACAGCTACTTATCCGGATCGGAGCAGGCTTCTTCTAGGTTGGGAAGGGCAAAGACCGGCGAGGCTAGAAGGGACACAATGGTAGGCACCAGCAGATTAGCTCAGCCTTGCCGGAGGTCTCCGCAACGCCTTGTTCTAGAGCTCCACAGCCTCACAAGCATCTCCACGGATTGGGACTGTGTTCCAGACTATGCTCTTGGCCAAATGGCTTCTTCTCACCTAATGCAGCGAAGCAGTCTGGATCTCTTCGGCCTTCAGCACTGGAATTAGTCCAGAAACAACAGTGGGAGACCCCACCATGGAGTGAAGAGCCCGCTCGGGAGCAAACTTAATGGGATCGAACGCTTCGCTAATGGAGCTGACAGTATCGGATGCCCAAGTTCCCGGCATGGTCGATCCACAATTGAGCTTCAAGAGCAAAGGTTGGATAAGACACACCTGGATGTCGTTATCAACGGTTGTATGGCTCAACATGCTGCAATGGGCACACATAACGACAGTGCTTGGAGATGAGTCGCTGCTTCCAACCCTTCCAACCACGAGCGGCAATCCGAGATGCGAGCATGATCTCCCACACCATCCAATCAATTTAGAGCGACGATGACGTAGAGTCTCGCCCTGGTCTCGTTTCGGACTGGCAGACCTCGGCCCACTCCCGTCCAACCCCAGACGCTTGGGGCATGCAGGGCGGGGAACCCTGTCTTCCGGAGGACGATGGTGGTGCTCAACCCATGGAGAGGGCCTCCACAAGCACATCTAGATATGCTTGTGCTGCAGATCGATGTTCGAAAGGGCCAAAGGATCTTCGACCCCGAGTGATGTGGCGCAGTGCTTTGGTAACACGTGGAGATCGTGGGTGTTGAGTTGCACGTGCTCGCAAAGTGTTGCTTTTTGTGGCCCAGGATTGTCGCTGTGGGTTGCTGAATCTTTGTCCATGAGGCAGAGCCCTTTCATTGTTCAATGTGCGTGCCAGCAATCACTCATACATCGCTGTGTCCTACAGCTTCCATGGGCATTTGATGATTGCTGCCTCCGGCCTCGGATGACTCTGGTTTCGGGTAAGCCAGCCGCAAAAAGTACCCGGCATATCTTGTCCGCACTGGATCTGACCGTCTGGACACACGAGCACGCCTCACAACCATGAAACAAAACTGAGCAACAGATGAAACGAGAGTCTAGCAAGATTTGTGTTTACCGAAAGAGAGGGCCTCTCAAGCCTACTTCGATCACAGCCACCATGAAGCTCAAGACGGTCATAGAGCGCAGCACAGTCGCCGTGCTTGTCAGCTCGTCGCTTGCCGCCAGTGCGGCGAACAATCAGGGTACCGAGTCTCGTGTGCGGGGCCCCAGTGCGGCAGATGCCAGCACACGACAAAATTCGAGAAGAGCGAACTTCTGGGATGATGCCCTCAGCCATGACGAGAACGCTGCCTTGTCCAACATCGTCAGCACAATTGGATCATCCCCTGCACGGGAGAACGCGCCAGACGATTCCTCTTTGGCCACGACAACGAGACCCTCGTCGTTGTCGTCGTCCACATCAACGAAGAGGCCCAGCGCGACGCAGCCGCAGTCATCGCCAACATCGCCTTCAACAGCGACATCGCCCGGCGCATCTCCGCCGGCATCACTAAACTCGCTGTTCGACACGATCCTCGACGCGTTCACCTGCGGCGGCAAGCAGAATCTCTCGTCCACCTTCTCGGGCTTCTCGAACCTGATCAACGGGCTCGGCGGAGACCCGTACTTTCTCGACGCCGCCGAGGGCGCGCTGTACGGCAACTTCACGCTCTTCGAGACCCCAGCGTTCTTCTTCGGGGTGGGGGTCGGCGAGGGCGCCATCGTCGGGCTGAACGCGACGAGCGAGCAAGAGGCCGAGGCGTACGCTGCTGCTGCCGTTGCTGCGGCCAATGCCTCCACGAGTGGCGAGGGTGGCGGCCCTGGGACCACCCCGGCGAGTTTCAACCAGGTCGCGATACAGTTTGGGCGGGGACTCGTGAATGTCAGCCTCCCCGCGATTCTCGGCAGTGACTCGTCCGACTTCTTCGCCGGGTTCAACGTCAGCGAGCTTGTGCGGGGTGCAGGGGCCGGCTTTGCAGATGGGGTAGGCCTCGTGGTCGAGCCGGTGCTCGGGAGGACGTTTGACATCTTTGGTGTGTCGGTTGACAACGCGGAGGAGGTGGTTGGCGGGAAGGACTCGAAGGGGGTCGGCGCGCTGGCGTATGCCTTCTCCAAAGGGCTTGCGTCGCAGATTGCGAATCTGGGTATGGCAATCATCGGTATCCAGACCGATGAGACGCGGCCGATGTTGCAGAATGTAGAGAGGAGTGGTCTCTCTGGGGAAAAGGCGGGGGATGTTGACGACATCGAACATGGCACGATGCTCTCGTCTCGCGAGTCGACAGCTGCAAGGCATAAGAAACGAGACGCCACGGACACTCTGCTTGTCAACAGCTCCAAGACTGACGAACTCGTCTCAGGGCTTGCCCAGCTCGCGGTGTCCGAGCTGTCGTGTACCGGCGTGGGCGGTGCCGGGACAGTCCTGCTGAGCTTCCTCTCAGGGGGCAAAGATTCTGCGGTACCCATGATG
Source organism: Microdochium trichocladiopsis (assembly GCF_020744255.1). NCBI lineage: Eukaryota > Fungi > Ascomycota > Sordariomycetes > Xylariales > Microdochiaceae > Microdochium > Microdochium trichocladiopsis. Next base: position 1,010,149 of record NW_025763552.1, on the reverse strand, counting down.
CCTGATCTCGGCGGCTACACACTGCCAGACATCGAAGTCGTGGTCCGCAGCGACGACAATGTCTACGAGGTGAGCCTGAAGAGCCTGTCGGCGAGAGTCAACGGCTTGCCGCTCGAAAGGTTCATCGGGCTGTTGGCCGGGCATAGTGAGTCTGGTGTCTCTTACCAACCTTGGAAAGGCGTCGAGAACTGACCATCCCATCGCAGTTGTTGTCATCATGTTTGCCATGGTCGGGTTGTTCCCAGCTACACTCATTCTCGATGCCATGAACCGGCTTGCGGCGACAACGGGTATGCCCATCCACAACAGCGCGAGATTGGCTCGTGGGATGAAGGTCGTTCAGGGCGCCGTCATCCCAGTGCTCATGATTGCGGGCTTGGTGTTGGGGATTGTGACAACGGGCAACTCGAGGCATTTCAGAACACCACATGGGGTGAGTAGCCCTTCCCTTCTACAACTTACAAGAAATGTCCTCCGCTGGACGAGTCTGAGCGGACTTGTCCGAAGCCAAACACTGACCACCTCTTTCACTGTATATGCATAGATACTCGGCCTTGTCCTGACTATTCTTTCCCTCGCCCATAGTGCGCTCGCCGTGACCCGTGGCCGACGAATGAGCCCAACACACGACAACCCCGACTTGTGCAATGGCAACCAATCTCTCTCTCCCCATCAGAAGCGTGTTGACCCCACAGCATCCTCGGACCGCTCAGTCACCCCTTCAAATTCCCCTCCTCGCACCTCTGCGGCTACTATGGCAGCCGCACCGCCACTGCCGACCAGCCTCACAAGCCTCCTGTTCACCCTATTGGTCGTGGGCTTGTTGTTCGCGACCTGGATCACGGGGCTCGACGACCTGCGCACCATGTCCCTGTGCATCGTGCAAGCCACATCGCTCACTCTGGTCGCTGCCGTCGCGGCAATCTTGAACGGGCTGTGCGATGCGGCGGTCGTGGCAGTGGGGTTGGAGTGGTGGCTTTCACAGAGGACCGTGATGGCCGTGGCCCGCGGCATTGGCAATGATGTGAAGGGCGGCCAGCGGGCTGATAGTGGCCACGAGCACGGTGCTCCTGCTGCACTCGTTCCTTCTACGTCGGCTGCGTCGGCTGGGGCGGGACAGAGGGCTCAGGAGCGGCGGTTACATCAACCTAAAATCAGTATAGCGGGCTTCAATGGCCACAGAGCACGAACACAAGGAGGAAATGTCCATGGTAGCTATCATGACGCCGGAAAGGGGCAAGATGACATGGCAAATGGTCGACATAATGGTGCAATCGAGAGAGACAAGCCTGGGGCGAATCAGATCGGGTTTGCGGTCAGCAGTTCACCGGACGAGGACGATGTACGGTTCAGAGAAAAGGGGTTCTTCTGATGGGGTTGGTTGTTGATCATCGCATGAAATAGCTTGACTCGGTGGTACTTGGCCAGTTCTGGCCAAGTCTGGCTCGTTGTCAACGTGGCAGCAGACCAAAGAAAGTTTCGGCCAAACCGCCGTATTGCATTCTTGCCGTCCAAACATGCCCCTCTGGGTAGTGGCTCCCGCTCGGTGTAAGTAACTCGCAACCCCATGCAATGTCGATAGGTCGAGATAAGTAGTGGGTTCTCCCCGTTCCCTTTTCCTACAACCCAGACACAACCTCCCTTGATACCTAATGCCCGCAGAAGCACCGAGCAAACCCTGGGGTTAGCTCAACCGTGGCCCATGGTAATCGGCTTGGGCGGGCTGTGTGAACCCCTGGGCCTGTGGCCGTTGAGGCCGCGGAACAGTTTCAGCTCGACAAAGTCCAAAAAAGCCGATTCTGGGAAATGACCGGGCGGGTCACCACACGCTGATGTGAGGAATTAGGGTGGGCAGAACACGGGCAACAAAAGCGGCTGGCTGGCTGGTGTTTCGCTCAGACAACTCCAACGAGCAATCACGTTGATCAATCGTTATTACTATTTCGGCTTAGCACGCTTGTGGCACGACAATGCGGGGACACTTCATCTTTTCCTCATGTGGCTTGCATTGGTCAGATGAGCTGCACGCAAACCAAACCCCTAACAAGCCAAAGGCGAGACGGCAAGTCAATCTTGCGCGAGAAACTGTGTCCTGGTGAAGAGGTTGCGCGAAACAATCCAGACAAGTTTTGATGCTGCACACGGCCGCAAACAATGTCTCTGTTTTCTGCAGAGAACATGCGTTGCGTGTCGTTATTGGCGGTGATGTTGCTCTAAGTGACAGATGCGGGCGCTCGCACTACTCAGTATTTGCATATTCCGTGGTGATCACCCCCTGAAAGTCAGGCTCCCCCGGCGAAAAGCTATGGATTTGTAAGTCCGCAAACGCTCCAGTCTCTTTCCAGCGTGGCGTTGTTTTTGTGTCACGAAGCCAACACGCTATTCACGCCTCGTCACGATCAAATAAGCCGGAAATGTGAAATTGGGTGCTGTCAAATTTCCACAAAGCCTTGTAGCGGCTGCCGCCTTTTTTTTCTCCCCAGACGGACTGTGCGCGAGCTGGAAGAGCCGAGACCAGTAGTTCGACTGGAGCAAACGCCACACGTGGCCGTGCTAGGCTAGGGAGAGCATCCGGTCATTTTGGTAGCGCTGGGTGCTACCGGTAGCTGCCGCCACGAAGCCCACACAAAGCATGCCTCCTTTTGTCTACATAGTGCGGGCAAGTGGATGAAGAGAAAGGGGTCCCATGACCCGGAGCACTGGGCATGTCGAACGCTACAGCCCGGTCGGACCATTAGACATGGCGCAGATTGCCGGAAGTTGAGCTGAGTTGTGAGCGATTTTAACCCCCCGCCCGCCTTCCTCTTGTGCGACCACGGATGTGGCTTCATGCCGCCAGCTATTCAGCCGTCATCTGGCAATTTTGGTTCATTTGAGGAGCCGGAGGCGGCTTCCAGGCACTGACCTGAGTCATCATCAGCGCGTCCGAGTGACGTTCGATCATGGCCTAATTAGAACAGCATCTCCACGGTCATCGGCCCCCTGCAGCAGCTCCCGACGCTGAAACACCCAAACGTGCGTGTGGCTGGTGCGCCAACGCGGCCATCAGCCCGCCCGCGCCTCCCAAGGTTGGATTACCTGTGTGTGGTTGGCTGTGGCTCGGGGGTGGGACTCGGCTCACGCCGCTGTGCTGCCCGCCGGCTGGACAAGGGGGCGATGGAATCAGATGGGACCACGGGATAGGGAGGGAGAGAAATGCATTAATTAGCAGCGGGCTGCAGGAATCGGCATAGCAATCGCCTGGCTGAAAACACGGGTCTGTCTGGCAGGGGGGAGCCGGCTTGCTGGTGGGGACTGGCGGAAATGGCCGCTGGCCTGCCGCGAGAGGCCAGGCTCATTGTCTGAATCTGGGTAATACCGATATGTATGTGCTGCTCGCAACGGCCCACCAATAACTAGTGAGACCTGGGAGCGAGGAGCTCCCTATTGATTGTCCCGCCACGTGGAGGGGCCGCATCAATAGCCAGGGCCGCCATCGGATTAGTAAAGGGGACGGACGGCCGGAGCCTGCGTCAAGGACAGAACGGCAAAGCAGCACTCGACCGACTCCTGTGTATTCCGCCCGGTGCTGCTCTTGCCCCCCCGGCACCACGGGTTGTGAAATGATTAAAATGGCTGGCACACGCACGGCAGGAGGCGCTGTGTAGCGCAACCCCGTCACAAAGGCCCATGCACGCTGCAGTCGCAGTATATTCATTTATCCAGTATCCAGTCCCTCGCCACGCACACGTACACCCTTGGCCATGCCGTGGGCTGAGCGGCTGACAGCAGCAGCACAGTCGCTTGTGTCTGTTTCTCCCACCAGCGGAGCCAAGTCCGTTCAAGCTTAAGCATGCGACGGACAAGGGTCTTGCTGTTATCGCAGGCTTGGCATTCGTATAGCAGGGACTCGAGCCCTATCCCAGGCCTCGTCTTGCCAGGGGGGCCCTGGCACGGCCCCGTCTTCGTCCGTTCCTCCCGGGACGGCCATTCGCCCTCCTCGCAGACTCTCGCTTTGTCGACGCTTGTCGCGCGCTCGCCCATGCCATGCACGCCGCCGGCCGGCGCGAAAGAGGCCCCCCGCCCCGCCACGGCTCACCACCAGCATGGGCAGACTACTACCCCTGTGGCGGCCACGCAATTTAACCATCTTGACAGCAGAGTGCGTGCACGAACGAACAGAGTTGGCGCCAGAGCTGAACCTGCTCGCCCCTGCAGGCCTGGCCTGGGCGAAGAGAATAAGCAACCCAGGCTCCGCCAAAGCCCCCGTCATGCCGGCGGTCTGACGATGGCGTCCTTGTCCCTCAGCAATACATACTTACATACATAGTGGTCCCCCCCTGCTGCTGTCTGCCTGCTGCGCCTTGCTCCCCGCGTCACTCACCTCGCTTACTCTGCTCGTGTTGAACAAAGACGAAACACGGAGTCCCAGTCCCATGGAGATGAGATAATCGAGCCAGAGCCTCTTGCTGCGCCGTCGCCGCCCTGTGACGAAGATAACCCACGGAAGCCCTCGCAGCGACCAACGACACATTCCGGGAGCCGTCACGAGAGCCGAGTGGGAGGGAGGACTGCACGCCACCTGTACGACAAGCACAGCTGAAAGACTACTGTTGGTGCGGGCACTCGTTTGCTGATTCGACGACGACGACGCACCCAAGCAAGCACACAAACACACACACACACATTCCGGAGCAGCAAGCACAAAGACACCGCCCACTTACACTCGCTTATCCGCCCCCTCGCCCGCCCCCTGGCACGCTGTCAGCAGGCATCCCCTCTTCGGCAGCCTTACTCACACGATCTCTACCATCAGCATTTGATTATATCTCTGGCCTCTACGGGCGTTCCGATTTTCTTTCTGCCTATCCTTTATACCATCACAGCCGTCCGGGGCCTGGCACCCAGCAATCCCCAGGGGGATAATCTGTCACCATGTATATCGAACCCCGCGGCATCAGCCTGGCGGACATGTCCGGCTATCTACGGCGGCGGGCACACCTGTACCTGGCTTACGTGGGGCTGTCGATGCTCATGCTGAGCATGTACATTCTCTCCACGCCGAGCGAGGGGCTCGGTATAGCCCAGATGCTCCCGTCGTCCACGAAGCCGGGGACGATGCAGAATGGAAACAGCGTGGGAGCGCCTCAGACGAACCAGACAACGACGCAAGTAATCACGAGTGGTGGCTCAGGGCCAAGTGGAGAACAGGATGAGATCCTCCTGACGGCGGGAACGCAGCCAGATCTGTCGCAGCCGCGGGAGCAGGCTGCCAACGCCACACTAGGGGTACGTTCCATGTCGCCCAGATATTTTGTGATGCCTGTGATGCCGGTTGCTGTTAGCGAGCCGTAGAAACGTGATCCTGTAGAGTTTGCAACCAGCTGACGGCGTCTCGCCACAACCAGTTCGAGAAGCTCCTCGTCCTCTCCACCCGCCCGTCCTGGCGGACACGCGGGCTCCAAGCCGCGGCGAAACTAACGGGCCTGGAGTTCACCATCCCTCCGCAACCGCCCAACTCGAAGGCCACCGTCGAAGCGTTCATGGCGATGAGCCCCGAGGGCGAGAAGTCCCGGCCCGCGCTCGGGTCCGCGGCGGCGTGGCTCGCGCATATCGACCTGCTCAAGCACGTGGTGTCGTCGGACCTCGAGACGGCCTTCATCGTCGAGGATGACGTCGACTGGGACGTGCGCATCAAGGACCAGCTGCGGCTCGTCTCGGACAACGTGCGGGCGTTCCGGCACCGCAAGATCAACGTGACCGACGAGGTCGTGGTCCAGGATAACAACAACGACGACGACGCCGATTCCGACGACAACACGCCCTACGGCACAGACTGGGACGTCCTGTGGCTCGGGCACTGCGGCTCGCTCGGCCACGACGACGACAAGCACCGCAAGCCGCTCCCCTACGCGGACGAGTCGCGCGTGCCCGGCGACAAGTTCACCGGCTGGTCGCGCAAGTACTTCCTCGAGCAGACGCCCGAGGGCCACCGCGTCGTGCAGGAGTCTCGCATGACCATCTGCACGTTCGGGTACGCCGTCTCGCGCCAGGGCGTGCTCAACGTGCTCGCCCAGGTCATGAAGGGCGGCTACGAGGCCTTTGACGTCGCCCTGCACGCCCACTGCAGCGAGGGCCGGCTCAAGTGCGTCACCGTCTCCCCGACCGTGTTCCACCACTACGAGCCAAGCGCTGCTCACGGCTATGTCAGCCCTGTCAGGGAGGGCGACGGTAAGGGCAAGGCTAAGAGCGAGAACGAGTTCGAGGGCTTCATGGGCACCACGGCCAACATTGTCGAGAGCGCCAGGTGTCATGCGCTGTGGGGGAAGTCGTGCTTGCCTTGAGTCACTTCTTCTCTGGGTGTCTGTCTGCCTGCTGGATTCCATGGGTATCCTGGTGGTCTTCGTTGTATATAATTACTGTACAGTGCTGCGTAAGGGTATATATATTATAATCGTCACATAATGAGCCTGTCGTATCTCGAGATTACTCGTTGGCTCACGGCACGTCCGGTTGCTGCTTCGAACACACGCTGGAGGCCGTCACAACCATGTTTGGGCAGCAAGGCAAACATGCTTGGCTCAGAAAGAACAGGTAGTGTTCTGGTACTTGACAACTTCATGTAACACGGAACCCGAGAGCGGATCAAAGTACAAAACAGGGCCGCCGCGTTCATGCCGGACATGTTTATATAGTTTGGAGAGACGGACATTCATTCTTGTGGTCAAGTTCCTCTCAATGCTGTCAGGACATTATAAGCGAGCTGTGAGGAATAAAAGAAACCGCTTCCCCCTAATATCCAATGCCTCCTCGTTCCCCTCCGTCATTTATTTGCGACCTTGCTCTAATGATTGGTCGCGTGGAAGAGTCGATGAAAAGCGGAACCAGGCTGTTCTAAAAGATGCTTCGGCTCATCGAACTCGACAAGCTTGCCGGCCTTGAGCACGGCCACCCGGTCAAATTTCTCTATGTGAGTGTACCGGTGTGTCACGGCGATGACCACACGACCCGCAAACTCGGTGTCGATGATGCGCTGCATGGCACTGTCTGTGTGTTCATCCACACTACACAATCAATCGTGGTCAGCCATGTGAAGAGAGATGCGGAGCGGAGTTGAACTTACTTGCTCATCGCTTCGTCGATAAGCACAAGCCTTTGCGGACTAAGCAGGGCTCTCGCAAGGCTAAGCAGCTGCCGCTCTCCTGTTGACCACTCAGACGTGACGAGCCCGGCCTCAAGCCCACCCTTTAGCTCAATCTTGTCCATTAGGGGGACTTTCCGCAGGGCTGTCACGATGTACTCATCGGACGATTGGTTCCGGGTATCCAGACTCCAGCGAAAACTCCCTGGGACAAAGTATGGCTCTTGCGAAATCACGTTGATGGAGGAGCGGACCTCGTCTGCGGATAACTTGTCGAGGTCTTCGTCGTCTACGAGGATACGCCCAGCGCGGACCTGGGTCATTCTCAACAGCGACATGAGTACTGATGACTTGCCGCTCCCTGAAGGCCCACACAAGGCCACTCTCTCGCCGGACTGGATGGTCATGCTCAGGTTCGAAAGGACCAAGGGTCCATCGTCGCTGTGTGTGTGTGTGTGTAGGAGTACCCAGTTAATTAAAAGATCTTCGGAGGAGGAGCACGCTGGATTTGCTTGGTCGTCAGGCATAATAAGCACTTACGTGTAAGCTGCGTCTACGTTTTCGAACCGTACCGCACCCTCAAGCGGCCATCGCTCTGGCCGTGCCTTGCTTCCTACTGGTTCAATGGGAGTGGTCTGGACGAACTGTCGAACTCGAGCAACTGCTCCGATGGACGTCTCGAGCTTGACCCACGATTGAATGGTCTGTCAGGTGATTCCTAGTCAGCACATGAGAGCGTCTCATGCTGGTTTGTGTCGACTTACTCCGATTAAAAACGAGCTGAACTGGATGACCAGCACAAGTGCCGCGCCGAGCGAGCCGGCACTGATTCCACCGGAACCCGACATGTTCAACGCCAGGGCGACCAGGACGACCGCCGATGCGCCGACGATCAAGTCCAGCACCAACGTGAGCCACTGCTGGATGAGGAACAGCAGGTAGAACGCCTTCTGAGACTGGTCCAGCATGTGGCCGAACATGTCACTGAAGGCCTGCTCGATGCTGTACGCCCAAATGATGGCTACACCGTTGATGCTGTCCGTGAGGTGCGTGTACAACGGTGCCTTGGCCTCAATGTCGAGCAGTCGCACCCGGCGTGATGTCCTGAGGTAGTATCTCTGCACCAGGAAAAGTGCCAAACCGAGCACGGGCACAGCGAGGGCGAAGAACTTGCCCAAGATGCCTAAAACTATAACCCTGACAAGACAGTAGACGAAACCTGTGGCTTGAAGTTAGTGTGGGACCGCTTATGGTGGTAAATGCCACAAACCAGAAGTAAACACAGTCGCTTGCATTGGAAGAGTCATATCAATGAGGTTCATGTCCTGGCTGAATCTGTATGCACCACGGATTAGTCTGCAAGAATGGTCGGGAGAAAGAAATGTGGCGGATTTTTCACCGAACCTGTTCGTTATAGAGCCTGTATCTGTTTTGAGAAAGAAGTCGTACGGCGCACTGGAGCATATAGTTGGATTAGTAAACTGTGTCTTGTTTGATGAATAACCGAACTTAGTAGCCTTACGTCATTGTAGAACTCAGCAAATCAGTGTGAAGCTTTGAGAGCTGTGTCTCTAACGATCTTGAGAAAGAATGCCCTTGACGCGAAGAAGAAAAGTCAGCATGTTTGGTTCGAACTCGCGAGATACGTTGCTCAAAGCAGTATTGCCGTCTGCAGAGCATATATCAGCTCAAGACTCACCAACATTCCCCGAAGGTAGCGGCCACGGCAATGACCGTGCAAAGGAAATAGATGCCAAGATAGTATGCAGCACGCTGTGTGCTTTCCTCTTCTGACGCTGTTGTCCAATTGTTGACCCAGAGTGCTGGAAGATGTTCAGTGACAAAGCTTAGACGTTTGTGTTGGGGGTTGAGAGCAATTACTGGATAAAGTCGACGCCAGGGCGCCAGTGACTGTGCACGTAATCCACGTGATGAGTGACCACGTACCAGCACTTTTAGCGTAGTAGGCATAGACAGACCAACTGCCCCTCTGACGATCAGTGTCGAGCTCCTCCTGCGCATTCGAGTTGCCCAGGGTAGTGTCTTCCGTCGTATGCTGCGAACTCCCTACCTCATGCTCCTCCATTGACCAATTCTTCCAAGTTTGACTTTTCAGCCTATCCTGAGAAGTGAGCTCGGTCAACTTCTCAGCTGTGACATCGCCCACGACTTTGCCAGTGTCCAGATACATGACCCGATCTATCAAAGGGAGGAGATCCACTATGGCTTAGAGTTAATCGACACGTCATCAGAACATGGGAGAATCGCTCGCTACTTACTGTTGTGTGTCGCCATGATCACGGAGATGCCAGAATTCCTAAAGTACCCTCGTGATCCAAAAAGCAGGCCGGCAATTTCCATGGCCATTGTTGGACCCAGTCCACTGAACACATCATCCAGCAGCACGAGTTTGTGCCTGGAGTAGATCGCCCTGGCCGGTGACTAGCAAAACGTTTGTCAGATGTAGTCCCGCGGCAGGAGACAGGCCAAGTCGATTGCAAGCGGGTACGCCTCGATTCTTGAACTTACTAGGCGTTGACGCTGGCCGCCACTCAGGAATAGCCCATTCGGCCGTACTGCTGTTTCCATGCCCTTTTCGAGACCCCTGATGTCCTTTTGGAGCTTGGTCAAGTGTAGGCATGTATTCAGCCACTCTTCGTCAACTTCGCGACCTGACGTGCAAATGATGTTGTTGCGGATGCTGTCATTCAGGATCCAAGGTGTCTGTGAGCAGAATGCGATACGGGAGAGGCGTGGAGAACTGCTGCCTGCCAGAATCGATGTTTCGCCAATCATGGAAGCCAACAATGTGGTCTTGCCGGAACCAACAGGCCCAGTGATTGCGGTGAAGCCTGTTGAAAATGAAAGAGTCAAGTCGTGCAGTACAGGCTGTGCATCTGTACTCCAAGCAACCTGGCATTTTTCAAACGTGAATACCTCGTTCCGAGAGTTGGGTGACATCATCTCTAGTTGTTTCAGGGGAAGAGATGACTCGGGGAATCCTGACGGCGCTGTCGCATGAGAATCTTCACCCTCAATGAGCATGTAAGCCTGAATACGATCAAAGCAAGCAGCGGCTTGCGCCAAAGACGGCAAGGCTTGGCAGAATCGAACCATGGGATCCGTGACCAAGCTGATCAGCGCGAGTGCCGCGAAGGCTTGAGATGCGAGGATGCCTTTTTGTGACGTCGTCAAGGCCATCAATGCATATGTGGCGAGAGTCACGAATGGTGCAATCTCGCCAGGGGCATTGCCTGTCGAGGGGTGAGAGTGGTTAGCATAATAGCATTAGGGGTTCAAACAGAAACCTGGAGGAACATCATACCTAGGAGCACAATCCAGATGATGAGCTTCCGGAAAGTCTTCGACGCGGCAATCTCAGTTGCTCGAAGGCGTTGAATGAGATCCGATGAGGTGCTGATGTGGCCCAACATCTTTGCCAACTTCATGTCACTGAGCATATGATCTGTGCTTGCCACACACTTCTCGACGCACTGCACCCATGAGACCTGCGCAGGTCCAAATCGCTTGGACACGAGCGATGATGCTCCGATGGAGACTACACGTTGCTAAGTGAACAGAAGGGTTAGTCGGGTTGCTAGAATTTCGGAAAATACGGGACTGGCCGGTCCACTTACTGAGGCAGACAACAAGGGGCAGAACCGCAGCATACGACACCTGTCGTGTCAGCAGCCAGACGCCAATGAAAACCTCGATCAAGCACGCCCACAGCTCATGGACCAGTGTCAAGGACTCGACGATGCGTTCCATATCCGTGCCCATAAGGGTCAACGCCGCGGAGTCTTGGACATCTTTGCCTTTCATCGAGACAGTGTGGCGATAGATCATGCCCGTCAACCCGGAACGCACTCTGGCAAGCATCCGATATGTCGCATGCCAATACACTGCCCTCGAAACCTGCGCAGATCTGGGTCAGCAAAGTTTACCGCACCAAATGCATCCGCCTTCAAGCAGACCTACCGCGATCCCGACGTAGACTAATATGAAGGCCCCCACAATGCTGGGACCATAATATCTGTGGCTCGAATCGGAGCTCTCGTTGAGATAGGCCACTGCCGTCTCAATGAGGAACGGCAGGCAGAAGGTGAAAGCCGATAGTGTCAGTCTAGGCAGAATTGCCGAGGCAAAGGACCGACAGTAAGCCTTGAGTGTCGCCAACAGCAGTCGAAAGTGGGCAGGCGAAGAGTTCCTCCACGCATTGGCCAATCTCGGCTGCGTGGACGCACCAGTCAACGGTCTGTCCACGGCAGGTAATTCTGACAGCCGAAACACGTTGGAGTATCCCATCCGCAATATTGGCAACAGCCATGTGAAGAAAGCACGGCTCCAGAAAGCAGCTGTCTGCTCCATGGCCACCTTCTCCGAAACTTTTTCGACATGGTCTGCTTTGCCGAGCGACTCTAACCACACGACGGCGGCGGTCAAAGCGATGGTGATTGTGCCCAGCGCTTTGTTGATGTCGTCGGTGGGCATTAGCCACAGCGTGCGGACGTAGGGAATAGAGAGGAGAACCAATAGCGTGTATGCGAGAACCAGAACGTCGGAAGGTCGTGATGAGCGTCGATGCTCCAGGTAAGGCAACGGCACAGAGGCAAGCGCGAATATTGCAGCAAGAATCCCACGTGGCAAAGCATCAGCGGTACTCAAAGCTGGTGCCCTGGCACGAAAGACGATCGTGAGTACCCGAAACACAAGTAGACTGGCCAATCCTGCCAATTTGCAGACGTTTCGAGACTTGTGAACAAAGGCCCTCTCTGGCCGCTTCCAGAGCAGCCAGATGCGCACTGAAACGAACAGCAAGAAGAGCCCATAGGGAACAACACCAAAGAAGATGTCCTCGAAAAGCAGAGTGAAGTCGAATTCGCGGCAGGCAGGATCAATCTGTGGTCCTATACCCTGGTCGCTGCCTTTGCTGCAAGGCATGTCGAGCTCCATCTGCGCCTGATGGTGAGCGTGAGTGGCCTGAACGATTCTCGGGGAAGGTTCGATGGCGCTGGTGCGTTATTCTGGGTGGGCTCTGGAAGCACACGGACAATAAACGCTGTTTTGTGTTCACTTTGTTTGACAGCATCGTGTTGGCGCTGCAGACATCCTGGTAGATAACGGCCTTGACGGATCAAGTACCACCAACAACCACATGATAGTGGCTGACATGGTGACTGCAGGGAGCGCCTGCGTCTGCATCCCTGGATGTGTTGGTGACTCTTCTAGGGTCCCCTGGTATGCACCGCGAGAACCAACAGTCCCAAGAGCATGCCAAGAACCCTATGAAGAGGCCAGCCACTTTCAGCAGGACGCAGCTGCCTAGCTGTTTCAAATGCTTTTCTTCCTCGTCTTCTTTTCATCTGCAATCTTGCCAGTGCCCAAACCAAGGAGGCGCAGATAGCCGGTCGCTGGCCTTGCACCAATGAGCGGCTCTCACGGTGAGACGAGCCCACTGCTCGAGAATGCCATTCGTTCGGAAGATTCAGCATCCGCTCAGGGCTCACCACCAGCGTTGCACCGCGAACCCAGCACTGGCCCGCCGCGAGGAATCATCGATGTCGCAACAGTGCTTCTCATCATGAGCGTCAGCAGTTTCCTCAGCTTTGCCGCCGATACGGTCATTCTTGAAGACATTATCTGTCGGAAATACTACCGCGATCAAGGCGGCTTCACGAAACTGCCGGAGAGATCATGCAAGGTGGCGCCCGTGCAGAGCCAGGTGGCCATCATCAATGGCTGGAGAAGTGTTGCTGAAACCCTCCCAGGCATGCCTCTACAGTCACCGGCTTCAACAACTCGGCCTCTACTGACACTCTCACAGCCCTTGCTTTGGCTGTGCCCTTCGGCGTTCTGGCAGACAGCGTTGGCCGGAAGCAAGTTCTGGTTCTGGCCCTGGTAGGCCTGTTTATGAACGATCTCTCAGTACGAATCGTATGTAAGTGTAGACTGCATTTCCCGCGCCCGACCTCCAACCCCCAGGACGAGAGATCTCGGTATCGCGAAGCTAATGATGCCATGCAAAGACTGGTTTGGTGATATCTTGCCGATGCAGCTAGTTTGGTTGGGAGGTCTCTGACAAGCGATCGGAGCTGGTGCCATTACCCTGCAATCCCTTGCTTTTGTCATGGTCGCCGAATTGTGCCCACCAGAGCAAAGGTTGGTGAAGCCATCTGGGAGAAAGCTGGATAGGACAAGCTGACATACTGATACATGAAGAGTCGCTGCGTTCTCGCTCATCCAGTCGTCCCAGCTCCTGGCACAGTTCATCTTTGTCCCCGTCGGCGGATTTTTGACGTCCGTGAACCCATGGCTGCCGATGGCCTTTTCATCCGCAAATAGCGTGGCTGCAATTCCAGCAGCGTTTGCCTTGCTTCCTGATACTGGCAAGCGGCAAAACGCTACAGAGAACAGCACTATGGACCCGGATTCCCTCGATGAGCCCCACGAGGGTCGCGAAGCTCACAGTCAGCACACCGCCGACGACGACGAGCTTTCATGGCTAGTAAAGCAAATGTGTGCTCTGATGGCATGCACTCGCTGGGTGGCCGACAACAGGAAGACAGTTCTAGTCCTCGCATGCTTCTTCGTGTTCAGTTTTGGAACATCATCTAGGGATGGTAGCCTGTTCCTGCAATACGCCTCAGCACGCCTCGGCTGGGGGCTGGGGCAGGTATGTTACTTTCAATTTGCCGCATGTCATTTCATCTTAGATGCTGATAGTAGTGACCCTTGTCTAGGCCTCAGTTTTTGTGTCACTCGGTGCCGCCACAAACCTCGTGATCCACGCTATTGGGGTTCCTGCTTTGTCAACATATCTGCTAGAACGTCGGAGGCTCACAGAGATGGTCAAAGACAAATACCTGGCACAATGGAGCGGTTTGGCCCTGATGATTGGTACTCTTGTCATTTCCCAAGCTTCATCGGCAACTGTCCTGGCGATGGGTCAGATCGTAGCATCTTGTGGTCTTGCCTTCACCATCACTGCCAGGAGTCTCATCACAAGTATGACGTCGCGCGAGCACATGGCAACTCTGTACACCTTCATTGCAGTCTTAGACTACGCCGGGATGCTGACTGGCGGCCCATCGTCTGCGGCCCTCTTCGACGCGGGTATGCGACAAGGGGAAGCGTGGCTTGGTTTGCCCTATCTCGTTTCAAGTCTTAGTTTCGCTCTCGCGTTGGGCTCTATAACTATGGCTCCTTAGAACTAGTTCTTGCTTGTTGATGGAGCAAGGAAACATAACACTAAGTCCACGTGGCGGAGGGGAGTTGTTCAAGGACCAAGGGTCTTGGGGGTTCTGAATTGGACGTCCGACGGGTCTCACGTGCATGGGCATGTGATTGAGGGGAGCTGGTGACCTAAAAAGGGAATTTGTTAGACTCAGCAAGCGCATGTAAGATGCTCACGGCCGTGAGCCAGTTCAGCATCGAAACACAGTGCATCCACGCTTTAGTAATTTGTGGAACAGCCAAGAATTATGTGAGCCGCGTGCAGCAGGACTGAAATTTGCGATAGGCCCTGTCGGCCACTATATGCCGCGACTACCGCTTGTCTCAAGCCCACGATCAGCCTCCGCAGGGGGATGGGTCGCGCGACACAAGGGCGTTGTGACCGTCTCCAACGCCCCGATCTGGCGCGCAGCGGCGACAACGGTGTGTGCATGCATCAGGAGATCTTTTGCTATCTTCGACTCGTTCCCCCAGCTTCGCCCGTAGCGCTTGTGCATGTAGGTCACAAGCTAGCTGGCTGGCCGGGTCTGCTCGTCGGGGGGGGCAATTCCCCGAACCCAGACGATAGGCGCTGAAGGAGGGACGGCAGATGTGGCACTCGCTTTGCATACCGCCGATTAAACCTCTGCTCTGCAGGCCGCTGGTGGCGGCAGACTTCTCTGCGTACTTGTTGTGGCTCTACCTAGGCCGAGCTAGGCCCCTATCGCGTCTGGAAAAGGGTCTGATGCAGCCATCAGCTTGTCTGGTTGGGAAAGGGTTGGGCCTCGCAGGCGCCATGATGCAGAGGACGGATTCGGTATGGCGGGAGATTGGCCATTGCCAAGGGCTGATGGCACCGTAGCGGGAACGATGGAGGCGCCGCGGCTCGAGCATTGGGTGGTGTGGTGCGGGCGGGCGCATAAGCGCAATGCACGTCGGTTGACAAGGTCGACTGCCCGACTTCATCGGTGCGTGTCGCGCGCTTGTGTGTGTAACATCAGGGCACCTCTGTGGCTTCATCTGTAGAGGGCGAACCCGACGACGAGATACGGTGGCAGGCCGTGGGGTTCAGTATGTCTTGGAGCAAGTGCCCGTCAACAGTGATGTCATAACGCCTGGCACGCTTCACGAAAAGGCAAACTCTGGGAATGGAGCGTCAGCGACAAGAGACTATATTTTCTGTGGCTGGCTATCTAGGGACCTGTTTGCAGGGCTCGCCATGCTGTTCAGACACGCCGACTGGCCACAGCCAGGCGTACGTCTTGTGTCTTCTTGTGTCAAAACCCTGTGCTGACTCCCTTGCTCCAGGTGCGTGTGGGTGGCCCCCCTCATCTTAGCAGCCAGCATCTCGCGGTGGAAACTCAATTATCCCGGTGGTTGCAACGCTCTCTGCCTTCCCATCGGCCCCGGCGATCCGGTGTCTTCAGCTGGAGCGGGTCGTAAAATGCCCGCTGGACCCTCTAGATCGTTGTTGGCTGCTGTGCGATGGGAGAACAAAGAGCGCCAGGCGGCCCCCGAGATGAGACAGCCGTGCCCTTATCTGCCCGACTGGCCGCGTTGTGGTCGACATCATTGGAGAAGGCCAGTCTGCCCGCCTGTACACGCCCTCGCTTTCCGGGCCCCTCTCCCTCCGTATCACCATGATCCATTGGCCAACCGGCTCAATTCTTCCTGGTCCATGCTCGTGATCAGCAGGTCCAGTGACGCGAGCTGCTTGATAGCCCAGTGCCGGCAAACCAATCAATCGATCCTCCGCATCACCCGGCGCTGCCAGATAAGCTTTGCCGGCATCACTGCCGACCCGTGTTCGCCAACGTCAGCAGCTCCGCCATCAAGCTCTGTATCTGCAGCGCCTCAGGCGTGTCGGCAACCGCGAGGCGCCGGCGCTCCAGCTCGTCCGTGTCCGCCAGCTGTAAGAAGCGTGCGCCACTATCTGCAGAGGCCAGCGATGATGCAGCCATAGAAGAATCGAGCTGTACGAGGGGCGGAGGAAGATAAGAAGAGACGCTGGCGTGTCAGCACCGACCCTTTTACGTTTGTCTACTTTCGGGCTTCACGACTCCCAGCTTACGAAGCCTGAGAGATAGAGGGATCTAGTTCCTTGGAGACCTAGCTCAAGGACAGCCAGAGGGGAATAGGAGGAGGTACAGGCGAACGGCAGGGACGTGAGGGGTCAAGGGAAGGAGGGGGCACACGCGTTGACGAGCATGGAAGTAGAGTTTCTTGTCTCACCTTGCGCCCGATCCACTCCTTGAGCTTCGCATTGTCCCAAGTCTTCGGGTTCCGCGTATTGCGTGCTTTTGCTGCCGTAGAACCGGTGTCCTTCTTAGTAGCTGGGGGTCCAGCCCGAGGAACCTTTGTGCCAACAATGCCGGGGGTAGCTGCGGGCATGGTAGGAGAATCAGCACCGACGGCGTCTTGAGACGATGGAACCGTGACTCGCAGCAGCTCTGCGTATCGCAGCGTGTTCTTGCTCGCACCGACGTCTGCAAGGCTTGGGTTCACGCACGCAATCACGACCGTCTTGCAGGACGGCCCTCTTGTCTGCCCAAGTGTGGTGGCTGGGTCGAAGACGTGCTTCAGGATCCGGGTCAGCGCGGCCTGGCGGAAGGGGATCCTCGGGCCTGTGCTGGGTGTTTTCTTGCCGTTGGGGTTGGCCCCGTTGGAACTGCTGGCCAGGCGAGCAGCAGCAGCACTAGCAGCGTCCGCCTCTGCCTTTCCCCGTATGCAGTCCTTCAGCACGGACAGGCTCATGTTAATCTCGCGCGCCTCGCGCATCCGGTCGGCCCCGTGCACCGCCACGTCCCGGGCCGCCTCAGATCCTGCGAGGTCAATCAAGTACAGGAACCCATCATTTTTGGCGCTGCCGCTGCTTTCATTATCCTCGGCATTCCCCTGAGATGCTTGCTCCTGGGGCTGCTTGATCCGGATCCGGCAGATGGCGTGCGACCTTGAGCTTGCGGCATTCTTGAACGTCGGCGCCGACCGCCGGAACGAGGCAGCTTGCTCGACCAGTGCGAGCACCTCTTCCTTGCTGGTGACTGTGTGCTCCGTGGCGCCGACGAGCTGGGTTACCCCCGAGGCATCATCCCGCACGGCGACGGGCTTGCGCTCGGCGCTGAGCAGGTCGAAGACGGCGTTCCCGGCTAGTTCTATGACTGTCACAGAGATCTCGCGATGGGGACCTGGGGCATCGGGGCCATCGCTAGCCATGAGCGCCTCAATGGCGAGCTGCTCGAGCCGGCTGATCGTGTACGTCTTGCCAGACCCAGTCTGCCCGTACGCAAAGAGCGTGGCGGTGCCGCCGTCGCGGGCGAACGGGATGAGATCCGTCACCAGCTCTTCGTAGATGGCCTCTGTTGTGGTGCTGCCATCGAAGAGCCTGTCTACTTGATAGTTGTATGACTTCAGGCGGGGGAAGTGAGGTTGGCCTCGTCAGTAATCTGTGGTTTTACCCCGAAGGGTGCATGCCATGGCAGTGGATGCTTGTGTACCTTGAGCACTGGTCTACCTC
Organism: Microdochium trichocladiopsis; assembly: GCF_020744255.1. Classification (NCBI taxonomy): domain Eukaryota; kingdom Fungi; phylum Ascomycota; class Sordariomycetes; order Xylariales; family Microdochiaceae; genus Microdochium; species Microdochium trichocladiopsis. The sequence goes on along the minus strand of NW_025763552.1, from coordinate 992,300 downwards.
GAGGGTGATTGTATAGATCATGTATATCGACAACACCTTGCTCCTGCGAACGCGGGAACATGGCGTTGGGGAACCCGGCGGCGCGGTCCTCGTCCAGCCAAGGCCGGATTCTGGCGCTGACGACCATGTTGGGGTCCGAGACCCTCTGGGCGTCTGGTCGTGCCTGCTGGCGACGGCCACCAGCCAGCGAGGCCACATTGGGTGTCGTGGAGGCGGGGTCCAGCCTGCTGACTAGCGTCTCGTACACTTTGGCGTTGGCGAGGAGAAACTGCTCCATTTTGTCTGGTGTGTGGTGGTCTATGGTCTAATGTGCTATCACTTCCGCAAAAGGTCTGCACCTCTCGGCTTTTGTTCCTGTCGGCGGGTCGTGGAGGCACGATCGCTGTCTAGTTATACATCTGGACTCCTTTGTTTTGATCTTATCGCAAGCATGGCTCAGTCGTCTCGACGCCCGCTGCTTCTGACTGGTCGGCATGGGCACCCAGCTGCTGCCTGGGGGGGATCGCTGTTGACTTGGATGCAACTCCGAAAGACTAGGTCGTCTGATTGGCCAGGGTGTGGGATTATGAACCCCTGAGTCTGGCATTAGCCGTCAATGGGTCTTGCTCAATTGGGCAGCCTTACCGCATCCTGAAGCCTGGAACGACAGCGACAGGGGTGACCCTGCTAGGCCATCCGACTATGTAGAGATCAATTGACGTCGTCCAACATCATAAGATGGGTGGGTGTCGACTGTTGGATGGCGGAGGAGTTGATGACAGGACACGGTCGTGCAATACACGCATAATACAATGGACCTGTGCCTGGTCAAATCGTCTCATCGAGAGTCGTGTATATAGTTGTCGTCTGATATGCCCTGTGTCGTTGTTATGTTTTATGTGGAACTGTGCTGTTGCTGTCGCTGGTGTCACCATGACCAGGCAGCAGTATGCGGTTGGCGGTTGTCATGACGATCCCATGCTCTTGTGATAGGGTAATCTCCGTTTCGACAAATGACCCGCAGTGTTTCTTGTGATAACAGATGATGGGCATTGATGATCTTTGTGGACGTTGGTTGTTCTCATGTCTCGTGGCTAATGGGGATATGGCGGGAAAGAGGGGAAACAACTCAGAGGAGCCAAAGGGGCGGGTGGCGACCACCATATATGAGCATCTGGCCATAGTGATAGGGCGAGCTAGAGATGCAGCAGCATACGAGCCGGCGTCGCGCAGCAGTGGGCAGCCACTGGACCTGCCCACCCGTTCGGTGGTGGTCAGTAATTGAACTCCCACCAGCAGGCGACAGTGACCTGTCATGCATCTAACGTTTCAGTGCGCATGGACACGGCACTCCGAAGATGCCTCGCCGAGGGCGTGGAAGCAGCTGGGTCGCAACAGGACACACTGAAAGGTGCAGCCTCACGCATGTAGCACTTGGGCGCTGACAGGGTTGGTTTTCGGCGCCTGCGATATAGAGTAACAAGGGAGCTTTGGAGATTCGTAGGTCAATTGCAACGGTTGATACGAGCAGATGACTCTCGAGGCGTATAATGATCAATCGAGATCGTGGTCGCTAAAACTCCAGGCGTTCTTTAGACTTAGCTCGTGAAGGACCAAGATGCAGTCGTCACTAATAGGTCATGAAGGTGTCTAGCAGAGACACTTGTCAAACCGTACGGACCAGGCCAGTCGATGCCCTTGAGCTTGTCTGCACTCGTCTGGAAGGAAACCAAAGAAGCGAAGGGGCTAGGCTGGCGAAGGCATCGTGACACTACCGAGCAGCAGCGAGCTAGAGAACTAGCATATTTTGGGGTTGGCTGCGGGTAAGTGGTGGCTGCGGGGACGACGGATCGTGCTTGTTGACGGCTTGGTCCGCTAGGATGGAGGCAATAGGTAGAAGTGACACTCTCGGCGTGTGCCCTCACTGGAAGACAACAACCTAGCGTCATGAGTGAGGTGCTTCAAAAGTGTATGAAAGCCGTCCTCGCGCCACAGTAGCATCAGCCTTGTCACGGACGCAATAGCGAGCGCGGCTGAAAGTACAGCGAGCGACACCATTCCGCGGTCATGGAGTGACCTCAATCTTCCTGCCACCGCTGTACAGAGTACTACGCCCATCCCAACGTTGCAGTAGTAGCCTACACCCCTACTAACGAAGACTGACTCCTGTCACGAGATCGGCGCAGCCAATGATACTGCACTGGCCCGGTTGTTTGGAGGCTAGGTCTTGTCGGCCTTGTCCTCGACAGCCGGCCACCCTGATGATCACTTTAATAGTGCAGCTCAACCGCAACAGATACCTCATGACAAGCAGACAGCTACTCCCACGGTCCAGAGCACTGAGCGGGGCTCATTACCACTGCCCAGCGGTCGTCTTCCAAGTCAGGCCATGCCCAAGTGGATACAGGCACTTTCTACTGCAGGTTCGTAATTGATACGAACGGAACGCATCGGGGGGGGGGGGGGGGGGGGGGGTTAGAAGTTACCACATGGGCAGGCTTTGCTCTAGAAGACGCAGCCTGGAAGCCTGTTTCAAGCCACTCATAATCACTGTCGGCCTTGTCCGTTTTTCACAGACATCTAGGACCTAGTACCGCTACGACGTCTACGCCAAAAGCGGATGGGTTGATCCAGCCATCCGAAAAACCCAGGGCCAAGGAGCCGGGTACGCTCCGATGAAACGCTGTCGATCTCAAGTTTCCAGGAGCTATTAGCTGTACCAAAACTCTGGAGGACCGCACGTGCATTTCTGAAAGCAGAAAAGAACCAAGGCTAGATCGCTTACGTGACGCCACAACGGATATCCATCACAACCGCTCATTGAGCCATATTTACGCAGTGAGCGAGGAAAAGTGCGCAGATTCTTAGCTTACCTGCAAGAGAAAAGCCAACTTCAGCTCAGCTGTTGACTTCTCGTATGCAGCCGACCCGGAAGACAAAAACAAGCCACTGATCCGATCGAAGTTTATCGACCAATAGCAACGGCGGCAGGAACGTCAGTTCACGGGTACAGCCCAGTGGAGAAAAGAAGACGTAGACTGATCTTCCGGGAGAGCCAGCCTCGTCACTGCTCGTGTTGCCTGCAATGTACATGGTGCCAGTGCATGCTAGCAGTCAGCAAAGCTACACGTATGCAGCACCATTCCGACGGCTCCAGCGGACACGGACATATTATTTGGGACTTGGCTTGCATGCATGCGCTACTGGCGGCGCGCTTAGTGGCCCGCCTCCAAGATCAGAATGGTGCGGCTTTAGGCGTAGGTATCGGCGTGGATCCCTTTCGCCAAGCCACGAGGGCTGTTACCCATTGCGCGGGTTATCAGACAGCGGATTATACGGGAGAAAAGGCGGATCGGGAAATCAGGGCCATCGCAGTCATTGTTCTTGGTCCACTCAAATGCCGTTGGCTTGGAAAGTCGTTGACTGGCTCAACTCTGGCTCTATTGCCCAAAACCCCTGGAAAACGTCGTGGGGGAAACCTTGAGTGTGTCCGGGATGAAAGTGAGACATGCCATCGGCACTGAAGAGAGCCCATGGTGGGTGCCCTGACTGCCCCAGGAACCATCAAGCGATAGGCTCGATCCACTGCCGCCATCGCAAAAGGCTACACAAGATGGGAGTGCGTGCTTGCACGAGGAAATCTGGCAAACCATTCACGATTTGAGTTCCCTAACGGGCATGGCGACGCTGGATCTGGACATTCTATAGGCTGCTTTCAAGCTGCCGCACCCACAAAGAGTATGGCTCCGACAAAAGTGCCACAAGTGTCTCGGCTTGCCGATAGTTGGGATTGTTGGTGGGTGCCCTTTGAGCCTGCTGGAAGCCCACTGGAAGGTGTCATGCTGTCCAGCTGGTCGCTGTTGATCTAGCGTGCTTGTGGCGTGCCGCCGCTTTGCACGCCATACGCGCCGAAACGGCCGTTTTGAACGGGCCAGTCGGGGCTCGCGGCGCGCCTCGTCATCGCGGAATTTTCTAATCTGCCGCCTCAGACGAGTCGGGAGCGGAATTGTCCCTCAGTTGCGACCAGATAGGAGAGGAGCTGTAGGGTGGAGGTGGAGGCACTCGCTCCCATGTTGGGCTTGGGCGCTAGCCATTGCGAGGACCCTCACCTGCTTAGTTGGCAAGCCATTAGAAACATTGCCGTTGAGGTATTTGCTTCGGTCCCGGGCTGGCAGATGTGGCACAAGCGTGACAGCCGAGGAGACAAAGGCATCATCATATGGGAGCCTGCGAATGTCTGCCACAGCCGAAGCATGGCCTGAGCGCTCCGGAAAATAGTGCTTTGTTGCAGCTCCCCACAGTCTGGAGCTCTACGTTGTGCATATCAGTAGAACTGACGGCCAGCCGGACCTTTTCCATGGCCCTCCATGTCAACGATGCATGCATTACACCATGGCTGTCGGTATGCACAGGAGCGTTACCCAGCACGGCGGTCCGCTGAGCGTGGGCATACAAAAGTCCGAGGCCAATAGTTCCGAATAGCGAGTCTTGCGGGCATGACGCTATGTCATGCCATTTTGCCAACCATGCAGAAGTGGCGAGTTAAAAAGACGGGTCCTCCTCTAGGCGCGGTATGGAGCAGAGAAGATAGCTGAGCTGACGCGGGAGCTGAGGAGCCTCGATGTGGTCTAGCTCCGCCTGAGCCTGACGCCAAACCCAAATTCCCGATCAGGCACAGGGGCTGGTTGAGAACCAACGTTGCGAGACGTTTCGATTCGTCAGAGAGCCGCGCCAGGGTGGGAGATACTGCACAGAGAGTCCGACCGCCGAGCCTGTCACCGTTTGCCTGCAGCATCACGATCGAGGGCACCAGGGCCGTGCTTGTGGATGGCAGAGCAGCCATCTTTTCTCTACCTTCTTGAACACGCGTCCTGGGGTAGAGTTGCGGTTCTGCACTTCTCTGTAAGCGCCTCCATATCACCTATTGGCGCCACTCGAATACGTTGATGTTTCTGGCTGATTCTCGATCGATGTATGTCCGCCAGGCCGAGATTATCTGAGATCCATTGACGGTTGTCTCCACAGTACTTGCCAGCCTCACGACGCCAGGCTCGGCACTCCATCGCTCTACCTTCATTCCATCAACGCCAGCCGTTGCCCTTGTCCAAGCCACCGGATTCTTGTTCCGTGACAACCCTTGAGGACCCCTGGACGAGTTTTCCCTCCCCCCGGAGCCAGCGAATCTCTGCGAGCTCCGTGTGTGCCACGGATGGCAAGGTTTCCTGCGGACAAAATGTTCCAGGGCCCGCCAGCTCTTCCTGGCACCGTGTCAGCATATCAGTGGCACTGCTCGTTGGCAAGTCAGTTGGGGGTCCACCAGATGGAGTCCGCGTCCCGGCTGCATGGCACCATTCTGAAAGTTTTGGAACATCGGAAAGCGACATCTCCTCGAGCACAACGTTGGCTCGGCCTCCAAGGCGCTGTCTAGACACCCAACCATGACGAATCATGGCTGCCCGCTAAACCCCTGCAAACCTCACTTGCCATGCAGGAACCCATCTTAAGACCTCGCCCCGAGAGACTGGGCCACATCACGTTCGTTCACAACCTCACGCCGTGTCATGCCATCTCTGAGCCTAAACCTCAAGTTCCTGTCGCTTGGGTCTTAGCCGGTCAGACTAGTAGGGCGTCCATGCCTGCAAGACTAAGGCCAAGGCGGTTGTCTATCCACATATCTCTCGACGTTGCCCGTTAGCTAGCAGAACTGCGGGCTGGTCTGGCTCCATGAGCCTTCGAGGCCAGCCAGTTTGACGCCGTGCATGCAGATCTAGGCCGGAAGTAACACTTGTCTGCTTCACGCTGTAGCGGAGACCACTGCAAAGCTCGTTCTCCTTGAGGGTGTCTATCCAACAAGCTCTCGTCGTGGATGTCCCCTCAGGCGAGACCTTGATACCACGGCCATTCGGCTGGGCCTGTTAGCCCCCGAGCTATCTGACTTTTCTCATTCGTGATGGGTCGGACCCTCATACGATGATGGAGTCCGGCATGCGTCTCGGCTTTCCTTGACTTCGAAGCCTGCAATCCCGCCAGCTTCCTGCACCACATCACCGTGGCTTGATCACCCCAGAGGACGCCATGATGTCCTTATCTTGACGCAGAGACCAAACATTGCCCTCCTCGAGCATCTCACAACAACACTGGACCCGTCATGCCCGCCACCTTTTCTGCGGTATCTTGAGCTACTGCAGGTGCTTGAAATCTTAGTTCGAGGCTAAGCATCTTACTCTGTCCTTGAATACGTGCCTACCTTATTAGTCGTATCTCGTCTCACCACCACCAGTATTGGAGGAAGCACGGGCATCCGAGCGTGCTCTACTGCCTTGTCTTCGTCCCGACATCACCTGCAGCCACAGTCCAACCCGGGCGCCTTCATTCCGTCACAAACACGTGTTTCTCTCAGAACAGTGCGCTGGCTGCTTGAGGCTTGCATGACCAAGACCGCCCCTCATAGACCTATGCATCCCCTTAAAGCATACTGGGTCCTTGCCAGAAGCTTTCCATCTCAATTCTCAGCCTCGGCGTTGCTTTTTCTGTCTTTCCACGCTCAGCCCTCGGAGGAGAGATAGACAAATTCTTGTCTGATTCCACCCACACACACACAGGGAGGGAAACAGGGAGACATTCCATTCGCTTCATGTCATTCTCGTCAATATCAGGGCGGCTTACCATGCCGGTATCTCCCTCTTCATCGCCGGCGGCACCATGGAAGTCATGGCTGCTCTTGTCGGCGGCGACGCTGACAAGCAGCTACGTGTTCGACATGCGGTATCTGGACCACAATTTGAACCAGAATCCTTGGGCACGAGGTCCAATGGAATACTCGGGCAAATGGGAGAACCATGACTTCCATCCATCCCCACAGAGCTGGCGGTTCCCCTTCTACACGCTGTTTCTAGACCGTTTTGCCAATGGCGATCCCACGAACGACAATGCCAACGGCACGCTGTTCGAGCAGGATGTCATGAGCACGCAGCTTCGCTTTGGTGGTGACGTCCAGGGTCTCATGGACAGTCTCGACTATATCCAGGGCATGGGCGTCAAGGTGAGCGTTATCCCCCAAGTGTATCCTCCATGTTTGGCTCCCGGAATTTGAGCTCGGCTGGGGATTTCTTCGCCTCTTTCTTTTCTTGGACAAACAGAAGCTGACACGAGCTTAGGGGTTGTACATCGCTGGATCGCCGTTCATGAACCAGCCCTGGGTGGCTGATTCATATTCTGTAAGTGTCCCTCTTTTGGTCTGGGAGAGGGAGGAGAGTCCCGCGAAGCTGACTCTGGTCTGCAGCCCCTGGACCACACAATCCTGGACTCGCATTTTGGCAACATCAGCGCGTGGCGAAGTGCGATTGACGAGATCCACCGCCGTGGCATGTACATCCTTCTGGACAACACGCTGGCCACGTAAGTGTTGGGCAATCGTCACTGCTCTGTATTCTAGTCTTCACCTTTGCTAACGAGGAAACCACAGGATGGGCGACCTGCTGGGGTTCGAGGGCTACCTGAACGAGAGCACGCCGTTCGACACGCACGAGTATCCGCTCATGTGGAAGAGCAGCTGGCGGTATGCCGACTTTGACGTGGGCACCGCCTACAACGAGACGTGCCACTTCCCGCGCATGTGGAATGAGACGGGCTTCCCTGTGGACCAGTGGGTGCTCGACTCGTTCGACGGGTGCTACGACGGCGACTTTGACCAGTTTGGCGACACGGAGGCGTTTGGCGTGTACCCAGACTACCGCCGCCAGCTGACCAAGTTCGCGTCGGTGCAGGACCGGCTGCGCGAGTGGGTGCCGTCGGTGCGGGAGCGGCTCGGCCACTTTACGTGCATCACGATCGCCATGCTCGACGTCGACGGCTTCCGGTACGACAAGGCCACCCAGGCGACCTTGGACGCCTCGGGCAACTTCTCTGCGCAGGTCCGCGAGTGCGCGCGGGCGCTGGGCAAGGACAACTTCTTCCTGCCGGGCGAGATCACGGGCGGCAACACGTTTGGGGCGCTGTACCTGGGCCGCGGCCGGCAACCCGACCAGTACCTGTCGAACCTGACGCAGGCGGCGGCGCTCAACAACTACACGGCGGCCCAGCAGCACGTCCCGTTCCTGCGGGAGGAGGGCCAGAACGCGTTGGACGCAGCGGCGTTCCACTACTCCATCTACCGCTTCCTGACGCGGTTCCTGGGCATGGACGGCAACCTGGCAGCGGGCTTCGACCTGCCGCCCAACTGGGTCGACTCGTGGAACCAGATGCTGCTGACCAACGACTTTGTCAACCCGGACACGCACCAGCTGGACCCGCGGCACATGTACGGCGCCACGAACCAGGACGTGTTCCGGTGGCCGGCCATCACGCAGGGCACGGAGCGGATGCTGCTGGGCATGTTCATCACGACGCTGCACATGCCGGGCATCCCGCTGCTGCTCTGGGGCGAGGAGCAGGCGTTCACGATCCTCGACAGCACCGCCGACAACTACATCTACGGCAGGCAGTCGATGACGGCGTCGCCGGCGTGGCAGGCCCACGGCTGCTACGCCCTCGGCAGCGCCCAGTACTACCGCATGCCCCTCGAGGCCGCCCGGACGGCGTGCCACAACGAGCAGGAGTCGTGGGACCACCGCGACCCCAGCCATCCCATCCGCAACATTGTCAAGGCCATGCACCACCTCCGCACCGTCTTCCCCGTGCTCAACGACGGCTTCTTCCTCCAGCAGCTGTCCAACATGACCAAGATTGTCCAGTACCCGGGCTCCAGCGGCGTCGGCACCGAGACAGGCCTCTTCAGCGTCCTGCGGTCGGCGTACCCAGGCGTGCAGGACCTCGGCGAGACGAGCCCCGTCTGGTTCGTGTACCACAACGACAACGGGACCGCGACCGAATACACGTTTGACTGCTCGTCGATGGCCGGTCACGCCATCGTGGCGCCCTTTGACTCGGGCACGACGGTCAAGAACCTCTTCTTCCCGCACGACGAGATTGTGCTCAAGGACTCGACCACCAAGCTGGGCATCAACGGCTCGACAAAGTACAACGGCTGCACCGACTCGATCACGCTCAGGCCCTACGAGTTCCGCGCCTACGTGCCCATCGCCTCCTTTGTGCCGCCGCCGGCCATGATCACAAAGTTCCTGCCCGGCCACGACGCCCACATCGACTCGGCCACGCTCGAGCACCCGGGCCAGATCCAGATCGAGCTGCACACCTCGGCAGCCATGGACTGCGACAGCTTTACCGACTCGATCGAGATCTACAGCATCAACGCCGGCCGGTTCTCCCCGACCAGCCCGCTCCCCATCGTCAATGCCTCGAGCGTCGTGTGTGCCAACATGACGGACCCGGAGACGCCCCCCTATGTCGGCGCCCTAGGATCGGCCTGGAGCTGGTCCGCAACGCTGCTCTTCATCGAGGACGGGATCCACGAGATTGTCGTGCGCAACGCCACGACGGCCGACCTGGGCAGCTACACGAACAGCGTGGACCGGTTCCTGATCCGCCTCGGCGACGCCAGCAACCCGGTCGTCTTCCCGCGGACGGGCAACTACTCGAACGCGCTGCTCAACTACGCCACCGACGGCTCCGGCAGGCTCACCCTCACCCACAACGCCCCCGGGGCGTCCAAGTGGCGGTACACGCTCAACTGGGGGTCCTCGTGGAGCGACTGGCGCGAGTACGTCCAGGGCCACCCGGTGCCCATCGAGAGCCAGCCGTGGTCCGGAACGACGGCGCAGGAGTGGGAGGGCGAGCACGTCATTGTGCAGTACTGGTCCCAGCTCCTGGGCAGCAGCAGCTTCGTGCAGCACGGCGACCTAGACTCGTCGTCCCAGACACAACGCCGGTTCCCTCACCTGTTTGCCAACGGCAAGTACAACATGTGGGGGTTCGACGCGGGCATCGACAACACGGTCGATCTCGTGGGCGACGGCATGTGGGAGTTCCACTTCGCTGCCGAGTGGCCAGCGACGCTGCAGCTCAACGTCTGGGGCATGAACCCGGACGGCTCGCCCGACCAGGGGTTCGTGTTTGGCGACATTGACAACGACTTTGTGCTGGACCGGCTGCCTCCCTCGAGCCTCGTCGAGAGCGTCATCAACATCACCTCGGGTCCTGCGTTCCCGGGGCTCGCGTACAAGCTGCGGATCAACGATGGCAACTACAAATACGAGCTCGTGCCGCAAGGCAGCGCCTGGCAGCAGCTCGCGCTGTACGCGGGCCTGTGGGTTGGCCCAATACTCGGAGGCATCATGTCGGTGCTTCTGTTCAAGGGGCCCTTCTACAAGGTCAAGTTTGTCAAGATGGGCCTGAGCGGCAACTCGACAGCCGTTGGCCGGTGGTGCAAGCGCGTGCTCAGGGTCTTGTTCCCCGAGATTATGGAGAAGCGCATGGCCAAGACGCTGACGGTCACGCGCAGCCCGCAGATGAGCCTCATGTACCAGGTCAATTCGTCCATCGTGTCCACCCTTGCGCACTCGTCGTCCGGGCAGACCATGGTCAACGTGCCCCGCCGCCGGACCGTGCTCATCGCGACAATGGAGTACAACATTGACGACTGGGACATCAAGATCAAGATTGGAGGCCTGGGCGTCATGGCCGGGCTCATGGGCAAGAGCCTCGAGCACCAGGACCTGGTGTGGGTGGTGCCCTGCGTCTCGGGCATCGAGTACCCCATCGACACAGTGGCCGAGCCCATGACCGTCACCATCCTCAACGACCAGTACGAGGTCAAGGTGCAGTACCACAAGCTGGGCAACATTACTTTTGTGCTGCTCGACGCCCCCGTGTTCCGCAAGCAGACCAAGGCGGAGCCGTACCCGCCGCGCATGGACGACCTCGAGAGCGCCGTCTACTACTCGGCCTGGAACCAGTGCATCGCCGAGGCGGTGCGCCGGTTCGATCCAGATTGCTATCATTGCAATGATTATCATGGAGCGGCGGCGTTGCTCTACTTGCTGCCTCGAACGGTGCCCGCTTGCCTTTCGCTGCACAACGCCGAGTTCCAGGGCATGTGGCCGATGCGCACACCCAAAGAGTGTCAAGAGGTATGCTCCGTGTTCAACCTCGACCGCGACGTTGTGGCCCGCTACATCCAGTTCGGTTCCGTCTTTAATCTGCTGCATGCTGGCGCGAGCTACCTGCGCATCCACCAGCGCGGCTTCGGCGCCGTGGGCGTCTCCAAGAAGTACGGCGACCGCTCCTTTGCACGGTACGCCATCTTCTGGGGGCTCGACGGCGTAGGGCAGCTGCCCAACCCGGATCCCACAGACACGGCCGACTGGGACAAGGAGGCCTTCATGAACGACCGCAGCGTGGTCGTCGACGCCGCGTACGAGGCTGGCCGTGCGGACCTGAAGCGGCAGGCCCAGGAGTGGGCTGGCCTCATAGTCAACCCCAAGGCGGACTTGTTCGTCTTTGTCGGCCGCTGGAGTCTGCAGAAGGGCGTCGACCTCATCGCCGACATCTTCCCTTCCATCCTCGAGCAGTACCCGGATACGCAGCTCATCTGCATCGGCCCGCTGATCGACCTGTACGGCAAGTTTGCCGCGCTCAAGCTCTCCAAGCTCATGGACAAGTACCCGGGCCGCGTCTACAGCAAGCCCGAGTTCACAGCCCTGCCGCCCTTCATCTTCAGCGGCGCCGAGTTTGCCCTGATCCCGTCCCGTGACGAGCCCTTTGGCCTCGTCGCCGTCGAGTTTGGCCGCAAGGGCGCCCTCGGCGTCGGCGCCCGCGTAGGAGGGCTCGGCCAGATGCCCGGGTGGTGGTACACGATCGAGTCGATGAGCGCCTCGCACCTGCTGGCCCAGTTCAAGGAGGCCATCGTGTCAGCCCTCGAGACCAAGCAGAAGACGCGCGCTAAGATGCGCGCCTGGTCGGCCAAGCAGCGCTTCCCCGTCGCCCAGTGGCTCGAGGACCTCGAGATCCTGCAGTCCACAGCCATCGCGGTGCACGGTGGCAAGATGATCCCCGGGTCCTCGAGCACGTCAGCGACCACCTCGACCAGGAAGAGGCTGATCAAGAAGAACCCCAAGCTCAGGAGGTCTGGGTCGAGCTCCAATAGCGTTAGCACGCCGCCTCTGACGCCTCCTGGAAATGATGATGGACACCACCCACAGGGCCATCACTACGACAATGAGGACACACGCACTGGTCGTCCGGAGACGGGGAAGCGGCGCAGGCTGTCCAAGGCCAATCCCAACGACCCAGAGTCGAGGTCCCAGTCGAGGTGCTCCCAGCGTGCTCGGCTTCAGGAGGCCAGGAAAGAGAAGGCTCGAGCTGGTTCAGTCGGGTCCGACTCGCGACCAGGCAGCAAGCTCTTCACGAAGGACTTCAATGCCGCCAGGGCTGCCGAGGCCCGCGCTCCTCCCCGCATGCGTCGTGGCACCTTCAGCTCCTTTACGAGCTCTACCGACGGCGAACAGGTCACTGGGGGTCGGAGTCGTTCTGTGTCAGTGTCCAGCCTGCCTCAAAAGAAGACACCCAAGGTTGCTGGCCGCCCCTTCATCTCGACGTCGCTGCCGGCCAACATCACTACCGAGCAGCTCAGGCGGCCCTCGTCGGCCCCTGAGAGCCCGTCTCGCACCGGAACACCGTCCGCCTCGACTGACGAAGATCTCGAGGCCGCCGAGATCGAGGAGGTCGTGCGTGTGGTGTCTCTGAGCAGTGCTCTGCGGGCTCGTGTCTTTGATGTGTCACCACCTCCGAGCCCAACGAGCCCAACCAGTGCTTCGTCTTTCGCGAGCGTGACCGCTCCACGAAGGCCTACTTCGTCAGGTCGCAGACCAACTTCCTCTAGCTCGTCAGCACGCAGCTCCACCAGGGGGCCCGTCCATTTCAAGCCTCCTCCTTCAGCCAGGAACTCGGCAGCGTACAGTTCGCTGCCCATCATGACTCCTCCATCGTCTACCGAAAGTTCCACATTCGCCTCGCCAGTACGTGGTCCCCGCATCTCCGCGATCCGGGACTCATACTTCACCGAGGCCATAGACGAGATTGAGCCTCTGGCGTCCTCCTCTTCGCCGATGTCCCCCACGTCTCCCCAGAGACCACCATCTATGAACGCCGGCCACGGCTCGACTGTGACATTCGCCGCTGCACCGCTAGGTGGCGCCGGCCCTCTTTCCCGTCCGGTGTCGATCCTCAGTTTGAAAGACATTGTGGGTCCCCGCACCGATTTCGAGCTGCAGAACGTCTCCCCATTCTTCACCGACTCGACCGGCGACTGCTACAACGCCTTTAGCCGCAAGCTCGACAGCCTGACGAGCCACAATTCTTCCACGGACTTGTGCATCGAAGACTACCTCATCAAGTCCGAGAAGGAGTGGTTCACGCGCTACCGCAATGCGCGTCTCGGACGCTTGCCCTCGGGCATGTCTTCGACGAGCAGCACAGCCAGCAGGCCCGTGTCGCACGCACCCTCGTCCGCGACTACCGCCGTGGCGACCGCAGGCCCTTCAACGATGCCCTCGACGCGTGCTGCGTCCCGCGCCACCTCTCCGACGAGAGAGACTACCACGTCCACAAAGAGCACGGTCAGGCAGCGCAAGAGGTTACACAAGGAGCGGCCCGCGTCTGCTTTGTCGGGCAAAACTGTCACTGAGAGAAAGTTGTCCAGTGGGGAAAAGGTCGACTTGGGCTTGGCAGTGGATGCCAACGGTGATGAGATCAAGGTCAAGGAGCGCGAGTATGACCCGCGCGAGTTTGGAATTGGGGAGGACTACAAGCCGCCGATCGGTCTGCAGAAGTATGTTCCATGGTCGCTTCCGAGCTGATGATGGCGATTGCACGTGAAAATAGAGACGCTGACTTTAAGCAGGTGGTTGTCGTACCGCATTGGTGACTGGCCGATCTACAGCATGTTTCTCGCACTTGGCCAGGTCATCTCGTCCAACTCGTACCAGATCACGCTGCTCACTGGCGAAATCGGTCAGACGGCCGAGAAGCTTTACATCATTGCCAGCGTTTACTTTGGCTCGACCGTTGTCTGGTACATCATGGTGCGGCGCTGCCAGGCTCTCTACGCCCTGACCCTGCCCTTCTTCGTCTACGGGGCGGCGTTTGTCCTGCTCGGCTGCTCTCCCTTTGCCAGCAACGGCGACCAGCGGTGGTGGATGCAGAACGGCGCCACGGCCCTGTACGCAACTGCCAGCTCGAGCGGTGCCATCGCCTTTGCCTCCAACTTTGGCGACGAGGGCGGCTCCCCGCTGACCGTATGGATCTTCCGCGCCACCATCATCCAGGGCCTGCAGCAGCTCTACTCGCTCTGCCTGTGGTACTGGGGCAGCATCATCTCGTCCGCATCGGCCGCGGGCCAGACGACATCCACTTCGACCGCCGGTCTCGCCACGTCGCCTTACTTGCTCCTCGTGTGCGCCCCGGTCGCCGTGTTTCTCTGGGCCGTCGGGCTCATCCTGTACCTCGGACTGCCCCAGTACTACCGCGAGGCGCCGGGGGCGGTGCCCATGCTGTGGCGCAGCCTGCTCAAGCGCAAGACGATTGCGTGGTTCTTCCTCGCGGTCTGCGTGCAGAACTACTTCCTGTCGGCTCCCTACGGACGCAACTGGACGTTCCTGTTCAACACCAACGCCCTCAACCAAGTCCCCGTCTGGAGCATCATCCTGCTCGCCCTGGGCTTCTTCGTGGTCGTCTGGTCGGGGATCCTGCTGGGCCTGTCCCGCATCACAAAGTCCCACCCGTGGCTGTTCCCCATCTTTGCCATCGGCCTGGGCGCGCCGCGCTGGGCCCAGGAGTTCTGGGGCGTCACGCCGATCGGCCTGTATCTCCCCTGGGTCCCCGCAGGGGGTGCCGTCGGGAGCGCGCTCGCATCCCGTGCGCTGTGGCTGTGGCTGGGTGTCCTGGACGGCCTGCAGGGCGCTGGCATTGGCATGATCCTCATGCTCACCCTGACGAGGGTGCACGTCCTCGCTACGGTGATCGCTGCACAGCTGCTCGGCACGGCGGCGACGATTGCCGCGAGGGCGATGGCCCCGAATAACATTGGTCCGGGGGATGTGTTCCCGGACATGACGATGGGGTTCATCGAGGGCGTCTTGTACAAGCCCTGGTTCTGGGGCACGCTCGGCGCGCAGCTTGCACTGTGTGTTGGATATTTGAAATTCTTCAGAAAGGAGCAGGTGAATAAGCCCTAGTACGGGTTCAATGAATGGAAGAAGGTGTTGTTGGGTGGAAGGGTTAATATGAGCATGTGCCTGGTTGGAGGTGGTTGGAGGGCTGGGCGGCATCATTAGACAGCCGGAGTTGGGAGTTTTGCGGTTTTGTTCGTTTTAGACGGCCCTCATTCGTCTAGTAACTTCTTAGACGCGACACGCTCATTCTGCAAAATAAAAGCAATACATGACTAATGGAATGTCTTCTCCGTGTCAAGACCAGTTCAGCCGGATGCCGGAGTACGCCGGAGTTGTGGTTGACCGCTCTCATACTTCGCATGCGAGCCTTTTGTGCTAGGGGTAATGAAAGAAACCATTGCCACTATAGGCTGGAATTTCTTTTCAAGGTCGGTGTCCTCAGAGCCCAAGAAAGCTGCTTATGTTTGTGCTGTACGATTCCCCATGAGACCCTTTAATGACCGGAGTTAATCACTCAACTATGCTACTCGCCAGGGAACCTTCGTACACCATAGGCCAGCATTCCGGTTCAGTTTTATGTCACAAAGGAACATATGAGCGCTATGCTCGTCGTCATGACCGAACAGCCTCCATTCTGTTCTTACGCACCGCGAAGCCCGATTCAAGTTACTCAAAACCAGAGACTAATAGCTCGAATAGAACTCCCAGAATTTTGTGCTGCTTTCGCTGTGGCCCTCGATACGCCTGCAGTTCGACTATATCAAGGCACTCCAGGGGCAGCGCATGTTTCACAGGCGGCACTTCAGAATTTTACTCTCTTAGTTTTGCCTCAAGTACCCGTGACTGCAAGCATTCGTGACTTCACACGCAATGAGAGTCCAAAATCGTGCAGACTGGGCTCAACCAAAAAGGAAACAGATAACTCGCCTATCAAAGTTACTAACTACCTACCTGAAGCAAAAGTGTATGACTTTGAACAACAAAAAGGATATCGTCGGGATGGCAAAAGGATCAAAAACGTACAACACCGGGGATTCGCTGGTCGTCACCGACCCAACTACTGATCCGGCGGTATCGAGCTTGTGTACAGGGGAGCGGACGGGACCCTCAATTTTCTCGATCCTATGGTCGTACGTGCTAAACAGATCGCTCAAAATTATCTATATAGCCCACAATTCAGCACTGCGGATTGCGCAATAGCTCCCTCGTCATCCACACATCTGAGAACCTCCGAGATCTGCCGTCAATCAACCACATCTTCTGGATGAAATGGTCCGAGATTCAGCTCTTCACCCCCTTTATCTTCTTAGAAGCTTATACGGGCGCTACTTAGCTAACTTAGGACCACCTAGATACGTTTGCTATATATATACTTGCGGCTCGTTACATTATCTATATTGTCTCCTATAGTAGCGGCGTCTTCGCCGATCGATCGCAAGATGCGCTGCTTTACTTCCTATCTTGCGGTTACTCGAGGAGTTGAGGCCCAGCCACCTCAGAGTCTGGCCTAACAGCAGAGAGCATTTAGCGAATTAATTGAGCGAGCAGGAGCAGTCAGTTTCGGGAACTCGAGTATTAATTGTGCCAAGCCCTCGGAAGGACCGTAGTCTACGATGCCAACCCGTGACCAGCAGGTGCACTTTGTCAGAGTCAGCGGCGGTCAAACTCCGGATTGTCCAACCAGCGGTCGCCCCTCCCTCGGTGCGCTCCCTAAATCTTAGGTCAGCCAAGGGATGCGGGGTCAATTCATTCCGACAATAACAGTCTTTCCAAGAGCGGTGTGTCTGCGGCTCTCGCTATCATCCTCATATTCATCCCGAATCAATTGTCCCAACAGCAAGTGCACGAGGCGCACTCTCTCACTAGACTTCTCTAAACAACTGGAGCCACTGCAGGTGTCGCCACCTTCATTAGAGCACCGATCCTGCTCATGTGCCCGCCATGAACAAGACCTCTCGGACCGACGAACCCTATGAGGGTGACGGCCTCAACCAAAGCCCCAATGAATTGTCCAACGATCTGGTCACTAACCAGGATCTGAATGGCATCGCCAATGAACGCAATCGGCGTGGCCGCGACAGGGTCTTAGATGACTCCGGGCAGGCTGTCGCGCAGGATTCTGGATCCGTTCCTGACAGTGTGCCTGCCCAGCCGTACCGAGGGGTGCAGAATCTGGCCACGTTGCTACATGCTGCAACTGGTCAGTCGCCTGGAAAGCGGACCTTGACCGCCCAGGTGTTGGACGACCGCCCCCCTGCCGATACTACCGGCGGGGTGGGCGGGAGTCTTCTGCACCGAGCCCGCCATGGATTTCTCGACTTTGCGAAATTCATCGGGCCCGGTTTCTTAGTGGCGGTGGCTTACAGTATGCTGATCCCTCCGAAACCCTCCGTTCTTTATCACCATAGGTCCATTTTTTGCCAGGCTCAGTGCTAACACAGAGATTGTCTCAGTTGATCCTGGCAACTATGCCACCGACATTGCCGCTGGCGCCTCGTATCGCTTTCGGCTTCTGTTCATCATCTTGATGAGCAACTTATTTGCGATTCTTCTACAAAGTCTTGCTATCAAGCTGGGTTCTGTGACTGGACTGAATCTTGCCGAAGCTTGCCGTGCATTCTTACCCCGATGGCTGAATTACTTTCTTTACTTTATGGCTGAAGCGGCCATAATTGCGACCGACATCGCCGAGGTAACTATAGGCTCTCTCGTTTTCATGTCAATTCCACATTTTCGTCCATCAACTTACATTTCCACGCTCAAGGTTATTGGAACTGCGATCGCTCTGAATCTTCTCTGCCCCCAAATACCACTTGTTGCGGGATGCGCCATCTCCATCATCGATGTGCTGTTTATTCTCGTCTTCTATCGACCGGGTGGGTCTTTGAGAGGACTACGCGGCTTCGAGTTCTTTATCGTTTTGCTGGTTCTCGGGGTGGTCATTTGTTTCTGTATCCAGCTCTCCTTTGTTCAGGGCACCACGCCCGGCGAGGTCTTCAAGGGCTACCTCCCGAACAACGCCGTAACCGAGTCCCAGGGTTTATATCAAGCTTGTGGAATCCTGGGTGCTACCGTCATGCCGCATTCACTATATCTCGGGTCTGGTATCGTCCAATCTAGACTGCGCGACTATGACACCAAGCATGGGCTTCTACCAGCTGTGCCATCCTCAGCGGCCAGCAGCATCAATGACGACAAGGCGGCAGAGAAGACATTTTACATCCCTAGCTTACGTGCCATCAAGCACTCACTCAAGTACTCTTATGTAGAGCTCGCCCTCTGCCTTTTCACTTTTGCCCTCTTCGTTAACAGCGCCATCTTGATCGTGGCGGGAGCGAGCTTATACCAGAACTCCGACGCCCTAGATGCGGATATCTTCGGCATCCATGCGTTACTGACGTCGAGTCTCAGTCCTGCGGCGGGAACCATATTCGCACTAGCTCTGCTGTTCTCGGGCGTTTCGGCAGGCATTGTCGCCACCATTTCGGGCCAGATGGTGTGTGAAGGCGCTCTCAGGTGGCATATGCGGCCGTGGATGCGCCGCCTTATCACGCGCAGCATCAGTATTACACCTAGCATCATCATTGCGGGCGCTGCAGGCCGGGAGAAGCTAAATGACGCGCTTGAGGGTAGCCAGGTTGCCCTCAGCATCGTGCTGCCATTTGTCTCAGCACCCCTCATTTGGTTCACCTGCTTTAATAAGTACATGACCGTGCAGCCCGGCATGGCGCGCTACCGTGTGGAAGATACCGATAATCAACAGCAGCAGCAGGATGGAGCAGATATGTTTGAAACACCTGCAAGACCAATGGATGAGGAGCGTAATCCGGTCACTAGTTCTGACACCGGTGTTGATGGCAGTGGCTTGGTTAAGATGGCCAACCCCTTGTGGTTAAGTCTCTTGGCAGGTATTGTCTGGCTTATAATCGTCGTGATGAATGTTGCTAACCTGGTGCTAATCTGGCTTGGGGAGTAATGTGGATGGCGGCTGTTTGACGGCTGTTGCCGAGCAGACAGAAAGGTGTTGCAAATTCCTTGCAGCCCGGTCGCTGATCATCTTAAAGTGCGTTTCAACGGGTGCCCAGTATGAGGTGGAACGTCCTTGGCGATTTTGCGGGTTTTCTCCCTGCCTTTCGCTTCCTCTCTTTTTCCCTCTCATGTTCACTGTTTTCTCCTTTAGTCCTTCATTTGTCCGATTGATCTTTCCTTCTATCGCTTGCTCGCTTGTTCTTCATAGCCTGAGGCAATGCGATACAAAGCCTTCCTGTGTCTGTGTTTCAACAACCAGAACTATCTCTTTATATCTAGAAGACAGCAATTTCTCAACTCCCGAGTTAAAGACTTATACCTACAATCGAAAAGTTATACAGCTATTCTCGTCTCAGTAGAGATACTTTGTGATGCTTCTCTCATTCTCTCCCAAGCTAAATTGAGTCTCGCGTCTGGGTGTTCCTTAATGTATGGCCACGACCTGGACACGGTAATTTAGACTCATAACCATCTCGTGCAGCTTACACATTCAAAGAACCCTTGTAAGAAGCAGGCTTGTAGTATTGGCCACTCGGCTAGCAAGCGTCGGCCGATCAATCTGACGCCTGAGCAGGCCGTATTCGTTCTGAAGGAGCCTATTATTATTCGGTTATAGACACGGCTTCAGACTACCGATAAGCATTCAAACGATTAACGTAATCCACGGGTGAGCGGGTCACACGGGTGAACGGGTCACTTTACTGCAATTTAATTGAGGTTCACTTCCTTCTCCTTTTTCTCCACCTCCAATCATGGGACGACAATCAATTGAAAGTGATTTGGTTCTAGCGTTAAATGCGCTCCAATCCGACCCAAAATTAAGCGTACGAAAGGCTGCGCAGATCTATAATGTATCTCGTACGACACTCCAGCAACGATACCACGGCCGAGCTGCGAAACACGACACCCGACCACCCTGCCAGAAATTAACCTCATACGAAGAGGAGAGTATCGTACGATACGTACTCGACCTAGATTCGCGTTCGTTTCCACCGCGGTTAAGTGGTGTTCGAGAAATGGCGGATCGACTCCTCCGCGTACGCGACGCGCCACGCTTTGGAACGAACTGGGCCTCAACCTTCGTACGACGACGACCTGAGCTCCGTACGCGTTTTAATCGAAGAATCGATTACCAGAGGGTCCTTTGCGAGGATCCGGACGCGTATCGCGCGTGGTTTGAGCTCGTACGAAACATAATCGCGAAATACGGGATCCACGATGACGATATCTATAACTTCGACGAAACGGGCTTCGCGATGGGCAAGATCTCCGCCGAAACTGTCGTTACGACCTCCGATCGACGCGGGAGGCCAAGAGCCGTACAACAAGGCAATCAGGAATGGGTTACAGTAATCCAGGGTATCGCGTCGTACGGCTATTCAATCCCGCCATACATTATCTTCGCCGGGAAGGTCCACCTCGACTCCTGGACCGCGAATAGCCCTCTACCGGCCGACTGGGTAATCGCGCTTTCAGAAAACGGTTGGACGACGAACGAGAGAGGCCTAGAATGGGTAAAACACTTTGATTTCCATACAAAGAGTCGTACGAAGGGTACCCACCGCCTCCTTATCCTCGACGGCCACGAGAGCCACCATTCCGTCGATTTCGAGCTCTACTGCAAGGAACAGAATATTGTCACGCTCTGTATGCCTGCTCATTCGTCGCATAAGCTCCAGCCTCTCGATGTTGGGTGTTTTGGACCTCTGAAACGGGCGTACGGTAAAGAAATCGAAGGTCTAATGCGGGCGCACGTAACCCACGTTTCAAAGGAGGACTTCCTCCCAGCCTTTTATAAGGCGTACGACGCTGCAATGACCAAATCAAACATCCAGGCAGGCTTCAGAGCGACAGGCCTAGTACCGTACGACCCGAATTATGTGATTTCGCAGCTAGATATGAAGTTTCATACGCCGACACCACCAGGTTCCTCTGCTGGACTACCACCCCCATGGGTTTCAAAGACGCCGAACAACCTAATTGAGACCGAATCGCAGACGAAGTATATTGAAAATCGCATCGTACGACACCAGAATAGCTCACCGTCGTCCATTGTTGAGAGCCTACGGCAGCTGAGAAAAGGAGTTATAATGATGGTACACGAGCAGGACCTTATGCGCCAAGAGCTCGCCGAACTTCGAGATGCAAATGACCGCCTCAGCCGCCGTCGTCGTACGAAAAGAAAGCAGCTACAGAAAGGAGGGTCCCTCACGATTGATCAGGCAAAGGATTTGAAGGCTCAAATCGATGCGACGCAGCAGTTAATAGCGGAAACGAGTCAGAATAGTGGTCGTACGAGGAGGCCCGAAACGCGCGCGCGACGATGTGGCGTCTGCGGCGAGCCCGGGCATAATGCTCGTACGTGTCAGAAAGTTGTATCTGCCTCTGAAGAAGAGGATTCTGAATAGTTTGAATTGATTTAAGGCGTTGTGGTTAAATTGTCTTATATATTGTCGTACGAGTTACTGGAAGGTGACCCGTTCACCCGTGTGACCCGCTTACCCGTGGATTACGTTACCAGAAGCTAAGAAAATCACTAAACAGAGAGAAGCAAAGGTTAAAGAGAAACCTAAAGCAAAAGATAAGAGCCGAGTACATCGCTACCCAGGCGGTTAAAGATATCGAAGGCCAGATACACGGTTATGGGTTCGCTAAGTCTTGCAGGGACGAGAACGCCCCTCTCCACAGACCAGCTTCGAAGCGGCTACTAGAGGCGCTTACAGCTCCTAAGTCTATTATAGTAGACGGTCAGTATTAACGGAGACAAAACTCTATCGAAGCAATTATTGCATATTGCCCTGTCTAGGAGGGTTATACCGTGCGGCCCGGTGCTCCAGGAACCAAAATCATAGAAAAGGATTATCACAAATCCTCCAAATAGGAAGACAAGAGCGCTCCTGATCTCGCTCTACTTTCCGTCTTTACTAAAAACGTAAATGATAGGCCAAGAATGTGCTTCGTCTGTGTTGTATAAGCACTCTCTCTGGAACTAGATGATCATTACGTCGACAATCTTATTCACAAGTTCTATAATTCTAGCGACTTGACGAAGCATTTCAAAAGGAATCATGTGACCAAATTAAGAGCCGAGGAATCTGTAAGATGTAAAGTGTATCTTGATCTAACGTCCCGCTGGCTCAGCCGTACCGTCCGCTCTCACCTATACGACCACCGTTCTGGCTGTGTCCTGCCCATGCGCTCTTGGCCTGGCCGTCCCGATGGTGCTGGTGATTGCGGGCGGTATTGCGGCTCGGGGTGTCGTCATTATCAAGTCGGCCGTCTGCACTGAGCGGGCACGCAAGGTGACGGATATCGTCTTCGACAAGACTGGAACCATTACCGAGGCAGAGCTGGACGTTTCTTTTGAGCAGTACTTCCGGGTGCCTAAGGAAAAAGCGATTTCGATTCCCAAGGAACTCGCGGCGGGTTACAAGCACCCTGTCTCCATTGCGGTTGCAAAGCATCTTGAGCAGCATCCGACCGCTGCTCTTGCCACTATTGATCAGATTCATTCGGTTCCAGGAGCTGGTGTGGAAGCAACCCTTGATGGCGCCGGAGCTCAGTCCACAGGAGAATTCGATTCTTGTTATTATCGATATCTCGTTTTCTGGTTAAATGATCTGCATCGTCAGGGTCGACAGCACTCGTGAGTGCCTCGGTGGCAGGCTTCTCGAGGTACCTGATCATGTATGTCTTGCCAGACTGAGTCTGAAGAGTGTTACCGTGCCAGTAGTTGAGCCGTGCCGAGAGTCAACGGTCACATATCAGTAGGCTTCCAAGAAGGGGGTCGAAAAGAGAGTTGTGCACCATCGACACTGGTCTGGGGGTCGCCAGTCGCGGCGCGACCACTGAACCGTGAGGATCCTGCGAGAGGGAGGTGGGGCAACGTCGACAGTCGAGCGAGCTTCGCACCTTCCAAGGTTTGGCACACCCTCCTGCGAGGGCTCAACTGCATCAGAGCCAGCACAACCCAGCTCTTTCGCCATCCTAGTGCTTCCACCTGCTGTCGGCATCCCGCATGGCATCTCCTCCTCGAGTCTCTAGCACGACTTGATACACCAGCCACACACTGGGCTTGCCATGGCCGACCCATCGCCAACATCACCGTCTAGTCACCACCATCGCCTGGCATCCTCGGCCCGCCCACAGGTCGGCGACAACACCAACGCCGACGACGAGGATGACCAAGGCTTCGCGCGCCTCCCGCCCGGAGCAACATAACCCCAGGCGTGGTGAACGAAGGATATCCGCAGAGCGCCTTCCAGAGCCCCAGCAGCAGATTGCAGATGCTCCGCCCATGGTGCTTCGACGAATCCTGCGCAGACTCCAGTTCCCACCATCGGTCAAGACAGCACGGCCGAGTAGGTTCCAACCACCGTTCCGACGCGCATCGTTATCCTCCAAGACTACTTGAGAGAGTCCGCCGAGGCCGCCATCGAGGCCGCGCAGCCTTTCATGTACGATGAAACAGTCCGTCATTGGGTTGACGAAGTCAGAGCGTCAGCCGCCGAGGGAGACAGAGCGATGCTGTGGGTTCATCGTGACTTTCTGGAGGAAACAATCGCAGAACTCGAAGGCATTTCCCGGATGCCCGAGTGATTGCGACGAGAGAAAAATAGAGGCCTTCATCATGCGCCTCGCCCTAGGCTCGCGCGAACGATGACATTTGGAAGGCTGTTCATGACGTAGGACATAGGTTTTGTAGACTCCATGACCCAAAACAAACACGCATCTCCCCTCTCACTTCTCGTGCAAAACTGATGCAGGCCTGTGCGGTCATGTACTAGAGCAAAAAGTACTGCAAAACGTACAACACCAGGGATTCGCTGGTCGTCACCGACCCAACTACTAGTCTGGCGATATCGAGCTTGTGTACAGGGGAGCGGACGGGACCCTCAATTTTCTCGATTCTATGGTCGTACGTGCTAGATCTGGCATTCAATAGATGCTATATAGCCCAGCCATTTGAAAACTGCGGATTGCGTAACCATAGATTATGTGTAGGCATGGCGGGCTGATTCAAAACTCGATTGCCAACTGGAAAGACGCTGACCCTGGCTAAAGATGTCTCCACGCACCCACCCCACTCGTCCACCTTCAGCTCAGTCAGTCAGTCCAACTTTGAAGGTGGCCGTAGGGGTTGCATACCAAGTAGACGAGTGATAATTGCGTAGTTTTGTCATCATTGGAGTGAAGGGCTGATACAGACATGGCGCAATCCCCCTGCCCTGAATTGCATGGCCGCTTCTCGGAGCTCATTTTCCCCACGGCAGCTCGGCGCTCCGAGACTCGTGAGTCGGATTTACACGGCGCCGCCGATCAAGCACAGGTCTCCAGGTCGATCCTTCCATCAGGCATTTGATATAAGAGTGTATCATCACTGCGTCTCTCACTATGAGCTGGCCATGCCCGCATGCCACCAGCAGTCAGGCAGGCGAGCATTGCAACTCGTTTCGAAGGCGAAGTAAAAGATTCGCCAATTACGGAGTAGAGGCTGAGCTGCCGGTCATCGGACCCGGAGGCCCAGCGCGCGGCGACTGCTTCGGAGGCATCCCGATACCCGGAGGGGACAGGCCGAGCCAACCAGAGGTACAACCCCTGCTGCACTCGAGATAAACAAGCAAAAAGCCTCTTTGCCGAAGTGGGTCTGTCCTGGCTCCATCGGCTCACATCCGCCGCCGCCCACGGACGGCGCTGGCTTCACGGGTCCTGCCTGTCTGGGGCAGGGGGTGTGCCCACGCCGATGCTTGGTTATTTCCGGGCTGTCGACCGAGTGCCAACTTCTCCATTCCTCGTCCTTAGCCTCCCGGTTTCCCCAATGCCAAGCTGTCGAGTCGCGGCTTGTTCACGCAAGAAAGACCCACGGTTACCATAGTATGCAAAAGGGCCATGACAAGCCCCAGCAGAGTCGATCGAGCGCTCACACACCAGCAGGCAATTTAACGTTTGCAATCTTCCGCCTTGCCGGGACCCTCCAGAGGAGCCGCCCGCACAAGCCACCATGCCGTCGGGTTTCGATGGCCGAGGTCGGCCCTCGCCCGACAATGACAACAACACCAGCCCAGGCCGCTTGACCAGCAACAACAATCGTGGCACCAGCAATGCTGCCGACAATGAGCCCAGGATGGACGGGAGCAGAAGCAGCAGCGACATGGCCCATGAAAAGCCAATGCAGGGCACTGACAGCGGCAGCCAGGACCTAGAAGCCGGACATGGCCCCAGCAACACGGCTAGAGACCTTGCGCCACTGACGCCCACGGGTCTCTCAACCCCAGATGGCCTCGAGATGCTCGCCCGCGAGCCAACACGGGGCAGCCGTAACGAGAGCAGCTACGACAACGTCGATGACGACCATACAGATGACGGCCATGACCATCAACGCCGCCCGCGGTCACCATCAGCTGATCATGACGACGACGACGACGACAGCGACGACGACCAAGTCCGCCCTGCACCCACGACAGCAATGTCTCGAACCCAGAGCCGCGCATCGACGACACGCAACAGCACATCTGCCGGGTCGAGCCCCTTGGCGCTAGTGACGAGTGTGCTGGAGGTCCCCGACGAGTTCTACGACACACACAGCCGGCGCCGCAAGACTGCCCTCGTGTGTTTCTGCTCCTTCTGCGCATTCCTCTCGCCCGTCTCGAGCACGGCAAACCTGTCCGCCACGCCCGAGATCTCGCACGAGTTCGGGACCACCGGGAGTGTGATCAATCTGTCTAATGCGGTCTATCTTCTGTTCATGGGGATCAGCCCGATGTTCGTCGGGCCAATGAGCCAGGTCTTTGGGCGCAGGATGGTGAGTCTTCTCTTTGTTTTTGCATCAAACCCGTATCCAGAAACAGTACCTTCTTTTTTCTTACACCCCGAGCTTCTCGTGACAACATGACTCACATGATTCTTGTGGTGAAACAGGTCAACATTGTCGCAGCCTGGGGCTTTCTCGCCTCCTCCATTGGCTCTGCCTTGTCGCCCAACATTACGTGCTTCTTCATCATGCGCATCATCACCGCCATCTTCGGCACGGCCTTCATCCTCGCCGGCAATGCCGTGATCAGCGACATCTACCGGCCTGTGGAGCGCGGCACGGCCACGGGCTTCCTGCTCATTGGCATGCTCGTCGGCCCGGCGTTCGGCCCTTTCCTGGGCGGCGTCATCGTGACGTACACGACCTGGCGCGTCATCTTCTGGCTGCAGACTGGTCTCGCCGGGCTCGCGCTGGCAGGCAGCTATTTGATCTTGCCCGAGACGATATACCACCTGCGCTGGGACGACCTGGCCGGGTTCTCTGGCCAGCAGCGCGTGAAGGTGCTCTGGAGCATGGTGAACCCGGTCAGGGTGGTGCGGCTGTGGCGGTACCCAAATGTTACGCTGGCCGGGCTGGCCAGCGCCAGCCTGCTGTGGAACATGTACGGGCTGCTGGCGCCGATCCGGTACACACTGAACCCGCGGTACAACCTCACGACGCCGATGCAGGGCGGCTTCTTCTACCTGGCGCCGGGGCTGGGGTACCTGACGGGGACCTTTTTCGGGGGCCGATGGGCAGACTGGATGGTACGGCGGTGGATCAAGAAGCGGAACGGGGAGCGGGTCGCCGAGGACCGGCTCCGTGCGGCGGCGCCGTTCATCGTCGTCGTGGCGGCCTGCATCCTGGTGTACGGCTGGACGGTCGAGAAAGACGTGGGCGGGATCCCGCTGACCGTGGTCGTGATGTTCCTGCAGGGCGTCGCCCAGCTGCAAGCGTTTCCAGCTTTAAATGTCTACTGCCTGGACGTGATGCCTGGGCGCAGCGCCGAGGTGATTGGATCCAACTACGCGATGCGCTACCTCGCAGCGACGGTGAGCATCGCGATTGTGCTGCCGGCCATCCAGAGCATCGGGGTCGGCTGGTACTCGACCATCTCGGCGGCGCTGCTGGTAGCGAGCGCCGGGGGTCTGGCGTATAATGTACGGTATGGCCGGATGATGCGGGACAAGATTGATGACAAGAGGAGAGCCCAGCAGGAGGCGCAGCGGCAGAGACGGCAGCGCAAGCACGCCACGCCAGCTGAAGCCGAGGCGGTGGGAGTGCCAGCGACCGAGACGGAGACGGAGACGGGGACGGGCAAAGCTGGGTAGGCTATATGTAGCGTCAGGCTTCTATTTCGTTGTGAACCATGGCATGCTGTTCCAAGGCAATAAAAGGTGTCGATGAGACTTGTTGCAGAGATGCGGATGTCTAGTTGTTCCTTTTCCGTGGGTCCCGAGGTCCTTCCCCCATCAATCGTCCATCGCCCCGGAGTTAAAGTCCGCCGCCTAATCCCGGGCTGGCCAGTTGGGTGTCTCCCACCCCTCCCTGCCTCTCTTCACACCGTGGACGCCGACGGACAGACAGACAGGCAGCCAGCCCTGGTCCCACGCATCTCGTCCAGCAGCCCACCCGGCATCACAACTCGCTCCAGCGCTGGCCGGCGTCCAGGACGGTTCCTCGCATCATGGGCGTCGAGTTCGCCTTCATCGACGT
The DNA here is from genome assembly GCF_020744255.1 of Microdochium trichocladiopsis. Lineage (NCBI taxonomy): Eukaryota > Fungi > Ascomycota > Sordariomycetes > Xylariales > Microdochiaceae > Microdochium > Microdochium trichocladiopsis. Next base: position 964,718 of record NW_025763552.1, on the reverse strand, counting down.
GCAGCAGGGCTCGCGCGAGACCAACAAGAGCCTCGCCCTCCGCCATGTCATGAAGGGCAAGAATGTCGGCAAGACACACCCTGCCCGTCGCCGCCGCAAGTCCCAGCATGAGGACGCCGCCCCCGGCGCCGAGTCTCGCCCAGGTCCCGCCCGGCCCCGGAAACGCCAGCACACCGAGCAACCTGCCACAGCTGGCAGTGTCGACGAGGATTCCGCCGCGGCATCTGCAAGGTCTCCTGCATCAGCCGCAAGCAGCAGGAGTAGTGGCACTGGCGGCAGCAGCAGCAGCACAAGGTCCGCTTTGTCCACATGGAGTGACACTTCCTCAAGCTCCACCCAGCGGGTTCGTGAGTCTGTCGCAGTCTGGGAACATGCCCCTTCGGCGCCACTCTCACCTGTCACTGTGGGCGATTATCTCATGGGCTTCGCGACGCCCGCAGCGCTGTCCGCTCGTGCCAACCCGACCTTTGAGTATTGTGGGTTTTGCCTTTGCGCTCGGCAAGTCTGTGTCCGTCTGTCCAGCTGACGTTGTGAATGTTTGGCAGTCTTCAAGTACATCATCACGTCGATGTACCCGACACCTCTATGCATCGCGATGGAGCCCATGAAGAAGTATTGGGTCGAGACGTTTTTGATGGACGAGACATGTCAGTGTGCTGTTTCTGGTTTCCACGTGCATGTCCACTACTGCGCTAGCACAGGAGAACTGACTTGGTGATGCCCTCACGAAGGCTACCACACCTACATGGCCCTCATGAACACAATGCACGACCACGCCACCGGGCGAATAGGCTACCAGGATGCCCCTTCACGTGAAGCAGTCTACCACCTCGGCCAGGCCGTTAAACGCGTCAATCAGCGTCTCAACTCGCCTGGGCTGCTGACGGACTCAGACCTCGTCGTGGTCAATTTCCTCATCCTTCAGTCGCTGGTTCGCAAGAAGCGGCACGACGCTGGCGTCCATTTATCAGGGCTGTACGCCATGGTCGACATGCGTGGCGGGCTTCGCAACGTGACTGATGGGTTCTTGCTGGGAAAGATATGCAAGTAAGTTCTCCTTGCCTTCATAGTGGCCAAACGTGCTTGAGAATATTAGAAGGCTGAACAGGGTGCTTCCGTTCGCATCCACAGGACAGAGATCGATTACGCTCTGCATTATGGCACAACCTGCCGCTTCCACAACGACAACATAGCTCAGGTCTTTGCAGAGCTTGAGAATCAAGGCTTCACTTTTCCTAAAACACTTGGGACGTCGAACGACAATGATGCGTCATCACGATGGGCCAGCGGGCTCGATCCTACCCTGCGACAAATTCTATTTGATGTATTCGATGTGACGTCTTTGTTTAACGCGGCAGACTATGGCGGCGGCGACTACAGCCCTTTCTCTAGTCAGAAAAAGCAAGGAAGAACGCCGAAAATGACGCACATCATGCTCCAGGACTTCACAATATCTGTGGGCGGCCGACTGATCCGGTATCACCCACTCGGCAAGCCATACGTGATCCCTCCTCACGATCAACAATACGACCCGTCCGAGCCCAGCCCTTCCCGGACCTCACACTCACCGAGAGCCACAAATGCACAGCTCGAGGCCGTTGTACACATAGCATTGGTCTCTTTGTTAACCACCCTCTTTGTGCAGACTGACCGGCGCAGCCACAGACTGAAATATGACCTCGCGGCAAAGAGACTGCGGGAGGTCGTCGACTCAGTGATGAGGCAGTTCATCTTCTTCGGAACTACTGAGGCTACTCACGGACGAGCTTCGCCGGCGTCTGCTGCTTCTACTGCGGGGCTTCTCGCTCAAAGCGGCGGTGCCAGCAGTGGTCGTGTTGACGAAGAACAGATTGTTGATAGTCCCGTGCGTTCGGCAGCGATGGGAAGTGCCAGCACCACTGCTACTGCTACTGCTCCCGATGCTGCTGCTTGGGTCGGTGACAGTAGTATGGCAGTGCCCACAGTCCCGGCAAGCGGGAGCGGCGTACGCGGGCCGGGGGCCTTCATAGTACACTCCGCCGACGCCGCTTCCAATGGCGACGGCGCGAGTATTGGAGGAGCTCATCATGGGCTGCATCTGGAATCCTCCAGCTTGCCCGGGTGCGGGGCCGGTGTTGGGGCCGGCAGCAGCGACAGTGGCCTCTTTCTTTTCCGCCCGCTTCTTCATGACGCCCTTGCGGACCTGGCGGGCCATCATCGTCATCATGGCAGGCATGTTGGCGGTCACCGCGGGGGGTTGGTCGACGATGAGTTGTTGCTCTGGATCTTGATGGTGGGGAGTGTGTCTGTCTTGTCTTGGCACGAGACCGGCACAGACGATGATGCAGTTTGGCTGACTGATCGGATGAGGATGGTTGCTGGGAGGCTTGGGGTCTCGACGTGGGAGTTCGCTCAACAGCGTGTGGCGAGGCGGTTTCCTTGGATCGCAAGGTTACACGACGAGCTTGGGAGGAAACGGTGGGTGACGATATTTGGAAGTACGTGACGAACGTCGATGCTGGAAGATTTATTAATCGTTCAAGGGCAGCTAGTTCTAGATGACCTGCTACTGCCGTTGGAAAAAACTGAATATACTAGGGAAGTCAACACTTATATACTAACGTGATCACGGGAACAAGGCCCCTACGTATAACTTCATCTACAGGCTCGACTCTCCCATTACGCACACGAAGGTCTGCACAGCTTCGCCTCGTCCAGATAGCAGTGCTGCCGGTGCAAAACAAGTTCCAGGCCACGGAGGCGCAGAAAGCTTAGCTTGAGCTCGCCGTACCGTTTTGTCCGCTGCTAGGTAATTGTCGGCAACAGATCTACCTCTCTAACCCCACCAACGTTGCCAGCCGCCTGGCTGAAAAATGAGCCGGTCGCAAGCTAGGCTCTTATCTCACTACGCTAGGGCTTTGCTGTTTGAATGCAGCTGCTGGGCCACGCCTGAAGTTTGCCGCTGGCCGCTGATCTACGAGTCTATGTTTGGGGCCTCCAGCAGGGTATAGACGGTGGAGGCGTGGCGAAGTCCATTATGTAGTTGCGAGTACTGCGCACAGCAGCTCCTGCGCGTCGTGCTTTGTCATGGTCGGCACGCCGGCGTCCGTTGCTCGTACCTTATGGTATCCATGGCTACATTGTATACGGCAGCATCCAGGACCTGCTAAACTCTGCTGGGGTTTGCAAAGCTGCATGCATAGAGTGGGCGAGCTCCAAGTACAGCACAGCAACAGTCTCTGATGGCTGTGGCAATATTGCACTGCTGCTGGGGCTTGATCTTGACGGACGATGGCAGGCTCTTGATTGGGCTCTCGTCGCTGTCTGCCACTGCAATCAAGGCCAACTGTGGTGATGTGCCATGGGCCCGGTCAGTCGGTCACCATAGCTCCCTATTCACGTAATCCTCGCCCGATTCTCGGGGGTTGGTCGCCAGCCTGCTGGCCCGTACACCTCCACTGTGCAGGGATAGATCAGCACTGTAAACACCGAGAGTGGCTTCCTCCGGTCTGCCCGTCCAACCTTAAAGCCCCGCAGGGCTGATTGGCGAGGGCCATTGCGCTTTGCCACCGACGGGCACCGAATGGGCTCCATGCCTGCAGGTCTGGTAGCCATGAGATGGAGAGAGCTGTAACTGACGGTCCCGTGTACGATCCTTCTGTGACAAGTTGCTTGTGGGAAGACAGAGACGACTGGAGGCACTGGGCCGCGCGGGGACTGGCTTCCTGTAGGGCTCCGTTCTCGCGCAAGACCGCAGAAATTCAATGCGTCTCGGGGACCTTTGGCGCCAATGGTCTTGCCGTGGCGCAATGCTGCCATACGCTCAATGTGATGCCGTCGAGGGGCGAATCACCCCTAGTGCCTGAACCCCTTGGCCTTGGGTCGTTTGCTTCAGCCTCCATCGGGCCTGATGCAAAGGCCAAGCTTTTGCCACTCGGCGGCCGTAGGGCTTGATAGGGTGGAGTTGGCGGGCCGAGCTTTCATCCGACAGCATGCTGCTCAGCCGTACATTCGCACTTCATGGAAGTCCTTCCGCGATGCTTGGGCCCTGCACGTTTGGGATTCCGCATCCCCCTCATGGGAGAAGGGTCGTCCAGTCATGCCATCTGTGCTGTGTACATGTTTGCCCCTGCCATGGCTGTTACCTACGGATACGCCTAACCCCGGTAGATTCCGCGAGAAGGGCCATACCCAGCTTGCACCTAGGCTACTCCGATGGCAAGAAATGGTCTGGTGTTGCACCATTCCCAGCTGCCTGAACTATACAGTGATTGCGCGAGCTTCCGCGACTATTTTCCTTGCATGACGAGAATCAGGGTCTCGCCCATTTACCGCATCCCGCAGAGGGACGAGGGGTTCAGCCTTAGTGCTGACAGTGCACACCATTTCGCGGGTAGCCAAATATGAACCGTCCTGGCCTGTGTCTTTCGATTCAGGGAATGAAGTCGCATGGGGGGAAAATACGTCTGAGACGGGATGGCATGGCGTTCCTAGATCCGCATCCGTACGTCTTCGACTGTGCGTCGTTTTTCTCATGACCGCTGCCTGTGATCTGTCTGGAGTTTACGACTCACCTAGTCTGGGAGAGCTTGGCTCCGACCGGACAGGAGTGCCGGCGATACACAATTTCCTCTTTTGGAAGCCAGCCGTGATGTGCAAGCTCCGGCTACCTCCGGCGAGCCATACACATCGCCCAGGGCAGATCGGGGCCTACTGTCTCGGCCATACCAACAAAGGAGGGGCTGGAGTTAACTCTGGTGGCAGGCTGCATGCAGAGCATCGTCTCGCCCGCGTCGCTGAGCTTGTGCCCGGCAGGCACGCTTGCCCTCATGCCGCAGCTTGCGTTGTTGTGGAGCTGAAGTATTTAAGGGTCATGGTCTCCCACGAAGATGTAGAGCACTCCTGAGCACCATCGTCACAATCACAACCAGCGGCAAAGACATCGCCGCCCCCGTTTGTCGTAATTGAAACAATACTTTAGCTTCCCATCAGAACAACCAAGTCCACATCACCATGTCTTACGTCAAGAACGTTGCCATCGTTGGTGTAAGTCTCCCTCATACTTCATTACAGCCTCTCATGCCATATAACGCTGAGGCCGCTGACCGCAAACATCACAGGCCAATGGCACCGTCGGCACGTTCATCACCGACGCCCTCCTCAAGACCGGCAAGCACACCATCACAGCCCTGACCCGCTCCACCTCAGGCAACTTCCCCTTCGGTGTCAAGCTCGCCACCATCGACTACGACAAGCCCGAGACCATCGTCTCTGCCCTGAAGGATCAGCAGGTCCTTATCATCACAATGGGCGTTGGCGCTCCCCCGGAACAGCAGCTCAAGCTCATCGATGCGGCCGCCGACGCGGGCGTCCCCTATGTGATGCCCAACGACTGGGGCTATGACGTGAGCCGCGACGACATGTACAAGGAGTCTTTCTTCCACTTGCAGTCCAAGACAGCGCGTGCGCACATCGAGGAACGCGGCGTGAGCAGCTGGATCAGCCTGGTGTGCGGGTTCTGGTACGAGTTCAGCCTCGGCCAAGGAACAGAGACATTTGGCATCGACTCTAGCAAAAAGGAGGCCATCCTGTTTGACGGTGGCAACACGCAGATGGATACGTCGACGCTCTCGTACGTCGGCAAGACTGTCGCCGCGCTGCTCTCGCTGCCTGAGAAGAAGGCCGATGCCGCTGCTACCACATCTGGTGGCAAGGGCGGCAGTCTGGAGCAGTTCAAGAACAACTACGTTCGCGTCGCCGAATTCTCTGTCACCCAGCGCGAGATGCTCGACTCGGTGCAGCGTGTAAGTGGCACAACAGACAAGGACTGGAAGATCTCCCACGAGACCACGCGCGAGCGGTACGCCCATGCTTCGGGCGAGGTCATGAAGGGCAACTATGCCTTGTTTGTGACGGCCATGTACTCACGCGTGTGGTTCCCCGATGGCAGCCCCGTGTATCACGACAAGGGATTGCATGACGAATTGCTGGGCTTGCAGAAGGAGGAGCTCGACGTTGCGAGCAAACGTGCTGTGGACCGCGGTCGGGTGGGATACAACTCACACTAAGCAACAAACCAAAAATGATTTCCGAGGAACAAAGAGTCACCATTCAGATTCCACGCTGGGTAGTTAAGGGGGTTTCTGGCAGAAATACAAGGTTTTGTTGTTGTTACAAATATCATGCATCGTATTTACTCCGACCTTGATCCAACTTCACAAGCTTAACTACCGCATCCATAAAAGTGAAGCATCGCAAAAAACGACATGATGAAGTACAAATATGGCCAGTATTCTCTTTGTCGCACTCAGAACAGCGCAGCAGCAAGGCCAGCAACGACCAGCCCCTGAACCATGGGCGTAGCCATGGCTGCTGCGCCGGGAACACTCGTCGTGGGCAGCTGGGTGTTGCCGACCAGACTGGGTGTGCTGATGACAGCCGTAGTGCCGCCCGTGGATATGGTGGTTGGGACCATGGTCACTGAGGTCGGGATGCCACCGATGCCGCTGCCAGAGTTCGTGGTAGGTGTCGGAACCGGATTCGCGGGACTGCGTATGAAACCGTTAGCTTCTTTGCGTGACATGGGAGGCGATCAGAAATAAAGGAAAAGCCCACGTGGTATTGGCCGCAGCAAAGTCCCAACCACAATCCCGCATAAGCTCGGCAACTTCTGTCGTACAATCTGGTCAGTATTCGGCGTTTCTCAGAGCTCTACGGGCAACGGCTTACCATTGTCATCGTCATTGGCATCGCTCATGCCGTTGGCCTTGACACACGTCGCGCACTCGCTGATGCGGGCCTCTGCGTCTGGAGCTTGACAGAAGCAGTTGTTATAGATGATGTCGTCGTCCGTCGTGGACGTGTCAGTGTCAGCTTGAATCTCGCAGCGGCGAGAAAGATCGATGGTGTCGCGGCAGATGTTGCGGCAGGCCAAGGGTACATCATCAGCGTCGACAGTTGTCTCAGCTGCGCCAGCGGCGGCGAGCGAGAAGAGGATGGCGAGGTTGTTGAAGTGCATTGTGACGGTGGATTTATCAGTGATGATGAAGTGCCAGACTCGTAATTCTTTTTGTCAAGGTGTTGTATCCGTTGCATAAGGCTTGATGGACCAGTATTCATGGCCCTTCTCCCGAAAGAGGCTTCTGGGACTTATATACGTTGTCATTGCCCTCATTGCCAAGGCTGGCAACCATCTTTTAATCGCAACATCATGGCGTAGGAAGGAGGCCCCCGCGGCACGGCATTACGTGGTCGCCAAGACGCCGCCAATGCTATTGGGGCAGGGATGAGCACAGATGGCCCGGTAGAGACGTGAAGCGCAGATCCCAAAATAGGATCGTGCCATCTCGGCCGAGGGGCTGGGCGGTTTGAGTGCCAGCAACAAAAAAGTGTCATGCTCGGTAATGCGGCGGCCGTCCCTACCGTCTCCCTATACCAAGTTACCAAGTGCGACTTGGCCCATGATCGAATGAGGCTGTCGAGCGGGGGATCTTCCGGCACCGTCATGCAAATTAAGCTGGGGACGCGCAGATGCCAATGCCCAGCACAGCCATCACAACACAGCTGAGCCAAGAAAGCCATGGCCGACGACGCGAGAAGCAAGTCGAACGTGCCGCTACTGCTGTGGCCAAGAGTCTTGTTTATTCCAGACTCACACCCATCACATCGCCCCCATCGCCAAGCTGGTTCTGTGCAGGCAGTGCTGTGGCGCAACACGTCAGCACGTTAATCACGATTTCTCCGGTCCCGGATGGCACCTGATCTCTCTTTCCCCATTGAATCCTGGGAAGATCGTCGGCTGGGGTTGATGCTTGTTCCCTGTAAACCTTTTTTATTGTGCTTTGTTTGCCTGGCGGACTCGCGGGCGCGGGTGGTAGCGCGAGTCGTATCCCTGCTGTGGCCGACGCCAAAATGACATCACGCCAAGGCGATTCACCAACTGGATCAGCGGTACCTCGCTGCGGGGGGACTGGAAACATCGCCAAGGCCATAGCACTGCCCTCGCCTTGACGTGGCACAGGCTGTGGACCTTACAATTCGAGGCCTTGCACAGCACGAGCCAGCGTCGCTACCCGCCTCGGAGGACGAAGGCGAGTCAGTGCTGGGGGCTCAGGACGGCAAGCTGGTCGCGTGCCTCAGTCGCATTCCTGTCCATGACTTGCTACCCGGACACATACTATGGGCCGTCGACATGGAGTTTCCTGGTTCCCCTGCGCCGCCAACCCAGCATAGTTGGAGGTCACAACAAAAGTCCCTGGCGGTCGACAGTCCCATGGGATGGGGTTATTGCTGCCTAAAAGTCGACACCCGTGCAAATACCATGTACACACTGCCCGCTTGATTAGTCTCATCTGGCATAAGCAGTCCAAAGCAGATACCCCATCGGCGAGCAGCGTGTCAAGAAATTCGCAAGTCAACGCGTGGCAGTAGAGGGGTTTTCTCCCAGGACATGCGGATAGTGCAGTATGCCACTTTGTTTGCATCGATGGTCTTCCTCCCACTTCATACTTGAGAAGCGCTGCTGTCGTGATGCGGAGAATCTAGTATGAAGATATGCCGAGCATCCAAACAAAGCACATCGTAGCACCAGTCAGCATGACTGCAGAAACGTCAACATCGGCTGTCGGTGAGTTAAATCAGCCGTGCTGGCTTTTGATCGTAGCATGGTTGACTAGTGCTTCCTTTGGACAGACACTCTCGTCTCACATTGAGGAAGCAACGCGGAAGCCGACACGGGGGAAATTCCGTGAGATCATGCCGCGATTAAGGGGCTATATCATAGCAGGCTTATCGAGGCAGTGCTTAGACCATGGGGGCTTCGGAGGTGGAATGCAGGTGCGGTGCCCTTCTAGTCGTCCCGAAACTCGAATGCATGATGTGCAGCCTCTAAGGATGGGCCTAGAACTTGTTCTCGGAATTTTGGAACAAGCCCACAACGGGTGCTTCCCGAATAGACTTCGGACTCAATGGTATGTCTGTGTGGCAGATTCTGAACAAGTGGCATTGTCGACTTCTTCCCGCCTCTGAGACCCCGTGTTAGAGAATTGACAAGGACAACACGCAGAAGGCATTCCACGGGTTCAGGACATGATATGATTGACCGTTGCTCCGAAGTCTCTTCACTGCCGTCCCACCTGAGCCACAGGCCACTCCAACCACCGTCGCCAAAACCCACCAAGATACCCCTCAATTCCAGTGACCAGCACCCCTCCCGCGAGCGATCCGATGCCCCAGTAATCGCCTGCTCGGTGCATGAGGACCGCATAGTATGCAAAGATGACGAGCGCCTCGGGTCGTCGCTGGGCTAGCAGCTCACGGTACTGAGGAGGGCTGCGGACTAGGAAGTGCTGCGTGGCGGAGAGATATCGCTGGGATCTGGGTCGGGAGCCATCGTCAGTCGCGGCATCGCGGTATTCTTTAAGGAGGACATCGAGGGTCGTGCGATATGTGAGGAGATGTCGTGGATCCTGGCTCTGGTTTGCATAAGCAGAGAAGCCTGCAAATAGTGATGCTGATGATGAAGCTGACGAGGGCGTGGAAGCAATCGCGACGAGGCTTTCCAGCAGGTCCAGGGGAGGAATCGCGTCATTCGCGCGTGTGTCGACGTCCATCGATGATGAGGATGAGGGCGTGGTACTTGGAGAAGCATACCCCTGCTTGTCCAAATCTGTCTGCCGTGGCGTGCTAGCCTTGGGGTTTTCCTTGTCTACCAGTATTGAACGCCCAGCAAAGCTGAACATCTCGTTGCGCACGTCTGCGTCGACCAGCGGGATCACCTGCCTGGCCACATCGGCCATGCCGCTGTGTACCATGTAGCACGTGTCGAACTCGTCAAGCACAACGCCAAAGGTGATGTTGTTGTTCCTTTGAGAGGTGCTGGAAGCTGCGGTGCTGTCCCTGGTGCCAGGAGCAGCATCGCTGTTGTAAAAGTAGTACCTTGTGGCCGCTGCACAGGCAAAGAAGAGGGCGCTGTGGCTGACGAGCACAGAGAAGGACAAGATCTCGAGCGGCTGTCTGTGGAAGAACGCATCACCACCGAGGGCCTCCCGGGCAACATGAAACTTGCGCATGGAGCGTGACTGGAGCATCGAGGCTTCGACGAAATAGTCTGGTTGCGAGGCACTGACTGGTCTTTCCGTGCTGGCCATCAAGGAGTCCAGACATGTCGTTGTGCACTTGTGTGCAGCTGCCATGCTGAGAACTTGGTCCATGAGAAAAGGAGCGCCCATAGCCGAGCTGACCATGTACCGCAGCATTGGCGCTGCCTGGGGCTGCTGGGCGATGAGGAGGTCGGAGAGTTCAGTCTGGTAGTGGTGAAGAAGCCGCAGGTGTGTCAACGTGAAGTAGTCGTCCGGTAGGGTCTCGTCTGCAGAAGCATGGGAAGAGCTGGAGATCGGTGTGTCATACGCTGACGATGGAGTCTGACTGGGAGCTTCATTGCGATGGCTTGTCGATCCCGGCACGCGTGGCTGCTCATGCTGGCGGGATGTCCGACTACTGCTGGGTGGTGAGCATGCATGGATTGGAGTCGGGGAAGTCCATTGTTGAGCTGGTAGTGACGTGGCCGATGACAGTGAGAGAAACGAGCATTGCCGCTTGACTGTGATGCAGTTGACACAGCCCGGCTTCGACTCGTCGCACTTGATGTGCCGCTGCTTGCACTCGCGGCAGCCAAAGCGTGACTTGGTGTGGCCGCGAGCCATTGCAAGAGATCGGGGGCTATTCCAGCGCCAGATATGTGCTGGATTCTGGGAGTGCTTGGAACCTGGTGAGATACCGAGGATTCCGCGGATTGGCCTTGGCCGCTCACGACAGTGATGTTGTGATCTGCAGTTGTTCGGTCCGGGTCAGGGGCCGCGATGCTGATGACGGGAAAAAGGACCGGGTCCATCCACGCACTCCCCCCTCTCCGATTCGTCGTTGCTGCGCATGAACGAGCCCACTTGGTGTGCCGCACAGGGCTTCTCCTCTATCAGCCAATCAGAGATCTCTCTATCCGCGGACTTCGCCAGCCAATATCCCCACGTCGAAGACTCGCAACGAGCAAAGAATAGACAAAGGAGCAGACTGACCACGGCAACATCAATATAAATACAATGCCTTCCAATGCGCCTGGGTACCGTTCTGGGTGAGAGTTGTCAAGCTGTGCACCACCACCACATTGGACACGATGAGTCTTCCCCGCTTGTTTCCTCTTCCCAACACCATCCTCCCGCCTCGCTTTGCTCCTACACTTGTCCCAGCGCTGGCCCTCAACTTGCGCGACCCTTCCCGATCGGCTATCATGTCAGACAATCTTCCCGGGCTTTGCATTGCAGACACTTTCTCCTCCTTGTCGCTGCTGGGGGCGGAGATCCTTTCAACTGTGGCAACGTTGGTCACGGGCTTTACAGCCGAGTCCCCAGCCATCTTTCGTATGACGCAGCCTGGAACCGTCTTGTCGGATGCCACCTTCTGCAATATCACCGTCTCGTATACGCACCCGGGCCAGAACGACGAGGTGTTCGTTGAGACCTGGCTCCCCATCTCGTCGTCCTCCGAGGCCGGCAACAACACCAGCACCGCCGGGGGTCCGCCAGCACCGCCAACCACAGGTGCACCACTCGGCGGAGCCTGGAACGGCAGACTGCAGGGCGTCGGCGGCGGCGGACTGGTCCCCGGTCGCAGCTTGTTGAGTTACATGGCCATGTACGGCGCCCTGGCGGACGGTTATGCAACTGTAACGACGGACGCAGGCCTTCCCCAGGGCGTTGGCCCGGGAGACCCGAGCAGCTCCTGGGCGCTCTTGTCCCCGGGCAATGTCAACTTATACAAGCTGCAGAACTTGGCGTCAGTGTCGCTCGACGACGAGGTCAGTGTCCCTTGAGCCTGGGTCTGGTGTGCATTGCCAGAATATCGCACAAGTGCCCTTCCGTTCCTGCCGACTAACACCCGTATCCGACAGGCCAAGATTGCCAAATCTCTCATCACAGCGTTTTACAAGTCCCCACCCAAGTACTCCTACTTCAATGGTTGTTCTCAGGGCGGCAGGCAGGCCCTCATGCTCGCACAGCGCTATCCTGACGCGTACGATGGCATCATCGCCGGGGCCCCGGGGATATACTGGACCGAGCTGATCCCTCTGTTCCAGTGGCCGCAGCAAATAATGAACATGCGTGGTGGTAATGCGCCGTACTCGTGTGAAATGGATGCTATCAACGCCGCTGCGGTCAGGGCTTGCGACGGTCTCGATGGTGTGGTTGACGGCGTGGTCAGTGAGCCCGAGGAATGTCTAAGGGTGTTTGATCCAATGGGCATGGTTGGGAAAGCTGCAGATGCTTGCGAGTCCATGGGTGTTGGGACCGCTGGCGGTGGTAACGGAAAGCGCCGTGGCAACGTGGTGAGGATCAGCGAGACCGCGGCTGCCGTCGTCAAGGGCATGTGGGAGGGCATGACCACCTCCGACAAGAAGCACATCTATCACGGGCTGTACCCGCCGGCAGACATCACCGGGAACGACCCGCTGTCCTACCCCCTTGTCGGGATTGCCGCGACCACGTGCCCAGCACCACTGGCATCGGGCTGGGAGACGGAGTGTAAGGGCAAGCCATATCAGAGCGGTGTTGACTGGTTGCAACTCTTCGTCGCGAAGGACCCGAGCCTCGACGTGAGCAAACTCAGTCATGAGCAGTGGGATCAGCTGGTGCGCAAGAGCGGGCGCGAGTATCGGTCGATCATTGGGGCCGAAGATGTGGATCTGTCCGAGTTCAAGCAGATGGGCGGCAAAATCATGTCTTTTCATGGGCTGGTAAGTCCGGACCTCGTGATTTTGGCATTTGGTTCTTACCGATTACTGACACGCTCGCAAAGGCTGATGGCATGGTCCCACCGGCGGCCACTCGAAAGTACTACCAGGACGTCCTCGCCCTCGACCATTCCGCCAGAGAGACTTTCTTCCGCCACTTCGAGATTCCAGGACTCGGCCACTGCCTGGGCGGGCGTGGCTCGCAGCCTTCTAGCATGTTCAGTCAGCTGCGCGCGTGGGTCGAGAAGGGACAGATGCCAGACAGCTCACCCGTCACAGTGAAGGACTTGGATGGGGGTATCCAGGAACGCTGGTCTTGTGCATGGCCCGAAAAACCAGTGTTTGACAAGTCGTGCGGCGACAGCGGCAAGAGGGCCTGCTGGAAGTGTCGGTGAGGTCCAGGCAGTGTGTATCCAGCAGCGAGGAGCAGCTCGTCTGCAGCAAGCAAATGTCTGGAGAGCGGGCGTGAATGGTCACAGTAAGCGCAACAATACTCCTGCCCGCGCTCAAGGGTGCGTCTGCAGGGTTCATCTAGCAACAAGTCTTACAGACACAAGAGAGATCCTTTGCAGCAAGAGAGCATGGTATGACTTGTGTGTCAGGAGCGCGCTGCCAGTTGCGCCTGTAGAGAGTAATTGATCTTTACTCACGAAGCATATATACTGCCATTCGTTTTCCTGCAAGCCCAATCGTCATGTTGAGACGTTTCATACATAAATCTATATATGATAGCTCACAGAAAGGTCCACCGAGCGAAGAAACGTTTCTGATCGGTAGTGCGCTCACAGCACTGCCTTGGACAGATCATGCCATCAGCTCCCCCATTAGAGCTGACCCAGATAGCCATCTGCTCAGCGTCAGACACGTAGGTCAGCCGGTGGACACACTAGTTGTCGACAGCATATCAAGCCCGAAAGATTCTAGTTGTCTGTATATGGACAGCAGCGGTCATGAATGGACGAGCTGTTGATCAGCGACAATGGCAGACTCTGAACTGCGCATGGTTGACTAGTGTCGATCAGCATGAGGACTGGGAATAACGATAAGTGGCCGTGCTTGTGAGACCGTGGAACAGCGGGCTGGACGTCAAGGGCAAGGTGGGTTTAAAGTGGAGTCCTGCTTACCTTGTGGTGGACTAGTAAACGGTGAACGAGTGAATCCTCTCCGCACAAACCCTCGACAATGGATGCAATTGGGAAGTGATAGATATGCAGCATAGATAATGACTTTTGAAAGACTTCTCTTCCGCGTACGACCATAGGATCGAGAAAATTGAGGGTCCCGTCCGCTCCCCTGTACACAAGCTCGATACCGGCGGATCAGTAGTTGGGTCGGTGACGACCAGCGAATCCCCGGTGTTGTACGTTTTGCAGTTTTTTGCTCTAATCCAGCTGCAGGCGACTGGCTGAGTGTCATCAATGACTGTCTCATTGGCGATGGATCAGTTCGGAAGGCATTATTTTGCCTTCTGTGGTACATTCGTGCTCTTGCCCAGTTCTTTTGACCGCGCAGCCTCTCTCATCGAGCCTACCCCAACCACAAGCTACTGGCTTGGCCCGCCATCTTGGCAGCTGATGGCAGGGTTCCCCGCAGAGGTGGCTGGACGGAGCCGGCGAACTTGATCGGAGCGTCACTGGCGATATTTGCCCATCCGCCTGCCGGTCTCATGAGGCAGCGACGGACGCGGGTTCCGTGTACGCTGCCCAGGCCATCTTTTATGCATATGAGCTAATCTCTGACCCACGACTCGCGGGCTTGCCACTCTCCGTCTAGCACAAGAACAGCGTACGACTCTCACCACAGCCTGCTGGCAGGTAGACCAATCGCCTTTCCCCACTTGATTGCCCGTGTTCTGATTCCCCGATGGCCTGCCCAGCGGAGCTAAACTGGTCCGCTGTCCCTTGGCACGTTGCCGACTAGGCCAGATATCTACAACAACCTCGTTGATCTGGGTTCTTAGCTGGCTGTAGCCATGACCTCACAACTGGAGCAGCCTGTTTGCCCAGCCTGGGATTGCGGAGTAGCATTCGCCAAGGGTTTGTCTCGGCGATTTTGCTCAGAACATCAGCCAAGCCACAGGGGTGCCAAGTCGGCTTCGGTCACGGCTGCCAATTTGTGTCCTGCCTTTTCCCCACGGGGAAGGCCGGTGTATTCATCGGAGCATGTCCCGGTGATCAAGCGACTAGGGCCACCAGGGTGGCTGCTGGAATACCGATCACGGGCCTCGGGAAGCATTGAGCCGACGCAGGCACGGCCAAGAGCTTTGTTGGGATATAAAGCTGTCGTGATGTAACCGTCCTGTCTGTTCATGGCGACCCCGATCCCTCACGGGTTGGCACGACTCTAAGGAGACTCTATCTCTGGGTCCAGCCTCCAAGCATCCCTTTTTTGCACCTGCTCCCACTGCCGTCATGATCTCTCGTCATTTTCTAGGCGTCACCCTCGGGGCCGTGGGCGTTACATTGCTCTCTGCCACGGTTGTGGGGTCACCCCTAAGTGCTCGCCAGGACACACCACCCGTGCTCGACTGGGCCAGCCTCGAGATTCTCACGGCCGCAGCTGATGCGCAGGTGCAGTCTGTCATTGACGGCAAGGAGAACATATTTGCGGGCGAGCCGCGTGGAGTCGCTCACGCGGTGCGGCAGGTGATAGCTCCCTTCGTGTGGCCCAACTCGACCTACTACCATGACGCGAGCGTGCTGCCACTTGTCGACGAGATGCTGGCAGCCCTCGTTCGCCTCCAGCATGACGACGGCACGTACACAGTGGGCAACAGACACTCTCCCCCAGATACAGGCTTCTTGATCGACGACTACAGTATGCTTGTCCGCCTTCTCGAGAACGACGACTTTCCCTCGTCCCAGGCCCGCGCCGACAAGATTCGTGGCATGCTCGAGAAGGCGGGACCGGCCTCTCTTGGGGGGGCGCATACTCCTAATCATAGATGGAAGCTCTGCGGTGCGCTTGCTCACATCTCGGCTATCACGGGCAACGAGACCCTCGTACGGCGCGTTGATCAATGGCTCGCGGAGGGGATCGATATCGACGCTGACGGGATATATTCTGAGCGTAGCCCCATCTACTACAGCGCCGTGACCAACCCGTCCCTGATCTCTGTTGCTCGCGAGCTCAATCGCCCAGAGCTATACGACTATGTCCGTCGCAACCTCGAGCTTATCATCGAGCATACGGAGCCCATCAGCGGCGAGATCGAGACAGTGCAGAGCCGCCGGCAGGACCAGAGACAGTCGCCCGGCAGCAACCTGGCTGACTCGTACCCCTTGTTCCGCGAACTCGCCCTCCGCGACAACAGTGGCCGCTTCGCCGCGATGGTCCGTCTGACCGAGAAGCTCATCCCAGCCAAGCTCGGCGACTACCTAGGCACCCTCGTCGAGCGACCGGAGCTCGCAGCACTGCTTCCAGAGCCTGAAAACCCTTTTGGGAATAGGTTTTCTAAGCATTACGCCACTGCCAACCTTGTCCGCGCGCGCAAGGGCAACCTTACAACGACCGTCTTCGGTGGCACTGATTGGTATACAGCGCAGCATCAGCAATCTCCCTTTTTCAATCGCTTCGGCTCGGGCTTGTCGACGAATCCGACCTTCTTCAGAGCGTGGAATGGGGACGCGGTTCTCGAGGCGGTCCGCATGCTGCCCAACTTTTTCACCATGGGCCATTTCCGCTCCAACGGGCTCAACTACAGCAGCACCGACGGGGTGACGACCCTGGGTAACGTGTACGAGGTACCTTACTTCCTACCCATGGAGCCTGAGCACATCAACGCCAATGCGACCTATGCCCTCTCTCGCTCGACTCCCGATGGCCGCTTCTACGCCATGCTCGACTTTGAGAACCGCCCCAAGACCCTGCGTCGGCTGCAGACGGAGGTCAAGGTTGTGCCGACCGACGCGGGTTACGATCTCGAATTTGAGGTCAGTGGAGAGCAGGATGTGGAGGTCATGTTCGAGCTCACCTTCCGCCCCAACGGCACCTTTTCGTCCTCGGCCGAGGGCGGGCTGAAGAAGCTCGAGGACACCACCGAGGCGGATGGCGCAGAGACGTATCATCTTATTGAGGGCACAGGCAGGTACACGTCCGCATCTGGGCAAAATACCATCAGCTTTGGCCCAGGGTTGGGCGATGGTCGGCTATTAAGTGGCGCCGGAGAGCAATACAGCTGGATGAACGGCAAGCTAGAGTTGGTGGGCCACCAAGTTTATATCACCGGTATCACGCCGCTCAAGTATACTCTTCAGCTCGGTTTTGAGTAGTGGGTTGACAAGGAACTCGGGAGATTTGTGTAGATTAGACAATACGCGATCACATCTGAGCTTGCACGCCTGACATGGAAATACCTTCCGGTTCTGGTATATCTGTTATGTGTACATTGAGGCTCCCAATCACGAGGTAACGAGGCCAGTCGTCCCAATAGATGTGTGAGGCGACACAGAGCAGAAGCACTATGCTTGCATTGGGCTTTGTGTATGATGGCTCAGAGATCCAGAGGTTCAAGATAGCGGCGACTCACAATGTACGGGTACATGACGGGTAAGGATGTGGTTTTACGGCGTGAATTCGACAAGCACCCCGTGTATGGATGACTGGATGGACTGCCAGATACAGTAAACTCATCATGTAAGCGTTATGGTTGTCTTCGTTCTCAACTGAATGACCTGCATGCGTCGTGCCTTCATCCGCAGTCGACTGCCTGGAAATGAACCATCACAGTGTCGTGTCTGTACCTGGCGAAAGTCCGTGCAACTCAATCCATATCACTGAATGGTGCACACACGAGATTGACACGAAATCCATGTTGTCGCTTATCCTGCGCGGCTTTGCTCAAGACAAGCTAGTAACTAAACGATTCCATCGATTTCATTCAGTCTTATCTAATCCGTCATACGCCATAACACCCCAGCTTTTCGCCAAATGCCAACAACAGGACTCCAGTCTAGTTCTGCAGGACATAGCGGTAGCGAGCCTTGCCAGCCGTCATGTCGACAATAGCAGCGTTGGCATCCTTCATCGGCCGAGTCTGGACCCACGGTTTGATCTTCTTGTCGGCCGCGAGCTGCAGCATCTCCTTGATCTCGTCGGGGCTGCCAATGCCGCTGCCGCCGAGCTTGATGCCGTTGGCGAGCAGAGTGAACGCGTTGACAGGGGGGAGCTCGCCACCGTCGGGAGCACCAACCTGGATGTATGTGCCGTGAACGCGGAGCAGGCCGAGGTAGCCGGTCAGGGGCATCTTTGCGCTCGAGACGGTGCTGATGATGAGGTCGAGTGACCGCTTGTGTGTCTTCTCCCAGTCCTTGTCGTCGTCGGTAGCAATGTACTCGTCAGCGCCGAGCTTGAGGGCGTCCTCGCGCTTGTCAGCCTTGCGCGAGATGGCAACGACCCTGTCAGCACCGAGCGCGCGGGCAAAGAGGACCGCAAAGTGGCCGAGGCCGCCGACGCCGACGATGCCGACCTTCTTACCCGGACCGGCGCCGTTGCGCTTGAGCGGGGAGAAGACGGTGATGCCGCCACACAGCATGGGCGCGGCGTCAGTTGAGGAGAGACCCTCGGGAATCTTGACGACGAAGCGGTTGTGGGTGCGGTTGTGTTTGGCATAGCCACCATAGGACTTGCCCTCGCCATTGGGATAGATGGAACCGTAGGTGCTGACATTGCCGTTGCCGCAGTAGTTCTCCTGGCCCGTCGAGCACTCCTCGCAGTCGGGCTTTAGGCACGACCGCGCCTGCGCACCAACACCGACACGGTCGCCAACCTTGATATCCTTGACTTCGGAGCCGACGCGGACGGCCTTGCCAACAATCTCGTGGCCAACAACGCAAGCTGTAGAGATTAGTTAGCAAAAAGGAGGAGGGGGAGGAGGAGAATGCTTGGACGGCACTCACGGTAGGGAGTTTGGCTCCAGCCAGACTTGAGCATGTGCAGCTGCCCAGAGAAAATTCCGTTAGCCTTCTGCTGCACTCCGGGATTGGTGGTGGTGTACCATCCGCAACCCTCACCTCCACCTCACGACACCACCGCATCAGCAGACTTACATCAGAGCCACAGATGCCGCAGCACTCTACCTCGATATCAACGTCCGCCTCGGACCACTTCTTGGGCTCGAATTCACCCCATTGCATGTTGCCGTTAACCGACTCCTTGTCGAGGCCGAGCCAGCCTTCAAACTTGTCGTTGGCAGCCATGGTGTCAGGCGAAGTTTTTGGAATCGTCAAGGGTATTTTTTCGACGTAAGGATTGCTTGGGTATCGAGCTCGTTCGTGCAGGAGTGTGTAGTCAAGAGAGTTGAGATGTGAGAGGACAGAGTCAAGTGTTGGATGCGCTACACTGAAGAGGGCGAGGGGCGCTGGTCTCTTATCTGCGCACGCGAGCCCCGCGAGAGCTCGTCGGTAGTGGCATCATGGCATCATCAGGACTAGCGCGGGAATCCCCTCGATCCGATCCATCTCCGTCATAGTCCCCAGCAGCCGTGTCGAGGGTGTCGCGGCGCGAAGACCACGAAAGCGTAAAGTCCGACGGGCCGCCCGCTATTTCCAGGGGCCCCCCCTGCTTTGCAAAGCTTTGGTAGCGAGGGAGTGTGTCCGTGCTAACACGCATCGGGACGATCCACGTGCGAAAGTGCGGCTTGCTAGATTTACAGTGCTGACGCTGGTGGGGGCGGCTCTGAACTCTGTACCTCTGCCAGCGGGCGAGTTCCGCAATGCCATCATGCCACGCTTTTTTTTGCCACAGCCTCTATGCTCGTTGGGCACGGGCGAGCTTGGACGCGTCATTGTCGACAGAAGACAGCATGGGCGAGGATAGAGACACCGGGCTGGTCGCGAGTAGCTGCTCAACTCGGATGCCTGCTCTGCTCCAAGAGACAGGCCAAGTCAATGACGCCACACTGCTCAGGGCTCCGACGCGACCACGATCTCTGGGCTTAAGTCCGAAACTGACACGCCATCTGTGGAAGGCCAGAAAACAGTTCATCAAGGGAGCAGCTCACCAAGCGACATCTGGCTAGTGGGGTGCCGAGCCAAAACAGACTTTTCTGCGCTGCCCAGTTTCTCTCTGCCATGGCACTTCTTTGTGCCGCACAAATGGTCCGTTCCCGGCCCCGCCCCTGTCCCTATCTGTCCCCAGTGTCCAGCACAGTGGGTGGCTGCCGGCCCCCCAAAAAGATACTTCTGTCCCCGAGTCCCACCAGAGGCGCCTCCATGTCGTGTACTGCAGCACCAGAGCGGCCCCGCCTGACAAATCAATTGAGCAGGCACAGGCAGGGTCAACTCAGAGCCGCCGCAGAAAGTCGGTGACGTGGTTGGCGATGCGCCGTTAGTGACTCGGCACCACCAGGCCCCAGACTTCGTGGATCTCGTGGCCGGGGCCGAGAAGGTGCCGCCTGCGACGCACTGGGGATGATCCAGAGGGCGAGTTGGCAACAACGCAGCCTTCGGGCACAACGGTGCTTACAACTCTATCGCCGTGTGCTGCCGCGCTGCTGATTGCCAAACAAGCACGCGTGCGACAGTCTTGCTGCCTGTTAGTGACTCACCCGGTGAGAGCACGATCGCAGCCATGTCTGCCATGTCTGCGCATGCGCATCAGCAAGCGTGGCTGGCATTGGGGTGGTCATCCGCCTCTAAATAGCCATGGGCTTCACGCATGACGACTACGCCAGGCTTTTCCAGCACACAAGATCGCGTCACGTCAAAAGGTGATCAAGGCCGTGAGACTCCCGGGCAGCAGGCAACTCGGCCTTTGGAGAGCCGGTGATTGCCCATCGTGGGCTCGTTGACCCAGGCGGTGATTGATTGCCACGACAGGGCCGCAACCTTCCTGCATCTCTGCCCGCACCAACCGCGGAGATTTGCTGGCAATTGATATGTATCGATCCGGAGCATGATATCGTGGCATTGCAGGTATGTCCCGTGTTGTTTACCCCTATCAGCAGGCGGGGAGCGTGTTTACGGCAACGGAGAAAGCGCTGGCCTGTACCTCAATCACGATGTCCGTAGATTTGTCATCGTTTCCAGGGAGTGTCCCTTGAAATCGCAGCCGTCGTTCTCGTGGGCGTTTCCCAATGGTGTCCGAAGAACAGTCACCACCTGGACCTAGCCATCACTCTTCTACAACCCTCACCCTAGGTCTGCGCTGTCCGGTCATATCTGCGAGCCACGATGAAGACCTCATGGCTACGCACCACATGCACATTCGAGCACAATGATGTTGGTATGGCCCATGCAGATAAGCATGTAAATCGTATCTGCCACAGGAATACGAGAACGCATCCTCCCGAGCCGGGAGAATCCTGAAAACGGAAATGTCAGGCCGGGAGATCTGAGACAGACTCGATGTCGTGAGACAGTCCAACGTGCTAAGAGTCGACTGGGCACACCAGAAGCATGGGCCCATCATCAAAGTCCGACGGGCTCAAAGGGAGGTGTTTTTGTCATTCTTAACCTGTGGGAAAATGTGTTTCCGTAACCTCTTCTGTTCTTTTTGCGCAGGGCGGTGCATGGCACACGACCACTTGCATTGGCGCAAAGGACGATAGCACACAAGAGTAGACCAGTGTCCTCTGGCTGCACATGACACATCCTACACTCGCCCTGCGAGATAGCTGATGAGGCACTAAGCTGCTCATTACTTGAATTTGACAAATGTCGAGGGTAGTCCAAGCTGAGCACTGCGCACGCCACTCGTTCTCGCACATCACAACGATCTCAAGGTTGAAAGCGACACAGCAGCTTGCCTAGTTCGGTCACTTGCGCGTGTTGAACTTTATACGACGCCTTCCCACGGGCGGCTCGATGGTTCCGAGTACGCTTGGTCAGGAGACGTGGGTGTGTGGTCTCTGGGCAAAGTCGTCACATCAACGTCAAGCCAAGCTCTACTCGAATGTACAAAACAGACCTGGCAATTCACTGGCAGACACATACTAGAATGGTACTTGAGATAAACTCCAACAGCGTTATGGTGCCGAGATTGACCGAGGAAATCCAATATTTATCTCGTTGTACGCGGGAATAGACCAATGCAAGTGAGTTTCCATGGACATATCTATTCTTACGTGATCAGCCACCCGCCTTTTTATGTGGTGCTGATGTACTTCGCCGCTAGGCTGATACTAACTGCTTTCCCTCCAAGGAGAAAACGACGAAAACACTGGCCTGACGGGCAGGAAAGAGCGCACCGTGACCATAATGCCAAGGGTATCATTGTTTCTGCAGAAACACAGAGGGGGCTTAGGAACAACAAAATCCGATACAACGGGCCGAAGCCGGTAGGAGAAAACCGAAGAGGTCAGACAGAAAATCAAATAGAAGGAGCAATTCCGACACGATGACGCGGAAGAGTTACGCTGGGGCCGCCGAGCACAGGATGAGGTGACAGAAAGCCTCAATGGTCGTGGTAGATATGCGTGAAATACTGCGATGACCAGGAGTTTGGCTGCCAGAACGAGCACATGGCGCACCTAGCGAAGTGAAGACTTAAGGAGAGTGTGCCGAATGCTCCTACATGCGGAAGCATGGGCGTGATGCATGTGTTTCCACCCACGTGTTGGAAAACGAGGGGTGTTGTTGCTCATGTGAGATCGTCGCAGTGGTCGAGACGCCTGATCTGCCTGGCCTGCTCAAGGCGCTCCCATGGTAGAAGCTGTCTGTATTGTACTACCTTGCGCCTTTTGGGACGAGAGCTTGGTCTCTTTCTTTTCTGAGTAGGCTCCACGGTCGATGTATCTGGCCGAATGCCGCTGCGTGTACAGAACAAGGAAGCCGTCTCTTGAGGACCTTGCTGGGTCACGTCGGAGGGGAACGCTGTTGTCCCGTGATGCAGAAGCCCACCGCTATCTTCATAGGGGTGTGTGGTGCCCAGATACTCGATAACTTGGCCAGCCGTGCATGATGGCAGGAGTGTGCTCGGCGGATGCGGTTTTGCCGGAAGGGAATGTTGCGACTGAGGCGTAAGCAAGCGAAAGTGCTCCAAGTCTGATATCGCTGGATTCGGGCCGCGGATGGTGTCCTGCCGGTATGATGTCCCAGGGGTTTTGGCTTGAGCCAACACAACCATGTCCTGCTTCAGACCACCACCCTTGTCGGCAGTAGAAGACGAGCCTGTTGTGGTGCCAAAGCTCCCCGTGGAGTCGGAGTCGGATATTGCCGTGCTCTGGTAGTTGGTCATACAACAAAACGGAGAACAGAAGTCGCCGCCAGGGCTCGACTGCTCACACATAAGGCAAAATGAGGCGGCCCATTCGTCGGCAACTTCCATCCTAAGCCCTAGGTGTCGTCAGGAGGGCGAGGGGGACATCAAACGTGTCTCCTGTCTTAACAAGGCCAGTCATGTCGGGCAGGCTCGACACGTCCAGGGCCAGGGACAAATGCAGACCTGAGCTCTGGATTGTGTGCTATATATGCCGGCTGCCGGGGAGAATGGGAAGACCCTCAACGCGAGCGCCAAGTTGAATGTGGCGTGCACGGCTGGGCACCGGCCAGCAGGGATTCGAGCTCAGCAGCGTCGAGCAACGTAATGTCGGGGGCGTCTCCGGAGCACCCCGCAGCCCTATTGGCCACGCCAGGTAGGTGAGACGGTCGGTAAGGCCCAGAACAGGATATCTCAGCCCCCCATGGACCTATCGCGACAAGGATGAGCCCGTCATCGACATACGCGTCGTGGACGTTGTGGTGTCTGGGTGTGGCCATGCTACATCGGCTTGACCTAGATAGGATGTCTCGAGATGGTAGGGGCAGGTGGCAGCAAAAGGAAATGCCCATGCACAACAGGGATCTCTCCCAGAGCAGCTCAGCTACAACAATGACACGACGGTCTGGGGTGTTCGCTGATCCGCGAGCTCGACATGCACGATGATTGGAAGCATCACCAGTGTGTGTCAGCCGTCTTTGCAGCTTTCCATTCCATTCTTCTCACACACTAGCTTGCATCATGCATGCCTGGGTCGTGTGATCCCAAAGTGCGGCTGATCGAGATGCCTGCTCGTAAGTGGCATGTAGATAGATGTCGCCAATAGCTGTTGCCAACAGGAAGGCGGTGCGGGACGCTGACATATATGTCTGTATGCAAGTATGTAGGTTGAAGCCAGCTGAGATGGCGGCCGCAACTTTATCGGCATCGGATCGAGCCATCACCATCCCCGCCTTGCCTATCCTTGTTCTTGTCGATAGTGCCATCCACTATGCATGGTCCCTGTCTTTCCCCTGGAGTCGTCCGACGTTCCGCATGCCTTGTTATCGCGGCCGTTAGACTGGCTGAGCACTGTCTGTGAGGAAACCTCGGTCACCCGCAAAGGGCAGTGCGCTTTATGTCTGGATACTAACCAAGAAGCTCGACAGGCGCCAACCTGGATCAGACTCGCCTGGCTCCGTGATCGCGGCCGGTATGGGCTGACGTCTTCCCATGCCCAAGAGCAGTCCTTGTTGGGCCTGACTGGGGGCTGCGCCTTTCGTCCATGACGGGTTCACTGATGGGTAGGCATAGACTCACTGAACGCCATCGGATGTTTCTCCGAGCCAATGGGATTGGATTTCTTTATCTCCTTCATGCGGCACTACGATCCAAAGATCTCGGGACCCTGGTCAACAGCTCACCTGCATCAAAAACCTGACAGATCTGAAGCCGCCTCCAGGTGACAAAGCTGCAGAATCTTGCTTTCCTGACCCCGGAGATCTGACATATCTGTCAGGTCCCTCCCTCCATATCTTCGCTCTGGTGCTGGCTCCAACCAGAATTTTGGAAGTCGCGCGGCAGCGGGTCGTACTGCAGACCAGGCCTTTTTGCATAGAGGAACCTGGATTTCTCGACTCACATCGCGCTCGTTGGCGCTCTCAGCTGGAAGACCCGACAATGCAAGTGGCTCTCAAGACGACATGACCAGAGTCATGCCATGACTTGGCGCACGATCTTGCGTATCGAACAAGGAGGAAACAAGGACGGGATGTGAGATTGGGCCTGCGGCAGCACCGCCGCTCCCGCTGCTAGATTCACCTCGGTCATATCTGACCCCCCTCCCTCCCGCAGCGCTCAAGTGCCCAGCGGAAGGACCCGTGGTACTGCGGCCACACCCTAGTGGACGGGCGCCCACTACTGATCCTGTCAATCCCACGTCATCATGCACGTCGATCTGAGGCTGTGTCTCGCGCGACCATAGCATGTTTCCTAGGCACAGAAGCGTGTGCAGATGCCCGCTGCTCGCACAGCCGGAACCCTCGCGTCGTTGATTCGCAGGTAATGCGCAACAATGGAGGATACGCGTGCATCTGAGGAGGACGGAAGTACGGAGAATGCCCATGAGGCTGTGATTGGAGGCTGCGACCGGAAGCTGCGATCGACTGCTTCAGACAACTCGGGACTTGACTGTGGGAGTCTGCGTGACATTTCACACTTCGGCACGAAGCTGGCGCTGTGAAGCTAGAGCCAATCTAATTCGACGCGTCCTCAGCCACTAGCAGGACCTCCAGCCTAGTGTGCAGATGTCTTAGGCGTGAATAGTTGTAAATAAGCAAGCACTCATCTCGGAGCCAGCGCCGCGAGGCCTTATGCGATTTGATTCGCCGCGGCTTCAGCTAGTACTACGGTCCTCAAGCATACCGTGCAGACATGTCTTGGAGCTTAATGATTACAAAGAGGCACGCTCTTCAGGTGGTGTCGGTCGAATCTGCGAGGTATTACTCCCGTCTTTCGAGCCAATCAACCGCTAGATTTCGTCACCACGCTTAATTCATGCGCTCACGGCGAGACATCCGCAAGCCAGGCGTTGGCCAGCACCTTTGAGTGTGGCGGCAGCATTAGCAATGTGTCCAACCCTTGGCACTAGCCGATGGCAGGACAATGCTCAACTGATCCCTGGATGCACGGCACGGATCGACTGACCAGTTGGAACCATTTCCGATGTATTTCGACGGTGCATATATTTTGCTGATACTGTCGGCCTCTGCTTGGTTTCTCAAACCCACTCGCAGGCAATACCCTAGTCGGCAAAGTTGCCTATTGCCGTCAAGGTTGCGGCGCATGTTCCGGATCTGAGCTTGATGGTTTCGCGCAAAGAGATAGATGGCACTACTATGCTGGTCACTTAGTTCATCGTTGGCGGACCACCACGTCTCACGTAGCGGAATATCGAGTTCCATTCATCAAGCCACTCCAACTTCCATTCGGCTGCGAAAACCACTGGACCAAAGAAACACGCCGGTAGTCAGAAGTACCAGATTAAAACTTGACAGCGACAAATGGATCAGAAAATCTTACCATTACAGTGGCTCAACGATCGAGTCATGTAGAGCGGATGCCGCACAACCGGTTACCAGCTTAGGTCACGAATCGCAGGCCAAGCCAAACTGCGTTTGAACACTGAGCTAGCTAATTGAAATATGAAGCGGAGGCATGCTGACCGACGCTGTAGTCAACTGGAGCGCTGTGGCATTGATGCACATCATAAAACGTAAAATCGTGTAGTAGACAGGGGTCATGGTTGCACGCCTCCCACCCGTCCACACCTTCTCTCTTACCAGTCCACCTTAGATCGAATACTTCATCCATCTCTCCAGCTCGGGTGTCCAGTTTCGCTCGGGGTCCGCGAGTGCCAAGGCGATTCCATGGTTGCCGTCGGGGAGCACCAGCGACTGGAAAGGGACCTTGTTTGCTGCGAGCGCACTCACAAACCACAGTGTGTTCTCGACTGGCACGACTGGGTCATTTGCAGTGTGGAAAATGAAGGTTCTCGGTGTTTGCGGCGTGACGCGGGTCTCGGCCGACGTTGCGACTTGCAACTCCAGCGATGGATTCTCGCCAATCAGGTATCTTCGAGATCCGGCGTGCGTGAAGTCTGGGTCCATCGTGATGACGGGGTATGCCAGAATGCCAAAATCGAGCGCCACTCCAGGCTCCGTCAGAGTCATCGCCGACAGATGTCCGCCGGCGGAATAGCCCCAGATGCCCAGTTTGGAAACGCGATTCTCACTGCGGATCTGAGCAACCGCGGCAAGAGCCTCTTTCTGTGGTTTCGGATACAGCGGCGTGGGCGCAGTGGCCGCGGTTGAGTAGTTGAGTACCCATGCGTCGTAGCCCCTCGCGTTCAGGTAGGCAGTGGTGTTTGCTCCCTCATAATCCAGAGAGACGCCCGAATAGCCGCCGCCGGGGACGACAAGTATCCCCACGCCATTCGGTTCCGTGGCAGGATGGAAGGTTAGCTGCCCTTCCTCAAGACTGGACAAGACGGCCATGTCAGCGGTGATCAAAATCTACCTGCCTGCCTGCCAATTAATAAATGCAGGCCCAGACGTACACTTGTCGATTTGCTAGGGCCACTGGTGGGGGGATTTGAGCGGTTTCGCCAGGTGCGGGCAGAGTTGCACCTAGATAGGGCAGCAAAACAGCCGTAGCAACGGTGATAAATCGTTTCATGGTTGATATATATGTGTATTTCGTTGTCCTTTTGCTCTGGTGAAACCAAGGCTCGTCTACCACATACCCCTGGGAAGACCAACGGCTTTATACCTGGGCATATTCATGGTATTCGCCGTCCCATAAGCACATTCAATGCCGAACGTGAGAGGCTAGGAGGCGAGAAGCTACCATCTGCCGAAACGATCGACGCGGGGTCCCCGCACATTGTAATCTGCCGACGCGCGACTAGTGTCCATCGTAGGTGGAGCCATCAATGTTGATGTTGCAGCCGGAGGCAGCCTGTATTGGCGGGGTACGATCATGTGCTCGCACGCAACGAGAGATCACCAATCGGCAGATGCCAGCCGCTCAATTAAATATGCTTCGTTCAACGCGGCACGCACATCTTTGCCAGCCTGAAGTTACGTTAACTGGTCCAAAAGCTTGAATGCGGCAACAAGGGCTTTCAAGTGTCTAGCTTTGCATTTAGCATAAGTCACCAAGTGGTGCTCTGCACTCTGAGTCAAGTAGGCAAAAACATCCCGAGGGCCATGTGGTTCTCCCAACCATGAGTTACAACACATCATCAGTATCAGGCTGTAGACAGGGTTTGCGGGAATCGGTGGGCCCAGCTTGCCGCATGCTGTATTTAGGCTAATTAAATACCGATCGCGTTCCCGCACCACGATGATGAACACTTATATCTGAATCATCGGTGCTTTTGTACTGCTCCTTAGAATCGCGAATTCTTTCGTTCGCAAGGAAAGAGCACGGAAAATAAAGCAGCGTGGTTCTGCTTTGCCACGCAGAGAGCTAGCTCACTCGACGAAAGGGGCATCTACACGAGTATGTTTCCCAAAAGGCTTGGAGAAAGAAAATATTGGGCAACCTTTAAATATAAGGAGGCTACGCGAGCTGTTTCTGACCATTCTGAGCCGTGGATCGGTGGAGTCTGGCCTGGCCAGACTAGGATGCGTTGCCATGTGATAATGTCAGAATGGAAGTACGGCTGGATGAAACATCGCCAAGGGTGAGTTTACTAGATTGGTCTCAAATAAGGGTCAACATCTGTTCGCTTGCCATATAGAGCAATTTCGAAGCAGTGGGGCACACCGCGTAACATGAGTTCTGCGGTGTCTGGATATCGTCACGAGATGAACTGGGAATGAACGATGGCCCTTCAAGTACAAACGGGGAGTATTAAAATATACGTGTGGTTTCAGCTATACGGACTAATGGGCATGTAGCTGATGGGATCTGAACAATGGGAAGCCTAGGCAAGGACAATATGAGCGGCGAGAAGCGCAGGCCATGATTACAGCATGTAGAAGATAATAAAAGCACTGCCCTGCCGATTGGGCGACTGTGAGCTCCGTTACCGACCAGAAGGCAACGAGACACAACATCCCAGGTAGCTGAGAGTGCACCCGCTTGCTCAGAGCAGAATGCCAGATTCGTGCCCGATTGATACGCCAGGGCAAGTATGCCAACTATTACTTTCACATAACGCGTAACGATTTACTACCTAATACCCGGGCAACCCATTATGAAGTATTCTTCGGAGGAAGGATATCTGCTGACAACAATACTCATTTCACTGATAGAGTTTGTCGTTGCTCTTTCATGCATGTTGTTCCTCGAAGCAGCTACCAGTGATGTTTATTAATATTTTGAAGCATTCATAGCAAGTATAATACGCGTGCTCTGATCACACGAAATAGTACACATGAAAAAGAACAAGACAGGAAGTGAATATTGCTCACGGAAATGAATAGTCGTCAAGCCGTAGATACACTCAAAGGGCTTGCCGCAAACAAAAAAACGGAAGGGAAAAACAGCACCATGTGTCTTACAGAACAATATTCTGCTGATGCCCATTTACCTGCATCGGAGACGTAAGATAGCTTCAAAGCTTCACATATTGTGTCAAATAGACAGTTCGGATTCAAATTTGTAATCAACCCTGTCGCTCCTACCTAGAATCGGAGGACATTGGAGGGTTAGCCGGGCGGCGATTCTCTTGGAAGGCTTGGAAAAATTACAGGTAAAGGCTGGTTGCTTCAAGTAGATATTGCCATCACGTTGTCTACGCTGATAGGTTTCTCTCCACATAGTATTCTGGTTAATTATACTAAGTATGGAATTTCTTTTGGTATGATTACCGTAATATTATTGCGGGCAGGATCGCGCCACAAACTTTAAGTGTGATAAGTCGAGCTAACAATAATCTTCAAAAGGGCTTGATCGAAGAAGGATTGATGAAGTGTCTGATTAAATCGTGACAGCTTACATATAATAAACAGGACCAGAAGCTTGACTCTGTATAAATAATATTGAATGCACACGGTGTTGATATTATTTAGCAGCTCCTGCCCCTCTCACTCTGAAGGCTGTGATAGCTTTCGCGCAATAACGTAGAAGAATTATTCTCTAACCAGGAGCACTTTATAATTTATATTATTATTAGTACGCGTTACCTAGTTAGGTTTCGCGAGCCTACAAATCTATCGTATAATAAACCGTACCGAAGCCGGATAAAAAATATACGCTACGTATTCGGTACGCCTAAGCGGCGTCTTCGCTGCGTGGTTCCGTCGCGTATCACGAATGGCTCTCACCAGCCAGACGTTCTTTGGGCGAGATTGGTCGCCTCCCTCCACGCCTCTAAGCCGGTGCAGCTCCTGGGTATGTGTGATTTCTAGGGGCGCGTGCGCCCCGTCAGCGCTGCGCGGGCGCATCGTCAGCGACGCTCCCTCTCGCGGAGGTCGTCGTGTATGTGGGCTTCAGTATCCGGGGCAACCAGCCCGGGGCCCCTGTGCCCGCATCGCCTGCGCTTCGTGTTCGCTGCATTCTCGCTTGTGCTTCGTCCTCCCGTGCTTCCCGCGTCCCCTGTTCCTGTGCCGCGGCCTCCTCGCCCGCTCTAGCGAAGTGGGGGAGTAGGTTCTCCGCGATGAGCCACCGGGCCACCTTCTTGCTAAGCTGCGGCTGGTCTAGTAGCGCTGCTAACTCGCGGCTCCCGCGCGGCGGGCACTTACCGGCGTCGTGCCACATCTTTTCCCGGCTCGCTCTAAGTGCGTCGCAGTGGAGGAGGATGTGTTCCCCAGTCTCAAGGGCTTCCTCGCACCGACAGAGCGGCGACGTCACGCCGGGGGCGCCTATCTTGTAGAGGAGCGCGCGGGTGCTTAGTCGTCCGGTGCGTAGTTGGATGAGAATGGAGGACTCGAATTTCAGGAGGCCCTTGTGCCTTTTGATAGTCGCCGCGCGGTCTTCTGCGCATGGTCCGGCGCCCTGCGCTCGCGCAGCGCTCCAGCGGTCCTCCCACCCCTCAACTTTATAATTTATTGTTGTTAGTCGACGTTACGTAATTAAATGCTGTGAGCTTATAAGTTCATCCCATAATAGATCATACATGTCATACCGGAGGCGGTCGAAATATATATGATACGCCTAAGCGGCGTCTACGCTACGTACTTCCGTTGCGTACTATGAATAGCTCATACCAGCTTGACGTTCTTTTGGATGCGGGTAACTGCCCTCTATGTCTCTAAGCTGGAGAGGTACTACAGAACTCTACATATTAACAGCGGTGTCGCTATTACTACTACAGCCTCTGTTCTCTCAGCTATTGATATATAAAACCCCCTCATCGGCCGCATTAAAGTCGCGCCAACCGCCCCAGCCTCGTTATCGAGGGCTCTCGTGCCAACAACCTCCTTCGTAGCTATAGCAGTAGCAGCAGTAGTAACAACGACAATAGGCACGTTGTACCACGAATACGTTCTGCATACTTTCATGGATTTAGCCACAAAGTTGAGAGTACATACGGAACTCAGGAACTATAGATAAACCATATGGTTTGTAAATCGCCCATAGGCGGCGACAGTGGCATCACTATCGCTCCCCATTTGAAAGTTATTACAAGGGAATGAATGATTGGCTTAAAAAGATAGAGAACAGACGACGAAAGCAGTTTTGATTTGCACGATCGGGGCACAAATTGTGCGAGATAGCAGAACGAAGCATCACGAGCATCAGATTAGATAGCTACACACCAAACGCTACGAATGATACGAATTCGACGCACAGATAGGATGTTTTGGGGAAAGGGAGGGAGGCAGTTATGGAGGGGGTGTTATGCGCGTGTCAGCTATAGGGTACAACGTGTACATGAAGTTACGACGGGAAGAAGTAACGTATATTTTTGTCTCCCCGCGAGTAATTCATGGCACACCTTTTATTATGATGAACTTCATAGCTTCTTGTATATGACTTGTCACGAGTTCTTCCGAGGATATTTCAACTCCTTCCTGCGTGGCTTTCTTCCCACCTGGAAACAACTCTTTATGACTAAATGATCTTATAAGCAGCATGAGCTAGAAAGTGCTGTGTTCCACCGCCTATTGATAAGTAGAAATGCCCGTACGTGAGTGGAGAATAACTAATTTACAAGTACAGCGACACTTTTACAACAACAGAACGTGGGGAATATAGCTCATTGTCTACGCGTAAAGAATGATATCGTTGCCTTGGTATAGCGAAGGCGTCCTGTTTGATATTCTCAAGAGTAGAGGCACTCTAAATAAGCTTCTTTTACACATGCCCATATTTCGGATTCGTAGATTAATACCGAAGGTGGGAAAAACTTCTTTACGCACACGATTCCACCGTCACGGAGGACATCGCAATTGCAAAGGCAGTAGTAAACCCCAATTAGATCTTTCCAAGTATTAGCAAACGCTCCTAATAACCCAAGTGGTTGGAAATTCGATAACCGCAGATGAGAACGATTACGTTTGTTATTCTCTTTGGGTCACTGTATTTGGAACTCTGTGATTAGACTTAGCGAATGAAACGGCAAATCGAGAAAACGACAAAAAGCTATTCGAAAGACAAAAACAAACAAAAAGGGACTTGGAGTCGCCAATACTTCTTCACTTCCCTCTGTATTGGCATTTCGAGCACCTGCGCATCATCAATTGTCATGTGGGGGTAAATTTGTGGATGTATAGAAGAAAGAAAATGATAACTACGCATGACCAGGCATGTTCTGAAGCCAAAATTGGATTGATATGGCACGCAAACAGCCATTATCCGACCTGGAGGAGATGACTTTTTGTCACGCTGGTTCTGGCTCAGACCGCTTTTCTTTGCGTTTTTCCCCTTATAATGAAAACGATACAAAAGGGGACGTACAACAGCCAGACACTTATCTTTGACTTTATTAGCTACTTGTATTGCGGCGCCAGTGATTTGTCTGGTAAAGTTGATTTCGAGAGACTATAATGTAAGAAGGGTTGACATCATCTATGTGGATTATGTTATTACGTTACCATGCCATTCTTGTCCCGTTGGGATGGACACGCATTGTCTTACTGTATAGGGTCTCAGGTCTTTTATCTTCTATCCTACAGCTTCAGATCGTTCTAGTAATATCGATACTTCTCATACCCCGTATGATCACTCATTACTCTATCGATCCTTCCGTACTTTAAGGATTTCTATTAAGAGAAGAATAAACAGTGAGAAAATACTACGCTCCAGGCCTCATCATGGAGTGAGTTATATAAGACAATCTAGAAAGGTAAGCCAGCGAGTGACTTATGAAGGGGCTGAGAATAAATAGACGCCTATATCTGAAGGAGCACTCTTATATTCAAATACGCCAACGCAGACTTGGCTCACATGCCGCTGCATCCGAAGCAGTAGGTCCGTCGTGGGTTATGAGCACCGGCAGCCGCCTGGTGGTTTATCCTTTAGGCTCGTTATTGGATCAATATCTCGATAACATGTCATAACGCTACACAGTGCAGCCGAGCACAACCTTTTTGCTTTTTGAAAATATCGTGGCCTAGTACTAATACCGGGAGCAGAGGCTCGGAGAGCCCATAAGGCTCCGATTCAAAAACGTCCTATGATATCCTGGCACTCATCGAAGCACCTCAATGATCCTTGCTTAAGCGGTAGTGGCAGGTAACTGCGACGGTCGCAAGTACTTCAAAATGACTGCTATTTTGCAAAGCAAACAAACTATCTCCGAACATAACAGATCGTGTTGGCTCCGATCCCTGCATTCTCTCTATCATTTTCGTACCGGAGCCTTATGGCCTCTCCGAACATAATACATACTCTTTTTGCTCGGCCCGTTAACCATCTTTGTCGCTCATGATACAGAAGTAGACCAAGCCCCGAATTTCAACAAGACTTCGTCGCTGGAAATAATAATGGTTTTCGCGGGAGGGGACAGTTTTCGTTCTTCTCCTAGAGATATGATAAGCATGTACCAGTTTGCCCCGTTAGTGAGCGTGTAGCATTAAGGTATACGGAATGGTCTGCATCGACTGGTAAAGCTATAGATTATTAGTGTGAGAGGAGAACGCCACTTCTACCACTTACCACGTAGCATATATCCATTTATGCCGCGGCAGTTTCCTTTCGTCTTGTATTGTGGAATAGGATCTTGTTCACAGATAATTGAGAAAGCCGGATCACAGAAACAAAAAAAAACAGTATTCGAAAACTTGTAGAAGAGAAGTCAGATTTCCCTATACCTTGTGCTTAGTATGTCTTCCTAATTGCCGTATCTGAGCACATCAATTATGATCTTGAATCAGGGTAAGGGGCAAGGAAAACACTGAAGAAACTATAAATACATATTTCGAGCGTACATCTTCTCAGGATGGTTTCGCCCGCCGAAGATTGAGCATATCAGCATGAACTACACTGCGTCGGTGATATGAGCACTACTGATCACTTTTCCAGGAATTCGGAAGCGATTAATAAAAGACAGAAAACTTCAAGACTAGGTAGACTGACTGACTGTACTTACTAAGCTACGAATTTCAATAACACACCCTGGGTAATATATGTAAGATGACCCATTTCACTGTTCCTCAGCTAGTGCATTAGTTACTCAGTGCACCATGCTGTACTATCAACACTCCTGACTCGTAGCCCAAATAACAAAGAGGAAATAAGCCAGATGAGGGACTTAAAAACTCTATTGATAATATAGCAAAGGATCTTTGCGGGCGACGACATACTGCAGTCAGAGACAGACGGACAATTGGAAAGGTTGTTATTATTATGGTGAACTTGTAACTTACGAGATGGGAGACGCCGCCGACTGTTGGATATTCCTCATGCCTAGATTAAGGCACGCTACGCTGTGCTTGTGGTGAGGAAGTCTTGTTTCTAGTTTATACCGTGAGCACGGATCATTCATGCCTTGCATGTTCACTCGACAGTAATAAGTACACTATTCATACTGGAATCAGGATTGGAACTGGCCGCTGTGCTTCAACGTTCAAGCTTTAGGCCTAGACTGGGTTCTTTGCAAATTGCATGAAGAGTGTCCACCATAACACACACAGTCAGAGAAGTATGACCTGCCCTTAAGATAGAGGGGCTGTGATCTACGTATATCGCGATGGTGTTACTAAGATAAGGACATCGAAAAGTTCAGGATCTTACCTTCTGAACCTTCTATTCACACATTCAACTAACCTGATCGTAGGTTGTGCTTGGCGTAAATACCTACCTCCTTTTCCAGATCCTAATATTCCAACACATACATGCTACACAGAGGATGAGCGTCTCCTACTCAATTAAATGCGTTTCGACATGAAAAATTTATCACACTTTCGGAAGTTGGCTAGGGCTCGAAAGAAGCACTCTGAAAACAATGGGAAAGTCTCTGTAGAGGTGCTGTCTGGTGCTTCTGGAAAGAACACCGATCCCATTGTTTCCGCGCTCTCAACCTGACCGCCATAGTCGCCTATCATGATAGAACCATCCTACGTCAGATTCTTCCTAATCAAGTGAAAGCCCCTACGCCAAATTACCAGGTAAGTATGCATAGCCCCTTTTCCTGGGGAAGGTGAGGTGGCTGCCTCCCCCCCCCCCCCCACCCCTGGCATCCTTTTTGACGAGGTTTGGCTGGTATGGAGCCATCTTCTGACACGCAATGAGGATTTTAGCGCAGACGCCGCTTAGGCGCGAAGAAGACGCAGCGTGTATTTTTAGTCCAGCCTAATGGCAGGGTTCATTACACGATAGATTCGCAGCACCGCTAAACCCCTGGAATTGGTGGGGTACGTGCATTAATATTGAATAAATAGCTCTACAGCATTCAAGAGTACAGGGAGCTAGTAGCCACAGAAAATGAGCGTTAGACAAAAACACCTCTTTGGGTAGAACCACAACCAACAATAAACAAATGTAGTCGCTGAACAGCCCAGAATAATTCTAGTTACCCAGCGGGTTGAATTTCCAAGATTGATCATGTTATTATTATGAGTAGTAGTAGTAGTAGTAGTACGCGCTATCTATTTCAGTTTCGTGAGCCTACAAATCTGCTATATAATCAAGCGTGCCGGAGCCGAATAAAAGGTTACGCTACGTACTCGGCACGCCTAAGCGGCGTCTGCGCTACGTGGTTTTGTCGCGTATCACAAATGGCTCTCACCCGCCAAACATTCTTTGGGTGAGGTTGGTCGCCACCCTCGACGCCTTCAAGCCAGTGCGGCTGGCTTCAGAATAAGAAATCGGCGGACTGTGTGATTTGGAGAAACAGTTGCGGGACGACGTACGGGCCTGAATGGTAAAATACATAATACGTCCGGGGATAATCGTATGCTACCTAGTCAGCATGTGCAGCTGAAGATAAACAACATTCCTTCTGAATTTCATGATTTTTCATTCGACAAATCAAGCCATCTGTATATATGCACTCTCATCTGAATCAAATGTATGTTTCAATCCATCATCCTAAACGCACTTCATAAGGATTTGACTTTTTCAGCTTCCGATACGAATGGATAACCGACTATTGGTCATAATTCCGCTTTTGAACGAGTCGTGAAGACAGCACGCGTATCACAATATAATGCCAGACTGTGAATGCAGACCCATATCAAACCATGTATTATGACCGGAGGAGGTAGTAATATTACATAATTTAATATACATTGGGGTCGTCGCGTTGGCTAATGTTACCTGCATATATACCCTCGCAGAGTGGTGAGCCCCAGACAATACTTTTCGCTTCTCAGCGCTTGTGGGTGGGCTGTAAGATCTTGATTTGTTTTCAAGCTATTACAAGCTGTCGAAAGAAAAATTATCCCCACATAGGGCTACAGCTGTTCTGCCATTCAACTATGCAGTGCATACCCAATTTCTGGCCTAAGAGCAGTGCCTTATTTTGGTCCCGGCTACGTGTCATAGTCTATTCCTGAGATAACGCGAATTGCGGGTACGTGAACAAAATCTCATTTAGGTCCCTGTGAAAGTGCTTATGGAGCAGTTTCAATGAGTACTTGATGGCGCAGTTAGTGACACTTTTGAAGGAGGGAACAAATAAATAGGGACAAGGACTTCAGTCCTTACAATCTTGGTCTGTTCGCGTGGAAAGATTCTTTGATCGCTAGGATAGCCATCTTTGGTTGCTTCCACTACCTTACTTATCTTCAGCACACAAGAGACACGCGCAGGCGCGGCGAGTTTGAAGGGCATCTCGATCGAGGGAAAGTACATGTTATGACTGATTCTCCGAGATGCATGGCATGACGCGCTGTCCGTGTCTCCGGAAGGTTTGAAAGCAATTGCCAGAAGGTCGATCCTGATTAGTCGGACCGCGTGCATGCGAACAATAAGTCTTGGTGGAATCATGGGTTAATTGAGGCGAAGAGGCAGCAGCTATTTGCGAATCAGGCCGGCTTCATGTAGTGCAAACTTATAGTCAATAATCGACTCCCTTCTCATACTCATTTTCCGACTCTATTGTTGGAACCTGACCAGGTATGTGCTCGCTTATGCCAATCGCGGCGTAATATGGATCCGTGCGGCTGAGATCCTAACCCCTAACCGTCCATGTTACCAAAAACATGACCACAACCCGGTCAGCTAATCAATTGTGACCAAGTACATGACTCTGTTTGTCAAACCTTTATCTGTGTGGCGGCACAATCGCAAGAATGGGTATGATCAGGAAACTCGTCCAGCGTCTTGCAAGAGGAGAGCGCGAAGCTACGCAGCTGCCAGAAGCCAGCTCCTCGGAGGCAGCACAGCCCGAGAACGGCGGCGTTATCAACACACCAGCCCAACACACCACTCAACCACACGTCCGTGCACACACAAGCTCAGGCGGTCATCAAAGCACGGCCAGCTTCGGGACTGGCCATGGCAGACCATACGCATATGTGCCGTTGCATGGAGCACGGAGCTTCCGTATCCTTAATCTTGTCAGAGCTATGCCCGACGACTCATGGTCGCCCACTTCCGAGTCGACCAAACCGCCGCTGAGGGGCTCCTTGGTCGAGGTGACCCTTGACCAGCACCCAGAGTATTTCGCTCTTTCGTACTGCTGGGGAGACCCTTCTCCCACTGACGAGATCATGCTCGAAGGCGGACAAACACTCCGTATCACAGCAAGCTGCGCTGCTGCGCTGCATCGCATGCTCCGCGGCAAATTCTCGCGTATCATCTGGGTCGATTCAATCTGCATCAATCAAGATCTTCATGACCCACTAGCCCGTGAGGAGCGCAGCGGTCAGGTCGCTATGATGGACGAGATATACTCCCGTGCGATGCAGGTCAATGTCTTTCTCGGCGACGGTGACAGAGCCTCGGACAAAGCCATCGAGACGCTCAAGGGCTTGTCAAATGCTTACCTCGGTGCCAAGTTGCCAGGTCCTCTGCAGAAACGGATGCGAGAGAAGTATGAACGGCTCGCTGACGATGCCCTTCGTAAGTATCGATCAGTATAGGTTTTCATTCTAGTGCTAGCAGCTGAGTTTCTGGTTTCTAGAGCTAACGGCCGAATATCCCTATACCAAACTATACGGTCTCTTTCGCCTACCTTGGTTCACGCGACTCTGGGTAAGCGCCGCGGCGGTGAGGATCCATGTGATGCTGTGTCACTAAGACTGGGGAAATACGCAGGTACTGCAAGAAGTGGCCTTGTCCAAGAAAACATTCTTCTATGTTGGCGAGCATTTGATGCATTTCACAACTCTTGCGGCTGGTGCAGACTTCACCAGATTACCGTATTCGAAACTGAGCCAACAGGCGATTGTGGCTAGTCACTGGAAAGCCTACCTCGACTACCACATTGCTTTGCAGGAATTTATCCGCCGAAAGGCCGAAGGCGAAGATCTCTCCGCGGCATTTGGCCTAGTGGACATTCTGATGACGGTCGGATACGGCTTGAGGGCCACAGACCATCGAGACAAGGTGTTCGGCCTGTACGGCATATGCAAACGACTCGGCTACGAACTGCCTCGGCCAGATTACAGCAAAGACGCCGCCCAGGTCTTCAAAGAAGCAGCACTGGCGATCGCGAAGTACGACTCCAAATTGGATTTTTTAAGCGACATGTGCAATCCTTGGGACCATGATACACTCTCTTCGTGGGCGCCAAATCTCGGTCCTTGCAGCCGCGATGTGACTCCCGCAAACCCCCCGTGGTTGAGCGTAGCACCCGAGACCCCTGATACTATGCATGGACTGAGCAGCAGCCCATGGGACTTCCACATCTCTGAGGAAGATTTACCCACTCCAAGGGGAGCAATCTTGACCACCACCATACTACGGGTGCTGGGACGACATGTGGACGTAGTGGCTGCCGTTGGCGAGCCATGGAAGGTCGATTTCACACGCACTATGCTGGGTGAGCAACCAGACCTGACCGCGCCTATCCAGGTTGGGAGCCTGGTGGACTGCGTCGATTCATGGCTTCAAATTGCTCGTGCTGCTATCGACTCTTCCCAGCCCAGACTGACCAATGACGAGGCCGCGTCTGGACTTCACCGAGATGCCATTCAGGATCACAAAGCGCTCGAAGCGATGGCGAAACTCATCCTGGCCTTGTTTCCTCGACTCGCCATCAATAAGCCGCCTCCACAGGTAATGGCGGTCTATCTCAGTGTTCTCGTGAGCTGCGCACGGCAACTTCAAGGCCAGAATGGCACGGAGTCGGTCACAGGTGCCACGGGCGTGATACCAGATCTTGCTTCCCCGTGGGATCAACCTGGGCGGGTTCTTACGCATGGCTACAGCATCAGTTTCGAGCTCAGGGCGCTACTGATGAACTTTATCGCCATGAACTGGAAGACCCTGCTGAGAACAGAGAAAGACTTACTGGCGGCATGTACGTTTGGTGCTAGGAAAGGTGACTTGGTTGTTGTATTTCACGGGAGTAAGAATGCTTCCGTGATCCGTCCAACCTGGGAGGGTCAGACTAGTGACACCGGTCAACTGTTCCGCTACGTTGGCCCTGCGTACATTGTGGGTCTGGCACAGGATCAGTACATGCGGGACGACGAATGGTTCGCCATGGTTTGATTTCCATGGGGGTTTTCGGCAGACATATCCACGTGGCGTATGACCAGAGTCTCCTTCTTGCTCGCGGCTATGACCTCGGAGTTTATGCTGTGCATATATGATATTGTTCTGGCAGCTACGGCCCACCGAAGACGATATACTTGAGTAAGACTTTTATACCCGCTTCTCTTTCGCGATTTCGTCCTGGACTTCTCTTAGAATATCCATATACCAGGCTGCACTGGTTGCGGTGAATATGTGCCACCATCCATGCAACTCCAATAGCCATGCCCATGGCAGACGCATGCGAGTTCGCAAAGCCCTGAGCTCGGTGCAGAACTCAAGATCGATGTTCCATAGGACGTAGGCGAGCACCAAGATGGCCAGGGCCTTGCGACCACGCCACCTCCAGTCCTTGCGCTTCTCCTCGGGGAAGGACGGAGTCCTCAGCCAGAAAAGATAGTATCCCCTCATGATGATAAGGATCACTAGTCCGAAGAAGCACACATAATGGTAGACGAGCTTGCCCGTGTATACATAGAAAGCTCCGAACGCTGGGAAGAAGAGTGCCATGAAAATCTTGATGGGGCGCTCATACAAGGACGAAGGGCCGTCTCTTGTGCTAGCAGGCCCACTAGTCCACATGGCATGGAATATGGCCCACGCGAGAACAAGCATGGCGAGCTCGTCAGCGAATTGCATTGTCTGGCGGTTCGTGGAGTGAAACAAGGTTGACGAGATGCCCAGAATGATCATGGAGACAGACATGAAGTCGTAGTTTGGCGACCATGAACCCCGCCTCCTGTGCCCATACATGTGCACCAGCGCATAATAGACTGTCGTGCGTGTTAGTCAATCCGTTGTCGTCTTGCCCAGCTGCCCTGGAAGCAGCGATGGAACGTGCAACCCACTGTAGGCCAAGTTCGTGGCCGAGTTCATAAACTCTGCAATGTAGCGCGTAACGTCATAGTCCTCCTCGCAGAAGCTACAGCTCGAGGTCAGTGCCATACATAGAAACGGAAGTGACCGACCTACTTTGCGCTGCTGGTAGGAGGGCCCCAAACTCCCTGGTAGTTGTGGCTGTTGGCCAATCTATGACGACTTTGTTCAGACATGGCGATCGGAGTCGCCCTTGCCGCGTGATAGGGTTGTTGATTTGCTCCACAATGTTGTGGGAAAAGGAGAAGTCGGGGCGCATGGAGGGACAAGGAGAAGGACATGTGGGCGATTGCGTTCTCGATATCACGTGATAGATAGTGATGTGGAGGGGACTACGTAAGCCTTTGTCCAGCTGGCCGTGTACAAGCACTGCACAAGTCTTCAAAGCAACCATACAACGCACTAAAAGGAATACAACAAAAAAATAAATCAACAGCTTGCTATGCGCTCGTCCCGGAAGTGCAGTAGTGCACTTGATGGTGAAGGCGGGAAACAAAAGAAAAATGTAAAACGTACAACACCGGGGATTCGCTGGTCGTCACCGACCCAACTACTGATCCGGCGGTATCGAGCTTGTGTACAGGGGAGCGGACGGGACCCTCAATTTTCTCGATCCTATGGTCGTACGTGAAAGTGATCGATCGTATTTGTACATATATAAGAACTTAGTGAGCGACGAATCACCATGATCCATATTTGGCTCATCCTAGTGGAGTCCCCGCTGCTACTGGTGACGTGAGTCCCAAACTTGGAGATGGTCGTCCAGACTGTGCTCAAAGGCCCGTTTCTCATGGCATTATGATTGTAGAACAATAAAGGAGGGTTCAAAGGGCTCAGATGCCCAGCACACACAGTGCGGGAAGTCACAGCAGTTATATGCAGGCACCAGCACGGTCACAAGAAAGGGCGCACGACGATTTTAGCCGTGTTTGGATAGGTATCGTGACTATGGTCTGTGCATCCCATGTTCTCGCAGTGCGAGACGAATTGGTCTGGTTGATTCACCCCGCACCCGACAATGTTCGAGAGGTCATGTTGATGCTGTTCGTTTCAAACTTTGTCGACGGGCATGACTGTGCTGGTCTTTCTTGTCCTACTGATCCCTCGAGAAGCGCGAAAGCCTATAAGGCTCAAGCAGAGGGTTGGTGACACTGTGAAGGACCTGTTCGGCCAAGAGCTTGCCCACTATAGCAGCGTTGGTCACACCAGAGTGCATGACAGCACAGCTCAGCCCCTCCAAACCAGTTGCACCCAGAATTGGCAGGCCGTCCTCGGGATCCGGACGTACGCCGATCGTGTAATAGTCATAGTCGAGTCTCAGTTCCTCTCCGTCCGTAAAAGACTCCTTGAAAGCGTTTTCCACCTTGGCAAACAGCTCGGCAGCCGCATCCTCGGGTGCGTCGCCCGTGTCGCCGCCCGCGTAGTCCTTGCCAGACCGGATGCGGCCATGCGACGTCTGCCGCATGTGCAACTCGTTGCCATTGTACAGCGTATTGAGCAGAGTTGTTGACGCATTCTGGACAGGCTTGGTGTTGATGAGAAGCCCTTCGCGACCAGAGACTGGCAGCCTAATATTCTCAGCTGCCAGTAGGGCAACACTGCCCAGCCCTCCAGCAAGCACAACATGATCTGCCCGGATCGCCTCGCTGCTCGCAGAGGTGAGCACGCCGCCCACACTGCCGTCTTCGTTCTTGAAAAAGCCCGTCACACTGGCCTCGACAACGGTTGCCCCCAGTTCGGCTTTTGCATTCTCGATGAGCTGCAGTGCAACCTCGTCAGCTTCCATCGCACCCTCCTGAGTTGAATAGACCGCCCAGTCAGGCAAGGAATCGGCGCCGAGGTTGGGCTCAATGGCGCTCATCTCTGTCCTGTCTACCCGGATCACATCGTAGCCCCACGAGGCATGCTCTTGGAGATAGTCCTCGAGCTCGTCTGGCGGCATGTGGAAGCTCAAAGACCCGCTCCAGTGGATGGGCAGCTGCGGAAGGCGTTTGCTGATCTCTACCCAGTGCTCGATAGAGCGGATGCGGAAGTCGTAGTAGGTCTTGTCGTTCGTAGCGGCATTGATCCATGCAAATGAGTTTGGCGTGGCCACGCCGCCGAGCTTCTCGGCAACGATGGTGACGTTGGCATCCTGCGAGGCGAGGTGCCAGGCGATGGAAGCGCCGACGATGCCACCGCCAATGACGACGATGTTGGACGGATCTGCAACGGTGCCCATGGTGAGCTGGTTTGGAGGTAGAGGACGTGCCGGGGAGAAGAGCGCGCCTGGCCAGCGTGAGATGTGTGAAAATAGAGATGGCCTCATAGTTGCGACGGCCGGTGTCTTGTGGTGTTCAAATAGCCTCGTGTGCCAGTGACACTACCCCCTCCGAGATCGCGCTGGTTGATGAAGCCGGCCCCTCAGACCTGTCAACTTGGACCTCCTGCCAAGCGTAAAGGAGCCAGTATTGATAAGAGAGCCTCCGCCTAGGATGCAACACGCTGTTGGCACGCGAGCGAGTAGGCTGGCAGTAATTGCGAGGCGGAGAGGTCGCGGGTTGCCAACCCCTCACTGGGTGTCGATCACATCTAAATTGGCGGGTACGTGCCCACAGGGCCGCATCGGCAGCGGAGCTGCGGCACGCTCCTCTACCAGCGGATCCCGCCTCCGCGCCCCTACGACCACAGATCACGACATGCCCTCCGCACCTCTGTAACGGACCCCCCCGGTGTTCCTTGTATGACGTAGAGCGCGCCGTGACGAGGCAGTATATGCAGACCACGATAAGCGCTGCTAAGGGTGCAGCATGGTGGGATGGACGGTGTCGATTTGTCAGTGAGCCTGGTGAGTCACGGGACGGGCCATGATCGTGAACAGTGTCCTCAATCGATCATCGCCAGGGGATCCCAGACGGCAGGAATGATCGAATGCTGACTGGCAGAGAGAGTCCCATTGGGCGAACAGCTCGCAAAGTGGAGCCAGGATCATGAACCGCAATCCCACG
Organism: Microdochium trichocladiopsis; assembly: GCF_020744255.1. Taxonomy (NCBI): domain Eukaryota; kingdom Fungi; phylum Ascomycota; class Sordariomycetes; order Xylariales; family Microdochiaceae; genus Microdochium; species Microdochium trichocladiopsis. Next base: position 921,317 of record NW_025763552.1, on the reverse strand, counting down.
CCCAGCAACTTTCCACGAGCCATGGGTCAGGAACGAACGAGGTGTGACTGACGATGCCGACAGAGGGACGGATATAAGTAGGAGGCATGTCCTAGCTCACGTCGGTCAGTGTGAGCCGCGCACAAGCACAGCAACACACTTTGCAGCCATCTACCCACCAGCGTGCTGCTTCATTCGTAACTCCGCACCCGCCATGACTTCACTATCTGACAGCGGGGACCCAGCGGCTCTCACGAAATACTTCACGACCACGACTGGTACTTCCTATGCCTACGACTATGTTCCAGCCACTGGCGGCCGGAGCACCCTCCTTCTGCTCCACGGTTTCCCCTCGACGCGTGCAGATTGGCATCGGCAGTTTCAGACACTATCAAGAGCTGGTTACGGAGTGCTTGCTCCTGATATGCTCGGCTTCGGCGCCAGCGATAGGCCCACTGATGTCAACGCCTTCCGGACCAAGCCTTTGACTGACGATATCATTGCCCTGCTGGATGCTGAAAACCTCAAGACGGTAGTGGGCGTTGCCCACGATTATGGCAGCGACTTTTTGTCGCGCTTGTACTTTTACCACCAGGACCGACTTGAAAAGCTGGCATTTCTTTCTGTCGGCTACGCGCCCGTGGGCTTTCGGTTGGATGTGGACGCCATCAATGCGGCAAGTCTGGCAGATTTGGGATACACGCAGTTCGGCTACTGGTACTTTATGAACTCTTACGACGCAGGTCCCGTCATTACCGAGAACGTGAGTAGAGACTTGCGGAGTCGATGGCTCGGCGTGCGGCGAACCTCTCCTGGGTTGTCGTTCTGCATAGTTCGGGCACTTCTGACACTTTTACTCTTGCAGCTTGAATCCTTCTACTCAACCATATACACGTCGGACGCTGCGAGCTGGATCCCTAATTTCGCGCACATAGGAGGGCTTCGCAATCGGCTGACCAGCGGGATCAGCACCGAACCCCTGGCCGGATGGGACTCGCAAGCTCACAAGGACAACTGGATGCGCCTCTTCAGCCGGCCGGGCGCGATCGAGTCCGCCGTGGGTATATACAGACGTCTTATGCGAGGTGTCAATGCCGTGGACGAAGCTGGAGTAAACCCCATGAATGCCACTATCCATGTACCCGTGCTTGTCATTGGTGGCTCGCAGGATAAGGTCACTTTCGCCGAAGCAGCCGTGAACAACACAAGGACTTTTGCAAGAGACAAGTTTCGAGGTGTTGTACTTGACGGAGGACACTGGCTGCAGATGGAGAAGGCCGACGAAGTCAGCTCGGAGCTACTCGATTTTGTCAATACTGCCTGACAAATGCTATAGCTTGCACACCCTCAAATTTTCCCCGCACTTTACTATTGTACTTGAAGCAAGCCGCACCTCGACAAGAACCATCGCCCAACGCGTCACTTTTTGACATCTCCCATGCTCGCGTTTACACATACAAGGCTGTGGTCCCCTACACCAAGCGAGAGGTTTAGAAAGAAGACAATTTGCCTCCACTTCCGAAGATCCACGAATGGAGATTAACGTGGCATCTCCGTGACAACATATGCTATTAGCACATGGTCCGCAGAACTGACCACCACTGTGGAGTATGGCACCAGTGAGACAAGTGAGAATTTAGCTCGCATCTGAATCGTGGTGGCATCCGGAGGTGGCTGTGAGAGTTAGATTCGACGAGAGGATGGCAGTGCACGTGCATAAGCTGCAGGTAAATGAAGATCGTGCTCGAGCTCGCCACAAAGAGCACACTCACACAATACAGTCATGGAGGTATCAATCCACCGGATTCGGGGCACACGCTGCTCACTGCTTTCAATTACCATAGACAGTATATGACTTTTCAGAGCCAACAACGACGCGCTTGGTCAGTCTCAAACACCACCCGGGCGCATCCGCCCGGCTCGCATGTGCTCGTAGTGTGGCATTGCGGCGCGCACCCATTGCTCAAGCCGCTTGCCACCGTCCTCACCAAACTCCTCCCTCCACTTGGCGGCCTCGGCGTCAATGTCAATATTCTCTCCGGCGATTTTGGACCTGTCCACACCAGAAGTCTCTAGCAAGGTGCTCAGCATACGCCTCTCTATAGGGGCGAGCTTGCCATCATCGACTGCGCCTTTTTCCCAGTTGAGGCGAATCTTGCTTGGATCAAGGCCAACCAGGCTGGCGTACTGCGGCACAAGTGTATTTCCTGAGATCATGATGTCGTCTGCATCGAGGACCATGGGTGGCTCATGCCCGATCGCGGCGAAATACTCCGTGTAGAAATCGTACAGGGCTCGGTTCCAGTGTATCGAAGCCTCGATCTCCGAGGGCCCGCCAGCCATCGAGTCAGGCCTGACGATGGTGCCCAGCTTGACCTGGTCTAGGGCAGTGCGGTAGTATGATGGAATCATCATGGCCGGGTGGCGGATGAGGAATGTGGGCGTGATTGTGTGGAGAAACTCGTCCGGGAACACGGTCAGGTTATGCTTCGAACGAGTGCCATGCGAACTGCCGCGCCAGGACAGGACACTGAGGTCTTCGTGGCGGCTTGTCTGGGCACTCTTGTCGCCATTGCTCTTGCTCCTGCTCGCTGAGTTCCTGTGCAGAAAGTCCGATTCGATTCTCGGATCGTTCATGAAAAGCGCGTGTTCCTTGACGAATATGGTCTTGCCGCTCTTCTCGCTAGCCTCTATATGGTCTTGAATCCTGTCAAAGATCTCTTGTGAGAGCGCGTCCACTTCTGCCCTCTCTTGATCCGTCCATAAATCGATGGGACCTTTGCCAAAGAGGAGAGGGAACCGCTTGAAAACGGACGGGAAGAAGAAGTAGCCGCCATGACGCAGGAGAGCGACATTCTGCTCCTCCAGGTTGAGCATCGTGACGAGCATATTCGAGGCAGTCCGTGCCGCTGTGATGAGCCAGTACCGAGGATACGGCTTAGTGTCGGTTGTATTGTGGTCCATGACTGTGTCGAAGAACGAGATACAAAAGCGATGAGATGGGTGGGCTGCTCTACACGTGATGAGAATGTGTCTTGAGACTGGACCTCTTTGCGCTTGTATCATGAAGTCATGGAGGGTTGAGAGCCCTCTTATATTCTTCCGACCACTGCCACCAAGTGCGGCATCGACGTGGGGCCCGGAGCAAATAACATTCCGAGTGCTTGTAGCATGGTCCCTTGCGTCGCAGACGGGAACAGTGTGTGCCAGGCGGTGGAGCTGCAACTTCAGACAGTGCTTTTTTGGTTGCCTAGGGCGCAATCATAACCAGAGGCGCAAATACTTCGAGTCATGGCGTCCAAATCTTCACCAGGGATGTTGCGGAATGGCAAGCTTCCACGTGTGCGTTGTGAGTGGAACCGCGTGCACCTGGGGCCAACGTGAGCCGCCAGAATGTTGTCTGTACGTGAGCGTAGCACAGCAGTTCGCAATCTTACCACCATGAGACCTGCTCAAGATAATCTCAACAGGGCAACCTAGCCAGAAAAGAGATAGACAGGTCACACAACAGAGGCGCGAGTGTTAAGCTAAACGACATGTCAGATGGCAATGAGAGTTTCTGCTTACCAACGGAGCTGCGGGTTGAGCGCGAGCAGCGATTGCAACATCGGGCCCCGAGATTACAACACATGCTTAAGTGCCGAGTGCCAAGAAGCTGAGCAAGCACAGCGGCATGGGATCTGCACGCATAGGCCACCCGCGATTCTGAGAACCATCTGTGTATGGCGAGCAGATCACGGAGCACGGAACTTGAACGGTCCGATCTCTGTCGGCTTAACCTGCCCTTTCGTAACTTCGCACTTATTTTCGACCGGGCAGGTAAGCAGTCGGGCTGTACCCACACCAGTACCACTATGCAACCGATTCTGCAGAAGGGACAATGATAGGACAAGGAGGGCGGCTAGAGCCACATCTGCAGAGTGCGTGGACATCACCGACCCCGCGCGGTACTTACAAAGACCCGAGCGCCGCTTGTGACTGGGCCGGACGGGTTCGGAAGGACACCCTAGACAAGGTCCTTTTGTTCTCAAATGCAAGCAATGCGGTGAGTCACCCAGTCTTGACAGGATGCCAGTGCTCGTTGCCGAAAGATGACAACATCCCCCCTGCCAATGATAACATGTATCTTCTCGCACGCCCGAGTTAACTCCAATACTTCCAAGACCCGCGATATCCCTGAAATTGTAGGGTGTTCCGCCTCCCCTCAGCAAATTCGACTTCTAGCGAACGGACCACCCCCCACTTCCCAGCCTTCCGATCCAATAGCTGAACTGCTTTTTCTTTATCAGATCTCTTCCTGGACTCCTCGGCCCGTTCGCAGGAAGTCGAACTTTGCTCATACGTTCCCACTGCGGACCACAGGCGACCTGTCGATCCGTACCTGCTACAGCCTAGGCATATACTTAGGCGCAAATTTCATGCAGTACCAAGCGGATTCTCACACTGCTGTTCGACTGGCTATAAACTTTACGAATCCTTGGTATTCATATACCGGAACACTCGGCGCCAATCAGACAGGTTTGCCTCCAGAATGGCAATAGCCTGGTCACATGTATCAATGCTGGCGTGGTGCAGATTGATTCTGTAGCGAGGTTTCATTCTCTGGTGTCAGCCTTCGCTTGAGCTCACGATCGCACAATTGTTTGTGCGTCATTGGGTAGTGGCCATGTCACGACCATAGCAGCTAGACCGTCTCGCGCACTATGAACGAGGCTTCATTGCTCGCGCAAGTGCACAATGAAACTAGTCGAGGGATGACTACCTGCAGCCGAAGGCAATCTGGCCTTGCGCAGGCAGACGCTTATCGGTGCATACCCCGAGAAAACTGCGGTCAATGCTGGTTGTCAAGTATGTGCCCTGACTTTGAACGTTGAGATCACTTCTGCCCAACACCAAGTGCTGAAGCCGGTTGGCCGCCACGCGGAAAGAAGGGCGACGTTTCTTTTTCGCTCCAGGACCGTTTTCCGTCGTGCACAGATGACAGCACAATGGCATGGCCATTTCCCGACTCACAAGCATGCTTCGTATTACTACAAGAGCCAGGCGGACCTCGCAGGTGGAAGTTTGGTGCCAAGGGCGAATGCAAATTAAATACATCAGGGAACAACGCCTGCCTGTCCGGGTTTGATCTGTGACGGGGTTAAACACCCGATGCTATTTAGAGCTCCCAGTACCCAAGCATGTCAGACATCCAGCTATAGTCCGGCACGCCAGGGTACAGGATTGGGTCACCCATCCCGCCAAACACGGCTGTACCATCAGGCATTATTCCTGCGGTGGTGGGGGCATATGGGTTGTTGCTGTAAAGTGGCACGCCGCCCGCAACACCGCCGATCCCCACCTGGTTGACCATGTTGCCGCCCATGACCACGTCTTCTGCTGGGTCATGGTGGTTGAGGATATTGTCGAAACTTGCACCGCCTCCTCGACTGGGGTCATGGCGATGCGACAGGACTCGTCCTACTGGCTCTCGGGTGTCGTTGCCCCTCCTAGGCTGCTGGCCAATTTCGGCAACGTTGATACACTGAAAGTCAATCTCGAGTCCTCGCTCGCGAGACTTGCCGTTGACAGGCTGCTGCTTGGCATTAAGCACCTTGCCCCACGCTTCGGCGGTCTTCCTGAGGAGCTCGGCGCCCTTGGTGAAAGAGCTCTCCTCCCATGGACCATCTTGCTCCGCTGGCGGCGGTGGGTGTTCTGCCCCGTCGATACTGCTGCCATTTGCGGCACAACCAAATCTCCGCACACTCCCTTCTCTGAGGATTCGTCCGGCCTGTCTCATCTTTGATTCTAAGCGACCCATATACTCCAGGCCGTCGGCGACACTCCGAACCTCGGTTCTCTCCCAACCATCCACCCCCTCCACGAGCGCAAGCCGATTAAGGGTCTGTAGCGAGTACAGGGCTTGTACGGTCACGCTGAAGGTCATGTACAAAAAGTCAGCAGCGTCGAGGGAGAGGAGATTGTCTAGACACCGCTTCGCGGCGTCCAGGCAAGTGGTCAAGTAAGCAAGTCGTCGGCTATTGGTGCGAGCTGTCACGAGCATCGAGGTCGTCGTCGTGCTGCTGGTCTCTGCGGATGTCCTTTCCACGGGCTCCGCAGGCGGTCGGGATCCAGCGCTTTGGTGTTTTGGTGCAGAAGCAGAGCTTGTTGATTGGCTCGCACCTGGGGCAGAGGTTGTCGCGCCAGGCTTCGTGGATGTGTAGGTATCTGAAGGTTGCTGGAGCAGTGCGAGCTCGTGTATGCAGACCTCGACGTGATCAAAGTATGAAGTCATCAGGCCTGTGATCCCACAGGGGGTCAGCACTTCAGCAAGCCAAGAACGAGCTTGGACTCGGTGATCTGGATCTTTCCGCGGATTACTCAGCCAAGCGCAAAGGATGCAAAGACTCACGGTTCGCGCGCAACGCGGACGGCAATCTCTCTCGCTCTGATTGCAGAGCAGCTTTCAGCGCAGGAATATACGCGGTGATGATTCCAAAACCGGCTGGGTCGTCGGCTTGCTGCTTGTTGAGCAAACTCGTCTCGTCAATAAGCCGCCTGGCGGACGCGATGGCCACTAGCATCTCGTCACTGGGAGTTTCTGGGCTTGCACGCAGCTGCTGGGCTGCCTCTTCCATGGACCGTGACCATGGCAGAGGAGCGTGTCGGCCAAACGATGTAGAACTGCATGTGTGACTTGCTTAGAAGGCGGTCGGTTGTTGATGAAGAGAAGACCGGATAGTACTTACACAGAAGAAGTAATGTAACACGCCAACAATGCCCTCCGAACCTCGTGACTCAGCGGAGGTTTTGGTATCTCCACGATTTTAGCATAGACGGATCCTGTCAGGGCATCGTCAGGAAAGTCTTTGTTGATCCTGAGATCGTACGTGAGCGCTCTGGCAACATGGGACATCATGGTCATCATGGGCCGTCCGCGGTTGTAGAAATGACTCCTGCAACAGCAAGGAGAGCATTGTTAGTATTAAAACAGTCCTGGCAACGAGGATGGCATGCCTCTTACCATGTGAGACATGTCAGCGTTCCCAAAAGCAAATCCAGACTTCTCTCCCCCTCGATCATGTACTGCCTCGCGAGTACTTCGCGGATGAAGCCACCCAGTGCCATCTGTTTTGATGGAGGCCGAGCACAGATTCCTTGGATGTTGAGCCAGAGAAAAGGTCGATCTCGACGCAGCTGTTCCGCACCCACGTCTGCTGGTAGATATATATATGGCAGGTACTTCATGTACCCTGAGCGAAAGGTCTGAAGACACTGCTCAGCTTGCTCGGGCGTCATGATGGTCAGTTCATTCTCGTAGGGCGTAGGGCCAGCCGGCGACTCAGGACCCCTAGCTGGTGACGCAGCAGTTGTGGCTGAAGGGGTCGCAAGTGACGAGTGGTGCTGCTGTCTGTTGTGAGAAGTAGGGAACGCCTGGTAATTGTACTTTGGTGCATACACAGCAGCCGCCTCTGGTTGCTGGCCACGGTCGATATGAGCACCAGCACTGGGCGGCTGCTGCTGGACGGGGCTTTGTGTCGCAGACGACCCAACTACGGCAGCTTCCTGCGCAGCCTGCTGTGAGCGGATGAGGTCGACGAGGTGATCGAGTTTACCCTCGAGACGAGAGCTGCGGCCTGGACTCGTGGCAGAAGAGGCACGCTTCGCTCCAAGGCGCCTAGCAGGGGTTGCGGGCGTACAGGGCTGTCCGCGGCGGTGGCAGCTGTTGTAGACAAATGCATGGGTCCTTTCTCGTCAGTTGATTTTCTTCCAGAGATGACCCCTTGCCAGTCGCAGTCACAGGAACAAAGCGGACGAAACGACGCACCGGACGCAGACACCTTCTGGGCGCGGATAACACTTGACTTTGGCCTTGGCGCAGTCGACGCAGACGTGGCCGTAGGCGGCCGACTTGGCAGGCTCTGGCTTGGGCTTGGAGATGGCTGGCGCAGGCATCGTCGCACGCTGCAGCCACACGGTGAGGCCGTGGTCCAGAGGCGGCCAATCCCGACCGTAGTGGTCCGCAGCAGATGAGAAGTGTGTCTTGTGTTCCACAGAACCAGGACGGCACGGCGAATGTTGTTGGTGGTCGTGTAGTGAGTAGGTGGTGGATGGAAGGGAGACGCGGAAGGCCCGGAGATGGGCGGGACAACATCAAATCCGAAACCCGCAGCCTTTTTCTCTCGAAGCTTGTTCAGTGGAGCGTGCTGGTGGTGGCCTGGGCGTGGCGCCTTAGTCACCTCAACACCAACCAACCCCTGAAACAGCGCATGACACACCCCTGAAAGGGAGACGGATGCTTGGAACTCGCATGCCATTGCCAATGCCAGAAGTCGCCCACAAGAGACGAGCTTCTGGGCATGAAGCAGAGACTGGACTACGAGATTAATCTACAGCAGCTGCGCAAACACGATCCCCCCTCCAAACATGCATGTCGTTGTCACCAAGCTCGAAGTCGAGAGCAGGCCGAGCCCACTTATGCCGTGGCCCGAAGTACAACCTCCGGATATCCTTGAGCCCAGCCCGATCAGAACACCGCCGACCATCGCCCGTAGTGCCGTTGGACTCTTGGCCAGCGACCGCGGCCGCCCTCGGTCCACCAGCGCTGCTATTGTAGAAGGGTCCTTGAACGCAGGCAGTACAAAGCGTGTGATCCCCGCAGCAGCAAGGACCATACCACCCGCAAAGGCCAGGCCGGTGACACTCAGCTTCTTTCTCGGCTGACGATGATTGATTCCTCTGAGTGAAGTCACAGCGTCCACGCCCGCCCAGAGAATGTTCCCCATCTCCTCAAACACGTTTGACACGCCGAGCGGTGACCCCCTCACAGAGAGCGCGATGGTCTGCGCAAGTCCCACAAGCAGTCCGCCCACAATCGGATCAATGAAAGCCTTGTCAGTAGCATGAGTAGTGGTGCTCCCGTTCTTGTGCAGGGCCAAGCCTCTGATCATAACTACCTGCGCAGCTTCCATGGCCAGTATGCATGTCGAGCGGCTGACGCCGATTTGTTCATAGATTGTGAGCTTTGGAGGATCCGCCGCCTTTTCTTTCTGGTCGAAACCCATTGTCTTAGTTTTCATAGCAGCATTCCTCTTTTGAATCCAACTGTTGATGGGAATAAAGAGGAAGCCGCCAGCCGCAGCGCCAGAGATGGTGTAGAGGCCCGGGTAAGTGCCCAGGCCGGCCTGTACAAGGACGGTGCTGGCACAGGCTCCGGCGAGCGCCATGCCCAGTCCCTGCATCAGTCCGCCGATGATGTTGCCGGCATATTTGCCGCTGCTACCAAGAACTCCGGAGATCGGTGAAGGCCTGCGAGGGGAGGATTTGGGCAGGCCTCTGCCGGACAAGAGGCCAAAGATGAGTCTGTGGATGGTGGAGAAGACCAACGGGCGTCAGCATATGCTGTCCGAGACATGGGCAATGTTGCCTGTGTGGTTGGTGACCGTGACTTACATGCTCGTGCCACTGGCTGTGAGAAACATGCGCAGCATGCGAAAGTCGTCGAGCTTCAGTTGGCCCAGGACGACCGATGGTACCCACACCCCTGAAAGCGTCAGCGCTGCACCAAAGGCAGCGCCCGAGATGGCCTGCTGCAGCATGGTAGACGTCTGTGCCATGATGAGCACTCGGTTCGTCAAATTGTGCCGCTTTTTGCTGGCGGGGCGGCGTTGCATATATAACTTGGTACAAAGTGGAGACCAAGATCGGTCGGGAGAATTGTGTCATTGAATGAACAAGCACGCCATGTTGGGAGGGGCAGTACCGCGCATTTTGTACTCATTGATTGCCAGCAAAACACCGAGGATCCTGAAATACAGGCGACCTGTTGCTCGGCTCAGTCCGGCATCGAGAACAGCATATGCGGCAGGGGCCATCACAACAGATGCGATACGGTCCATCACAGCAAATGGGCCAGATGCGGGATAGTTTCCGAGCGCAAATCACGGTGCCCCACTACTGTCGCCCCTTGGTGAAGAAATTTGTACGCGATAGAGTTCGGCGGCGATGCCTCTCCTGGGTGCCACGTCCACTATTGCGCATATGACTGATCTACCCGCGGGACGCTACTGCCCGACTTGGATAATGTGGTTACTTGGAAGTGCCATGTTCTCGTGGTACAGACCATTATTCCACGTTACAGGCGTGGAAGTGCTAAATCGTGGATGGACAACACCGTCAGATAAACCTTGTTTCTACTTGCTTTGAAGAACTCGCCTTGGCCCATAGTAGAGGCTAATATGGGAAGAGGCCATAGCGGTAAGCGGTATGGTGGTGCACACGTGGCTTGGCTCAGGCCGAGCGGGTGGTTCTCGGCACCGGCGCATGGAGCTGGTTGCGATTTCTGCTCAAACGACCTCGTGGCAACGCCCGCGGCTAGGTAACCCCACTGCGAGCTCTTAATTTTAGCATGGGTTACTTCTCATCGGCATGACCTCATTCTAGATACGAAAGACAGAGGTCAACCCCGGAGAGCCTTACGGATACTTCATTCATGTTTCCTTTCTTAAATGCATCGCGGCAACGACAACGCCCAAAAAAATAAGTGAGGGCGTGTAAGATATGGGACCCCCATCCACCTAGGTATCTGGATTCTCGTACATGGTTCACCTTGATTCAGGCTTAGTCCCACGACTGCTGGACACTCAAGCCGCACACTGATGTCTGATATCCTCACATGACTGGTAGCGGGCTGACCAGCTTTCCTGGAATCCGCCTAAGGTGGCGTTCAAGACGTCATCCTTGTCTGTTTCAGTGCTCTGGTTCCTCAAGTAGTAGTTAAATACCGCTTAAATTTTCTTTTCAAGTAGCTGGGACGTGACGTAGTCAACCCGTATGAGACTCGAGCCCACTGCCAGCCAAAATCACGCATGGCATCATCGTCCTTATGCGAGCGATGGGTCCAGACGCCAAAGAGGATCTCTTGTATCGATAAAAGTGACTCGTTGGCCTGCATTCTGAAACCGTCTAACTATGCAACGTCAGCGTGAATATGGCTCGCTACCCAGTCTTGACTGTCGCTATGATGGCACCTAGGCACGGCTGGCCGATATCGGGCTGTTCTGGAGGCGGGGCACGAATCCTGGCACTCGAGAGGCATGCTTGATGCTAAGAGACATGGGATTGTGACCCGGTGAGAAAGCGTCCAGGCCAATTCCTGCTCCACGCACCGAGCCCACCACATGGAGGGCAGGCGTTATTATCCCCCGGTCCCAGTTTTCCCCGCACACCGGCATTTCCGCACGTCACTTCCGGCCGGGCGCCCGCATCGGCCAGGATCGGAGGTGCTTGCATACTTTATCTGGCCGCCGCGGACCTTGTTGGACCCGGTCTGGATCTTGAGCCACATGGTCGAGATCTTGTCGGACGGCACACTTACAACAGCAGGACAGCAGCAGCCATGGCAGTGGAAAGCACGACGGACGCGGCGGGCCGCAGCCCATCAGAGCTGAGCATTGCCATCATCGGCGCGGGCATGGGAGGTCTTGGATGTGCATTGGCCCTGGCCAAGAAGGGCTTCACGGACATCCAGGTCTACGAGACGGCATCCAACCTCGGCTTTGTGGGTGCCGGCATCCAGATGGCGCCCAACCTCGTCCGCATCCTCACCCGCTGGGACTGCTGGGACAAGATTGCCGCCGATTCGACAGACGTTCGTGAGACGAGCATCAGAGGTATGGCGGCCCGCAGAATCTCAGCCGAGGCGACTACGTGCTGACCTTTGGCCACACAGATGGAGCCAGCAACACTGAGCTGACCCACGTCGACATGGGCAACATCCGTGACAAGTATGGCTTCCCCCACTGCACCGGACACCGCGCCTCCCTAGCCGGCGGGCTCTACGACGGCTGTCGGAAGGAGTCGGCCATCACGTTCCACTTTGGCCACGCTCTGGTGAGCGTCGACACGTTCAGCCCCAAGCCGACCTTCACTATTCAGACTCGCGACTCCCGCACGAGGCAGGTCACTGCCGACGTCCTTGTTGCTGCTGACGGAGTCAAGTCCCTGACTCGGAACGCGCTGCTCTCTCAGCTGGGGCTGGCAGCCGAGGCCGAGCCCACAGGCCAAGCCGCCTACCGCGTCATGCTGCCCCGAGAAAAGATGGAGTCAGACCCGGACATGATGGCTCTGCTCGACAGCAACCAGGTCACTCGCTGGATCGGCGAGCGGCGGCACTGGATCGCGTACCCGATACACGGCCGGCAGATATACAACATGAGCTCGATTCAGCCCGACGTCAACTTCGAGGCGCCCTCCCTCTCGGCTACGTACACGACCAAGGGTTCAAAGTCGGCCATGCTTAGCGTCTTTGACGACTTCTGCCCCTTGGTCAAGAAGATGCTCGACCTCGTGCCCGACGGCGAGGTCTGCGAGTGGAAGCTGCACGTGCACAAACCCCTTCCAACATGGTCGCACGGGAGCGTGGCTCTTCTAGGCGACGCTTGCCACCCAACGCTGCCGCATCTCAACCAGGGGGCCGCCATGGCAATCGAGGACGGCGCCGTGCTCGCCGAGGTATTGGCCAGAGTGCCGCTGCCTGCATCAGACTCGATGGGTGAGCAGACGGCCCGCGCGATCAGCAAAGCCCTTGCTGTGTATGAGGAGCTCCGCAAGGAGCGAACCTCGACGCTCGTGGACCTGGCTGCCTTTTCCGGCCGAACGCTGCATCTGGGCGAGGGCAAGGCCAAGGAGGAGCGCGATAGGCAGTTTGCAGAGGCCAAGAAGAACGGTGGCAATGTCCCTGACAAGTGGGCGTCGCCCGATGTGCAAAAGATGATTTACACGCATGACTGCATGCAGGTTGCGGCCGAGAGGTTTCAGGAGCTTTATTGTGCTGCGACAGCAGAATCCTGAGCATGAGACGAGAGAGTCAGAGAAAATGGGCTCCATCTCTGTACGATGCCGGGGTGATAGCTCGAAAGCAACAGAGTCACTGCATCAAACCCTAGTAGTCGCCGCTCTGCCTGCCTTCTCAGAGACAGAGGAATAGTGTTTCTGTCGCACCAGATAGTCTATCAAAACAAATGAGCATTTCTAAGGAGTCATCCATGACAATACAAGAATAGCTTAGTCAGGTCGGCGAACTTTGGGCGTCATCGACCCCACCAGTCACCTACTCAACCTGGACTACTCTTAAGCACGGCGTAGCTGAGATACGTCAAGTTGCAGGGTTCCATTATATCACTGAGCGCGGGCTCAGACGTTGACGGCAGGGGCGCTGTGCTATTTCTGGCAACTCGTGACGCACGTGTAGAGGAGCCCCAAGTACGTGGTCTCCATAACTCTGTGCATTGTTATGGGCGAATTTGCCGTGTTTCAGGGTCCAGAGGATCTGCTCGTGGCTGGGCCCAACACATTCTTCGTGCCAACCCCGAACGGGAACAGCTCATCCCTGACAGTCTGTTTTAGACACTTGCGGGGACCACTTCGTGATGCCAAGTCCCCGATGCGGCTCGGCGGCTGCCAGCTTCAGTGCGCGCGAGGAGATAGCCCCATGCCGCGCGACACTCACAGCAAATAATTCTCCCGATATGGACATCCCATGCTGGAGACGGCCCACCCGCGCAGGGATTCAACCTGCCAGGACGTCACAGGCTCCAGAATTGATGGGGAGGCGGGACCGATGCTCCAGCGGGTCGTGACGCTTAGTTGGAATCGCAGCCGTGATTGTGGGAATCTCCACACCATGCTGCTCGATCACCATGACTTTATTGTCTTTGTCTTGGTCCCACAAACGTCGAGCACGGCATCACGGCACCACACTCTCGGAATCCTTGCATGATGACACTTACGATCGCCAGAATACAGGGTCCTGATTAAAACCCGAAGCCCAGTGTCGAGTCTTGGCATTGTGACTGTCCGGCTGGTATCACCTGTAATTTGCGTGTCCGAGCCAATTGCATACACACTGCTGGCGTGAGCTTCGCAACCAGCGATGAGGCTTGTGGACATTGCTCAACCTTCGGGAACCATGCCGATCTCTAATCGGCCTTGGCTGGCCGTGCCTGGCGTCATGGCAGTGATAGCATTGGTCTTTGAAGCTCATTCTGCGTTTGACGTTGATGACGTCGATGATCTTTGGAAATAGCAACTCTCGAAGACATCATTCCTGCCCTGGGGACCAACCGCTTCCGACAGTGCCTGTCGTGTATAAAAATCACGACATCTGCTCACGATGACTGTCGAGAAGACTCCATCAGTATCAACATCAACAACCAAACAAACACTGCGACTACCACCACAACCCGTTCTTCCCAACATCTCGAAATTTACGCCTCGAAGCTATCACTTCGCCCGCTTACCTGACCAAATCAAATATATCCTACTACCACGGTAAAGATGAAGGCCAACGTTTCTGCCCTCCTCCTTCTCGCCTCGGTCGCTGCCGCGACGCCCTCGTCTACCGCTGGCGAATTTGAAGAGCGCCAAATTCCCTACAAGAAGATGCCTGCGATCCGGGGAGCAACTCCCGAGACTGGCGTTGTTCACGAGAAGCGCGGAATCTGGCTCATCGCAGAGGCAGGCATCACGCTTTTCAAATTTGTCTTGGCTGGCCTTGAGTTTCTAGAGTCCCCGCCGCCAGTGTGGGAACCCGAGAGCAACAACTGCGTCAGTAAGTGATAGACAAGACCCCCGGTTGTGGCCAAGGTCCAGGATCGCTATTTGATTTATTGCACAGGGGCTAATACACGTCCTTGCGCACACAGTCGAAGTCAAGGCCAACACGCACGCAGACGGCCGGGCCGAGTGCTCCATCTCTGGCTCTCCCAAAGGCGAGCCAGCCTTCACCACCTTTGGCAACGAGCAGTGGCAGGACTGCTCGATCGGTGCCATCAACAAGTTCACTTTTCCTGACGCTCCTGGCCGCCCGGGACCCGGTGCTATCGAGGTGCAGTGGACGAGAGACGGTCCCAAGGAGGGCGCGGGAGGCAACGATGGCTTCTGGGCACCGGAGCTTGGCTTTATGGAGCTGAACCCTGCCGTCTGGTTTTCGGCCGAGAAGTCGCTCGAGTCGGAGGGAAACGTCATTTGCAACATGAAGATCGACGATGGCAGCCTTTCGGACAAGTGGTCCGGCTGGCACATCTACAAGTGCGGTGTTCCTTGCCGCGACGCCGCCGACGACTTCACTGTACAGGGCTGAATGCGCTTCTGCCGTAAGCGATCCTGACTTGATGGATGGTTTCTGTCCGCTCCACTTGACCTTTACGAATATCCTCGCCCCTGAAGAAGCAATCCGGCCGCTCTACCGAGAGCTCTGGTAGTCCCCGCCTGTACACATTTCGTCTCTCAAGTCACTCTCTCGTGGTTATTTCCGCGCAAATGTCTTTTCAAGTCCTCTCATTTCAAGTTCGGAGCTCGGGTTGGCAGCGGCGTACAGATAAAGTAAATGTATGCACTGCGCAAAATCAACAAATTACTATGACTGCTCTCGTATACCTGCTCAGGACGCAACCGATAACGATCCTGAAGATGCGAGCCATCGGCCACCACAGTCAAGTCTGTGCCTCGAGCAATGCCTGCTCGTCCCAGTAAAAGCCCTTCATGACCATTTCCTCCGCGCCAACAAAGTCCAGCTCTGCAAACTTCTGTTTTAACTTCAGTCTGCTGTCCAGAACTTCGGCAGCAATCCTTTTCCAAGTCAGTCGCGTGCCCGGCTCCGCAGCAAATCCATCACCGGGGTGACTTTCACCTTGGGCCGATTCTGCCGGCGAGACAACTACGTCAACCAACTTGCCGTCCTCCTTGCGAACAACGCCGTCAATCACCACCATGGAGATATCAGCAGGGCAGCTGTGCAAGACCACGGCGGCGACCGGATCCTCGACTGCGGCGGCCAACATCCTGGGCGACTCAGTCTCGTACACGACCAGATCGGCCTTGTACCCGGGCCTCAGCCTGCCGACCTCGCCCTCCAAGCCGGCAGCCTTGGCCCCTTTGATCGTGCCCAGATTGTACGCATCCTCACACTGGAATCCCGTGACACGGCTCCACATCTTGCGTCCCTCCTTGCCCTCATACAGGCCATTCGCGAGCTTCTCGCCCCTCTCCACCCTCGCAGCCTGCAGCACCAGTCTCATCTGGCTGGGGATGTCCGCGGCGCCCCAGGTATGGCAGTCGATCCCGAGGCTGGCGTTGGCGTAATGGTCTGCGCGCATGGCGACGGGATACTCGCCCATCTGCAGCTCCGTGTTGGGCGTGCTGGAGACGTGCGCGCCGGACTCGGCGTAGAGCTGCCCGTCGCCCGGTTTCGGGTGGTTCGCGTGCGAGATGAGAATGTCTGGACCCAGGAGGTTGTGCGAGTGCAGGATCTGGATGACCGAGGGGGACCTGTCACCGCCGGAGATGGGCCCCGCGGCGGAGTGCGAGGTGATGAGCTTGGCTGCCGGGTGGTTGCCGTCGCCATCGGTGCCACGGAGCGCCGCGTAGTAGGCCTTGATGGTGTCGCCGTCGACAAATGGGTTGTCGAGCGTGGCACCAATGTGGATGCGCCCGTTGCCGTAGGGTGCCCTGCCAGCCAGGGCGCGGAACGATGTGATGGCCTCGGCCGAGTAGTAGTCGACCTTGACGGTAGGGGGGTTACTGGTAACGGACGAGATGCGTGGCGAGAGACAGTAGACACACCGAAGGCCAGACGAGACGAGAGCCTGGATGGCGGTGTGGGCTGAGAGGTTCGTTGCAAGTCAGCTCGAACATTATATCGAGAGTTTACTGGTGTCGGGCAGCAGGCAGGCGAGGGGGTCACATACGATGATCAGGAGATGCATTGCAGTGGGCGTGGTCCACAACGGTGGTCGTGCCGCCATCGATGGCCTCGAGCGAGCCAGAGAGCTGACCATAGAACAGGTCCCTATTCGAGTAGCGGACGGAAACGTTGTTGCCCCTGGGCATGTACTGTAGGAGTGTATGGTTTGCGTGGGCTCCTTTGTTCTGGGTCTGCCAGAGGTGATGGTGAGTATCGACATAGCCCGGGCCGACGATCTTGCCGGACACATCGATCACGCGCGTAGCTTCTTGGGAGTCCAACTGGATGTTCGTGCCAATCTTGGAAATCAGAGAACCCTCGACGAGGATGTCTGCCACTGTCGGCACCACATGGTCGGCATCATCGTGGAGCAGCAACGTGCCCCCGCGCAGCAAGAGAGAGGAGTGGTCCGCCATTTGGGAGAGATGAACAACGTTGGCAGCGATGCGGGCACTATAACACATATCATCACAGCACCACCAAGAAGCACACTGGCTTTAATATATACTCGTGCAGCAGACCGCCAGCCTCGGGAGCTACTCATCCCCGCCAGCCCCGAGCAATAGCCTTTCGGCGATACTGGCCGGCCTTAGGGGTGCTGATCGCCAGCTCGTAGCGTCGGCTGCTCGCCTCTTGTTTGGGCGGCTCGCGTCAAGCTACGGCCGGGAAACAAGCTCGGGTTTACCTACTTGGGGTAGTCTGCAGCCTGGTCAGGTCTCCGTGTCGGGCAGCAGCTGACGTGAGCCGGGCAGTGGCGCTGAGGCCTGCACTGGTTGGCTGCTTGCCTTGCCGTGTTCATGTCTTGCGAGCCAGAGTTAACGCCGACGAGAGCTACTGATTACATTCGGGGGACAGCGGGATGAAGATTGTTCAGCAGTGGCAGTGAGCCATGCAGAACTTGACGTCATTGGCCCCTCAAGGTTGGGAGGAGAGAGAGGACCCTGGCAACAGGCAAGACACGCCTTGCAAAATAGGCCCTGTAGCCACGGCCGAGACCGGAGGAGAGGTCCGCGCTGACCGCCCGCAAAGAGTTTCTGCCGCCTGGCCTGAGGCACCACTGCGACACGGCCAGGGCCGGGGCCGGACCCCGCGATTGGGCAATGGGCAGGCACCCCGCGGTGGGCAGTCCCCGCACCGGAGCAATGCGGACGCAGCGCCAGAGAGCGAGCAGTCAGTCAGTGGTTGACAACAGTTTGGAGCTTTTTATTTTTTAATTTTTTAATCTCTGGCCAGACACATCGCCGTCACCACCACAATCGCCCCCCATCAATAGCACATACTGCCCACCATGTCGTCTCACAAGTATGTCTCTCTCCCTCTCCCTCGGTTGTCTCTGGGCCTGGCCTGTTGATAACCAAACAAGCACCACTACTGACATGTCTGCCTTGCCTCCACCTCCAGGGTCCTCATGCTCGGCGCGGGCTTCGTCACCCGCCCGACGCTCGACGTGCTCGCCGAGTCTGGCGTCGCCGTCACCGTCGCCTGCCGCACCCTCGAGTCGGCACAGGCCCTCTCGGCCGGCGTCGCCCACACGACGCCCATCTCCCTCGACGTCACCGACGACGCCGCCCTCGACGCTGCCGTCGCCCAGCACGACCTCGTCATCTCCCTCATCCCCTACACCTTCCACGCGACCGTCATCAAGTCGGCCATCCGCAACCGCAAGCACGTCGTCACCACCTCGTACGTCTCGCCGGCCATGCTCGAGCTCGACCAGGCCGCCAAGGACGCCGGCATCACCGTCATGAACGAGATTGGTGTCGACCCGGGCGTCGACCACCTCTACGCCATCAAGACCATCGAGGAGGTCCACGCCGAGGGTGGCAAGATCACCTCGTTCCTCTCCTACTGCGGTGGCCTGCCTGCCCCCGAGGACTCGGGCAACCCCCTCGGCTACAAGTTCTCCTGGTCCCCCCGCGGCGTCCTCCTCGCCCTCCGCAACCCGGCCAGCTTCTACCAGGACGGCAAGCGTGTCGACGTCGACGGCCCCGACTTGATGGCCGAGGCCAAGCCCTACCACATCCGCCCCGGCTTCGCCACCGTCGCCTACCCCAACCGTGACTCTACCCCTTACAAGGAGCGCTACAACATCCCCGAGGCCCAGACCATCATCCGCGGCACCCTCCGCTACGCCGGCTTCCCCGAGTTCGTCAAGGTCCTCGTCGACATTGGCTTCCTCAAGGACGAGCCCCAGCCATACTTTGCCCAGTCCGGATCCTGGAACCAGGTCACCCAGCAGCTGCTCGGCGCCTCTTCGTCGGACGAGGCGGAGCTCATCAAGAGCATCGATGCCAAGACCACCTTCAAGGACCAGCAGCAGCGCGAGCACATCCTCGGTGGCCTCCGCTGGCTGGGTCTCTTCTCGGATGAGCAGGTAGGCCTTTGATGACACTTGAACCCCCCTCCCCCCCTGCCCCCGAATTGAGCTTGCACACGCTAATAATTCATGTTTTCTTCCACAAGACCATCCCCCGAGGCAACCCACTCGACACCCTGTGCGCCACACTCGAGAAGAAGATGCAGTTTGGCGAGGGCGAGCGCGACATCCTCATGTATGTTGTCCCCATACCCCGCAGACTATCACAAGTGCGAATGCTAACATGTGACTTTTCCTAAACAGCCTTCAGCACAAGTTTGGCGTCGAGCTCAAGGACGGCACCCAGCAGACCCGGACCTCGACCCTCATCGAGTACGGCAGCTCCGACCCCAAGGGCTACTCGGCCATGGCCAAGCTTGGTACGTTCACTTCCTTTCATGTACCTTCATCTGTCCATGTTTGTAGTTGGTTGAGGTCCAGGCTAACATCGTGTCTCAGTTGGTGTCCCCTGCGCCGTCGCTGTCCAGCAGGTGCTTAACGGCACTCTCTCCGAGAAGGGTATCCTGGCTCCCATGAACGGCAAGATCAACGGTCCCCTGATCAAGGAACTCAAGGAGAAGTACGGTATCTTCTGCAAGGAAGAGATCCTCTAAGTGGGTGTTTTCAGGTGGATACCAACATAGAACGGGCAAAAACAAAATAGAAAGGAGATATTGATTCACAAGTACGAGGAGTACCTACATTGTGACACATCTTGCAGGCATATGACAAGATGTTGTCACGGTATCGCACCCAGTGGTTTCTGACGCATGATTGAGCGTGGCGATCCACCCCGGTGAGATAGACTTCCCTCCCCGCCAGTGCCTGCTACCAAGGGTGCTGCTCCCTATGGTCCCCTGATGCTCACTCCAGGGGACGCAACTTGACATACATGCCGTTTGCCGGCTTGATCGTAATCACACCACCCGGGACCACCTTGTCCTCATCCATGCCCAGCGTCCAGTCGAACGACGCCACCACCGTCGCAAGCAGACACCTCAACTCCGCTCTCGCAAACCCTTGCCCGATGCAGCTCCTCGGGCCATGCAAGAACGTCAGGAAGTGGTAGTTGCTCCCCGCGCCGCCGTGCATGTTCGGCTTTCCATCACCATCGACATTGATCCACCGCTCCGGCCGGAACTGTGTCGCGTCTTCGCCCCAGATCTGTGGCGACCGGTTCACCGCCCAAGGGACCAACAAGATCCTCGCACCCTTAGGGACCGGGTGGTCCGCGATGACCGTGTCGCGCACCGCCTCACGCATGGAGATGGGCACTGTCGGGTAGAGACGCAGCGTCTCGTTGATGACGCCGTTAAGCAAGGGCAGCGACTCGAGGATGCTGGCGATGTCGGTGGTTGCAGGATCCGTGCCGGCGCAGCCCTGCGGCAGGGCATCCTGGACTTCCCTGCGCAGCGCAGCCTGGATGTCCTGGTGCTTCGCGAGCAGATAACTGGTCCAGCTGAATGCTGACGAGGTGGTCTCGTGTCTGCACAGGAAAAAGCGTTAGCACGCCTCTCACCACTCTCGTTTTCCCATAATGTTCCGAGGCACAACAGCCGGAACTTACCCAGCCGCAAGATACGTCAGCAGCTGATCCGTCAGCTCCTTGTCCGAGAAGTTGTCCGACTTGACCAGCAACGACAGGACATCAAAGTGATCATCGCCCTTCTTCACGATTGCCTCGCGCTTCTCCTGCATCATCGGCCCGCACAGGTCCGCCAACGCGCGTGTGAGCCGCTTGAAGACCTGGTTCATCCTCCACGGAAGGACCTTGACAGCCCTCTCGCCCAGCATCGCCGTGGCCAGGAAAAACGCAAGCTTTTCCTTGGTCGGCTCGAGCAGCTCCTCGTACACGGCCATCAGCGGGTCCTCGTTGCGCTTCATCATGTTGAACTCGCGCCCCAGACCCGCCACGCCGATGATGTCCAGCGTCGCCCGGGACGCCCACGTGTTGAGCTCCACGGTGCCCGGGTGCGCCCAGCTCGGCGGCGGCGACGACGACGACGCTGTGTTGTTGGAGGCAAGCGAATAGCCCCGTGTGCCCGCCTCCTGGGCATCCGCCCGCAGCGCCTCGGTCAGCAGCAGCGCCTTGTTCCAGATCATCGGGTACAGGTCCTTGATGTGCCGGAAACTGAACGCGGGGAGCGAGTTCTTGCGCAGAAACTTGTGCTGGTCGCCCTCGACGACAATCAGCCCATCGCCCAGCACGTGCCGCAGGAAACCCGCAATGTTGGGCGGCTTGACAAAGTCGTAGGGCCGGTGGACCAGCACGTCCGCGAGCCCGCGCGGCCGTGCGACCAGCAGATAGTCGTGCCAGATGCTGCACAGGATCAGCTCGTCCGACGGGTAGCGCTTCATCACGTCAATGAAGATCTCGCCCGGCGGAGATTGGCGGCCGACCATGCTCCGCGGTAGAGCCGTGAGGTGATACTGGGGAGAAATGTTAGTGGGAGCACTTTGTCTCTGCTTGTGGCGTGGTGGAGAGATCAAGCTTACCCTCGGCCCAGGCAGGTGCCGCAGCTTGCTCAGTAGGAAAGGACGGATGACAAGAAAGTGCAGGAACAGGGCGGCATAGTTGGCACCAAAGATACCCAGGATGAGCTTGAGTTGGCTCGTCGTGCTAAGGGACTCCTTGAACAGCCTGGGCAGCACCAAGGCCTGCACCGCTGCGGCCAGGGTGACCCTGGATGGTGTGAGAAGAGTTGATGGCATGGCTGGAGCGTTCGGTGTAGTCGCTTGTGACTATTATTGCTGGCGATATGGGAATATGCGGCTCTAACCAGAAGACAAGCCCATATACTTGGTTGTCTCGTATGTGTATCCCTGGTGTGCTCGTCAACAGGGTATGGTGCTCTTATGCTCAGCGGTGGTCGAGCTCTTGGTCAATGGGCTAGGCACTAAGACGAGCTCTCAATGGTGCGACACCCTCTGGAAGCGAAAGGTTGGATATCTTGCTGCCTGGGATGGCGATCTGGAAAAGTGCCGAGGAAGTGTCATGGACAGTCTTGGTCGGCAGCTGTGCTCGCAATCACATGAAATATCAACTTGCTTCTCGCACCTTGAATGTGTGCAGATCGACTCGGCATGGGGGGGCAGCTTCTTCTTGTCCGCGTGCCCAGCTAGCCCAAAAGAGAGAAAGTGAGGCAAGTGACACAACTCTGCAGAAGACCACGACGTCGTTCATGGCACGGGCAGGCGCCGTGCGACCAGTTTATGGAGGGCCCACGCATGTCATTGCCGAACAGGAAGCGTTGACTCGCTGGGAAGATGGATGGCATGCGGACAAGGGGTCTGGACTTTGAGCAGGGTCCCCCAACGCCAGAATGAGGGGAAGCAAGCAGCGACATGGGGAGGTTGCGTGACCACCGTAGCGATCAGTGATCCAAGAGTGTCCGAAAAGTGGTTACGGACCAGGGTGAGAGAAGAGGGGGGTCGGCATCCCTGTCAGCTGGCTGTGGTGCCCTCGCTGGCACACAAAAGTCTGGGGAAACGAGGTCAACAATGGGTTCTCGCAGGCCTCGAGAGGTCTCGCCTCGTCCTTGTCTAGGGGTCGAGGAGCGAAGGTTGACACATACTGCCGTTGCATTGGCTCGGAACTGATGCATGTAATCCGTAGAGCCAGGGTCAATAGAGTTCTGTCGATCTGTCAGTTGTGCCCGGCTCAGAGAGCTGGAGCAGAACGGGACGACTAGGCCAAGCTCGTGTTGCCTGCCTGCCGCAAGCTCGGAAGCATGTCCTGTTTCGGTCAAATGGACAGGATCAGTCACCAGGGCTGCTGCACCGACGTCGATCATTGCAGTTGTCACAAGCCGAAGTTACCCTGCAGCATGACGCTCGGCTCCGGCGCCCCAACCCCCATGGCCAACCACTCCCGATGCTAGATCGACAGGGCACCTTTGTCGCAACCTCAGACCAGTTTGTCGTCAGCTTCGTCGTCACAACGCGCTCCGTCGCGCCTATCATCTGGTCGCCTGGTGTTTGGGAATGCGGGAACGCAAGACTAATGAAGTAGTGCGTGCTTTAGCGGCGGCGAGCTGTCAAGTGCCGAGGCAGTTTATCCTGTAACAAAAATGGTGCCTGGAATGGCGTCATCCCCACGCTATCGGAAAACTGCTGAAAGGTAGTCCAGCCTGTTGCCAAAGAGCGCACACACAAGTCGACACATGTTTTTCGCTTTTCACAAGATGCGTTCCAGTTTCGTCAAGACATCCGAGGAACTAGCTTTCGATGCGCTGGGAATGTGGTGAGGGCTGGCCAGCTGGAGAAGGACTCGGCAGCACCCAGTTGAGATCAGGACTTGCTAGATTGCCTCGAACCGCGTATCGTGTAGTCCATCAATGGGCAGCATCTAGATTTCGAGTGTGCTAGGTACAGAACGCCACCATGAATCCAGCCGCAACCCAAATGAGAGTCCAGTGTGCTCTTGCTTTTGTATGATGATCAGATCATTACCCTCCCAAAATCACCACGGCACAGCGGCGCATCCTCAAAAGTGCAGCCCCCGGGGTCTGGTCTCGGTCAACTCCTTGAGCCGCAGCCGCGCAGCCCGGATGCCCATGTTCTTGTCCATGCGGCTCAGCACGTCCACGCTCATCTTCTTCTGCGCCGGCGTCGAGTACGGACACATGGCGACGAGAATGAGGGAGTGCATAATAATCAGTGCGGCTGCAGCGACCTCGACCTGGTTCGTCGCCAGCCTCCTCGTATTGCCGGAAATGCCGCCCACAGTGCGTGCGTAGAACCCGCCACCGCCTTCTTGGAAACTCGCGATCCCGTCAAGGTCATCCTCCTCGTGGCCGACGGCGAACGGCACGCAGCGCTCAATCTCACTCAAGCTCTCCCGGACGTCGTCGAGCATCTTCTCAATGTCCGCCATGCTCGCCGAGGGGTCTGAGAAGACGGCCGCGAGCAGTGGGTTAGGGTTGGCTGGGTCGCCGAGCAGTCGCGGGTACGCGACGACCCAGTCCTTGAGCTGCTTGAAGTACGCAAGCAGTTTGAGCAGGAGCATGACACGAGACGACTTGAGCAGGATCACTGTGCATGCTGTGCCCGTGTCGTATCTTTTGGGGAGAGGCTGTTTCTGTGGATGGGATGAGAATGTGCCATCAAAACTCGTCGAGTTAGACGGCGGCTTGGCGCTCAACGGACTGATTGGACTGTTGAGGTCTGGCGTGCTGACCTCGGCAATGTCTGGGTTGAAGGCCGGGGATGTCGCGATGGTCTGGTCCCACTCGTTCAGCTCATGGAGCACTTTCATGCAGCCCATGTACAGAATCATGATCTCTTGGATGTCGTCCTCCTGCAATGGTGGCAGCGGCAGCGCGCTTTCGTCACGCACTGGCGATGTCTCTCGTGATTTTGGTTGTGTGGCATTGTCATTCCCGTCCGTCTCAAGCTCGTACCTCTTCGCCATAGCATCGAGATGATCGCTCAGAGCACTGCGCAGCCGCGGGATCTTGCAGACGAGTGCTCGTCCACGCCAGAGAGGGTCTACATCCTGCATGAGCTCCGAGTAGCCGCCAGGGTCGGCATATGAGAAGTCGTTGGTGACGAATGCGTGTATGTGCTTCAAGGAGCAGTCAGTATGGCGCTCTCGCGAAAGCTAGTGGTTATTGTACATACCAGCCTCATGACGCCAAGGAAGAATATCTCGGATCCTGTCTTGGTCATGAGCTGCTCCTTGCCTCTTTGCTCGAGCAGGTAGTGCAGGCCAGCTGCGTGGCCGCCATCTCCAGCTGCACCCTCGCCATTGATGTCCTAGACCAAATGGACTTGTTGTCAGTAAAGCCAAGCCATCTCCGTCTTGTGGTCTGATTCCGTTTCAAGGCACTCACGGCAAATGTAGCCAGCAACAAGACCGTCCCAATGGTCTTGTCACTAAACCGCACATTCCGGTCCGAGCTGCCCAACGACGTAGACAACGCTCGCAAGGCCGCGCCTCGATGCCTGTACGCGCGCTGCTTCATTTCCGGGACCCCAAACTTGTTGTAGGCTGTCATCTCGGCCGCGCTGAGGGTTGCCAGCTCGAGCGACGACATGTGGTCCCCATCATACAAATCATACAGAAAGCTCAAGTGTCCCGGAAAGGGGTCGGACATGTTGCGAGCGACGAAGCGGCTCATGAAGTAGCATAGAGACTGCTGCTCACGACATTGCGTCGGTGGCGGTGAGGGCAGAGGCGCCTCGAGCCATTGCTGATAGCTCGAGGCGAAGTTCAGCTCGAGATTCTGGGGCTGGTTTCGCGACGGATGATGCTCGTGCTGGCGATGCCGGCGAGGTGGCTGATGCTGGTGCGAGTGTCGCCGCTGCTGCGGGGCTGGCAATGGCGTGACGAAGAACTGGTGTTCTGGCTGCCACTGTTCAAGCTTGAGCGTTGGCTTCCGCGAGACGACGTGGTCACTCTGGTCACTCTGTAATGGCTCCTGCTTGAAGACCACTTCCTCAAAACCAGCCGGCTGGCTCGTCAATTTGCCAGCAAAACTCTCTCCGCTGTCTCTGGCAGTGCTGTCATGCCTCTGCTTCACGTTTGGAGTGGCACTCGGTTTTGTATCAGGCCCGCGTGACTTTGACGAGACGGCCTTCTTGATCTTCGCCTCCTGGGGACGAAACTGAAAGTTGTCACCATAGCCCGGGCAGGGTCGCCCGTAGACAGCAC
The DNA here is from genome assembly GCF_020744255.1 of Microdochium trichocladiopsis. NCBI lineage: Eukaryota > Fungi > Ascomycota > Sordariomycetes > Xylariales > Microdochiaceae > Microdochium > Microdochium trichocladiopsis. Next base: position 895,604 of record NW_025763552.1, on the reverse strand, counting down.
AGCGGTTGCATCCAGGCTTCGTCTCGTCGCACTAAAGATGATGCACAGCGTGAGTTACAGAGGTGCCGAGGAGAAGGCGTGCATGGCGTGTGGGAAGAATACAGAGGCAGAGAAACTCGAGCCGACAGGGGATGCATTGGGTTCTCGGCTGCCTACGCCATCGAGGCATTCTCGTCGTGCTGAGACCCTTGCTCAAGGGCTGCAGTGACTCTCTGGGTCTGCGTGGGTTGGTGGCAGGCAGGCATGACGGGAGGAGAGGACTGGGGAGGCCACAGTGGTGATCGGCAAGGGCCGAAGCACGACACGACGGGTCTGGGGACAGACTGACCTTGACCTTGCGGCGGCGACACAGCTTGCAACCAGTGCTCAGGCGGCCCGGGAAGACCATGGCTGACTCGGCACCTGCTGGCCTGGGTACGTGCGAGCTGGTTGCTCAATGCAAGTGAGCTGGCGCTGTTGCTGTGGATTGATGGGTGTTTAGTGTGTCGAGCTAGGATCGTGGTGGTGGGATCTTGCGAGGTCCCTGGTTTGCGAGCTTCCCAAGTCAGCAGCAGCACCACAGTCGTAGTGGCGGGCTGCAGGGCCCGGGCAGCTGTGTCGCCGCTGGCTGGATCAAGACGGCTAGGGGTAGTCTGTAGGCTGGAGGCTCGACGGCCGACCAGGTTGCCACGAAAAGAGGAACAGGCAAGAGGGAGCGAGTCTCCTCCCAGGCTGTCTCCACTGCTCTGTCACAATGCGGTCGAGGTCTTGCTTATCGGCGCGCATGGGCCGGTAGCCATGTAAGTACTCTGTATGCCTGATTGTCCTGGCAGCCTAGCCATCCTGAGGGCCGCGGCTGGGACGGCCATACGCGCTGTGCCGGCCACTGTGGCTGACGATGGCCCATCCGCCAAGGTTGGGAGGTTTCGAGTGTCCGAAACCGCGCGGGATACCCCTGGCTCCATCCTCGGCTGACTTCGCGGCCCCATCCATCCAGGATCTGGGGAAGGCCTGCTGGCGCGGTGGGCGTGCCGGATGGAGCCGGCAAAAGTGCCCTGGAAAGGGTGGCTTGCTCAACTTTCCCCTTGGCTCTAATCTCAATCGGGTCCCATCTTGCGAGGCACTCGAGGACGATCCATGTTGTCGTGTTTGCCGTTGTTCTCTTGACGCCGTGCCCCAGAGCATGCTGCCGACAAGCTCGCCACAGTTACGACAACATGGCTGGAATCTGCCGTGTTCACAAGCTGCGGACTGTTCCAGCAGGCCGATGCCCCTAGCACTAGGCACTCACTGTCCATTTGCTCCATTCTTCCAGCGCCGATGATTCTTCATACTTCGACCCTTCGGAGCATTTACGCCATCCCCCCCCACATCCTCTCGTGCTTTGCCGCGGCTCACAGTCACGGAGGCAACCCCTCGCAAGCACGACCCTGAGGCGGGGACTGGCAGCGTCATGGACCTGTCTCGTCAAGATTCCCGATGCCCGCTTCGGAGCGGCGTTCCCGACCGCCGCTCTTGTGTTTGAGCACCCGTCATGCATGCTGGCAAACTGGTTGGTAGAGTAGCCATATGGACACGGGTAATGCGTACACGGCGCTGGACTGGCGCCAGAAGCACCGACTGCCACGATCTCTGACATAAAACATCGCATGCGCCAATCGCGATCGTCTTGCCTACCTTGGCTGGGTTCCAAGCTGGAGTCTTCGAGCATCGTACTCCCAAGCAACCAAGAGCTGCCATGACGATACCATCTTTTCTTGCCGGGGCCTTGCTGGCCAGCACCACCTACTACCCCGACCATGTCCACGCTCTACTCGCAAAGCTGCCCGCGGCATTACTCGCCCGACTGCACCTGGTCGGCGATGACGTGAGCACGCTCCGGTTTGTCCTCAAGGTTGTTCTTGCTCTGGACCTCCTCCGAACGGCCAACCGCATCCTGAACAGGACGGCCACGAACCACTGGCGGATCACTGCCCAGCCGGGCTGGCACTGGCCAAACGAGGTCGCCGTGGTCACAGGCGGGTGCAGCGGCATTGGACAGAAGCTGGCGTACGGTCTTCTCGAGAGGGGAGCTACCGTCATTGTGCTCGACATCCAGGATATGCCCGCCGAGATGCGAGCGCGAGCAGAATCACTCCGCCCCTCGACGACTTTTGCGTCGGCTTCGAAAACCCCATCGCCCCAGAGGCTCTTCTACTACAAGTGTGACATCACCTCGCCCGAGTCTGTCCAGGCCGCAGCGGCCGCCATCGCCGCGGAGCCGGGCATCCGCGGCAGCGGACCGAGCATCCTGATCAACAATGCGGGCGTGTCTCACGAGCTGCCCATCCTCACGGTGCCCCTGACCCAAGTGCAGCGCATCTTCCAGGTCAACACCGTCTCGCACTGGACGCTCGCGCAGGCGTTCGTGCCGGCCATGGTCGCCGCTAACAAGGGCCACATCGTCACCATCGCGAGCCTGGCGTCGTACGTTGCGCTGCCCTACGGCGGCGCCTACGCTGCCACCAAGGCCGCGGCACTCGCCTTCCACGAGGCGCTGAGCTGCGAGCTCAAGCATATTCACGCAAGCCCCGGCGTGGTGTGCACCGTTGTGCACCCAAACTTTGTCGACACGCCGCTGACCGAGGGGTTTGCCGACAAGCTGCAGCACGGGGGCTTACCGCGGATGCTGACCAGTCAGCAGGTCAGCGACGCAGTGCTGGAGCAGGTCGTGCAGAGACGCAAGGGGGGACAGGTGTTTGTCCCCAGTAGTGCGTGGTATCTGAGCATGCTGAGGGCTTGGCCAAACTGGGTGCAGGAAGTCATTCGAGACACGCTGGGCAAGGGCACGGCGAAGCAGTTTGGTAGAGTCACGGCTGCGGATCTCGCGGCTCAGAGGTAAATGGGAGATGGACTTTCGCAATACTCGCTTAGATAGTTGGCCGATACCGAGGCTGAAGCTATTCTCTGCAACAATGTAGACCTGGAATGGATGCTTTCAGCTGCCAGGCGTCTCTACCTTGTACTCAAGGGAAAAGAAGAAATACAAGGGGTGGCCATACAAGCAAACAAATTTCATTTTCACGAAGAGTCATGGCTGGACCTTGCAACGCCGACGGAGCAGATAAGGATACACAGCATGTGAGTGCAGAATGGCGCTGACCTGTCCATAATGGCTGCACAACAACCCCATTCGTAAGGCCAGCTGGACAAGTCTTGGAGATGAGCAATTGGCCGACGAGGGTGTCCCGGGGTCGGCAGGTGCACGCCCCGAGGCCAGGGCCCCGTTGCGAGGAGCATTGATTCACGCCATCTATCGGGATAGATCTTAGAGAATTTGCCACCACAGACGGACGCATACTGCAGCACATCGCAGTCTGAAATCACGTCATGGCGAAGTGCCTTGTGGATGGATCGCATGTGGCACTGGCTGCGGGGCGAGCGAGATCGGCTCCAGGACCGACCCTGCTCTGGTGATGCACTGCAACCTCGCAAGCATGAGCCGTTCCGGGGTTGCGCTGGAATCCCCGGCGCTGGCCCCGAGATTCTGGTCAGCCACTGAACGTGGTGGTGTCAGCGCCGAGCAGGGGGCTAGTGACGGGCACACAAAGAAGGACTTCAAAGAGCTGTGTCTCAACGAGCACAGCACCGCATGCACGCGAAAGCCTCGGGACACTCAGTCACAGTAAGCCTCGGGACGTACACAATATGTAGACCTCGCAAGCTTGCCCAGGCCCCGTCGTTCTAGCGTCTGGCGGCGGGACTAACAACGGAGTGGTGCCTGGGGACAGAGTTTGCCCCCTGCATGCGGCCGGGCAGCCGCACAGGACGGAGGGCAGCTCAAGAACCTGCTGCTCCTTATTATATCAGGCGGCCAAGTCGCGGTGCAAGCCCGAGAGGAGATCATTCAAGTGCCCAGACGTGGCTGCTTTTACGACCGCCCTGTTGGTCTCACGACTTTATTCTCAGGCCTTTGTTCTTACCAGCGTGGCATCTCCCCGCTCAGACACTAACTAAGACACGGCCCGTCGCCTGCGTCCTGCACGTCCTTGCTCCTCAACTGGCGCTCCATTGGCCCCCTCAGGCTGTGCTGTTGAAGCCGTTCCCGCCTCGAATTGATCTGCTCTCGGCTTTCTTTCCTCCTGTACACCAGCTTTCTGCACACCCAACCACGCTTCGACTTTGAAAACCCTACACAGAGATACGCTCTGCATACGACCAGCATGGGGTCCGCCGACACCGGCCTCGATTTCGAGGTGCTCATTGTTGGTGCCGGCATCTCAGGCATCAACGCTGCCCACCGCATCCAGTACGAGCTGCCCGACGACACGAGTTATGCCGTGCTTGAGGCCCGAGGAGCCGTGGGCGGAACCTGGGATCTCTTCAACTACCCCGGCATTCGCTCCGACTCGGACATTGCCAGCTTCTGCTTCAAGTGGGCGCCCTGGGCCGGCTCCGAGTATCTTGGCCAAGGCCGCGATATCCAGCAGTACATGGACAAGGCCGTCCACGATGCCGGCATCGCAGATCACATCAAGTTCCACCACAGAGTCTCCTCCGCCGACTGGAACTCCAAGACGAGCTGCTGGCACGTCTTTGTCCAGACGCCCCAAGGCGAGCGGACGCTGACGTCCCGCTTCGTGGTTCTCGGCACAGGTTACTACAACTACGAGGAGCCTCTGGCCGTCACCATCCCTGGCATCGACAACTTCGCTGGCCGGGTTGTGCACCCACAATTCTGGCCCGAGGACCTTGACTACACGGGCAAGAACATTGTCGTCATTGGCAGCGGCGCCACCGCCGTCACGCTGGTCCCAGCCTTGGCCGCCAAAGGCGCCAGGCATGTGACGATGCTCCAGCGTAGCCCGTCCTATCTGTTCCCGGTGCCTACCGAGGACCGCGCTGGTGCCTTCTTGAACCGCTTCCTTCCCGTGACTTGGGCTGCACGTCTGCTGCGCTTGTACAACACCACCCGCACATACTTCCTCTTCTGGTTCTGCCAGACTTTCCCGCAGAAGGCCATTGCTTTGATCCGCAAGAACACGGAGCGCCTCCTTCCCAAGGAGGTCAGCTACGACCCGCACTTCAAACCGCGGTACAACCCTTGGGACCAGCGCCTGTGTGCCTCGCCTCGGGGTGACTTCTTCAAGACCTTACGGCAGGGCAACGGTAGTGTGGTAACAGACACAATCGAGCAGGTGACGAAGGACACGATCCGGTTGACCTCAGGCCAGGTTCTGCACCCAGATATCATCGTTACGGCCACGGGTCTCAAGATCTGCTTCGCCGGAAACATCCCCTTCTCAATCGACGGCGGCGCTCCAATCCATCCGGCAGACAAGTTTATCTGGAAGGCCGCCATGATCCAGGACTTGCCAAACCTGTTCTACGTGCTGGGCTACACAAACGCGTCCTGGACGCTGGGCGCCGACATTACGGCCACGCTCATCGTGCGCATGCTACGGCGGATGCGGCGGCAGGGCAAGACCTCGGTGGTGCCGCGGCTGACGGGGCGCGAAAGGGAAACGATGCAGCCCAAGACCATGTTTGACCTGTCGTCGACATATCTCAAGGTTGCAAACGGCGAGCTGCCCAAGGGCGGCACAGGCCAGTGGGAGCCGAGGACACATTACTTCAAGGACTTGTTTCGGATCAAGTGGGGAGACATCGACTCGGGATTGGAAGTGCGGTGATGGAGAGGCACTCGGCCGCGCGCTGATATATCAGTTAGAAACGACGTGGACTGGGTTATCCAATATGCAAAGATCGGTAGCGAACGAATAAAGGTTGAATCAAAGATGGAAGCCCGGCTTCGGAAAGCTACTCACTAGGTAGCTCACAATGCCGAAGGGCACGCCGCCACCTTGAATACGCAGTTCCGCCTTTGCTATCTATCTCTTCATGTTGTCTCAGGTAGGGACCGCGCTCTCGGGACGATCACATGGTGGCTTGCAAAAGTCGAACTGCCCGGCAACAGCCAAACAGCGATCTGAGCCGTCCCTCCTTGCATAAAGCTGAGGGACAGTCAAATGTGCTAGCCAGCATGAAACTCAGTTAGCCCTTAAAAAATAGAACAGCTCTCAGACCTCGGCACAACCACGGTTTTGAATTTGTTTGATCTCACGTTTCCATTGTTTTTCAAGGCTTTTATAATTATATTTTGGATCTCCAGGACGTTCCACCTCAAGTCGTTCAAGCTTGCGATCCGCCGATCTGGACACCTCTCCCTAGGCTGTCCCCAGGAGCAGTCAGATCGCGAGCTCAAGCCTCCTCAAGTTATGCAGATGATCGGAATGTCCAGTCACAGAGAATCGCTTTGATCCTGGAGTCCGTTTCCGGCCCACCCGAGCATAACGTGACGTGACTGAGCCCTGACAGCGCCAAACCATGACTGACGCGCAGTACAGACGAGGGGAAGCGGCTTCCCAGTGGTCCAGCCAATATTGCTCGCTGACCGCTGGAGAGCTATTGCCGTACTCGCGCATACTGCCTCCGCGATCAGAGACACGCCTTCGACGACGAGACTGTACTCGTTTGCTCTCGACCGGGGGATACTTTCATGATTGCTTGCCTCGTAGAGGTGATCAAAAGGACTGCAGCTCGTCAAACGAGCAGGAGTGGTCAGTCAGAGCTGGTCCCGTTTCGGGGCTTGTCGACCGCAGTCTATTCCGCGTGCAATACAATGTAGTCTAGTTGACCGGATTTGAGGTTGGACGCCGCGTTCGCAACCGCGAGAAAGATACCGAGGCCAAGGCACTAATGTTGGATCTGTCTTCGCAGTTGAAGCCACCAGCTCGAGAACTCCGTGGTACGGCGGGCGGACTGGTTGACGCACTCGAAATTGTCGCCCGCGGGCCGATCGTTCCTGACTTCAAGCCCGTCTCAAGTATGATCCCGTTCCCACCTCACACAGCCACGTCGACACACCTCAGTAGCAGACTCCACCGGGTAACTGGTTGCAGCGCGCCAGGGCAGATCTGGCGGTGTTGTAATGGCGAGCGGCCGAACACAGCGTGCTGCGTTGCCAACTGAGGAACAAGAGCGCCGAGGGACATTCAATATTGGCTCGACTTGCAGATCCCTTGTATGGCAGCAAACGAGCTGCGGGAGACCAGGGAGGTCGAGACCATGATGGGTGGCGCCACGCACGTGCGAGCCGTGTCTTAGTCTTCCTGTTCGTTCAGAATCATGCGTAGATCGCTCTGTACACTACTCGATCCGGAGGTCCGCTTTGTGGGCTTGGGCTTCTCATCCGAGTTGTCTCGCGTCACCAAGGAGGGCTCTGACGATGGTCTCGTGTTCGAGTCGGGTATTTGTTGTCGTGCCATTGGCATTGTTGTCGGCGAGGTTATCGAGCTTCCCTCGCCGGAATTTTCTCCAGATGGACCCGAGTCCGCCATGAGCAGCCTCGCCGCCTGGACCATCTGCAGCACGCGCAACGGGTCCTCGTTGGTCCTGAGGCGCCCGAGCACTTCGGACGCATCGGTCGGTGGCAGTGTTGCAATCAGCCGGAGGAGCTCGCGGAGCTGGTTGTTCTCGGTCTCGAGCAGCGAGTACTGGTGCCGGAGCGCCATGAGGGCAGTCCGACCTCGAGGGCCTACATCGTAGTCGCAGACCAGTCCCTTGCGCTCGCACAGGCCGCACGTCGGCCGCTCCCCGTCGCACTTGCACTTGACGCGTCGGCATTCGTTGCAGGCGAGGGAGGTGACTTGTCGCCGAGTAGTCGATGTGGTCGCTGTGGTGCTTGACGATGACGAGGGTGCTGCGGCGGAGGGCTTCGAGGTTGGTACGGGAGGAGGGTTGTTATTGCTACTGCTGCTCGGAGACGCCGCCGCCGATGACGAAGGCGACTGATCGGACGGCTCATAGCCAGGGAGCAGCCTCCGAGGAGGCCTGTCCATTCAGGCTGCTGTGTCGTCGGTATGTTGCGTCAGGACAGGAAGTTCTCGCGGACCTCTTTGGTGCCGTAGACAGACATGTCTCCGGTGATGGGAGCACGTCTCGAGGAACAGCAAGAGATTGCCAGAGGTCGACTGACCGAGACCGACTCGAGGAAGGAGCGGACTGATGTAGGAGGGTTGAGGAGAAGTAGGAGAGAGGAGGAAGAAACAGAAGAAGAGGAAGGACCAAATGAAGTCAAGGAACAAGGAGAATGGGCCCAGGCTCTGACAAGCCACACCAAGGACGACGATGAGGACGGCAAAAGCCGCTGAGTGTGACGGAGCAAGCAGCAGACATGGACAGGGGCGAGGCGGCGAGCTGCACCGCGCAGAGATTTCTAATGGGATGGGATGTTGACAAAGACAGACAAGGTCAGTAGCTAAGGAACAGGTAACTCGACGGGCCCTGCAGGAGATGGAGGTGCCGATGATGTGCAGAACCAACAACAACTGGGCCTGCCTTGCCGGGCTAATTAGCAGGCCGTAGGACGGTGGCTGCCGGGGATGGTGGTGGCCAGGAAGCATCCCTCCGTTCCGCTGGCTGGAGCGGCCGAACCAACGCGTTGCCCCCCTGCCCAGGGACCAACCGACCAATCTGGGATTTCAACAACGTTCAGGCCCAGAAGCCCCAACCCGGCGACCGGCCAGTCAGAACATTTCCGTCGCAGGCCTGGTGGCTCTTTTGGGAAAGCCCAGCATGTACATGCCTCACTGCTCTTTTGCCCTGCGCGGAGCAGATGCTGCCCTCGGGAGTGATCAGCACCATCCCCAGCCTGTCTTTCGGGCCGCAACGGACCACGAGAAGGAGCACCGAGCAGCCGTACGTGGAGCAGACCGTGACCGGCAAGGTCGTCGCTAGAGGAGTTCGGAACGACTGTTTCAACGGCAGCCGCCACGCCTGCCCGAACCCAGGGCTGCCCCAGCACGGCTATTGGCTCCGAGCGACGCTTTCCCACAAGGCCCGCAAAGCGCGTGGATCTGGCCGCTAAAGCTTAGTCTGTATGTACTTCGTACGGCGCTGGCTAGTCGGCCCACAGGCTGCCAGTGAGGAGCTGCTGCCGGGGATTGCACCGGGCGGGCCAGAGCTAGCGGCTTGGCCTGTCTTTGTGCGTGCTCGGAGGTTGGCCCTGTGCCTAGCTAGGTGGTTAGCGTCGCTTGACGTCAGGAATGCGCCGAGCGGGCTGCCCAACCAACGCCCGAGAGCCCTTTCATCATCATTCCTCGGTGCGTGCTGCCTGCAACGAGCTGGCGGCAGGCAGGCCAGGAAGCTGACAGGAGCTAGAGCTCCGCGGACCTGAGACGAGCAAGCAAGAGAGGCGAGGGGCGAATCTGGCTGGGCTGGCCAGAGTGGAGCAATGGAGGGCACTTTTGCAGACGAGCATGCTTGGTGGAAAGCCACGCCGGCTACGAGCGCCACCTGCCGTGTCCCAGCGAGGCGTGCCATGGGTGGCATTTCCGGGCATTGCGGCATCACAGGACAGCACCTCGGACCATGCGCGAGCCCATCGAGCCCATGCCTGCGGGCGCCAACCTTTTCGACCGGCCGCCAACCCACATGCCACAATGGGCGCACCATCCTTGCTCGGCTCCTTGTTTCTCTGATCCACGGCAATGCAACTCATTATTCATGGCCCTGCCTGCTTGCTGGCAGCAGCTGGTGAGCCCGGCGATCCGTGTGCCCCGTGGGTGCAAGGCCCTGACTCGAGAGAAATACCCAGAAACCTAACTGGCGAAATCTTGGCGGAACGGGGTTGGCCAACTCCTGAGTCTTGACCACACCTCGTTGCGTTTCGGCGTCAAAGCAGCAGCCAGCTGCGTCATGGCAGAGCATGTCTGAGACCTTCCCGCCGGCCAAGAACACAATCGAAGCATTCTGGCCGAACCCAGCCCCGTGCCAGTGCCAGAGCGTGCCTGTCACTTGCCATGGCAGTGGGACGTCGGCAAACACTAGTGCCTGTAGCTTGATCCGCCTTTTCATGCACGACCAGATCTCATCCGAGCTGCAATGTGAGAGACAGCCGGAGACTTTTCAGCGGGCGTGATAGGTGGTGCCGTGGGTGAGGCAGCGGCCAGCCTGGTCCAGCCCCATCCAGTCCAGGCAGGCGAGGGCAGGCAGGGTCGGAAACCTCCTCGGAGATCTCTGGCGGTCCCTTTCAGCGGGATCATTAGCCTCTAGCCACCACTGCCTGCCAAGATTTCTAGACGCCTAGAGGAAACCGTCCTGCCTAGCGGCGGGACAACAAATACCGCTGATTAAGCGTGTGTCAGCATGGCGACAGTCTGCATCCAGAGCCACAACTGGGCAGTTCGAGGCTGGGCGAGAGTATCATGAACAGCTCCGGACTGCTGCAAGGCGGTTGTGGGTGCGACATGGAACCCCCACAGAGTGCCTGCATAGCAGCTCTAACCGTGGCATATTCCGAGACAATGTGCTAAGATTCTTTCGGGCACTTCACCCAGCAGAGAAGATGACGGCCAAGCTTGCCCAGTGGACATCCGGAAAAAAGCAAAAGCCCTTACCGTCCTTCGGGTGTAGTGCAATCTTTCGCCTGACCGGTGCGTGCCTTTCCTTCTGTCGGGTTCGTGACAGGCACGGGCTAGGGAGTGGCTACTAGTCTAGTGACAGCCGTGGCCCGTGGAGAGGACAGTCTCACTGCCGTATTTGTGGCGCTGCCCAACGCCACCAAGTGCCTTGACTCTGACGACTGCTTTTCAGCTGGGCGGCTGCGTTACTACATGCCAGGAGGGACACAGGCAGGCTGTGAGCAGAAAAGTCCGGACACTCTGGAGGGGATTTGATTGGGTCAGTGCCCGTACTTTTCTGCTACCCGCCTCGACAGGCACAGGACATGCCGGAGGGTTGCACTGCCAGAGGGTAAAGGATGTGATGACCTGTGACTCTCAGCGGCATCTTCCGGGAGTAATGTACCTACTTCCCAACAGAGCAAAGATCACTCAGCTTCTTCGTGGGGCGCTCAGGCCATATTATCGTTAGGCCCTGCTACACTGCCAAAGACGAAATCAAGGTGCTGGGCTGAGTCTGGGGAAGTCCCGGAACCGTCCTTCCAGCATGGAGGCTGGGCGAAGGAGCTGTTCTTGTGATCTCTGCAGTGATGTTCGGCCATTCGTCGCAGGGTTCTGTACCTCTGAAGGAGAGAGAAATTCAAGCTGGAGGCAATCATTACCACGCCTTGCTGAGCAGAGACGGTCATCACATTCCGGTGTGCTATGCCCTTACTCAATGCTCAACTGTCCTCGACCGGGGATGCTGGTAGGAGACGCGTTTCCTCCCCTGGTATCGTCCCGTCTTCGTAATACCCTTGGACTTGTTTGTTTGCAGTCCCTCTACCGTGTTTCTTCCTGCTACCGACTTCCAATCACGAAAGCCCCAATCGTTTCTCGACCTCGTCTGTGTTGCCCGAATCAACAAGCCTCCACCGCCGACCGTGAAGAACTCCGATACAGTGCGTCGATCGCATCATAAGACCACGGCTCTGCACATGCATTTATACGATCGCCCTCTTATTTTCGAACACGAAGTCGCGCCCCTGCGATCATGTTTCTTCCAAGTCAAGCTCGGCGTTTGACGCAGAATCATCAATCACTTGCGTGGACCAGCATAAATCTGAAGACTCCGAGAAGCGCGAACTGCTTTAGCTAGCCTTCACGCAGCCACACCTTCCTTGGAAAATTGAAGTAGCTGGCGGCTAGAGAAGATAAACAGACCGTGACACTGCCTGCGAGCCCCAACAGCCAGCAGGGGACGACGCCGCCGAAGTGAAACAAAACCGACGTCTTGACGCGAGAACAGTAGAATTATCCGCACAGAACGATGTCATCCCACAATGTCTGAATTCTCCGACCACTCAACGCGATCTTGTTTGACGACGAAGATGGGGGGGGGGGAGATCCCACGCCCATTGGATAGAACACGATCACAACGCGGCGAAGAACCTTTCTCAGCCTGAGACCCAAGAACCTCCGACACCTGGCTTACAATAGAAGGAAGAAGACCGGATTGGTTGAAGCTGGGCAGTCCGTACACCTCAGGAGGTCTAGAGGGTTCAAAGATCGTTCACGGTGCCGGCCTGCGCAATACCACCTCGAACATCGCCATAGCCCACGCACGAAGAGTGCGCTATGCGTACAAGATGAAGAAGAACGCCATTGACACGACAGAGACTACTGTGTAGTCGAGGCCTAGATGTGCAAACATCCCAGACTGGCACCACATACTCGAGATCCTGGCCTCCGTGGTACACGAGCACAAACCTGGGGCCAATCCGTGCCTCCACATCTCATCGTGAGCTGCATCGTCATCAAGGCATGAAGTTAACACAGCTCGATGGCGAGGAACCGTCTCCGAGTGGCGTCGCTGATTGACACATGGCACGGTACTGAACTTCTAGTTAAGTCAACCTGGTTGTGAGAATGCATCTCGACATTCGAGGCATAATCCATCCACGACAGGCGACTGCGCCTCCCCTGTGGGCCTAACAGAACGCAAACCTCTTACCTACTGCTTCCCACCCTACAGGCAGCCTGAGCTTGGTGGTCGCAACATGTCCACCGCCGGCTGCGTTGGGCGAGCTTGAGAGCGCCTTACAGATCCAGACTTCAACGCAGATTAAGCCCCCTCCAAGGGCGATTTTGGCAAGACCAGGCATGCCCATTGACACTGTCAATTTGGCGGCTTGTGGTTCGCACTTGGATTGTCCATCCAGCATGACTGGGCTATCCCTGCTCCATCTCTGAGTCAACTACTGGCACTGTGGTGTCTTGCCAAGTGCTGCCACTCTCTCGTCATTACTCCCTGCCATTACCGCACTCTATCGTCATACAGCATGTAGAGCTGTCCCACGAGAGGAAGCTACCCTATCGGACCCTGGCCCGGGACCGAATACGCCTCAGTCGTATCCTCGGAGCCCGCAGCCGTAAACCAAAGCGACCCCGAGCACCTCATCCGAGATTTGCAATCTGCCCGCCGCAAGCCGGTGCACCTGCTGCTGAGCGACATCATCCCGAACGCAGCTCATGCCGGTACCCTGCAGCAAGCGTTCGATGCGCACGAGGAGGAAGAGGAAATGAATCAGGATACCAGTACGATTCTGCTCGAGGGCCATATTGTTGAGATCCCAACTAATCTATACTACGCGCTACGCAGGTGCCTCGCATGTTGTCGCCAGATGCAGCCAAGAACCACAATCCGAAGCGTGGGAGTCGCCGTCTTGGGATGACGCGATTTGTATCAACCGGGACGATGCTGCGGAAAAGGCGCAATTAATTGCTCGCATGCTTGACATCTTTGCACGGCCAAGGAGGTCCTTGGATGGTTGTCCAAGTCTGTGCTGACAAGACGGAGTTCGGACACGATCAGCGAAACGTCGGATGTAGGAAGAAACCTCACGACCGAGGCACAGGAGAGGGGCGCGCGATCTCTGGCAAGGAGGCGTGCTAAAAAGGCTCAGCCCGGCGACGCGCCTTCTACGTCAGCCGCTACGATAGTAACGATGGGCGACTCTAAGCATCCAAAACGACACGTCGCTTGTTGCCCATGTGACTAGACACCGAGACAAACACACACACACAGGTCAAGTGGGCTTCCGAAGGCCCAAGTCGGACGATTCAAGGGAGAACGTGTTTGCAGTCGCGGGGACCTGCCGAGGCTGATACACCCGTGGATCGTCCAGGAGTATAGTGTGCAGCTGCGCAATCGAGCGTGGTGCTGGCGCTGGGACGACACATCTCTGACACCCACGCCTTCCACCATCTGCGCCTACTCTTCAGCTCCAGGACGTATTGGCGTTGCAAGTCGACGGACCTCATGTGTGCCATGGCTCTGGCGAGTATTAAGGACCGATTCCTCACAGCCGGCCAAAAGCATTCCTCGCCGTGGCGCAACCCCTCCGCATCGCATATACAGGCAAGGTGTGATCCCTCTTTCAAGACAACCCAGATCAATTACTAGGACTGTGGTAGCTCGCCCACAGCCTTTTGCTTGGCAGCTCGTCGATACGCTGGTCAAGGCAGCTGGGCCCCAGCTTCGGTTTACCCTGGAGCACGACATAATCAATGACCTCGTTAGGCTGGGTTAGTCTCTGCCAGGCCCGATGCCACCTGACCTCGCGATCGACTATACTGTGCCTTTGTCGTGTGCCTGCAGTACGCCCGCTTTTTCGCTGAGCACACCGGCGACATTGCTCTCCCCACGCGCATACAGCCAGTGCAGAGTTTGTGGCAAGGCAGGAAACAGAGCTCCAGACGGCCAGGCGGCCCTACCCCTGACGACCATGAGCTTGAGGACAATTCTATGCCCAGCTGAGTGCCCGACCTGCGACCGACATCACGAAGTTCAGCTGAATGAGATGATCTCTCGACGAGGCGGGCCGTCATCACGGATTCAAGGGAATGTTTCCCTCAGACGGGCCTGGAACCATACTTGACGCCAATGACACCGAAAGCCTGCGATCATGACGCTCTAGACAACACGTGCTCAAGTGATGTGAGACCAGGACGACAATACGGCTCACCCGCTAATCCATCTCCTGAAGCTTGACATTACATAAAGGACATCCTGCAATTCGCCGCAACGCCGCAAAAGTGCGCACTCGACGAGGTCATGACGTCGTGGATTGGGATGTGGGATGGCACTCTTGGCCAGCATGTTGTGGAAATCGAGGTTCGTTGGTCCTGGGCTTCAGTCCAAGGGGCGGTTTCATCTTCTCCACTGGGGGTTCGAGATGCAGCTCCGGCGCTTGAGCCTACTCAGCCCAAGATTGCAGGGGCGAGATCCTCTACCAGGGGTCAGCTCGTTTGGAGAGGCTGCGCATTGAGAGCTTGTTCCAGAGCTGGAAGAACTGAATAGTCACGCAGCACGGGCGTTTCTGCAGGTTCATGTGGCTTGGGACAGCATCGAGCTGTAAGGAGGGAAGTTGCTGATGCTAGACGAGTGTGAGCAATGCCATCGCGCGGGTTTGCTCATCCTGAGGGTGCCTCTTGATCACAAAGATGGAACTTCTGTCTGTGCAGCGGCCTCAGCTGGTCATGGCAAGCGGACACGAATTATGTTGGTCCGAACAGAAGTGCACAGGTCTATGTAGACTGGTATCGTCATATATGCTTCGATCGTTGTCACCGTTCCGCGTGCAACGGCCCTCATCAGCATGCACCTTTCCATTTCTCTTTGCCTGGGCGTCATGCACATATCATCTAATGGCCTTAAACGCCACACTTCTCGCCATGATCGCAGCCGAGTAATGAAACCGCGAATGCCGAGAGCAACTCCATTCTGTAGCTGACGCCTCGGAACGGCTGTGGTCCTCGATCTACAATTGAGCAGAAAACCGTAACATCATAGAAGATGATAAAACAAAGCAATTTCAATAACAACCAATAGCATCCTCCGTGGCGCAATTGGCTAGCGCGTCTGACTGTTATCAAGAGTTACATCTGGTGCGATCAGGAGGTTGACAGTTCAAGCCTGTCCGGGGGAGCTTTCTTTTTGCCAATTTCTCAGTTCGCTGTTGAACCCAGAATCACCAGGGCGGTGCAAGTTGTCTGGTCCTGCACTGCAAATCGCGGTAGACGGGCTGTTTTCTTTTGCTGATGGGACAATGGGGTTGTCAGGGTGCGCGCGCCGCCTGGTATGTTTCGCTCTTTGTGACACCAGTTGGTGCCAGTCCACTGTGACCACATTAGCATTAGCATGGGTGCAACTGCATTAATGGCTCTGCGCTGCGCTTGTCCAGCTGAGATCGGAGTCCCCAGCCTTGGAATTCATCAATGCTTCAATGGGGAAGAACGTCGTTTGGGAATGCCAAAGTCTGGTACAGCATCCCACAGCCATTCTCGACATTGCTACAGAGTTTGAACCGATTCTACTCTCATTTGAAGTCCACCCATCTACGCATGCCTGTATTCCATCCACGCACAAGCCCTTTGCAGCATCGCTCTCGGCGTTTCGGCAAGTACCTTCCCCTGCCCCCCCCAGGCTCCCCGCTCCCCTCCCAGGATTCCCAGCCACACAAGGCACTCAGACATCTTTCTTGAGCCGAACCCCACACACGAAACGAAAGCCACACTCGTAACGGACAAGGATACACATAAAAGACCCCAATCCCAACCAATAACAAGGCATTGTGGCAGAGTGGTCTAATGCGATAGACTAGAAATCTATTTCCTTCGGGAGCGTCTGTTCGAATCAGGCCAATGTCGCTACGGATAGTTAGCGGGCATCTTCAGATGCTTCACAATCTTTTTTTGGTGTTTGTTGCACGCCTCCTGGGCTTCCTATGAATTTTTGTACTATTTTTCGCATTGTTTTCTCTGCTTCTTTCTGCAAACAACAATGCCATAGCTACCATATGTGTGTCAAAACGACCAGCTGGGTTTTCTGCATGTTCTGAAGGTGGTTTGAGTGGTCCATATAGTTGTGTCGTGCTGGAATCATCGATTTCCGACGTGCCCCTTTTTGACTTTTTGGGGGGTCGTGGGGAGGAGATGGAATCGCCACACTAGCAAAAGGTACTCCACACCTCTATGTACAGTTTTCCTAGCTGGCCCTGTTCGCTCTCTGCCTGCTGCACTCTCTCATCGAAACAGGAAAACATCGCCTTGACGCAGAAATGGTATACATGTTCATGTCAAGAGCCTGTCGTGGAGTGCATAAAGCGCGTTCGTTCGAATCAGGCAATTGTCGCATCAAGCCGAAAACATGACACCATTTCTTGAACTGCTTGCGCTCGGCTCCCGCAGCGCCTCCAATATCTTCATGTACAACTCCCCAGACGTGCGAGAAGTTGTGCTCCTTTTGTTGTCGTCGTCAATTTTCTGATACCCCGGAATGGACATCATCGGGGCTCAAATAAAAGCTTTCATGGTGATCCCAAAGGGCAAGCCCATACCCACGAGAAATCACTCGGACTACCGCTGTACCGCATCACTTGCGCAGTCCCTCAAGTTCTTGTGTGAGTTGCTGTTCCTGCGCGCGGATGGCCTCTATCTGCTGCCGGAGATACAACTCCCTGTTCAGCTGAGCTTGCTGCTGGGTGTCGTTGTCTGGCCCCGAAACTTCGTAGGGGCCCTGCTGCTGCTGATCTTGCAAATACCAGCCATCATTTCCGTACAGTTCTGAACGCGCATCGCCACCAAGTTCTAGGCTTTGTGGTGGCTGATACTGATGAACATGCTGAGCGTCCCCGGCGAGCGAGCTCGCCCCGACCATGGCCACGGGGTCGGGCTGGTTCGGAAGATTGGCACTGCTTTCATGACATGGCGACAAGCCACTGCTGTCCAGCTCTGGTGCGGCACGTGGCTGTTGGCCGTCCAGCTCTCGAAGTGCCGCATCTTCGTCCATTTCCGGCTTCTCCTTTGCCACTACTCTAGTACCCTGGCCGGGTCCGGAGGGGAAAACAGCGGAGCTGGAACCGGCTTGCAGCTCAGCCTTGCCGCCGTTGGCCGCAGGTAGCATGCTTCCGTCTTCTCCTAAGACGACGGGAGCACCATGCTCACCACGACCCGCTCGTTGCAACATTTTCTGTTTTGTTTTCGCTCGCCGGACAAGACAGGCGATGAATGTCGCGAGGATAATGAACACTATAGGCACAGATATGCCAATGCCGAGCCTGTTGCTGGAGTCGTCGCCCGGATCCGACGGGGGGGACGAGGAAGACGAAGAGGACGAGGAGAACCCTCCACTGACCGAAGCACTCGCGCTGTCGCCACCACCACCTAGCGGGATCCCCCCAAAGTCGACGCCATCTGTTGAGCTGGAAGTTTTGCTAGTACTGACCGTGGTGGAAAGCAGGTTTGTAAAAGAGCCCGTGAGCGTATGGCCCTGGAGCAGAATCCCATCGGCCCTGAAACTCACTTGCAGGAACCCGTACGCTGTCTCCGTCTCGAAAAGGGTAATGTACTCGATTGAAGCGGTCGAGTTCGGACCAAAAGTCATGGTTGTCAGCTTTGGCGTGCAGGTCGTGTACCTGTCCGTCGTGTCGCCCACAATCACAGCCAGTGTGCCCTCGGTCATCTGGCTCCTTACGCAGCTCACATATCCCCCACCAGGAACCCCATTCCATTTGTAACCTGTCGGACAGCAGACCACGCCGGGCGGCGCGGCGGCCCATCCCTTGCGATATCCAGCCGTCGAGAAGCCCACCGGGCAGATGTTCGCGGGGGAGTACGTGTACGAGTCGAGGATGTCACCCATTTCGGGGTAGCACGAGAGCGACTGGGTGCAGTGGCTTTCTTCGTTCACGGAGGCCATGCACACAGCGGATGGCTGAGAGTCGAGACCGAACGTTAGAGTACACGCATACAGGAGTGGCGTCGCGCAGGCAGCATCAGGGGTAAAGGTTGTGGTCAAAGGGGCCAGGCTGCCGGCTCTGGCGGTGATGGCCGCCGTGGGCATCGTCGGCGTGGGCGAGTGGCGATATGCCGGCATCCTTTTAGAGCTGGCCTGTACGTCTGGCCGCTGTCTACTCTGTTTGGAAACGGCGTATGGATGGATTGCAAATGGACAGCTGATATCCTCACCATACAACAAGGCCGTGATACTTGTGCCCAGGCAATGTTGCGAAGTGAAAGAAGTCAGGTCGAGAATCTCCAGTAGCACGAAACATTCCATCTCCGCGGAATCAAAGCCTTGCATCAGCACAACACAATACAGCCCTCCTGTCAAGAAGCGCCACCAACTCGTGCGTGCATGCTCCCGGCTCGAGGTCGATGTGGTGTGACAGCCAAGCCCTGCCGACCAGGGCCGTCGTTCAGCTCTCACTTTGCGCAGCCAATCCAGCGCGACACTTCGGCACAGCACTCCCCATCCCGGTGCCGAAAGTGCAATTCCCCGTAAGCATGCAGGTCATCTCAACATCTCGAGCTAGGATCGGTGGCGTTGTCGGAGTTTGGGCCGAAGCACTGCCCAGGGGA
Source organism: Microdochium trichocladiopsis (assembly GCF_020744255.1). NCBI lineage: Eukaryota > Fungi > Ascomycota > Sordariomycetes > Xylariales > Microdochiaceae > Microdochium > Microdochium trichocladiopsis. The sequence goes on along the minus strand of NW_025763552.1, from coordinate 876,780 downwards.
TATCTGATCTGTTATCATTTGACTCCCTTGCTGTCCAGGGTTTGAGTACCGAAGTTCTAGAGGCACGCATCATGGAACCATTCGAGCCACTGGGCACCCAACACTCATTCCTCAATAAATGATGCACCACACCAGATGATTGAGTATGGCACTGATGACTCTTATCGTTCTAGCAGAACCCCAGGGCCACTGCGCCTGCGGCAGTGGAACTGCTGTTATAAGCACACCACCCAAAAGTTGATAAAAGTGCAAACATCCATAATGAGGATGTGTCGGTGACGATCGACTTCGCGTTCCGAATTGCGCAAGGTTGCGCAAACATCGCAACAGTGCTCGGGTGCCTCAGTTCCCTGCCAACTGTGTTCGTGCTTAGGATCCCGGAAATCAGGCACGTCCCTCTAAAGGCCTTACATGGCAATGTTCTGTCGCAATCGCCCAGGCAGGATCTTGTTGCACGAACTTATCAAAGTTCAAAACGCGAGCGTCTAGGAAAACGATGCCTAATACAATAAACAACCAGTAACGACGTTGGCAAACAGTCAATAAGGTTTGATCACCCACCAAGGCATCACAAACGAACTGTTTGCAGCCAGGCACTCAATCATCGAGGCATTGCGCGGCCATATCCGCTTTAATAATTCCGTGTATATCTTGTGCCGGAAGAATTCATTCTCTACATCGCTACAACTGCGCTCTTACGCTTCTGTCCTCAACAGGGTTGATTGTGAGGATCCAACTTTCGCCGGCTGGAGCAACCTCACCCAGTTCTGCAAGAAACGACACGTCCCGTATACAAAATATCATGCCTACATGCAGTTGCGTCTGCGGTTCGGCCTCTGAGCCAGACGACGAGTCACTGGCAGCACTACTCGCGCAGTATGCTTTCATACAAGAAAGACTTGCCGAACAGGCATCATCAGCTTCGTCCTCGCAGCCCTTTATGACGCCAGATTCATCCCCTCGACGATCTTGCGGCCAGGATCATACGCGGGCAGACGAATTGAGCGTGTCAAACGAAGGCGGCATCGTGTCTCCTGGTGCAAGCATACGCCCCGGTCTTCCCACCGCCAACGGCCCAGGCCTCGAGGAGGACGACAACAATTCATGGTTCGAACCTCCCCAGCTGGGTTTTGCCGCCGAGCAGTTAACCGTTGACCAGATCGTCGACGACCTGGGTGGACGGGTCCATGAGGAACTTGAGCGGCTCAGCAGCCAGCCACAAGATCTGGAGGACCCCTTTGTGGACTTCTCCTGCGCCCAGAGCACGCTCATCCACATCATGGAAGACCTCGCGCAGCAAGATCTTGCGAGCGACTCAGCCGGCGAGAAGTCAAACTCCAATATGGACGTTCCAGATCACACCGCAGACTTCGACCAGCTCGCCGATAACCTCGCGCACAGCATGCGATCCAGTACTTCGCATCACCCCGAAGCGCATGAAGAAAGTGGGATACTACCAGCTGACGGCATCGCCCGTTGTTCACCTCCGTCCAGCGCCACTCAACACGACATCTTGACATCCGTCACCAATATCGCCATGAATGCCGATGATCTCGTCGACTTCGCCATCGACACAGACGCCCGCCTGACCGACCTACACGAGACGATCACGGCGCATCGGGACGAACAGCACGACACCACTGATGAGCTGAGCCGGCGACTGCAGGAGATTGCTGACGACACGTACGATCGTCTCGCTGCGGTTTGTGAGGACCTTGTGGTGCTGGAGGCGAGGGTTGCTGAAGTGGAGGATGTAGGAAGGCACTTGGAGAGGGTCAAGGAGCAACTGCGGGAGAGGCAGGTCGCCACGATGGAGCGACGCGATGATGCGGTGCTCGGGCTGTGTCGCGACGGGGAGGCGGAGATTGAACAGGGTCGCAGTGGTGATGCTGGGCTATTTGCTCCTCCAACAGACGAGCACAACGGCAGGACCGTTGATGACTGGAAACTCATCAGCGACGAGGACCAGGACATCTTGGACAAGCAGCACCGGCAGCTTTATCTTCTGCAGTGCGACGCAGCACATCCACAGAGTCCTGGGAAGCCGGACGAGAAACCCCAAGTCTCATCGACCGCAGCTGAAGAGAAGCAGCAGGAGCGAATCGAGGCAGAGGAAGAGCCCAACACGAAGCGGCGGCACTTGCAGCAACCTGCCCAGGAACATCAACAACGAGGGAACAGCTGGGGTATGTCCATGCACAGCTCGATGCGTATCTGATGGGCATATTTATCATTGCTGGTGTTAGCCTGATATGAGATGTCCGTTCATCTGCCTTCCCTGGACCATTCTACAAGTTGGGCGAATTTACCAGAACAGATTCATGGGCAGCACAGAAAGCTGTTTGGCTGCACGTACACGGCCGCACATAGCTTTAGGTCTGATTAGACTTTGTTTCGGAAGCACAGCATATTCCTTACTGGCGTTCTCAGAGAATAATCAATTTCACTAGATATATCTACAGCTTCTCGAGTCTTGCCTTGTTCGTAGCTTCTATAGCCTCAATCTTAGCCACCTCCCGCGACGATCCATCTTCATCCCATCCAGAGATCAGGTCCTGGACCAGGGCCGTATCGTCCTGACCCCAGACACAGCTGCCAAACTGCTTCCATCCCTGATTTCGCCCGCGCTCCGTGGATGAGGCGTCACGATGGAACACTCTGTAAGTGGGCGCTCCGCAGAAACCAGCATCGATGGCCTCCTTGGTATTGTCGGCAAGCTGCTGCTTGATCTCGGGCGTCTTGGCCCTGGCCAGCAGGGCCTTGCCATCAAAGCCCGCCTCGTCAAGGACTGCAACGAGCACGGCATCGTCGGACATGTTCTTGTTCTGCACCCAGCAGGCACGGTCTGTGGTTGATGTCAGCTAATGCCCAGCACGTGCAAGCAAACGCGTAGCGTCAAACAAAGGACAACAACCACTCACACAGAGTGGGCACGACCGCCTCGTCCACTAGGGCACACCTCGACAGGTTTGGCGAGCGGATGGGGAACACATCTGGCCACCGGAGCGGCTCAGGCATGACGTCCTTGCCCTCCAAGCCGTCCTGGTTGTCCACGGCCTGCCAGAAGCGCTCCCAGTCTTGCATGTCCAGGGAACTCCACGCGCGCTTCTGCGGTGATGCAGCAAACAGAGGCAGCATCGGGGCGCCGATTTCCCGGAAGACGACGCCCAGCAGTACTGGCCGGAGCACAATCTCGAGCTTGGCCTTGCCGCCAAACTGCCGCTGCAGCCTCGCCAGGCCAGACCAGCCGAGGTAGGCCCACGGACTGCTGAAGTCGTACCAGAACTCGAGCCTGACCTGTTCTCCGCCCGGCAGCCTGCCCAGGGGTCGAGCACGCGGCACAAGCGACAGCAACTTGGGCACCGGCTGGCTGCCGCCGCTCTTGCCAGAAGCGGCCTGCAGCAGGGCAGCGTGCAAGAAATGCATGCGGTCCTGGCCCCAGAAGAATCGGCCCCGTCTCACATCGTCAAGCCCAGCAGGCCCAACCCACTCGACATCAGGGACCCAAAACCCTGGCACGCCCGGCGCCCCGCGGGCGACCGCCTTGGCCGTGTTCTCCTCGAGCGCAGCCTTGGCCGCCGGATCGTCAAACACGGCCATCGTCACGATCTTGTCCACTTCTTCTTCTCCACCACTACCCAAGATGGGCACCAGCGCCTTCCTCGCAACCTCCAAGAGCGCCTCTCTGCTCCCTAGAACCTCCTTCCCCCGTCCCTCAACCCAGTACGTTCTGTACAGCGCCTGACTCACCGCCGCCCTGAGGCCCCGCCCGTCGCCGTCATCATCGGGAATTCCGTACAGCAGCCTGAGCGCGTCGACGCTGCGGACAGGGTGGTTGTCCTTGTCCGGCCAGGTGAGCGGGACGCCGAGCCGGCGGCACGTCCGGGCAAAGTGCCTGCTGCCGTACGCGCGCTTCGTCGGGTTCGCGACGTCGCTGGCGGACCCGTGGGCGCCCTGCTGGGCCTGCGTGGCGCGGTAGATGCCGCCGAGCAGGACGGGCTGGTACGAGATTCTTGCGCTTGCGTGGGCGGCGATGGCGGGAAGGCGCAGAGACGCAATGTATGCGAAGGGGCAGACGATCTGGGGGAGCCCGAGGTTTCAGGAGCGAGCATGAGCGATTGGACCGAGCAGGCTTGGATCGTGGGAGCAAGGCAAGGGAGGGAAGCAGAGAAGGAGCTTACATCGTAGTAGAATTCTACCACTTGGGGCTTGTTGATGGCCGCCATCTTGGGCAACTGCAGGATTACTGGGCCGTCACGAGTCTTTGGTGCCAAAGCATATGTCGTGCAGTCGACGGGAAACGTACCGTCGACGAGCGATGTGATGATTGCCCAAAATGTTGGAGAGAGTTGGAGCTAACGAGCTTGAGCCGAGGCCATGCGGTTGCTTGTGGTGCGGGGACGGGGCCCCGGACGGATGGGCAGAGAGGTCGCCCGAAGGTTTCCCCAGATAGGCTGCTGGATCGGGGTTTGGCCCCATGTGCTGGGGTTCCAAAGGGCTTCAGGACTAGAACGGCAGGGGTCACTAGCACCAGAGCGCGAGTTAGACCACCGTACAGGATGGGGGGGATGAGTAACCTGTAGGGAATATGGTCAGACGGTCCTGGCACCTCTACTAGTTCTCAGTAAAGTGTAGAGATCAGACGGTACTTCGCGAAGACGGACCCCTGAGCGTAGAGAACGATTGCAGCAGGTGCTGGTCAGGTAGCCCATCAATAATTGATATTCATGCCCGTCATCCTTCTCACTGTAACCTTCTGGCGCCCCTGGACATAGCCAAGACACGGATCGACACATGGTGGGGCAGGGGAGCATGCATGCTTGCTTTCTCAGGATTTCTAGATCACGGGCTCGAGGTCCGAGGCAATGCATATCTCATTACTCTGTAAAATCTGTCTATCCGACAAAACCAAAAAGCTGCTCACTTTCTGCGTATTCTAGCCTTGAACCGCATTTCCCCTTCGCGATGATTAAAAAAACAAGTCGTTCCTCAACTCCCTTCTTACAGGGCGAAGAATGCAACACCAAGACCGGCGACCAGCGCCCCAATCTGCAGGCTGCCGGCCCGGACAGAAGTAGCGCCGTTGGGCTTGACCGTCGCGCTGCCGCTGGGGGCGGCGCTAGTGGCACTGCCGCTCGGCGACGCGGAGCTCGAATCGGCGGCGACGATGCTGCCGCCAAACACGGAAGGGGGAGTGCCCGAGCTGCTCGTCTTGGCGGCCGCGGCCTTGTACGCCTCGAGCGTGTTGGGGCCCGACGTGGGCGCGTTGATGACACCGACCATGCCGCCCTGGCAATGCGAGGTGGCGGAGCAGTAGAACCAGATCGGGTCGGTGGAGTTTACTGTGACACGGAAGATCTTTTGCTGCAGGTGGGGAAAAAGCACAAGACGTTAGCTTGAGTGTGCCTGATGCACGAGTGAGAGATGATATATGGTGAGTGACTTACAGACTGGGCAGTGGCATCCTGCTGGAAGCCCGAGTAGAAGCCGCCGGTCTTGACGGGCTCGCAGGGGCTCGCAAAGGGGCCCTGGACGACATCGTGCACCTTGCCGGCAAACTGGAAGTCGATGACGTCGCCAACAGCGGCGGTCGCGTTGTTGGGAGTGAAGATGAGCTGGCCCGGCGCGCCGACCTGGATCTTGATGGTCTTGGCCGCGGCGAGGGAGCTGCCGGCGACGAGCAGGAGGGTCTGCTGGAGAGTGTTGAAGAGCATGGCTGCGTAGATTGTGGGGTTGTCCTTTAAGTGTGTTTGATAAAAGGGCAGAGGAGTTGGTAGAAGGAGAACCTGCTCGCTGGTGATTTGAGTAGTGGTGATTATGGCTAGGATGATGGATTTGTTTCTGGTTGCAAGTCCGGGTCGTCGAGGGCAGTTCTTATACAAAACCTCCCCTTTTAGCACAGCTCAATAAGCTCTGGGACATTGCGCCCCAGACGGACTCGTCGTGCCTCCTGTCTCAACAGGAAACACAACACCTGGAGGCGCCCCCCCGGCTGCAGGATTGAAGCCATCGTGCGTGCCTGCTCGTGTCTAGCGTGCGAGCTTCATTGTCCAGACGCAGCGTCTCATTGCCCGTTTCGGGAAGCAGGGGGCTGTTTGGCAACGCTCCAATGCAGTCAGTGGTGGCTGTGCCCTGTGTTCCCCAGCCCAGCCCAGGAAGCTTCAGCTCCACCACTGTATCTGGGGCACACGCAGCCGTCTGTGCTCAAATGGATGGTTCCTGAGAAGTCCCAGTGCCACCCATCCCTCAGCAAGCGCCGAACTCGCCCTGGACTGGAGGCCATCGGGTTTCATCACGGTAGCCACACTGAGTGCCACGCGACGCCTCGTTGGAGAGTAGCCTGCCCATTCCTGCAGCCGCCCCAGGCCTAGAGCGCTGGATGGCGCGAAGCACTGTTAAGCTTACTTGGCATGCAGCCAGAGCACTAGAACAACAGCTAGCAGCCCAGATCTCCATGAGAATCTCCTGCAGTTTGCGCCGTGAGGGCGGACCACGAGCAACAACAATAACCCAACGGACGGTCTGGACCTTGAGCTGCCCAGTCGACGGTGGACGGGACGATGGCGCCAGCGGCCGTCGGGTAATGCAATGGTGGGATCGGATCATTCTCTTGGCGCTAGCTCGCGCCGAAACACGGAGCGTCGAGCAAGGCCAAGGGTTCGCTGGGTGTTTCTCCTCTGCCTCATCCTCAGAAGGTCAGCGACCGAGTGCCGCGTGTGTCTTGTTTCATTCTGGGTCCCAGACTTCCGACAGGGCGACGAAACGCGGGGCCGTTCATTGTCCCAGTCGGGCAAGAGCCGGGCGGGTACAGCATCCCAGCATGGGCCTGCGTCAGCATCCCGGCCTTGCCCAGAGAGGCCGCCGTTTCTGCCCTGGGAATCCAGGGTCGTCCCAAATCACTGGGCTTCGGGTCTCGCTTTGGGGATCGCCAGGGCAAGGGTTCGAGCTTCTTTCCGAGGTGCTATTTCCAGGCATACTTCCGGTCATGCCGGAGTATCTGAGCCAAGACACTGCCAGTGCTAATGTCACAGACCGAATGCGCATGGCCAAGCACGTCCAAGAGCTTGGCTGCCCTGGTGCGGTACTCCTGGCAGTAGCCAGGCACGGTACTACGTAGTTCATTTTCCACAGCGATGTCTTACTGCAGATGATGACATGCACAATAACTAGCCTCCGTCAGCACAGATCGCCGCGATGACAGGGGCAATGGGAAACTCAATGGCCGCATTCGGTGGAGTGCCTCTTGCTGACATGTTTGGTCATCGGATGACTGCGCTTCCGAGCTGCACAAAAGGCAGCCCTGGTGCTTCCTGTCTCGGGTTGCTGCATCGCATTAGACACGTAAATGTATGGGAGAAGGCGAACACCTTGCACACAATTCGCATCGAGGCCTCCTACTGTCGGTGAGTGATCCAAAGTGCATTTTCTTTCAGTCTGACACGAACACCATTGTAACGACATACATGCGCCGGTGAACCGATTCGGACGAAAAGACCAGATGAACAATCCTCAGATACCAAAAGCTCACTCCACTACGCAAACCTCCTCTCGCCTCGCCGTCAGCATTGTCGACAACTGCACAACACACACAAAATGATTTGACCGGGCAGTTGGCGGTCCACGCCAGTGCGAAAGCCGACACTGCCAGATCAAGCTGCCCGTCACCATCCATCACAATGGATGCTACGCCACGCACGATCAATCCCTAGCCAACCACTTGTCGAACCACGCAATTGCCTGGTCCTCGGCCCGCAGCGCACACTCCATCTCGTGCGCGTCATTCGGGTGGCTCCGCACGGCAAACCCGTGCTTCGCGCCGGGGATGATGTTGACCTCGTACCGGCCCTCGGCGCCCGGCTTGGCCTCGAGCATCTTCTTCATCTGCTGGATCTTGTCGGCGGGCAGCGCCATGTCGTCTTCGCCGACCGCGACGCTCAGCGGCAGCGTGACGGCCTCGATGTCGGCCGGCACCGAGAGGAAGGACGGGTGCGCGGTGAAGACGCAGTCGACGAGGGGCTGGGCCTCTGCGAGGCGGCTCGCGGGCTCGTCCTGCGCGAGCCACACGCCAAACTTGCCACCCCAGCAGAAGCCCGCGGCGCCGATGCGCAGGGGCTTGCCGTTGGTCTGGTACGGGGCCGGGGAGCTGCGCAGCTTCTGGGCAAACTCATACACCAGGCCCTTGCGCACGGCGGGCCTGCAGAACCACATGAAGCTGATGATGGAGGGGACCATCCGCGCAATGTACCACGGCTTCCAGAAAGTGTCGGCCCACGTGGCCGCCTTGCCCGCGACCTTGTCCATCACGACCAGCCCGTACGCGTCAATTGCGTGCCCGCCCATGAAATCGGGCACGTACACGAGGTAGCCCCCGCGCGAGGCGTAGTGGTCCGCCAGCACGCGGTTGTTGGCGTGCTGCCACCCAAAGGCGTCGGTGATGTAGAGGATGATGTCCTTGGGCGTGGTTCCGGCCGGCGGCTCGGCGACATAGGTGGCCAGCCCGTGGATGGTCGTCTCTTTGCCCTTGGGGTGCTCGGTCGTCACGCCGCCGCGGTAGCAGTCGGGACAGCTCATAGTGGCGATAAGGCAGATGGTGGAATCGGCGCGGGATGGCAGGGCGGGGTTGCTGTGGTGGTGGTAGTGGTGATGGTGTTGTTGTTGTCGTCAGTGGTGGCAGTCAGGTCCTGGAATGACCTGCGGTACTTGGTTCAAGGGACGTAAGGGCAGGAAGGACGCTGATTCACATGCTCGTGAGGGGCTGTCTCGCTTCTTATCGGACATCCGTATGGTTTATGGGATGGCCCGGGTCGGGGCCGAGAACGGCTAGAGCTACCTACGTCAGGTGTCAACCAAGCTTGAGCTTGGAGCTTCCTTCAGCTGGGCCACTTTCCTTTTCCCCACCGTCATCGGGCAATCTGCGTGTCCCTCACCGTATCCACCTTCAGGTACTTCTATACTGCTGCATACCTTCGGACTTGATGGCATGATGCACTTCGGCGGCTGAACATTGGTGACTGACCCACCACGGTCGGCATCTCTGGTGCTTTGCAGTACTTTGGAATGGGCTTTCACCCGCACGCGGACTTAGCCGTGGTAAATCCGTCATCCGGCATGCATCTCGTGGAAGCCTAGCGTCTACTGTCGTAAGGGTATACCCACATCGGTCCGGATGAACCGATGCGGCTCCGCGGAGGTTTGCGCTGGGAGAAACGGACCCCGCACAGCAATGGCAGTGCAGATCCAGGCACCCATCAGATCTAGGCACAAATGAGAGCAAGTGGATGCTTTGTGGGGCTAGAGCTGCCATATCAGACCATGTGTCGGCAGGATATTGAACAAGATTGTCCTGGCAAGGGCAGGCAGGACAATGAGCCTGCTTCTTCTGCAGGGGCCACTCTATCGCAAAGCTAGATGAGATCGGTCATCATTGTGGAAGTCAGAGTCGAGACTTAGCGAAGGGACTTCTGGAAATGACCCTCGGTATTTTTGACTTGAAATGAGCTAATACAGTCTAAGCTTACATGACTGGTCCTTTCGTGCGGATATTCTTCCCACGATGATTTCCCGCCTTTTTTTTCTCTTGCTTTTTTCTTGTTGGCAGTTTGACTGTTCGTATGACCTCGTAACATATGATACATCCACGCTGAAGACCGTGTGTAAAAGTAAGATCCCGGATGGTTGCATGGATGTATAGTCGTGCGATAAAACAGATACAATCTAGAATGAGACGCCAATAGCAAGTCTAGCAAACAAAGCAATTTAAGTTTCTGCGATGAAGAGGCTCAGACACAGGTACAGAAAATGACAGTGATTCGTTCAGAAGACCAGCATCCCAGTGTCGTCTACCTGTGTATCATGGAGCTTGAGATGTGGGTGGTATTGCACCCAGCAATACATGCCATGTGCCATTTCTGTTGTTGCGAAGACGGAGCCGTTGAGGTTGCTCTATTACGTCTCTCAATACAACCGGTACTGAGGTTAGGACACGATATGTCACTGAAAAGTCATGCAACTTGGTAAGCCGAGCTATGGGCAATGATGATGCTTGACGACAAAGACAAATCTTCTTTGTATGTGCACCAGGTGATGTATGAAGACTAACCACATCGTGCAATCTGTAAGAATTACGACAGCTGCAAACCACCTGGTCTTCGTGCATCATTCAGAATTACCCTACCGGCCAGCCAGCCATGCATGTCGAGGCTTCGCATCAGATGGGCGCAGATGAATCAGCAAGCATTTGTGACTGACCTCGGCCGAGATGATGCATATCTGTACAATAGCCCATGACTGCATGTTGGGACATGTCTGGTGCGGTCATCGTTGCACTTTACGTTATGTGAGCTCTCCATATTCCCTACATCGCTCCATCTTCGAGTGGCTCAAACACCACCATGCGAACCACTGCGAAATAAGGTCTGGCATGTTCTTCGACTTTGCCATGACTTCATAGTTTCCATTATTGCACAGTTGTGGAAAACAGAGGTTTGTGGGCCCACTCAAGCATCCCTAGTTGACACGGGAAAGTGCCGTGAGCAGAGGACAGTCCGCCTCACAACACCGTTGTGTCTGTCGCCCGCCTCCGCTAAGACCAACCGCCTCGGGGCACCATCACCATGACAAGAACAACAGCACACAAGATATAGAGCTGGGAGTATATGTTCGTTCGAGCTGAGCTGGCTCTGGCAATCCGCCACTGGCGCAGATGCTGTGACGGCATCGACTGGACTCATAGAGCTGCTGTGGCGTCGTCCCAAGAATCTTAGAGCACAAGTCATCTCAACGCCCCGAGGCTGCGCCTCCACGCACATGTGAACATTCGGCAGCACCGCGCTGTGAAGTGCAAGAGCTATCCTGAGACACAGCCTTGCCAGATCCCCCAACGACCAGCTGCGCGGATCTGAACATATGAAGCACATCTCCAACAAAGGGGGCCCGAGTGGCTCGTCGTCAGCCAGCACCCGCGCCACGTCCGGCGTTCTAGTTACCACTGGCGTCGCGCTGATGACGCGTCAAGCTCACTGGAAGTGTAGCGGGCTGAGTGCACTCTTTGGTGCCGAGTAGCCGCTCACTGCCGACCACGGGGCACCCTGACGCCAGCAAGTGGTTCGGTAACTAGCAGGGGCTGAAAGCTTGTTTTGTCGTCCACCGCTGCAATCTCGCCCTGGACGGGGCTAGTGCGAAACCATGGACGCGTGCGCTCCCCTGCTCCCGCTGCCGCCCTGACCTACTTGAGATGAATGCGTTGTGCCAATTGCAGAGCTCGTTTGACCGGCCCGAGGCGGAGAATGATGGGGTTGCCAGTTAGATCTGGCCCACGCACAAGAGTTCTAGGTCGAGAATGGGCTATGGCGGTTGGGCGGACCTCAGCCACGACGTGATGTTGTGGACTAGCCAGGGGGCGAGCATACGCAATCAGGAGACGGGCCCTTTGTGGTGCACACGATGGGCCTGCAATGGCTTCGGAGCGATCGATATAAAACAATGAGTCGACCACGGATATTGTGAGCGTGCTTTGAAAGAGCTCTACATATCATGTAAATCAACAGTCCCCCATCAACACATCCTACAAACCCAAGTCAAACCACAATTCTCATCGCATCAAACAAGCTGCTAGACAACAACATGCCGTCTTTACAGCTCTTGCCACTTTTTCTCGGCCTTGCTGCCGCGGCCAAACACCGCATCGACGTTGGCAAAGGAGGACTCAAGTTTGAGCCCAACACCACGACCGCCGCAGTCGGCGACACCATCGAGTTCCACTTCTACCCTGAGCGACACAGCGTGGCGAGGGGTATCTTCGACAAGCCTTGTGAAGCCGCCACGACGGACGGCTTCTACTCTGGATACTTCAACGTCACCACCGGAGAAGCAGTGAGTTTTCTGGCACTAGATCTCTTCATGCTTGGCCACGTGCCATCGAACCATAGGCTGACTCAATACACCACCCCATAGAAATCCGTTTTCGAAGTAAAGGTCGACACCACGGACCCGATCTGGATCTACTGCACGGCCGCCCGGCACTGCGAGAGCGGTATGGTCGGCGTCATCAACGCCAAGCACTCCGACAGCAACAGCACCAACACCCTCGAGGCATATGCCGCCGCGGCCAAGGCCTACACGGGCCTGTCGCAAGTGCCACCCGACGTCTTTGGCGGCGAGGTCAAGGCGCTCAACAGCACCGGCGGCTCGTCGACCAAGTCGCACACAGGGACACACAGCCCGACGGGGACTGCCACAGCAAGCGACTCGGGTGCGACCATGTCCATGACGGCCACAGGCGCGGCGGGTTCCGCGTCGGCGTCGGCGACACATACCGCTGCGGCTGCGGACTTCGTGCCGCAGGGAGTGGGGATCCTTTTGGCTGGTATGGTTGCTGCTGTGGTGGTCTCGTAGAGAAGCCACAGAACTCGAGTACGTGTACAGAAGTGCCAACAGCTGGGGATGTTGTACCCATGCCTTTGTATGGATATCAAAAAGAATCTGCAATTGATAATGCTGCCAATGCAACAGCGCAGCCTTGAGGACGTCTGGACGTTGAAGCACGCGTCGCTCGATTATGTACACCAGCAACAAAGACGTCTTCAGATTGAAATATAATCATTTTCAAGAGATCATCCTTCCACGTACGACCATAGAATCGAGAAAATTGAGGGTCCCGTCCGCTCCCCTGTACACAAGCTCGATATCGCCAGACTAGTAGTTGGGTCGGTGACGACCAGCGAATCCCTGGTGTTGTACGTTTTGTTTTTTGGTATTTTTACTTAACTATCTCGTTGATTCTCTAGCGTTTCAGCGATATCCATTTCTCTGAGGTGCCTGTGCAGCCATATAATGCAAGAGTATGGTCTCCCATTGGGGAACATTAGTCTTTTAGCTTTGAAATGTTGTGTCACAAAGCGTCTTCTCTGCCGCCCCACATACATGAATGAGCGTATCAACTTGCCCAGCTAGGAAATGAGATTCCTACCCTGCCATGTGTCTGTGTTCTTGTATCTATATCCTGACCTACGGGCAAGGGAAAGAGGAAGTCAAACACTCGTATGTCGTGATAGATCCTACAACTAAGGCGTCTTCGCCTCCTCAAACGGGCGACGTCACCAGGCGTTCTCAGACACTACAAGCCTCCAGGGGAGAAGCAAACCACTGGCTCTGTACCCAAGGAGTTATTTTCTAAAAGCAGCTAACCCCGCGGGAATGTCGGCCGTCGTCAGGTTCTCCGCGTTGGCCGCAAGCTCAAAACTAGGCGGAGTGTTAGTGGCCTGGTCCGAAAATTTACCCTTGAGCGGAAAGCGAAACCATGGGGAAGCATGGCACACTGAAAATCCAATTACGATACAACTCATTGGCAACTTACAGTGTACTGAAATGAGCTTCATCGAGGCTTCTCAAATCATACTCGGCGCCATCAGCCAACACCAGAGTATCGGCCCGTCTGCATGGCCGACTGTCGCCGCGACGCCGCTCTCTGCCATTGGCGCCGACAAAGTGGTAGCTGCCGCTGATGATGGGCCCCTGGACCTGCGCCCAGGCCTTGCAGATCTCCGTCTTGCCCTCAGAGCGCGCCGTCTTGAAGCCGCCCTGGCAGTCGCGTTCGTGGTATGTCCTGCCCTCAATGTTCCACTCGGTCGGGATCTGATGGAAGCTCGTGGCTGCCCAGACCTTGTCGGAGCTCCAGCGGTCCGTGGAAGCCGAGCAGCACTCGCCGGGGTCCGCGTTGGTGCACATGACGTGCACGGTGGACCGGGGGTTGCATATGTCGTTGTTGTACAGGCCGATGTCGATGGCCGTGGCCGCAGCTGCGAAAACGGAGAGCATGGGGAAGTACATCTTGGAGGGCGGTTTGGGACTTGGGAAATAGAGAGAAGTGGTTGGAAACGATTTGATGAAACTGGAATCGTGGCTTGCGCGGTCTGATGCTTTATAAGAAAAGCTGCAGTAACGTCCAAAGGGCCAGTAATGTCTGGGCAGTAGGACCAAGCCAGAAAGTCACGGCATTGCGATTGTCCTCTGTACAATTGTCACCGCCCATCCAACAATCGACGTTCTGCTACTGAATCACGTGCGCCTTGAAATAAGCAAGCTGTGATGGATGCCGTACGGTGGAGCAAGGATTTCTGGACGGTGAGACTGCGCAGTCTGAGAATACCCTGGAGAGATAGACCTTCCTTTGTCTCTTATCCAACGAGGCAAACACAAGCTAATCCACTGCTCAGCGAGAAGTGACTTGGTCAGTCCAAATGAAACCGCATCAAGACCCTCCACGATAGACACATACACATACAGCATGATGAAAGAGTGCAAGATACACGAAGAAGCTGTTTCTTTGTGAGCTTGAGCACTTGGTCATGGTTTCTTTCTTTTACCCTGCAGCGAAAAGGGTTGTCCAAGGCTTGTGCCGCCGCATAAAGGCAAACTCGAAAGCGACCCCTCTAGCACAATGAATTGGCCAAACAAAACTTATTTGTTGAGCATCAAATCACGACCGGGTGAACTTTAATGGCTCGGCTTCATCGAGTTTCACTCATCAAAAGGTGAACAACAAATAAATCCATGTTGGCTTACCTGTGCCCCGTCTTCCGATGCATGGAATTCCGACTAGGACTCGCAGAGTCGTGCGCATGGGGTTGTTACCTTGGGCCCTGCTTCCTTCTAGGACCCAGATCGCGTCTTCCGTCTGCTATCACTTTCTCAGTCGAGTGGCATTGGTCCAAAACGGTGAAAATGCTGGCCATATTTCAATGTTCTTGGCGGTGAAGCGTTGGGGACAAGGCATGTTGTCGGTTCACAGCATCCGCCTGACAAACAAGAATGTTTGATTCGTCGTCCGTAAGTGTAACACGTCGGGGTAATGGGGGTCTCTGATTCCAATCACTACATGCCGCCCCAATCTCACAACGGGGCGATCCAATGACGTGCTTTTCCCCTCACTAACAACCACTATTGCGCCATACACGGCCCATCCTCCGATGCCGCTTCCCACTCACAACTAAACGGCGCAGCCTCTCGAACCGTAGCTCCTAAACCTCCATTTCAAGAACCCTGATCCGCCCCTCAGCGACCCCAGCACTGTACAAAAATGTCCACCACAGCCACCCTGTCCTCTGTCGAGACTGCTTCAGTCACACCGGCGGCTCTCCCGCCGCCGGGCCAGCCAGACATTGCGTACGCTCCAGATCGCGAGAAGTGGCAGGCCCGAGTTGCACGTCGCCTTGCGCAAGGTGGCTTGACCAAGTCGTTGCCAGAAGGGTTCCCGCAACAGCTTGAAGGCGATTTGGTATGGGAGGGCCAGACATTGGCCGAAAAGTACGCCTGGACGTATGTGTTGAGCGAGGCACAGCTGGCAGAGATTGATGCAGCCGTTGAACATTTCAAGTGTAAGTACAGAGACAGCCACTTCAGAAGCATGCACAGCTCTTTGCCAGGTGTTTCAAAGGCTGCCTTTCGGGACAAATTTGAAGGGCCTTCTTTCTCGGATGTCCTGGCTGACCGTTCCAACCCACAGCCCTCAATCTCACCTCGGGCCACGTTTCCAGCAAGACCTTCCCTCTGCCGACCCTGCACGCGGAGCTCAGGCGCCTATCTCGCGAGCTGCACCGTGGCCACGGATTTTTCGTGCTTCGCGGCTTACAGCCAGATAAGTACTCTCGTGCCGACAATGTTCTCATTTACACGGGCATCTCGTCGCACATTGCGGACAAGCGCGGTCGGCAGGACCACAAGTTCAACGGAGCACCTGCCGATGTGGTGCTCACGCACATCAAGGACCTCAGCGAGAAGAAGTCGCCCGGCAGTGGCAACAGCAACAGCAGCACCGTGATTGGCAGCCCGGCGTACACAACGGACCGCCAGGTCTTCCACACCGACTCGGGCGATATCGTGAGCCTGTTTGCGCTCGAGACGGCGCTGCATGGCGGTGCGAGCAAGCTGGCAAGCACATGGCGCGTGTACAACGAGATTGCACGCACGCGGCCGGACCTGATTCATACTCTGGCAGAGAACTGGGATGTGGAAGTGTGAGTTTCCCGTTTGGGATTGCAAGGAGTTCTGTCTATATGATGAACCGTGGGTGTTCGGACGCCGATCGCGGGAAGCGTACTGACATGGGTTTTTCCAAACTGCAGCTTCGACCATGTTGCCGGCAAGGAGTGGTCAACCCGCCCGCTCGTCTTCCACCAGCCGGCCTCCCCGAGCACGCCAGAGCGCGTCATCCTGCAATATGCCCGGCGATACTTTGTCGGCTTCGGCGCCCTGCCGCGCAGCCACAACATCCCGCCCATCACCGAGGCGCAGGCCGAGGCGCTCGACACGCTGCATTTTCTGGGAGAGAAATTCTGCGTCAACACCTCGTTTGAGAAGGGGGACATCCAGTATGTGAACAACCTCGCGGTGTTCCATGCCAGGGACGGGTTTGTCGATGGAGAGGGGAAGCAGTGAGTTGTCTCCCGAGGCTCCAATTTGCATACTCCCAAAGCGCCAAGAAAGATCTTGCCGTGTGCCAGAAATGACATGGCAGGAGAGAGGAGATTTCATGTCAGTGAGCAGACTTGAAGGCAGTGAGCTAACACAAGGACCCTGTAGTCGACACCTCCTCCGCCTCTGGCTGCGCGACTCGGAGAATGCATGGCCCACGCCCGAGGTCCTGCAGCCAAGATGGGAGCAGCTCTATGACGGGGTGACGCCCGAGGCATCTGTTCTGCCGCTTGAGCCATACATTCGCAGTGCTTCCAACAAGGCCCGTTGATTGAGGAATCAAGAGGACGAAGCCGGTTTTGAGGATTATCAACAGCTTACATGCGGAAGATGTTCCGTACATGTGAGGATGGCATATCTTTGTCTGAATTCACTTCCCTGTTACATTCGGACGGCGTGTGTATAGTGTAGCTTGCGTCTCTGTTGAATCTCATTGTACTACGCCTTCCACTTTTGCCATGTGCATCTCTCCATCTTAGTTTTCCTACTTTAAACGCCTTCACGGTATCCTCAGCACATCGTCGACTTTGACAACTTGCCCTGTAGCAATCGACCGGTTCGCTGCGATGCCTGTCAGGATCGACATGGCCCCGTCTATGTGGCTCGCCGCACGCATGTACTCGTCCGACACGGGCTCACCAAACAGATCCTGCAACAGCACAGTATCGCCACCGCCATGCGCTCCGACCCCGTCTGGGATCTCCACCTCGACAGGCTTCTCCAGCAGCGGCCTGAGCAGCAACGACCGCTTCTCGATCGACCCCTCGGCGGCCTGGTCTCCTCCAGAGTTGACGTAGCTGTTCTCGACGACGTCGAGCTCGATCCTGCCCCCGGTGCCGTTGAAGCAGACCCGGAATCCTTCCCAGGGCGCATACGCCGTGAGGGAATACGTCATGACGGCGCCGTTCTTGTACCGGACCAGCAGGTTCATCGTGTCCTCGATGCTGATGCCGTCGCTGAAGACGCCCTGGTCGCGGTAGTACGCGTCCTCGTGCTCGGCGTCGAGGTACATGGCCTTGAGCTGGGGGTTGTCCTTGAGGTGCAGCGCAAAGGGGTCGCTCTGGGCCGCCTCGCTGCCGTGGGCGCGGCTGTACGCGCGGCCGGGCTGCTCACCCCTGGCCTCTGCGTTCTCGCGGCCGTAGAACTTGAGGTCGCCCTGCGCGTAGACCGTCTCGGGCCGCGTGCGCAGCCAGAAGTTGACGAGGTCGAAGTGGTGCGTCGACTTGTGCACCAGCAGGCCGCCCGAGTTGCTCTTCTGCCGGTGCCACCGGCGGAAGTAGTCGGCGCCGTGGGACGTGTTGAGCATCCACTCAAAGTGCACCGACGTCACCTGGCCGATGGCCCCGGACCACAGCAGCTCCGCGACCTTTGTGTTGTGCGGCGCGTAGCGGTAGTTGAAGGTGACGCGGACGTTCTTCCCGGTGCGCTCGACGGCGTCAAAGATGCGCTGGCACCGGGCCACGTCGATGGTCATGGGCTTCTCGGTGATGACGTTGATGCCGAGGTCGAGCGCGCGGACAATGTAGATGTCGTGCGTGCGGTCGATGGTCGTCACGATGAGCTCGTCGGGCTTCGTGTCGCGGATCATGGCGTCAAAGTCGGCAGCGAGGTATGTCGGGACCTGGTCGTGGCCGAGCTCGGCGAGCTTGCTGTTGGCGTAGTTCATGCGTGTCTGGTTCGTGTCGCAGAAGCCCACGATCCGGGACGTGTTGCGGTAGTCCCGCGCAATCGACGAGTAGAAGAAGATGGCGCGGCCGCCCGTGCCCACTATGGCATACCGCTTCAGGGGCCGCGAGGAGCCCGTAACGGTCGAGTCGGTCATGCTGGGTGTTATGATAATGTTGTCCCTGGGGCGTTGATGATTCTGAAGAGCTCTTAGCCAGCAAAGAGCAAGGCCAGGCTGGGTACACCAACGAGGTAATGTATGGACTTTTCCGCGCCTCCCCCGCGCCCCATGATGGGGTAGAAGCGGGGAACGATGCGTATTTCTCTCCACACTTCGGCCTGGTTTCCGAGCCCAGGGCCCCGGGACAAGATGGCGCGAGCTGCTCAGTCGCCAAGACTGGTGCCGAAGCCGACTTCCACCAATCAAAGACTGAGACCGCACTGGCACAAATTGCCATTCTGTCGATTGTACTGGATTTCTCAATCAGTATCCTGTAAGGCATTAAAAAAAGGCAGATCTGATGTAACCAGGTACAGGGATTTCGACCAAATGAATCACAGCTCCAGAATATCAAATTGATCCGAAGACCTGCAACTGGCCATACTCCCGTTCTCTCAACTTCATAGCCACGCAGCACGACTGACATTGATGGCCCACTGCGCAGGCTGCATCGCTAGAGAGACGGGTGTTTTCAGACACTAAGCACTCTACGGCACTATCATGACCATACACAAATGCATTTTTGTCTTTTCTACATTGTGCCATTCTGTGGGTGCGATACAAGATGATGTCCTGCAGGCAAGCCCGTACCAACCGAATGCCTCTCCTCGCAGAAATGACCCATGAAGAAGGAGCTGCTGGCCGGCTGGTGTATACTCCGTTCCAGACTGTACCTGGAAGGTCGAGCACAAACCACATGCTTTATTTGCCAATCAGCACCATCTAGGTGGCTGCTTGCTTCACTACAACGTGATCTGTGTGGTGTCAAATTGGAGTACACACGTCTTCATGCTTTCGGCACGCCAATAGCTCTTTGTCAGATCCCTGGCTGTGGTGTCTGCATTTACCTTGATTCAGATTGCATCCGCAAAGGGAGTCTATGGTTTCAGCTGAGGCTGTTAAAAGACTAGGTAGGCCTTGCACCTCATTGCAACGATTGGGGGCCTGGAGTTGTATAGCCGCATCCACGAGGGGGATAACAAGCGACCCATCTCAGCAAGGCACTCGTGCGGCCATCATACCAATCATTACAAGAAACCACCCTTGCGAACGAGTAGTGTTGGTGTAACCCTCCTTTGACAATGACCTGATAGAGCTGAGAGCGCCACATGGTTCAGCTGTCAGGCGGGCACCCCCTGCTCGGCAGCCATGACCCTTGTCGCCACAACATCTAGTCTGTTCCGCTCGCCTAGGAGGCAGAGATCTGCAAGTTATAGAGTTTGAACACGGCACATATGCCACGCTGCTGGTTGGTATAGATTGCTTGCAAAGCCCTGGACGCAGAGGATCAGGGTGGTCTCATGGCTGATAAACAGAATCCGATCACACCAGCCTGCGTAGGCGAGCCTGCTCACAAGTGGAATGTCATAAAATGAAGATGCGCCCCCAAGTATCTGGGTTGTTGCTCAGCACCGGCTGCTCTACACAACTAACGAGTGGCACTTTTGAACGACAGTAAATAAGGAAGCAGTGGCCTGTATCTTGGCCAGCTTGAGCCTCTCCTGCAAAGTCTTCAGCACACTGAGCAGCGACCAAACCAGGATGGCGCCTGACGCTGAGGTTCTTCAACCGGTACCACAACCATTCACGGGCGCCGCATTCCCGCAACCGCGCCACGAGTCAAACTCGCCTTTGAGGTTGTTTCGGCGCCAGGGCTGCCCTAATTTGACTCTGCTGTGCCCAGGTGGAGGCTGCTGCGACTACAACAACCCGTGCTGTGGCGCTCTGTGCTGTGCCAGTGGCTATGTCTGCTCTGGAAGTGCACCAGATGGCTCCCCATGCTGTGTTGCAATTGGCGCAGTGACGAACCAATGTTTGGGGTCCTCCACATCGGTACGTGGCGACCTCCTCGCTTTTCGGGTGAGCTGGGCTATACTGACCGATGCCCTCCAAAATACCTCTCTCTGGAACAGCCGTGTGGAAGTTTGTCGGGTTATGTGCCATGCACAAACTACAGCTTTTGTTGTCCACTTGGATCATCCTGCTATCTTGACGTCTTTGGCACTCCGTCTTGCTCGGCGGTCAGTAGCAACCCGCCCCCGAGTGTCCCTTCTAGCATCATCAGCACCGCGTCTTCCTCGTCGTCCAGCAGCTATACTTATTCGTCAACCACGTCCACTCGTACCGCTTCCACGTCGTCGTCGCGCTCTGCATCTGCAACACCAAGCAGCTCCACAGGGCCTTTTAATGGACCTGGACAGGGATTCAGCCCGTCATCTGAGACCCTCTCCCCCGCTGCAATCGGCGGAATCGCTGCTGGCTGCGCCGTGGTCGGACTTGTATTGCTCGGTGTCATCATCTGGTACTTCTGTTGTCGCCCCCCGCCGACTTCGACATCTACACGATCGAGAACTCCGACTGGATCTACTACAGGACCTGGTGATCAATCTGCACACACCGGGTCTGGAGGAACTACAGCTGTTCCGACAAGGAAAGATCCCCTCACTCCTTACTACGATTCCATAGCGGTCAGTGACAACGAGATCCGAGTGCTGGTGGTCCATCCAGGTGGCAAGCACGATCCAATCGAATGCACGCTGCGCAGAACCAAAGTAGCCAGGACTGCCCCTGGCTTTATTCATTATGAGGCCTTATCGTATGTATGGGCTCAGGAACCGGATATTCTCTACACCGGAGCCGAGGGTCGTGTTCCTCTCGATGGCCACTGCTTTGTGAGGTTTGGCGACGAGGGTGAAAGGATGAAGTTCGAGGCGTTCGGACAGAATCTGGAAATGGCGATCCGACACCTTCGACGCCCCGTCGGTGACAGGGTGATCTGGACCGACTCGATCTGCATCAATCAGAAGTCAAAACCTGAGAAGGCCAGACAGATCCCGCTGATGCGTCAAGTGTACGAGAATGCAGACAGGGTCGTTGCCTGGCTCTCTGAGGACGAGACTGACGTGCAAGATCTGGTCGATAAGAGCCGCTGGATGACCGAGTCCCTCGTCGGAAAGGGATCCGCCGCAATCATTGATTGGCTCGGCAGGAATGACGAAGTCGCTGACGGCAGATTGTGGATGATGCTCAACGATGACCAACGATTCTCCTTGAGCCGCATCGTGAGGCTGCCCTTCTGGACAAGGAGATGGATCCTCCAGGAGATCACCCTGGCCCAAGTTCTTGTCGTGCAGATCGGCAACCTCGAGGTATCCTGGAAGGACGTGTCTGGGATGATTACCGACGTCAATCCCGCCCAGCACCAGGACACGGATGATTTCAGCATTGCCGTAGATCTTGCGGGGCCCTCTGTCGACCCGTGGCACAACGCTATGGGCTCACTCCACGAGGTTCGACACCGGTTCAAGATCATGCAGTGGCTGCGGCAACGATACCGAGCACGCCATGAGCGTGGTGGGATCCGCCTGCTTCGCCTGATGCAAGGGCTCACCAGCTGGAACTGCCTAGTCCCGGCCGACAGGATATCTGCACTCATAGGACTCGTCTCCTCTCAGGACCGCGATGCCAACAACCCCAAACTCACCTTGCAGCCCATCGCCGACGCATTGCGGGGTCTGGACGGCGGCGAAACCGACGCTGCCAAGCAGCACGCAAAGGACATACGCGAGACTTACAACGACCTCCTCTCGAACCCGCCCGATATCGATGGGCTCCAGTCATACTGTGGCATGGTTGAAGTGTGCGGGCGCTTCGTCGAGAACGAGGCGCTGTTACACGGCCGCCTGGACGCCCTGAATGCCTGCGACATCGGCAACCCGTGGCCTCACCTGCCCTCGTGGATCCCCAACTTCTGCTCCGTCAGGGTGAGGCACTCCATCATCGAGCACATCCCCCGCCCTGGTAACGAGCTTGTCGACTCTGCCTCGCCAACCTTCCACGCCACCCGCGACGAGCGTCCTCGCGTTGTCCAGCGCTTCCAGAGTGGGCCGTGCCCTCTACTCCTCGGGCTCAGCGGATACATTATCGATTCCGTCAGGGACCGAGCCGAGCACCACGCCCCGTATATCACGCGCTCGCACGTCCTCGTAGGCGCGCGGCTACAGACTTGGGCGCGCACCCTGGGCACCCAGATCGAAGGCTGGCGTGACATGGCGGCGCCGATGACGGGGGGAAGCACGGCAGCATTCAAGCAGGCGGTCCAATTCATCAGTGTCGCGGGGCTGACGACGCGCCGGGACGCTGGACGAGTGTCCAACCGGACTGACGCGGAAGAGATGAAGGCCCTCGAAGCGACCCTCGACAGCGAGGCACTCGACGCGGCCAACACGTTCCACGCCATGGCGCTCGCCAGGCCGGGCCCCGTGTTCCGCGCCCAGTGCCTTCGCAGCCCCTTTGTCACCACGGCCGGCTTTCTCGGTGTTGGCCCCGCGGACATGCAGCCGGGCGACCAGGTCGTCCTTCTGCTTGGCGGGCAGACCCCTTTTATAATGCGTTGGAATGCGTCCATGAACCACTGGCTGCTCACGGGGGAGTGCTACATCCACGGGATCATGGATGGTCAGGCATTTGATAACGTTCATCGGGAGGACCAGGAGCCCCCATTTTTCATTTTTGGGTAGCAGACTTTGACGCGCAGCTGGAAGCAAGTAATATCTAATTGCACCTTTTATCTACCTTTTCGTTCTCCTTAACTTATGAACCAGTCCAATTTCAAATACAGCGCGGGATCCTCTTGCTTCGTCCTCCACCTCACAGCTCGAAACGCTCCTTCTTGCGCAGCCGGCCACCGAACCGGTGGAAGAAGAGCGGCAGGGGGATCATGGCCACGCACAAGAACCCCAGCAGCGAGTTGCCCCAGCCCAGGCCCAGGGTGTCGTACATTGGCGTGCCGGCAAGGGGCAGGAACGCGCCGACCAGGCTGCGGAGCACCGTGTTGGCCGCTATCGCCGAGGACGCGTACATGGGGAAGCAGTCGATCAGGTAGGTGGTCAGGGGCATGAAGACGCCGATGACGCCCAGGCCAAAGGGCACCAGAGAGAACACGGTGCTCTGCCAGGGCAGGCCGTACTCGGCGGACCAGCCGTACCAGAAGAAGGTGACGGGGATCAGGGCGGAGAAGGGGATCGAGATGGAGAGGCGCATCTCGGGCACGAAGACGCCGTCGTTAGCGCGCGTCAGCTTGATGACGTGCTTGTCCGAGCGGAAGGTGATGATGGCCCAGCCAGAGAGGTTGCCGAGGCCTAGGGCCAGGTAGACCAGGCCGGACTGGCCCGTCGTGAAGCCGTACTGGGATTTCAGCACGCCGGTTAAAGTGGTGAAGAGCAGGTAGAGCGTGCCGTAGAGGAAGGCAATGTAGATGGAGAGGAGGGTGACGATGCGCGACAGGCAGAGCATCTTGAGGGGCCGGATGAAGTTCTTGGAAAACAGGGCGCGCGTGGTGAGTCTGCTGCGAGCGTAATGGTTGATGAGCCGCGGTGGCTGGTCAGCGCCGGCGCCGGCGTCTTGTTGTTGCTGCCGCTCCGTCTCCAGGCGTTTGATCTTGCGGTCGATGATGGTGGTGTAGTTGGTCTCCTTGTTGTAGACAATAATCATGACCGTGATGATGCCTCCAAGTATCAGGGTGATCCAGAAATTCCACCGCCAGCCGATGCTCTCAGCTAGAAAACCACCGACCAGAGGCCCGAGATTGGGACCTGTCCAGCGAGTCAGCTTGTTAAAGACCTTAAGTACGCCGATGTCATGCAAATGCGATGGTGTTTTGATTCAGACAGCGGGTGTGACAAGATAGGGGGGAAACGAGAGTCACGCACCTAGCACCGGCCCAAGAATCCACAACCCACTCGCGGTACCGCGCTGCTCGGGCGGGAACATGTCTCCGATGAAACCACCACCCAACGTCTGGAAGAAAACAAGCAAAGTCTTGTCAGCGACACTGCCGTTCACCTCTCAGATATGTGGCAATCGCAGCATGTGCCGGCAGGAAGAACTTACCAGACAACCGGAGCCACCCACGCCCGCCAGGAAGCGGAATATGATCAAGCTCGCAATGTTGGGCGACAGCGCGCATCCAATCTGCCACAAGCAGAACGACACATTCGCCGCGTCCAGCACAATCTTCTTGCCGTACATCTCGGCCAAGGGTGCCAGGCCCAGCGGACCAATGACATAGCCCAGCAGGTAGATGCTCACAGTCAGAGATCCGACGACAGGGTCCTGCACGTCCAGATCGCGCATCATGTTGGAAATCCCCGGAGCCAGTGCGGACGAGGTAAAGGGCGTGAGCAGCGTGATGGCGGCGATGCCCGCGACCTGCATCCACTTCCGCGAGGCAGGCCAGTTGAGCGGCATCTCCGGGTCGTCCTGAGAATCCCATGCCACGATCCCCTCGGCGAGGTTAGACTCGGGGATGGGCGCGCGCTCAAGCCCGGCGCGCCGCCGGGACGAGCGCACCCGGCTGATGGTGTTGGACAAGACATTGGACAGCCGGCTCGGTCCGCTGGCGCGAGACTCTACGTGGTCCAGTGACCGATTGTTGTGGGACTGCGAGGGGCCCAGCCAGCGTCAGCAAGAGGGTCATTATATGGATGAGACGGCGACAATCAGACAGCCGGGGATGAAAGCGCACAGCAAAAATGTTCACTTACAAGCTGCCGATCCAGCCACCCTCCTGGCACGATGTCTGCATTTGTGTGTTCCTCTTCGCTCGACCCAAGCGAGGCATGCTCTGCCGTGTCGTGGTGGTCGTGGTCGTGGTGATGATCATGATGCCCGTCGGCCTCTTCTTTCGCATGGAGGCTCGAGTCGGACGACGATGTGGTGAGGTGCAGGTGGTGGTTGGAGGTTGCGTCAGCGGCTGGCGCCGCCGGCGCCTTTTCAGGGTCGTAGTCAGCCATTGCTCGAGGGGGCTCCGGGGTGTCCCTATTGTCGCTAATGACAGCAACTGGCGAGTTCCAGGCGCCTTTATCTCGATCCAGATGCTCACGCCAGCTTCCTGTGACAAAGAGCTTCAAGTTTGAGACGTGGGTTATGGCTCCGTGTTATGCCAAGAATTGTCCACCAACGGGTTTGAGGGACGGGAGCCGCGTGCTAGCTGGAACTTGACGGTGACGAAAGACGAGGAGCGGTTGGCTTTTGGCGGCAGGCATGGGCCAGGGCTTACAGAGCTATCGTGGTCCCCCTGCTCTGTTCTGCCTGGAGCGGTCGCTGGTGCCCAGCAGGGCTCCACCCCCTCTCGCGTCTTCGCGTCTTTGGCTGATTATCCCTGTCGAGCCTTGTCCCTAGGGGCATCGCCTCGGAAATAAAGGGTTTAGCGGCCCCCCCAACCCCATGGAGTGCTTGGGCGATCTGATCGGGGTTGGGAGGGCTCTGCTTAGGACCACGGGTTTGGCGTCCCGTCCCGATCGTCCAGACAATATCCTCATGTGGTGGGGTATGTGATTCAGATATGCACATGCTTGTTGCTGACTCTAAACCATCCGGAATGCCCATTGGCCCTGGGCTTCTGCTATTCAGGGCCAAGATCCGGAGTGAGACGGCGGAACACGTCCGCATCACGTCAGCATTCTTGCATGTATGCGGTGCGGCCCACATTGTTTCCCCGCTGCGTTTCGGTGTTAGAAGGATTATTGCCATGACCAAAAGAAGAAACTCAGGGCCACGGTCATATTGCGCAGGATCATTTCCTTTCGTGAGTCAGTGTTGGGGTTCGTAAGGATGGGTAGGTCCCCACTAGTCGCACGGGCGTCTACAGGCACGGCCCACTCATCCCATCAAGTACGTCTTGTATCCGCTTTGATATGTATGTTGGGATGGAAGTGGAGTGATCCTTGTGTCAGCGGCGGAGTTCCGTGTTGGGCGGCTTAGTCGGCTCCTCGTGGAAGGTTTGAACACACCAAAGATCACCTGCATGATATCCTACCGAGTGCCGAATCCCGTCCTTTGCTACACGGACGAAGCGGATCACGGAGCAGACAGAGGCCAGTGTACACGACTTCCGGTCTGCTTGCCGCATAGCCAGTAACAATGTCGTGCTCGCTCCGTGGGATCACTGCACATGCCATGCACGATAGCTTTCTGGCGAAACCCAGAAACTGGTCAGGGGCCAACCACAAAGGTGCGCGGCGTGCATCGAATGGCGTGCGTCGAATGCCGACGATGATGACAAATCGGGCGGGCTGGCGGGTGACGCATTGCTCCGGATGTATAAGCTTCACCTGCACCATCTTGACCAAGCTAACCCAGTAACGTCAAACTTCAATCTCGTGCTCTCCCGTGCCGACCAACCGTTGCGAGCGGCAGGTCTCCGTGGGCCGTACTATGGATGGGCTATGGCTTTTCAAATGAGACACGAGTAGGACACATTTGGTGAACGTGCCTGTAAGCTCTTGAGGTATGAGGTCCTCCAGCTTATTTATGCCGAAAAAGGAATGAGCTTCCATTCCCGTTCCAGGGCATTTGAGGACCGTCAGCGTCGTCTTTTACAACTGTCGCGCTGTATGGGTTCTTTCCATTCCGCCTGGCGCTGCTTGCTCAATATGGGTTGTCGAGCCCGCCTTGCGGCCCCGGCTGGCCCGGCCGGAGCTGCAGCCTGTGCGGCCAATCTCCGACGAACGTGTGCTTGTATTTCTTGATCGACACGGGCAATACCCTGGCACCCGAGGGTATCTCCGTTGGCGGCATATCCTGGGTCAAGTCGGCGCGCTTGACCAGTGGTGCCCATTGGGCACGGCGATCTGTTCTCGGTCAATTACTTTGTGGCGTATCAATTCCATCATTGTTGGTCTGGTCAGTTCTCTTTCGTGATGCTCAGAGAGGTGAGTGGCCGCAACAGCAGGCTCCGGAACTCGCAGCTACGAATGAGGTTGACAGCCAACATACGGACCACTTAGGCGAACAAGGTTTAGCTGCCATCCAGCGCTGCTTTTCCAAGTCCCGCGCAATGAGAAGGCTTTTATTTTCCTCACTATGCCTTTTCAATATCTACCTCATACACGGGCTCACCGAGACGAAATTGAGACCAGATGGTTCGAATCATAGACGCTTGCCACAGACCAAGACTGTCTGCAACGGTGCACTCAGGTCCAGGTCCCCGCGGTTCAAGCAAAGGACGCACAATTCCTCGCTGGAATTTTAGGGAGTGCCCTTTTCCCAAAACAGCACTCTGCAAGTATTGATCAACTAGACTTTGACGGGGAGAATTCGTACATTTTAATTGATCGCTCTTTGAGCAAGCTGCCGTCGTCACCTCATTTGCTGCAGTTGAGCTATCTCAGGCACCTGCGCGGTTTTCGCAGCACGAACCAAATGGAACCGAGAAGTCTCGAGACCTGCTGGCAAGAACCGCGAGGAGCGTGATACAGTCCATAGGCACTGATAACTCTGCTTTGCAGGCCCCAAAGAGTAATGGATAGATGCTCAGGCAACGTCTTCCAAGGCGATGGGGTGAGTACTACCTTAACCCGATCCTTGAAACAGGCCAGTGCCATGCGGCTACCCCTATCGTGCCTCAATCACCGTATTCCTGGCCTGGCCAAATTAGTATCAAGACATGACTTATCGTCCCCATGAGCTCTTCCTGGAGTCTGCAAATTGCGCGCGCGACAAGCAGACGGTACCAGTCCGGATTCCCCTGTCTCCTGGGAACCTTTCGGACATAAGGATTTAAAGCCTCCGGCAGCTCCGGGCCCGAAGATTTGTGGAAGCAACAGCTGCCGTTCCACATGTATTCGTACTTAGCGCCCCTGGCCAGCTTGTTGGCACCGGTGAACGTGGCGCAGCCATTCATGCCACGGGCCGCCGAGATGACGTGGCTCATGTCCTCAAGCGTGCCGTCCTTGTCCCGAGGGTTCGACATAGTCGTACCGCGCGAGGGTGAGTTCGGCATCTGGTTAGATGTCTTGTCGCTGCCTCGACCGGACCAGCTTTTCGCGACCTTACCTTCCTGCTGGCTTGTCGTGACCGATTGAGTTATCTATTTTGGATACTTCAAGGACGAGAAGAAACCGTTCCGAGAGGGCAGCCAGCTCGGCAAACCCCAATGGACCGGCCAAGAACATGTACATCGAACGACTTCTCCTGCTTGAGTTGCGTGCCGCCAAGGTAATGTTAAGATCAAGGACCTGTCGCGGCTTCACACGAAACGAGGCCCTGTATTACTTTACAAGAAACCTTCTAGAGCTGCGTCTAGATTCGCTGCCTCTTTCAAAGGCACCGCATGGCCCTTCTTTGCCAGCCCGACCCTGTTATGCCAGACAACCTTCATCCCTGCGTTCGTCGCCCCCTCGACATCCCCCGCACTGCCCGCGACGAAGAGAATCTGTTCTGGCGTCAGGGCCATCGCCGTCATGATGGCCTGATACGCCTCTTTTCTCGGCTTGTAGAACCCGCTTTCCTCCGCAGTGATCACTTTATCAAACACAGACCCCCCGCCGCTTTGGGACAGAATACCAACTTCAGCCTGCCGTGCAGCAGCGTGGCCAAGGTCCACCGAGCAGTTCGTCAACACACCAAGGACATAGCCCTTTGCCTTCAACCTCTGTAGCACGTCCGCAACTTCAGGCCATGCCTTTAGACCCACATCCCAGCTGTCGAGCAAGTTCCGCGGTGCCGAGTCGGGCAGGCCCACGTCACGCGCCGACTGCCGGACCAGATCCTCGTAGGGGACGTATGCGCCCGCGCCAAAGGTGATCTCGAGGTATCTCACACGCCAGCGGTGGCCTTCCTCGGGGGTGCCGGACGGGGTAGAGGCGTCCCACAGCGACCAGGAGTCGAGGAGTGCGGTAAGGAGGTCAAAGACTATGGCTTTCGGGCGCCATGGAGTTGTTGTGTTGGTGGTCGCGGCCTCAGGGTTGTGGGTAAGGGTAGTGGCCATAGCGAGGTTGTAACATGAGGGAGTGTGCCGAAACTTTTGGTGTAGATTCGTAGGACTAGTCTCTGGAACAGCGGATGGTTGGTTATGTCTTGCAAGAGGAAGACTGGGCAGGGTGTTTCGGTAATTATGTATAGCTGGAGGGTTCGTCTCGTCTGTCCTTCGCAGCGCTTCTCGGCCGGCGAGATTTCAGGTTGCCGTCCAGCTGCTGGCGCGAGTGCGGGGATCTTTCAGACTGTGGGGAGGAGTGCCCCGGCCGCCCCCGGAATTGCCAAACACGCAAAGTGGAGGGCTCGGCGAGTTTTCCCGGCGCCGGCACCGTCAACGGCGGGAGGGGCCCGGATCCGTCGGCACAGTCAACGAACGTGCCGAGCTGTGTCTGACATACAGCATTGATCATAGCAGGCGCCCTTCAAAGAGTCTTAAAGACTCTGGTTGTCATGGACTGACTGGAAGATACAGGCTGTCGACTGGACAAGCCTAGGCACAACAAAGTTCGAGGACGACCGAATTCCGAGGACGCAAGGCATGAAAGCCAATGAAAATAGTATGATGTTGATTGTGAGCTAGGACAAGCTGCTAGGAGTAAATATGCATAGCCTTACTGTCCTATACCCAGTAACATTGGAATAACTTTGCGAGAAACTGAAAATCTTCCCAGAATTCCACCACCAAAGCACAAAACACAAAGCACAAAAGGGACAAATACCAAACACAGCCCTCCAACCAACCAGCTCAGGGTCACATCTCATACTGCACGTCCTCACTCACTCACCACACTGCCCTGATCCATAACCACAACCCGATCGCACCACCTCCGCGCACTCTCGACGCTATGAGTGACCATGACCACCGTGTACGCCGCAAACTCGCGCCGCAGGATGTCCAGCATCTGCTCCTCGGTCTGCGCGTCCACGCTCGCAGTAAACTCGTCCAATAGAAGCACTCCGCCCTCCTCCAGGCCCCTCGCGTCCATCGCCTTCTTGCGCACTCTCCGCCTCAGCACCGCCCGGGCGAGCGAGAACAACTGCCGCTGTCCCACACTCAGCTCGTCCGTGAGCTGCTTGCCTACCTCGCCGGTGGTCGCGACGACCGCAGCCCCATCGATCCCCTGGGGGAACTTGGCCAGCAAGGTCTCGTACAGGCCGACAGTCTGCAGCGCGGCGATGGCCTCGTCCAGCGTCGCAGCATCCCACGGGTCCAGGTTGTCCCGGATCGAGGTCGGTTCCGCGGCCGACGAGGCCGGCAGGAAGACGACGTCCTGGGAGACGGCGATGATGTGTCGGGCTCGCAGGGCAGTGCGGTCGATGGTGTTGAGCGGGACCTCGTCGATTGTGATGCCGCTGTAGCTGTGGGCGTGGTCGGCGGTGGCGATGGGGTCGAAAAGCCGTAACAAGAGGGCTACGAGGGAGGATTTGCCGCTGTGTCGTGAAAAGTATGTTAGCATACGCCCGCATAGAGGCTGGATGGGGTGATGGAAGGAGTATCTCCACAAGGACTACGAGGCGCCGCCATAAGTAGTGTTCATCAAAAGGAAGCAACAAATCTCACCTCCCAGTCCGGCCGACCAGCGCGACCTTCTCCCTCGCCTTGATACTCAACGAAACATCTTTGAGCACCAAGGCCTCGGGATCACCCGAGTAGCTTGCAGACACGTTCCGCAGCTCGATCCTGCCTTGCCTCGGCCAGGTGTTGTCCAGCCCTAGCTCTGTGGCAGGTAAAAGGCTGCTCTCTGCAGCATGCTGGTCCATCGTCCCGGGCGGCGACCTATCCTCCCGCTCCGTGTCCTCCGCAAACTTCTTCAGCCTACCGATTCCGCCAAGACTGATCTCGAGGCCAGTGTACGCATTGATCACCATGCTCAACGCAGCTCCGAAGCGCATGAGCATGACTAGGCCGGCACCGACTGACCCGGAGGAAGTCGTGGCCTCTCCTCCTCCACCACCGCCCCCGGCACCACCGCCACCGTCACGCGGCAGATTTGTCGCGAGCACAGCGAGGATGACGCCCAGCACCGCGACAATCATGTTCATCGTGAGCAGCAGCCACTGCTGCGCCATGGCGAGCAGGTAGTTTGGCCGCTGCGACGTGTCGAGCAGGGCTCGGTTGCGGGCGATCTGCGCGGGGAAAGCCCCGTATGCGCGGATCGTGGAGAGGCCGGCAATGGTGTCGAGGAAGTGCGTGCTGTTCGTCAGAGAGGGGAAGCGTCAGCCACAAAATGAAGGAAACCTAAATGAATCATATCTGGAATTTGAGAAACATACTACAACGGCGACTTGGCCTCGAGATCCAGGATGCGCAGCTGCTTCGACGTCGGCAGGTAGAACCGCTGCAGCACCCATAGCAGGGCCGCGAAGAACGGGTAGCTGACGGCCAGGTACCCGCTGGACGCGGCGATGACGGCGGCCTGGCCGAGCACTGTGGCGAGGCTGAAGGAGAAGTTGTTGACCATGCGCGGCAGCTGGGTGTCGATGATCGTCATGTCCTGCGAGAAGAGGTTCAGGATGGTGCCCGTGTCGGTCGTCGTGAGGAAGCGCAGGCTGGCGCCCAGGGCCGTGTCGAGGGTCTGCTGGTGCAGGTTTGTGCCCGACAGGCGGACGAAGACGAGCATAACGATGCCACCAGCGAGGAAGACGCTCAGCACGGACAGAGCAGCGAGCAGCCCGTATATGCCCATGTAGTACGCGAAGCTGTGTGCGGGTGTGGAAGACGACAGGTCCGTGACGAGGAACTGCAGCCAGACGGTTGGGAAGTTTGTGGTGAAGCCGACGCTGGCGACGAGGATGACGTACACGGCGATTGGTAGGATGCCGATGCTGGAGAAGTAGTGCTTGTAGACGGCGCGGTCTGTTAGTGGGCGAGAAGAGGGTGATTCCGACGCTGATAGAGTTGCTGGTGGAGTTGATTTCGAGGGAAGACTGAGCACGTTCTTGTTGGGGGGAGAGCTCTCCGAGGTCCTCTGCCCAAGAATCGACGGGGAAGTGCTTGCTGGAGCGGCGGGCGAGATCGCAAGACTGGCTTTGTCCCGCCCACTCATCTCCATCGCCTCTTCAGGCGCCTCCTGCCTCGCAATCGTCCCATCACTGTCAAGATACACAAGCCGATTCGCAAAGTGCCTGAACTTGACAGCCTGCGTGCTGCACAGCACGACGGTGAGTCCAGGCCTTCTCCTCAGCAAGCCGCTCTGTCGCCCAAACACCCTGTCGCAAATCAAGTTCTGGGTATTGCCGTCGAGACCGGTAAAGACATCGTCTAGAATCACTAGGCCACCCTCGCCGTCTCTGCCGCTGAGACTGTGATACAGGGCCCGGGCCAGACTGATGCGCTGTCTCTGCCCGCCGCTGAGCGAGACACCCTTGCTGCCGACATGCGTGGCATCCCCAAGCGGGAGGCTATCAAAGTCCTGCTCCAGGCACGTTGCGTGGATAACCTGCTGGTATCTCTCCTGGCTGAATGACGAGTCGAAGCCGGCAATGTTCTCCCGGATAGAGCCGTTCATCAGAAATGGAGTCTGGTCGCAGTAGCTTGTCCTCGGCACGTTGCCGCTGGAGCTCCCGTATGCGATGACGACCCGGCCTGTCGAGAAGGGCACCTCGCCCAGCAGGGCACGGCACAGAGTTGATTTCCCCGACGCCACAGGGCCCGTGACCATCGTGATCGACCCACGCGGGAGGCAGAGGTTGATGTCCCTGAGGGTCGGTTCGCCCTGCTTCCAGCCGAAACAGCCGTCCTTGATGACGACCGCATCATCATCGGCCCCCAGTGTCGTGTCCAGGGCTCCTCGCTTCTCCCCGTCGGCACCAGCAACCACATCCGATGAACCGCCAGCCACCAGCACACGGGCATCCTTTCTCACCCCAGAACAATGCACAAACTCCCACACCCTGTCCAGGCAGGCCCAGCACCCGGCAAGAATCGGCAAGGTCTGCAGCACGACCATGAGCGGACTGGTCAGCAAGCTCAAGTACGACAGCGCCGTGAACGCCGTGGCCGTACCGCTCCCGCTCCCGCTACCACTCCCCAGCACGCCCGCAACCCCTGCGACCGCAAACGTCGCCACGGGCGCCAGCGCCATGGGGATCTGGGACATGCTCGCCGACAGGTTGATGACGCCGCGCATCCTGCTCCCGCGGGCAATCTCCTCGACCCTGCCGTCTTGCACCATGTCCCGCGCGGGCGCGATCATCCCAGACGTCCGCAGGTCCTTGATGTGCGAGAGCACGTGGCCGGTCGCGCTGACGCGGGCCTGGATGTAGCGCATCCAGTCGCGCTGGTACCCGACCGCGTACTTGGACATGGCGAAGCTCGCGAGGAAGCCCGCGGCCACGATGGCCAGGGGCGCCGCCACGACGGCGGGGGTGTTGGTCCGGCCGCTCTCGCCGTCGGGAGAGGTGAGCTCCCGCGAGAGCAGGTACGTCGCGAGGGCCGTCTCGATGACGTTGGCCCAGAGCTCGTGGATGTTGCGAGTGCCGAGGTAGATGGCGTCCACCTCGGTCGACATGAGCGTCACTGCTGCCGATGGTGCTGCCGATGACGGGGAGGAGGACGAGTTGGATGGAGTGGGTTTGCCGTTGGGCTTAGCTGCTGATGTCGCTGGCGAGGAGGACGCAGAGGAGGACAAGATGCTCGTCCGCTCGTAGATGCTCGAGACGAGAAAAGCGCGCAGCCGCGACTGCGCACGCTCCTGGTGATACCAGTAGAGTGCCGTGGAGACGGCTATCCCCGTGTAAATTAGCACGGCGGCACCGACAAGGCCGTTCGCAGTGACGCGTGGGTCCGCGCCCGTGTCGCCCCCATCGGATGAGAGGAACGTCAGCAGCGTGTGGATGAAGAATGGCTGGCAGAAAGTAAAGCCCAGCAGGCACAGCCGCGGGAGGATGGGGATCAGCAGAGACTTGAGCACAGGACGCGTCGCCCACTTCAGGATTGTCCATGCTCGGCTGTGGCCGGTGGCAGCGTCTTGCGATGGCGAGACAGTCGATGGCACGCGCGCGGCCGAGATGTCCTGGTCAAGGGGGTACAGGTCCTCGAGTGCCAATACCTGCTTGTAGCCCTTCCACAGCAGCTGATTGAGCCACGAGTATAGGCTCAGGCTGAAAATACTGCTCGTCTCCTCGGGGCTGTGGCTCTGATAGTCGTAGTCTGCTGATTGCTTGCTCTCCTTGGTGTTGATGGCGAGGAAGAGCAAGTGTACAATGCTCGTTGTCGTGAGGAGGATGGCTACCGTGCGATCCGACGAGTCTCGGCTGTCCAGCCAAAGCTGCTGTGCCCTGGCAACCGACGAAAGAAGGGACAGGAACAAGTACGCGCCGAGGAGATTGGATGGCCGGCGGAGCTTGAATTGCGCGACGATGGACAAAGCCAATGCGGCAACAGAGGCGACCAGCGCTAAAACAAACGGGACGAAGGTGTCATTGTCTCGCCCCAGCGCCACGAGGGTGGCATTCAGGGCCACGAATGCCACGCCAGATGTCTGTGAGAATGAGAGTCAGGGATCTGGCTGGATCTCTGGGAGTTGGCAGAGCAGCGCTCGTGCTCTGAGGCACACACTTACGATCTTGCCCGCGAGGAGCCACTTCGACGTCCGGCGGACTGTCGCCCGCCGCAGCAATTGCGCGGCGTGGACCAACGCGCAGGGCGTGAAGACGGAGGACAAGCCGACGGCGACCCAGAAGTTGGCAAACACGAGGCCGTGCTCGGCCGCAGAAGCAGAGCCGGAACCTGCAGGCTCGCTGAAGGACGACGGGACGTCCATGACGCCGCGGTGTGTTGTGAGTCTCACGGTTGTGCGATGTTGTTCGTGGGCATTGTCCAAGCCGGCTGGTGCCGCTCCTTATCAACGACGACCCCGTCACTGGTGATGCCTCTCTGGCCGGATCCGCTCCAAGTCGTTGTGATATTTGTAATGATACAGACTGCTGTATTTGTAATGAGGGGCCTGTTGGCGTGGGGGTTTAGCTGGGGTGGCCTGTCTTTCGAGATGAGGCAGTGCAGCGCAAGTCGACCTCAGACCCATCCGTGAGGCGTGAGGTCTTGGCCAGACGAAGTGGGTGTCTTGTATGGGTGCAGGCAGATATATTAATGCCCATGCAGACGAGTTGCTGACTCACTGGTCTCAAGGTTCCCCTCACGGGCGGTGCGGAGACGTTGGCCTGGCTACTGCTCTTATCACTGATATCACAAGCATCTTCTGCCACCCAACGGGCTGGCTTCGTGGGAATCACCAGAATCAACCACTTGATGCATTCGAACACATTCACTACCTCTCTTGATCACAATTGTCCATCAGTGCATCACGTGGCCAGCCAATCGACCCGCCGCACAGGCGTATGTCCATTGTCTCGCTGCTGTGTTTCTACACTGGTCATTATCAGGCCGCCGCTTGTGTTTAATTCTATTCGAATCTCAATCTCGTCTTCATCAGCAAATTGCGTGATGTTGACGTTGGCATTACCTGTCCGCTCCTGCGGCAGGGGTCACACGCGTTCACCCACCGCGCATCTCACATTGAATATATCCCCAACTATCCCACATCATCAGCACATACGACCATAGGATCGAGAAAATTGAGGGTCCCGTCCGCTCCCCTGTACACAAGCTCGATACCGCCGGATCAGTAGTTGGGTCGGTGACGACCAGCGAATCCCCGGTGTTGTATGTTTTTGCTACCATGGTGCCCTTCTTTTTTGCGCGTGAACTCTGGTGCTGTGTTTATACGCCAGTCATTATCATTTTGCCGGTCATGTTTACTCCTCTTGTCTCCCAAGCTCGTCTTCACCGGCATTTTGTGTGGTCTTCACAACGGGGAGCATTTGGTTGCTGCTCCACTAAACTTTGATGCTGATCCACGATGTTTTGCTGCCGCTCCACCAAGCCACAATGATGTGTCTAAGACTGTATGTGGGGAGAGAACCAACCCATAAGAAAATCGATTATTGTCCACCCCGTTACACTCCAGACGTCAGATGAATCGCATGCCGCGATCAATGATGATCTTCCGCACCGAACCTGCCCACCATAAAAGCCCCCAGGAAGATGCCGCCCAAGACGGACAAGAAGTATCCAACATTCATAGTCATGACCGCAAGCATACTATCAAGATTTAGGATGATCAGCATTAAACGGCGCTTATGAACAATGAAGAAAGCCGCATCCCGATCATAGGAGCGAGGAGACAATATATAGAGAAGGAGGGGTTACCTACAGCAGATATCCGACACCGCTAATGACAACCTCTGCCACGGCCCTTGCCGTCTCGGTGCTCGTGCGGAACGGACAACTCCTCCTCGCTCGTCGCAGGGCCGCCCAGAACCCCTCTCGTCGTCCCAGATGGCGGCGGTATCCGGGGCCGACCACCGCGTCGTCGTCGGGGCCATTACTGTTGCAGCAATCCGCGCCACCATTGCCGCTGCCGCCGGAGAGCTCCTTGGTCCTCCGCGGGTCCGACAGCACGGCGGAGCAGAAGTAGATGTTGCGCAGGGCGATGAGGATGCGGTGGACCGTTGCCAGCACGATCAGGAAGATGCACGTCCCTGCGTAGGCTCCCGGGTCGGCGGGGGTCCAGGCCTTGGAGAAGAGCGGCGAGGTGACAGACTGGAAGAAGACCATGGCCATCTCGCTCATGTCCATGGTCATGGGCATGGACATTGAGCCGCCGTCCATGCCGGCCCCGGCAGTGTCCATTGGCATGGGGCTTGTTGTGGTGGTGGGCATGGACATGTCCATTGTTACTGGCTGTATGGGTGGTCTTCCTTTGTGACTTTACTGACAGCAGAAGAAGTCGATTCGTCTTGCTGCGAAAGACAGAAGGCAGTTACAGAGGGCGAATGACGGGATGATCCAGCAGAGGAAGGCCTGGCTGATACTTGAAGAGCCCGACGGCACACTTGTCCACGTTATCACCTGGGGCAGGGTATCACCACCTAGTCCGGGGTTAGACCCGCTCGGAAACGTGCGCAACGGCAGGCCCAAACAATGGACCCCGACACTTGAGAGGGTTTGAGCAAGTATGCGCCAATGAGGGTCAGCCCCGCAGGAGGAGGAGGAGGTGTCCCGGCCGAGTAATACCACCAACGGCTCGTACGGGGAGGCTATCTGGGCCTCGCAGGACGCAGGGCATTATGACGCGGCCTGATAAGCTTTGTATCTATAATCCGTCTTGCTGCCCGTGCCAGACGATGGACCGACTGTTGGACTTTCCAGTCATCCCCCCTGATCCAACACTCCGGTCACCACATACACAATGCCGCTGCCATGGCTGGACCAGCCCATCATGATCGAAGGCTCGCGCATGAGCATGTGCGACCAGACTGCCGACGAGTGCGCATACAAGGCGGAACGCTTTAGGAACTGGTAGGAAACCCACCTGTGGTCAAAGCCAAGCTTTGTTGCCCAGACCTTGGCGTGCTTGTGTGAGCCTCCATTGACTGGCAGCGACTAATGCACACACACACACAAACCTGCAGGTACATTGCCGACTACGTCTATGCGCAGGGCGCGACCTACTTCTTTGTCGCTGCCATTGGGGCCTGCATGCTCGCCTATGCAGCTTCGAGCACTGCGCCATCGTCTCTGGCCAAGACGCGGCTCTGGTGCAAGTCCGAAGCACTCCTCCGGTATCTGGCGTACCGTCGCTGGACAATCGCGGGCTACCCGACTGTATCGGTGGGAGTTGCACTGCTCATCGCGTGCGGGGCGGTCTTTTTCGCAGGTGTGTTATTGTCGCAGCACGGCCCTTTTGTGAAGATCTGCTTTACCAGACACCCACACCGTTTGTTCCAGGCGCAACATCCGTAGACTGCGTGGACATCGAGCTGACCCTGGAGAACAACAACAGCAATGACACTGGGACCTCAGCCATACTACTGGCCGGACATTAGCTGGGGCGGCTCGCCCCCCATCGCGACTCGGGCAGGATGGATGGCGCTCGCATGCCTCCCGTTTATGCTGTGAGTGTACGATACAGACGATTTCTGGCCAAGTCGCGGGCCTTGCGGCTGGAAAACGGCATGCTAATCAAGTTGTACTTTCCACTTCTAGGGCGCTCTCGACCAAGGCCAACATGATTGCCGCCGTCACAGGGGTCTCCCACGAGAAGCTCATTGTCTTCCACAACTGGACTGGCTGGGCCATGTTCGTCCTTGCACTGATCCACACATTCCCTTTCCTCGTGGTCGACTTCCAAAACGGCATAATGGAGCAGCAGTGGACAGGCTCCATTTTCTACTGGTCCGGGGTCGTGGCACTGATCGCCCAGGCATACCTGCAGTTCTTTTCTTTATCCTTCATCCGGTAAGAAAGTCCTTCGCTTCCTTGAGACCATACCCTTACCGTCGTGACTTCTGGCCCGTGACGCACCACACTTACTCATCGAGACTTGATACACACACGCAGGAACCGGTTCTACGAGTTCTTCAAGGCCACCCACCTCCTCATGGCGCTCGTCTTTGTCCTCTTCCTCTTCTTCCACTGCGACTTCACCCTCACGTCCTGCTACTACTTCATCGCCGCGGCCGTCCTGTACTTCTCGTCCCTCGCCTTCGCGCAGGTGCGCACGTGCTTTGAGCACGGCCTGTCCCTGCGCGCGACGCTCGACCTCGTCGCCCCGGGCATGGTGCGCGTCACGGTCCCCGCGCGCCGCAACACGACCTGGCGGCCGGGCCAGCACATGTTCCTGCGGTTCCCCGGGGGAGGAGCAGTGGGCGGTGCGGCTCACGGCCTGACATCTCACCCGTTCACTATCTGCAGCGTGCCGTTCTCGGCCACGGGGGAGAGTCTTGGAAACAACGGCGGCGACGACAACGACGGCGAGAAGAAGAACGAGCCGCGCAACGAGCTGGTCTTTTATGCAGCCGTGCGCGGCGGCATCACGGGCAAATTGGGCCGTATTGCTGGTGCTGTTGTTTCCGGTACACCACACCGGGACTCACCATCATCATCACCATCATCGTCAACGTCATCGACGCGCACCACGGTGCCTGTGCACCTCGACGGGCCGTACGGGGGCATCAAGGGCCGGCCCCTGGACTCGTTCGACGACAACCTGATCATCGCGTGCGGCGCCGGCGCCGCCTTCTCGCTGGGCTTTGTGATGGACGCAATGCTGCTGAGGGCCGCGACGAGGAGGCACGCTACTACTGCAACCGAAGGAGGAGCCGGCATAACGCCCCGGCTCGAGGTTGTGATTGCCACGCGTGACAGAGCGCTCTTGGGGTGGTACTCAGACGCGCTGGCGACGTTTATACATGCGAACGGCCTTCCGGCAGACTGCGTCAAGGGGGTGCGCATCTCGGTCTACGTCACAGCAGGGACAGGCCCGACCGCAGCATCGTCATCGTCGTCGTCGTCGTCGCCGTCCACGAAAGAAGTGGATGTCGAGACTAAAGGGGATGCTGCCGCCGCCGTGGTTGTCGGGTCCCTCCCGACTGCCGCACCATCCGTGGGCGGTCTACTGCAGATCGAGACCATCGCGGGCCGGCCTGACATCAGCGCGCTGATACACGGCGCTTCTTCTTCTTCTTCGACAGGGCAGCGGCAGCAGCAGTCGCGCACATCGTCGCTGGCCATCGTGGCGTGCGGGCCGGGCTCGGTGCTCGAGGAGGTCCAGGCCGCGGCTGCGCAGGCCCAGCTGCGGATCTTGGCTGGTCGAGAGGGGGCACGGACGCAGGTGTACCTGCATACTGAGCACTTTTCGTAAGTCACTGTCCTTTCGTTTGCCGTGTCTTGAATCTTTTGATCTGCATGCTGACTGGTGATCTCTCTTGGGTATCAGCTGGTAACTGAAGGAACTACTCGAGGTGGCTCGCAAAGAGCGCTGAGGAGTTCTAGGCGTTTGTGATTGTGCTTTTGGGCTTTTGGCGAACGAGGAGGCACTCTACTTGCCTGAGTTGCCTAGTTTGACTCACGGATATAATTCATATCTCTTTATGAACACCACCACATGCGTGCTGCCATGTCGACCCTTAGAAGAGCGCAAGAGGCAGACACCAAATGTTCATGACACTCCTGCTGTCTCATGACCCGTTGCCACCGGGCGCCCTCGGGCTCCGTTTATCCATCCCCAACACCGAGAATGGATCACGGCGCGCGTCAAGTGGCGAACACGAGCCGTTGTGCGTTGATGACGGCGTCACCTGCGGCGGATATTGAGTTATACATTATCCATATTAACGTGCTGTATAGTTCTTGTGAGCTATATACAAGTGTTAAGAATTAAACATGGCCGTCCAGCCCCCAGGTGGCACGGAGAAAGGAGACCATCATGTGTAAGCCCAACCCCAAACACATCACCACTCCCCCCACTGCCCTGCAACAATCCCGCCGAAAGGGCCCTCGGCTCGAACTCAGGGATTGGCCGGCAGCACAGTGAGGTAGAAGACGTTGCTGCGGATCGCGCCGCTGCGGAGGGCCTTGTACTGGTAGCACCCGGGCGTCAGGGGCACGGGGATCTGGACGCTGCCGTTGGCGTCGGAGGTCTGCCCGCCCACGGTGGCCCCGCCGACGGGGTAGTCGTCGCCGCCGTTGCCGTTGGTGCCCGTGACGGTGACGGTGACGGACAGCGTCTCGAGGGCGCGGACGACCTGGTACGCCGGGCTGAGCCTGAGGAACGCGTTGGCGTTGAAGGCGTCAAAGGCCCACAGGCCCTCGGTGCCGGGGATCACCTGCTCCTGGCACCCGCCGGCCGAGGTGAAGACGCGGTCGCGCATGACGCCCCAGAACTGGTTGCTCGTCTGGGCCGAGGCGCCGATGCGCTGGATGAAGAAGTCCTGGAACTGGTTGCTGTAGGTGCCGTCAAAGTCGAAGCCCTCCTGCGCCCCGGCGGCGGCGATGTCGGTCGTCAGGGTCGCGCCGGGGGCCGGGTTGTTGTTGTTGTTGGTGCCGTCGCACAGGTGCGTGCCGCCGGACGGGGTGGTGATGTTGGCCGGGCCCGAGGTGATGCAGCCCTCGAAGAGGGTGCCCTCGTTGTTGTTGCCCTCGATGCGGAAGAGGTTGTTGGTCTGGCCGGCCGGGGCAGGAGCAGTACAAGAGATTTCGCCTCTCGTGGTGGTCGAGGGCACGGGCACGCCACAGAAGGGGCCCACTCCGTTCTCGTAGACGGTCGAGGTCGACGTAGAGGTGCAAGGCTGCTCGGTTGTAACGGTGAAGCTGGAGACAGTCTCAGTGATAGTGGCAGGGTCGGCCGTGGGCGCCGTCGAGACTTCGGTGACGGTGGTCGAGACGACATCGGTGGCTGTGGTAGAGGCGGTAGCCGTGGCCGTGGCAGAGGCCGTGGCCGTGACAGTTACTGTCGTGGTTGTCGTTGAGGGAGCGGCCGTCGCGAGGATGCATGAGCAGGCCGAAGACACCTTGGCCGAGACGTGGGCAGGCTTGCATCCCTCGGTCAGCACGGGAGGAATCTCGACTGAGCCACCATGACGCCTGCGATCCGCCGGGGCCCCGGGCCTATTGTAGTACACGACCGTGGGCAGGGCCGCGAGGGTCGTGGTAGTGACACAGACAGTGCCCACAGTCTCGGTCTGGGAGATTGTTGTCGTCTCCGTAGCTGTCACAGTAGCCGGGTCGGCTGACGGGGTGGTCGTGGTCAAGTCCGTGGCAGTCTGGACATCTGTCTCGGTGCCCGTGAGTGTCTCTGTGACGGTAGCTGTAACCGTGGCGGTAGCGACAGTCGTGGCACTTAGAGTCACGAGCCCTGGCGTGGTGCTCAGGTAGTCGTAGCAGAAGGACGACAGCGTGGGCAGGTACTCGGCTGGCAGTGATGCCTTTGCGAAGCACTTGTCAGCGGCACACGAACCGCCGCACTTGGGGTGGGCGTGGACGCCGGCGGCGACGGCCGAAAGGATCACGGCGAGCGTCTGGAACGAAAGGCCCATGGTTGGTGTCTGGGAATTAAAGAGCGTGGTCTGTGGTAAACGAGTGTGAGGCAGATGGCAGAGCAGAGCAGGGGCAATAAGGCAAGTGTGGCCTCTTGCCAGATATATTACCATTCGTACATGTTCTCTCCGGCTGGACGACGAGGCCAGATGCATAGCTGACCACACACAACACGCCAGATCTGCGGCGCAACCCGAGGTCCAGGGAGTCACGGACTCAACGGTGGATCGTCGTTGTTGCTTCTGCGGGTGCGAATCTGAGCGTGCAGCGCGCTATTGATGGTCCAGCCAGCCTCAAGACGAGCCAAGATGCCGCTTTGGGTTTGTGCCCCTGAAAGCCTTCTGTCAAAACCCCATGGCACCCATGCTCACAGAGGCCAGGCCCGCGGAGGGGCCCACGGAATCCCGGCGGGTAGACCAGGGCACCCTTGTACTCAGCTCTGACGACTTGAGCTGAGGATCCGCCTGATGAGGCACAGCCCTTAATGTTCAGGACTTTGGAAACGCCGCAAGCATAGAACTGTACGTGCCTGAGCACTGGGGATGGAGTCGAAGAGAACAGAGGATGGCTACCTTGAACGCCACGATCCCCCGGGTGCGGCGGCGCAATACTAAATCTCCGCAGCGCCAGTCAAGCCACCTCATCTCCCACAGCTCAACGGTCACTTTCTGGAGCCTGCGAGGTCGCCGAGGCGCGTCTTGTGCCTGGCGCCACGATCGGACAACCGCGCGCTAGCTCATTAGGCACAAGGCGTCGGCAGCCCGCCTCCCCGCTGCCCATCCCCGATACATGCCTAGCCTCGAGCCGTAGGGCGATGAGATCCAAAATGTGCCATCGGCTGGATGGCTCTGTTACTAATAAAGAGCGGCTAGTGCACAGCAAGCCCTGGGCAGGAGATGACGGATATCGCAATTTGATCGTCAAAAATTCCCTGGCTACTCCAGTGTTGATGTGGCTGCCACCAGCTAAATGATGGCCTGGCTGTCCACAAGAAGGCGCCCAAGCATGCGGATCAGTTTCTCCGGCTCACGCACTGATGTGCAAGCAGGCCAGTCGGAATTAGGCTTCGATGGACAAGCATAATTTCCTGGACAGGCCTTGCAGCACCCCGCATATAGCCGGAGGATTGTCCAAGTGTGAGTTCGGCCCAGTTGCCTTTATGGAGACACCCCTTTTCCTCCCGACTGCTGGCCACACCACGACTCGGGCAGTGCAAACACAAGTCCGCACCGCAGAGAGGCCTTTGCTTGAGGTCCTTTTGCGAGGCCTGCCCATTCACAACAAGTACCTGGCCCAACATCACGCCTCTTGGAACCCGAGAATGGCCACACAAAATGAAATCCCAGATTGATTGAATCAAAGTTGATGTGCACATACCCATTAGGGATGCTCACGAAGCACCTAGCTC
This sequence comes from Microdochium trichocladiopsis, assembly GCF_020744255.1. NCBI lineage: Eukaryota > Fungi > Ascomycota > Sordariomycetes > Xylariales > Microdochiaceae > Microdochium > Microdochium trichocladiopsis. Next base: position 833,379 of record NW_025763552.1, on the reverse strand, counting down.
CAGAGAGGCTTAGAGCCTTACGTATGGTTATTTTGACTGACCTGGGACTTGCACAAGTCGAGCTTAATGGGAGCTAGGCACCATGTGAACTGGCCTTCGTGGGCGTGCTTTCGTGTGAAACCAGCGAACAGTGTCGGTTTCACAACACTGCTGTGCCGTCATGATGCGTCAATGTATGATGGCTGCGCCGGCGCAACTTGCCTTTGCAGAGTGGACGCCACTCTGTCTTTCCAAGGTTCTCAGTCCAACACCTGCGCGGGCTGGTAGCATTGTGATTGCAGTGGGCCGTGATGCCACTGCATTGATCCATTGGCTGTGTGACGGTCTTTCATAGAGAATCCACGAGAAGGCAGCCTATTCTTTTGTGGACTTGACTCAAAAGCATAAACAGGGCGGTAATCAAGACTCACCAGTGCATGGAAGCGCCCATAAAGAATAGTCCTGACTGATCAACTTGCTCAAAGCGACAATAACAACTGTGAAATGCACAAGGTGTTTGCACGTCAGACAGTGACCCAGTTCCATCCGTTGTGGCCTATGATGTGTAGGCCTGAGCACAAACGCACTGTCTCGGAGTAACAATGAACCAACCAAGAGCCGTTGGTCACCACTCACGGACAGGCATCCATGGGCAGTCATTCGTGCGGTGTCAATGAGTGTTGTGAAGCATTGTTTGTCAAGGAGGCTCAACAACCATTGACTGTACTTCGCCGAGCTCATGATATAAACCTCGCCCATCCCCATGACTCTTCCCATTTCTACTCATCTCCCCAGAGGCAAACTCAACATCAACATCCCTCAGCACTTACCTGCTCTCATCATTTCCCTCTCTCCGCCACACATCTTAGCACAAACAATCCTCATTCTTCTTGAGACTCCTCACTCGCTTTCACTCCGCTCTTTCTGTTCCACCCCCGCTGTCAAAGGGCGGCGCTATGCCCTACCGACAAGTCCAATCCTTGAGACCACGCCAAGCCTCCACCTGACACCCAAGACCGCACGTCTCGTCCCAGACGTGCTGCCACAAGCCACGGTCAAGACTGGCTGGTCTCGCGCAGGCTCAGCAAGGTGTTGTCTTGCACCATTCCTCGCCAGTCAGTCCCAGCAGTTGTGACGGCATTATTACTAGCGGTACGTTTTCAACCTTGAGGCTGTCTTGCGTGGTCAATAGGATGCAGGCACTGACAGTTTATTATTCCAGCAAGACTTCATCCACACTTCACGCCTCCACCACGTCCTACACATCCATCCCCCTCTTCACACACCGAACATACTTCCCACAACCAACACATCTATTCAAAGCCCTATCGCATGCCGCAGGCATTGCCATGAGCATTATACCAAGGTTATGAGCCTGGTACAGTTATGAGCCTGGAACTGTCACTTTCGACGTTTGACCGGGGGCGCCTGAACCTCTCGTGGTCCACGGTACCAGAGACCGACTCACCCAGGCTTTGGAGGAGCATGGTGTTTCTGATGCCGCGGCTTTCCAACAGTTTACCTCGGATCATTTCGCCCCCTCGGACGAGCCCAGAAGACTGGATCTCATCCTGTCGCCGGATCTGACCACTTTGTCCAGCTTCATGGACAGCTTTGAGACCGTGTGGAATGAGAACCGCGACGAGTCGGCGCTGGACAAGCTGTTCCGTGCTTCGCCTCGTGCTTGCGAGGTCAATCTCAGCAATGCCGTAGACCTCCGCGCAGAGGGTATCACCAACCAGGAGCCTGTCCAGCCTCTGTATTGGTCGGCCAAGAGTGCGATTGCGGCCAGGGCGTACCAGTCGATCTACGCCCACAGGTACGAGATCAAGGTCGCAGAAGAGTTTGCGCGTTTTCCGTATCGCGGCTTCCTCATCCCCAAGGAAACCAAGATGGTTCGTGGTCTGCCATACCAGTACATCGTGGTCATCACGAAGTGCGAAAACCAGGACTACATTCCACGCGCGGGCACGCGCCTGAACATCACCATTGACGGCAAATGGGGACTCGAGCCACTGCCGAAGGAAATCCAGCCCGCGGAAAAGGTCAACATGCTCTTCAAGGCCATTACCAAAGCATACGCTGAGGGGCAGCGCAATGACGACATTGAAAGCCATGTCATTGAGCGTTTGCATGTACTTCTGGTCGCGGGCACGGATGATCAGAGCCCGGAGCTGCCACATTCGTCCTCCTCCAACTCAGCCTTATATGGACACGTTACGTCAGCCTTGGTCACATGCTGTTGACGAACTGCCGATGATGTATCGCACAAAACGACGCGACCGCTCTCACGACACGCGAAGACCTGCGGGATTGTTTCAGTCTCTTTCGTTTAGCTCGTCGGAGTGCCCGTGAGCTCCGGGCCAGGGCAGATCCAGACTCCATTGACGCAGAATCCCTGTATCTCAGCAACTTCGAAGTTGGCGCTGTGCTGAGGTTCATGGTCCGTGGCATGCCAGGTGTTGTTGTGGTTGACGTCGCGATCCACTCTGAGACGGAAAGGTTTCAGCCTCTCGTCCTGTCCTCCAAGGCCCTCGCACTGTTCATCTCCCGACAGGTGATAATCACATACTGGAACGATGCATCTGTAGGTGCAAGTAAAAACATGAAACACTGGGGGCTCCTCGTCCATGAGAAGCGCTACAATACTGTCATCATCTTCGACAGCTTCAGAAGCACCGCAACAGAACATCATAGCAACATTGCACGGAACTGGACCAGTGGCCTTGCCAAAATGGCATACCACACCAGGACATAGTTTTCAAGCTCGCTCCCTCGACCAGGCAGTACGACAATTGGACGTGCGGATACTTTGTCCTGGAGAATGCCCGCATGTACGCTCACGAGAGTGGCGAGTTAATATTGCACAAGTCCTACTATTACAAGGAGAAGAGCGGCGCCTCCACCCAGCCCAAATTATACGGGAGGCCCAGAGATCCAGAGGCTCAGAGGTTCAGAGGCTCAGAGGCTCAGAGGTTCAATCATCGACCCCACAGTACAACCTGTTGGCGCCTAGGAGCGCCATCAAACATATTCTCCACGACCAATGTATCTTCTCAGAGCGCTGCCGCACGCAGCAGGCAACATCATTAGCAGTGTACCAAGGTCATGAGCCCGGTACGTTCATGAGCCTGGAACTGTCACCTTTTGGCCTGTTGAACATGCGGGTGGCTACGCATATCGACGACCAGACCGCTAGATGCTAGCTCGGGACTGTAAACACCTTCAATCATCTCCACGGCAAGAACAAGTCTGTGCCCTTCCATTGGTGCGCGGAGGACACTCTCCAATACCACGGCCGTTCCGACATCCACCACGTCCAGAAGGCCTTCCCTTACTTTGGCCTCTTGCGGCAGTGCCTGGAGAGATTCTTGAAGGGAGAGGACCTCGGTGGGTTTCCTGCATCCCAGCCTAAGGTCTGGCAGTTCATTGCGCATCTCGACCACTCGCAATGCAAGGCAAGACTAAACTCGCGATGATCATCTTGGCTGTGATGCAAAAGGTTCCACTGAAGGCCTCTCCTTTGCCAATTACCGTGCAACAGTTGCCGGCCGAGACCATATAGGCAGATGTTGCCCAGCAGGTGTCTCCGGACGAACGAGGACGCCCCCACCCCCTGCGACGGATTGGGGAAAAGACTCCGACTCGAGCATGACGCCAGGTTCTTCCTCTACTTGCTGGATTGTAGCGCAACCTCTCGCGGCAAGCTTCGCACACGGATATACGACCCTATATCGAGCCTACCCAGCCGAGCGGCTTCAGGATTTGTGGGATGCTAGCGGTCTGACCAACATGGACTGCCTCTGCAGTGGTGCACCAGGAGACTTCCACGACACGCACACGCGCTACTATTTTATTACGAATGTCCGCGTTGCTCTTGTTTATGAGTCACCCGCCGTGTCGCCATGGGTGGAGCTCGGGATGTCAGTATCATGGCCTGGGAGTTGATTCTGACCGATTCCCGGTTCGCCAAGGTCCTTACACTCCACCGGCTCCAGTTCTCACACCCAGACCAGTTTGTCCCTGACCGCCAAATCTGGGCTGACGGCGTCAAGAAAGTATTTTAGGAGGCCATCGGTATGTACTGTGGCCTGGTTGGAACTCCTGTGCCAGCTGCCATATTGTCCCGTCGCTCAACTTGGGAGCCGCAGCTGCTGCTCTTTGATGAGGCATGCCGCTTCACACAGGCTCAAGCGCTCATCTTGTGGGCTGCGTTCCCTGATGCCCAAGTGAGGATGAGTGCTGGCGACCCCGCGCAGTGCAAGGCATATGCGCCAACCATCAACTCTCACCTCTCCAGAGGACCTGAGAAGAAAGATGGCTTTCTGTCACCATTCGGTCTGTATTCGCATGTTTCGGAGGTGGACAGAATGCTCGCCTCGCCAACCTTTACGATATCATACCTTGATGTGAACAGGCGCCAGTTCTTTGGTATGCATTCCTTTTCGTCGGCAACTTTCTACCACGACCGCCTTACTCAAGGTCACCAGCTCGCACCTCCGTATGCTGAGGCTTTCTGCGCATTTGAAAGTTGCCATGCCATCTCCACGACCAGGGCCGCAAGCGCGCGCGAGTCAAGCGCTTTCAGCAGCTGCCAAACTAGTTCAACCGGCCGATTATCGCAACACCAACAAGCACCGACTGCTAGTAACCAATGTGGCAGACGTCCAGAGGCCCAGAGGCCCAGAGGCCTAGCGGGCCAGGAGGTCAGAAATTCAGAGGTTCAGAGGGTCAGAGGGTCAGAGGGTCAGAGGGTCAGAGGTTCAAAGGTTCATGTACTAGATAGTCATACACACAGCTGCTTACATGTATCCCCGACGCTGATATGAGTCTCGTTTGATGTTCGCTTCTTTGCCATGTGAAGACCATTTTTGGTGTTGAAGGTCATATTGCCAAACAATTGAGGCACGGTTTCAGCACAATTTATTTATCGCGAGGTAGTGTAGTAGCAGGCTATTCTCTTAATTTGGCCCAGACATGCAGTAGATCCCGTAAAGAAGCTGACGCCTTTTTGTTTCTACAGCCTGTGTACTTAAAGGTCTTTCTGAGATAAGGCATACGCAACCAAACATGAGGCGGTGCTAAATACATGTTCGGCATCCGCCGTTACAATCTCAGGAGAGCTTGCACGCCTGACTCAGCATTCTCTACACGACAAAGACCATTTTGCTGACAGACGGTAATATCGAGGCTCAGAATAGCGAAGCCAAGGTCAACTGAGGAGCGCGCTTGTTCCAGAAATGCCTGAACTGTAGCTGGGACGCTGTGGACGATGCGCGACATTTTCACAATGCAAATGCATTTGCCCTTGGGAACATTGAGTCTATCGCAAACCGTCTCGACTACAAGAATGCCGAAACAAGTAGAGAAATAACCCACGATCCGGATCGGTGTAATTGAAAGCAGTTTTTACCCGAGCGCGCTTCGAGTCTTGCCGCCCCCGATTAGGCTATTGCTTGGAAATGTCTCCGGGCGCGATCCACCTTGCCCAATGGAGATGGGAACGCATAAGCTGAGCATGACGACGGTCGCCGCGCGGATTTGATCTGATACGCGCTGTAACAACAAGGTCAGTATGGCATGGTGTTGAGGTATAAAAGTAGATACTGTTGACCAATCCTTCATACCTACGCGGCTCTTTCGCCCGAACAGCACTCACAAAACACCCAGCTTATACCTTGCATCCTTTATTTGGAATTTAATAAGCAATCGATCGAGCGCAGAGCCCATTGCTGCATCATGCGATCATCAATCGCGCTGGCCGGTGCAGCCATTGCTGCTCTCAGCTCGGCCCTGGCGTGCGCCACGTCGACGAAGCAGTTCACCACATCCGGTGGCGTGTCGTACACTTACGAATACTCACCTGCGACAGACTACAATGGCACCAGCAAACCGACCTTCCTATTCTTCCACGGCTTCCCCTCGACACGGCGCGACTGGGCTCCTCAGCTCGCAGCACTCGAGAAGGCTGGCTTTGGCGTCCTGGCGCCTGACTTGCTGGGCTTTGGCGAGTCTGACAAGCCCGATCCCAACAACCTCTCAGCATACCGGTGGAGTGTGGTGTCAGACCACATGGCTGAGCTCCTGGACGCCGAGGGCCTCGGCCAGGTCATTGGCGTCGGCCACGACTGGGGCGCGACAGCGATGGCCCGCGCCTACAACTACCACCCAGACAGGTTCTCCAAACTCGTCTTCATGTCTGTCGGCTATGTGCACCCTACGGGGTTCATAGATATTGACGCAATCAACGCGCAGACTCTGGCGGCGACAGGTCTGGCGCAGTGCGGGTACTGGTACTTTTTCAACCACTTCACGGCTACAGATCTCATAAGCAACCATGTGAGCAGTCCAAAGACCAGACAGCGTTGATACTTGGAGCGGAAATACTAACGATTAACCACTTTGGACAGCTCGAGTCCTTCTACAGCGCGGTCTACGCAGCAAACAGCACCACGCAGAACCGCGATGTTGGCCACATCGGCGCCGCACGGGCGCGGCTCGAGGCCAACAGGACCATCCCGCTCGCGCCCTGGGACACCGAGGCCCACAAGCAAGACTGGCTCAGCCAGTTCAGCAAGCCGGGCGCCGTGGCACCCTCGCTGAACCCGTACCGCCGAGCTCTCACCGGCACTGATGTCCCAGATGACAATGCGGTCCCCGAAGTGAACAAGCTACTCAATGTGCCAGTCACCATCATCGGGGGCTCGCTGGACACCATCACCCCCGGGGCGGTGATGAGAGTCGTTACGGAGCCCTTCGCGATGCGCGGGCTCGAGGAGTATCAGCTGCAAGGCGGTCACTGGCTCGGATGGGAGAATGCCGATGAGGTCAATGCCATATTGTCGAAGGCTGGTGGAGACATCGCGCGATGAGCCTGTGGCTATGGCCTCAAGGCGGATCTCTGCCGGACACAACCAAGGTAGGCATATGAACCCGTCGCATGAAGCCTGCAGACTAAGTCCACACAAATGTAGAGCCAAGACTGGGTGACTTGATTATGCCGGTGATGCCATAAAGCCATTGTATGTTTTGAATGTCACTCCCCCGAAGCTAATCTTGCATTTATCAACGATACTCGTTCTTCTTCCCGAAGTCGGGCTCGGGAGCGGCCAGCTTCTCATCACGCGCTCGCACGTCGTCCTCGACCATTCCAATCCACCCTCAGAGTTCGGTGATCGCTTCTGTCTTGGTCAAAAGCTCGACTACCTGAGATCGTAGCTGGCCGAGCTCCGTGCGAAGTGAAGCGTTTTCGAGAAGCAGCTCCGTCATAGCTGTCGCGGACATAGCCATGCCTGTTGCGCCCAGGCTGGCCGCGAGTTCCACTGGGGGGCACATCTTCTCAGTGATGAGGTCCGCAATAATTTCTCTCGGGCCCTCTCCATATATGGTCAGCCGGACAGCCGCCTCCACCGCAACACTCGTCCTTTTCAGGTTTGCGTCGTCCATGGTCCTCAGGATCGTTAACATGCCATTATCGTTGGCCGCGTCGCCAAGAAATTCCCTTGCGAGCTCATCAATGTCAAGGACGGGGATTGCCGGAAATGCCTCGAGGCGCTTTTCCATTACGTCTTTGCTGGCAAAAGAATCCGAAAGTGTAGCCTGCTTCACAGCCGCAGTCACGTCCGGCTTTTTGGCGAGTGCCGACTCGAGCATAGTCGCGGTACGCTCGTCGAGCTCGGACAGGCCCGCCATTCTGAGCTTATGTCTTCGCAGACCGAACAAATCCAGCGTCGTCTCGACCCCTCTTGCGAATGTTGTGTCGGACAGCTGCGAAATGGCGAGCTGCTGGGCAGCGCCCTGTTCGGCTGGTGCCTCCGTTGCCGGTTCATGCTCACTCTTGTTGTCCGATGGCTTGGAGGTCGCAAGCTCAAAGCGGCGGGACCATCAGGAGCGGGCTTGGAAGCAGCAAGCTTAGATGTAGGCTGTTCGGAGGCTGCGGGCTTAGACGGAGCAGCTTTGGCAGCCGAGGGCTTGGTCGTGCCTTTGGTGGCGCCACGTTGTGCTTTTGATTGTCCGCGGGCTCCCGCTGCTGCCCGCCAGACTGTTGGAACCTTTCGCACGGCAGGATCCATCCACAGCCACAGCAGCCTAGCCTGCTGGGCAGTCGTTCGCATGCGGCCCCGGCACGTGCCCGAAGCCTTGGCTGGCGCTGCCGTGGATCATGATGGCCCAGCAGGCCTCGGGTGTGAGAACGTTGTCGAGCGCCACCGCGTTCTTCCAATTGCTTTGCTGCCCTGCCTCCAATGCCTTGCTCAGAGCTGTGTGGATTGGCTTGTAAGGCTTGATGTCGGAAGGCTGGGCGTGTATCAGGACTTTTGTGAGCTCCGCCATCACTTTATCAGCATCCAACGATGGAGGAATGCCTGTTCGCCTCAGGACTGGTTCAGCAAAGACTTACCGACAGCGTGATTTTTAGCTGCAGAGGTCCAGGGGTCAGAGGGTCAGAGGACTACATTTATACTGCTGACAGCTCGTTTCGTGGCTCGGTGCGACTCGCCGAGCAATGACAAGGGTGGTGCGGACTATGACCTTGAAGTGGGATTCTTTGCACGGAGACATCGGATCACATCGCAGGCGTAGCAGCAGCACTGGGGCTCGTTCTTGACGTGACTGTTGGCCTGCTCTTCGCCTTGTTCCGAGCTCTTCATGTCGGGCTGACCTCTCTTCTACAAAATGGCCGCAAGTCGCGTCCGCAAACACCTGCGCGTACTGAAGACCCCAGGTCAGGCGAATATGGCACGAGGTTACGCATGTGAATGAGCGTAGTCTGAAGTGCTGGCTTCATTTTATGCTCTGGCACTAGACATGACTCCACATAGACTCTCCTTATATTCAACCGAGCAATCAACTCTGTACCTCTTGACAGGCTAGAATGGCAAGCTGCTCGATGAGGCTAATGAGGCACGACCACATGTGAAACCGGGATAAGCAGGCGAATTGAGCTCAGTAGAATGATGGGGAGCTTGATGGCGACTCGGCAAGTGCCATGGCGTGATCAGAACAGTTGGGTCACTGCACTGGCAATGCGAGTCGTGTGTCGGGGATCAATTTGCTCGGTTTGACGCCAGAGGACTGATCAAAGTCCTAGAGCCTCTCATGCTGCGCTTTCTGAGATGGGCTCGACCCGACTGGCGCACCCACTGTGATCATGACAGGCATGAGAGATGTGCCGAGCTCCCGTTGCTGCCTGGATCGGAGCCAGGCAGTGTGTCCACGAGTGAAGTGAACGATACTGTGAAGTAGGTGGTGGAGCCAGGGGGACCAGGGGAAGTGGCTTGCTGACAGGCTGCCGGCTAATGTAATTGTCCGTCGGGCTTGTGGAGCCGAGGTGGCCAGTCATGATTAAAAGGACCCTTCTCGGACCTCTCTGTCCCGATAGCTCGTGGACCACGACAGTCAACCCATCTCTTGATCTCTTGATCTCTTACACTCTTTCCGCCCGCAGTTGGGGAGTCGACGGCTTCCAGCAACTTGACCATGACGGCCTCGACCGACGCCGAAGCGCCATCCGTGTGGGTGCCACCACCACCCACGGGCATCCCCGAGAACCAGCTTGACTTCTACCCCGCCCCGGAACCCAACGGCACCGGCGTCCTCGTGCTGCCTGGCGGTGGGTACTCGTTTGTGTCGACTGAACACGAGGGTTTCAAGACGACTGCCTGGCTCAACGCCCGTGGCTACGACGCCTGGATGCTCAACTACGCCACGACCACCACCTCGCCAGCCCCTCTCTACCCGAAGCCCCAGCAACAAGCCCTCGCCGCCATCGACACGATCCGCAGGCAGGGCCGCGTCTCCAAGCTCGGCATCTGGGGCTACTCGGCCGGGGGCCACCTCGCCGCCACCACCATCACGGATCCTAAGGGGGCAGCTAGTCTCGCCTTTGCCATCCTCGCCTACCCCGTCATCTCCATGGACCCGTCCATCACCCACGCAGGTTCCCGTGAGAACCTTATCGGTACCGACGCCCCGGCCGAGCTGACCGCTCAGCTTTCGGCCGAGGCCAACGTGAGCCCACAGACGCCCCGGATGTTCCTGTTCCATACGGCCAACGATTCGGTCGTCCCGGTCGACAACGCCATGCTCATGGCCGCCGCGTTGGCCAGGAACAAGGTCCCCTTCCACCTGCTCGTGCTGCCGGACGGCAATCACGGCCTGTCCATTCCCGAGGAGAAGGACGACCCGGCGAGGACCTGGACGACCGAGCTGGACCGCTGGTTGAAGTATTCGGTCTGAACAGGTTCCGAATGAGAGAGTTGCGGACTGCCCACACAGGAGCAAGCCGTGGCCATTGTGAATGACGCTCTTGCGACTTCTATTAGTAGAGATGTAGACCAATAAACGTCACATGGACTTATCTACAGCCAAGCTATTGGAATTCTGGACCTCTAGACCTCTGGACCTCTGGATCTCTGATGCCTTCTTCGCAACTTGAGTCTTCATGACGTGCCTTGTCGAAGGGCTTGGAGCATCTCAAAACAGACATCCGTAGGGACCATCCCAACACACTCACATCACTGCGTATGTGCATGCAGCATCTCACCAGCAAACGAGACGCCCGGACTATGATGTTGGATATTGCGTATTAACTGCTGACCCACAGCGAAATCTCTCAGTCCGTCTTGCCCGGGGCCTTGCTCCCCATCGCCACCTCCTTCTTCCCTTTCGCGCCTGTGCCATGGATCCAGTCCATCAACCCGATGCCCCCAAAGTTGACCGAGAACACCTCATGATGCAAGTCGTGGCCCCTCGCCACCCCGCCGAGGAAGTCATAGCCGCTGTGCACCGTCACCGTCTCGAGCAGCATGACCGCCAGAAACGCCCACACTGTCAGCACGTGCGCGTGCAGCAGCAGCGGCGGCACCGCGATGGGCAGGGTATTGGCGAGGACGTGCTCGAGCGGGTGAGCGTACTGCGCGGCGAGGCCCACGGGCGCGGTGAACCTGTGGTGCGTCTTGTGGATGGACTTGTAGAGCTGCTTGGTGTGCAGGACGCGGTGGGCGTAGTAGAAGAGGACCTCGCGCAGGAGAATCGAGAAGGTCATGTCCCGCGCGAGCTCGGCTAGCGAAGGCGGAGTGGCGGTCACGCGGTAGCCGCCTTCTTTCTTGCCCGACAGGATGGAGCTGGACGCGATGAGGAGCGAGAGCAGGATGCTGATGAGCTGGTTGCGCAGCACGACGCGCAGGCACTGTCTGATGTCGCCTGCCGTGGGCTGTCGCGGGGCCGGCTGGATCTTGTGCCGCGCCGAAAAGGCCGGGGCAATGTGGTCGAGCGCGAGGTATGCGAACGACGGGAGCCAGAAGAAGAATACCTGGACGAGGACCGTGCCGGCAAACTCGACCAGGTGCGGGTTGTACTTGTGCACCAGCCTGGCCCAGGTTTCGGTGAGCGTGTCGATGGCCATGGCTCGAGTATGACTAGGAGCTCTTCGTGGAGTCTCGGTCCTGTGGATGAAGAGTGTCCGTGCAACCTGCCTGTAATGTTCTGTGTTGAGTTCAGTACGTTGGACAGATCAGCTGAGACAATGAATTTTTGAGCAGGCCAAACGCGACTAGCCGAGCCGAGGCTTTCAGCTCGACTGCCTCTCTCTGCCATAGCTACTGCTAACGGATGAATGTCTCACGTGGAAACTTCCGAGGCTCCCCGCACTCGAGTCGAGCTAGTCGGCGCTAAGCGAAGGTAGTCGTTCAGCTGTGCTGCTCCTGCGGCGTGTTGTTGAAACAGCTGGCGGAGCGGGTCCCGTCCTGTCACTAGGAAGATCAGGTTGCCGCCAATCTTCGCCGACCTTCGCGTTGCGAATGCCATGCCTTGAACAAACGCCAAGTTTCGGGTGCAAGCCTTCTTCGGCCGTATCTACATGGCTTGGCTGTGGCAACAGCTGCCGCACATGTACAACTTCAAACGTAGATGCTGGAGACCATGGCTTTAAGGACAACTGGTTGCCTGGCGAGTTTTGTGATTGACAGTGTCCATCATCAATACCTGGTCCTGCAAGCCATCCACTCCTTGGTATTTCTCAGGTATCAATTGTGGTGGCTACACGATGGGGTTCTGACCCGCCGTTGGAGTCAGAACTAGCTATTGTCCGGCCACGAGGTGAGCAAGTTCAGCATTGATCTCCGTGAGCCTTTGCTGATCCCTTTTGAGTAATCTCCCCCCTCTTTTGACCATCTTGCTCTCTAGCTCTGCCTTTTCAGCACACAGCTGACCTTTATAGAGCTGCCAATAATCTGTGGCTTCCCGGCTCGCCGCATCTCCCTCTGGCTCTTCAGCTTCTTGCGCTTTCCTGCTCCGCACCTCCCTTTCTCTCATGCAATCAATAACAGTGCGGAGAAGCATCTCAGTGATTGAGACAGTCTGATCGGTATGATCAGCAGTCAAAATGTTCGATGCCAGGATCGCTTCGACGTCCGAGTAAGCGGCATCCAGCAGTTTCTTCATGTAGCCACGCAGCCAGGTATCACCCGCATCGTGGAATGGAAAGACCTTCTTAACGAGGGCAAGGGCATCGAGAGGTTTGATATGTGCAGTCCGGCTCTTGATATCCTCCTCCGCCGACTTCTGGAGTGCGTCAAGCTGGAACTTGCGCGCGGCTGCATACACCTCGAGGCTGCTGTGGAGGGCATCGTCGTTGTGGCTTGCAGGCATGCCGGCGTCATTGACCGAGGTGAGAATCTCGTAGGTGCCATTGTAAAGGTAATTGACAATGGTATGGCCAGCCGCGCCAGATACATCATGCATATCCACTTCGTTGTGCGTGGAAACCAAAGCATGAAGTTTGGGGAATCTTTTGACCAAAAAGCTGTGTACGTGAAGCACTTGATCTGTAAAGCGAATAGTGATGATGTCTGCGTAAGGCCTAGAGCTCATGTTAGACCATGAATCGCTGGTAATTGCTTGGGTTGGAACTCCTACGACGTGTGCTTGGCGGGGGAAGCTGCACCGTCTGTCGAAGAAGCGGGCGTAGGCGCAGCACTGGACCCCTGATCCATGGGAATCTCGATCATATTTACTGGTTTCGGCGTCTGCGGGAATCCTGGAAGGACGATAGGGGATAGTCTGTGACGAGGAAGCGAGATGAACGAAGGCGAAGAGAAGGAAGGCCAGCACATCACAACTAGGGTCGCAACCGGCTTATATAGGAAGGCAAGTCATGCAAGCAACGCGGAATGGTATTTCGATATCATTTCTTGGAAGCCGGCCAACACAAAAGAGCTTGGTCCCTCGACAAGATATGCCCACATGCAAGTTTGGGTTTGCGCTGAATACTCTGTCTTTCCTTTGAAGTTTATCTCAAATCATGTTCGAACACTAAGGCCGCAAGGCTAGCAGCCATGCTAACTGTTCTGTGCGAACGAAAGCACTATAGGAGCAGACAGGAGGTCTGCCTATGAATCATTTGCTGATTGCATCGATCTCCTTATCACTCTAGCTCCTTACTCGAGCTGACGCTCCTGGATCTTCAATGGAGGCCCATGAAGATCACGGTGCGGGCAGGCCTACGAGGTTTACACTGTACAGAGTCTAAGCAAGGGCTGAAGGAGAAATTGGCACTAAATTGTGCGGGGGTGTCTCAGGAACAAAGTATCGAGTATTATCTACATAGCATGGCCAGCCATGCATTGGGTCAGATGGATAGCTCAAGTATCACAGAAATCTATCAGTTCAGAGCCCTCTCGCGATCGACGAAGGCGTTCCAGATATCTAACCCTCGAAAAGCCAACACGGCTAGCCTGGCCTGGCTAGGCTGCGCTTGATCACGGCGAGGCATGATGTCAACAACGGCTAAGTAGCTGTTCTGCATCCACTAAGTGAGGCCTGAAAAAAGGAAACTCTGTTGAAGATGCGCATTTCATGCCGTTATTGCTGAGTACGCAATAAGGGACAGCAGAGAAGTTGTAGTAGCAAACCACCAGCTTTATCAAGACTATCGAAGCAGAGATATATGGTGGCGAGAAAGGGTTAGGCCACCAAACGGATGGAGTGGCTAGTCTGCAATTGCTGATACTTGCTTCGGACTTCCGGTTGATCAAACGGATAATCATTACACGCGCTAAAACGGGCTATAATGCAGTGCAAGATGGTCGTTTGAACCAATCTTGGCACCTCAGCCGCTGCCTTGCTCAAGATCTGCAGAAAAAGGTGCATCGTGATGATGGTCAAGATGGCAGGCACCGGTCTACGGATCAATTGGCTAGATGTGCCCTCCAGTTCCGATGTGCATAATGAGCCGGCATCAGCTGATTGCTTTCTGACAGCAGGTTGGTGATATCCCTGCTTGATGCCTGGCTGAGCTCTAGGGAGAATCCGAAGGAGGTCTCGTGGGCAGCATTACAAGCCTCGAGGAGGAGGCGACTCTCATTGGATGGGATGGCAGCTCACACATCACTCATAGCAAAATGACGCCTGGAACGAGTTTCACAGGAAATCGTGCGAGCGAAAAATCTGGGCAGGCGGGAGTAGATTGAAAAATCGAAAGAGGAAAGTCAGCTCCGATTATTCAGCCGTGTTGTGCCACTATCGAGGCCATACCGAGGTGCGGGCAACGCCGATTGGCTGTAGGGAGTAATCCAGTGCTTCACCTGACTTGGTCTGACCAAAAGAGCAACAACCAAGAAGAGCAGGCGGTCCTAGGGATTTATCCACATCCCCTCTATTGGCTGGCTAAACTCGAGCTATTCACCACACGCCGCTTGCCAGCTGTGCCGTAGTCATGATCAGGCTTGCAGACACTCCGACTCACCGCCGGACAGTGCTTGGTTGACGTATCAGGATGACGACTATTCGCCAGTCGCGAGGCTCTCTCAGACATTGTCGCATGATCACACACGGTGTGCTGCTTCGCTCTCGCCGATGTCGCTTATCGGCAGGACGGTACCGAGACGATGGGCTACGACGGGGCTTGGCTGCTCCCCCGCATCTTCCCCACGATGCCTGCTTTTGCCACTAGAGTTTGGCACTAGCGTGGGCGGGCCTTGGGCGTATATAAATAAGACGGAGCGACGACCAGAGGACAGGCTGATGATGGAGTCTTGCAAGACGAGCAACCAGCAGCGGCGCTTTCTGAGCAGAAGGAAACAATATATATCCCTTTTCTGCAGCTTGATAACCTCTTTGAACCTTCACAATGGCGACAACAACCACCTTGCCCACAATGGAGGAACTTTTGGCCCACCAGAAATTCAAGACTCTCACACCAGACCAGGTTGCCAGCTTCATGAAGCACGGCTTCTTGCGGATCCCCGGCGCGATCCCGTCCGACAAGTGCGACTGGTGGGCGCGCGACGTATGGACACGCCTCGGTGTTGACCCCAACGACAAGGCAACCTGGGGCGACAAGGATCGCGTACACATGGCCAAGCACAACTATATTGCCGCTGACGAGATCGCTCCCACGGCCTGGGCCGGTATATGCGAGCTTTTAGGCGGCGAAGACCGCATTGCGGAAGAGGGAAAATATTGGGTCGACAGCTTCATCGTCAATTTGGGGACTGAGGCCGGCGAGGGGAAACCATTTGAGCCACGGGAACTAAATAACTGGCATGTGGACGGGGACTTCTATCAGCATTTCCTGGATTCACCGGAGCAGGCGTTGCTGGTGATCCCGTGCTGGAGTGATGTCGTTGAAGGTGGCGGCGCAACCGTGATTTGCACCGAGGGCCCGAAGCGGATTGGGCAGTTGCTAGTGAGTTGTCCCCAGCTCCTTCCCGCCTCTTACAAGCTCCAATTCCATGCTCTTGCCTTGATTTGAGGTTATGGAATCAGAACTTGGCTGACCTTGACCCTTTCCTCCCGTGTCAAGTTCGACAACCCCCAAGGCCTCAATCCGGCCATGCAGTCCCGTGATACCCCTGCTGTCAAGTCGTCGTACCTCGGCGAGCAGAGCCCATACAAGAAGGCCGTCCGCCAGTCTGCCGACGACAGCTTCTTTGAGATGACGGGCAATAAGGGCGATGTCATCCTGATGCACCCCTTGACCCTGCACAGCGCGAGCAACAATGCCAAGCGCGCGATCCGTAAGTCTTGCCCTCGCACATTTCTCGCCGCCCTTCCTTCCCCTCTCTCTCCACATATGTGTTCTATTGCCTAAGCCCACGTGTTCAGTACTGACAATCTCCCTTATGCGCAGGCATCATCACCAATCCTCCCGTCTCCCTCCGTGAACCATTCCAGTTTGACCGCGAGGACCCGACCCAGTACAGCCTCGTCGAGCTCAAGACGATGCAGGACCTCGGGGGGCCCGCGAAGCTCAAGGGCTGGAAGATTACGGGCCCTCGGGAGTTCGTTGTGCCCGACCGCCTCAAACTGCAGAACGAGCAGCTCAAGCACGAGAACGCGCGCCTCGAAGCCCTGGGCCGCCAGACTGCAGCAATGAGCCAGATGCCGAGGATGATGCTCGGTGAGCAGCGGCCGCAGCAGAACGCTGCTGTTGTTGGTTAGACTGCCGACGAAAGGCGGCGGGGGGTGGTTGAATTCAAGAGCTCGGGATTCGTAGTAGTGGTATTTGGAGACGGGCACGATACGGTTCTCAACCACTGGCAAAGACAAACCAGTCTCGTTGCGAGCATCCGTCAATCACACGCAGACGGTGGAACACGACTTATACAGCAGAGCAAACCTGTACTCGGATTGTCTTATCATCACAATAATGTCGAATACGTAACAGAATATTCCAAAGCACTTTGCGAACCTCTGTAACCGCTGGAAAAGTATGAATGCCGGGTCTCAATGTGCATTGATGTCGTCGATATGGTCTGTCTGCCAGCTACGACGGTGTTTGTGGTCAGTCATTCTGAAGCATGCTTCCACCAAGTACCCCGGCAGGCAAAACCCTCTCATATCGAAGAATGGCCGCGTCATCTTTCGTTTGCAATGTTGGTCTACCGATCCTCCCTGCAAACGATTGATGTGTCAACAGCAGACGCAGTACATCCCACAACAGTAATACAACAAAATCCTGTCACAGTCAGCGAGAAACTTGCCCCTGCATATAAGCTCATGCTTAAAGCCATCCCAGACCCCAACTCGTCCAGGGGCTTGTCCAGATCTACACGCGCCGACCAATAGGCGCGGACCTGCGCCATCAGCCGAGAGAGCTCTGGCTGGATAGAGAGTGCAGCCCGTCCTGCCAGACGAACTACTATGGTATGCATGGTCGCGCTTGACAGCAGCTACCGTACTTCGCTGTTATTAGGGCACCCCTGGCTGGTTCCGGCCGGATCAGTCGGCCCACGGCCGACGCGTGTTTCGATGCATCGCGGGACCGGGCTAGCGTTAGGGTGTCACATCAATCACGCCGTGGCGTTCTTCTGCTGCTCACGACAGCAGCAATGTATGCGGCAGCTTCGATAATCTGCACGTCATTGGCATGGTGAGGAAATGTCAGGACAGATTTCCCATGCACTGGGGGGCCATGTGCTCAGCTGCTTTGTGCCGCTCGTCTGTGAAGCACTGGAGCGCGGGTTTTTGCGTCGCTCCATTCCTGCCCGGACGAGATTACGACGCGTGGAACAAGCGGCTGTCAGTCCATCGGCGCGCGTAGGGCTGAACTACAAGTTGGGGGTGCCTGAACGGACCTGGCAATGGATCGATCCGTACTAGGACAAATGGCTTATAATGAGGACGTAGATCGTGAGACAGGGCACACGTCAGCATTTCCCGCATGAGGACAAGGATGTGACGGCAGCTCGGCAGGAATGTGCTTTGCTGTCAGGAGTGGTGGGTGCTGTCACTAAATTAATTAGTGCCTGGTGGTGGTGATGTTCAGGTACAGTGAGCAGACAACAGCCAGGGGCCGGCCGGCGCGGGGACGCGCAAGCCCACGTCCCACCCAAGCTCGGCGAATGAGAATGCGCCTGGCGTGTGTTTGTGCATTGCAGGGAAAGCTTAACTTGGATTCTGCTGTGGGGATCTTCACTGCCTGCTGACAGCCCAGGCAGGCCCGGTCCCATAGGGCGAAGATACGCAGCGCGGTTCCTGCCAAGGCGGCTCTGCCTCTGCGACTCGTAAACTCTGCTAATCATCCAGCACGGCATCTGGGGCGGTGCCTTGACGTCCAAGACTGCCCAGAGAAGCAACACGAGCGAGTGTGCATGCGAAAGAGGATCTGCCGGCGCCACGTGCATGACCGTGTTCTGCAACACGTGCAAATCTGGCCGAGCCGGCCTGGCCTGTGATCCCTTCCAGCCGTGTGCGTGTGGCCTGACAGACTGACTAACACGGGAGAGCGCAGGCCAGCTTGCCCCTGCCTGCCTGGCCAGTTCCTGAGCGACTGGCGGCTCTCGTATTGCGCTGGGACCAAGTCCAAGTGCTAAGCTTTTTGGGCTTGCTTCTCCACGCTTTGTTAAAGGCTGGTGCGCGTGCTGTGAGCTGGGTGGATCAGATCAGGGGGGGCCATCCTCTGCGTCCTCTCCAGCTGACAAGCTGGGCTGGCTCGCTAAGTTGGCTGGCGTGCGTACGCGTCACACCATTCAATTGTCTCGCTCGCGGCTGTGGAATGGGCTTGACTGATGAATGACAGACTAACCAGTAGGTCACCGCAGGCGCAAATTCAATCAATGCAACGTCAGATCCCCGGCTCATAAATTTGGAGGCTCTCTCTCATGCGCGCCAGGGCCGGCGATTGGGCCGGCGATGGGCATGATCAGAGTTTAGCGGGCGGCACAGGACAGCGACAGCTACGAAGCAGGGGGGCCAGGAATAGAGACTGCAGCACAGCACAGCACAGCCTGTCATGCCATTTGGGGCAGTGACGAGTGACCTCTCCCATGTGTGTGCGTGTGTGCATTAGCCAGAATTGGGGGCCATGATGCCATGCGGGATATCATCAGCCACGAGCTGCTAATACTTACTAAGAGGATCGCATTCTCTGGCCGCAGCACCTAGTAAAGCACGCACCAGGCGGCTTGGCCAGTGACCTCTGCTACAAAGGGCCATCGGTCTGGAGCCGCGGCAAGACCAACTACATTAGCAACGGGCAAGCCCCCGAAGCCGTGCGGAGGCGGACAGGTGCCAAGAGGCGACCGACCGGGCCAGCCCCAAGCCACCACCCTTGCACGTGCTGGAACCGTCTGGGTGGAGGGGTGTGACCTTTTGGACCTGAGACGGTTTTTTGTCTCTCCCGCCCGGCTGGACCGTAAATAGTATATGATCTTGGTGTGTGCCGCCCACCACACCTTGTTGACCTTATTTCCTCTCTTCCGGGTTGCTTTGTTCTTCATTTATTTCATCGTTGGGACGCCATCTTTTCTTATTGGCAACGTTGCTGTCCCTCACCTACGCCGTCGAGCACATTTAGCTGGACCGTCGCGACACCACCTTATACGCAAAACTCGATACATATTCATCCGGTCTTTGTATACCACCAGCACAATGAACCGCCGCCAGCTTTCCTTTGCCGTTGCATCGGTCCTCTCGTTCTGCTTCCTGCTTCTGTCGATCCACACGTGGTCAGCCCTTGGCGGAGGCTTCGTCGATCTACGTAAGAACACCCCCGCCCAGCAGCTATATCCCTCGCAATGCGCTCTCTTCCTCTCTCTCTTTCCTCAATGAGCCGTACAAGCTAACACGTCCCCATCTCGATCCACACAGCAACCATGATCTCGCAAGTAACCGCCCCGCGGCCGCCAAAGGTGCACCTGCAGCACTTCCCCAAGAAGATCTGGGACGCCTGGGTGTCCGAGTCGCAGGTGCACTCGATCATCCGGTCTGTCGAGGAGCGCGAGACCATGGACGAGTTCCTGCGGTCCACCATGGAGAACGATCCCTGAAGGAAAAAAGATAACGAAGAATGGAGGAGCGGAAAACTCCGCGTCTCGTCCGTCCGTCCGTCCGCCCATCCGCGAAAAATAGCGTTGGTGGAGCCAGCCAGCCCAGGCCCGCGGTTTGATGTTTCAACGCACACACCCACAGGAAACCCGGACTGAAACACTACTCGATCAGACCGGGTCCCGCGCTGGTATCGGGGCCGGGATGCTCGAAACACATACGAGAAAAGAAAGGCCGAGCAGCGAACCAGCAGGCACGCGCATCACCACCGACTGCAGAGCCAGCCCAGCCCAAGCGCACCCGACTGGGATTGTCAAACGTGCCGCCCGACGACGCTGCCTCTTCACGGTGATGCCGTGGATGGTCGGATGATCCTCTCCGAGAGAGGAGCGCGGCTAGATCCGCATACGTCTACAAGATTGTTCCTCAACAAGAGCGCACGAACTGCACGCGCGCAGGGAAAGCGAGCTTCCATTACGGGCGGATTGATCTTGGTGCAATCGACTTCGACGACGCCCAAATGCTATGGAGCTCTGGGTCTTTTGTTAGGCCCGCCGTCTCTCCGTCAACCGACGACCAGTCCTCACAATCACAGTCTGGCGCAATCCGTTGCATTTTCGATGCGATGTCGACGGTATCACCACCATCACCGGCGAGGACACTGTCAGGTCGGAACCTTGCATGCTGGGCGGCATCAGGCCCCGAGACTCTGACGAGACAGCCCGACAAAATGCGAGGGACTTTGCGCAGCCACACGCCAATAACAGCTCATCCTGGTGCGCAAGGCGCAGTACGCATCCTACAAGAATTGAATTACGCCTACTTGGTCAACTTAGAAGGGCGAGGCCTGTCTCATTGTGGCGCAGTGCCATGGAACGGGCTGATCGGGAATCCCGGAGTAAAGATTACCTCTACTTCGCTGCGGCTGAGAGAACTTATATTTCTTGTATAGCACGGTCGAACAATGAAAAGAACACGTCTGTCAATGCTACTAGTTCGTGGTCGCATCATCGTTGTGATATGAAGAGCCTGTGTATTTCTGCGACGCTTCCACTTGTCGAGAGTTTCTGCGCCGAGAGTCTCCTACTGGGGAGAATCCGCACCCAATCTTTCACTAATATTCAACTTCCCCAGGCATGCCGGCTCTGCCTGCCCGACAACTCGACCGGGGAGTGCTGCGTCTCGAGCTCCGACGGTGTCCAGTTTGAGTGTCCCTGCTGATACTGCGGATACTGCTGCTGCACCTGGGCGGGCCCTTTCTCGCTCCAGCCGTCCTTCGGCTGCTGCGGTCCTTCCATCATCCTGGCGACCACCGGGTTGTTCTCCCCGCTGCGCCGGCTCTTGAAGAACATCCACCCGGCCGCAGCGCTCACCAGCAGCAGGGGGATCCCCAGCCCGAGTCCCAACCCTAGAGCCAGTGGGCTTGGCCCCGAGCTGGCATCCCCACCGCCACCCGGGCCATACTGCGCCGCCGCACTACCCGCAGGCACAGTCTGTGTCACGGTCACGGTCTTCTCCGCGGCCGTCACCGTCGTCGTCGCCGTCGCCGCGCCGGCGGGGCCAGAGGAGGTGACGGCCCTGGCTCCTGGCCGGAAGATCTCGGTGGCGACGGGGATCGTGATGTCGTCGTTGCCGGACTGGCCCGAGGCGGTGCCGTTGCCGCCGCAGCACCCGACACCGCAGCACCAGTGGTCTGCGGGCTCGTCGAAGCCGCGCCAGCAGTAGTCCATGTAGTACAGGCCGTCGGAGGGGTTACCGATAGCTAAACAGGGGCGCCGTGTCAGCGAGGTGGGACTTTTGGCAGAAAAGTCATGGGGATATATATAACATCTTTCGGTCTTGGCGGGAGAGCGGGTACAATAAGGGCGTGTTTTGAGCCCGGACGAAACACCCTCTCTCTCTGCCCGATTCTCTCTCGTCGCAAATTGGCGAATGGGGCAACACGTTTCGAACCCAAAGGAGGGGGAGAGAAAATACAGAAAGACTCACGGCAGTAGAAGGTACACGGCGGCCCCCATTTCTTGTCGGTGCAGCCCTGCTGCGTGTACGCCTGGTTGCCGCCCGCGTTGAGGCACAGGCCGTTGGACATGCAAAAGTCGCTCGACGAGCAGCAGCTGCTGGTGGGCTGGTCTGGGTTGCACGCCACCCAGCTCTCGCGAAGCTTGCCGCCGCGGTCGTAGCACGCTGCCGTCGCGAGCGTGGGGAGGATCGCCATCGCCGTCGCCGTGGCGAGCAGCCATGCTGATGATGTGCTGGGTCGCCTAGAGAGCAGGTCTGTTGTGAGGCGCGGCATGGCGGTTCTTTGGATCGTGATATTACCGCAAGGCTCTGTTTTGTGTGTGTCTGCTCAGAGCAAGTTCGAGGACGAGGAGAGAGAGATGTGGCAGTCTATGGACGTGAGAGATGAATTGCACCCGAGCCAGAAGACGGAGCATCGCCGGGGATCTATGCCGCCGTGCTCGTTGTTGGTTGTTGGTTGTTGGTTGTGCGCATCCTGCAGCGCCAAGCAGGGGGCGGCGCCAACACTGCCCAGCCAGGACCGCCCGTTAAGCGCCCTCCCGTGCCAGGTGGAGGCCATGCTTCCACAATTGACAGGCCGCTTGTTGGCGCGCCGGTGGTGCATATCGGCTGTACAGTAATAAACGCCCATCTCGCGATAATGAACAAGATGGCACCGATATCGCTCGTCTGCGGCGGCAGTCGGGTGTGCAACGTCGCCGTCCACTTTTGCAGTTCACGGACTTGCGCCAGGTTCCACTTTCGCTGCTGGGCCTTGGCGTCGACGGGCACGGCCTGGGAAAAGATCAGACCACGATCGCAAAGCTTGTCCGTGATGCCAAGTTCGTGTTCCCACTGTATAGCCAACGGACGACCGGCGCACGTTGGCAAAGCCTCCATCCTTCGACATGCTGCCGAGAGACTCGCCGCTTCTGTCTGAGGTTGTCTTGTCACATACAGGGGTCGCTGAGGCGAAACAAACGTGACACTCTGTATGGTGGAGCCCAAGGTGTGCTCTAAAAACATGGTTGAGTTGAACCCCTGCTGTCACAAGCCCGCCCACCTTGGAGGTGACGTCAGTTTTGAGCTCCAGAGAATAACGTAATCCACGGGTAAGCGGGTCACACGGGTGAACGGGTCACCTTCCAGTAACTCGTACGACAATATATAAGACAATTTAACCACAACGCCTTAAATCAATTCAAACTATTCAGAATCCTCTTCTTCAGAGGCAGATACAACTTTCTGACACGTACGAGCATTATGACCGGGCTCGCCGCAGACGCCACATCGTCGCGCGCGCGTTTCGGGCCTCCTCGTACGACCACTATTCTGACTCGTTTCCGCTATTAACTGCTGCGTCGCATCGATTTGAGCCTTCAAATCCTTTGCCTGATCAATCGTGAGGGACCCTCCTTTCTGTAGCTGCTTTCTTTTCGTACGACGACGGCGGCTGAGGCGGTCATTTGCATCTCGAAGTTCGGCGAGCTCTTGGCGCATAAGGTCCTGCTCGTGTACCATCATTATAACTCCTTTTCTCAGCTGCCGTAGGCTCTCAACAATGGACGACGGTGAGCTATTCTGGTGTCGTACGATGCGATTTTCAATATACTTCGTCTGAGATTCGGTCTCAATTAGGTTGTTCGGCGTCTTTGAAACCCATGGGGGTGGTAGTCCAGCAGAGGAACCTGGTGGTGTCGGCGTATGAAACTTCATATCTAGCTGCGAAATCACATAATTCGGGTCGTACGGTACTAGGCCTGTCGCTCTGAAGCCTGCCTGGATGTTTGATTTGGTCATTGCAGCGTCGTACGCCTTATAAAAGGCTGGGAGGAAGTCCTCCTTTGAAACGTGGGTTACGTGCGCCCGCATTAGACCTTCGATTTCTTTACCGTACGCCCGTTTCAGAGGTCCAAAACACCCAACATCGAGAGGCTGGAGCTTATGCGACGAATGAGCAGGCATACAGAGCGTGACAATATTCTGTTCCTTGCAGTAGAGCTCGAAATCGACGGAATGGTGGCTCTCGTGGCCGTCGAGGATAAGGAGGCGGTGGGTACCCTTCGTACGACTCTTTGTATGGAAATCAAAGTGTTTTACCCATTCTAGGCCTCTCTCGTTCGTCGTCCAACCGTTTTCTGAAAGCGCGATTACCCAGTCGGCCGGTAGAGGGCTATTCGCGGTCCAGGAGTCGAGGTGGACCTTCCCGGCGAAGATAATGTAGGGCGGGATTGAATAGCCGTACGACGCGATACCCTGGATTACTGTAACCCATTCCTGATTGCCTTGTTGTACGGCTCTTGGCCTCCCGCGTCGATCGGAGGTCGTAACGACAGTTTCGGCGGAGATCTTGCCCATCGCGAAGCCCGTTTCGTCGAAGTTATAGATATCGTCATCGTGGATCCCGTATTTCGCGATTATGTTTCGTACGAGCTCAAACCACGCGCGATACGCGTCCGGATCCTCGCAAAGGACCCTCTGGTAATCGATTCTTCGATTAAAACGCGTACGGAGCTCAGGTCGTCGTCGTACGAAGGTTGAGGCCCAGTTCGTTCCAACGCGTGGCGCGTCGCGTACGCGGAGGAGTCGATCCGCCATTTCTCGAACACCACTTAACCGCGGTGGAAACGAACGCGAATCTAGGTCGAGTACGTATCGTACGATACTCTCCTCTTCGTATGAGCTTAATTTCTGGCAGGGTGGTCGGGTGTCGTGTTTCGCAGCTCGGCCGTGGTATCGTTGCTGGAGTGTCGTACGAGATACATTATAGATCTGCGCAGCCTTTCGTACGCTTAATTTTGGGTCGGATTGGAGCGCATTTAACGCTAGAACCAAATCACTTTCAATTGATTGTCGTCCCATGATTGGAGGTGGAGAAAAAGGAGAAGGAAGTGAACCTCAATTAAATTGCAGTAAAGTGACCCGTTCACCCGTGTGACCCGCTCACCCGTGGATTACGTTATCTGCAAGAGTGGCTACATCTTTCACGATAAGAGTGATACTACTGAAGGCATGTTGGCCTGGACTCAGGAAAAGACGATCTGCTAGGTCTAGGTACTGAAGTTCAAGGTCATGTTGGCTTGATCAGGAGAACGGGACTGGAGCCTTTGTGCACAACTCGACGACGTCGTGACACACGAGACCACATGGGCTAGTCATTTTTCAATATTCAATCAAGTGCTCCAGATTTTCTTCTCAATTTGTCTCGGTCCAGCAAACCAGATCGTGGCTGAAGCACAGGAGAAAGTCAGTGTCGCTTGAGGTCTGGCCGGGCGTGCATTGCGATGATTGGTTTTCAGAATGGCAAACCTGGTCAAGACAACTCTGAGCCCTTTGTAAACTCGTATACTGTCCACGCGAAGCCAGGCTGCACAGCTTGTTCTCTCGTTGTATTCAAAATGACAATCAAGTCAATGTCTTGGTTGACTGGCTGCTCGTGTGGCTCGCAAGAACCGACGGCAGGAGCGGCCTGGATGCTCCTTCCTGCCTGACCCGACACGACGACACGAGAATGGGTGTCGTCCAGGCAGCGAAGCAGCGCGCGTCTCTGGCTCTCTTTGTTGACACTTCACGACCATCCTCGCATCAGTCGCATCCATCATCTCAGCACCCACGCTCGCTGCTCTCGACACGCGTCTATCATCATCATCCTCGTCACGTTATTGCTCAGCATCAACACTCCCTCACCATATCACCTTGCACTCCCCTATTCCCATCATCCTTCAGTCCTCCTCCTCCAGACAGACACAGCAGTATCACCCACTGTCATCACCACGCCATCGCCAACCATCGATCACCATCTGCATCGCGTCTCCCCCATCATGCCGTCTCCGGCGCAGGCGTTCCCCTAGGAGGTGTTTGCCCTTATCGTCCAGCACCTCGACCTTTGCGATGCCGCCGCCTTCTGTGCCATCGACCGCCTCCACCGCAGCCTCTCCCCCGTCCTCGTCCACCGGCCCCTTGTCGACAAGCTTCCACACCTCCTCACCTGGGCCTGCCATGTCGGCCGCACCTCGATGGTCAAGGCCCTCCTCACCGCTGGCGCAGACCCCAACGTCTGCTTCCGCCGCTGGACCGTCATCGACAGAGACTTTCAGTCCCCCACGGGCATGCTTGACACCCTCTACCACCACCACGCCTGGCTCCGATTCCATACGCACCCACCACCAGACAATCGCCCGAGGCCGCTCTTGGCCGCAGCGAGGGCAGCCGATTTTGCTGCCGGTCAAGTCGCCGACGGCTTGCTTGCACGGGCGCCGGCCCTGCGCAAGACCGTCGCCAAGTACTACACAGCCATGTACGAGCGCAACTATCTCGGAAAGGACCACGAGAGCTCGTGCCTGAGCCAGTACCCGTTCGACCCGATGTTCTGGGATGCTCGAGGCTGTCTGGAGAAACACGACTGGTGGTTCCCTCTGCACGCCGCCGCCGTGGCAGGACACGACGATATTGTCCAGCTGCTCCTCGAGCACGGAGCGCACATCAACGCCCCCTCCTCGGGCTGTTGCGACTGCAGCCACACATGCTCGCCTGTCGCCTCCCAGTCAGCAGAAATTGCCGCCCGAGTCTTCTGGTCGCCGCTGCACCTGGCCATGTGCGGCGGCCACGACTCGACTGCCCAGCTGCTGCTCTCCATGGGCGCATCTCTCTGTGTCGACCGGAGTCAGACGACACCCACAGCTCTCTTCTCGGCCGCCCGTCACGGCTGCGTGGGCGCCACAACACAGCTACTTGCCACCGAGGGCATCTACGCCCACGCCAGGGACCAGTACGGTCTGCCGCCACTGTTCCACTGCCTGGTCGGCTCTCAGCAGTCTCGCAGCCCAGACGCCTATGAGAAGATCGCTCGTCTTCTGCTCGAGCACTGTGCTGACCCGAACGTGGACCTCGGCGATGGTTGCACCTTGCTTCACGCAGCCTGCTACTATGGCTGGACCGGCAGAGTCCAAGAGATGCTCATGCCGCTGTACTCGAGCCTTGGCCCAATCTGGCATGGCATCCCCGGCTGTGCCGACCTGGCTGTTCGGCCCATCGAACTACTGGCCTGGTTGACCTCTCAATATGATGTACAAAACTGCCGCCGGTTCCGCGGTCACGTCTTGGGCCCCAGGCCTCCTGCAGAATTCCCTCACTTCCGCGTCCTACCAGGTGCCACTTTTGGGAACACCCACAGCGAAGAGGCCGTCGAGATTCAGGTCAGGCGGAGTCATCTCATGGGCCTGCTCCTCCAATATGGTGGCCGGGCGGTTGCCCGGTCCAACGCCTCCAGCACGTACACGCCTCTCATTGCCGCGATTGTAGTCGGCTCGCTCGACAAAGTCCGCGTGCTGGTCGAGCACTTCTCTGTCTCGGTGGATGAAGTGGGACATGATGGGCTCTTTCCCTTGCTAGCAGCGGTGTCTCTGGACGAGCAGTTGCCGGCTGTACTTGCCAGCCGACTCCTAGCGCAACACTTCGTGCGGCCCGGGCATGCTCGAAACAATGACGTGGACATGGGAATGCCCAAGACCGTCGACATTGTCAAATACCTCCTCGAGAAAGGTGCAAACGCCAACCAGCAGAACACCTCGGGCGAGACGGCACTGCAAGCAGCGTGTTGGGCGGCCAAAGGCGCTTCCGGCCATCGCAACACGATCCCAGTCATCGATCAGCTTCTCGAGGCAAACGCGGACCCGAACCTGGCCGACATGCTGGGCGTGGGACCCCTGGATGCTGCCCTCCGAGCCGGGAACATACTGGCAGCCGCGCATCTCATTGACGCTGGAGCCACCGTGGGCCTTGACTGGGACTTTGTGTCGCTCGCCAAGACGATCATGGTCAAGAGATCGCTTCTGGCCCCTTGCAGGCGGAGAGGCTGTGATTGCAGGGCAAGTGACCTCGAGCCATACAACAATGACACTCGGATCGTCTTCCGCCATTTGCTCGAATGCGACACGCAAGGCAGCATCCTCTCTGACCGGGGCGTCTTCTGGATGGCATCGCTTGCGCCACACACTCCCTTTGCACAGCTGTTGCTCCAGGCTGGGCGGCCAGACATGAGCAGCCGCGGCCCTGCTGTGACGACCCGACCAACAGGGGAACTGCTTGGGGCTGAGGTAACAAACAAGCCCAGCACAAACAAGGCCGCAGGATCAGGCCAGGGACAAGGGCGGACCAGCGAAGGCTGGCGGGGAACACATTATGTAAGCACCCACCTTACGTCAGCAGCCGACGATGAACGGTCGCACGGCGACCATCATCCGTCGGTCTTGCGACAACAAACTGTCGGCATGCGACCCAACGGTGTCGCAGGACGACGGGCACGATGAAGGACAAAGGGATATATAGAGCCAGAAGGATCTCCTAGATAGACAGTCATTACCTTTGTACTTCAGCGATCAATCTAAGTATCAGTTTCACCCACACTTGAACTAGTCACTCAATTGCCGAGACTGGTATCTCTTCCAAGAGACACGAACGACAACCCAGAGAGAGAACGACAGCAGAGTGTTAGTTGTTATTGTACAGGCTTTACCTATCTTGCAGAACAGCAACCCCAGCGCTCTGTCAGACGGTTGACCCCGGAGGCAGGATCGTGACACCTGCAGGCAGCGAGACGTGCGTCAAGAACATTGTCCAAGCGTTCAATGCGACCTGCGAGGCTAGCCGCTCGGCCATTCTGCCACTGGTTCCCCTGCTCAGACTCCGCGGCGCTGACCTCGACCTCGCTGCACCTCTCTGGCACGCGCTGTCGGCCAACAAGTGGTCCATGGCGATGGCGCTACTCGAAAACGGCGCGAAGATGGCTCGGCGGTTCTTACGACGGGCGGCTACAGACGCACGTGGCGACGTCATCGGCTTGCTCATGCAACACACGAACTCGGCAGAGAGCTGCAACCTCGTCCGGGCCATGGTGGCGAGGATGGAACCGCCCCTGAGCACGACCGAGCTCAACGACTACCTGTACGAGGCCTGCGCGCAGACTCACCCAGGCATGGCGCAGATCTTTCTCGAAGCGGGTGCCCAGCGCAGTGCAGCGGCTCCTGCCTCGAGCATCCGTGGGCTCGGCTGGCCGGCAGGCAGCACACTGCAGACCGTGGCACAACGCAGCTGGGATGCGGTTCCTCTGGGGCCACGGCAATACCGTCGCAAGTGGTGGCGCCGGCACAGGCGTCTCATGGGGCTGTTGGGTTTCCAGCATGGGACGCGGCATCACGCTCACAGCAGCCGAGTGCAGAGGCCAATGCTGTGATGCTCCGGAGGTTGACATCTTTGCGAAGCAAGAGACCAGCTACTGCGCTGCTATCTAACTACCACGGGACTTTTTTGCGTGATATCCTTACACTACAGCGGATAATTACGGTTGGGGGAGGCGGAAAGTCGGCAACATGTCATGGACAGTTCTTGTTAGCATTATCAGCGTGGTCTCAATATACTATCTCAGCGAGCATTCGCCCCAGTTTGCTTTGAATGACGGGCAAATACTTGTCCCAGCTGCGCTTGCATGAGTTAGTTGGCCGGTGCGAATCGGATGATCTTTCCGCCGCGAGCATATTTGAGGCTGTTTTCGCCAACCCGCCTCGCGCGAAGGGAACCCACAGGCTAGAGATGGAAACACATTGAACTGTCGATCCTGTAGGCAGCTTGCGGGTTTCTATTGGCTCAATCTCGGGCTGGCCGAATTCGTCTGGCCATCCGAAGCTGCCTGGATGGCGGGCCAGTTCGGGGCCGAGATTGTAGTGTCCATACGAGGTATGTTTCGACAGCGTCCGTCGGCGTTGAAACATGCCCATGCCATGTGGGGGATGTGGGGAAAAAAGGCCGAATCGCCTTGCCCTCTGGTCGTAGATCGACAAGGATCCCTGCGTTACTTCGTTGGTGTGGCTTGGGTGAGAGAGTAAGTGCACTGCATGTTCCAGCTGTGCATTCTGATGGATCAAACTTCAGAAGATGGTTGGGTGGGAACAACGGAGAGTGCCGTGAGGGTAAAGCTCCACGTGAGCAAGCTTCCATGTACGACGGGATTCCGTTACCCCTGGATGGGATCACACCTGCTACGTTCACGCAGCAAGCCTTTCTGCAGAACATCACGCCAAACTTGCAGGTTGCGAGACATAGCACCTGCCATGGGAACCAATCTCGTTGTTGGGTTTCCGATATTTCTTCTGCTGTGGCTGTCGCACATCATGGATGGATGGCCCCCTATTCCGGCTCCCGGACGGAGGTGCTCCGCAGGGATTCTTGGCGAGCTGATCCTGCAGCAGGAGGTCTCGCGTGCTTGTCCAATCCATATTGGTCCTGCTGACAAACTTGCGCATCTTGAAAGTCCGGCCTGCAGCGGACACTTTTAGACCCTTGACCTTGGCATGCGGGTTCTTCTGTGCTAGGTGCTGAAGAATACAAATCGGGAAGGGAATGAACAAGGCTGTGTGTCTATAGACCGAGGGGAGAGGAAGGGTATAAAGATGTCCATGCCCAGCCAAGTCATGACGAGGAAGGCGAGGTTCACAGCACGGCCATTGAGCTTTAGTCACCTGGGAAAACAACAGACTAGTCTAGGTGAACATCACGACAGCACAGGCCATGGTCTCCCTCAAGCGGCAGCTCGCCCTGGCAATGATGCTCACACCAGCAGCCATCAGCGTCTCGGCCAGTCCAACAACGTCTGGCGGCCACAACAACATGCCCGCCAGGGCCCTCACCAACACGAGCGTGCCCGTGCGCTTCGGCATGGTCCTGTTCCCGGCCTTTACGCCCCTCGACGTCTTCGGCCCGCTCGACATGCTCAACAGCTTCTCCCTCACGCAGCCCCTCGAGCTCGCCCTCATCGCAAAGACGCTCGACCCGGTCACCACGCGCCTGCGCAACCACCAGCAGGCAAACTCCAACTTCTCCCAGTCCGTCGTGCCCACGCACACCTTTGCAAACCCTCCCGCGGATCTCGACGTGCTCTTCGTCCCCGGCGGCGCGGGCACCCGCGCGGTGAAATCACCCGACCCGGAGCTCCGCCTGACCGAGCTGATCGCATACATCCGGACCGTCTACCCGTCCCTGAAGTACCTCGTGTCCGTGTGCACGGGCGCCCAGCTGCTCGCCCAGGCGGGCGTGCTGGACGGCAGGACCGCCACCACCAACAAAGCCGCGTTCAACTCGACCGCCGCGTTCGGGCCCCGGACCTACTGGAAGGCGCACGCGCGGTGGGTCGTCGACGGAAACATCTACACGTCGGCGGGGGTGACGGCCGGGATCGACGCGACGCTGCAGTTCATCGAGGACATCTGGGGCGCCGAGCGGGCGCGGTCCATCAGCGCGGGGATCGAGCATGTCAGGCATCTCACGCCGGATGACGATCCGTTCTCGGCGCAGTTTGGGCTCGTGGATATCCCGCCTGTTGAGCAGGTCTAGATAGATACACGCAGACAGCATCAAGACTTCTTGTCGGGGAAGAGAGCGGGATTTCTTTGGTTGGTCGCTATTGGGATCTGGCTGTCCGTGCTTGCTCAGCGGTGTGGTCGTGCCCGGTTGCGACAAGACGATGGATTGAGATTTAAGGCAGTTGCACCTGAAGGACAGAGTATGGAGTAGAGAATGCTATCGCCAAATTGATCTGATGTCCGTCGACCCAGTTCCTCAGATCGAAACCCCTACATCCGTGCATGGCTGGGCCGGCTCTCACGGATAGATACCAGCACAGGCTAAATTGGGCCTGCCCTGTCTGCAGGCCAAGGAAACTGCTGGCAGGTAAGTAGGACGGAGTGACACATTTGCAAAGACGCAAGGGGAACGCACCAAACGCGGTGGAAAAATCACTGTTCCAGTAGCTGGTACAACAACATTCTTTATTATGACCGTGCTTCCTTGTTCGCAATCCACTGTTGTTGAAGTCACATCTATACTACGTAATTTCTTGCAACCTCTTTGAAAGTTGGTCCCCCTGTAGACCAGGAACCTTTTGTGGATTTCTGTCCGAAACAGACCACCATGCTCTTCCACCATCATCTTGGATGTCCCACAAGCAAGGAAGCTGTAACGGCGGGCATCGACTTCCAGGGCTTTTTGGAAAGATATCGCCAAAAGCGGCTTCCAATTTCACGTGGCCAACAGACTCACCCAATTAATTTAGGCGGTTGGCTTGTCAGCATGGCCCCTGTCAAACGGCGCCATAGCGTGGCACTCATCGCTCTTCTTGAAGCCGACCTCGTTGCCGTCAACACCACGGGCCGGGTGCATCCAGCACGCGTCCTTGATGAGGTTGACACCCACACATCTCGAGTCCTTGGCGCAGTGGGCAGCACAGTCCTCGACGGTCTTGCCGGGCAGGCTCCAGTAGGAACCCGTCGCGCTGGTGAAGCAGTGCTTGCACTGGAGACGGAAGTCGAGAAGGTTGGACGTGATGATCTCGCCGTCGTTGTCGGGGCAGGACGCCTCGTCAGCACCCAGGGCCTCCTTGGTCGCGTTGCAGCCCTTGTCCTTGTTGCAGCTGGCGCACGCGCCGGCGCAGCCGAGGGAGTGGGCAGACATGAAGGCCGGGGCGTCGATGGTGGGGAGGTTGTTGTCGTTGCTGAAGAAGCACTTCTTGGTGCGAGGCTCGTAGTCGGCGCTGTCGCAAGCCGGGGTGGCAGCACAAGAGGCGATGCAGGCCTCAAAGTTGGGACGGCGCTCGATCTTGAGGTAGTTGGTGCCGTGGCGCTTCTTGCAGAACATCTGGTAGTTCTGAGCGTGAGGCGAAAGGACCGTGTTAGCAGAGCAACTCTATTTTACCAGAATCCGTACGGATGCCATAGCACAGGGACACTCACCTCTCCCGTGACGCTGGCATAGATCTGACCGTCGGCACCAGGGCACTCGGTCGAGCAAAGCTTGGACTCGGAGAGCTTGGCGGCGCTGGTCGGCGGGTCGGTCACAAACATGTAGTGAGCACCTTCCGCAACAGTCGTGGAGAAGCTGCCGTGGCCGTAGAGCTTGCAGTTTTCAGGTTGGCCGCCGGTCTCGGTCACGAAGAGGGCGCTGTGGTGCGGCACGGGACAAGTCAGCAAATCTTGTGGGAGGACCCGCGAAACTGGACTCTGAAAGTGTGGAAGCAAAATTACGTACCTCTTGCAAGCCTTGTCCTGGACGCACAGCTCCGCACAGTCCTTTTGGTCCTTTGCGGTCTTGTAACCGAGCACGCTGGCGGCGTCAGTGTCGGCACAGCACTGGTTATAAAACCAGGTGCCGTCAGAACCTTCAAAGATCTTGCCGTCATCTGCACGACATGTCAATTGATATGCTCAATAGAGAGACAATGGCTTTCAGGTCAGGCCGGGGTAAGCTTACTCTGGGGGCACGTGACGTCGGTGGTCGTGGCAGGATCTTTGTTCTGGGCGGTGGCTCTCGTCTTGGGACACGTTGTCGCGACCCAGACATGACCAGTCCATGAGGCCGGGGTCTTGGAAGCGCCCTTGATGTGACATGTTGTGCCATCAAAGTCAACCTGTTTGCAGTCGGAGCGCAGGGCGCACTTCTCGGCACACTCCCTGAGACTGGTCGAGGCGAAGCTATCAATGTCGGCAATGTACGAGCCGTGGCTGCAGTACAGCTTAAAGACTCGGCCGTTATCACTGGCTCGTGTGTCATGTCAGCGATATCATTTTTTTTTCTTTTGGACGGCGCAGTAAGGGATAATCTCCGAAACTCACGCTTCAAAGTAATCGCCATGATCGTCGCCGCACTTATAGACGAGCTTGTTGCCATGTTTGTCGAGGCCGCTCCCGTCAGTAGGCGTGCCATCGTCAGTACTGGGAGGAGGAGTAGTAGTCCCAGTGCCGTCACTACCGTCCACTGGGTCGATGGGCTCATCGCGGATCCACTGCAGGACATGCCCGTTGGCGTAGGTCTGTGGTGTCTTCGATCCGACGTTGCTGCGCAGGAAGCACTCGTTCGTCTTGACCTGGAATTGGCCGTGGAGGCAGTCGTTGCCGGCTGCAGCGCAGAGCTGCGCGCACTCGTCAATGGAGCTGCAGGGCTTGGTGATGCTGTTTGCAGCGCCCTGTGCGTGCTTGCACCAAAGCTTATAGACCTTTCCTGGGCTGTGGAACTTGTCAGTCCTTCAGTCCATAATTCAAAGCCTTCGCGTGGAAAGGGAAAAAAAGATGATTGCCAGAGAAAGTGCTACTCACGCTTTGACTTCTTCGCCGTCGTTCTCGGGACAAGAGGCACCCATGGCAGCCGACGAAAAGGTCGACAGGCACACGGCCAGGACGGCCAACTTGCGACTGATGGCGGCCTTCATGGTTTGCTCCTTAGAGTGATGAGGCTCAGAGAACTGTATTTGGTGCAGATGCTGAGGCTGTGTGGTCGAGCTTTTCTACAGAGACCATGCGGGCCAGCTCTTTAATATTGTTCAAGCCGAGCTGCAGCTGAAATCACGACGTGTAATCGAGCCGACTGGTCCTCCTGCATGACTTTACTCTGGCTTGGCATGATGCGCCCTCACGGAGTCCACCGCACAGTCTTGCTCTGACGCTTGTGATCTGCGGGTAACACATGACAGGGTTGCAGTCAGCCACTTCAGAAAGAAAAACAAGACAAAGCTCCGACATCACCTGTAGCGCCGAGACCGGATAATCATTATCATCATTATGGGCAAGCTCCGTTTCCTCACTAGTATTTCTGCTATTGAGGGCCCGTGACGTGGGCGATCATACGTGCCGGCGGACCGGATATGTCCTATAGCCTTAAACAGAAAATGCATCCTTGAAACAATTGAGCGTCCATGCCGGAGGTGTTCTCTGCAGAGACATCAACTGCCGTTTTTGGTATATGAAAAAGGAACCACTTGGAGGGCCAAAAGACAAGGATTCATTTAGTGGCGCACAAACGTCCCGTCCCGCTTGTCTCAACCAAGATCTCAAGGTACAGAAAAACAACAGAGGTCTCACGCCCGCCGCCGCGGTGCTGTCAGGAGTAATGAGCGAGGGGACGAATAGAGTCATGGCGGTGAGGATCTAGACGGAGATGCTGGACATGGTCCTCTGCTGCAAGTACTCTGGCATGGTACACTCTCCGGGGAGGCTAAGGATATGAAAGGTCTGGTGAAGCTCTTCTGCCACAAGTTCCGGCTTCTTTCCTTCATAGTTTTGCTTCCCCTCTCCGGCGGTATCACTTGGACCGCAAAGAACCCTCTTCGTAACGACCTTGTGTCTATTTTCCTCCTTAGTCAACAGCTCACCGCAACCCCCAAAAGGAGAACCAACACCTAACATAATACATCAAGTTTACCGCGACAACGGACACTACTCCATCGGCCGTCTACCTACCCATCATGAAGATCACCGAAGCCGCCGTGATCGTCGTACTCACCGCCCTCTCCGGCACTGCAGACGCCTTCTTCTGCTTCAAGCCACGCCCTTGGATCCCTCTAAAGCTTCCTACCTTTAACCTCGGAGGTGGTGGCGGCGGCGGCGGTGGCGGTGGTGGTGCCTTGGTCGGTACCCAACATAGCTGTCCGGCCGCAAGGCCGCCTCCTGCCTGCCCCGTCAAAACATGCCCGGTGCCAGGCCACCGCCCTGTGTGGAGCAACCACGATAACAGAGCCATCGAGGTGGACAACTGCGAGTCCATGGGTGACAGGGCCATGTTCAACCAGAATGGTATCTTTGTCAGGTGTGTCTAGGAGGCTTTTTAGGCTGCTCAGACTGCAGTCAGCGCGCGGGGAAAAGAACAATCATGGTATAACGGAGTGAGCAGCACGAGGAGGAGGAGGAGGAGGATGCGAAGTCAGAGACAAAGGCTAGCTAGTAGAAAAGCCAATTGGACTGGGTATTCGGTTGAACAGATGCAGCAATACGTGCCTGACTTCCCAGTACTACTGATAACATGTTCGTCTCCAGAGATCAACGTGATTAGCAAGCAGGTAATAGACTTCTCGAGGAGGCTGGCGATGGGTCTTCAAGCTGGGCAAGGGCGGGCTTAGCTCCAATGGCAGATCGCTGTAATCCTCCAAGAACGAGTCGTTCCTCTTCGATCACAACCGCAGCGATGCGCGTAACACGCGGCCCTCGAGCCAGGCTTGGGTGAGCTCCAAGCACCATTTCACAGGCCTGAGACGATGAGGCACGGAAAAACTGAGTGGGGTACAGTGGGAGAAGGAAGCCGACGCTTGGACGTTCCTCTCCAAGATCGATCCCAGCCTGCCTGCAGGAGGTGGCGTTACTGTCACATCACGGCACGGCCCGGCCACCGGCGCGACCCGCCCTTTTGTGACAGCATCCCTAGGCTGTGTCTTGCCCAGCTTGACTCAGGGTGTCATCCGGCTCACCGGCTCCGTTTTGCCGCGTAACGCGGAGTATCGCCTCTGAAGTCCTCCTGCCTCCTCGGACTCGGTTCGAGACAATGAAAGCCCAATATCAAGCATGTCTCGACCTAGCCTTGTCTTGTCTCTACAAGTCCCGCGACTATGCGAGTCTAGGATATCATAATAAGTGGGACAAGACACTTTGTCAGTGCTCCGGACGTGACTGAGACATAGCTTAAATAGCCTGGTCCCGAGAGCCGCCGCGAGGAAAAATTGGATGGCATTGGACAGGAGTGAAGCGAGCAATCAGGCAATAGCGAGGTTTCCCCACAAACCTACAGCCCGGGTCCGGAGTATGCCGAGACACGACATCAGCCGCGACATCCAACCTCCCAGCCCACCCGAGAAATTGGTTGCTTTTCGTGCGAGTCTCGGCAGACGCATGCACGATGATTAATTGACGACAATCCACAACCCTGGGCTTGGCTTGGGCGGCACGCTAGACATATATCGCTAGGGCGTTGGAGCTTCTCTTGCAGGGATATCATGCGACCCGGACGAGGAGCATCTTATGACACGAGAACAGACAGCGCCACAGGAGAGTGCTCCACGGCAACGGCTGAGACCCCGCTCTGATATATGACGTCTTGCTCGAATTTGGAAAATGCATTGAATCAAACGAGGTTGGAACAATATCCCAAACGGTCGAAACATACTTGAGCAGAGAAGCAAAGGCCCGAAAGGGGAATTTTGGATTGGTTCGGGAGAACCACCGCCGCGGGAACGAGCACATTCTCAGACATGCACGAAGAAGAGGTTGAGACACAATTCAGGCCGAGGCTGCTCCAAAGGCCAGGATAAGACATAGCAACTATTTCGGCTCTCTGCGTCACAAACCAGCTTTTTGGCAACAACTTGGACCATGGACTGCCTAAACAGGATGGGACACTACTGTGTCTCGGTGGGTGTGTCAGACCCTATTGCCACAAGGGCACGGCAAGGCGAGGGATGTCTTGGTAGAAGTTCATATGACCCGAGTGGCACCTAGGCTATGACCAAAGCCGATACTGCATGTCATGTCGATGCAGCTGTGGATGTGTCTTCGACGAGACGGGGCAGTCAATCCTAGGAGTGGGGGGATTGGGAGGCTGAGCTTCCTGGCCGGGATTGCAATGACAAATTCTACGCGATGAACCGCAGGTGCCTCTATGATGAGCACTCCTCGTTGGACGTGACGGGCAAGCAAACGAGAGCTGCAGCCATCCCTGCCTGAGCCAGATAGTCACGATGGCTCGAGTAGTGCAGAGGCCTTCCATCCATGAAGTTTCAAATTCTCGACACACAAAGCACGCAAACTCGAGGGGCAGGGCTAGTTTCCCAGATGGCCAATTTCACTTTCATTGAATTATGCCTCTTAAGTCTCGATAGTCGTCCCTCCATCATTCCACCTGATTATGGTGTGTGTGTCAAGTCCTCTCGGCGACCATCGACGTCACGACGTGGGCGTGACAAGTTGACATGTGAACGATCTCGTTCCGGCGGCTCGCCCAAGTGTTCCCATATTTTGACCGGATGTCCCAATATTGTTGTCCTTGGCATAAAACTTCCTTAGCAGCTGACGTACGCGCCGTCCTTGTTGAAGAGAGCACTGCCTCCACAGGCGGCAAGCTGGTTTTCGTAGGCGTCGTATACAGGATTTGGTGGGCAATTGGGGTCGGGACAAAAGGCTGCCGGGCAGTCGGGGGGAGGCACCGGAGCTGGGCATGAACAGCTGCTAGCAGGAGGAGGAGCAGGATTGCTTATGGCAGGAAGCCTGAGCGGTGCGAGCGGGATACTGAAGTAGAACCAGGCATCCGAGTGCCCAGCCAAAACAGCTGTGGTGACGATGGCGATGTTGGAGATCTTCATGATGGTGTTATGACGGGTTGATGGTCTACTTTCTGCGACGAGGAAGAACGAGCCTGAGAGGTGATTTTGAAGGTTTCGTGGACTTTGGTGCAAAGGGAAGTGATGCGGACAAGCAGAAAATAGAGGGGAAAAGGTTTCCGAGGAGAAATTGGGCGGCAAGAGATAGAAGAGGAGCAAACAAAACGACTACCTGAGATGCTGTCTCTCGAGCCTTGCGTGGGAAGTGAGTATGCGGTGGATAGGCGGCTAACACTGATTGTCTGGGCATCTCTGTAGAAAGACATCCCTGTGCAAGAAAACCTAGCTCATTAGGCATAGCTTCTGCGGTACCGTGGAAAGACAGTGTTGATCTGCGCCCAACAAGTTTCAAGACAGTTATGGGCCCCATCCGATCCCGGACCTGCAAGATAGCCACTAGCCATTGATCCTGGTGAGACTTGTGTTTGATAAATTCTCCGCTTGCTGGTTGCATTAGTGCAATTCATGAGATGGTTCATTACGGTAACTCAGACACGCCTTCTTCGCGGCCGTTGCCGCTTGCACTGGATTCGTGATGAGTCATGTGCTGCCCAATTTAGCAAATGCAGCGTCTGAATGGGATGCGTGCAGTCCTGCAGGTCTATCGTACTTTTCTTTTTCATTCCGAGGTTTACGCAAAACTCAGCCTTCCCAGGATCTGGGGAACCGAGAGACATGGCCTCATCACGAAGTATAGAGTTTCCACAGCTCCTTGCGATCGTCGCGGTCCTCCCAACCACTAGTGCTAGTGCCCGCCCAGCACAAGATGCCGAGGAACAACAGACGCAAGCCCCTCACTACTCCAGGGTGCGCCACCTGCTTTGGAGCAAGCCACGCCCATATGACGGCACCCTCTCTCGGTGCCCCGGAGTTTGGCTGCCCGGCCGTGGGTTTACCCCAGCTTTCCCATGTCCTCCCCGCACTTCTTGGCGTTGGAGCTGCATAAGGTCCCTCTTACAGTCGACAGAGAACAGGCGCTGTGCATGGAAAGAGACCGTCGAGGTTGGAGTAGGTTTGTGGGGAGGGAGGGGGTTTTAAGGAAGAAGGTTATGCTAGCCGTACCGTCATCATCACAACGCCCTTACAACCCAGAACCCTCCCCTCTCGATCTGGTAGCGAAAATCTGGACCTGTCTTCGCTCTAGGATCCAAACAGCTACCTACATACACAGCAATGACTGCCAAGACGACCACGAACGGACATCATGCCCCCGAGATCCCCAAGGAGTGCCTTGCGGGCGTCGTGGTGAACGAAGGCCCCGACTTTCGAATCGAGGTCAAGAAAGTCCCTGTGCCAGAGATCGGTCAGTCCAGACATACTGCTCACATCCACTCTCCAGCCTCCCTTTATCCTTCCCCAGCCCTGACAAATCACACACACACCGCGGCTAACCACAGCACTGCACCCTGTGTGCGCGTGAGACAAACATAACAGGCCCGCAGGACGTCCTCATCAAGCTCTCCTGCACGGGTCTGTGCATGAGCGATGTGCACTACGCCCTGCACGACTGGGACTCACCCTCCATGTCTAGCTTCGGGACGCAGTGCCCCGGCCACGAGGGCGCGGGCGAGATCGTCGCCGTTGGCAGCGACGTCAAGAACCTGAAAGTCGGGCAGCGGGCCGGGTTCAAGCCCGTCGCCGACGTGTGCTACACGTGCGAGGCGTGCCGGACAGGCCACGATAACTACTGCCTGGGCGCAAAGTATACGGGGTTGCACGTTGATGGTACGTCTTCTTGACCTGTTGCTTCTCACACGGAGACCTGCGTGGTAGATAACGGGCAGTCGTGGCGTGTCACCCCTGGGTTGACTCCCGTGCTTCGAGCTGACAATTACACAACACGTGCAGGATCTTACAAGCAATACGTCGCCTCTCCAGCGCGCTACACCACAATCATCCCGGACTCGGTGCCTGACCATGTAGCGGGACCCGTCATGTGTTCCGCATCGACCATGTACACGGCCATCAGGTCCTCCGGCGCCACTGCCGGCCAGTGGGCATGTTTCCCCGGCGGCGGCGGCGGCGTGGGGATCCAGGGCGTGCAGCTGGCTGTCGCGATGGGCCTGCGCGCCGTGGTGGTCGACACGGGAAGCGAGAGGCGGGAGCTCGCGCTCAAGATGGGTGCCGAGGAGTTTGTGGACTTCAAAGAGGTGCAGGATCCGGCCAGGAGGGTCGTCGAGATCACGGGCGGAGGGGCGCACGTGTGTTTTGTCACGGGTGAGTGCTGGTGCTTCTAGACGCAGGCACGATGGTCTCCGAGGATGTGTATAGCGTACTCATGACTGACTGACTGACTCGGGTTGTGGGATGGTAGCTGTCCAGGCGTACCCGACTTCTCTGAGCTACATCGGTTACCGGATGGGCGGCGTCGTCATGTGGTGAGCTTCTTCTTTCTTGCCGTCGGCAGGGTTATTCGAGGTCTGCTCTCATCTGCAGGAGATTAACGAGGTGTATAGCATCGGAATGCCACCTAAAGATCAGCACAAGATCAACCTGTTTCCAACGAGCATCATTGTCCGCGGTCAGTCCATCAAGGGCACTATGGTTAGCAGCCTTGCGGATGTGGACGCGACGCTTGAGTTTGCACGTAGAGGTAAGTTTCACGCGACCCAGGATCAGCCACTGTCCATATACAAAATGACATTGCTAAACTACGTTGTGAAGGCAAACTCAAGCTCGAGCCGACGGTCGTTGGTCTCTCAAAGTGGGACGAGGCGGTGCAGAAGCTCAAGAGGGGCGAAGTCGCTGGGTAAGTTGATCTTGGATCCGCTGCATGTGGCACTGCTGATTATTGTAGGCGTATTGTTGTCGACTTCAGCCTGCCATGAATTGCGAGCTGGTCGATAGTAGTTATCGAGTACAGGGGGAATTGGGGATTGTGAAGCAGACGACGATAGCAAGGCAATAATGCACCTGGTTCGTTACTTGATAGAGTTGACTGGGTGAAATGTTTCAAGGCGTTTCAAACACCCAACTGCTCTTGAGTCACCATGCTCTCGGCTCAGCTGATATTTGTCGCACCAGAAAGACTTGAGCTCGGACGATCAGAGCAAAACACGGGAGACCAAACAGCTTTTGTTTTAGTTTGTTTCGAGGAAGCCATCACCACTCGCCACCACCCTAGCCTGACCGCGCGGCGGGTCGGCGTGGAATGAAATGACTGGTGGCGCTGCCAAGCCCCTGGATCGTCCCACTGTCGCGCATTCCTGGGCGCCTGGCCGTGGCAGCCCCTTAACGCGTTTCGGCAGAACCCCTGCAGTAGCCAGGCCCGAGGCGGGAAAAAAGGGTCCAGGGGGCCAGTTGTCCTCCGCGATAAACCGGCTGGCTGTTGGTGCAATCCTCGAGCACGAGGCACGACAGCTGCCATTCTCGGGTCTACATGACTCCCGTGCTGGCCTAGTGAGTGAGTGCGTGACGTCCTCTGACCTCTGAGAGCGACAGAGACACCGTCCAGACACCATTAGCACCAATCATGGCGCGACGACAACCACGCCGGCAGTGGCCGTCGCCGGTGCTGCTGCTCGCGGCCGTGCTCGCCGTATTTGCCCGGACCGCGGCGGCCGCCGTCATCGAGCACAACTTCAACATCACCTGGGTATGGGCGGATCCGGACGGGCAGCGCGCCCGGCCCGTCATCGGCGTCAACGGCGTGTTCCCGCCGCCGGCCCTCGCCGCCACGGTCGGGGACACGGTTGTCATCAACACGTGGAACTCGCTGGGCAACCAGTCGACGTCGCTGCACTTCCACGGCATCTACATGAACACGACGTCGCACATGGACGGCACGGCCGGGGTCAGCCAGTGCTCGATCCGGCCCGGCGAGTCCTTTACGTACCGCTTCCGCGTGGACCAGCCGGGCACGTACTGGTACCACTCGCACACGACGTCGCAGTACCCGGACGGGCTGCGGGGCATGCTCGTCATCGCGGACACGGACTCGCCCTACGTGGGCCAGTACAGCGACGAGATTGTGCTGTCGCTGTCGGACTGGTACCACGACCAGATGGTGACGCTGCTGGACGACTACGACACCAACGGCGGCGACCCGGAGCCCGACTCGATCATGATCAACGACACGACCAACGTCACCGTCGCCGTCAAGCCGGGCACGACGTACCTCGTGCGCGTGGCCAACATTGCCGCGTACGTCGGCATCTACTTCTGGATCGAGGGCCACGTGATGCGCATCGTCGAGGCTGACGGCGTGTGGACGCAGCCGGCAGAGGCGACCCTGATCTACCTCGCCGCGGGCCAGCGGCACTCGTTCCTGCTGACCACGCGGCCGGATGCGCAGGCCAACTTTGCCATGGTTGCACGCATGGACCCGGTGAGTTATGCGCTTGTTGACGGCGTGCGAGATCTTTTTCCTTCTGACGGGGCCGATAGGAACTGCAATACCTGGACGAATCGGAGAGGGCGGTTGGCTGGCTCACCTACGACGACCAGAAACCCTTTCCCGACGCCAAAGTCGTGGAAGACTTCTCTGGGGCATTTGACGACATGGCTCTCGTCCCGTATGACCAGCAGCCGGTCCTGGGCCCGGAGGTCGGGCAGAGCATCACCCTTGCTATCGGCATGGGGATGGCCATGGACGGCGGTCACCAGTAAGTTCTTTTTTGGCCCCTTGTGTGAGGCATCAGATTTCCGATCTCTCTTCGAAAATCCCAAACTTCTCCTTTAAGAATGTTTCTGACACCACACACAGCTGGCGCTTCAACAGCTCGACCTATCAGACGCCCTCTCTCCCCACGCTCTTCAGCGCGCTCGACGAGGCCGCCAACGTGACCGACCCGGACCTGTACGGCAAGAACTCGCAGCCTATAGTCCTTGCGCACAACCAGGTCACCGAGCTCGTCATCATCAACAAGCATCCGATGGACCACCCGGTGCACCTGCACGGGCACTCGTTCCAGATCCTCCAGCGCACCGCGGCGTCGTCCCGGCAGGACGTCTGGGCCGTAGTAGACCCCAACGCGACTCCCGTGAGGCGGGACACGGTGCTCGTGCGCAGCGGCGGCGCCGCGCGCATCCGCTTCGTCTCGGACAACCCGGGCGTGTGGCTGCTTCACTGCCACATGGAGTGGCACTCGCACTCGGGGCTCGTGGCGACCATCATCGAGGCGCCCGAGGAGATCCAGCGGCAAGGCCTGATCAAGGCGCTGCCCGTGGGCACGGACTCGAAGAGAGTGTGTGAGATGCAGGATGTGCGCCCGGCCATGGAGTGGCATGAGATTGTGGAACTGGGGAGCGGGGTCAAGATCAGGTATGTTTTCATGTTTTATTTCTTCTTCGTCTTTGCTGCTTTTATTCCCCGTGTTTGCGGGCGAAGGCTGACTATTATGGTTTCCTGTTCACTCGGAAACAGTAGCGCATCCGTGGCCTCTGGAGCAGCAGGCCTGGCGCTCATAGCCGTCGCGGCTGCAGCCTCGACATGGTACGTGCGGCGCAGAAGGGCGCGCGCTCGTGGAGAGGGCTCGGCGGCTGGGGCAGAGAAGCACGAATATGAGCTCGTCAAGCACGGCGAGGAGGAGGACGATGAGGATGACGATGACGAGGTAGACGCTATGGGGAGAAGAAAGTGATGCATGATCAGTGTATAGAAAGCGTTTGTTATTGTGTCTTTTGTACTAGAACGTGCTGTTGACTTTGAAGATAAAGAAATGCACGACCTTCATGCGCAAAGTGTCACCTCTCGTTGTGGTGAATCTGCAGCAGAAGGACAAACAAGCTGTCACCAGATCAAGGAGAGTCAACTCCACCATGGTCAAGACAGCCCGCAGACACGCCAGACGTAACAGCCGTTCAGGCATTGTTTTGTTCTACAAGTATGATACAATAAGATTAATGAGTGGTGGAAGTGTTTGAGATGGATAAGCAATATTGCTGAAAAGTGAGATGCTTGATGAATACAGGCCGTTTCCGCCGCCCCAGCATTGTCAACGCAATGAAACAATAACTCTGGCTTATTGGGGGACTGGCGCTTAAGAGAAGAGCGAGACGTCAACAGGGCACTTGACATTGCCGTCCGGCAGCGTGCCGTTGACAAAGTACGCCCGGGTCCACTCCATTGAGCACTTGGACGGCTGAGCAAAGGTGCCGTGCTGTAAACCAGAAAAGTGAGGTTAGCAATATGTTCTCATCGCCATCATCAACACCATCATTTACCACACAAGAGTGGGGAAAAAACACTCACCCCGAAACCCTCCTGCTCCACGACCACACTGCCCTCGAACCCGGCGCTCATGTTGAACGCCGAGTCGAGCGACGTAGCCGCGTCCCACGTGTTCTGCAGCAGGAGCACCGGGCTGGCCGTCTTGACACGGAAGTCGCCCTCGTAGCGCTCCTTGGCGGCGAACGGCCACCGCGCGCATACGGCGCTGATCGACACCGCGACGTCGCCAAACAGGGGCGACGACTGCATGTAGTACTCGATGTCCGGCTCCGCGGCGCTCAGGTTGTCGTACCGGGGGAACTGGTCGCCGCACTTGATCGAGTAGTGCGGCTCGTACACGCCAAACACCTCCATGGTCGCGGCGTAGGCGTTGACCACGGCCTCGAGGTTCTCGCGCGTGACGATGCTGAGCAGCAGCGAGGTCGCGGCGGCCAGCGCGGGTGTCATGCGGGCGAAGAAGTAATACAGGTTGGAGACGAGGGTATAG
The DNA here is from genome assembly GCF_020744255.1 of Microdochium trichocladiopsis. Taxonomy (NCBI): domain Eukaryota; kingdom Fungi; phylum Ascomycota; class Sordariomycetes; order Xylariales; family Microdochiaceae; genus Microdochium; species Microdochium trichocladiopsis. Next base: position 788,796 of record NW_025763552.1, on the reverse strand, counting down.
TCCACCACGGTGCCGTTGACGGCGACGGGGTTTGTCCGGTACGACGCGCGGACAATCTCGAGGGCGGTCTCGAGCTCTATCGCGTTCGAGCCCAGCGCGGCGATGGCGCATTTCTCGGGCCCGGCCTCGATGCACTGGGACAGGAAGAGGCGCCAGGCCTCGTCTGCCGAGTCCAGCTGATCAATATCGCTGTGTCAGGGCGAGAGAGTTACTGCTAGTCAGCCGCGGGTTTCCTATGTGTTGTAGCTTCGAGTGTCAGGGGAAGGGGGCCCGACTTACACGCCACTATTGTGGTAGTACCGGTGGCTGTTGACTACGGCGTCGAGGATCACCTTGTCCATGCGGTCCGGGAACATGGCCGCCACCGTCGCCCCGAGCGTTGTGCCGTACGAGATGCCCCAGTACCGCAGCTTGCCGTCCTCGCCCAGCGCGTCGACGACCTGCATCAGGTCCCGTGCCACAAACGCCGTGCCCACCAGCCCACCCATCTCGGCCGCCGTCTCGTTCTTGCCGCACGCCTGGCCCCAGGCGCCTGCCTCCGCCCACAGGGTGCCCATCCCGTTGTCCGCCTGGCCGGGCGCCTTGAGCGGGTATGTCGCCGTCATGAGGGCCGAGGCGGCAGGCGAGGAGAAGCAGCTGAAGGGCATGGTGAGGCCGGTGCCGCGCGGGTCGAAGGCGATAATGTCGAACTCGCCTCCAGTGCCACTGATGCATTGGAGTCAGCTGTCAGCATTCCAAGTCACCACTAGGCAATGGTGTTTTTTTTCCTTCGCTCAGACTCACTCTGTCAACGCATCCGCATATGTCACGAGGGTGTTGCGTGCCTCAAAGCCCGGCCCGCCAAAGTTGACAAGGACAGAACCCTTGCTGGGCTGGACAGGGGCGGGCACTCTCAGCAGCTGGAGAGTCAGTTTCTTGTCCGAGGCCGAGTCGGTGTAATCGAGCGGTACGTCGAGCGTGCTGCAGTCGACGGGGCAGCGTGTCGTTGAGACCTGCACACTTGCCCCATTGCAGGCTGCTCCCACTTGCACGCGGGCCATGATTGAAGGAGATATCGATGTCATGTAGAGGAGACGCCACACTGGCTACCGCAAGAGGCAGAAGGGATCCGAGGGTGGTTGTTTTCATAGTGGCTGTTGTGGTCGTGATAAGAAAGAAACAGGACGAAGTCTTCGAGAGGAAAGGCTGATGCTGCTGCTGCATGCAAATCACCACGACTTACGGCATCGCCAGCACCCAGTCTTTTATACATCCTGACATCGCCTCAAGCGCCATTGTATGTACTACGCACTACCACGGACAAGGACCAGGGCGTGGCTGCCGAGCCCAAGGCTCCCGCCCGTCGTGTAAAGCTGACCTGGACGACTCAGCCCTGTAGCTACTGCCCAGATCTGCGCCGTAAGGATCTCTACGGGCATCAGCTACCCAATCACTGGCATCTCATCAAGCGCTATACTCGATGCAGTAATTACAACAAAGTCTCCACGCTCCACGCTGTAGAACCTCGTTGGGCTGTGCCCTCTGGGGCAGGGCCGGGATCAGCCCCGTCGACGCTTTCCCCAATACAGCAAATGGAATGGCCAAGGCCCCCTCTGCTCGGGAACGGCCGCCTTACGAGATGGGGCGCAATATGGCCTCAGATGCTGATGCTTTGCTGTGCTCTCATGAGCACTTAGGCATCTCGTGCGTTTCCTATTAGCTGCGGACATGGCTGAGCTACGCGGGTCGAGCTTGGCCAGGCCAGGCACTCGGCAAAGCCCATCATGACATCAGATGAGGCCCACCTTGCCAATCGACAACCAAGCTCCTCGGGGACCACCATCGCGGAACTTGAGCGTTGTTCGCTCGGGCTAGACAGTCTTACGTGTGTGCATGCAGGGCGTCCGTTGGGCCTCCACTTCACTTGGGGCGATCCCGTCATGATCGCTCTATGATGTCTAGGAAACGCGCGCAGACGTGTGCTCGCAAAGCATGAGGGCAGATGGTCCCGCTGGAGCATCTTTCACGACTGTGGGAGAGCATTTGGCAGACGGGCACCGTGGGTACATTACCGCGCGTACCTGCATCGCTGTCTAACAAGAAGAACCTGTTCATCCGGGCCCGGTGTGCCGGAATTAGATCTGCTCTGCAGCACAAGTAAAATACAGGTTGGCCACCAGTCTCCCGTTGGACATGCCTCCCAGGTCAAGTAGTCAACCTCGAGCATGGTATCCGGTGGGGGCGGCTCAGCAGTGCAGGCCGGGGGAGGGTGGTAAGCACTAAACATCCCGTTTCCTAGGGCCTGGATGCAGCCCTGAATGGGGAAATGGCAGGTACTAGGTACTGTTTGGCGTCAATTACCCATCTGGCTGCTTTGCCTGACGAGCATGAGGCGATGCGCTTGTCAGCAGCTGTGCGTCATTGCCGTGCACGACTGGTGCTGGAGGCACCTACCTAGAGTTCAAGTGCATCTCCAGGACAATCAAGTTTGGGACACAAACAGGTGCTGGATTCAATTGCTAATTTTAGCCGTTGTGATAATTCCAGCCTTGTTTGCGTGCCTGGGCGCCACCAAACGCTTGCTGGACTCCGATTGGCAGTCCTGTGCAATCGAAGACAGGTGACGATAACCCAAAAAGCTTGTCCTGAGTAAAACACATCCTCTGAAAACACGTAAACGCATGCTTCGCTTCAAAGTAAAACCCTCTACACTATTCCCCTCCTCCTGTTCCCTTCTCTTTCCGCCCCAATCGCTCTTCATAAGGATGCCGTGCAAATTGCTCACACCGAAACACATGTACGACCGCCCGCATCACCTCGCAAAGAACCGGTTCTTGTGCGCCTTGCCGCCGGGGACATCGTTCACGAACCGCTCCGACACCTGGATGTTGCCCAGGCTGTCCATCTTGCCCGTGAACCGCTGCCCCTCGCGCTGGGCCTGCTCGACCGCCCGCTGCCCGGTGACCAGCAGGCTCCGCTGCTCGGCGTGGGGCAGGCGCGCGAGGGTCTGCTGGTCGGTCTGCCGCATGCGCGAGGCGAGCTGCGTGGTCAGGGCGCGGCGCTTGGTCTCGCGCTTGGAGAGGCTGGTCTCGGGTGTCGTCGTCGTCGTCGTCGTGGAAACCAGTGCTGTCTCGGGAGAGGCGGAACGTGACATTGGTGGTATTTGTCCTTGCGATCGGTCCGCGTTGTCGTGAGGTGTTGCAGCTGCTGTCGTGTTGGTGTTGTTGTAGGTGGCATTGAGATCGTTCTGTGAAAGGTCTTCCTCGAGGAGCTGGGGTGAAGCACGACGTTGCTGTCGCCTGCGCATGTGATTTGAGGATGTGCTGCCGCCGACTGCCGGCCGTGAGGATATGATCCGTCCTGAAGGCAGCCGCATCGTGTCCGAGTCAATCACAAGATGCGGCCCTGCGGGACGAGTCCTGCGGGTGTCGGCCTCGTAGTCATCAGATGAGAAGTCTTCGCTGTCCCAGCTCGACTCTTCGAGGTCATCGTCGTCTTCCTCGTGTCCATGTGTAGAGGATGACTGGTCTGACACTACGGAGAGCGGGCTGGCAGTCCTAAGCGGATATTGGGGTTGTGAGTCGCGCGAGTGGCTGGTTGTTGTCGTGGAAAAGTGGTTGAGCGACTCCATTGTGGAGCCTGACTCGGTGTGGCTGTGGTTCGATAGGCTCATTGTTGTGGCGGCTGCGGAGCTTGCACCAGATGTTGCACCGACCATGGAGATTGTTGTTGTGGTGTTGGTGGTGTTGAAGTGGTGTTGGGGGAGTTGTTGGTTGTGAGTTGTGTTATTGCTGTTGTGTTGTGTGGTACTGTACTGTGATGATGTGTGACCAAAAGCCAACAAGAAGATGACCATGATCAACGGGGAGTTATGTACTCGAGCATCAGAGGGCCAACTGAATACCCAGTCGGCATGTCAAGTTGCTATCCGCGAGTGTCTTGGATGATTCAACCGCGCCAAGCCGAGTCCTCTGCCCAATCTGGGCTGTGTGGGCGGGGGGCTAAGCCTTTCTGGGCACGACTCGAGATGAATCATTCTGAGCCCACAGCAACGCCAACAACCTTGGCCACTGGTTTCGGGCTACTGGTGGCCGAGACCCCGCTGACTACGCACATCATCCACGAACCACGTATCGTCCCTTGCGAGTAGACTTCATCTTGTTTTCCTAAGATGAAACTATCGAAGCTGCAAGTCATCTTTATTGGTTCATGCCCCGAGAGTAACACGAAATTCTCAGGTCAGATCCATCTCAAGATGAGACGCATTTGCTTGCCTCGGCTAGCACCATCAATCAGCCACGGCACAAGTTCTTGGTGTTTCGATCATGATCATTAGCATTGTCTTCGGTCCTCGACTAGTGACGTTGGTCTTCACCAAGCCCCAGTTTATCATATACTGTCGATTCCAGCCTCATCCCATCAACCCCTGCACGACCGCCTGTGTCCTCTCAAAGTCCTCCACCAAGGCCGCCCTCCTCTCCTCACTCCTCACCGTCAGCACGACCGGCGTCTTCGCAGGCCTCGTCACCACCCCGTCCACGAACCCCGTCTCGATACTCAGGTCGATCCCACCTGCGGGAGCACTGATATCAAAAGCCCACAGCAACTTGGCCACGGTGAGCGGGATGTACGTGTACGAGAACTGCTCGCCGGGGCACTGCCTGCGCCCCGCGCCAAAGGCGTACACGGGCCGGCGGTGGCCACCCGACCCCTCGACCCCCTCGGCGGCCTCGCGGCGTAGACCGAGCGGGTTGTCCAGGAACCGCTCCGGCACGAACTCGTCGGGGCGGTCGTACATTTCCTCATCGTGTCCGATGGTCCACGCGTCGATGATGAAGGTCGTGTTCTTGGGAAAGACGTATCCCTCGAACGAGTCTTCCTGGTTGAGAACGTGAGGCAGGGCGCCGGGGGTGGTTGGGCGCCAGCGGAGAACCTGATTTCGTTAGTATCAAGCCATTTGGGCGGGAAAGAATGTTCCGCGCCTTCCCATGAAGGCCTGCTTGTAAACGTGCAGGGCTGGTTTCTCGAATTACACATACCTCACTCATACAAGCCCGCAAGTACACAAACTCCCCCAGCATATCCGCGGTAGGCGGGCCCCCCTTGTTCACCCCGGCAACAACGCGATCCACCTCCTCCCTCGCCTTGCTGCGGACCTCGGGCAGCGCGGCGAGCACGAGCACGAGCGTGCTGAGCGTGGCGATGCTCGTGTCCGCCGCGGCCCCGAGAAAGCCCGTGTGCTGGAACGCGATAAACTGGTCCGTCTCGTGCTCGGGCTTCTTGTCGCTCGTCCCGTCCTGCCTCTCGCGCACGGCCTTGGCGACGAGGCAGTCCATCCCCGCGAACGTGCGCAGGGTAGAAGTCCCCGTGCGGCGGAGGTGGGCTTTGCCCGCGTCCAGCAGGCCGTATGCGTCGCGCAGGAACAGCCGCCGGGCTTCGCGGGCCTTGGTCTTCCACGAGGCGAGAAACTCCGGGATGTAGCGCAGGGGAGGGAGCAGGTCCACGGGAGGGGTGTTGCCGGGGAGGATCATGTTGATCAGCGAGTCTTGCCCGTGGTAGAAGTCGGCCAGCCAGCTGTCTGGCAGGTCGCGCAGGCGTTGGCCAGAGGTCATGAGCAGCGGGGGCGCGAGAGCCCACCGGCGGACGAGAGTCTCAAAAAGGATGTTATTGCTGTCGTCCTTGCTGTCCTTGTTTTCGTCTTCAGAGTTGGCCAAGCCCAGTGGCGGCGTAATGGCGAGCTTGTAGCACAGCTCTGCGGCCTCGGCCTCGAGCAGCGGCAGCAGTTTCTTGATTGAGCTGCCGGCCAGGACGTGCTGGAAGGACCGGCGCCACTTGCGGAACGGCTCCGTGTAACCCATGATCAGGCGGCCGCGCTCCTCTGGCTGGTGCAGGATGTGGTTGTCGACAATCCACATGGGCAGGCGGTCCGAGTACTTGTCGCCGCGCTTGTCGAGCAGCTCGTGCACGACGCGCGCCGACGAGAGCACGACCATGTTGGCCGTGCCCAGCTTGAGGCCGATTATTTCCGCCTTCTTGCCGGTCTTGCCGTCAGGCCCTTCGGGACCGAACTCGCGCGACCACTGTTGGAAGCGCAGGTATGGCTTCTTCAGCGGCATCTGCAGCAAGTTGCCCAGCCCGGGGGTGATGGGCGGTCCCGGGGGAAAGTGGCTCGGGCGGAGCGTGTTTAGGATCCATTGCGCTGCGGGCAGGCCCAGAAGCAGGACGAGTGCGGACGTCAATGCCACCCAGCGCGGCTGTGACAACAGCACGTCCTTGAAGTCGGCCATCACTTGCTACCTCGTGGAGTCGCGGATGTCGTTGGTTCGAACGGGCCCGGAGGGGGACGGAGAAGATCACCGCTCCACCCTGCGGGGAGAGGAGCAGGGGATGATGGATGGTATTTAAGAAAACACCCTCGTCCTCCGGCTGGAGCTTACCGAGCCACTTATCGCACATGAAAAGCCAGAATCAAGATCCCGGGGACTATGCCTGGATTTGAATCCTGCCGTGGCGTACCTCCTGCGGATTGTAGCACGAGATTGCACTCAGCTCACATGGGTTCATGCAGGCGAACATGCAGACAACCCCTACCCCTGGCGCTCAAGGCGGGCACAATAGGCAGGACCGGATAGCTCCCCGGGGAGGGGAAGAAGCCCCTTGTAGCAAGGCATGCGGGCATGCGGGCTCTCATAGGTCGATTGCACATGAGCATATCGCCCCTAGTTCACCAATGCTGAGCAAAGATCATCCCATTCAGGACGAGTCTATCGTCGAGATCCTAAAAAGTGAGCCAGTAGGGCTGACGGAGTTATCATCCCCCAAGCATGCAGATTTCGCTGTTACGCATCTTGAGCCTTGAAGCATGCGTCGATCACCGTGACTAGCCATGGCTGATGTCAAAGGGGCGGAACTCATAGTATTGTGGCATTGAACGATAAGAAGGTGAGTAGCATCACCAAACATTGCTTGCACTTCCATTCAGTTGACGCCTACTCGAAGAAATATGGCAAATGGCAACTGCAAATTTTCGGAAGGCTAATAAAACAAACGGAGAGCCACTCAAACTGTACTCACGCACACATCTGTCCTCTCATAATCTGTTCTCTCATCATCTCCTTCCTTGGTCCTGCTCAGCACCTCCACCGCAATACCCAGAATCACTTCCGATTCCTCTGCTCCCTCTGCCAAAGCCGGATAGCCGTGATCGCCGCCATCAGCGCCCACCGATCGCCCAGCAGCCCGCTCGCCCCGGTGCCCAGATACCTGAACCGCATCCTCGTCCCGTCGCCGCCGCCCCAGCCCACGACCCGCGCGAACACGGCGACGACTTCTTTCCCGTCGCTCGTCGCGTGCCCGCCGCCCACGAACTGCGCGGAGCCCGGAGGCAGGCCCGGCGGGGGATCGCTCGACAGCCGCACGAGCTTGTACCCGTACGCCGCGGCGCCGAGGCCGGCGATCGCGTCGCCGCGCGAGTGCCGCCACTCGAACATCTCCCTGCGCGGCGGAGGAGTGTGGGGATCTGCCGGGCCGACCTCGATGGAGAAGAGCATGTTAGGCGTCCACCCGCCTGCCGCGCAGAGCTCCTCGGTGACGACGGCCATGCCGCCACCATTGAGACCTTGCCCGCCGCCGCCGCCGCCACCACCAGATGGATCAAGGGCTGGCAGCACGATCTGGTTCGGGCCCTGGTTGCCGAAGCTAAAGTCCTTGGCGGCGGACGCGAGGGCCGGCATGCGCGTGTCTGGCCCGCAGTGCAGGATGACGTCTGGGTTGCCGGACCAGCCCGAGTGCTGGCTTACCGCGTATAAGGGCCGGGTGGAGTGTTCGCCGAGCAGCAGGTTGGTCTCGAAGACGCTGCCGAAGAGGGCCCATTCTGGGGGAAGAAGTACCGCGGTTGTTGCTGTGCTTGTGCCGATATTGGCGCGGATGGCGGCGGTGGTGGTGGTATCGCCGAAGATGAGGCTGATTGTGGTTGTGATTGTAAAGAGTTGCTGTTGGTGCCGTTGCTGGCGCTGTAGGGCGGCGGCTCGTCATCTGTGTTCACCGGCTGTGACTTCTCGTCTGGTACGGGCTTCTCATTTTGTGGTGGCTGCTTAGTGTCCGGGGCCTTCCTGGAGAACGGATTCGTGCTGTGGAACGCCATTGCGGATGTACAAGAACCGACATAGAGTCTCGGCAAAGCGTACACAAAGAAACCACAGACCGTGAAGATGAAAGGGTTCCGGAATGAAATACGCGATCGACGAGGAGTGCTGATCAACCCGGAGACACATGGACGGACACAAAGCGAAGCATGGAGGATTACCTGCTGACGTCAAGTGGGGGGACGAGGACAGCACGCTGCTATATTTGGTGCTGCGCCCTGCTGGGTGCCAGGAGTAAGCCGGCTAGCCGGCGCTGATCTCGCCATCCTCCAGCGGATCATGGGCTGGCAGGGCATCCACAATTCCTAGGGAACTCTGTTACAAGGTCCTCCTGGACAGTTGGCAGCATTAACCACAGACTTCATGCATTCACAACACTGCCACCAGATTAAAGTTCGCCAACCAAAAACCCCCACCGACTGCACGAGTCGCGGTTCACGACGGGCCTCCTGGCCATCCTAGCTGCAACCTCATCAACAAAACCCCCTCAGCTCTTGTAGACCCTACCATCACAGGTCTGCGTCCACTTGTCCAGGTCATACGTCTTGATGAGCGTCGAAAACCCCTCGCCCCCTTTCGGCTGGCAGTACTTCTTCCTCTTCGCCGCCGTGGCCACGCCTGCATCCGAGCCCGCCGCGGGAGGGTACTCAACGTGGAACACGGCTTTCCCCTTGGCAATGAAGGGCTTCATGGCGGTGCACTCGTTGTAGCTCGCGCACTCCTCGTTGACGGCAAAGTGCACCACGTCCACGACATCGGCGATGATGGCCAGCGCGTTCTTGAGCCCCGTGGCCATGCCGAGCGACGAGGCGTGGGACGCCATCATGCGGACCAGGTCGATTGAGTCCTGCTTTCTTAGGGGTGGGTTGAAGCCGCCGCCGTTCTGGTTGGCCTGTTTTCCGGTCAGTCCAATAAAGAAATCCCCTGTTCGAACCTGCGAGGCCAGGCCAAGCCAAGAGCCGTTCACACAGGAAGAGGTGAGGTGGAAGTGTGCACTGACATAGCCATCCATATTATCCGGATCGATCCCGTCACAGCCCATCTTCGCGGCTAGCTCGATTCTCGCGCGGATGATTGCCCGCACCCGCTCGCTGCGGATATCGACCCATCGCTCGTCTGGCCACTCGGGCAGCGTGGCGCCCAGGTCGCGCTTGTCATACTGCCCCGAGTCCGGCCGGTACGGCTCATATGTGCCCGCGCTGAAGTAGCAGATGATCTTCTTTCCCTGGGCGTGCAGCGCGCCAAAGATTGTCTTTGGGTCCGCGCCGTTGTTGGTGTTGGTGAACAGGTCTCCATCAACGACGGAAACTTGCTTGATAAAGGGCGAGGAGGGATTGATCTTGCCGCCCAGGATGATTTGCCAGGGTGTTCCGGGCGTAGGCCGCCAAGGAGCGACACTGGCGGCATCAGTAGCGATTGCGCTATGCGTGATGCTGGCGATTAGTAGCAGCAGTGTGTTGATTGATGAGAGTGGAAGCATCGCTGGGATTGGCAATATGCAGTTTATGGGTTTGGTGAAATCAGTACTTGCCGCGGTGTCACAATCTGCTATATCTCGAGACGAGACCGTCGGCTTTATGAGTGCCCACGTGCCCAGCGGGTGAACAAAACCTTGACCAGCCAGTTTGTCCAGATGTCTCATTCTAGACTGGCTAGTGAGTAATACGAGCCACTTTGGGGCGCAGAGAGTTTAATGTGAGACACAGCCTCGACCTGCCAGCTGAAGAACCTGGCCCCACAAGTTCTCCTAAATAGATCGTCCATAATCAGCCGGCAACTTCGCCTCATCGAGCTGAGCATGTCGTTTGGCATTGATGACCCCTTCCCTCGTAAGGCTGCTCGCCCATAGGCGCGGGGTACGATTCGGGTGAGCCAAAAGGGCCTAGTGTTCCACATGGCATCGTGGCGCTTAGCGCGAATCCTTCGGGACCTCCTGGCTCATCTCACACCATGGAGGGTGACGAATGTGGAATAGCTCAGAAGCCCAACGGATTCGACTAGACGCCTCAAAGATTTTTATACATTTGGTGCTTGAGTACCGAACTCAGCCACGACCACATCGGCTATAAAGGAGAGCTCGCAGTCGTCCCTTCATATGGCTTGCGGGCCGGCAACGTGCAATACGACCTCAATGTCATGGGTCGTCAACTAGCGCCGCTCGGCAGAATTCTGCGCCAGATTCAGACCGTGCGGTGCAGGGCATGAGGTCACTCACCTGAACCCACTGTTGAAGGACGGGCAGCCCGACAACAACTCTGTCCCGTGCCAAGGATATTCTACACTGAATGCATCGTGACCAAATAGCATGGTACATCAGCCTTTGCAGTACAACCATGAGATAAACGATGGCTTGACCGAGCACCGCATATATATTTTCGAGTGATCAAAGATAAATAGGTATTTCGCCAGAAGTGCTTAACAGTTGGATCCGAATAGCCATTCCGTCCATCGATACCACCCCCTAGATTTTCCCACGCTCCAAAAACTTATTTGGGATATCCACGTACTTCGCCCTGATAAATTCGCACAGGTTCTTGCCTAGCGCATCCATAGACGAGGTGCTGTTGAACCCGCGATCCAGGTGGTCCCGCACCAGGAAGTGCACCGCGCGAAGATGCCGCATCTCGAACCGGTCCACGCCGTGGCCGAGGTACTCCTTGCCCAGGAGGTCAATCATCTTCTGCGTGCTCAGCAGGCTCCTGAGCCAGTCCCACTCGTCATCATGGCGCACAAAGAAGCCGACATTCGCGTCGGACGCCTTGTCGCCAGAGCGACCCATGACCACCCAGCCCAAGGGGCCGCGCGTCGTCGGCCCAAACGAGCCCAGGTCCGCGGGGTTCGCCGTGTCGTACGAGTCCTGCTGCTTGCTGAAGGGCTTCGTATCCGTCGGGCTCGGGATATCGATCCTCTCACCGGACCACTCGAGACACGCCTTCTGCCGGATGAGCGACTGCGGCAGCAGGGTCGGCCAGTACTCCCAGATCGGCTTGCCCGAGGACTGCCGCCCGTCGGGCACCACGCTGGCGCCCGGGCACGACGTCAGGAAGTTCTGCATGCACCACCGGGTGAACGACTCGGCGCCGCCCAGGCTGGCCCACGACCCCATGCCCAGGATGGACGGGTCCTTGGTCTGCACGAAGATGCGGAAGTCGACGGTGGCCGAGTCCTGCGACTCCGGGTCCGCGGGCGCCGAGCCGATGAGGTGGAACTTGAGCACGGAGAACTTGTCAATGTGGTTGCGCATGGCGTGGCGGATCTGCTTTTCCGTCCACTCGGCCTGTGGTGGTGAGGGTCGGGTATATGTTAGCACACTGGCTAAACCAGCAAACTTGGGAGCTGACACAAGAGTTGACCAAGCCGACGACTCACCTTCTTCTGGATGTCCAACCCCACAAAGAGGTAGTGAAACTCTGCCTGATAGCCGCCGTGCCCCGTGACCCCGACTTTTGTCGTCGGCGGAGGCGGCACGCCCTTGACCCCCGTCATCAGCACCTGGTCCTTGCCAATCTGCTCGAGCTTGATATCCTCAAGCCGGGCGACCACGTCCGAGTTGTAGTACAGCGGGCCCTGGATCTCGTACACGAGCTGCGAGGTCAGCGTGCCGACGCTCACCTCGCCCCCCGTGCCCTTCTCCTTGGTGAGCACCGCGTCGCCGTTGCTCTCCACCGCGGCAATGGGGTACCCCAGGTTCTCGCACCCGTCAAACAGGTCCTTGAACCCAGAGTAGTAGCCGCCCGTCGCGTACGTCGAGCACTCGATCAGGTGGCCCGCGATGAGCGCGCCGGCGAGGGCGTCAAAGTTGCTCGCGTCCCAGCCGTGCCACCACGCCGCGGCGCCCACGCAGGGAGCGGCGTCGGCTACGCGGCCGCAGATGACGACGTCTGCGCCGGCCTCGAGGGCTGCGGCGATGCCCATGCCGCCCAGGTAGGCTCTTGACACAGTAGAGACTCCGGTTAGCGAGAGAGAACATGCTAGGTATCATGTGGACAGTCAAAATGAGAATGGAAAGGCAAAAACCAGAAACTCACTGCGCGCAGATCGGCTCGTGTCCCCAGTCTGCCAAGTCCTTCCCCGTGTCCAGGCTCTTGAACTTCTCCCCCTTTGCCCGCAGGGCGAACACCTGCTCCGACACATCGTCGCCCTCGACCCACGCGACCTTGAGAGTGAGTCCCTGGTTGTTGATCTCCTGCTTCACGAGCCGCGCCAGCTGTTCCGGCGCGCTGGCGCCCGCGTTGACCGCGACCCTGACATTGTTCTTCTGGCACCAGGGTAGCGCCGGGGCCAGGCTGCCCATGAAGGACGGGTCGAACATGTCGAGCAGCGCTGCCCGCGGGTCCTTGGCGGCTGCTTCCGCGTTGCGGACTTTGCTGGTGCCGTGGATGGCGATTGTGCATTCGGACATGTGGTCTGGTCTTGTTGTCAGTATTAATCATTGCTCGTACAGGGAGAGGGTAGATGTGGGTATAGGTGCATGGCTCTCATGGCTATGGTCTTGAAAGAACAAGAGCATGTTTGATGTGGCCACACAACTTACCTCCGACAATGACATCGACCTCGCCAGACTTTGCAAGGTCGTGATACGCCCGCTGGCGGTCGGCGAAGCCGCCGGAGCAGCCGCCGATGCGGACGGCACGCTTTGTGGTGGCGGACGGCATCGGAAGGGCAGCACTGTTTGGTGGACCGGAGTGTGTTGATCTCTTGAATCAGTACATGAAGAAACCACACAGTTCAGGAAGCGCTCAGAAGAATAGCCAACGCTTAAGCTTCTGTTGTGAATAATCTCAATATGCATCGGTCACTTCTGGAATGTGCTGGTGGAGCCTAGTTAAGTCCCGGCCGGATTACACACACAGAGAGCTCCGGCACGGACTGCGGCTAACGTTTCCCAGGCACACCCCAGCTACCGCACTAGGTTGCGTGCCTAGTCCCGCCACCCACCATTTACAGTGTCACGACACCTCGCCGCCCCGTTTTGGCATGGCCCCTGTCCTGTCGCTTTGGGGCAAAGCTTATTCCCCGCATCGCATTCCGTCGGCCGTGGGCCCTCGGGAGCGAACTCGAGTTTTGGGGGGGGCCAGGCAGGGTCCCCCGGAAGCCGATACTCGGTGGTGGGGTTCTGGTGTTTGCCCGGACGTAGTCTTCCTGTGCCGAGCTGGGGGTACGCGAACGTCATCGGCCCGGGGTAATCACAGTGACTTCCACGGCCGAGGAGGTTGTGATATCCTAACAGGCTTCGACAACGGCCAGCAAGGTGCGGATGTCCACGAGCTTGTTCCATGATCAATCCGAGGGTGGTGATTCGCGGCATTTTATGACAAAGGACGAATTGGGGTCAAGTGTCAGTTTCATTGAGCATCCGAGGCACTAGCAAAGCTTCATGAAGAACAACACGGGCCGTAAGCGGGCACGAGCTCGGATTACCAGGCTCGCTCGGCAACGGTATCCTGGAAAGCGGCAGCATGAGATTGAGGCCCCGACCTCCACCATGTGAGCATAAAAGGCCATGGCAAACATGAATGCCGGCTCGCTCGAGTAGTGCGTGGGCACAACCCCATGCAGGCCACCAAGATGATCCATATTGATGTTTCAAAGACCGGCCAAGCCCAGTCCGATATTGATTGGTAAGGAAGCACACTGTATACGCCCGCAGTCCCATGACCGCGAGACTGGCCCGTTTAGAATTCTGATATTCCATGAAACTCCTCCCTCCGTAGCCGATAGCTGCACAGCCAAGAAAAACCATTTACCACCTAGACCCGCAAATCACTTGATGATACTCAGATACATCCTGACCCAGTCCACCAGCGGCGCCCACTCGCCGCCCCTGACCGTGCCCTCAATCTCGACAATCAGCGCCGCCGTCCACCCGCGAGCCCACCACCGGTCCTCGAGGACCTGGAAGCAGCCGAGCCAGTACGCAAAGACGGTCAGCGCGGCGTGGTTGCGCCGCTGCAGCTCGTCGACGAAGCTCTGCGGGAGGGTCATGGGCCAGCCCGTGACGAGCTCGAGCCAGTCCGGGCACCGCGAGAGCTTGTACATGGTGCTGAGCGAGTACCTGTTGTCGAGGCCCGAGAGCATGGCGGCGATGCGCGGGGTGCGCTGGATGTGGGCGTCTAGGGTGTGCAGGGCCTGCGTGATGCCGTGCGGCAGGGCGGGCAGGGTGTCGTAGTTGGGCACCGCCATCAGGGGAAGGAACTGGGACTGGGTCAGCCAGGATATCGACTCCTGCGCGATGGTCTGGACGGCCCGGATGCGCCGGATGAGCTCGACAAAGAGGTCCAGAGTGGATTTGATCGGCGGGAGGGTGATGTGCTGTTGCTGGTGTTGGTGTGGTGTGCCTGGGTCTGTGAACCCGGCTGGGGAGGCATGGTTGCTGTTAATGTTGTGGTTATTGTTGTGTGTAGGCGGCTGGATGCCGCCGTTGATGTCGAGCGTCGTGAGGATGCCCAGCTCTTCGGGCACGTCGCGGGACACGAACGCCCAGAAGGACACCATCATGGACAACGGGAAGATGGCCCGGCAGCTCTCCGGATCGAGAGACCTCAGCAGCACGACGAGACCCTCGAGTGCCTGCCGCTGCTTGTGCAAGGCCACCGAGTGATAGACCGCTGCCGCCGAGGGCCCGTGGGTCGCACTCAGAGTCACGATCCGGTGGAGGGCGGCGGTGGTCAGAAGTCCGTTCATGAGGGCCGGATGGGCAAGGGCCTCGCGGAAGATGACGTCCCGCCAGACGAGCTTGCCCTCGGCGCGGCCCCAGAGCGTCTTGTATGTGCAGGTCAGGTAGAAGTGCAGCAGCTCCATGTCGACGACATAGCCGTTGGACGGATCTGCCAGGCCTGGGCCGATGAGCGGGGTGCCTAAGGGGGACTGGTTCATGCCCAGGGAGCCAGAGGCGCCGACAGAGGTGTCGAGCATGCCGAGCTGGCTGGCAGACGGGAGGGGACCTCGCTGGGCATGTTGGTAGCTGTTGTGCTGTGCGGTCCCGGAGGAGTGGCCGGCGGCCGAGAAGGACCCAGGCCCAAAGGCTCCGGTGACGCCGCCTGGGCCGGCGCCGATCGTGCTGCCACCGCTCGAGGAGCCGGGTGTGGTGACGAGGCCTGAGCTGGCCAAGGTGGTGCTCGGGGGGTTGCTGCTGTTGCTATTGTTGTTGTTACTGGAGGCATTGTTGTTGCTGGTGGTGCTGCCGCTGCCGGCCTGGCCTCCGCCGGGCGAGCCGTAGACCTCGTCGAGGTAGGAGCAGTGCTCGTGGCGGCGGCGGCAGCGGTCGCAGCAGGGCAGCGTCTCGTCGCACTTGACCTTGCGGTGCTTGCACTGGACGCAGCCGCGGCGGGACTTTGTGTGGCTCTTCATGGCCGGTGGCCGGGGGCGGGCCCGGGCATGCCCTCGCTCGGTCGCTCGCTCTCGGGTTGCGATCTCGGGTTGGGGCCGCACTTGCGACGCGACTCGCTCGGGTTGGCGGAGTTGGAGGAGGGGGACAGAGGGTCGTATCCTGCACAAAGTCAGCATGAGCAGAGCCGCCCGCCGCGTCGTTGGTGGGTGGCGGCCCTCCACCAGACCCGGCCCAAGCACGCAAGCCCCTGACTCAGGGGCTGGGCCAGAGCCAGGGGCCGCCCCAACACCTTTGCAGCAGCTCGCATCTTGCCGTGGTGGAGGCTGAGCCCTGTCCTTCAGCCACACTTGATCAAGGCACCAGGCATGGACAGATGTCGCCTCAGCCACTTTCTCATCTCGATGTTCAATTTGTTCCAATACTGTGCACCTGGGTGCATTTGTGCCATGGGTGCATCCCACGGCCGAGTGGAGAGTAATTTGGGCTGGCCCGAGCAGCCGGAAAATGCCGTGTCTGAGGACAATGTCATTGCGCTTGCGAACAGCTGCAAGGCTCGACAATTCATCGCTGATCCTTTGAGTCAAATCAACGATAGCTCAACTCGGACCATGCGTGATTGGGGCCTCAAGTTCAGGTCGCTTATTACAAAGATGGATGGAAAAGAGAGACCTTTCAGTCTTGGAGGTGGAAGCAATGAAACACAGGGGTCGCAGAGCTGAGCAGAGTCTGAAAGAGGAAATACAGACACGCTTCCAGGCTCAATCTCATAGGTTTGCACGGTGAAATGCCCGAGGTCGTTGGAGTAGGTCTCAGGGGGGCCATACACCAAACACCAACACATGCAGGGGGAGGACAACGGCTCAAGAGAGCGGTCTCGCTGCCGCGCGCTTACCGAAACCTACTACTCTGCCGTCCGGCTCATCAAGAACCTATGCTGGGTATCTCTGAGCACAGCTCGCATCATGCCAGGGCGCAACCATCACTTCTAGGACTGCGAGCATCAGCTCACCACAGCCTGCAAGATGTCAACAGGAAATGGCAGAGACACATGGAGGGCGGTCGTGTTCACAAATTTAGTGGCGGCTTACGCGCCCAAGCCGCCTCTCGGCACCAACAGAATTTACCGCGGGCAGCTTCCCCTGCGTCAAAACACAGCCAACAGTTACAGGTGAGGATATAACCAGTTGGTCTATTTTGTGATGGTGCACGCGGGACGCTTGGTGAGCAACGATTCCGATGGACAAGTCGGTGCTGTATCTTGCTCTTGTGAGGTGTGGTTGGTTATAAGATCAGATGGCCGAGCTCCAGAAGCAGCGTGCGGAGACTTGACCTGGGCAAATCAGGATTCCTTGCAACGATACAAGATGAGCGGTACAATTCCAATCACTCTGCGCCAGCTGGCTGGCGAATCGAATCGGCTCATAGACACCATCAACGAACTCTGCCGGCATGGTCTGGATTGCCATGTCGACCCACCACAGATCGTTGTTGTTGGTGACCAGTACTCAGGAAAGAGTTCTGTTCTGAGCGCCATTTCTGGAATTCCGTTCCCAGTGCGAGGCACCACAGGTCAACGATTTACCGTTGAGACGGCGTTCACAACAAGCAACATATCAGCCATTCGAGCTCACGTCCACCGCGTTGATGGCAAGACTGTCATGATCTGCAGAGATGATGCCAACGCAGATTTTGAGAACGGCTTGTTGACCCGAATCATTGATGAGGCTGGCCTCAAGATGCGGGATGTCGATGGGTTTTCTGAAGACATCTTGAAGATTGAAATCAGCCGGCCTGACGTTCCGTCCCTGACGCTGGTCGAGCTACCTGGTCTCTCTCAGTCGGACCATACAAAGAGTCCGATCGAAAAGCAAGTCAGGATGCATCGCCTGATCGAGAAGTACATGGGCCGGGCTTCGAGTATTGTTCTGGCCGTTGTTGCCGCCAACAGCAACATCACCAACCTGTCAGTGCTACACAGACAGGTATTCCAGTACGTGAAGGGCGGCTGCCGCGCCCTCGGTGTCATTACGAAACCCGACCTCCTCACTCGAGGCAATCCTGGCGAGGCCATGGTGCAACTTGCGCACAATGAGACCCCTTTCTACAAGCTCGAGCTGGGATGGCATGTACTTCGGATGCGAACCCAGGTTGAGAAGGACGACACGGATGTTGGGAAAGATTGCATAGAACGACACCTGTCCCTCCAGGCGCCGTGGAGCACATTCCGGCACGCAGATCGAGGTGCGGAGCAGCTACGAGTAAAGCTCAGCGACATTTTCCAGCGACATCTGCAGAAGAGCCTGCCAGGCATTGCGGATGCGGTTCAAATAAAGCTCAGTCAGCTCCAACAGAGTCTACGATGTCTCGGCCAGCCCCGAACTGGACTCCCAGAGATGCGAACTTTCCTCACTAAGATTGCGTCCCAATACCAGTTGATATGCTCTCAAGCTCTTGACGCCCGTTACGATGACCCCTTCTTTGGCAACCTATACCCGCCATACTCAGAAGAAGAGCGTGTCAGAAAATTCGGATCTCTCGTCCTTGACCTCAATCGTACTTTCACCTATGTCATGAGAACGAAAGGTTCACGGCGTCGCATTCTCCATACCAGTAGCGGGGGCCCTGATCCTGTGCCCAGACTCGATGCAAAGAATGCGAAACAAGGAGTTGGCTTTGAAGAATCTCTCGAGAGCGACAACGAGGAAATAGGTTGTGACATGCCTTTCTCCTTTTACGTGTCGAAGGAGATTAGACGTCTCGCACGTGCATACAAATTCAAAGTACCCGAGGATATTTGCGCCAAAGATCTGGTCAAGGAACTCGACCACATCGAATCGCAGATCAGGAGCCACGATCTTCCCTCAAACACAAATGAGAAATCAAGTCTTATCCTGTTCCGCGACCAAATCTCGCCCTGGAAGCATATTGCGCATTTCCACGTCAAGCATGTCATGGATTTCGCCAAGTCATTCGTCGAACAGCTCATGTCTCATCTGTTCGCATCCAATGACAACGCTGCGTACTATGCCCTGGTCCAGAATATCGTCGAGCCTTTTTTTGAGGCGAGAACAGCAATATTAGGCGCCAAGGTGGATGAATTGCTTTCCCACTACCAGCATGGCCGTCCGCAGCCGTTTGCTGAAGAATTCTTTGCATGCTTCAAGGCCATGAGGCCGTTCTCCAAGTACTGTTATGTCAGCTCGGAGTTGTTTAATCTGAGATTCAACCCAGAGCTTCTCTCAGCCAAAGGAAAAGCAGAGCTGCTCCAGTACACACGAGACGATGCAAGTCTTCCTTCAACGACCATTACTGACTATGAAGCATATTACCAGGTCAGTCTGAGCCACGCTCGACTTATTAGCCAGTACAATCGTGTTCAGTCTCTTGTACTAATCAAAACGCTCCTGGTACAGATGTGCAATCGGACTTTCGTCGACAACGTCATTATCCTGGCAGTGGAGAATTGTCTAATCCGACAACTTCCCTTTTTGATGACGGCAGAGATGGTCAGCACGATGAATGACGATGAGCTGCGGCTTCTTGCGTCCGAAGCTCCGGGTGTCCGGTTGGAGCGCGAAGAGACCCGAGCGCAGCTTCAGGCACTCGAGCAAGCAGCAAAAGTCTTACGGCCATTTCGGCCTCGCAAGCAACGCAGTATGTATCTGTTTCTTTTCCCCGTCTCTCTATCTGATCAACAACCCTTGGCTCTCCAACCAAATATAATTCTAATTACGCTTTGATAGTAATCTGTGAAATGTCTGATTTCGAGAACTACACCTGTGGCCCCAAGACGCCCTCTGCTGCAGACAACAAAGTCAAGCCAGACGCGGCGAACCCTCCGTGTAGGCCCACGACACCTCCTGCCAGACCAGTGGCACCGTCAAGAGACAAGCCGTCCGCGAGCCCGACACCATCAAGGGAGATGCCGGCGGCAAGCCCCGCGCCGTCCTCCAGCTCGACTTTGCTCGCTTCTGCTGAGAGCTCACCAGCTCACACCAGGGCGCGTCCCGTGAGTTTGGCCAAACTGGATTTTGGGCATGCCTTGACAGTGGAAATTGGCAAGACGCTGAACTTACAGTCGTCTATGGAGTATTCTCCGCAACCTATGCACGAGGAATCCCCAAAGGCTGCAGAGAAGCTCGCGGCAACGGCCAACAGAAAAGACGTCAAACGTCTGGGAACACAGGACAAACAAGTCGCGCAACACGCCGTGAAACCCGAAGCGACGAGTCTGCCACGGTCTGGACACAGTTTTGACTTTAACAAGCTCACTTTGAAGTCGAAATCGTATTCCCCAAAGCCGCCCGCGTTCAAAGTTACGAAATCACTCTTTGGTACTGCAACTGACAAAGCAAAAGAGTCCAGCATGGTTGTATCTGCATAATATGTTCTAGCACTATCATCTGCGCGGGAAATGGATGAAATATAGCTCAAGTGTCATTCGCATATGCTTTGCTGAATTCATTGTTTATTCGTGCCTATTTTGACTTTGATTCCAAGATTCTCAGGTTTCAAGCATAGTTCACGTGATCGTCTCCAGACAACTGCTCATCTGCTCCACTGGAGATGCTCTTTGTGCTTGTCAGCAATCTGCTGAGACTTTTATAGAGTAACTCTCCAATGGCAGTATAGTTGACTGAACCAATCACATCCTCACTGACTACTGAGCATCCAGGAGTAAAGGCAGTTGAGGTCAACGTTTTGTGTAGTTTCAATCATCGCCTCATCAACCCTGATCTTGTGCGCTCGAGAAGAAATGAACAAGGAAATCGCATTCACTTCAATTCGTGGCCTCGACCCGTCTATCCAACAATAACGTCTCGCTCCAGCTCCTCGGCGAGCCAAGAATCCCACCGGTCTGGATCGCATTCGTAGCACTCAGCAATACCTACTCGCTGGCACTCATTTGGAGAGTCGGTATCCTTTGGTGACTCCAGCAACACACCTTCAGAATTATCATCACCCTCAAGCCCACCCGGGGACGATGCATAGTGAGGCCGTCTCTGTTTAATAATTCCTCTTGGCGCCAGAAGCAGACAGCAGACCTCCATGGTAGGCGTCGCCCTCGGAATAGTCCTGTAGAGCGGCATGCAGAACGTTGGCACCGCTTTGTCACCGTCTTCTTGGAGGATCATGTCAAACAACGCTGGATAGTCGAAGATTCCGCGATCTAGAAGCGGCTGCCCTGCCTCCCCGGGCCTGTAGACAGTGACGCATCCATGGCAGCTGCCTGCTATCTGCCTGACCTCGACGCGTCTCAGGTAGCCACGGAGGACCACCCACCCGTCTTTTACCGCACCATAACTTTCGTCGCTCATGTAGCTCAGGCGAAGGTCGACGAGGCGCGCGAGGGGATGACTTCGGTACTCCCCAGGCCACTGGAACAAGATTCGCACCGCACGTGGGAAACTTGTCCAGGACCACGACGGCGCAATATAGCTGCTCAGGACACTGGGGCCGACTGGATCAGTCTTTTCCCAGCACAGGTCTCTGATAAAACTGTTTTCCCATAAGCCCGCATAGTAGCGACATCCCTGTTCATTGGCGATGCTGTCCTTTCGACTATTGAAGAGCCGAGCCATCTCCCTGGCGAGACCGGAGAGGGCGGGGAGCTGGTCAGTCGGATAGGTGAGGACACGCTTGCTGTAACCCTCCACTACTCGGTGCCAGTACGTAGTCTTGGGGGCGCTTGTTGCAAGACTGGGTTGAGCATCAAGAAGGACAGGTGCTGGCGGCTCTTTCAGATCAAACCCCTCAATTCAGATAAAGGATTCTGCCTTTGATCCAAGATCCACGCGAAGCCAGACATGGCACAGACCTCTGCTATGGCGCCGGAAGAAACCTGCATCCTCGCAAGCGGCACAGCTTGCTGAAATGGCCATGGTCGCATGCCGGTACACAGATGCCATCTGGCCTGCCTCGCGTGCCCAGTCTGTGGCAGAGTCCTGGAAGATGCAGAGCCGGTCCACCCACAGGAAACGGAAGCCAAAGGCGGCTCGTCACTGTGCAGGCATCCTGCAGGGTGCGAGGGAGGTGCGAAATTGGAAACCCGTCTCTGAGAGCAGGTTCCATCTCCAATGTGAGCATCACCGTGGACCGTTGAGCTGCTTGGATATTGCTGCCCTTCGTGGCAGACCCCCAGCGATAGCTCAGAGCCAGATACTACAGTGCTGGCTTCTCCTGGTCACCAGCAGTAATGCT
Source organism: Microdochium trichocladiopsis (assembly GCF_020744255.1). Taxonomy (NCBI): domain Eukaryota; kingdom Fungi; phylum Ascomycota; class Sordariomycetes; order Xylariales; family Microdochiaceae; genus Microdochium; species Microdochium trichocladiopsis. Next base: position 767,142 of record NW_025763552.1, on the reverse strand, counting down.
GCTAGTCGAGCCGGCTTCTTGGTCTATGGTCGCAGAATCGATCACCCGCACGATACCCTGCGCATCATCAACCCAGATCAACCGGGTAGGCAGCCTAAAGTGCGGCGACGACTCGACCTTGCAATTTGGATGGCTATCATCGCACGTTACCATCCACTTCTTGATCCGTTGGAATGTCTCTGGTGAAGACGTGCTTTGGGGGAGCGGGCGACGAGCCTCCTCATCCGGAACGGCTCCTGCAGTATAGTTAGCTACAGAACCAAGACGAAGTAAATAAGTCATCGCACCGGCAGCTCGTGCGACATTGGCGTCTCCATCAAACGGGTTTGAGATACCGAGCATGTACTTACTGTCATGCGTCAAAGAAATGGAAGTGTATTTAGGTAAAGGTCTCTGAAGAAAGGCAGCTAACACCATAATGCGTTTTAGGCTCGGTGCCTCCGCGAATGTTATTTTCATGCCGTCTCCGGTGAGTCGAGGGACGCCTTTGGGAAATAAGTCGCCCGTGACATTCGGATGATGCCTGTACATGGAGAGCGTGCGGCAGATCTCCAACCAGATTAAGGCACACAGTTGGCAAGATTGCTCACGACCATAACGGCAGTCCATCAGCTCAACACCGAGCCGTGGTGCGAGCGCCACCACTCTTCATCGCCTGTATTCCGCGTGTTCCCTGTTTTCATAGGCGGGGCTGGATCTAACACAAAGGATCTGCAAGGCTCGCAGAGCGAGAGCGTGGTCTTGATGCCGGCTTCGCGACTCACTGGCTTGAAGCATGCAGGCTGGTAAGTCACGCGCGGGAGCGTCGACGCAATGAGCAGCGTATATCTCCCGTCGTCATCGAGTAGGATCTTGGCGCGGCACACCAGTTTTTGCGCCGACTGAGTTTGAGTGTCTTGTGCTCGCGGCTGGGCCGAGATGCGGCTCGCATCTGACGAAGACCGACGGCGGCGAGGGTAGTCCATCATGACACACACACCAACAGAAAGCTCGATGAAAGCTCGATAATATAAAGACTGCTTGGTTTTGCTTGCACAAGGACTTGATCAACTGGGAAGAGGTGGCGAGGATCAGCTGTCTGCCTGGCCATTGCCCCGCACGGCAAGGGTTTTGTGTCGTTTTGTTCCCCTGCAGGTGCCCAACACGGCCCAGTGCCCAGCTTGTTGGTCGCAAGTCCGTCGCGTACCGTGTCTATTTGATCCTGGGTCGGGCAGCAGCCTCCAATACTCACTTATCTGGCATGACACCAGACAAAATGGGAATGTGTACCCTCGGCCTGGCTAGGATGGTAGGTGTTGACTCTGTAAAGACCGCTACGAGACACCATTGATTCAAAGAGCATGAACTCGAGGGTGATATTGCTGGAGCCATCTCCTGGCTGTTGATTCACGTCGTCCTCTACCTCCTCGCTCGGATAATCCCCGGGCTCAGCACAGCGCCACCAAGTGGGCACAAGCGGAATAGCAACTGGGCTGCATATCCCGGACCGACAGACCGCGGAGTTGTTTCCCCGCCGTGCACGCGCCGGCTCACTCCGGGTCCACACGGGCTGGCGAAACTCCGCCATTGCTTTGTATTCACGCCGCTGACTTTTAATGTGTCACAATGGCACACAAGGTCCAGCTGTCCTTTTCACTCGGCCAGAACAAACACCGGGGCCCGAAGTCTTCGAGAGTCTCAACTTCAAGGCATACACTGACAAGGCGCTGTCAGCTTTGACAACACAAGCACAGGGCAGACGAAAGAGACTAGGCGAAAGATACAGGCCTCCTTGAAAATACCCCGCCAGCAAAGCCACTCATCAAGACCACCACCACCATCACCACAAACCTCCCAGCATAAAAAGAGCACCATGGTCCCTCCCGTCAAGACCAGCAAGGACGAGGCGGCCATCGCCCGCGCCCGCGGGATGGCCAACGTCCCCTGGTGCGAGGACTACGAGCGCATGGTCTCGGGCATGCTGTACAGCTGCTTCGCGCCGGAGCTCGAGGCGGCGCGCAGCCGGGCCCGGCGCATCGCGCAGCGGTTCAACACGTACGTCCCGCCCGAGGAGCTCTCGGCCGACCAGGTGGCCGACGTGCGCATGGCCATGGTCCGCGAGCTGTTTGGCAAGGTCGGCGAGGGCAGTTACCTCGAGCCCTGCCTGCAGGTCGACTATGGGTGCAACATCACTGTCGGGGAGAAGTTTTATGCCAATTTCAAGTATGTCCCTCTCACTTTCACCCCCATCATAGAAACTCATGTATTGACGGGGTCCATCATCTAGCTGTGTGATTCTTGACTGTGCACATGTCACCATTGGCGACCGTGTGCTCTTTGCCACGGGCGTCAGTCTCATCACAGCCACGCACGAGACGAGCTTGCAGTCGCGAAGAGACGGTGTCGAGTACGCAGAGCCCATCGAGATCGGGGATGACTGCTGGCTGGGCGCGAATGTGACCGTCCTGCCGGGCGTCAAGATTGGGAAAGGCTGCACGATTGGAGCCGGGGCCGTGGTGTCCAAGGATATCCCCGACTATTCGGTTGCGGTGGGCGTGCCGGCCAAGGTGATCAAGAAGGTTGATCCGATAGACTGAAGTCAAAGGGATACAGATGCTGAAGATGACCAAGGCTGCAACAGATGTATGCTTCGACGATAGTCCGGTGTCAAATGCTCAACAACCTCAAGTTGGGTCAATCAGCCATTGCTTGTCTGTATTAATCTTTTTCTATGAATCCGTCATGCACGGAGTGATTCTCGCTCATCCCTTCTGGCCTCCCCCTTGACCGCCACCGGGAACAGCAGCCAAAAACCCAGCGCCAACACGATCTGCACAACCACAACACTCGGGAACGTCTCAATCCCCAGCCTTTGGATCAGCAGACCGATACAGACGGGCAGCAACGCACCGCCAATCTGCCCAATCATGGCGACATACGTGACTGCACCGACATGCAGCTCCCTGGGCAGAGCGCTCGTAAGCTGCACAATCGCCGAGGGGAACAGCGGGCCGCAGAAGACGCCCATCAGTGCGACCAGCGCGACAGATAGCTTCGCACTGCTGCTGCTCCTCTGCTGCTCCTCACCATCCTCACCACCCTGCTGACCAAGGCCGAGCAGCGCAAAGGCAATACCAAACACGACAACCCCGACAAGATACACTGTCACAGCTCGCTGTAGTCCGTATCGGTCTGTCGCCGGCCCGAGGGAGAGACGCCCGACAGCCTGGCCGATCCAGAAAGCCGAGGACCCTGCGGCCGCGAGTTGGACGGGGGCATTCCGCGCGCGGCGGAGGAAGAGCACAACCCAGCCTGACACGGAGGACTCGACGCCAACTTCGACAAGGAGGAAGGCCGCGCAGATCCAGACTACCGGGTGGGTCAGGATGGCGCGGGCAGAAGACGAAGAGAAGCTGTGATGTGCTGTCGGCTTGGCCGGCCCCCGACTGTCCTGCTCTATGCCGTTCTCATAGGCAATGATGGCTGGCCCAGCGTCGTCAGTATCGCTGGGGCCATTGAGGAGGCTGGTACTTTCATCCTCTGCACCGTTGCTGAGTTCTGTAACGAGGTATGCCCGCTCCTCGAGATACTTCTGGGCCGTGTCGTTTCTAAATGCAATAGCGAGCACGACACCTTCGATGACCGTGACACCAGCCTGTCCAAGCTCATCGCCTATTAGCACATTCCTACCACACATCGTGGTCAGGTAGCAGGCAGGAAACACAAAAGAAAGCCCAACCTACCAGGATATAATACCACACGAACCACTCCAGCCCACCCTGCACCATGACCAGCCCGCCCAAGAGCGGCCCAAGCCCAGCACCCGCCGAGAACGACCCATGCAGCAAGCCGGACACGGTATTCGCGGCCCCTCCCATCGACCCGCCGGCCCAGCTACACCACGCGCCGTCCAGCAGGCCGATGCCGACGGACCCGACACCCAGGCACGCCACAAACACCTCGTACCGTCCGGGGTGCAGTCCCGCGCCGACAGTAGCGAGGAGTTGCAAGGCCGGCCCGACGAGGGCGATGCCCCTGCGCCCGAGGCGCGCGTGGATCGTGCCCGTCAGGCATGTCGCAAGGATGTAGCCCACGGGCGCGACGGTGAAGATGAGCGAGACCTGGGCGTCGTCGAGGCGGTAGTGGGCCTCGAGGGCGGGCAGCATGAGCCCGATGGTCGAGAGGAGCAGGCCCATGGCCGAGAAGGAGAACATGGCCGCGGCTATGCGCAGGGTCTTGCCCTTCGTCGTGCTGACGCCGTCATGGTGGATGTGGTGCTGGTCGTGCGTGGGCCACGGAGGCTTGGGCGTGGCATCTGTGTCTGAGATGCCGCCGTACTGGGCGGACGCGGGCTGGAGGAGAGGCTGCGTGGCCCGGTCTGGGCCTGCTATCTGATCCGGCATTGTACACGGTTCGAACTGTGATGCTGGTGGTGTGTATAGTGATGATGGTGATGCTCCTTGGCTGGGGTACGCCGACATCGGCGGCTAATGGCGGCATCTGGTACGCAAAGAATGCAACGCGATGAGTCGTGCGGTTCAGAGAAGGAAAGTCCTCTGTCTCACGATTCGGAAGCACTGTGCGCTCAACTAGCCGTGCTGCTTTGCGTCGGAACACTCTGTGCAGCCCGCAGCCCGCTCCCAGCTGCACAGAACCGCGCCTGTCCGATGCCTCAAGTCGTGGTTTCAGTATGCGACTAGCAACAGCAAGTGTGGCTGGTGCGGACCAATCGTGTCGTCATGAGGATGCAACTCTATCACAGCAATGCAGCCACAGCTGAGAGATTGAGGCGTCAGGCACATGGTGGCACGGCCAGCTCAGCTCGACGCCCCCTTGGGGACGGCCGGCACATGTTCGGTACAAGAGCATCAGCGCTGGTGCAACTGGCCAAGGGACGGGACCTCCGGGCGAAGAAACCCCGCAGCGTTGCTCCGCCTCCGCGTTTGGGGGCCTATCGACACACTAGGGGTAGGCTCAGGGGGGTACAGAAGTCTGACACAAGCACCTTGTTCGACACGTGACAAAAGGCCATCAATCTCTTGCCGTATAATGGCGTCCAAGAGAAGTTTGAATCACGAGCACGCTTAGAATTCTCGCAAGAGAGAAATTCCAAGACCCTTAGGAGTGGTCTGAGGCCGGCGCCAGCCGAAAGAGGCCAGGGTTGAATTCTGCCGTTTCGGCGCAGAACAGAATGTCCGAGCCTCAGATGTGTATTCGAGAAATAGGCTTGCGGGACCTACAGCATGCCATACTACCCACTGACAAGCCCCGGGCCAACGAAAGACGAGCCCGGCACAAGAGGACTGGAATTGTTGCCCCGTTTGGTCAACAGCTTCGGGAGAACTGCCGCCATTTCAGTTGTGGCGGCTGATGTCAGAAGACTCAACTTTGACCGCCAGAATTTTTAGTGAACAGCTCCAGTAGAGCACCGCAAAGCGAGAGGTCATGAACATGATGTGGTGCCAAGGAGCACGAAAAGCTGACTTTGGGATATTTGTCATCTGGTCGTTTGTCATTTTTGGGATCGCCTCAAATATAGGCAAGGGTATTCCTCAAACCACGAGTTATTGAAGGCTAGGTGCTGACATCCAGCTGTCTGGGGTAGTGCTCGAGTCCTGCCTGCACAGCACAGTCAGCACCAATACCACCCTGGCGCGGGCGCTCTATGCAGCTCCAGGCAGGACATTCTAGTCGGTCATTATTCGCTCTCGGATCCGACGTCTGGAGCATAAATGCTCACTGGCCCATATCCCCAGTCGCATGCGGTCATGCTTCATCCTCCGGAAAGGTGACACTGCAGGCCGCAGTCCCCCTCCCGACTTGTGCCGCGCTTCGCCTGGGCCTGCAGGTTATCGGTCAGCCTTGGCCCAGTTGGGGTCTAGGACAATGCTGGACCTATACGCCGCCAGAGTTTCCGAGTCGCTGGTCCAATGGGAGCTGGTGGAGGACAGCCATGAAGGGAGGTGCCTGGCCCTCGTTCAGCCTTACCAGGCGTGTCCTGCAGGACAATAAGTCTTGAATATTGCATGATCGGATCTAGAGGCCAATTGCAGGAGATCCGAGGGACATCAAGATCTTTTCTCCCGGTTGAAGCGCTCAGTATTTGGAAGTCCATGCCACTTCAGGGACGAACGGTTGGATTTACTCCCACGCATGTGGAATTCTGAGTTGATACTGGCAACAAAAGGATTGCCTGTGGGGCAGTGGAGTTTTCTCATCGTCAATTTGGAATGATGTTGGGCTTCAGGGAGTCTGGCAGAGACTGCGGCGGTTGGCGCGTTGTGCATATCCGGCGCGGGCGGACATACTTGAAGGATCATCTTGGCGACTAGGTCTAGTAGGCAATTCGGTAAAGAAGCATGATAATCGTGCAGCTTCCCATGCCACTAATTAATGATGAGTCATCCGTAGAAACCCTAGTAAAGGCATTCTTGGGCTTGGGGGAAGCAGGCTGATTACCTCATCAGTTCGACGCCTGATTGTCTTGAGCGGAATGTGGATCGTGGCGTTGTAGTCAGAATAAGCGACATGGCTTTCTCGCTGTATTGGTGCATTCGTGGAGATACCTGCTCCCTTGGTGTATCCGCAGCATTCGACGCATCTAGTAAACGATAGCATGGCAAAACATAGCTAGCACTGCGAGCATTCTGCCGAGAGTCCTACTATCCTTGCAGCGGTAACAGTCGCGCGTGTCCTATATGATCCTGCTGGCCAATGACACAGGCCGGTGGCTGACGTTTGGTGGCCTTTGGCCATCGAAGGATCACAGGGCATGTAGACATTACCTCGCCGCCCCATGTGACAACCAGTAAAGTGCCGTCACAGGGCACCGCCCACAGGCGAAAAAGTGCGGCAATTGACTTGCATGTGTATTCCGGCTTGGCGGCCATTCTGGCCGGGGCCCAGGGACAGCCAGGGTCTGGCGCATACTCCACCAGTCGTACGCCGTTGCAAATGAGCGAGTGTCTTGCAAGGCTTCTGCAACGTTACGGGTCCGGGTCTGCGCAGGACAGCAGCGTCGCCAGCCTACGGTTCTGGCGTCGATGAGATGTCTGCACTGCGTGCGGGAGCGCAAACTTGACAATACGGCGGCCTGCCAGGAGACTCTGTTTCCAGATTGGTTAATACTCCTGTATTCGGCCAGGTCAAGTCTCCAAGAATGACTGCGGTTACCCGTCCCTATGGCATTAGCCGACACTTGTTGCGTCGGCTCTGGGTGCTCTCGAGCCCCGTGCGGACTCTGCATGCATCCAACGCTTGGGCAACCTCCGTTGCCAGCCGGGGTTAAGGCTCCATCCACTGCCCCCTGCGGGAACATCCGCGTCCCGCCTCGAAGCGAACAGCCAGCTATGCATGGGGGCCAGAGTCCGGGTAGATTACGAGACTATTGGCCCCATTCGGAACAGGGAGTCTGTCGACCTCACCCCACATCACAGCGCACTATACGAGCTGACTGCTCGACTGTGGTACTCTAAGCCTGCCGAGCTCAGCCAAGTCAAGACGGCTGCATTGTCACTTGTTCTCGGAGGGCGTGCAGTATCTTTTTCTTGGCACGCGGCCGGTAGGCTCTAGGTTGATCCTTCTACTTTGCCGTGGACGATTGCAAGGCTTCTGTCACACCACTGATGCTCTCCTACAGGGGCACCCCTCGTCCAATGCTTGGCTCAGGGTTAGCTTATGCCACGGCATGGACGACATCTAGAGATACCTGCGCATATCCGCGGACGAAATCTTGGCTTCTCAGCTTACTCCAAGTCAATGTCCCCGCAAGCTGTCCTCGGTTCTTTCACCGTCAAGTTGGGGTCCAAGGAATGCGGACCAGCCAATCCCGGCACAGATGACAAACGGCACAACCCGTCCACCTCATGTCAGGCTTTGACAACACTCTTCACCGTCGTGACCTGCCTCATCTGGACTCAAAGCCTGATGTGAGCATCCTTTTGAGGCGCACACACGGTCCCATTCCAGATGGAAGCCTGAAGCTAGGCCACCTCGCTGACTTTACCCCATCCAGTCTGATCCTGCACAGGCACAAGACCGTGATATCTCATTAGGCACAGGGCAACTTCTGAGTCTCGAATTGGCTTGACTCTCTCAGCCACAAACTTCCCACCGGGGGAGGGTGTACCCTGGTCGTGGAGAACAACTAACGTGCTAGTGGCGCCTGCACCCTTGTGCTTGGTGGAAGGGATCGGTACCCAGCCGGCATACTGTTGACCCTTGCAAGCTATCGGATGTCATTGGATGAGCGTTGCTGTTTGGCGAATCCTTCAACTCCCAAGTCCTTCTCACGATGTCTATTTGAATTGCAGGATGCCTAGACGTCGCGAGGTATAAAACCTCTGGACCAGATCATCATCCAACACTCCTCCTCACGGTCTCTCATCCGCATCCTCGCTCACTGCCTTTCTGCCCCTAATCCCTACACATCAACACCTTTGCTCCTCTCCGCCCTCAAGTCCGCTCGACACGAGTTTAACCAAAATGGTCAGAGTTTCTCGCCTCGCAACCGGCCTCGGCGCCGCCGCCAGTGTCGTCTCGGGTCTCACGATCCCTGATGTCGACGAGAATGGTGTGCAGGTCGCGCTGGGTTTCGACCCCACGCAGGCCTTCTATGTGGCCGAGAGCAGCGTCCACACCGAGACTGTCAACTACGACCCAGCCGTGCTGCTCGCCATGGGCGACCTTGTCGCCGAGCCGAGCAACCACACCGACGTTGAGCTGGCTGAGAGAGCCATCTACGGAGCCGATGACCGCCAGAACTGGGAGGACGGCAACTACCCGTACTCTGCGATCGGCAAGGTCAGGTGGTCCAACGGTGTCTGGTGAGATCTCCTGTCTGGACTCAAACCTCGGTGGACTATTACTAATTCGTCGGAACAGGTGCACTGGTACTCTCGTTGGTGAGCACAAGTCCCGTAGAATATTGAGAGTTTTGGGGAGGAGAATACCCAGAATGCAAGGGACTAACATCGGAACCACATAGGTCCCCGCCACGTCATCACGGCTCGCCACTGCACTCCCACCAACGGCGAGAACGTGAGCGTCCGCTTCTCGCCCTTCTACTACAACGGCGAGACCAGATATCCGGGCTCGCAGGTGACGACCTACATCTACTCTACCGACACCTCGGGCTCCTGCCTTTACGGTTAGTCTTCCTCCCAGCCGGAGACCTTTTGGGGGAAATGATGCTGACCATGCTGAAAAGGTCTGGACTGGGCCATCCACATCCTCCAGGACCGCATCGGTGAGCAGCGCGGCTACTTTGGCGCGCGGACCATGTCGAGCCAGTGGCTGAACCGTGACATCTTTTACAACGTAAGTGACCAAGACGGCTACTAGCTGTATTCTGTGTCCGCCCTGGAAAATCATGCTACAACGTATACATTGTGCTAACTCTTCCCCCTCTTGATATAGTGTAAGCACCCTGCAGATATTCCCAAACAGGCCCTCCCCAGGAACTTGTGACTAACCCAAAGGGCCCCTCCCCAGTCGGCTACCCCGGCGACCGCAACAACGGCGAGCGTCCCATCCGCTCCGGCGGTAGCCGCCTCTTCGAGTCGGGCGGCTGTGGCAGCGACAGCCCGACGCTCGGCAACATCGACACCGCCGGCGGCCAGTCTGGCGGCCCCATCTGGTATGTTTCGCACCTTCTTTTGCAGGACCCGTGTCTTTCCCTCTTGCATGGTATTAGGTGTGCTGACTGTGATTTATTCAGGGAGTACCCCGGCACCGGCGACCGATACGTCATGGGCACGCTGTACGGCTCCTCGTCGGCCTCGTCTGGTACGTAGCTGCAAAACTCCGCCACCAGTGTCTTTCTCGTTGCTCTGCTCAAGACCTTTGACTTACTGACACCCGCGTGGGAGTAAATAGTGTGGGCAACCGGCCAGACCCTGGTTAATGCGGTAATTTCCGCCCGCAACGACTTCCGCTAAGCAGCAGCGTCGGCCCGTGGTTGCACTCGCCAACGGCTCCGTTTGTATCCGCGGACATCGTGGCGCGGGGCTGTGGCACGGATCGCCCTTTGGATATTGATGCGTAGCATATTGATCTCGGGTTGTGGAGAACGCCCGGTGTGTGTGAGGCAGACATGAGTTGGTGGCACATAAAAATAACCATAGTGGTGCTCAGCACTGCTCCTATACTTCGCTTCTTGAACAAATTATAATTTTGAGTATTCATAACACTCTTCTTCTCCTCGGCTTCTGGCAAGGCTATGTAGATGTTGTTATTAGTGACTGAATCTACGTCTGTTGTCCACAACCAGTCTTCCCAGAGATATAGGGTTCTAGGCTTACGAACCACAACCATTATTCACCCACCAACTTCTCGAGGATTTTGCACCTCATACATTTTGCTGGTTCAGCTTTTATGAGAAGTAGAGTGCATACATGGTATCTGGTCCGGCACCAACGTCCTGGATGCAGTTTCTTGAACGAAAAGGGAGCCCGCAAGAGATGCACCCCACACCGGCTGAAGTACATCCGTGGATGCCTCAAACCCTGACTTGAGGAACGGAGAAAGGTGAGACAAGCCAAATGGAGCGTTGGTAAGCGTTTGCTGCAGAGAAAGGACCGTCTGCCTCTGCATGGAAAAGAAAAGATGAATGTGAGACTGCGGCGTTGGCGGGATGGTCGGGGGCTTGCAGTGCCGTGGTATTGTTGGTCCTTGTGTCTGCCGGAAGCCTACCACGCCTACCACCAACCGTGAGGCTGCCTGCCTCGCCTAGGCGTTCACCCAACAGAACCACCGCAGAAGGGCAGCTCCGTCAAGCTCGACGCTTTCTGCCTTGCAGGCCAAGTTCAGTGCCCTCTTCTTTAACACCCACCTCCGCCCTGCACCTTTCTCTCGACCCGACCTTACTCTTTCCACTTCACCTTTCTTGTCAGTCTCAGAGAGGTACCATTGCAGATCTTTGCAGCTTGCTGTCTTCATCTTCTCGTATCTACTGTCCAGCATCTTCGTCATTGGACCTCAACTCCTGCTCGTACTGGATTCACGCCATGGCGCCGGCCAAGGCTGGGATGACTCGCGAGGGCATCCTCTATGCCATCAATCATCTCTTCCTGCCGCCGCAGCTGCCCCAAACGCACGACTACTCCCAGGCGCATGTCCGCAGCCTCGTGGAATTCCTCGCCCAAACATTGCAAGACTTTGAGAAGAACTCAGATGGCGCTCACCAATCCATCACGAAGGAAGCTGCACATGTGGTGCTCACCTTCTCCAAGTTGCACGCCATTGGCGACAGCCAGGTATCCGTCCAGCCCGAGATGCTTGCAACAAGTCTCCGAGATCTTTGCACCAAAGGTATGTATCACCATCTTTGTACTGCCGTACTTGGTGACTGACTGAGGAACCCTTGCCTTCGTTTAGGTGGCTTTATGCTCCTTCAGATCACTTCTCAGAACGCCGGCATGCTCATCACTCGTGTCGCCAACGATATCCACTTCGAGCTGTTCGAGCTCACTCCCTCCAATGGATCCATCTACGATACCAAAGGCAGACTCATCCGAACGTTTCCCGGCCAGGCCATCGCCGTTCCAGTCTCTTCTCTCCAAAAAGACGACGTCATGGAGACCTTGGTCCTTGCGATCAGCAAGATGAGCGGCCAGAGCACGGCACTTTCGCAGCCGACGTCCAAGAAAGCGGGCGCAACGGTTGGAGAAATCCGCCACTCCGTCAATCCCTGCATCGTGACCTATTACCTCTCGTCCATCTTGCTCGCCCTTGGTTCATCTGTCAGGGTGCAGGCCATCAATAAGAAGATGCGTGAGGAAATCATGTACAAGTCCTCCCTCATTCCCTGGACGCGGTCACCAACGTGGCTGCTCCTTCGCGTGGGTTTCCACTTGACCATGTCGAGGCTGGAGGCAAAGGTCGACTCGAGCGCCGCCAAGTTGAAAGCCCCAGCCTACAAGGAATTCACGGCCTTCCTCATGGCCGCACTGCTGCGAGAAGCCCTCAAGCAAGACATCGAATCCGACCTTCTTACCACCATGACCGCAAAGGTCAGCCGTCGCCTGCGCAAACTCGGCGCCAACGCAAACAGCTGGCTTCAGGAGTACAGCAGCGATGTAATCAGGGAAACAAACCATATCCTGGAGGGCCGGTGGAAGGTAATTTGCAAGAACGATGCTCGCAAGCCGGACTACGCCTCCCTGCCAACCCTCGACTTTCACAAGGACGCCTTCGCCTCTCTGCCGGATTTGGACAAGTACCTCGAGACGGTTACCCAGCTCAATCTGCGAGAGCAATCGGCCACTTTCTCGCCCAAGTATACCCTGAATCTGCTTGACTCGGAAAGGCTACCCCGTATTTCTGCCGGCGCAAACAACTACCACGACTTCCAGCTGGCAGCTTTTGAGAGCTGGGTCGAGTCTTCCCTGGACCACTGGCTACAACGAAATCTTTCGGATCCGACCACCTGCGACAAACTCCACCGATTGCTTTACGACTACCATACAGCCGCTCAGAACCCGTACCAGAACAACCCGGAAGCCACCTCACTTATGATTCTGACCTGCCTCGAGTTGTGGATCGCTTGTAACAAGTCGGCACTCGAGATCTGCACCGTGCTCGGCGAGTACCATGACGCAAGCGTTCAGCCCAGCTTGATTCGTGCCCTGCTCCAGAGCCTCATCCTCCCGCACAAGTCTCAGCTCGAGAGGCTCCAGCGGATCGAGTCGTACCTCGACGTGTGCTCTAGTAATTCGAAAGCTGCCATGCCGTCCATCTTCGACAGTTTCGGCAAGAAGAACGCTTTCTATGTGAGGCACTTTCAATCATATGAGGAGCAGCAGCGTTTGTATGGTCATATAGAGCTGCAAGCCACCAATACTAGACGGAAGAAGGAGGTCGAGCTGGCGAACTTGCGAAGCAAATATTCAAATCTCAAAGCTCAGGCCGACAACATGAGCTGCACCTTTCGCACCTTCATCAATCGCCGTGGCTACGAAATCACAGCACATGATGACCGAAACTGCAGCAAGTGCAAACTCGTGGGAGAATATCAGTCGTTACAGATCGGAGTGCACGAGTGGCCGCTCCCGAAAGACCCCTTGAAGGCACAAAATGCCGTATTCGAGCTCGCGCCCACAGAATGGTTCCCAGCCTGGAGAGACGCCACAGCATTCCTCCTCTTCAAAGTCCTGTCCCTGTCGTACCAGGTCGAGTCTAGGGCGCGGCAGATGCATGTGCTATCTGAGTACGAGGGGCTCAGGCATTTTTACTCAGGCCCAGCGAGCCAGAACATCACCGCCATCTCTCAGGCAAAGTCGTTCCTCAGCTCGCACTACAGGACAATCAAGATTGGCTCGATCACGAGCGACTCCCAAGTCCTTGTCGACCACGCCCTTCACTATGAATACTTCAACACATCTGCGCGCGTCTTCGGCGGTCCCGCCACGCTGACCGACACCATTCCACGGCGCTGTATGCTGAAGTTACCCGTCAAAGACTTGGCAATGCAGCCTTTTCTTTATCGCCCGGCAAACAATTCCTGTGGCCCGACGCCCAACGTTGTCATTGCCTCCCAACATGAGTGCCCACAGCACATGACACTCGCCGAGTTCAGGGAGCTTTGTGCCCTGCCCCTGGGCTTTAAGCTACAGTGGCAGAATATGCTCCGCCAGCTCCATGCGCCTTCAGTCGACTTCAACCAGCTGTCCACGTTTGTCTTCCACGCTCAATGCATTACCCAGGCCGGGCCACCCTTCGCAGACAACGTCCTACGAGCATCTCATGCCATCCTGAGTGACCCAGTCTTCTCAAGAACGCTGCTGGATGGCGTGGTCACGGCCACCTCCCGAGTCGCAGAGTCGTGGCAGTCCGTTGAAGCTCTGCGGACATTCATCCTCATTGCCACCCGCACTCTACAGCTGACCACAGATCCCATCACCGTTCCTCAGTGTGTGGAGTACTTGGCGTCTGCAAGGAATACAGTTCTTGGCTGGGCCATCTCGCTCAGGGACAAGGCTCGAGCGAGCACCGATACGCGGATCCGGAACAACTTCCGACACCGCGCCGCTCGATGTGCTCTCATCTGCTCGATGTCCTTCGACATGGATCAAGGTCACATTTCATCTGCACTTCAATCCTCGGTCGCTGCGTCTCAATTCTTGCAGTGCTCCTTGATCGCTCGCGAGGGCACCGACAGCGAGAGTGGCTCTGACTCCCATGATGGTCTTACTTGGCAATGGAAGCGACTCAGTCACCGCGCCTTCCGAATCCTCTCGGATTGTATCACGGGCGGTAGTCGCGCTCTTGACGATGCCATCAGCAGCTCCTGGTCTGGACACAGGGCACAGAAGAACTGGGCGCCTGTGTCGAGTCAATACCCAGAGTGGCTCGTGGGCTCTGCATGCGAGATGGGTGCTCCCGTCGTGCGCTTCAATCTGCTTACAGGAGAATTGCTTGTCAACGGCCTCCCACTGAATCGGCTCCCGTCAGACTACGAGAGCCACTCCACTTATAGGACTCTGTTTGGCAGGTCGATCGTCGAGGTCATGCCAAAGGGTTCACACGGTTTCCCATTCTCCACAAATGTTCCGTTTGCCGGATACGATGTGGAATTCGCCCTTAATTCGGGCGAGCTATACGTTCGAGCGACAAAGGGCGACCGCGTGCTCTACTATGTACCCAGCAGGCTCCTGTCTGGCTCGTATCCGGAGGCCTTCATCAACGACTATGTCCACTTTTACGACGAAACAACCCAGACTGTTAGCCTGCGTCCGCTGAAAAAGCCCTGGGACGTCCCGCGGCAGCCATGGACCCTCTCGCATGAAGCTGCCGGCGGACGATGGCAGCTGTGCAAGGACAACATGACCGTCATCAGCCTTCGCACGCCGACCTCGAAGACTCTAGCCAACATCCTGGGCACTCTCGAGAAGGAGGCGCGCATCCACTGCGTCTTGTCTGCCAACCACCGGCGGCTCGACATTGAGCTGCCCGTGCTTCGCTCTCGGTTCTCTCTGGAGGCAGGAGACACTGCTGTATCCTGTAGGGACTTTCGGGGCATGGTTGTCGATGAGGATCAGCAAATCGGCACCCTGGTCGGCCTGTTCAACAAACTCGTGCTGAAGAGCACATCTTCGTCGTCTGATCGGATTGTGCTGGTGCCAAACGGTACTCCACAAGTCAAACGAACGCCAGCTCACGTGTCGCTGCAAATAACCGAGGGTCCAAGCACATGCCTCTATGCATATCGAGTCGACACACTTCTTGGACGTCTCGTGGATGGCGGTGATCTCCAGAGCAAGCTCTTTCTGTGTCTACTTCATGCGTTGACGTCTTTTTGCATGCCCGACCGCCTCACCTCGCGGACAGGCACGGAGGAGGCGCTACGCATTCTGCAATCCGCTGCTGTCCAGTCAGCCAATGGCCTCAAGCAAATGTCCATCTCTTTACTTACAATGATTGCCGACTTAACTCCAAAGAGGGAATTTTACCCCCAGCACCTGCGCGTGATGCAGACCATGTACTTTGACAACAAGATTGGAATGCTGGCACAGCACGATGGCTTCGTCGAACAGGCCCAGGCGTTGCTCGACCAGGCGACCAACAACAAGTTTTTCCACGAAAGCCACCCGGAAACAGCGTCTGTGGATCTGTACTCTGGCATTGATAGAGGCCTCCTGGCACGCCACAAGATCCGAGTGGCCCAATTCCGTGTTTCGACTTTCGGCGCCGAAGACCACGACACCGCGCACGATCTCGTCTACAAGGCGCGGGACGTTGTCCAAGACTCTGCGATCGCCACTGCAACATACGCCGTGGCTGACACGCTCCACACCATCCGGGTCAATCCTCACGTTGCTGTTGTCAGCGATCTGGTAATGCATATCTGGAGATTCCTGGAGAAACTGCCCGTCGCCAATGGCTCCGCCGACCTCGACACCAGGGAGCTCGCTTATGACGCAAAGTGGTTCATGCCCTGGAGCACGGCCACCAAGCCATTCATCGTGAAGAATTGGCTCAAATTGCATCGCCTTCTCAGCCAGCCCGCCACCAAGAAGAAGTGGCTCACCCTCACCACCTGGCTGGCCTCGCTTTCCTGTGCCGAGGAAGCAGACGAAACAATCGTGCACGTCCTGACCACGTTCTCCACTTGCTCGAGCAGAATGAGCCAGGTCACCCTGCCCACCTCGTCGACGCAGTTCGCCCTGAGCCGCGGTCGCGCATTCAAGCGCGAAGACGTCCTCCAGACTGTGCGAGACCGCAAGCGCAGCTTTGATCCGCTCAAAGACATCATTGAGACCCGCAGGGAGTATGAGTCACTCCAGGACTTCCACAACCGCGGCCGCACCGCGTGGCAGACCCGCGCCGAGAAGGTGGCGCAGGATCTAACCACGCACTTCGGCGATCAGTGGCCGTGTGCTGTACCCGCGGCCCCAACCGGGACTGCTCTCGCGGACGCTGAGAAGTATTTCCAATGGGGACCAAGCGTCATGTCCGAGGTTTCCGGCTTGTTCCGTTTGTGGTTTGAGAATCTGAAGTTCTTTCAGTATCTCCAGCAGATTTGTGCGATCGTGTCGCGGGACAAGTGCACCGTGGTCAAGCCTGTACGCCCAGCACTGAAGATCTTGCCGACATTGCCTCATGGCAGCCGCGGATATGTGTCTCCTACCGACTTGTTTGATCGGAGCACACCACCAAGGCTCACGCCAGCACCCTCGAGCTTGCCTGAGACGCTCAGCGTGTCGTCCAGGGCCAACAATAGCGTTGTGACACTCGCCAGATCTCGGTTGAGGATCCTGACTGGATCTCTTCAGGCGATGGCTCAGTCGAAGTACGAGAACAGCTACATTGCCAATTTGGAGTCGAGCCTCGCTGCCCTTGAGCAAGGACAGTTCCTGCAGAAAGCGCTGGCGGCGGACTTTTTCAAGATGCGGGGGATCCTCGAATCCCATCTTGCTGCTTGCCAAAACCATGTCGACTCCTTGTATGATAGGATGACCCAGGCCATGACCAACGATGTCGCAGATACTTATCAGCTGCCGCGTCTTTCCCCAGTACTTCTCCTGGAGCGGCTGAACCGCAAGCACTGGGCAAGTCTTAGCGAAGACTGGAAGAAGATTCTCATCGAGTACGGAGTGGGCTTGACACGGTTGCAACGCGCTCAGAGATTGCTCAGGGCCCGCGGAGCGGCATTGGTCAAGGAGCTCCAGAATGACGGCCATGCCAACTGGGACCCGGCCGAGCACCCTGAATGGCTCCTTCTCGAGATTGAAGGTTCGATCCTTATCCGGGGAGTTCAGGTCGACATTGCCACACACATGCAGAGCCCCGCCCACGGCAAGAACGCGGTTATGCAACTGAACATGGGCGAGGGCAAGTCCTCAGTCATTGTGCCCATGCTGGTCACGTCTCTCGCCGATGGCAACAACCTGATGCGAGTGATTGTGGCCAAGCCTCAGAGTAAGCAGATGGTGCACATGCTCGTCTCGAAGCTCGGCGGTCTTGTCGATCGTCAGGTGTTCCACCTCCCCTTTTCTCGTGCAATCAAGGTCGGCCAGCCCGAGATCAACGCCATCAAGGAGCTCCTGAGTCGCTGCCGTGACCAGGGCGGCGTGCTGCTCGTCCAGCCCGAGCACATTCTGTCGTTCCAGCTGATGGGCATCGAGCACAAGATCAGCCAGAAGCACAGGACTTCTGACCAGCTCTTGCAGCTCCACGACTTCATGCGCCGGCACAGCCGCGATGTGGTCGACGAGAGCGACGAGAACTTCAGTCCAAAATTTGAGCTCGTCTACTCGCTCGGCCTGCAGCAGCCCATTGACCACAGCCCGGAGCGCTGGACCTGCATCCAGGAAGTGCTCGACGTGGTCCGCAAGTGTCTCCCCGCAATCCAGCAGCAGTTCCCGCACGGCACTGATATTCGATTTGGATCGCTGGGCTGCTTCCCCCGCACGCGGCTGATCGAGCCAAAGGCCGTGGACAAGCTGCTCGACATCGTTGCTGATGACGTATGCCGGTACGGCCTCATGGGCTTCCCCATTGCCCAGGCAACTCAACAGCTTCGTCGCGCTGTCCGCGAATACATCAGGAATCCAGATGCGTCTGCCGAGACCATCGCCTTGGTTGAGCGCGCTCCTCCCGTGGGCTTCTGGGCCGAGACAACCAAGAACACTCTACTGCTTCTCCGCGGGCTCATTGCCAATGGCATCCTGGCGTTCGCATTTGGGCACAAGCGGTGGAGGGTCGACTACGGCCTGGACATCACGCGATCACCACCCACCAGACTAGCCGTGCCTTACCGTGCAAAAGACCACCCGTCCGCCCGCTCCGAGTTCAGCCACCCGGATGTTGTCATTGTGCTCACATCGCTGAGCTACTACTACCAGGGCCTCACCAACGAACAGCTGGGCAATGCCCTCTCTCATCTCGACCGGTCTGACCAGCGTGCTGACGAGTACGCGACGTGGGTCAAGGACGCGGACAACCTTCCGGGCGCCCTAGAGCATCTCGGCGGTGTGAACCTCGAAGATCCGGACCTCTGCTCCAACAGGCTGTTCCCGTGCTTCCGCCACTCCAAGGCGGCGGTCGACTATTTTCTCGCCCACGTGGTCTTCACCAAGGAGATGAAGGAGTTCCCCCACCGGTTGTCCGCCTCGGGCTGGGACATTGGCGAGCAGAAGCCCCATCCGACAACGGGCTTCAGCGGCACCAATGACGCCCAGATTGTGCTCCCGCTCAGCGTCACGCAGACTGCTCTGCCTGCTCAGGCTCACACCAACGCGCTAGTCCTACAGCATCTCTTGCAGGCAGAGAACAACGTGATGGCCATTCAATCCCTCCAACCTTCAACGTCTGATCCCACGTCATCCACGCCTGGCCACTCGCCGGCAAGTACCAGCGCTGAGCAGCTTCTTCAAATGGTTGTCGGGATGGAGCCCCCTGTGCGCGTGATCCTCGATGTCGGCACGCAGATCATCGAGCTGGACAACCTGGGCGTCGCCCAGCGGTGGCTGACGTTGCTTGCTAATGACAGCGGCACCGAAGCAGCCGTGTTTGTCGACAAACAGGACAACATCTGCGTCGTCGACCGCAAGGGCCGCGTCGAGCCTCTGCACACGTCGCCCTACTGCACCCAGCTCAGCCTGTGTGTCGTGTTCCTCGACGACGCCCACACCCGTGGCACGGATCTCAAGCTACCAGAGGACTACCGCGCAGCAGTCACGCTGGGTGCGAATTTGGTCAAGGACAGATTGGTTCAGGGTGAGTACTCGACCCACGGTTGACACAAGTTCTTATCAGTCCTACATCACGAGATAGGTATGCTAACGTGTTTCTTTGATGTGATATAGCCTGCATGCGTATGCGAGAACTGGGCAGAGACCAGTCCGTCGTCTTCTGCGTGCCAGAGGAAATCCACCGCAAGATCAACCGGCTCATGGGCCGCACCAACCCCGTGCAACAAGTATCCGTCGCCGACGTCCTGGCCTGGTCTATTTCCGAGACATGGCACGACGCCCGGCGCAACACGGCACTATGGGCGAACCAGGGCAGGCGGCACGAGAGCCACAGCCTCCTGTGGGCACAAGCACGCGGCGAAGGCGCAACTGGTCCTGTCCTTCATCGCCAGCAGTCGCGAGACCTGGACTTCCCAGACGAACTGGCCAAGGGATTCCTCGAGGACGAGGCGCAGCTGCTCGAAACCCGATACCGCCCAACCTCGCAGCAAGATACTGCTACTTGTAGCCAAATTGCCCTCAGCAAGACAGAGCGCCTCATCTCCCAGCGCTGCCAGGACCTCGATACGATGGGGCCTTCGTCTGCGATCCTCCAGGAGGAACAGGAGCGCGAGCTGGCACCCGAGGTCGAGGAGGAGAGACAGCTCGAGCGGCCGGACAAGGCGGAACCCTTGAAGCACGCGGTCCACCCACACGTCGAAGCCTTTGTCAAGACCGGCAGCTTCCCCGCCAACAGCGCGGCGACATTCATCCCCGTCTACGACTCCCTCGCTGACTCCTCGGCGGCCAAGTACATCGCGAAGCTGCGCCGCAGTGGCCGCACAGGGCGAGTACACTGCACGCGGGACTTCCAGGCCACGATCAAGCCGCCGGCCGTGGGCTACGTGTCGGACTCGTACCAGCGGCCTGTGCAGTGGATATTGACGAGCAGCAGTGCCTCCGCCTCCTCCTCGTCGCCATCATCAGCAAAGGAGCGAGATGTATCCAGTGGCAAGGCGGGGGGCAGGCGCGCGCTGAAGCACATGGTCATCATCAGCCCGTACGAGGCGCAAAGCCTCATGGATACGATCAAGCAGTCCCGCGCGGTCACGCTGCACCTGTACGCGCCGCTGCTCAACGAAGGGTTCCGCAGCCTGGACAGGCTCGATCTGTACACCGTCCCGTCGCCCACCCCCTCCTTGATCTCCGCGTCCCCGTCATCGTCGGCGCTACTCGCCCCGGGTTCTGCTACTCCTCCTCTGCCTCATCATGCTCCACCGCTGGATGTGGATGTTCCCGCGGATGTGGTTCTCGAGTTGGACCTGTTTGCCGGGCAGCTGTACTTCAAGACGTTTGCCGAGTTCGAGGCGCTCCGGGAGTATCTCCTTGCTCGACCGCCTCTGGCGTGTCCGTCTGTTGGCAGTGATGGTGGTGGTGTTGATGGCCAGGCTATCGTGGCCAACGGCGAGCCGGTGGCGGTGGCGCGCGTGCTGGATGAGCACCTGGTGGGCCTGCTCAATGTCGTCATGATGAAGATGCGGCGCAACTGTGAGACGATTGACAAGACGCATACAGGCAAGGCTCTGGATTGCAGGCTGATTGCGAAGGATGAGTTTCAGGAGTAATGATTGTTGATTCGGAGGATACATGGGAGGGCTGGTTTGGAGTAGGCTGGCTGGCATATCAAGAATCTTGGTGTTCTGCGGAGTTGGAGGGAAATAATAGGAGGGGCGCGGAGAGCCAAATAAAGTTGGGAAGTAGACATAGAATGCAGGCATGGCACAATTTGTTGTCTGCATACCACTAGAACGCGACATTACAAGAGACTGGGTTCTTCTGACATTTTCATTCAAAGCATTGGCACAACGATTGGCCGTACGACTGATGTCGTAGGGGGGAAAATATGCGTGGGATCATAAGCCATAACTTTAATTGGCAATTACTACACGGGCATGAAGAATTGCTACCCGGGCATGACTCTTACACGGGCATGACTTCTATCGCCTCTGATTCGCTCATTTTTTTCCTTCGACCCACAGGTACATCAGTGCAAAGGCGGTGAAGCAAGCTCTCTTAACAAGGCCGTGCTTTCGGTATAGTCAGAACCAACCAGGTCAACCAGGCCTCTAGAACAGGTCTTAGGCGTATATCAAAACAAGGTCTGGTTTTCAATACAGAACACGGCCAATTCCAGCACGCCCTAGAGGGCAGCTATCTATATCTCTATCCTCTAACTACTATAGATGGAAGAACCTCCTCGTCGCTGTAAAGCAGCTCCCACTGACTCCTTCGCCTGCGAATGCTAGATTGCGTCTTCCGTCCGTTGGCACGTACTCCTGTAGTTCTTCCAGCTCCAAGAACAGCTGACCGGCTGCGCGTCTGGCGCTGGGATGAGGCACTGGCCTGGCTACTAGCCTGGCTGCTGGCCTGTTGGCTCGCTTCCAGAGCAAGCCTAGCTAGCGTTGACTTGTTGTGACTTCCTGGTGGTCGACCTCGTCTGCGCCCTGTCGCTTGGCTTGCTGGATTGCTGGCTCGTTGGCCACTCGGCTGGCTGCTTGCCTCAATGGCTAGCCGCGCTGGAACAGCCTGTGTGGTGTTCTTAGGTCTGCCACGGAGAGCAGTGGCGATCTTAGGGTCGAGGATTCGTCGGTATGGATCTCGAGAGGATGGCTCTCGTAGGCGCCACCGAGGATGGACCTCCCATTTGGTGAGAGGCGTGCCACTCACCAGCTTTGAGTAGATTGTGTGGCAGCAGGGGATTCCAAGCTCGGTCGAAACCGAGCAGTCCTCACTGCAATCGCCAATGGGGTCAGGGAACGGATTCTTCCCCGTCGGCATTGCTTTCCTTGCTAGCCGATATTGTTTGTTGATAAGCCCGAGACCCTTCGAAGAGAGTGCTGTCCGGGGTTCGCCTAGATACTCCGAGCTGGACCCTATGTACTCTCGCGCGGTAAGTACCTCGTCCGCTGCGCAGGCGTCGTTGAAATCTCGCTCCTGGTCCTTCATCATGTCCTGCATAGCCTCGATAAGCCGATAGAGATTGCTCATACCATTCAGGAGATAGCTCTTGATGTTGTTGTTGCTTGCTTCTGTCCCAGATGTGACGCGTATGCCGAAGTTGCGATAGTTGCGAATGAAACATCGTGCCCACTGCGCCCTGACAGGCATGTAGGTTCCATGGAGATACCGCAGGATGGCCCGCTGATCGTCAAATTCCCTACAGAGGCTTCCCCACGCCTTCTCGTGAGCCTCCTCTGTCTCCGCAAACAAGACGACCTTCCACATCATGAGAACCCCTCGATGGCTATGAGGGACGACTTCAGCTGTCTGCGCGTTGACCAACTGTCCGTCTTTCGGGCCGAGCTCAGCCTGTGCCTGTGGAGCGTAGTCCTCCCCGTTGCTGCTGTCGGGACTACTACTGCTACATTGGCCCTTGACCCACTTCTGCTTTGACTTGAGCAAGACGTTAGAATTGATGTGGTGGATGCACAGCTGCTGCTGTGCATCAGGGAACTGATCATTCAGGGCGGCCTTCATCTGACCGTCGAAGTCAGTAATGATAACGTCCGGTTGGCGAATAGAGTGCTGCTCTGAGATCTGTCGAATGCTCTCAGAGAGGAACTGGAACCCCTCCCGTCTCTCGTTGTCGATCAGACCGAACGCCGCATTGTAGACAGAACCAAGGCAGGTCTGTCCTGTTGCTTGGAATAATGGAAGCTTGAAGCGGTTGGTGTTGTATGTGTTGTCGAAGCTGATGACCTCAGGAAACCGCTTCCACATCTGGAGGCAGTACGGAAAGGTCCAGACAAGACCGACGAGGCGGTTTGGCTCATCATCCGCCCACTTAACAAGATAGGGAATCTCCATCTCGTCGAACAGCTTGATCAGTGCTGCAGTAGGAGTGTGGCCGCTCAACTTGTCTCGACTGATACGAGACCTGGCGTTATAGATATCCTTTCGTGTAAAAGATGACTCGGGATGCTGCTCCAGGACGATCGCGCGTACGTCACGGGCCCGAATTCCGACCCGACGGCTTGTCGATTCGACTGTTGCCCTGATAGGTGTAGTGAGTCGTCTGTGGGAGGGATGGGCGGATGGTTTGATACTGGCCCGGTGGTTATGCTGGCTATGCTCGGAATTATCGTGGTGTCGTAGAAGCCATCTACCCTCCTCCAGTGCTTCGGCAATGACCATCCATTTACAACCACACTTTCGAGACTTCCGTTGCCGAATACCGGTACTCTCTGAGGGGCGTGGTTCTCCGAATCGATCGCATTGGAAAGAGTACCGGATCTTCCGACCCTTATATGAGTAGGCATTTCGTCGAACAATACCGAAGCCATTAGCCTTCGCGAAAGTATTCACCCACTCGAACAGGACTTCGGCTGACGGCGCTGGGTCGTCTGGGATAGGTGGGTTCGGGATCGGGTCAGGGACAGGCGACAAGGGGTGGTCGGGCGAGGGCGGCGAGGCGATAGGCGGAGAGTGCCTTTCTCGGGGAGGCGAGTATGGCGGAGATGATTCGAATGGAGTTGAACTGAGCGGCGAGTAGCCCCATATCTCGCGCCATTGGCGGACTCGTTCGTATGACCGGACGAGCTCGATGGTAAGTCTTCGATCTGTCCCAATCACCTCGCGCACTAGCCTAAGGGCGGACTGAAACTGGGGTCTTGTTGGAGAGAATTGTTCTTGTGCTGATTGTTGTGGAGAGCAGGCAGGTGGCTGGTCGATTTCCGGGCCTGGTATAGGCATTCTTACTCGTTGCGACCGTCTTCCTCGGGTTGGGAAATCATTCGATAGGTGAATCTCATGATCGAATCGCAGCTCCCATGGTGGCTCGTTCAGCCCACGCGATCCATGGGGGCGTGGAGCGGTCGTGAAGGTCTCTGGGTACGAGGCGAAAGCATTACAGAGTGCCTCGTCGTCTCCCACGCCATAGTGTGGGCCAATGCTCGTCCCTGTGCTATTAGACGAAGGTGGTCTTGAACTCTCAGATTGGTTCTGCCGCTGTCGTTTTCGAGGACGTAATTGATAGCTTCGAAGTCGTTGGTTGCTTGCTGAGCTAGATCGAGAGCCGGGCTGGGACATAATGACGGCCTTGATCGCGACAGGAAGAGTGTCGCACGCACGGATGAGCGCATGGTTAAAGGGGCAGTTGATTTGACTATGAAAGAAGGAAAGAGGGGACCAATTTCAGCACAAAGGAATGACCTGCTTTGTGATGCAGATGCCTTGGAAGATGAGGCTATTGGATATTCCTGATACAGCGTGTGTTTGAGTGTTGGTCTCAGCAGGGGGCCTAACACACCACGCCTGGAGCCCTGGGACCTTGACAAATATGGTATCTTTCACGAACAATCATTATCAGTAGGCTTGACATGCGACAAGAGGTAATTGGTGTAGTAGCTAGCTAGTGAATAGCTTCCATATGTCTCGTCGATCGTCGTGGTGGAGAGCTAATCCCGAGGTACAAGGGAAGCGTTGGCAGAATCTAGATGCACTAACAAAAAGGGATGGACCAATCAGAGGCTGCAAAAGGTCATGCCCGTGTAAGAGTCATGCCCGGGTAGCAATTCTTCATGCCCGTGTAGTAATTGCCCTTTAATTACTTTAATCGTGTGTGTATTTCCGGTCCCGACTCCATCCCACCATGCTCGTCTCGTCGGCTGTTTATTTCACCATTGCGTTTTCCTTGGCTACGGTAAGCTAAGCAAAGACTAGAGCACTCCGAAACATGGCAATTTCAAATTAGATGAGATTGTCATAAGTGTAGCAGGTGACGTCGCCCTCAGTATCGAGGATCTCGCCGACGGTCATGTCCCGGTAGAGGCCGAGCGAGCTGAGGCGGGTGTCGCGTGTCAAGGGCGCGCAGGGGTTGGCCTTGTTGGCGCAGCCCGAGATGGTCTGCCAGCGCGAGGGCTGGGCGTTTTGCCAGCGCTTCCACTGCCAGTCCACATATTGGTGGTGGAGGAAGAAGACCGGGCTGGTTTTTGTTTAAAGTTCCTATGGTCAGCATTCTGATTCATAAAATTGACACAAGTCAGGAAAGATGGTGGGCTCAGGGGACTTACTCGGCGGGCGAGGTGGCGGCGTTGGCCATGGTCGGGCCCAGGCCGCGGTGCATGCGGGAGTGGTTCGAGAGCTCGACGCAGTTGCGGTGCTGGGGGAACGTGTTGCCCTGCTGGCCGTGGCAGATGTCCTCCCACCCGAGGGTGATTTCGTTGGTCTCGGACTTGATCTCGCCGCGGGCGACGCAGCGGTTGTTGATACGGTCGACGAGGCCGCCAAAGGCCTGGTTACTCCAAGTCAGCCTTCTGATAGAGAGTCTTGCAAAGGATATCGAATGTTTCTCCATGTCATTAAAGAACTTACACCATTGGTCAGGCATTGTCCGGCACCATTGCTGGCCTGGGGCAGGGCGCCGAACCAGCGATCGCTGAAGATGTCAGAGGCCGGGAAGTTGCCCGCGTTGTTGGTCTCCTTCCACCAGGGGATGGGCCCGTTGAAGCCGCACTGCTCGATCAGCAGGCGCTTGAAGACGTGCAGGTAGTAGCGGTGCCACGGGAGGAACAGGTCGAGGCCGTGGATCTCGCCGTTCTGCTGCGAGTGCACCCAGACCAGCTCGTCGTAGAGGCTGCGGGCGCCGCCCCAGATGCCCCGGGGCGGCCGCTGCGTCAGGCACCGGATCGCCCCAACAAAGTTGTCGCGCTCCCCCGCCGACAGCGTACCCCAGCGCCGCCGGATGTCGTTGCGGCACCCGGCCATGACGGTCATGCCGCCACCCTCCTCACCGACAGCGGCCACGGCAAGGGAGTCTTGCTCGGTCGCATTGGCGGGTGGCTGCATGAGCTCGACGGCCTCCTCAAAGGTGATGGTCTTTGGCTTGGCCGACTCCGGTGGGAACGCGACAGTGCCGGCGGCCGGAGCCGCGGTGGCCAAGGCGGCCAGGGAGAGGGCCTGGAGACAGGCCGTGGAGAACTTCATGGCTGGGCGGGCCTCGATTGGACGTTGAGGCAGAAGATTAAGAATTAATTATTCGTCGCAGCGCATGTAAACTCGGTGGGCAGCGGGCGACTGGCGAGGTGACCGGTGGTGAAGACCATCCATCCAAGGCTTCGAGAAGAACCAGTGGGGATGTCACCAGTCTTAAGTAACATTGCGGTCCTGCCAAGACCAGAGGATCCTTTCCCCTTGTCTGCCGGGGCAACTCATCCAAAGCACGACGTTGTCCAGCGCAGATTGCGAGTTGGGGGCTGGGCAATGCAAGGAGCAGCGGGGGCTCGCGGTGTGGGCAGTTGTCTTGGCGTGCCGGGTGCCGGTTCCTCCATGCCACTCTTATTCTCTTGGCTGTGATGTGCAAGTCCAGTCACGCTGTGCTGATGGGGCAGGGATCCTACGTTGCTGCTGCTCAACAGCCGACCTGCTTGGCGGGAGCATCCTGGAGGGAGGGGCGAGGACATGCAGCAGGATGGCCACTCGTGAAGCACTGGATTGACGTTCAACTGTCAGGCAAGCATAGGACACGAACGGATCGGCTGCTGGTGAGTTTGAGACATGACTCCATCTACCAGAACTGACGAGCGCCAGCAACGGGAGGAGAATAATCTGCCTTGCCAGAGACTCAAGAGACGCTTGAGCCACTGTCAGCTGACGTGCGGGCCCGTTGTTGACGTGCCTGGCACAGAGGATCGAGTGCCATTGGGCAGGGCAGTGCTCGGCCAGGGTGCCAATTCCCAGCACACCGCATTGGCCCTAATGACGAGATGAGGCTCCACTGGCAGCACAACCGTGGCAGGGTGCAGCTGGGCTGATCATCGCTCGTTCAAGCCTGGAAGAAAAAACAAGGTGGAATTTAGCTTCCCGCTCCTCTCCCCAGATTTAGCCTGCCGATAAGTGCTGTGGGTCGTGGCCAGGGAGACCTGCCCGTTCTAGACAGCATGCTCCAAGAGGATCCAGAGGATCTGCAAGACAATCTAGATTGCCAGAGACACAACCTTTTAGCGACCTGGGTGAGAAACAGACGGAGCACTGGCCGGCTTCATCATGCATATCGAACCAATTCCCATCACGTCATTGAAATGCTAGTCCTTCAGCCATCAAGAGCTTCTTTCTCGTGTGGCGGCAACGGCAGTCGTCGAGCCCGTCTGACCCCCCCTGCGCCAAGACCGTAAACAAAGCCCGTTGTAGATGGCCGGCGATCCCTGCTACAAGCAGGACCTGCATGTCTCCCAAGCCACGCTAGTGCTCTTGCTTCCTCGTATTTGCTGACCTCTGCTGCCTTGTCTTGCGTCAATAAAAAAAATGCATGCTTCTGGTCTAGCTGGCTCCTCACCCCGTTGGCAGAAACAGCCGTGCATTCTTCCTTCAGCTCGCCGTCGTATTAAAGGCGAAGGTGAGCTGAGCGTTCTTCCAGGGGGAATGATCAGCACGGATCAGCACAGGCGTGGCGCGCGGGGAAGTGCAACTTTTTGCTCGTTGCTGGTGGCATGGTAATCGGCTGATATCTGACTGCATGCCCTTACTGCACTGACTGCATAGAGAAAGGCTACTGTCAACAGAAGGGCTGCCTGCCTTTGAAAGAACCACTCTGGACGCAGGATGCAGTGTGCAGAGATGGGCTAGTGGCAGTATGTTGCAACGACAATGATGTGGCCCCGTTCAGCATCCCTTCCCTTCACAATGGTCAATGCGAGTGACCTTTTCACAAGTGCGCAGTAGCATGTGTCGGCAGGTAGACCCGGGAACCCATCACGGCGCTACACAGGCCTTGGGGGTTTGGCAAAATGAAGGATCTCGAGTTGACATGCTCGCAGATACAAAATAGTGCCACGACGGCGCGACACTCATGGTCCATGGCTGTGATGTGTCCGGAACAAGAGCATATCGAGTGCTGGTCACCTCCTTCAAGTGCTCCGGTAAGCAGTGTTGTGTTCTGGCTGAAGAGAACCGGCCCTCAGCATTTCAGCCTTCTGAACAGACGACCCTGTCTAGCATATCATGCTGCGCACTGATATTTGGCGATCAGCGCTCACTGCGACGCGTGGAAGGCCGAGTCAGGCAGCTACCACATCCCCTTTCACCTGGACCTTTAAATATCGGTGCATTCTGATAGTTTAACTCAATGTGTGTAAGGTAGGACGTGTGGAGACTGCAGATGAAAATGCTTGAAATTCTAGGAGGTTGCCTCATAGTAAACACTCGAAGCGTCAATACGCAAATACTCCATTGGCCAGATGGGGTTTTTCGCCTGCAACCGCTGGCGCCACAATATGCCACGAAGACGCGCGGGACATTCTATCCGTATAGCAAGCATTCTTGAGGACTCTTCATCGCCGCTGCTCACTCACAGAGCACATCTGATTGAAAGTCACGTCAGACACACCCAAAATCCTACTTGCATATCCCGCCGGTTCAACATGTCGATTGCCGAGGACCATGCACATCTACGTCACTATGGGCAAGGCCTCGCCCATGCCACCTCAGCTCAGCTAACATAAATCTCCCAAGAGGTGACCCAGACGAGACCAGCATTTACCAGTATGGAAATGCCCTCTTGCTTTGTAAACTTATACTTGCTTGCTCGCAGAGCTCAAACTTGAGTGTCATCCTCATTAGCCCACGCCCGGCTGATTGATCGCGAGATCCGTAGTTTCCAACATCCAAGACAGATGCTGGGAAAAAAACCATACTCGGAAGTGAGCTTACGCAAGCCGTGATAATCGCCCACTGGCTTGTCCTTCTCCCATAGTGCGCATCTCCTGGTGTTGTTCTCGGCGAGAATCCCGACAATTGAACTCACGGATCATCCCACACCATTGTCTGGGGTGCAAGCGAGGTTGGAAGCATTGGGCCAGACTTGTTTGTTCATATTCTGCACATGCTGTTGTACTTTGATGCTTGTACTTCCTGTGGTAAAATGTTGGTCGCACACAAGACACACAATCTAGGACGACACAGCTGAACTTTTGTGGTTCAAGGACGCCAGCATTCCAGAGACAAGTCATGTTAAAGCTAGCAAGCAATCATTGTAGCACAAAAACACCAACATCAGCACGACGGAATTACTATTGTCACGTTATTCAATGTCTGTTCTGACCAAGACAACAAAGAGGCCAACCTAATTGGGCAGGTCCAATCAACAGGACTTGATTATTCGTGGATTTCGAGGGAGGCGACCCTCTCGACGAACAGCACCCTGTCTGCCTGATAGACAGACAGACGTCAAGACAAACACAGTAGGACTCGTCCCACCTGCTGGCGGCCAAGTGTTATTGCGAAGGCCTGACGAAAAAGGCAATCGGCAGGAATTCATTACACACTTCAATGTTTTGGCGAGCACAGATGCCGGAAATGCCAGACACCACTTGAAAATTGCACAGCACTGGTGCCAAACGTGCGGGCATATCTATCGTAGGTCTTGACCGACAAACGTTCGCCCGAACACACACTCTCTTGAACGCCCCCGGGAGCCATGCTTCGTATTTGTTGCAAGAATGGGATCCGCGGTTATATTAAACATCTTGAGTAACCTGGGACGCATGCAGTACTCCTCGGCGCATTGCATAGGAAGCGCCGATACACCCTTCAACTGTACTAGGTCGCCGAACCTCCATAGACGGAGCAGTATTGCGAGGAAACATAGTACCCATTCTTAAGGTGGTACCAGGCGCTATACGAAGATTAGCTTTGAGTCGCCATGCAAGCGGGCGGGCCAGAATGATACGTACGGAATCTCGTTTCGCAGGACCTTGTGGACTGGAAGGACTTTGCCCTTAGTGTACTGCCCTACTGCGGGGCAGGTCGAGCTTCCACAGGTCCGGTATTTCAAGGCGCTAGCGGTCACCTGGCAAGAGATAACGTAGTAGGTTGGTTGGTACGCCCTGTCCTCGAGGGCAAGCGGAGAGGGATCTTGAATGTCATCCTGGGGCTCGGCGACGGGACTTGCCAATGCCAGAGCAGAGAGGCCGACGGCGAAAAGGGTGGTGAAGCGCATGGTAACTGATGGTCTGTTTGACAGAAGATGACGGTCCCACCAATGTTGAAAATGAGGTCTGTCTTGCTCTATAAGTACCCCTAAAATTTCTCCCAAGCATTAAATTGGATGGATTCTATTTAGCATGGTGGCATAGAGGTAGCCGGGTCATCAATCAGTCCGCGAATTACCTTTTGATGTGGAAAATAGGACTAAGGACCCTGCGCAATCTCGGGCGGTTCAGTGGACCTGCAGGGTCATGGGTGGGGTTCTCATCCCCGGTCCCAGGGTTAGTCTGACTGGAGTGGTGAGACCCGTCTGCCGAGTGCTTACGCAGTGCTGGCCAATGTACAACAAGTTCTCACAATGTAGACCGACATTGGTCCCTCACGCGAAATTCTTTGACTTATTAATTAATCGAGAGATTTGACGCTGGGAAGAAGCTCCTGTGGACGCCCCGAAACACTAAGGTCCGGCGGCTCGGAGCTTAGGAGAGAACGTGTTAAGAGGGCTTCTCACACCGCTTTTGCGAAAAAGTATCTGTGGGGTTTATCCGAGATCAGCCAATGATGTATCATAAAAAGTCATGCCCGTGTAAGATCACGCCCGTGTATCAATTCCCTTGCAATATATCCCTTATCGCCAGCCCTATCCACTTCGAAAAGCGGACAGGGGAAGATGTTTGGAACAAAACAGCACCAGGACCCAGAGACCCGACGAAGTCCCCAGCGCTATCCGCGTTCGTGATATATGTCGCACAGAATCCAAGAAGTCTGGTGTGATCGCGAACCACGGAATGATGCGCGTTGCTTCTGCCAAGTAGGGGCCCAAGAATGTCTTGAGGGAGATGGAACCGCGATGGAAGGGCATCCAGCGAAAGCTCTATGGTCGACTGGAGATCCTGGTCTGAGTTCCAACGCTCCACGCGCCATCGATGAGGCCTCAAGGCGATGTCATCCTGTCGGGGTTGAGAGACGGAAACCCTGTCATCTATCGAAGAAACTCATGTTAGAAGTTGTCCTGAATCTATCCATCTGTGGAAGTTGTGGACTGGTCATACCAGGAGAAGTGTGCGGCTGTCCCTCAGACCCGACGGCGAACCCGGTCTCGACAACCTTACTCTCTGGGCCCGAAACCGCCGACCAATCATCTCCTGAAATGTTCCTACCTAATCTAAACAGCTCCCCAAGAAGGTGCCACCAAGTGCGGGAGCTTGTTTCTGGTTCCCCCGAGATCTGAGGAGTAGCATTTCCGGCTGACATGATCGCAGATGGAGTTCATGAGCGAATCGAGTCGAACGGTCGAGCCAGGCGAGAATCAATATGGAGCAGACGTGGATCAGGCTAGAAGAGAACAACGCCGGCGGTTCGCCTCAGTTATATCCCTCTGGAGCCTCGCACAACAGCCGAGTGACCACACCGCTAGTCGATCCGGACTCTCGGCGGCATGTAAACGATCGGTAATGAAATACCACATCATAATCCCTGACCTTGCCCAGGGTGTGGTCCGTCGCGGTGCGCGCACCAACAGGCTCAGCGGTTGCTCCTTTCATGCAATACGACTATTAGATGCAGTACAATATGACCGACACGCCGCAACCAGAACGCGAAACTCACGCTCATTCTCAGTTTCCCCAGTCTCCCGGGATCCCAATCCACGGCTTCAATCACCCGCCACCAGGCTTCAGTGCAAAGACTCTCTCCCTGCAATGTCAGGTCAAAATCAACGGCCGCGCTTCATAGACCAGGTTGTTGCGGAGAAAAGCATCCAGTTCAAGTTAGCCTTTCACGTCATTGAAGGCAATGCGGAGGGAATCTCGCTGTTACTTGCCAGCGGTGGGCAGATCGTCAAATCATACCTTGCACCCATCGACCTTTCGCTCGTGCTGCCGGTCAAGGGCTGTCGGCATGAGGAGGAGTTCCTCCTCGGCGAAGTCCCCGAGATTCCGTCACGGGGTGACTACGAGCTGGTGTCGCCTCTCTTGTATGGAAAGAAGACTGGCTCGAGGATGTGGACTGCGCTGCATCTTGCAGCTCTCCTGGGTCAAGCCCTGATCATCGACACCCTGCTCAAGAATGGAGCGCAAGCCGACAAAGCTGCGGCGGATCCGAGATCTTTGCCTACGCTGCCGGCCGCCAGAAACTAGCGCGCATACTGGAGATGGACACCGCTGGACCTGGCTGTTTTGGCTCCGGTCATATATGCCACCAAGAAGCTCGGGAACTCGGTGTCTGCTATCAATACATTCGAGAAGCTTTTCAACCAAGCACGCCTTAACAAAGACGCTGTTACTAACGCCTTCATGCTCGCAATCTGGTTACGTGTGTTTCCAATCGTTGAATTTCTCCTCGCGTCGAGAAAGGTGGACGTCAAAACCAAAAATGAGCACAATCTGTCGCTATTATGGTATTACGCCCTGGGTCCTAGAGGAGGTGCTATAGAAATGATCGAACTCCTCCTTCGCTACGGCGCCGATCTTAAGGAAATATAGCAAAATGGCTGTAATATTCTATATACGGCCGTTATTTACGGCCGTTTCGAACTGGCTATCTATGTTATACTACGAATGAAGAAGAGCATTAATAAGGAGTGGGAAATGCGTTCGGCTCTTTGTTATGCCTGCTAATCGACCTCGAATAGTGTTAAAAAAAGGCTAATAGCTACCTACCCGGGTGTCACGATCCTGCCTCCGGGGTCAGCCGTCTGGCAGGGCGCTGGGGTTGCTGTTCTGCAAGATAGGTAAAGCCTGTACAATAACAACTAACACTCTGCTGTCGTTCTCTCTCTGGGTTGTCGTTCGTGTCTCTTGGAAGAGATACCAGTCTCGGCAATTGAGTGACTAGTTCAAGTGTGGGTGAAACTGATACTTAGATTGATCGCTGAAGTACAAAGGTAATGACTGTCTATCTAGGAGATCCTTCTGGCTCTACATATCCCTTTGTCCTTCATCGTGCCCGTCGTCCTGCGACACCGTTGGGTCGCATGCCGACAGTTTGTTGTCGCAAGACCGACGGATGATGGTCGCCGTGCGACCGTTCATCGTCGGCTGCTGACGTAAGGTGGGTGCTTACATAATGTGTTCCCCGCCAGCCTTTCGCTGGTCCGCCCTTGTCCCTGGCCTGATCCTGCGGCCTTGTTTGTGCTGGGCTTGTTTGTTACCTCAGCCCCAAGCAGTTTCCCTGTTGGTCGGGTCGTCACAATTACGTACTCTATATATTATATAGATGTATACTAAATATTACCTTGCCTATGCTTAGGAATTAGCTGGTATCCGTAATTATAATCTAGGATATCCTAGAGGCTTTTTTAGTACGGGATATATTCGTGATATATAATTCGAGTCCGGTGTCACGATCCTGCCTCCGGGGTCAACCGTCTGGCAGGGCGCTGGGGTTGCTGTTCTGCAAGATAGGTAAAGCCTGTACAATAACAACTAACACTCTGCTGTCGTTCTCTCTCTGGGTTGTCGTTCGTGTCTCTTGGAAGAGATACCAGTCTCGGCAATTGAGTGACTAGTTCAAGTGTGGGTGAAACTGATACTTAGATTGATCGCTGAAGTACAAAGGTAATGACTGTCCACAAGGAGATCCTCCGTACTCTATATATCCTTTGTCCTTCATCGTGGTCATGACTCTGAGCCCGATGGTCGCGGCCAGGTTATGAATCTGGTCCTGACGGTCATGCAGATATTGGTGACCATCCTTCTTGGCACAGCGTCAGTCATGCAGATATGCATGACCGGTACGTACCTTCCTTATCGTCCCTTATCGTGCTTACATAAGAAACCTGTGACGGTGCTGCCACATGATCCGCCCTTGTCCTTGGCCTGATCCTGTGGCCTAGTTGTTTGGGCTCTTTTGCGTCCGTAACAAGCATCCCCTGTTGGTTGGCCGTCACATATAAGCAGTGTTAAAACTATAGGGAACCGTTATAAACGGGAAACAGAAATGGGGAATCATCTTAAAATAGACGTAGTGGAAATTAAAGTAGGCCCCTTACTAGTGGCCTGTGGCGTAGCTGCGCTAGTGAGGGAAAGTAGCTTCCGATTTCGGATGTAGAGTCTTCCAGGAATGGAAGTCACTTTCCTTGAAGTTGAGCTTCACTACCGCTAGACTAGTAGTTGGGTCGGTGACGACCAGCGAATCCCTAGTGTTATACGTTTTTGTTTTTACACCTATTTTAGCACTGGACAAGAGCTCTGCTCGTCCGAATTGGTCTCAAGCATAGCTGTCGACGACGAGATGGCCCACGACGGGCAGAACGCGTGGGACTAGATCAAGTCGGGCGGCTGGCTTCACGATTTTGCCGAGCTAGTCGAGGAGCAGCGATTGTGGGCCTTTGAGACACCACCGCCCTTGTGAGGTGTTGGACAAGCGTCGCCCACGTTTGCCGGGCCAGTCAGCATCGCATCTTAACCCCGGGAGAATGAAGCGTACCAATCAAATACCCCCGCAATAATCGTCTGGTCAAGACCTGAGATGGTTCAGTTCTGTTATCTACTCTAGTGTCTTCAACTCGCGATGGGCGTAGGGCAGTCGTTGCATGCAGCCTTGTGTGGGTTCGTGGGCAGGGGTCCAAGCTGTCTGGGAACTGAACGGGTACTGGAAGTAGTCGGGGAATCTCGAAATGACCACATCAGCTTGAGCAGCCGGTCGCAATTGCCACCCTTCGGCGAGATGTCGTCAAGCCCATCCAACAAGATGTATGTCGTCTGCGTACGCCGTTGCAGCCCAGTGGCGAAAGTTTGGCGGAGCTCGGGCTCGCTCCAGTCCGCTGGGCTCTTCTTGGTTGACCAGGAAGACTCTATCCACGACGTGTCTTTGCTGGTTGTGTGATCGAAAGACATCACCTGGGGAAGGAGAGCACACAGCACTCCTTGCATCGTTCTTTGCATTCCATCTCCGGAAGCCCAAATATAGACGGAGAGCACGAGAGGCTGTTCATCTCCCCTTCTCAACATCTCCAGAATCGGAGGCGGCGCGACGCGGTCGATCAAGTAGTGGACTAGTGTACTCTTACCAGTGCCTGCATTGCTACTGATCCAGAAGAGTTGTTGATCGGTGCTCTTTAGCCAAAGCTCCAGTGCACGGGATGTCGCAGCGCAACTCGTGTAGCTGGCTGCACTGTTCTGGTCGTCCCAATCTTCGCGAGACTCATCATCAGATTTCCACGAGGTTTGTTTCGTGGAAAGTCCACTGCCGTGAATGTCCGTATCGTCCGGATCGGATTCGTCGTTGAACACCCAGTCGAAAGTCCCCTCAGCGTGTTCGAGCGAACTCATATTCCGGCGTGCGTTCATGGTTGGAAAATAAAGGCTGTCTAGAATTCGCTCTATGACTGCTACATCCTTTTCGGTTTGGCGGGACCGCACGAGGTCATCGTTATGCTTGGTCATCGTATTGCGGACCTCGGTAGTTGCCTTTGTGGTTGCAGCTGCGTTCAGGTTGATGGACGCCAACGTTTGGCTGAGTGCGTCGCTAATCTGGTCTCCAAGAGCTGAGACGCTAGTGTTGCCCTTGTGCAGCTCTGTCACATGGGCTTGGAGCTCACACTTCAACGGTGGGAGCTAACGGCTAACTGTGGTCCGGTCCTTATTGACCGTCTCGCTCCACGAATGGTTCAGCCACACTTCTTTGTATACGTGGCGTCCTCGAAGACTTACCGTAGCTCGGCGAGAATGGTACTCTGCAATGCTTGTCAGGTCTCTTGCAGCCGTTTCTCCTCGCCTGGGGCACTGTGTAAGCTCTGTGTCTGCAACTCTTGTCTGCCCTCGTGTGAAAGTTGCCTCAGGACAGTTGCATTCGCCTTGAGATTCGCATCGGGCCTAGCTCGTCACGCATCTGCTTAAGCGCTGAGGTGACATTAAGTCCAGTACC
The DNA here is from genome assembly GCF_020744255.1 of Microdochium trichocladiopsis. NCBI lineage: Eukaryota > Fungi > Ascomycota > Sordariomycetes > Xylariales > Microdochiaceae > Microdochium > Microdochium trichocladiopsis. The sequence continues at coordinate 731,143 of NW_025763552.1, read as the reverse complement.
TACAAGCTGGAGTATGTTACAGGCCAGCGACAGGGCGGCTAGTGCCTCCTTGTCGGTTGGTAACAATGCCAAACTTACTGGCGCAGCTGCCGTATAGAAGTTTTGTCCAGATACGTAACAGGAAGACCGAGCGAACCACAACATCAGGCTGACACGACAATACCGCCTCTTCAGCAAAAACACGTGCGGGGTTATGCATGCCCAAGGTCCAACGGTCCCTGCTGTAAGACCTGGGAATGTGGCAGTAATGAAGGGGCTGTAACGAGGAAGGGTGTGACGGCCACGGGATTAGACGAGACACAAGGGCGGATTCTAGGGTCGACCTAAAGTGTGGAGGTGCAGACACCTCACTTCAAGCTGTTCCGTACGTACGTTCTTTAAGTACCTAAGCTCGCTAGGTGAGGCAAAATCGACTCGAGTGGCACAGATTGGCTCACGCAACGTGTAGGACACTGGCTATAGTTTAGCTTACGAGTCCAGAGCGACTGTACTTTAATGTACACAGAAGATCCGAAAGGTCGAGCCTAGATCTCAGGGTCAGCAGAGCATCGGCCATAATCTGAGAGATTACGGGTGTCTTCAAATAGTCCCGCCTTGTGCTCAACTCACCTGTACTGCGCTGCGGCGCAGCTTGTCTGGTCTAGTAGCTGCTCCTGAACCCTAAGTGAATAGATTACCTCCCAACCCCGGGCGATCGGCTCCCGCGAAACCCGTTTGAGGAAGTTCCAGCTCATGACGTTCCACTAATGAGCGCAGCCCTTCGCCTCGGAAACAGAGCACTGTCGACGCCTCCTTCATTGTCTTTCGAAAAGCTTCGGGCAATCCAGTCCAGATTGTACGCCAAAGTTGCTCCCACCGACGAATGGGGACTTGTGGTCAGCCTTGGGTCGCGTGCGTATTGCCAGGGCCTGTGTTCGGCCATATCGCAAGCCTTGACCAAGCTCTTCAGAGACTGCTGGGGTCTGTCTCCCGTGACCGGCAGCCTCGAAGGACCTGCTTTGCTCCCGAAATGCCCGATTGGCTTCTTCCAATACTGAATAGGTCCAATGAGCCATACCACTGCACCATTTTCGTTTTCTTCCAAGCAGGAACGATGAGCAAGCTCAAAGGCAAATGCTTGACTGCCTGGCCACCTGGTCCAATACTTCTTGGCGGTCGGATGGTGGCTTGCCAAAGTGCACAATTCCCTCGGGGTGCCCGCCAATGAGACAAACAGGCCCCGGGTAATTACGTAGTGGCGGTCTTGAAAATGGCCTAGAACGGGGCATCTGGTCCGAGACGCCGCCCATGCCTGCAAATGTTGATGGCGGCTACCAACGTCTTGTACTTGCTATGTCGAGCGATACCCATGCGCAGGTAGCAGATCGACTGCTGCGTGTAAATCACCGGCACGCTCGCTCCACCAGACGCCTCGCAGCTCGTATCTCCCACATGTTGAAAACACGGCGATGACCTATGGTACTCGTCAACAACAGATAGAGGACTACGCTCTTCAGCTGATTCACCTGTACCCTCTTCGGGCCAGGGGAGAGGCTGCAGTCCATCCCCCGGGACTGAAGAGAGAATTGGGTGTGGCACAAATGCAGCTACGATACTCACTTCGACTTTAATGGCTTCACTTCGTAAGAGATTGGGGAGGAGGGGGGAAGGAGGAACCCGCACGGGACGTGGTAGACGTCCTTGCACATTAGTTGGATTTGCACTCCTTATGCCTCTGCAGTTCCGGGAGCTGATGAAGTACGGCAAGGTCGTGTGGCTGAAAATGCGTCAATTGAATCATTGTATTCAATGAAAGACCGGTACCTGAGACTGAACGACACTCGACCTAGACAACAAAAATACAAAGCGAGGTTCACATGCAGGCTTCCGCCCATGCCATGGTTAGGGCTATGAAAACCACTGCCCCCTTGAATCATGCTGCTAGACAGCGAATGGGATTTCAATGGCCAATCACAAATGTCATGTCGTGCATTTGAGGTCCTGCATGTGAAGCATGTCTTAGTTCAGGGTTGTTAGAGACAGGACGGCTTGTTGCTCCACGAGCGCACAACCGCTACAATGCCCCACACCCCTTTGATGTGTGTTTTGAGGTGTCGATCTCTTGTCCTTGGCGACCCCGCATTCGCCTGCAGGACGTTGGGTGCGAGTTCCCATTCTTGAGCACATCACCAGGCTGCCTTGAGAACGATGGCGCCAGACACACAAGACTTCGCATATCAGCCACTAGAGCCTCGCCCGGGCGCGTTCCGACTTCTCAGACTCAAAAGAGGCTCCGACTCAAGGCTGGAAGGGGAGCTGCTCCACACAGAACTACCCCTGGAGAAGGGCCGGTACGAAGCCGTCTCCTACACATGGGGCAGCTCCGAAGTCCACGATGTCATACACATCGGCGACAGGCAACTAGGCATAACCTACAACCTGAGCTTGGTCCTACGAGATCTCCGCTCGCCCGACGCCGACAGGGTGTTATGGAACGACGCTACCTGCATCAACCAAGGCGATATTGTCGAGCGAGGTCAGCAAGTACAACAGATGGGAGACGTCTTCGACAGTGCCAGAAGAGTGCTGTTCTGCATAGGACGTCCGACGGAGCTGACAGATTTCCTCCTCCAATCCCTCGCCGCCTTTCTCCAGGAGGTCACCCAAGCCGAGAAGGATGGCGACGGGTTAAGGCTGTTTGCAGACTTTGCCAACAGTTCCGAGAGCCCACTGCGTTCGATGTGGCAAGACTTTACAAGCGCACTTCGTAGCCAGCACTATATGAGCGATCAAAGACTTCGCTTGGCATTCAATGCGGTCTCCGTGGAGTCCTGGTTCCGAAGGCTTTGGATCGTGCAAGAGGTAAACAATGCTCGGGACGCATTAGTACATTGCGGCAGGGAGTCCGTGCCGGCAGTCGTCTTTGCCGTGTGTGGGACCTTCATCACGACTCTCACAGGCGGTACTATACACCCTGCTGCGAAATCAGTGTTGACCCTAATGCTGCGGTCGCATAGACTTCCCTATGAAACCCCCCCACGCCGAGATTTGTATGACCTCATCACCACCTTCTCCTCCTCGGAAGCTACGAATCCGTTCGACAGGATATACGCGTTCCTGGGCATGGCTACAGATTCTGGCACAAGCTCTCTACAGCCTGACTATAGAGTCAGCACCCACCAGGTCATCCGAAACACCCTCAAACATATATGCCGCTTGGGTGTGGACCTTGCTGAGGAACCGCCGTATGACACAATAGAGGACTTTATCGAGGATATCCGCAACTTCCAAAACCCTCGACTGCTACTCTGGGCAGCGCAGGCAGGGTACGAACCTGTCGTCAAGCTAATGTTGGACAAAGGGGCAGATCCTTCGAGCAGGCTGAGAGGAAATAGCCAATACCAGTTCCCGTTCTCCACCAGCACGCCGCTCTACGCAGCCGCAGCCAGTGGCCACCACAAGGTGGTCAGGCGGCTTGCCGCTGATGGAAAGCTTGACCTCGACCAGCCGGAGATCAACGGCGGGACGCCCCTTGTCGTGGCTGCCAGGAACGGTCACAAGGCCGTTGTCGAGGTTCTTTTAGCTACGGGCCGGGTAAATGTCAATGGCAAGAAGGACCACACTTCTCAAGGCACGTCACTGCATTGGGCTGCGAGGAATGGCCACGATGACATCGTCCAGATCCTTCTCGCAACTGGACAGGTCGATGTCCATGCGAAGGACAGGTATGGCAGGACGGCACTGCAGCTGGCCATTGAAGAGGGCCATGATGCTGTTGTCAAATTACTTCTTGCTGCTTGGGAAGAGGCAGTCGTGTCTTCGCCGTGATGAATCACGACGTGAATGGTAACATCCACGCGCGACTACACTGGGCTGTCAAGAATGGCCGTGAAGCCATCGTCAAGCGGATCCCATCTGACAGCCGGACGACAATTAGCTCCGAGAAAAGCCCATAGGGTGGCCAATGATTTGACCAGCGGTCGCGTTACCGAACTCCACGAACAGTGACAGAACATATTGGGCGATTATAATCTGCTCGGTGCTTTTGTCCCTGACCTCGTATCTCTTTACATGAATCCCTCTGGCCTCTGTTGAGCCGAATCTCTCCTACCTGTCCAGTCAAGGCCCAAGCCCAGGACAGTCCTCCATCGCTTGTGTGGTAACATCATCAGAGTCATGCGCAAGTGTCCAGATGTCCCCGAACTGACCGCCGGGGTACTCGGGTGCGTTCTCCGCGCCCAGCGCTTCGGCAATCCTGGTGAGGATCCCGTGCTCCCAGCAGATAAGGATGTTGCCGATGCCGTCGTACTTGCGGACCAGCTTGGCCACGCACTTGGCGTCCTTCTTCTTGCACGACGTGTCAATCATCAGGCCGAGGTCGTTGGCGAGCGGCTTGACCGTCTCGTAAGGCCGTGCCCTGTCCCCATCTGTGAGCGGTGTGGTCAGCATTATGTTTGTTCGTCTTGTGTTGAAGACAGTTATGAGTTCTCTGCCAAGCACGATCATAGCCAAAACGTTTCTGGTGGCACTCACTGCCCTCAGGCTGCTCCGCAATGATGTACCCGATGTTGTAGCCCGACGAGGCCCCGAATACATTCCGTAGGCACTCTGCGCGCTGCTCCCCGGCAGGGCTCAAACCCTGACCGCCGTCCGCTGGCTTCTCGCCATGCCTGATAAGATAGACTGTCGCGCCGTAGTCATGCTTCGCTGTCACGGACGTGACTACCGCAGTAAGCAGAATGATGCAGGGGCTGAGGAGCATGATGGCACTTTCTGTGCAACGCCGTTGCAGAAGCTCTTCTATGTCAAGTATTGAATGCTGGTAGGATCGCTAGCTGGTTGTGCGCTGGTGTTTAAATATGGCCATAAAAGATCACGAGCTACAACCCCCTTTTATGGCCGTTGTGGAGCGGGGGGCGGCCTGATTGAAGACGTGGGACCCTTTCTGTTTCCGTCACTGGGTTTTGGTAGCTCGAACGGCCAAGCAAGTCAGCACATAAAAGTGTCTCAGTAAAAGACACAAAGAGACGCGAGACATGAGGACAGCCACGAGGTCTGATTGGTGGGCGGGCTGCAATCGAGGCCACGCGGCCCTGCGCTTCAAACTCAAATCCCTCCCAACTCCAGGGCGAATCGGCTCATTCCAAGCCCCGGCGGAACGACATAAATATAGACGGCCTTCATTCTGCCTTGGGATAATCTTTGTGAAACAGGTTGATGGCACTCTGAACAACTGAAGACTGACAAATTCAGCGAAGTCCTTTGAAATTTCATCATTGGTAGTGGCGATGCCACGCTTTGGTCTGTCCTAAATGATCACTGTAGCCGTAAAATTATGTCCACGACTATTTGCTTCCAACAAGGAAAGAGACCTCCTCGATAGGTAATCCCTCCTCCGATGCATAGCGAAGGCGCTTCTTTACACATGTGCGTTCTTTGCCCTCCTCTTAGAAGCCCTGCATCACCCAAATGGAGCTCGCGCATCGTATGGATGTTCACGCGCTCAGAAAGGAACGGGGATGACGCAGAAGCCGCCACCAGGCGGGCAGACGGTAGGTTTCTTGCAGAGAGTCGACAGGTGCCACTTGTTGTCGCTCTGGCAGATGAGCTGCAGGGAGAACGCAATAGACAGTCAGTAAAACGTATGCATGATGCAAGAAGCACAATTTGCCAGACGCAGCGTCTGCAACGGGACAAGAGAAGGGCACTACTCACAGACTGCTGGCCGTCAGGGCCGCAATCGGTCTTGACGGGCTGCTTGGGGTCCCAGTTGCAGGTGTCGCCGACGTTGGCGACGGCGGCAGCTAGGGTGCCGAAGCTGGCGATGGCGAGGATAGACTTGATGGCGACCATTGTGATAGTGTGAAGTGATTGACTGAGGGATGTGAGAGACAAGGAGCAAAAACGATTACCGATACATGACGATTATGTAGTCTCTCTCAGAAAAATTCCTTCTCGCCTGACTTTTGCTACCGCCGAGTTCTACAATGCAACCTCGTATGAAGCCTGCGCGGGGACTTCATGGGGTTGGATCCTTTGAGCGAGCGGGCTGTGGTGGGGAAGCATGTGAAGTCACTGCATTCTGGAAATATTTCCAGATCCAGCCGATGCCAAAAATTGTAGCCAGGAGCCAAAGGGAGTTATTCTGCAGGAGGCTTTGGTATTGGCTGCACGTGGGTTGCATTTGAGGGTAATAATGTCCATGTTCAGGTCGCCCCAGCTGTGGGTGCGGTTCGAGCCGCTCACGCCTCGCTGCATAGAACAGGGGCTCGATTTTGCGTGTCCCCAGTGGTGCCAGGACACCTAGCTACCGCCGTCTCTCTAATTGGTAAGTTTGCATTCCCCGGCGGTCGGACGACGGTTGTCGGGCGGTCTATGATCAAACTCGTGTTTACTGCCAATTTGAACGCTGTGCGGAGCCGTGTATCATTCCCGAGGCCGAAGAGCCCCTGGGATTTGGGCGACGGCGTGGCTCTGTCCATCCCCCGTGGTCCTTCTCACTGATGCTCGAGGCTGTGAGTTCTATTGTGGTGGCAAAAGAGCACAAATCCATCATGAGCACAATGCCTCCCTGCATCTACGGGTGACTTTTCAAATAAACCACAGCTCGAACTGAGAGACCGCCAGGCGCATCGTGCAGCAGCACATTGTAATGCCTCGTCCTTCTCAATCACCTGCGGCCTCCGTCCAGGTTGTCCTCATCTTCACCTTGGGCAGTCAATCTGGACTGAAGAAATGCCCCACGAGACTTGCCCGTGAAAGCAGGTTTCAACAAAATATGCACGCAGCGCAAGGCAAGGCAATCTCTGGGCGCAACCTAAGCTACCCCTGTGCGTTACAGCGGCAAAAGGATCCGGGTGCCTGTCATTCTTCAAGATGGGAACCTCCCAGAAGGGAAGGACCTGAGCGTCAGCCACGGCCTTGGTATGCCCGCACAGCGTGCTCCTTTGTGGGGGCCGTGCCAGCGCAGGTTCCAAGGTCTTGCAGTAACTTCACGCAATCAGGCTTGCTCACAGGCCGTCAGCCGTGTGACCTCTGCAATTGTGTGTGTGCTTGGTTGAATCACGCCCATGGTGACGGCATCAGTGGCCCTTGTGCTGTGCCTTTTCTCCGTTGATACAGGCGGGGTGAATTGGAAGCAAGCGAAATGGCTGGCTTTGCTGCTGGCAGTCCCTATGCAACGATGACTCCCCGGAACGTTGCGCTCGTAGGGATTGCCACAGTGACCCCCTGGCCACCTCCGCGCACCTACACATCGGGTAAGCCTCCCGCATTAGGATCAGCCGGCAGTGTGAGTCGATGCGCAGCCAGATCAAGGCCTGTATTGCGAGTGAGGTGGGACGCCATGGGTTCTATTCATGGACAGCAATGAGAATACCATGGTCTCAGCCGTTCAGATCATTTCCTGATGTTCAACGTAGGTCGCGAAGATTCTCAAGTCAGAACCATGTGCACAGACAAGTCCCGCACGACCTGCTGCCACGAGGCGCACGTGTCGCCGGCATCGCGCCGCCGCCAGACCTCGCGAGTTACCGCCTCGGCGGCCTCCCAGTTGCAGAAGCCGGCCCAGGCCGCCTGGCGCAGACAAGCAATGCCGCGCCGCCTTAGGCCCTCGTCGATGGCCTCGCAGGCGGCGATGAAGCTGGGCCACACGATGGCGTTGAGCCGGGCGGGCGCCGACATGGTCTTGAGCGAGGCGTGCATCTCCAGGTGGCTCGTCACGGCCTCGACGTAGTGCTGCAGGATGGCCGGGTGTGTCTTGCGCACGGTGCGGAAGAAATGGATCAGGATGGCCGCGTGCAGCGCCTGGGCGAGACAGTCGGTCATTAGGCGTGGCAGGCTACAATCCACCACGCTGTCCTTGTGGAAGGAGTCAGATGTTGGTTCGAAGATAGTGTCGGTGTCGACACCAGATTGGGTTGCCAGCACGTCACGAGCGGGAGGGCGAGTGGCGATACTGCGATGTTTCCGCTGCCCAGGCCAGGCGCAAATGTCGTTTTCTAGAGTTCTGGTCATCTTTTCCACCTCGATGGGCGATGATGTGCTCGGCTTGTCACCTTGGGATGGGTCTGATTGCTCAGTCTTCTCGATAAGTGCCGTGGTCCGAGCCAGGAGGTGGATCAAGGAGCCTGGGATCCCGTACATTACATCCTCTTCCCCGTCTGTCTCGTCAAGACAAAGCTCCGAGGACGACACGCGAGCAATGTCTGTATCGCGCGTAAGCGTGACTCCTGCGCCAACCTCGAGATCAGTGTCCCCCGTGTCCTGGTCCGCAGCATACGGCAACAATCTCCTCGTGTGGTGCGAGCTATGCTGCACGGATGACGCCGACTCCATGACTTGAATGTAGTAGAATATCTCGTGAAGATTTGACGTCTTGCGGGACAGTCGATTCTTGCTCGGGTTCATGTTTCGGATGATATGCTCGCACTGCAGGATGTAAGGCCGCGCATCCGTGGTATCGCCACTCACGATCTAACATCTGTCAGAGGCTGTCTCTGGTTGTACTGTGCCCGAGCCTGGTTGAGAGTTTCACTCGAGATTGCGCAGATGGACTCACCCGGATGCACACAAGGCTCACCGCAGCCACCAGCACCTCCTTGTACTTGTACGAGGCTCCGACACTCCGAGATGTCTCTGCGTTGCGGAGGAACTTCTGGAGCCCCGTCTGAGCAATGTCTCGAAACTTGATGCCTTGCGCTTCCCAGTCCGCTGCGCTCCAGCTTTCGGCAGCGAACGCCGGCCCCAAGCTGAAGGGCGCGACAACTCCATGTCCAGGGGCATCCTTGTGGAGTGCCTTGAGCTGGAAGCAGGCGATTGACATCAGGCTGTACAGCAGCGATACGCGCGGTAAACTGGAATCGCCAAGGACACCCAGCTCCGCGTAAGCCTGCAGCGCGGTCGGCAAATGCAGTCGCTTCCATAGGCTGTTCTCATTTTGCAGTGGGATGCCAGACAACGACGGGATCGTGTGGTTCGAGTAATGCCAGAGCAGGTATTGCGCACATCGGGGCAGGTATGGCGACTCGTGCATGGGCAGTGCTTGGGGCGAGATAGCCGCCGGCAACTCTGGTTCACTTGCTTGAATTTGCCATGCTAGCGAGCCATAAGTGGGTGCCGAGGATGATAGATCGTAAGCTTGAAACAAGGGGTTGCCGTTGCCATCCAGAGTCGCAGGCTCTGGTGATGATGCTTTTTGATGATCCCAGTTCCTGAGAGGCGGCTGTTGGAAGATCAGGTTGGGCATTCCGAGATCGACAGCATCTGCGAATAGACCTATCTGGTCGAGCTCCGTGCCAAAGTCTTCATTGTCTCCCCATGTGCCCAGGGCATGACCGTCTCCGTCCTGGCGTTCCGGCTGGAGCGCTGGTGAGCTTGCTTTGCTCTGGAATGCCGAGAACACGCCAAAGGGTCCTTGAACGCGCTGCCAGGAGAGGAGATCCTGATTCCGGCCGGGTGCCTCGTATTCTAGCTCAGCCAGGATTTTGTCGAGCTGGGTTGCAATGTCCAGATCTTTGTCCTCCTTTCCCACGCCTTGCAGCATCCCGGACTCTGAAGATATCATATGCTCAGTATCAATGAATTAAAACGTGATCTAGCACATCGTCGCGCCGAGTGAGCACGCACCTGAGTCCAGAGCCGAGCGCATTCGACCTCCTTGCGACGGCGGGCTGCTCTCTCTGTCTTTCCCGGCTCCATTGGCGCCCATCGACGGGTGCCATTGCGGTAGCCAGTGAAGCGTCGCCCCGTAGCCTCGGCAGGTCAGCTTGAGCCGGCTGCAATTGCTGCATGTTGGTTTTCCGAGATCGCACTTGACTTTGCGGTTGCGGCAGGTAAGACACCCCGAGAACGTGCGCGTCCTGGGCTTGGGCGCTGCCCTCTTCGACGACGGCATGGGTGGCTGTGGTGCGGGCGATTGCCATCTGCTCATGGGAGCAGGGACTTGGTTATCGTCGGCGACTCACCCAGGTTCGCACCTCACAAAGGTCCATTATCGGGCCGCGTCGTCGCTCGAGCTGGATGGGCGATCTCTACTAGCCGGGAAGGCCTCGCCGACGCCGCGGCACCCCACCTCTTATCATGTGGAGTTTGCCAGCAGACCAACAGGGAAACAGAGTTACGGCCGCGTTTTGTGGGCAGATCCGCGTGGCAATCTCCAAAATTAGCGCTGACTAGCGCATCGACACAATCCTATGCAGGCAAGAGCTAGAACGAAGAGCTCGAGATCTCATTCTTCCACAGATTGACGGAAAGATTGGAAACAAACTCGTGCGAACTGATACCAGTCCCTTGTCTTGACGTGAAGTTGTCTGAGAAATCAGGCCATGCGATGCCACAATGCTCTCAAAACAGACAACTACGGTCGAGGGCGGGTTTTTGCCTACCTGGTGAGTTCCAGAACCCCATTGCTTCTGTAATTCTTTAGTCTACTCTAATCAACCAAAGCGTCACACCTACGCACTACTCGCTCGCCATCAGGAACATTCAATGGGGCGATTCTTGGAAATATAGTGGTCAAGTAACAATTGCGGCCACAATCAACGAACCAACGAGCCGAATTATCCTGCACGCCGAAGGCCTCCGTGTCGAGAAAGCCGACATCAGCCAAAATGGCCATGAGCTCCTCGCGACAAACGTGGACACCACAAATGGATTCTTGACGATTGAACTCCCACGAGATATAAGCCCTGGCGTGGCGAGCATCCATATCACATTCCAAGGCGTGGTCAAGGACTCCATGGAAGGTTTTTATAGAGCGAAGCACGACCCTCAGTCCTTAAAGGCGGCAGGGACATCACAGGACGATGGGGGAGCAGGATACACGCTCGTCACGCAGTTCGAGCCCTGTGATGCGCGCACAGCATTTCCCTGCTTCGACGAGCCGCGCCTGAAAGCCACGTTCGAGCTTGAGCTCGATATCCCCGAGGGCTTGACTGCGCTGGCCAACATGCCAGTTGCCGCCGTCACAGCTGGCGACTCGCCGGGCACAAAGCGAGTCCGCTTCGAGCCGACGGTCACCATGAGCACTTATGTGAGTCTGACCCATTTTATAATCAGCTCAGCGTACGTAGTCTATCAGTCATCCTCGCGACTTGCTGACCGGCACCCCCAGCTCCTCGCATGGGCTATCGGAAGCTTTGAGTACCTCGAGCGGATGACACGGCGGGAGCATCAGGGTAGAAAGATCCCGGTGCGCGTCTACACGGCCCCCGGTTACTCACGGCACGCCCGATTCGCCGTCGAATATGCCGCGGCCACGCTCGACTACTTTGCAGACATCTTCGGGGCAGACTATCCCTTGCCCAAGTGCGACCACGTCGTCGTCCCCGAGTTCATCTCCGGAGCGATGGAGAACTGGGGCCTGATTGTCTACAGACCGCCTAAGATCTTGTTCGATGACGAGACCTCCGACAACCGCGTCAAGCTCAAAGCCTGCTATGTCATCGCGCACGAGCTGGCTCACCAGTGGTTCGGCAACCTGGTCACGATGGACTGGTGGAACGCGCTGTGGCTTAATGAGGGCTTTGCCACGTGGGCAGGATACCTTGCCGTGGACCACTTCTATCCTGGTAAGTATGTAGCTCAGGTCGTCTATCAGGCCGTTGGAATGCTCACTGACACCTCGACCAGAGTGGCAAATCTGGCCTCACTTCACGGTAAGTATCCAAACAAGCCTGTGATGATTGAGCACGTACTTATAGGGCCAGGCCAATGTTATGTCTGAAGCATTCTCCCTAGATGCCCTTGATGCGACACACCCCATCGAGGCCGATGTCGGTACAACCTGGGATGCTCGGCAGATGTTTGATGACATCAGCTACCTCAAAGGGGCGTCTGTCATAAGGATGCTCTCCCAACACCTGGGCGTCAGCGTCTTCCTCAAGGGCATCGCCATGTACTTGAAGAGGCATGCGTACGGGACCGCGACAACAGGAGACCTGTTTGCGGCACTGGAAGACGTGTCCGGCGTCGCAGTGTCTGGATTCATGGACGCCTGGATTCGACGGCCCGGTTTTCCAATGGTAGAGACCAAGCCGACTGGCAGCGGTGAACTCCACTATCAACAGTCCCGTTTCTTGCTGTGCTCGGCGAAGGACGAAGGGCAGAGTCCGTCTGCGCCAGCTCCAACCAACACGGTATGGCAAATTCCTTTGCAAGTGAGCGCACAGAATGGAGCTGGACAAAGCAATGTTATCGTCCAGGCGAAGCAAGGCACCATCGCCACAGCGGATACCACCGAGGTCTCTGTGCTTCCCAGCGACTCCACCTTTTGTCACTTCAAGTACTCGTCCGAAGAACGGCTTTCAATGCTCGCGCGTCAGTCCACTCTCACCTGCAACGAGATTATACCGCTTCTGAGAGACATCAGAGCTCTTGTCGCCTCTGGGCACCTCCCCATTATCGACATGTTGGAGACTTGCACCAGCTTGGAGCATAACGGTAATGTATTCGAGCTGGGTGAGATCGCAAAATGCCTCGATCTGCTGGAAGCAGGTGTCGAGGGGAACGGGCGCGTCGGTCGTGCACTGCTCGACTATCGGCGATCCCTCTCCAAAAACCAACACTCACAATCGATCAACTGGGGCATCAAGACAGAAGAGTACCAGGCCATCGAATACCAACGTGTGTACATCCAGACTCTGCTGGCGCACGAGGACCCAGACACGATGCGAGCAGTCGAGCAATACTACGCGGACTGGGCCGAGGCCCGCGAGATCGCCTTCGCGCCGAGCTTCCGCGGTATCATTCTCGGATATGCGGTCGCAAAGCTGGGCAGACCTGCCTACGAGGCGGTCAAGGCGAGCTACGTGGCTGACACGACCGTCGACGGCAAAGAAGTCTGCCTCTCTGCTCTCGGGAGGGTCAGGGACCAGGACCTTGCGTGGGACTTGCTCGACTTTGCGTTTTCGGACAAGATGACGCTACAGAATGTGCACCTGGTGTTCTCCTCGCTGGGGGCCAGTGGGGAGGGCAGGGTGTATCTGTGGGAGTATGTCAAGTCAAATTGGCAGAAGGTGCACGAGACATTGTCAAAGTGTGCAGTGGTGATGAACTGGTGTCTCGAGATGGGATTGAGCCATTTTGACAGTGCGGAGTTGCATGAGGAAATGGAGGGTTTCTTTGCGGGCAAGGACACGTCTTCCTTTCATCAGGTTCTCCTGGTCGTCCTGGATCGAATCAAGGCGAACGCGGCGGTGAGGAACAGGCTCGCACCACAACTGAGGGAATGGGCTGGGCCAGCATGATGTTCATTGCATATTACATGGTAGACTCAAATCACGATACTTTATTTCTTTCCACGATCCATCTCGCAATCTTCGGAGGAATCCTTGAAACCTGCAGGCTGCTTCTTGATACGGAGTTGCGGGCATGACCTACTATTTTGACAGATCTCCCAGAGTGCATGCAGATCAGCAAAAGTGTTATTATGTTGCTGTTTTCTTGCAACGACCCCTCCATTCACTGCAGACGGGTCCGGAAAATATCTATACAGCACGCAAGGCCGACATTATGGGTAGGATTAAGCGAGATCTTTGAAACACAGTAAAACGAAAATCAGAGAGAAGAAAAATGGCAAATATGTTCGTCCGTGAGGCCACCCCGTGCAGCTAGACTGTACTCGGTCCTGCTTTGAGGGACCTAGACCCATTGATAACCATTTCAGACTGACTCCGCGGCCTTGGTCATCGTCACGTCCGCCCCCTTGTCATCCACATGTCTTTCCTCGAACCTGCCGCTGTTTGTATCCGACGCAAGACCTTCGAGAACGGTCGTGCCGTCATAGCGAACCGGGAACAATAAATGAAGGCCGTACGACAGTACGGCAGCTAAATTGCCAAACGCGAGCAAAAAGGGGTCGGACAACGTCGCTCTCGGGCTGTCGTTTTGGATATAATTGGCGTGGATCACTAACCTAAGAAAAAGCCCAAGACGAAACTAAGGCTGAAAACATGTGACCATCCCTCGCTGACCTTCAGCGACGGGTTCACAGAGCTCACAAATCCGGGCATGCTACACGGAATGTCAAATCCCAGCTTTCTGGAACAGTATAAAACAATATGAGAGCTGCTGGTGAAGAACGAGCACTTACCTGGGGAACACAGCACAGACCCAGGCGACGACGGTCCGCCAGTTGACGCCATAGTTGTACCAGTAAATGGACTCCTTGACACCATCATAGAGGTCCGGTACGTGGAAGCGGCGATGCTGAATCAGGTAGAAATGTGTGCAAAGCAGGCCGATCATCGGGCCCAGAAACACGGCATAGGCGGAGAGAACCGACAAGAATCTGCCAGGCCGAGCATTAGTCATTGTCACATGAAGACTCCGAGCCCCCCCCCCCCCCCCCCCCATCGCCAAAAGAATGTGAAGGGAGAAACTTACGTGGACCCTGAAGCCAGCTGCTGCCATGGGTTGGGCAGGACGCTGAGAGCTGCGAGGATGTATGCTCCGCGACGAAGATTGATGTACTTGGGGAGCACACTTGCGACGTCGAGACCCCCAGCGAGGACGTTTCCGGGAACGTTGATGGATAGTTGGGAGAGCATGAACACCACTGCCAGGAAGAACGTGGCTGCTCGTGCGCCCGACCCGCCCTGGTCCTGCATGGCGGCGAAGAGCGAGCTCAAGTCCCATAGGGCTTGTCCATTACCGTACTCTGGGCCAAGCAACATGATGTTAGCATGAGTATATCGTCTTGATCGACATGGGATTGTTATTGCCTACGCTCTTGGGTGGCAGCAGTGATGAAGATGCCAATGGTGCCAATGGTCGAGGCACTCAAGTTGAACGAGATGAACTGAGGCCAGGTGGCCTGGCTAGTCTTTCGTGCGAAGCGGGTATAGTCGTTCTGGTTCAAGATTCCGGCCGAAATGCTCCCAATGACTGCCATGATTGAGTTGCAGAGGGTCCAGCCCAGCTTCGATCCTGAGAGCACCGACTCTCCGCCGATGACGGACCCGAAGCCCCGGCTTGTTGCGATGGCCCATCCAAGCAGAGCGAAGAGGGCAACGACGACAATGACTGAAGCCCCATGAAAGTAAGGGCGCAGCTGAGTGGGCTTGAACCATATGAAGACACAGCAGAAGACATTGAAGATAAAGTACCCCACAAACTGGGAGGATGTGATGCCAATGTTGTCCGGAAGCGTGTTTGGGATTCGCGCGTCAATGTCGAGCCAGATGGCGCGAAGGCATATCCACACCATCTTGCCACCAATGACGGCCTGGACGCCGTACCACACAACTGAGAGGAGGATACGGTTGAGGACAGGGAAGTAGGCGCCGTACATGCCTAGGGTAATTTTAGTGACGCTACTAATGAAGAAGGCATGAAGAAGATTGGCAGACTCACCCCATACACTACGGGAGACTATGGGGTAGCCAAGATGGCTGGTAGCCCCCGAGAAGGAGTTGAGCACAGCAAAACCGCTTGCGAGGAAGTTGCCGACAAGGATGGCAATGAGCGCCTGCCACCAGGAAAGTCCCGCGGCCAGCATGGACGATCCGGTCTGGTACGTGCTGATGTTCATGTTGACCAGGAACCATAGCTGGGCATATTGCAGTGCATCTTTGTCGCCAGGGCATTGTCAGCAAGCACAAGCAACATGCGGGCCTCCAATCATTAGATGCACGTCGCCTCCCAATGGAAAAATGTCGTACTCACCCCATGTCTGCCGCTCTGGAGGCACAGGCCTGAGGTCGTCATTGATCCATTTGTTGATCTGCTGATCGGCAGGGAGTTCCAGCTTGGTCAAAGCCCTGGAGAGTCTGCCCATGGTGTCCGTCTTGTCCTGAGCGTGAAGTGGTGGATGGATGTTGCAGTCTGAGGGTGGGAGTATTGGCGATGCTCCCAAGTTCGGCAGATGAGGACCGTCGATGTGACTCGGGCCAGACCGATATATGGGACCAAGAGGTCCACTTGGTGATATCTGGAGCACGCAAGCACCCGACGGTTGGAGTGCGGCCGATCCTGGCTAGGTCCGTCATGGGGGAAGCCTCCACATCACTGATAACACAACCCAGTGGCGCCGGCCACAGCTCCAAGGCGCTGGGTTGGATTGGGCAATGCCGCAAAAGGAAGGCCTCGCCGACGGCAAGCCACCATGCGGGGTCGGAGCAGCTCGCCACTGTGCCGCCGGCATGGTGTGCCGACCCTGTGCGCCGGCGGAGCTTGTCGTTATCATGTCTTAGCGTGCCTTTGCCAAAACAGACAACCCATCTGGAGATGCGGCATCGAGTGCGAGCACCACGTGCATAACTTGATCGTTGTTCAGACCAGCTCAATCCACGACTCATATGCAAAGGCGCCACTACATGCATGGGTTGCGAAGGCAGGATTTGCAGGCACACCTTGACTCGACTTTGATCAAACTCCATCAGTTTTCAGAATGGCAGTAGGGGCACACTACCGCATTGGTGTAGACGTTGGTGAGTTCTGAACACAAACGTGCCGCCCCTGATCATATTAGTCTAACACGGAGCCGCGCAGGTGGGACGAATACGGACGCTGTCATTCTTCGTAGGCTCTTCATGGATCCCGTACATTGCGCCATCTGCAAGTGACTAATTGCGCACCGCCAGACCCGGGGGAATCGTCCGAGCCCAATCGCGGCATTCGGAGCGCGTTCAAGACGCCAACCACGCCAGATGTCACGGAGGGGATCAAGGCGGCTATCCAGGGTGCCATAAACAAGGCAGATGTTACCCTGGACAGCATTGCCTCAGTGATGATAGGAACCACGGTTTGGCATCCCCGACCGAGTAGAAACGTGCTTCGAGACGGTCAACTAATCTCTCACGCCCTTAGCATTTTATCAACGCTGTTGTTCAAGCAGACGAACGCCACCTGCGGCCGGTGGGTGTGATGAGGATATGCGGGCCTTACACCAAGGAGAACCCGGCATTTCTTGACTTCCCCCCGATCCTCCGCAGAATCATGAGAGGCCACGTTTCCTATCTGGATGGCGGGCTGGAATGTGAGCATATCGTACCTTGTGCCCAGGCGTGCGGGTTACTTCGCTGACATGTGGCCCTGCAGTCGACACGAGGGAGATCATGCCCCTGAATGAGGATCAGATCCGCCAAGAGTGCGCTACCCTCCGCTCCAAAGGCATCCAGGATATTGCCATTGTGGGCATCTTCTCTCCACTGGACATCAAGGGCCTGCAGGAGGAAGCAGTCCGCAAGATCGTGCTGCAAGAGCTGCCCGACGCAGACGTGGTGCTGTCCAGCGAGAGTATGATGCAGCCCTGGTTTCCCAGCTTGCACCCTTCAGCGGTAAATGGCGGACTCGAACAAAAGCTAAGCCTTCGTCATAGTTGGTCAACTCGGCTACCTGGAGAGAGAAAACGCCACGATTCTCAACACGTCAATCTTGAAGTTCGCAAGGTCCACAATCAAAGGCTTCAAGCAAGCCATCTCCTTGCTGGGGCTGACGTGTCCCCTCTTTCTAACGCAAAACGACGGCACAATCATCGACGCGCTGCAGGCAGAAAAGTGTCCGATCAAGACGTTCTCCAGCGGCCCCACAAACTCCATGTCTGGGGCTGCCTACCTGTCCGGTCTAGACACGAGAGGCGCTTGGCCGACGAATGCACAGGTCATTGTTGCCGATATCGGCGGTACGACGACGGATGTCTGCGCCCTGTAAGTATCTCTCTTTCTTCTTGATCGGGATGGGCTGTAAGGATATTGTAATGGAATTCTAACATGGCTGTGGTCAGCCTACCGTCAGGCTTTCCGCGACAAGCCGGGACCTGGGTCGAGATTGGTGGCGTGAGAAGCTCGTTCTCCATGCCTGAAGTCTTCTCGGTCGCCCTGGGAGGTGGCACCAAGGTCGAGGTAGACTCGGATGGAAAAGTCCACGTGGGGCCCGAGTCCGTGGGCCACAGGTTGATCTCTGAAGGCCTTGTCTTTGGAGGGAACACCCTGACTACTACCGGTACGTTTTGTTGTTTACCAAGACGCACCATCATGAAGAAGTGGCAGCATGCTTATAACCGTACACGCAGATGTTGCTGTCGCCCTCGGCAAGGCGAATATTGGCGACGCCAGCCGGGTTAAAGACATCCCAGTCGAGAAGCTGTCCCAGGCACGCTCGCGCATCAAGAAGCTTCTCGAATACTCGGTTGACTCGATGAAGCTCAGCGCTGATGACGCCACCGTGATCCTCGTTGGTGGAGGAAGTGTGGTGCACATGGACGATCTGGAGGGGGTGAACAAGATTATCCGACCGCAGTATGTATTGTCAAATTCCTCTTCATGACCTTTGGCTCGGGGATAGAGGTACTAACGATGCTCAATTTATCAACAGGTTTCACGATTGCGCAAACGCGGTGGGTGCAGCCATCGCCAAGGTATCGGGGCAGGTCGATACGGTCGAGGTACTCGAAGGTCGGGACGAGAAGGAAGTCGTGGCTGCTGCATGCGAAGAAGCCAAGCAGAAAGCCATTGAGGCCGGCGCGGACCCCCTGTATGTCGAAGTGACCTCCGTGGAGAACATGCCTCTCGAATACGTAGCGATGAAGGCGACCAGGTTAATCATACGCGCTGTGAGTTTGATGCTCGGTTTATGTTTACCGAGGACAGTCTACTCACGAGACACACAGGCGGGACCATTGTCCAAGACGGCACTGCTGGTCAGCGGGAGGTACGAATCTACGACCACGCACGCCGATGATATCACCGAGCATCAGAAGGCATCGATTATGAGCAACCAGGAGAAGCACGCATCAGACTTCATCGTGAGCCCATCGGCCTCGGTAGATATTCGTGACTACAGACCAGAAGTCGACGAGAAGGGGATTTGGTGGGTGTCCGAGATTGACTGCGAGTTCCTTGCCACAGGTTGCAGTATCCTTGCTTGCGGCGGAGGCGGCCCTGGATACATGTGCTATCTAGCAGCTCGGGCGGCTATCCAGCAAGGGCACCGGCTACCCATCGTGGAGGCAGATGACCTCGATCCTGACACATGGGTCATGGGGAGCGTATCATACGGGTGAGTGAGGTATTGGCGCATGGGAAGACAGAACAAGTCGCTGACGCGCTCTACAGTGCACCGACTGTCACGACGGAACGCCTCCCCAGTGGTACAGAGGCAAAGGACGCGACAGATGCGCTTCTGACTTGCTTCCCAGGCGTCAAGATGGGAGCCCAGATTGCTGTAAGCCCTCTCGTCCCTTCTAATGTGGGTATCATTTCGTTAATTGGTGTTCCAGATTGAGATTGGTGGCATGAATGGCCTGCGACCGCTGGTCACCGCCACGGATTACAACGTTCCCACCATTGATGGTGACTATATGGGTCGCGCCTATCCACGTCTATATCTCATGACGCCGTTCCGTGAGTTGAATGCCCTGCTAGAGGTCAGTCTCTCACTACATATTGACAGAGTGGGTAGTCTTTGGAGAGTCTGCCACGCCATGTACCCAGGCCGATGGCAACGGCAATGTGGTGACTGTGCACAAGGCAGCCGACTTCCACGCCGTCGAGCGTATCCATCGCAAGGCCGGACTGGAGCTCGGGCTTTTCAGCCAGCTGGTCTGCCCACCCATGAACGTCAAGCGTGTCAAAGAGGTCGGAACTCTTGGAACTACATCACTGGCTTGGTACATTGGCCGTGCCGTCTACCTCGCCAAGCAGCGGAAGACAAGTATTATGGACGCGATCGTAAGTGCATGGGCATCACACCTTCCGAGGGCGATCGCGCGTGCCTAGTCTTCCGAGCTTTCACTAAAAACGTTTTACAGATGGAGGCCAACCCATCCGGACGCATTCTGTACACTGGCAAGATCATCTCCCTGACCCGACATGTCTCCTCGGGCGGCTACACAGAGGGTCTGGTGGAACTCAAGCCCATCGGCGCCGACGAGCAAGAGTACGGCGACACTGCCCTCACTGACACACGTCACATGCGTCTTCCTTTCCAGAACGAGTATCTGTACGCCGAGCTCTTCAACCCTGGCCAGAGCACCAAGGACAGAGGCGAGATCCTGTGCACGGTGCCGGACTTGATCTCGCTGGTCGGCACGGACGGCTACGCCCTCGGCACGCAGGATCTCAGGTACGGGGTCCGTGTCACCGTCGTTGCCTTTACGGCGCATCCTCACTGGTAAGCATACATTTGCAGATGGTCTTGACGGCAATCCCGGTTCGTTCGAGGCTGACCATAGAATACGTTGCAGGTACACGGAGAAGGGAATCGAGGTTGGAGGTCCAAAGGAGTTTGGGTACAAGGACTTGGATTTTGTACCACTCGGGAAGCCCTACTATGAACCGAAACGGGTGACAAAGGAGTTCAGACCCAGCCGTGCTTGAAACGCTATATAAATCTTGAACACAATCAGCTGTGAAATAGTCACCTGGTCAATACAGCGTCCTTTTCCGCTGTGGGCTATCCTTCTTCACTTCAAACACCTCTATGCGCCAATCAGCTGAGCCAGATTGACCACACTGACACTGACCCGATTGACCGAGCTCGGGGGCAGCCACCCGCCACCGATAATGGCCAGCCAGCCCGGGTTGCTCTTGAACACGGCCAGGCCACGCGAGTACGCGTTGGGCTGCGGCACGGCATACTCGACCCAGGCACTCGGGTGTCCGAGGGCGCGGTTGACAAAGATGTTGGAGGGGCTGCCACCGCTGAGCACAATGGTGCCGTTCGTACCGCCGATGGGCGTCCACACGACGAAAGGCGAGCTCACGGGCGCGGTGCCCCGAGTAGAGACGAGCGGGATGTTGGGCCCCGCGGCGTTGACGTTCAACGGGTCGCGGGTCAGCCGGTAGTTGACGCGGCACCCGCCGCTGCCGCCGCAGATCTCGTAGGCAAAGATGAACTGCCCGTTGGGGAGGGACGCGATGGTCGGCATGCCCGGGCGCGACTCGTAGTTGTTGTCGTCGACCACGTCGTTCACCACAGGTCCCCAGGAGATCAGGTTGCTCGTGACCTGGTGCGAGAGCTTCTGGCCGTACTTTGGATCGCGCTGGTCGGCGTAGTAGCACACGAGTTGGTTATTGTAGACCCTGGGGTTGACAATGTCAGACATGACAGCCGCGTGGAGTGTGGTAGGGGGGGGATGAACTTACGCCAAGAAAGGCTCCCATACGGGGGTCAGGCCGTTGTTGGGACGAGCCTCGCCACCAGCGGCAACGCTGCTGGTAAAGGTCCAGGTGGCGCCCCCGTCTCTGCTGGCATAGACATCGATCTTGGTCTTGCTGAGATCGGTGGGGATGCTATTACCGGCAAGGAGGATGGTGCCAGCAGGGTAGTTACCAATAGCCTGGGGCAGCTCGTAGAGCATAGGCTGGTAGCGCAGGCCCCAGTTGTTGACAGTGTCACGTACGCGACCAATCTCGGTCCAGGTCTGCCCGTTGTTGGTCGAGCGGAAGATGGGGAAGTAGACCAAGGGTGGCTCGGGCGAGTAGTTCTCCCAAGTGGCAAGCAGGGCGCCGCCAGTGATCTGTATCGCGCGGGCGTACAGGACGCGCGGGTCAACCCAGCCGGCATTGGAGGGTGGGGAGAAGATGGTCAGGTCGGAAACAGTCTGCGTCTGGCGCTTGTCGACGGGGGTAGGGCTGGCCAGTGTCTGTTGCGAGACGAGACCGACCAGGCCGAGGACGGCGGCCTTGAAGAAGCGCATCTTGAGCGAAGATCAGACTGCGTATGAGTCCAGACAGCAGCAGGGAGAGCGGGAGAGACACGAAGCGGGGACTCGTGGTGCGTCAGAGCCACTTGCTGGTATTTGCGGAGTCGACCACGGACAGCTTTATACTGGCAGCTGATTTCTTCGTCCCCGCAGCCAAGCCGGCTGGTCGCGTGTAATGCCGTCATTGACGCCGTGAACTTTTGCACGTGTCAATTGCCGGGCGCCACTGGGATCCAGGTAATCCGGGGTTGTCCCCAGGCTGTGGGGAACCTGGGAGCATCTGGGGAATCCTCATCGGCGCGGATCCCAGTCGGTGCGGCGGGCTAGCATTGGCCGAGTGGAAGCCCGGTCCCTGCCTATATCGTGTCTTATGCCAGGCCCCATGCGCGCCAATGCCTGAGCTTCGTCACTGTCAGGAACGCTTGGCGACAGGACGAAGAGTCAAGGATCAGCTCGGCACGACCGGGCAGGGCAAGACCACAGCCAAGCTGAGCATGATTCTTGACTCGGGAGTGCAGGCGTTGCCTGACCATGAGACCACGCGACCACGTTTTCACGGCTATGTGCCGAGGTTCTTACCACTCAATGCAACCCTAACGTGCAGCCTGACAGGTGACGCCTGCGAGAGTCAGAGGAGTCCTCGAAGTCTAAAAATGCAGCAGCAGCATCATGTGATCACAACTACCCTGGGAATGCAAAAGCCTGCAGTGTGGAGTGACCAATCTTCATGCAATATCCCTGTATATTCCCTTCTCGCCAGTGATGTAAAGAAGGGGTACACTGCGTCATTTTGCATACTTTTATGCAGGTACGAGAACAGCAGAGTCTAAAAATGTGTTGATTGCGCTTTTGAACGCTGCAAGAGGAAGGGCCAATCACGCCCGGCCAGGAACTTCTTCCTTTCGGGGGTTGAAAATGAACCAAATATCGAGTGAACGATCAGAATCGCCCTTAAGAAAGGACGAAGTCTCCAATGGCTGTGCCTCCTGCCCCCCACTCCACCTGCCTATTTCTATCTCCGGTAGTACCACCATGTCCCTCCAGCGGCCACGGCTGCAGGTAACACATACACCCCAAAGTTGTAGGCGATACTGCGCCTCGCTCGAGCCAAGATCGAAGTGAACTTTCCCTCCATAACGGCAGACTCATTCACCTTGGGGAAAGGCACATCCGGAACCGGCTTGCCCAGAAACTCACACAACGGCTCCCAGCCCGAACCCAGCTCGTACTCAAGCAGCCTCTCGGGTGGTGTGACCCTTCTCACCATGGCATAGTAGTCGCGGTAGTGGCCCCGCGCCCCGGACCGCATCTCCTCGAGCGTGCGCGCCCCAAACCAGCCTCGGATCCAGCTGTGGTGCACTCGTGCCACGGGCCCGAGGAACCACAGGTCTATGGCAGCGATGATGTTGTTGGCCGGGTGGAACATGGGTGCTGCGATGATGCTGTCGAAGCTCCGGAACCAGCTCTCAATATCGCGCTCCACGAGGATGACCTTGGCGTGCGGATACGCCGCGACCATCTCTTCGGCGAAACAGACGGCAGGCATGTCGGTGACGGCAGCGTAGTCGCCTAACGGAAGCATTTCGTCCAGGTGCTGCCGCTGCTGCTGCGCGAGAGGCGACAATCTGTCCTTTTCACTAAACTTGGCAGTGATGGCGGCCTCCCAGCGAGGGCAGTGGTCGACATGGTCCAAGAGCTCGAAGGCGTGGTACACAGGCTCATCCAGCAGGATCCGCAGAGCTTCACGTATGGCTGATATTATCCAGAGGCCGACAATAGTCAGCAGGCCTGCGCGCGCGCGTTCAGGAACGTGAGAATCACTCACAAGCAGTGCCGGTGCGGGGCATGCCCAGTGATAGAACTTGCATTGGGACGCGGCGGTCTTTCGTGGTATTCGCCATATTTTCGTCTTCGCTCGGCAAGTGGATTTGGCTGATCTCAGATGTGCTGTCGAATCAATTATGTGTGGATAACAAAGATGCCGAGCCTATGTGAGAGTGAGAAATCTGGCATTATTGACGTTGTCGTTGGGAGGCAGAGCGCCGCTCTGAGTCGTTCTCAATCTTCAGATAAGCGCTAAGCCACAGCCGCTCCACACTCAAAGTTGCTGGACCAATATATCCTCGAGAACAAGGCTGCGACAGTAGTGAAGTGACATGGAATAGTAGCCCAATAGGGAATTGTAGCCGGATTGGGAACAATGCACATATTACTCCACTGCCGCGCCTTGGAGCACATCTCTGTTTCAAGTCTAAATGTCCTTCTCCGGAGCCGTGGCCACAAACCCAAACGAGGTGATCTCGGTCCCTTCGAGACCTGCGCGATTGTTCATCTCCGTCAGCAGTGTCGCCTGGCGGAATCCTGCCTTCTCCAGCACCCGCCGGCTCGAGTTGTTGTGCTCCACAACCAGCGCGACCACCCGATCCTTGCTCACCACGCGTACGCCATCCGCCCCGACGACCGGCGTGTCCTCCTCGATCGTACCTTTGGCGACCTCGATCTCGACCTCTGACCTCGGCAGCTTCCACCACGCCTCGAGCCACGCGCACAGGAACTCCGTCGCATATCCTCTGCCCCAGTACTCCTTCTTCAGCATATAACCGATCTCGGGCCACCCCATGCTCTCGCAGAATATAGTAAACCCGCCGGACCCTACAAAGTTCCCCGTCTGCGCCTCGTAGATGACCCATCTGTACGTCGTCGCGTCGTTGGGCGGCAGCACCGGGCTGATATGCTCCAGTGTCTCTGCCAGGTCCTTGTCCGTCAGGCCTCGCCGGCTGGAGTCCATGACTTCGCGCTGGGTTCGGAGGGAATGCATGTCCTCTAGCACGCCCGGCGTAAATGGCCGCAGTATCAGGCGCTCTGTACGTATCTCTTCGCGTCCCTCTGACACGAGCGGCAGCGGTACCGTCGGCAGGTACGTGCGGACCTTGACTTTCTCCATCTGATGGTACGGGGTTCGATCGTCTTGATGGGGTGCTAATATAAAAGCAGAGTTGTTGCTAATGCATAGCTCGCTCTGTCGGGTTTAGCTCCTTACCCGTGAATCGCTATTAAGCACTCCCGTTGTAGTCTTTGACTACCCAACGGTATCGATCTGAGTACCGGTATGTGTAGTAGGTCAAGTGAGAAGTCGAGATGTCCACCAGTAGTCAATCGTAACAAACCGTGTCCTCAGTCAGGCTGCAACTCACCCTATGACTCACTTGACATACATGCCCCATTAGACCATGGCAGGTGAGGACACGGCATAGCCAATGACAGCTGCGCCCGCTTAGCCCCCCTGAAGCGACTCTTTAGTCCCCCTCAGTCGTGCAAAAGCTTCAGCTCGACAGCATCACTGACTTCCAAGCGACACATCCGTCTAACATAATCATGAGCTTTCTGCTCCGTCGCAGCTTGATACCGTGGTCTCCTGTGCAGATATGGGCTTGATACCAAGATCCGGGCCACATATTCGCTCGCGTGCACACGAGCTTCCGGTATTCATCGAGCTTGTGTATAGAGGCCGGACGGGACACTCAAATTCTCGGTCCTAGGGTCATAATTGCTTGTGACGTGGACTATT
This sequence comes from Microdochium trichocladiopsis, assembly GCF_020744255.1. Lineage (NCBI taxonomy): Eukaryota > Fungi > Ascomycota > Sordariomycetes > Xylariales > Microdochiaceae > Microdochium > Microdochium trichocladiopsis. The sequence continues at coordinate 705,950 of NW_025763552.1, read as the reverse complement.
GGCTGATATAGAGCTGTTTGCCAAACACGAGTTTGTTGGAAGGGAAGGGGCAATCCCGCTTCTGTGACAACCATGTGCTGTACTCAGCGGGCACAGTCAGGAAAATCAGCAGCGCAAGTGCTGTCCTCAATGAATTTAAACTTCAAATGGAAGCGTTGACGTGGCGTCGCTGTTGCGGTATGGGTGAGACATTGCGAGGTGGCTTCAGACCGGGTATGCTGGCTGCGAGAGGAGCGGGCATGGGTTGCGCGTACACATTGCAGCCAAAATAAAGGCGCTAGCCGTGTTCACATCTTGCGGGCGCGATGTTCAGTCCCGAATGGCGAACGGCTGCGGCGAGACTCGTCGACCCCAGATAGAAGAGTGTCGTCTGGCTACCTTCAGCTGATGTTCCCAACCTTATTGCAACGCGGCTGGAACAGCCATCGGCCCCTCGTCTCCAATACTACTCGCCAGAGCAGCTGCCGGGACAGAGGTAGGAGAGCATATGACGACCGGCATGGAACGGCAACACTGCTGCGTCACTGTGTGAAACATGTCCATTCCTTCGGGTCTCGGCTCACATCAGTCCTGATCAGTCATCCACACGCCGTCCAATTGCCGCCATTGCCTGGCGAGTGGGGAGTTGCCGTTGGTCGGATTGTGCATGACCTCACCTTGTGACAGCACTTTCGGGTCTGGACGTGTCGTTTTTCTCTCCAGGAAAGCCTTCCCAAGGAAAGACTCCTCAGGTCTCTTCTTCACCAAGCCGTGTGCTTGCCCCGTTTGTGGCCAGCCGCAGGTACGAGGCGGGTCCCGACCGTTCGCCAAGACGAGCCACACCCGCAGCTGGCTCGAACTAAGTTGAGTGCTAGTCGTCACGGAGGCTCCCTAACCGAGCCTAATGCTATCGACAAGGTTTGACGGGCGGGCGGGCCTAGTCGCACCCGCCTGAGAATTTGGCCGTCCAAGGTTGCGGCAAGATGGGCGAGAGCTGTCTTGCTGAACTTTGCTGCTCGGCTGGAGCACTCCCAGGTCGGGCTGAGCGGCACGTGGCGAAAGATGCACCCGCTCCCAAGGGACTACTTTGACGTTTTCTCAGCTGCGACGGCGGTGTCGGCTGCTACTACAGGCACAAAACAAGACAAACCCCGAAGAATGTGGCTGTTATTGCCTCGCGCCCCTTTGCTGGATATGGGCCGCCAAGTGGACTTCCCACCAGCGCGAGTGAGACACTTCAGGCGGTTCACGTCCATCCCGAGAACTCGCTCAGCTAGCGTTGCTGCTCCAATCACAGCTGGCTCTGTGTGTCTCGCTTCCCCCTTGATGGGGCTTTGCCTTTTCGACAGCCCGACGGACCAACACTAAAGTGGCTCGCCCTTGCATGATGTGCAGGCACTGGAAACTTGCAAACCACGCAGCCGGGCCCTCTCTGGCATGGCATCTCCGCTTATTCGTGGCGTGCCGCGCGACAAGGCGGACACCACCCATATAAGAGAGGCATGGCAGCCTCCCTGCGCAGGTCTTGGCAATGGCTTTTCCCGGTCATCTCGTGTTGATTCCGCGCACCGTCAAAGCGTCATCGTTTCGTCTTCCACAAGTAGACAACAGGCCGCGTGGGTAAACAAAACCGGGTATCCCCATCCAACGTCACCATGAGAGTGCTCCTCTCCACCACACTCCTGCTTGGTCCCCTGGCCGTCCTGGGCGCTGCCGTCGTCCGCCCACGCCAGGGAGATGCCGCTCCAAACTCGTATATCGCCGTCCTGAAACCCGAGACGGGCGTCTCCAGCGCGGGCGCCGTCGTCCAGCAGGCCGTCGCGCAACAGCAAGGTTCCGCCGGCGCACCCGTCACGATCGGCAGCTTCACCGCGATCCCCATCAGCGGGAGCCAGTCGGCAGCCGCGGCGCTCGCCAGCCTCCCGCAGGTCGCCTACATCGAACCCAACTACAAGGTCACGACGAGCGCCATCGTCCGGCAGCAGAACCCGCCAAACTGGGGGCTCGCGCGCATCTCGAAGCGCAAGCCCAACGTCAACAACTATGCGTACGACGAGCGCGCGGGCGCAGGGTCGTACGCCTACATCATCGACACGGGCATCTACACGGCGCACCCGGACTTCCAGGGCCGCGCCACCTTTGGATACTCGGCGATTGCCAACCAGACGGGCGACGGCAACGGCCACGGCACGCACGTGGCGGGCATCGTGGGGTCCGCGACGTACGGCGTGGCCAAGAAGGCGCAGCTCATCGCCGTCAAGGTCCTCGAGGACGACGGCACGGGCTTCACGGACGGCGTGATCCAGGGCCTGCAGTGGGCTGTGAGCAACGCCCAGGCCCAGGGCCGCGTAAAAAAGTCCGTCATCAACCTGTCCCTCGCCGGGCCCAAGTCCCGCGCCCTCAAGGACGCGACCAATGCCGCCGTCGCTGCGGGCGTCTTCGTCGCGGTCGCGGCGGGCAACGCGAACGCACTGGTCAAGGGCTTCTCGCCGGCAAATGCAAAGGACGCGTGCACCGTCGCCGCCACAGACATCAACGACAACCGCGCCGACTACTCCAACTTTGGCAAGCTGGTCGACATCTTTGCCCCCGGCACTGGCATCGTGTCGACGTGGAAGGACGGCAAGACGGCCACCCTGAGCGGGACGAGCATGGCCAGTCCGCACGTGGCCGGCCTCGGGGCCTACATGCTGAGCATCGCCGCGTACAGGACGCCCGAAGAGATGTGCAAGTATCTCAAGTCGATCGCGACTAAAGGCGCGGTGAAGAATGCGGGAATCACAAAGAACAAGTTGGCGTACAACGGGGTGAATAGCGACAGCTAAGCACCAAATAATCTCAAACCACGGGCGTGAGGCAACGTGCGCACGACTTGTTCATTTATAGATACTTTATATACAAATTTTCTGTGGATTAATCACCATATCAAGTTTTGTTCACCCTCTCTGGACACTTTCTGGTTCACAATCATCAGACGAATGCTTAGTATTCGTGGTTTGGGCGTTTTTTTTGGAAAGTAACCAGCGACGGACACTCGCCCTCATATTGGCTGAGTTCCGCATTCTTGTCCTCCGACAGCGTTTCTGCACACGGCAACGCCTCCTCGACTCTCAATTTTCGCCCTGCGCCCTCCCGAGCGCCTATTCGACCCAGTACTCTTTGTGATAGCAAGGATTGCAGACTAGACCGCCCGTTCGTCGTCGAATTGTGCAGCCCTCATTGCTGCACTGCTTCTTGGGGTCCTTGGTGTGCTTTGCCAGCTCTCTCCTTTCCTTCCCGAGTTTCCACTGCTCGGGATGCTTCTTGCGATATTTGTGCAGGCGATTTGAGCAGCTACTGCAGAGCTTGGTACCCTTGCTCTTGCGACGGAATGGAAGCTTGCCACGCTTCTTCCTTGCCTGGCAAGGTTCTCCCAGGCACTGCCACGCTGGGTCGCTGGTAGTCTTGGCGTCTTCAAGTCGCTTCTTCTCAACGTTCCAGCCGGGATCTGCCTTGTTCTTCGAAAGCGATCATTGAGACAGCGACTGCATCTCCTGTGACCCAGAGCCTTCTTGAAGGGCAACAAGCCTTGGATCTTGCGCTGGGCGCAAAGCTCTCCGATGCACTGCAGCTTGGAGTCAGTTGTGCATCGCGCGTCCTCGACTTGTTTCGACCATGCAGCCCTGGTCTCGTCGTCAAGGTCGTTCAGCAGCCGTCGTTGACATGGTTTGCAGAGCCGGTTATACTTGACACTCAGAGTTGCCTTCTGTCGCAGTCCATACTGTGGAGGCAGACCACGACGCGCCTGGCGCTCAGCACATCCGTCAGCCTCGCACTGCTCTTCATCGACATCAGTGCAGCTCTCGAGCGCTTTGGTCGTGCACTCTGTGCACAGATACGTGGAAGCACCTTCACCGCCAAGATCGGAGCCACACCGCTCACAGGCAGTGGGGTCTAGATCTCCGATGGAGAATAACTGCTTGAGTGGGTTGGCAAAGTTGAGACGTGGCATGCTTGGAAGACTGTCTGACGTCTCCGAGCGGCAAGGATCCCAGAGCTGGCGGCTTTCTGCGTTGTCAAACTGGTCTCGGCTGGGTTCTCTGGCCATTGTGCCCCAAAATATGCACCAGAAAATCTCGGCAAGAGGCGACAGCGGTTTGACGGTAGGGCTGGCGCGTTCAAGAAGACTCGGTGCGAGTATATGCGGCCTCCGGCCGGAAGTGACCTGTGCGTGATGCGAATGTGGCTTCAGGTCCTTTAAGCAAGACCGGTTGAAGTACGATCGGTGATATTCAACCAGCGGACACCAATACCCCATTCTCCCTGAACCCTCTCCCAGTGTACGGCTCAGCGACGTGGTTCGCCGAGTCTTGCAGTAGTTGGGCATGGCATTTCCTCAGCAGGTCGAGGTAGATGCCGAAACTCAACTCGTTCAGGTCGAGCTTGCATTCGCAGTTGAGGAGATCCTCCATAGCGACATCTGGCTGTCCTGCGAGCTCCAAGATCTCTGCGGGAGTTGCAGCCACGATCTCGTCGCTAACGACGTGTGGGTTAGGTCGACGCATCGCAAGGAAGAAGCAGTATGTCGCCGGCGCAGTATTCTCGTCTTCGCGCTTGTGCCATGGAATCCGACAGACGCGACGATGAGTGACACAAATGAGCCGACGCATCAACGCGGCACCGCGAGCCTGGTTCTCCGACGGGCCTTCTGGCTTCGCGGCCAAGTGATCCACGTCCGGATATACTTCTAGGACGCTGGCTCTGAATTGGACATACTGGTTCCTGGTGAGCCGGGTAATCCGCCCCTCTCACTAACAATCCCTCCTTCGAGAGCCTCTTGTTCGCCGGCGTCACTTGAAGCGGGGCGCGACTCAGTTCTTCAAGTTCTCGGTTCAAGCCTTCTTCGAGCCTGTCAAATCCCTCATCTTTTATGACTTTCGCGGTCACGATGGCTGACATCGCCAGTTCCCCGGTGCTCTTCACTGTCGTGGTCATTCTTGTCGCCGGAGATCCTGATCTCCGAGGTCGTGGCTATCGCTGTCCAGATCGTCTTCGTCTTCGTCATTCTTGGCGTCGTCGTCCTTGCTATCAGACGAGTCGTCTTGACACTCAGACTGGTCTTCTTCGTAGAAATGGACACGGCGTTCAGATTTCTTTCTCACATTTTCTCTAATTGAATCACACATTAGGGGCTTCGGGGCGCTTTCAAAGAATAGCCGGCCAAGATCACCCACATTTGTGTCGGTCGAGCCATAATTCAGTACAATGCCGTACATTTCCGACTACCAGATAAGGAGAAAGCTCAAGTCAAAAGATTGAACGCCGATGCGCCAAACGTTAGCCATATACAAAGTCTCATGAACCATGAATGACATCATATGAGGGTTCTTGTACGTCTGTAAGTAGAAATAAACAAAATGAAGACATCCCTCCCTTTCCTCACTAATCCGCGGATATATAACACGCTGATCTCTGTGTGGGCCGCCTTTCCTCTCTGTCGTGCTGAGGATTTTAAGCATTTATGAGTGGACTCATGGTTTAGGGGTTTAAGTAGGCTTGATGGATAGGCTATCACAAGGACAATTCAAGCGTATTCCATGAAGGATTTGCGCGACCCGAAAGAGCAGACTCTCCCATGAGCTACAAAGGTTCTGAGACCAGGACGAATCGACCCAAAAATGACCACAAGCGTAGTGCTGATCGAGATTGGCAAAGCGCACAACATCGTGACGTTGAGGCATATTGCTGTATGAGACATCCCCTGAGGTCAGCTCATGCTGCTAACATTAGCCTTGTGTGACGCACTCAGTCAGATTTGCTTCTCCTTCACAACATCCGATCGTGACGAAGCCGGAAAAGATGCGCACGCTGGTGATCTTAATCCAGCGCGTTTCTTCCGAATCGGGCATAGATGCTGTAAAAGGCGTGTGTGGGTGAGACCTCATGTAGATCGTTTTGCTTATGCACTTGTCTTGGCATGCGTCAAGCGCGGAGGCGGAGGCGGGTAGGTAGCAGGGGGTGGTTGGTCCGCGCGGGACAACGTCAGCATCTGGGGATAACCGCACGTAGCGAAGCAGCTGTGAAAGGACGGCCCTGAACACGGCAGAACGCCGAAGACCTCGCTTTCTTCTGCAGGTGGAAAGGCTCGAGCATCTGTGCCTCCTTGAGCTCAAGTCTCAAAGACCTGCGTACCTACCTATGTACGGACACACGTGCGTGCTGTCGATCCCCCGCACGTCGACAGGCCTAGACATGCGTAGAAACCTCGACAAGAACAAGTATGAAGGCAGCGCTCACTCCTGCACAATCTTAGACGCTTCAGGATCCATCGCCACTAGGACGCAAAGTCCCCGCTGATGATATTAATGGCATACTATATCAGCCAAGACGCTGGTCGAAGGAGACAAGGCTGATCCTCCACATGCTTGATCCAAATTGACAGTGGAGCTTGGCCTGCTGGTCTCAGGAAAGAAGGCAAGATCTTCCAGGCCAGCGTGACGCCCGGGTATCTGACATGCGATTAAAATAGAATTGCCGCCCCCCACAGCCACTCCGGGGGCTCTGGAGAAATCGCACGGGGTGACGTCAATCCAAGGCTGGACCCCTGGCAGCTGCGTGCTGATCGTCAGCCTTGCCCCCTGGTAACACTCGCGGCTGAGCCAAGCCGTGACGCAGGCTCACAACCGTTACTCCCAAAGTGAAGACTCTGTGCTGATCGTACTATTCCTTGTGAAAGTAGTTGCTGATCTTGCGATTCCTGTCTAAGTGCCTGCGGAGCATTGTGTTGTGCGCAAAGACTTTGCAAGCTCGTCCACAGTTGGACCGCGGAGTATAAAAAGATCAATCGCTCCTCAGCTCCTAACAACTTTTTGAACAGCATCACAACACAAACATTGCAACTTCCATTCATCGTATCTTTCACATCTTCCCTCACAGCACACGCCCCAGCCCAAGGCTTCTGAAAATTAACAACACCCAACCTCAGCACCAACAAAATGCGCGCCTCCATCACCACCATCGGCCTCCTTGCCCTGACCGGCGTTTCTGCCTGGAAGACCCAGATTGAGCACAGCGAGGCCTTTGCCGAGGAGCTTATGCGCGATTCCGGGTACTCCCTGGAAGACCTGGAAGGTCTCGTTGACAACATCGTCGACCAGTGCGATTCCAACGGTATGCCACCACCCCCACCGCTATTCTGACATCGTAGCAATGCACTAACGCTCGGAAAAAGGCTGTGACGTGAACCGGGAGTCATGTGATAACGCGTTCTGCATCAAGATCGACGGCGACAACTCTGGCAGCGACACGGACGGCATCCAAGACACCGTGCGCGATTTCATCAAGAAGTCGATCCAGACCGAGGAGACGACCGACTCGGGCTGTACGTCCTCGGGCTGCGCCTTCGCGCCCGCGCACTACTACCGCGTGCCCGAGTACACGTCTCTGCAGCGCACGGGCGACGACGGCAGCGCCAACGCCCTGTACAAGGTTACCTGGTCTGCCAACGACCACAGCGGCACCTGCGACGACGTCTTCAAGGCCCTCGAGGCCGCGATCGGCCTGGTCCCTGGCGGCTCGCTCTTTGGAGCCGTCACTATTGCCGCCTGCTAAGAGGCGGCTGGATGATGAGTGTATAAACATAGTTGTATCATAGGCGTGGAAGTTTGCTGATGGAGGAGGGTTTCAGGGGCATGTATCATAGCTCAATTGACTCGATTTACTCTTAACAAGGATATGGTCCGGTCTGCCTGGGCAATGTGCATCAACTGACTTGCATCTGCCCTACATCGTGTGCTGGAGCAACGCGGGATTCTCTCTGATCATGGGAAGAACAAGCACCCAACGACCAAAGGCAGCCCACCGCCTACCAGACTCTGTGGTATTGCTAGCGAGGCTCACTATTTTTGGGGATGGCGATGGGTTTGACGGGGAAGCCAGTAACGATAGCGCAAATTAGTGTAGCCGCAATCGTGAGGGATTATCTGATCAGGGTATTGTTGATTAAATGCCTTACTGTTCTGGACATGGAAATGCAAAACTGAAGATGTGTCGAAAACTGCTTGGATTAGTGCTGTGTGTGTCTCTAGCATCTATGGAAAAACATCGCGATGGAATCAATTTATGGAGTACCCCTTGTACTAATTGGCACTATGATCAGGCCTATCCAGACTACCCTGACACAATCGAATCATTGTGCCTGTACAGGGGCTACTGTTGCTCTCTACCGGGAGCGGCTGGGCGACCAGCATCCGGGATCCCGATCCATAAAGGCATCAAAGCCAGAGCGGGGGTTGGCGGAGCAGATCGTGCGACAAAAAGCCTAATCCGAGCCAAACAATTGTAATCGAGACGATCGACGATGAAGACATCATGCGCCTCCTATGTTGTGTCATCGCGCCTTGCTCTATGGCTGGGGGCCGCAGGGGTTTGTGTCTGCCGATTAGAAGCCGTTCAGGTACCTGACTCTGGGTAGTCGGCCGCCCCCCTTCATCCAGTAGGGGTTCCGGGCATTCCGGGCCTCTTCGCTCATCTCAGTCTTTTCTTCCAGCCACCACTCTTGGATGCGCTGATTTTCCTTCTCGAGCCATCCAATACCATCTAGTTGCAGCCCGCGGAAGCGCACGCGGGCCTGCATGAGCTGGAAGCCCAGCCTGTTGTCGCCCATCCTTGGATCCAGTCTACGGTTGCGGAGCATTCCCATGATGACGCTGTCTGATTCCCGCCTGTCGAGGCCGGTCCCCTAGAACCGATCACTCTCATCAGCGACGAAGAGTGAGTTGTTGCCGCTCTCAAGCAGGAGACAGCGGAGCTCCTCGGCCACGGCATTGGCCGAGCCAAACTTGAGCATGACGCCGCGCATCATTACCGACTCGCAGACTTTCTGCCAGCGAGGGACCATCTTGGGTGACTCCTTGTACGATTCTGCCAGCTCCTTGATCATTGAGATGTCGTGTTCTTCCTCCATGGCCAGGGCGACTGGCTGCGCGCAGTGGAACTGGGCCCGGTGCCACTCGTAATATGCCCGCAGCGAGTGCCAGACCAATCCGGGGAACTCTGGGTCGACGATTCTGCATTCGTCGTAGTCCATGGTCAAGTAGCCGTTCTCTTGTGATGGCTTTGCACATATCTGGAAGTCCGGGACAAGTGGCCGCTGCGGCCATGAGTTGCAGTCTGCCGTGAGAAAGAGAGAGCCGATGAAGTCGCTGTGGCGCTTAGGAGATCCTCCAGGAGTGTACAGGACAGTAGTATGATGGGCCATGCTGTGAACATGTGAGCGTCGTTTTCCCCAAGAGCAATTTCGATGAAGTTTTCACCTTCCGTTCAAGCCAGTCTCGGAGGACGCCATTGTCAATCTGTCGAGGTGCGCGCGTTGACTGTCACGGACGAGCTGCTCGTGATATGTGGTGTTCTAGTTGCCAGCGCGAGGATGTGGGTGCTCAAGATCTCGTGCAGAGATCGTTGCTGTCGGCAGAGAGTGAGCAGAGAGGGTTGGCAATGGGGTGAAGGTGCGAGAGAAAAGATGCGCATGAAGGAGCCTGTGTTGGTTGTGAATGTTGACAGTTGTGCCGTGGCCCACTCAGGAAGAAAAGCCAGAGTGGGGTCAAAGAAGTGGAACCTGGTGGCTCGAGCCTTGCGTTCACGCCAAAGGGTCAACGAGATGTCACCTGCCTAATGTCGGGTCGTCCTTCTTGTTGACCACCTCGAGTGTGAATTTATTCCAGGCGTCGCTAGAAAAGGTCGCTTCCTTCCGCACCTGATCTTCCATGGAAGTGCTGAGAGAGCCATATAGTAGCCGACCATCAAAGAGGCCCGCAAATTTGTCACGAAGCTCCTCGTATGTCTGCGTTAGCAGATTGGCTGGGACGAAGTAGAGCGACGGCTGGAATTCGACGCGAGGTATTCCGGCAGCTGGGTCCTTGGCTGCCTCCCACAAACTGTGTTGGTGGCGCCAATGCGCCCAAATAGCTAGACCAGATGTAATGGTTTTGCCGCTGCCAACATCGTTGGCCAGCAAGCACGATCGCAATGCCGATAACAGCATCTTCATGATTTTTGTCGCGTCGCGTATCTGATGGGCGCGGACTCTCAGTTTGCCTCGCTTGTTGAACTGGAGGTTGTCCCAGCGCGGCTTTCCCTCGTCCTCGACCTCGCTGGCAATGCCAAGGTTACTGACGCAATCTTCGTATTTGACATCCACAGAGGGCAGGCCGTTCATTAATCTCGATGTGCGGAAGTTGTGCCGAATTACGACGTCTACAGTGTCCAGTGCCTCGGCTGCTGTCTGGTGGCTGGTGATTGCAAGCTCATCGGCGATCCGCTCCGCAGTGTCGCTCTGTAGAGAGATGAAGCTATCCTGCTACTTGACGGGTACACGACGATCGAAAGCTTGCCTCTCTTCCTCTGATATGTCCTCGACCTCTTCCACGCGATACTTTTTGTTTGCGTGGTGGATGATTTTCAGAAGATTAGCCTCGGAGATGGGTGCGACGTCCTTGTTGACAGTGAGCTGGAGCGATCTCGACGCGTTCGTCTTACTCCCCGAGCCGCCGCGCCGCATGATCTCTTTGCGGTGCAGTGCGGCTAAGTTGTCAAGGTTGCTGAGATATTCGATGCGACTTGTGATGCCCCGATCGTGCCTCGCGATTTCGTCGGCGACGGCAGTCGCATCCTGGCATTCACCTCAGCTTCGGGCCGGTAGTCAAATCGGGCAACATAGTCGCCCTCAACCCAAGTAGATCAACGTGGCAATTGACGCACGAGATGGTTAGTGGCTGCTTGGCCCAGAGCTTCAAACAGAGCCATGTGCCAGGCCCACTTAGTATTATGGGCGGAGGTGCTTCGCTACAGCCGAATCCGAAATCGGTGTCTCCTTTCGCTGGACACAACTCTCTCTGCGCACGGTCCACCTTGTCTTGGCAATGCCGACTGCTAGCAGGACCGTCGGGCATGCAAGAGAGCCACTTCGGGTCCCGGGGACTTGGCGAAGGATCTAGGGCGCCTCAGGACTACTGTCCAAGCGCGTGTGGGTCGAATCATGGCCTACTAACATATGAGCGCACGAGTCATTCCCAGAAAATGGCTTGCCCTCCTTCATCCACCACCGACCTGTCAACGCAATGGCGACAGACTTACAAACAAGCCCTAGACTTCAGACACTGTCGAATCTACCTCAAGAAATTATTGAGAACATTTGTCGACGTCTGTGCGAGAAATGCGACCACGTCGCAGATGGCCTCTGTGAGCTTTCGAACTGCCACGAATCGGCAGACAGGAGAGCCCTTGCGTCGCTCTGTCGAACCTCCAGGACCGTCGCGCGGGTCGCGCAACCACACCTCTTTCACGTTGTGCGCCACATCACCAAGGTGGAAGAACTAACTCGCACGCTGTCTGAAGATGCCCGGCTCGCGGGGCTGATCCGCGTCTTCGAACAGAGCAGATACGTCTACTTCCGGGAAATGGAGACGAAACCCAGCCCCCTTATCGGACTCTTGACCCAGCTCGACATATGCGACGACAGAGACCCATTCCCTGCTAGTGGGATTATCGGTAGCGAACGAATCAAGTACATCTTTATCCAGCTTGTCATGATCTACGCAACTCAACTCGAAAGACTGAGGTTGGACATCAATGGTGATGCTTGGTCAGGCTTCGATCTCGACCTCCTGTCGGCAAAACTAGATGTGCTGAAGCACGCAAGTGGCGCAGCCGAGGTATTACCGCTCTCCCGTGTCAGGACGATTCATCTCACCACTCAATGGGACTATGGGATGCCATTCCTTTGTCGTGCCATCCAAGTGCTCTTGCGAGCCACCGGAGCGACAATCGAGCAGCTGGTCCTACACAACATTATAGCTGAATATGATACAGTGGGAGACTGCATGCGCGACGTGCGACTTCCCGGCCTCCGCAGACTGGTCTTGTCCGAGTCCGCCTTCGACCGCAGCTCTCAATCGTCGCTGGCATTCCTGCTGCAGATATGCGAGAGCGCACACAACCTCGAGGAATTTCATTTCAGCGCCATGGCGGTCTTTCTCGGGGAGATGATTGACGCACATGCCACGGCGAGCGACTTCGTCGACTGCCTGCAACCCTGCCGCGAGACGCTGAGGGCCCTGACTCTTGATCTCTGCAGCTACTCGTCGCAGCTACAGTTCGAGCCTTGTCTGCCTGCAGGCACACTGGCCGGCTTCTCCCAGCTCCGGGAGCTAGCACTCGAGGAGACTTCGTTCTGTCAGCGCAGGCGCCAGCAGCCCGATGCGGCGGGCCTACCAGCGCACACCTGCCTGATCACCATGCTGCCGGCCTCAATCCAGCGGCTGGTGATCCGCCTGTGGGACGGCTCCCATGTATGGGGCGACCTGCGGGAACTAGCCCGACATGCGGCGATGGGCGAGTTCCCCAATCTTGAGGATATCAGGGTGCTCGCGTCGGCCATGGACATGGAAGACGGTCATAACCCCCCAAGTCCGGAAGACTTCCTCGAAGAGTACACGAGGGCGTCCAGAATGGTTCAAGGCGCATTCGCAAGCACGGGCATCTCGTTGACCGTCACGCACTGTGATCGCAACACGACCACGAGCAGTGAAGTCGACATGCCGTGGCTGAATTGGCCATGATCGCTGCATGCTCTTAAACCGCGGTAGCTCTTCTGTCGGCGCTTCTAGGTCATCACAAACCCATCTGTCTTCTCTGGGAAGGAGATGTACTCATGCAAGTACATACAAGGCAGCCTGAGACGGACGGGTCGCAGGTACACCTACCGATATGGTACACTATCGAGCTCCTGCAGGACGTACATTATAACATATGACACCAACTATGGCGATGACAATACGCCAGCTGATATCCTACCGCGTCAGAATTTTGGCATTCTGCCGCGACTACGGACACCACCATGGCAAGGACCGTCGGGGCGCGTGCTGCTGGAACGCCGAGTCCATGTCGAAGATGGTGCGCGAAAAGGAGACCACTCTGGCAGGCGGTGCAGGCGAGACTCGGTCAGCGCATTAACAGTCAGGCAGTCAGTGTTACGGCTGCCCTTTGCGACTCTGCGGCATAGTGTTTTGCGCTAGAACAACAAAGCATTAGGAACCAAAACCTGCGAGCAGCTTGAGGCACGCCATTTTCAATCATCACGAAAAAAATACGACGCGTCAGCATTGGGGCCTTAGCTCGACGGCACAATTGAGCATCAGAGTAAACAGGGATGAAAGATGCTTGCTAAACGCCATGAGATGCCTTCTTCAGGAGGATCGGATCAATGAAGAATAATGAACGGCCAGGGGCGGCGAGGGGGCACTCTTTTCCCGGGGTCAGAAACCTCTCGAATCGCGAGCACACACAATGGACGCACGAGCACTCAGGCGCCAATATGAAACCGTCTTGTACGATGTGACTTTCTGACAAATAAACATTTCTTCCCCTCGAAAAACACCACTCTATGTGTCTGTCCAAAGAAAAAAAAAATAAACGCCTACTCCCGAGTTTCTCATTGTTGAACATGATTTTCCAAAGCCCCGCTACACTCAAACACATCATCTAAGCACCATGCGCCTGTGCCCCCCCCTTCCCTGCAGCCTCGAAAGGTAATCATGCTGCTGGTGTTACAAAACAAGCTTTCCAAAGCTGCTGTTCTCCTCCTGATCGTCCACATGCAGTGCCGCCGGCGCCACAGTCGTATTATCAACCCCGACACCGCCCCCCGCCGCCATCTCGGCCGCCGCCGCCGTTGTTCCGTCTACACTACAGTAGTCGTCCTCCGTGTAGTACGGGGGAACGCCCAGGAAGGTCTCGGTGTTGAACAGGTTCTGGTGCGGGTGCTGCTGCTGCAGCTGCAGCTGGGCGAACGGGTCGCCGAGCTGCGGCATGTCGGCGAAGCCGAGCAGCGCCGAGGTCGGGCCGTCGTAGCCGCCGCCGCCGAGGTGTAGCAGTGGGAGTGGTGGTGGTGGTGTTTGTTGTGGGAAGGGCGTCTCATTGCCCTCCTGTATCGGCGGCGTGGTGAGCGGGAGCATCATGTCGTTGAAAAGATGCTGCTGCTGCTGCTGAAGGTTCCCGTAGTGGTCGTGCCCAAAAAAGTCGAGCGCGCTGGCGGCCGAGAACGAGTACTCGTCAAAGGGGTCCAGCACGGACATGCTCGGCAGCGTGTCGAGGTCAAAGAGGGACAGGTCCCACGGCAGGCCCGAGGTGTCACTCATGATGGACGGCGGGGCGAGCGGGACGTTGGCGGCCAAGGACGAGTCGAAGCGGAAGCCGTCGATTTCCTGCATGGGGCTGTCATCCATGCCAGGCCACGACGTGATGTTGTTGCCAGGAGCAGGAGCAGCTGGAGACTGGGGCATCGAGACAGGAGCCGCAGCAGCGGCCAGTGGCGCCCGGTCCGCGGGGAGCGTGGCCCTCTCGAGGTTCTCGGCGACCGCCGGCTCGAGTCCCCAGTCGCCCTGCCAGCGTTCCATCGTGGCGCCCGCGCGGAAGTGCGCCGCCAGGTGGTTCACCCTCGCGGGCCAGGTCTCGAACTCGGCCCCGCAGAAGCCGCAGCGCGACTTGACCTCGACCAGCTCCGTCTTCCAGGCCTCCATGGCCTGGGTGAAGGGGCACTCGGCGTGCATGAGCCGGAGGTGCTGCCGGAGGTGGTCCTTGCGGTAGAAGGTGCGCTCGGCCACGCTGCGGGCCGCGCAGGCCGCGAGACCGTGCTGCCCGTCGAGGTGCTGCCGGTCCGGGTCCCGGATACCGCAGAAGACGCACGTCACGACGGCGGTCAGCGGGTCGATGTGTGTCGCCGCGAGGCCGTCGTCCGGGCAGCACGTCCACCACTCGAGGGCCAGGTGCTGCGACTTTTCGTGGCGCTGCCAGTCGTGCCGCTTGACAAAGGCGTCTGGGCAGAAGGTGCACTGGAAGCGGCGCTTGGGGCCTGGGGAGGCGACGGTCTTGTTGTTGTTATTGTTGTTGGTGTTGGTGTTGTTGTGACTGAGACTGAAGTTGGGAGGGAGTCTGTCGCCGCCGAGGGAGACCGCGCGCTGGAGACCGCGCACAGAACTGCCCCCGAGGGACGGCTCTGAGCGCCTGTGCCGCCTGGCCGGCTTCGAGGGGCCGACGTAGTCGACCGACTTTGCGCCGCCGCCGTCGACGACGCTCGTGGTGGTGGTGGTGACCTTGTTGCTAGGCTTCCAGTCGTCCGACTTGACCGAGTACTTGTTCGCCGCGTACGAGCGGATCTCGAGGCTCGACGGCCACGAGCGCTGGCTGCGGGTGCGCTTGATGACCTTGTAGGCCGGCACGGTGCGGCGGCCAGTCCTGGCTGGTGGTGGTTCGCCTGGGGATAGAGAGGCCGATGCCGCCTGTTGCTGCCTCTCGTCCTCCTCGATGGCCTCGTGGATCGCTTTCACAGTGGCCGCCTCGTGCTCGGGCCCGAGCAGCAGCCAGCGCTCAAAGGGGTCCAGGCCGGCGAGCTGGGGGAACACGGCCATGTTGAAGTGGGATGGCTCGCGGGGGCTGCGGCGGCCTCCGGGCTGCTCGCCCGGGTGGAACAGGGGCTGCTGCTGCTGCTGCTGCTGGTCGCTGGTCGTCGCCGAGCCCATGCCCGGCCGCACGAGGCTCTCGATGCGCCGCCGCTTGCGGGCGTTGGCGAACCACGTCTTGATCTGGCTGCGGCGCAGTCCCGTGCGGGCCTTGAGCAGGTCCTGCTCGAGGGCAGACACGTAGGGCGTGTCGCGGTGCTCGAGCAGCCACGTCTCGAGGATCTGGACGGCGGCCGGGGGCAGGCGAGGGGCCGTCCGCCGGCTGCTGCTCTCCTGCTTGGTGCTGGTGGTGTTGGTGTCCTGCGTCGTCATCGTCACATTGGGGGCCCCGTCGTCTGCCAGGCCTGGAGGACTTGGGCCTCGAGTGAAGGAACTGGTGTCCATGTCTGCTCCTTGTCGGCACACGCAACCGGAGACATGATGTTTGCTGGGGGCAGGCTTGATGGCAAGGTGGTCCTCGACAAAGGGCAAGCCTGCATTGTTTGCAGTCTGCCTGTCGAATCCCCGTGCTTTGCTGTGTATATGGCAAAGTCGAGCCAAAAAGTCAGCTTCTCGCATAATAATCCGGAGCCAATCGAGTCCAGAATGGCTGAGTCACCCGGGCTGGGCAACCCCCTGCCAGACTGCACCCTCCTCTCATCTCTAAGCTCTGCAATTGGACCGCTCTCCTCCCTGGTGGACCAGCAGCGGGCTGTCAGCACGTGATCAGCGGCTTGTTTCGCCCTAGTTTCCTGCCGTGCCGCATCTGCCTGTAAGTGGGTGGGCTTTTGCCATTGTGGACACTCGCAGGCCGGGGACGTCTGTCCGGATGCCGCTGCCCCGTATTGTACCATACCATTCAACGGGGCAGGATGTTTTCTTGCTCAACACCGCGACACCCATCCCGGCCAATGGCCATGCCCATGGGCAAATGAAGCTTCGTGAGCAGGCAGGGCATCTAGGACCAGCCCATGATTGTCGTGTACGCAGGTGCCCCTGTCGCCTTCCACTGGAAACCGCTTCGGTCATGATGTCTGTCCGTGTTTCACATGTCAAGGTCGTGGCTCCGCAAGAACAAAGACGCGTCTCTTTGAAGCCATCTTGAGTGCTAGGGCAGCAGTCCCTCTGCAATGGCCTTGGAACAGTGCTAGCTAGCGGCCAGTGAGGGGAATCATGACACCTGGCAAACTCGTTGCCATCAATCACACCCCATTTCGGGACAAAGACAGCTTGAGCTAGGACGCCACTGGAGCTCAACGCACACGGAACAATCGTTTCTGCGATTCTTCGAGGTAGGACAATCTCGTGATCACAAAAGAAGCCCCTTGTGCCGTCACAGAGGGGGATGCTGCCTGTGCAGATCTCGCCATTTCAAGACGAAGAGAAGCCCTCGTGAGCCAGTTTGCAGACGCATCAAGTGCCTAGAAGCCGTGAATCATGATCAATCGTCTACTCTGGCGTCCGGTCGTCATCATGTGGTCCATCGTTGTGGCATCACGCGGTATCACGTGCGACACCTTGTCCTCAATGCTCTCGAGCAGGGACTCATTGTTTACCGGCTGGTCAGCCCCCTGCTGCCTGCATCAAATCATTCCCCGTGATGCCTCGACGGGAATGGCCGGACGAATGATTCAGTCGCGGTGAGGGGAAGGCTGGGCCATTTGGTGGCGCTGTCATTGGGGTCGTCCATGGCAGCACGGCGCTGTGGCAGCAGGGCATTGTCTAGCCCTCGAGGGAGCCAGGCCTCTGTCCCAGTGTCCTCCTCTCCGCCTCTGCCATCATAAATAAAGGCCTTCCCTCCTTCTACTTCCTACCCCTCTTTGCTTTCCTCCATCATCATCATCATCGGCCTCTACCGCCTGCCCCTCCCTCCCCAAGCCTCAACCAAAAACCAGTCCCCCTTTAACTTCATCAACACCATCCTCCTTCATCATCAACGCTTCTCCTCCCCAATCTCCATCATCTCGGTCCTCCTCTCTACTTCATCATGCTGCTGTCCAGTTGTCTGCATCCGCAATCGTCGCCTCACCATCCCACACACATTGTGTTGCGGCTCTCCCTTTTGCTGTGACCCCGCACTTCACACTCATGTTCCGCCACCTTGAGGACGACTCTCCATCACACCGACAGTCCATCATGGCCTTGAAGTCTCCCTTCACCTCCATCACCATAAATCATCCCGCTCTGCCGGCTTGCCAGCGCTCCATCAATTTCCACACGACTTCCCCTCATTACTCATCTCACCATCACCAGGACGGGCCGCCACGCGTCCCTGGCGTGGCAGACCAGATGACAGCAGGGCCTCGCGTCGCCCATACTGCTGCGCTTGACCAACCAAAGTGACAGAGCAGAGCCGCCGTCAGGCATGACTGGTAAGTGGCATCTGTTCATCTTCTTTCATCTCTCATCAAAGACATCGTACTCATGGCACCAAGTCAACTCTTGCCACGGATCTAAGAGGGCTTACGAATACACAAGCACCCTGTGCCACAGCACACACACACACACACACACCACACACACAGAGAAAGAGGTGAAAGTTTGAGGCACGGACAGGAACAACAAGCCATCAAAATACCGAACATCCCTACACAAGTCAACCATTGAACTCATCTTTCCGACCAATTCAAGACCAGGAAATCTAACCACACCACCAACCCTTGCCAGGCACTGTCCTTCCCTCCCACATACTTTCACTACCGGTTTCGAGCCCGGCACTCCTGAGGTTATGAGCCTGGAGTCCCCCTCCCATGAGCAGTGCGACCGTCCCAGGTCCGCCTTAAGAGCAGAACGGGTGGTAGGTCTCCCTGATCCCCAAGAGCTTCTCATCCGATGAAGGGTCTGCTCAACGAGGGGTCAATCTCGTCAAAGGGCGGGCAAGGGCGATGGAGCACTCGATGCGAGCACAACAACATAGTCTATGGTGTTGAATGGCGGCCGCTGGCACCACTACAGCAAGTCTCTTCCTCCTCTTCCTCCTCTTCCTCCTCTCGTTCTTCCCATTCTCCAACCCTTTCCGCCAGTTAATCCCCGCTGACGTGAAATTTATCAACAGGCAGGTCGAGAACACGAGGCCGTCGGTGTGCCGACGCGCCTCGGGAATTCACCATACCGGCCTCCGGGGTTGCAATACATCGCAAGGGACACTCACCATTCCCCTTCTTCGCAAGGGCTTTCCCGTTTTGAGGCAAGAGGAGACGAGAAAGGCCCCATGCCAGGCAAATTCAGCTGCCACGACTCGCCTCGCGCGCACGTTCAAGGAGATTCGCCTATTCCAAGACCGACAAGGAGGCACCCAACCCACCCAAGAGCGCTGGCAATCGTGCGGGGGTGGCCGGGGCGTCCGGCAGTACTGACAAACCCGGAGGCTTCCTCTCCCAGGGAGATGAGGTGAGTTTCTCCGTCACCCCCGACCCTTTTACAAGGTCACTAACCGTGTTGTCTCGTTCTAGTTCCGACCCAGATCACTGCTTCGCCTGGCTGACGATCCAGTCCCGCCTCCTCCCGTCGTCGACACCCCCGTGGATGCCGTAGCTCTATTCTAGCTCTTTTCAGCATCCCCCACAAATGTGGTTATGAGCCCGGGGACATGCCCATGGAGTCCTGGTGGCGGATCCTTCCCGGCAATGAAGGTGGAAGTGTGTCTGTGCTGGTTATGGCGAGCAAGTCTCGGGTTGCCACCACTGCGGCCATACCCTGCGCTGTAAGTGACGCTATTGTTCCCCACGTCATCTTCCCTCCGTCTTCTTCCTCTCTGCCTGCTGAGCAACGGTGCTGACATCGTAATGCAGGCGTGCGCATGCCTCGTCATCCACAGGATCCTCGCTCTGGTGGACGAGATCCGCGAGGCGGTCGATGTCGTTCATCTTGTGAACACAATGATTGACATTGGGCTTGACAATGTATGCGGCCAATTCAGCAGATGGGGAGAGGGTCCTCTCCGCGGCACCTGCGTACGGAGCCCTTGACGCACGAGCGCATCGGAGCAAGGCCATTACGACCAGCCACCGTTTTGTTGCTCTTTTAATTGAGTGCGCCAACACCGTGGAGAAGCTGAATCAGAACCATGGCTCACCGAAAGGCACTTGGGAGTTCGTCCATGATGACGAGCTGGTCATTGGGCGTCCGAAGATTCAAGAGATGCTCACATCTAATGTGGGGATTCCCGCTGGCAAGACGAGTAAGGTCTGACTTGCCGTCTTGGTGAGTCTCATTCCCCTTTCATCTCTGCCCTGTCCTGCCCTGTCCTGCCCATCGCTCCCCCTTCATGAGAAGTTACAGCATCACACTCTCCAGCTCGGACTTGAAAACAAGACTAATATTTTATATCCTGGTTCCAGATCTGCCTTGCTCGAATCAACCTTCTCCCAAGCCCTCCCAGATGCACAGTCTACCCGGAGTGGAGTTTCCAGGCCACCAGACCGCCCCATCACCAGTGGACCTGTGCTTCAACCTGACGATGGAGCACATTCATTCCACCATACCACTGTCGTGCCTGCTCCCGACTAGCTTCCACGCGGGATCAGCCCTGCCTCCAGCGCGGAGGGTAAGGCACACGCATCGCAGTCCAGCCGCGAGCCGACACGTTCCAGTCAGTAAAAATGCCTGCCGTCCCATGCTTCGCGTGGCTGCGCCGCCAGTGTCACAGTCAATCGCGAGCAGCCATCGTCGCTGGGGGCGGAACAGCTTGATCAGTCCGCGGCAATGGCATCCTCGATACACCCTGCCAGCCTTCTCACCACGGCAGCAGCACTCACGCATCTACACAGCGTCCCACCCGGTTATGAGCCCGGTACTGTGAGTGTCTGTCTGTTGTGGTGGAGCCTCCGAGGCGCGTTGCACCAACAAAGACAGCCGCCAGTGTGCCGTCGCTCGCAGTCCTCACAACCAGGACAACCCCAGGTCGCAGTCGGCCGGTCAGTTTGGTTGCAGTCGGCCAACTTCCTCGACGATGTCATCCCTGCAGGTCGTGACCCTGGCCAGCACACCTCTTGCTTTCGACAGCCTTACCCGCGTCGCAGGCTGGCCGCGCTGGCAAAGTGCGCCAAAGGGAAGAGGGAGAGCTGCGGAACTCCACACCGGCCTGGTGGCTGATGGCGTGTGTCGCCCCGGCACGCACATACCACAGCAACTCCTCCGTAGCATCGCGACACTGCAGGCGTGAGACTGGCACTCTGCACCCATAATGACAGCCACGCAAGACAAGTCAACCAGAGCAATTTCTCACCAAACATTGCCGCTGAGTTGCCGTGAGAGTGGCCCAGCTTTCACCCCGCTCCTCTCGAAACCGATGAACGCACACACACACACACGAGGTTATGAGCCCGGTGTGCGAAGCCCAGACAGCTCGCAAGCCAGCCATCTGCACTGCCACGCCCGCGTCCCATGGCTGTCTCTTGTCCTGTGGACGCCAGCATCGGCGTTGCGTTAGGTTGTGGGCCAGAGTGGGGTTTCCGTAGGAGGTGCTGGTCGATGCGGCTCTCGGCCAAGTCTGGTGCACATGGTTCCGGTCATTGGGGAGCTGGGTTGGTGGTGGACAAAGGTCTCGTGCGTTGCTCCTCCTGTCTGGGAGGCGGTCTCGGGGATGTGTTGTGGTGGGTGCGTGTTGGTGGACGCCGGTTCTCCTGGAGAGAGGCAGTCGGGTCGTCTGGAAGGGGCGAGGATGTGCCTTCATCGGTGGTCCTCGCTGCTTCCCCTCCCTTCCCTTCTGACCTGTTCTTCTCGCCGGCCTGTCGCTCCCTCGCGCCTCCTGAGTCCTTCGGCAATCATCTACATGGGCTCAAAAGCTTATGGTCCTCATCCAGGCCTTCGACGCCGCGTATCGACTCTCGCACAAAGCCCC
This sequence comes from Microdochium trichocladiopsis, assembly GCF_020744255.1. Lineage (NCBI taxonomy): Eukaryota > Fungi > Ascomycota > Sordariomycetes > Xylariales > Microdochiaceae > Microdochium > Microdochium trichocladiopsis. Next base: position 684,656 of record NW_025763552.1, on the reverse strand, counting down.
GTCGCGCATGCCGACTCCCATGGAGCGGCACATCCTCACGCCATCGCCAGCAACAGGATGCCGGTGCGCCTTTCCTCAGGAGAGAGCACCAGGCAAACTTGGAGGAGTGTGTCGAAGCCGGGCTGCTGCCAACGGCACAGGGTTATGAGCCCGGTCGGACCGTCCACCTCCGGACGCTTCTTCCCCGATGACTCCTGCGTCGGTGCCTGAGTCACGGTTCCTGGCACCAAAGGCCAGTCTGGCCTCGTCCACCGCCTCAGCCAGTCGAGCGGTCCTGGCCGAGTATGCGACCAGAGCTTCTCTCCCAAGCAAGACCTCCCGGCGCAGAACTGGCGCCGAGAGCCAGATCTATCTGCTCGGCTGGTTCAAGAGCCGTCGTGGGGAGGGGAGGGGAGCCGCAAGGAGCGCTTCCAGGATAGGTGCCCGAACTGCGGGAGGTGGGAGCACCACGAAGGCCTTCTGGCTCGACACAGAAGGGCGCGGGATGTCATATCCCGGCAGTGTAAGTTTCCATCATCCCCGTCATCCATCGTCGTCTTTATCATTCACTCGCAATCTCGCCGTGCAAGCACATCCTGCTGACCCGACCTCGACTCATGAATAGATCGACGACGATACTTCCCCGAAGTTGGAGGGCCGCGAGTCCCGGGCCCTGCAGGCAGACGACGAGGACTTCCCCCTCAGCGATTCTGCCCTGAGAATGCAGATGGCCGAGGAGAGACACCGCAGCCGCAATTACCAACAGATGCACAGCTCATCAACCTCTGCTGAGCTGCGCCGTGCGCGCTGGGACCACGAGGACCAGCACGATGCGTCTCCTCAAGTGCACCAGCAGCCACCATCCCAGACCATCCAGCAGCAGCTCTCGGATGTCCAGTCTTGAGCCCCTTGCCCAGCCAGTCCAGTCCGTCGAACAGCAGCTCACAGAGTGTCTGTCCCGCGTCCCACAGTTATGAGCCTGGGAGCGTGCGGATGTTTGGCCTGGTCTGCTGGTCGAGGTTGGAAGTCGAGTGTAGGCCAGAGTTCGGCCAACGTCTTCTCAACCAGGCTTGTCCGGACCAAGCCTGGCTGGTGATGGTGGACTCATCAACCATTCCAACAGGTCTCTCTCTGTCTGGTGTCCTCGCGCACTTTCTGCTGCGGACACGGAGCACGTGTGCGAGATGCGCGCGAGAGCCTGGGCCTCGATCTCCACATCCAGGCCATGGACGACTGGCCTGGATGTGGAGATCGAGGCCCAGGCTCCCGGCAAGGCACATGCGTGCGCCTGGTCTTGCTTGCCACTTGGACGGCCCAGCCACTGCCGCATCAGCGCCGCCCTTTGCAACATCTAGGGCTGACCAGCAGGCAACTTCAGCGGGCCACTGTTGGCATGGCCATCAGCGTATTCCCTGGCAACACCACCACTTCACACCGCCCGGTGCTGTGGTAGATACGTGCCGGCAGGGTGGCCAAGTGATGGTGCAGTGAAGGGGCATTGCCGGTCGGCTCGTTGAGAATCCACCTGCGGGTGTTGGGGACATCACGGGCTACAAGAGGTCTTGGTCACAAACTCGGGAGGGAGGATCAGGAGTTGGGGCAGACAAGGAGGATATTGCTCTTGGGGTTGATGGGTTGACGAAGACGGCGTTTCGTCATGGCAAGGGGGGGTTTGAAGCGATTGTAGAGGGAGAAGGATGTAAGCAAGTACCTCAGCAGGTGTTTGGAATATCACAACGGTTCCCAGAGGCCCGCTGGGCATTTTGAGTGATGATGGTGACGGCGGGCAATGTCAGCAGGTAGACTGCAGACCAACAACATTCAGGTATGTCCCCAACCCGTCTTCGTCGATCTCCAGCTAATTGTCTTCAACTCGGCGAGGCAGGCATCACTCCCATGATCAAGACACTGGCTGCAGCAGCACCGCCGCAGCAACAACGAGAGCCTGAGGCACGTAGTAACAACAGGAGCCTCAGGCACACGGCAACAACAAGAGCCTCAGGCACACAAGCGGGACGTGGCTCCCCCAAAACAGCACAACCCACCCATTGGCCTCGCATTCTCAATAACAGACAACCTACACACACACACACACACACACACACACACACACACATCCCTCTTCTGCCTTCAGTCTCTTTACAGTCTGTACCATCGTCTCCTCTCCCTTCCTTTGCAATCATTGGACACACACTGACTGTTGATGTGCATCTCGAGCAGTTCTTCCTTCATCTCGCACATCCATCCACAGTCCTCCCACGCGTCCGTCTGACCGCGCCGCGTTCACACAAACAACAATCCGCACAGCGATGCAAAAAACCACCCTCCTCAAGGCTGCTAACCACCGCCCAGAGCATCTCGAGCTTCACATCGAGCTTCACACACAAGCCCAAGTCTCCGCTTGTCGCGCGCACTTCTGCAACAAGACGCAACACGGCCAGTCGAGCCTGGAACCGCTCAATCTTCCTCCCGCCGACGTGCTTCCACAGCATCCTCATGCTTGCATCTCCCGCTCAAGGTCAGAGGCCCGCATCTCGTGTTTCTGTTATCAGTTCATGCCTGCTGACTTTGTGCAGGAGCGTGCAGCAGCAGCAATCCAATGCCAATGCCAAGGGTTGGGAACCCGCCACCAGCCCGCGAGACGCTGCGTCCAGTGCTCCAGAAATCTACAAAACATACCAGACACCATCTACACGCCTCCCACATATCGATCCCCAAGTTATGAGCCCGGGATTACATCACACCGTCGCTCGTCATGCCAGCCTGGCAGTGGCCCCGTTCGCGACGGACACACCCAGGGCACTCTTGAGTCACCCAGGCCGCCCTCAGCCTTGGATCCCAGACATGTCCATTCCACTGAAAATCAGCCAACTCCACCAGCAAGGTCATTCTTTTGTTGGCCACGGTGCCAGGTCACAGACAGGCCTCAATGCTCACCATGTCCAAGGTCCTGCCGTCTCTTCACCCAGCTCGACACTGCCGGCACTCGGCCTCAGCGCGTCATCCACAACCACATGCATCAGGCCGAGCCGAGTGAGCCATTGCTCCGTTGCCAGCCGACCCGGGAGTCGGACGCCAACACGTCGCACAAGGGAGGCAAGACGTGCAAGATCTCGACAAACACCCACCCCAGGATACCACCACCTCCAGTCGCCATCCCTCAACTTCCCACGGCACCCCTTCACGCCTCCGTCCATCGACTCTCTCCGCCGCGAAGTTCCGGCCAGTGTGGCCCCTGTGGCAGTCAACTTCCGCCCTCTCTGCAGGCATCCCAAGCTGCAGGGGTCGTCGCAGCACACGGCCGTCATCGCTCCCGAATCCAATGACGCCAACGATGCCATGGCCGTCAGCACGGAGTGAGGCACATGCAGCCACCCATAATCATGGGCCTGCCCGCATCCTTCAGGTTATGAGCCTGGATGCCCGAGTCGCTCGCCACGTGGCCGACGCCAACATGAGCCTGGCCACATCCGTCTCGCCCGGCAGACCTCCCAGAGCCGTGCCTAGGTCTCTCCAAGCTCCCAACCAATGGCAAGGAGAGAACAAGTATCTGGCTCGAGTAATCGCCAAGGCATTGTCCTTGTACTCTGAGAGGCGAGGGAGGCTCTTGGTCTTCTCGTGGGATGTGACAAGCATCCACTCCATCGACAAGGTCTGGTGGTTGTACCTGAGCTCCTGTAGCTTGCCCATTGGGTACTCCGCCTCGGTGAGCCACTCAGCCGTGTGTGCCTTAGTCTCCAGCGCATAGGGAGCATCAGCATCTTCCGGGCCTTGATCCATGCCTTGGGCTTCTTGCCAGTGGCTGCGGATGCCGTCCTGGGTCGAGTCTTCGAAGGGGAAAGCCATGTCGTGGTCTACCCACAGTCCGGCGACGTGGTCCGCTCGGACTCGAAGGTCTCGGGGATGACGTGGATCGATGCCGAGCCCGATTGTCCGATGGACCAGCTGCTGGCGGCCTCTTTGATGTCAGCGGCAAGGGAGGCGCAGTGGTCCAGGAGAAAGGCAGCTCAACCAAGACAGCGGCCCCTTTCCCCGATTGCCTGCAGGTGCTCTGACCGTGTGTTCCTGCGGGCTGGACAATCGCCAATCGTCATACATGCCAGCTCAACTTTGAGGGCGGAACGTTCGCCCTTCTTTGACAGGCTCCCCTTCAGTCCTCGGGCTGAGAAAAAGCCAGAGGAAGGGCGAATGGGTTGTAGACCTCCCGGACTATGATGGCAGCATGCTCACATTCGTCCTTAGTGTCCTTCATGGGTCACCAAACGTAGTCTGGCCATGGCCGAACGAAGACTTCATAGAGCAGCTAATCAAAACGTGTGACTATCATGACATGGTTGGAGTCCTGCACCATATCCAGGAAACGTGGATAGAACGAGTGCAAGAGCGTCCTCTGGAGGACCTGACTGTATCCTCAGCAATGGTCATCCTCGGAGCCCCCAAAGAAGAGGTCCAAGCCCGTCTGACACTCCTCGCGGGCGTTGTACACCACGTCCAACACGACATGCTGCAACCTCGACTTTGGGCGAATGGGCGCTGCGCTTTGCAGCGCGCCAGTTGTACCACAGCCGCACTGCCTAGCACTGCACGAAGGTGCTCATGTCAGAGCGGCTTTGGGGGGTGGGGGGGTCTCGTCTCCACGACACCATTCGGACAGTCCTCGCTACTACACAAAGGCTTCTCCTCCAGGGGGCCAGGCAGACGCGCTTCACCCCATCCTCACCACCTCAACTCGTTTTCACCTTTCACTTGGTGATCGAGGCTTCGCCACCAACTATTTCCCGCTCCCTTCTGCACGTCGTCAGTGACCAACGCGCCTCCTGTCGAAGCTGCAACAGACCCGACGTGTCTACCGTCCGGCCAGGAGAGGCGTGTTGCTCCCATCACCCGCCAGCAAGTTTTCGGTTATGAGCCCGGCTGAGCGGGGGTCTCATGGCGGGAGGACAGCAAGAGGTCTCTGACAAGCACGAGGTGGTCGAGGGGTCTGCAGCATAGCCAAGCCCGGCAACTTCAAGACATTCATGTGCGGCTGTCTCCCTTTCGGCCACGCACCATGTAGCGTCCGGCGGCCACGGGGACACATATGCAGGTTATGAGCCTTGCCATCCCCAGTCGCCCACCTCTCAGGGGCTGTGCGAGCCCGGGCATATCTCGATCGCGGTTGCTGGCACTCCTCCAGCTGGATGAGCTCCCGCTTCTGCCAGCTGGGTGTCTCCCCCTGACGGGTTCCCAGTTCACACGCTGGACACCACCTGGTTTCTTTTGTCGGCTCTTTCAGGTGGACCTTGCTTGAAGCTGTGGCTGTGGCGGGGCGGGGGGCAGCGGACACCTTGCCCGGTTCCTTAGGGACGGATTGCTGCCAGGCATGTTGGCTTGGGATGTGTCTGTGCTGCTCGCCCTCCCACGACTGTAGCAGGCCTGGCGACGTGCACCTGTTCTGTCCACACCAGCAGGGGGCTTGGTCAAACAGGCGAGCACACATCCTGGGAGACAGAAGAAGAACGAAGGACAACGCTGCCCGCAAAGAAGGCCAATCCTTCCCGTGCCGACACCGCTGCGCCTTGGAGAACTTGCACGCCGAGATCATATCCACTCCCACACGACTCTCGCTCCGTCCTGCAAGCCAGCAGACGGTCCGCCGCATGAAGAGTGAGGACCTCCGCAGCCAGAGGACTCAGAAGGAAGAAATCTCAGACTCGGACGAAAGTCTAAGCCTTCCTCTCCAGCGACCGACTGCGATCTCGTCATCGTTCGGCAATTCGCAACCTCACAGTATGCACCAAAACGTTCTCCGGGTGCGCGATGATGTAATTCAGCAGACTCGTCTTACAGAGTCGTCAGCAGCATCCGATGCCTCTGGGGAAGCATCAGATGAGAACCCAGCATCCCGCGGCAGACGTTCGCATTCCAGTAGCATCTCAACTGACAAGCTGGACGACCCCTTCACCGAGATCAGTACATTGGGCGCTGGCGCCGCCGCCCTATGGCATCGCGCGACACATACGTCGAGATGACACCACGTGTCCCTGAGCGCCGCTCTCGCACGCCCATGCCGACCTTGGTCGAAAGCAACGGCGACGCGAGCATCATTCCCGAGACTGAGGCATCTTCAGGCAGCCGCCCCTCGGATCCTGAGAGCCCTCGCCGCCTGTGGGAGGAGCTTCGCAACACGATCATTGCCGCGGCACAGTTGGACGTCTTCATCGTCGACCCTAGTGTCACCAGCGTGACCCCTTCAATCACTGGCCGCGAGATCTTTCCGAGATCGCCAGGAACAACCAGAGAGGGGGGAAGGCTCACTAGCTTCTGGGAAGTTAGACGATTATGGTGACGCAGGATGTTTTGCCTCCCGGTTATGAGCCTGGGCAAGAAGTCGGGTTCTACAGAGGTCGAAACCCGTGGTCAAACAAAGTCTGGTGACCGGCAGTACTACGGCGGGAACTCCCTGGTCGGGTCCAGACGTTTGCTTGACCAGGCAAAAGTCGCGCTCTACACTTCATCAACAGTCGTCGAGGACCTTGGCAAGCAGCTGGAGTGGAAGGCCAATTCCAGCGAAATGTTGCCGCTTCTTCCAGCTTGGGAGACTTGTATCAATACATGGATTTGCAGGGAAAACCTGCGTGAAGCCTTGCTCGCTGCGGCTGAGCGAGTGCGCCAGACCAACTTGGACATCGCCACTGGCATCCCCGTGCTGGAGAATGGATGCTGTTCGGTTGTTCTGGACCGCACGCTCATCACTGCTGTGAGTGCCTGCGCGAGTTCAAATGCCAGACCCCAAGTGATGCTCCTCGCTCCCGCTACTGCGACCGTTATGTGCAAGTCTTGCAGTCGGGAGTCGGTGTTGTCAGGAACATGGCCAGGCGCTCGGTGTATCGCAGCCTTTACCACGACTGCCATGTTAGTAGAATAACATTCAAGAGCGAAGCAGTGCAGAAACTGGTACAACAAGCTCAGGACGACATCGAAAGATGCGATGGACAAAACAGATCGAATGATCTTCTTCGATGCGTATCGCAACAATGCTCCAGTTGAGTTCAGTGGCGAGAGTACCGACCTCATTGGACAGTATCGCTTCGATGTCCCAACCATCGATGCAACCTTGCCGTGGGCTTTCACAAAAGCATTTGGAATTGCTCTGGGGCACATCAAGGGCAACCTTGCAACTGCATCACCAGCATTCAACTACATGAGACACAAGCAAGCACCCGGCTTCCTGACCCACCTCGGACATTACGAGCGGGCATTCCTGGAGATCATTCTGGAGGACACAGATGGTAACGGCGACCTTTCGGCCATCGGAGGCGCGAAGCTCCCCGAACTCGAGAAGTGGTTCATATGAGATTTACATGAGATTTCGGATGGCCATGGCCAGCCGACTCGCTTTGCACAACGAGGAGGAGAAGCAATGGAGGAGATTCTCACGGGTACACGTCATACGCTAAAGCCTTATAGATAACGCAATACAATACCTCGAATAAAAACACTAAAGCACTTTTCCTGAAATTTGGTTATCAAGTTGATGCATTCGTGCCATGGCGCAATTGCCACGAGAAATGCCGCGGTAATATGTTGGCGCGGACTTTTGGCCAGGAACCGTGTCAACCCGAGCTTTGTGTTGACTTCAAGATAGTTGTGAGGCCAAGGCCGCTTTGTAACTCCAAGCCGGCTCACAGGCTTCCACGAGCCGCGGAGCATGGGCCACAACGCAAACTGACAGGTGCAATGCATTTCGAACACAAGTGCCAAGTGCCAGGACAGGAAACGGCTCGTGCAGACACAGCCGAGCCAAGCATGCCAGGTTCTCGGCTTCATATATACGACCTTATCGCCGATCTTTGCCAATAGCGCCAAGTGATGCGCAGGGCCGACATTGCCGTCACCAACATTCTGTGCGGCTGGGTCATCAGCCTCCCACTGCCACGCTGGCACGTTTTTTTCTCTCTGACAGCTGCGGTGTGACACGAGGACAGCGGTTGCTGCCGCGCGTCCCTGCGGCGTGTGAAAATATATTGACACGCATGTACTGGCGGCATGGTTGCACTCGCGAATATGAATCGCGTATCTTGTATGGGTAGCGAAGCCGTCGTCGTGGCTTGCACACACGTCATCAATCAGCTGTCAGCAGCATCACGTTTTTAGACTTTGATATCTCGTCAAGATCGGACCGAAGGCTCAATTCGTGCGAACATCCACTACTCCTCAGACAATGAACAGACACACGAGCTTTGCGGTTTTTATCCATCGTGTATGCCTTCGTGGATTCGAGCTGCCTCTCCTGCGCTCAGCTGGCACTGAACATGCGGACTGAACAGAGGCGGAAACAACTCCGCCATCGCTCGATCGACACCTACAATACCAAGTTCGGATGAAACGCCTCACGCAGCCGCTAACGCAAGAAACAATAATGCCAAGACGATGCGGCTCGTCTGCCTAAGGAACGAGAAACGATAAACGAGCAGTGGCTAGACTCTAGGGGCCAGCAGACCCCTGTCCGGCGGTGGTTGCCGGGGCCAAGAAGCGGAGCCGTGCCGCCGCGACTGCCGAAAGGGGCAGCACGGAGGCCGCACCCGCGCAAAGCCGGCCCGTCACGGCGGCTCTTCATCTACTCGATGTGTCGTGATTGGCTGCTCCATATTGTGTTCGTCTTGAGCACGTCGCCTCGCCGCTGTCCTCCCCCACACCAGTGCTGTCCCACCGCGGTGCCGCCGGCCCTGCAGCTCCCACGAGGCCGACGCGTGACCACACACGACTCATTGCCGGGCATCCTCTGTGGTCAGTTTCGTCTAGACAGTAGAATCACGTCTTGCTTGGCTCTGGTGAATTGAAACCCCGTGCTTGGTGGCATACCCGTTGCCGTGGGTTGCGTGCTCGACGCCACCACTCCCACTAACCCATCCGCCAGATATATTACTCGACCCGTAACCTTCTCAAATTCTCTCTTGTCCCTCCCGTCCCTCATCCGCACAACAAAGAGCCTCAATTCAAGCTATCTTTAGCCTATCTTACCGCTTTCGGACAAGCCTTAGTCATCATGCGTTGCTCTCTCACTCTGGCCGCCGCGGCCGCCAGCCTTGTCAGCCTGGTCGAGGGCCACGGCTACGTCACTGGAACCAAGGTTAACGGCGTTTGGACGGAGGCTCAAAATCCTAACTGGTTCTATGTCTCGACTTCACCAGCTACGGCTGGCTGGAAGGCGCTGAACCAGGACAATGGTTTCGTCGAGCCTGCCTCCTTCGGATCCGCGGACATCAACTGCCACAAGTCGGCCAAGACCAACACCAAGTTCGTCAGCGCCAACGCCGGCGACACCGTCACTGTCTACTGGAACACTTGGCCCGACTCGCACAAGGGCCCCATCAACAACTACCTGGCCCCTGTCTCTAGTAAGTACAGACCGGGGGATATCCCAATCCCCACGGACGTCTTTCTTCGATGAACCCGCCACAGGAGCATTGCTAATGACGATGCACATCTACAGGCTTCGCTTCTGCCACTCCAGGTTCCCTTAGCTGGACCAAGATCTCCCAGACCGGCTACATCTCCGGCAGCAACCCCGGCAACTGGGCCACCGACACCCTGATCGCCAGCAACTTCAGCAGCACCGTCAAGATCCCCGCCAAGCTCAAGGCCGGCAACTACGTGCTCCGCCACGAGATCATCGCCCTCCACGCCGCCGGCAGCGACAACGGCGCCCAGGCCTACCCCCAGTGCGTCAACATCGTCGTCGGCGGCTCCGGCTCCGTCTCCCTCCCTGGCGGCACCCCCGGCACCAGCCTGTACAAGCGCAACGACCCCGGTATTCTCTTCAGCCTGTACGGCTCTTTCAACAGCTACCCTTACCCCGGCCCGGCTGTCTGGACTGGCGCCAACTAGGTTGGGCATGGTTTCAGCTGAGACGATCCTCTGATGAGGTTACTTGATGACAATTGGTCCAGGAGTGGGCACAGATTCAGTGGAGGGATGATCCGGAGAGGGTGTTACGACTTGATGAGTGACGTAGCTGTGGATGCTTGTCAGGCTGTCAGATCCTGCTGCGCGGTTAGATTCTTGCGTATATATTCTTGCTAGAAAAATGCAAATGACGTATCCCTTGCGGGTTCATTGACCATTATGCACTGGCACACGCCCTTCCACTAAGCTTCGTTGGTTCCCAACATTCATCCATTCTTGACGAGTTGACCTTTCTACACTGCTCATCGTTAGTGCGGCGTGCCAGTGCCTGCCGCGCTGCTCAAGAACTTGGCCGGCTTGGTGCTGATCACTTTGAAAGTGGCGCGCGCTAAGCCGGCGACGTGTGTCAGCTCGGTGACCACGCCATTGTGTTGGACCAGCTTGATGCGGAACTGTGCGCGCTGGGTCCTTGCGCAAGGCTTGAACGCTCATGGCCTTGCTCGGGACGCCAAGGGGCCAGTCGAGTATGATCGACAGAGTACGGAAGTCTGGAAGGTGGGCAGAGCCTTCGGAGGGGCATGAGCTCATGGGAGAGATGCTGCGTGAAATGGGGTTGTCATTGTGCTTGTTGCGGGAGAAGAGGTGGCAGTGTTCCTGGTCTGTGGAAATAAAATCATGACTAGGAGAGGGCAGAGTTGTGCCAGACACGACAGCCCACGGGTTTTGGAGGGTTTTGGTGTTACATGGTCGCATGCTGAGATAAGGATTTGAGGGTATTGGCAAGCATAGGGCAATATAAAGTTGATGCTAAATTCAGAGCTCCAGTTTCATGACACTTAATGGCACGAAAGGAGCGCGCCGTGTGGAGCTGACGCACACCACAATTCAGTCAAAGCAACAGGGATACAAGACATGACAGACTGCTGTGAAGTAAGAGCCACATCAAATCGTTGTGACAATCGCGCACTGCGATTCAACCCGAAATTGCTTGCCGTTCCAGAACGATCTTTGCGAGTCGTGCTACTGGATGTCATATTTCGTCCCCCTTTCCTGGCTGCGTCGAACGCAAATACCGTCCATAGTTAGGAGATTACCGATATTGAAGGGTCCCTCAGGAGAACGTCCAAATCTGATCTGCGCAGAAATTCCATGCAAAGTGATGACTCTGAAAGTCTCGTGATACTGCAATCCCCAGCGTGAGATACGCTACGCTGCCTACTGAGCCGCAGACCACGAGAAACTGCCTCCGACTTCCGAGGTCCCCCGGGTGGAGCTCAAGAGCTGCGAAACCGCTGCCCAGGTTGCCCAATGCTGGAGCAGACGTCTTACATCACGGCCGTTTCTAAAGTCAACCAACTTCAGACCGCTTTTCCTAGTTTTAGTCGGGCTATCAAGCCTGGATTGAACAACTGAACCAAGTGTGCACTCAGGTTGGCTGTCATGATGTGGATTGTAGTCCCCCGTCTTCCGCCATTCAGGTGACCGTATCTCCTGCAGGGCTGTCAACGTCGACTCAACACTCAGATCTTGGAATGGTACGTCAAGCTCTCTGTCGAGCAGTTGAAGTCTTGCAAGCTCTATCGTCAACGACCCTAGAAGGACCGAAGAGCATTCGAATGAGCATCCTACCTGACCTCCACGAAGGTCATGGAGAAGCTGCTGCATATTATAGAGCGTGGCACGGAGTCGAGTGCTTCTATTCTTGTCAAGCTCCGCTGGACTCTGGTTAGCAACAATCCCTAATTAACGTCTTCGGTCACCTACCAGTGATCGCTTCCGGAATAGGAAGACCCAGGGCAGAAACTGGGCCAGTCATGGTCATGATGAGCGTTGTCGTGATGGTGTTGAAAGGCTCAAGTAGCTGAAATACCCACGCGACGAGGAGCCAGAGGATAAGATCCCTGCAATGAGTCGTAGGAATGCTCCCCTTTAACGGTTCCGTCCACAGGGAAGCCACTATATCGACTGCCTCGTGACACTCGTAGTAGTCCACCAGGACAGCAATCTTGGCAAGCATTTCCAGGCTTACATGGCGAGGGACGGCTCTAGTTCGACCGTGGATGACGTGCATGAGAACGACGAGAGCTTCGATGTCCCAATCTGTTGCGCCTAATATATATTCACGACGCACGTCCGGCACACTTTCTTGCCAGCCCCCTTGGAGCATCTTCTTGAATACTGGAGACGCAAGGATCAAATGTCTTGAAGAAAGCCGAATATGAACTTTTGGCTCAGGGGTGGCTTCGGCTGGTGGCTCTGGCACTGGAGAATCTCCACTGTGCTCAATATTCGGCAGTGGTGCATCAAGCGCGCGTTCCACTTCCGGTTCTACTGGGCTAGGTATTTCGAGATTGGCAGGTGATTCATTTTCTGGTCTGATAATCGTGTACATCCTGGACTCGGCGGCTGCTTGAAGTTGGAGCAGTGCATCTAATGCAGATATCAGCTTTTGCATGGGTAAAGTGTTGCATTCTCTGGGTGCACTTGCCTTTTTTCATTCTTCCCTTCTTCCCTTTCTTCCTTGATCTCTCTTCTGCCGCCTGTGGAGGGAAACGGCTGTCGTCTCCCTCTTCTGACCAGACAGCAAATGGCGCATTCGGGTTTCGTAGAGTCAGAACGACGTCTCCATCGGGGTCGATCTCGTAAGTATGGTCTGCCATGATACAGTTCGTGGTCTCTTTCTCGTTGTGCCGTCGATCACTGGCTGCTAGTCATTGCCTGAAGAGTTATTTTGCATTTGATATAGTCGGTTTGATGAAGCAGAAGTGGAAAGAACGTTGGGCAGGTGCATGTGAGGCCCAACTGCGAGGGGGATGGAGTGTACTCAGCGCCCAGGCTGCTATCAACCAACCGCCGGGAGTGATTGGACATTGTGAGCGACAAGATGGCAGCCAACCCTGCAAACAACCAACATAGCTGCAAGTCGGGCACACGTGACAGCGAGGGGTATTGGTCCTCATTGAATAGGGTTGCTGTGTGAGCTGAGTATCCAGCTCCTATCATATTTTCCAAGTATGAGGGACAAACGTGTCATTGCTTCGACGACTATCCGCAATGATTTCAAAAATGATGCACCAGCCTAACCAGTACATTGCTTCTTGCTCACATTCTCCTATGCGAAACCCCATCTAAGATGGCTCCATACCTCCCACTACTTGCGATACCACATCCTGGCCTTCCTTTCCCCTCGAACCTGTCGTTGCAGCACATGGACCCCCTGCAGGAGCGCCTCTGCCTTCGGCGGACACCCCGGAACATACACCAAGGAAGCGAACGCTAGTACGGTGCAAGATAATTACTTTTGGTGTGTATTTCAGAGGTCCAGTTTCTACTACAGTCTAATAAAACGAGCGGCGCGCCGAAAGCAAAAGTGCCCTGACTTCAGTCAATGGTTTTAGAAACGAGAGAACAAACGAGCACACCGACAGCTTTGCGCAAACAAAAGAAAAAGGAAAAGGGGCCACGAGGTGCACACCACCACTAACGATCTACGCCCTGCAGAACTACAGATCCAAGTCCTGCATGGGCAGAAATGCTGAAAGATCAGGATTTCCGAAGGAGGTTGAAGTAAAGCTGGGAATGCCTGGCGTAGTCGCCCAAGCGCAGCTCCTCGGGAGAGTGATCCTTGAACTTGGGTTGTGCATTGATAGACAATAACCGGTCGATTCTGTCATGTGCATTGTCATCATAGAATCCAGAGGCTTCGATGGTCGAAGGGATCTTGCTAACTTCTGGATCGTCGTACACCACAGGACGTGCCGGTAGATCTGGTTCACCGATGTAGAAGTCCAGTGTGATGACTGACGACGGTGCCCAGTCGTCAGATTGATTTGACCTCCCGCTGTCACTGAGATCTCCCAACTTCGCTGTACGGTTTGGCAGTTTCGCGACCATGAGTTGGATAATTGAATGAAGGTCACACAGACACCTGCTGCGAGGTCCCGGTGACGCGAAGCCGCCAAGGCGTTGCCATTGAGGTGATCGTATCCCCTGCACGTTGGTCACTATCGAATCGACACTTTGATTGTTTAGCAAGAAATCGGTGTTCGTGACAAGGAGCTTGAGTCTGGTCGATTCTATCGTAAGCGCGCCAAGGAGCATTGATGAGCACTCGAATGAGCACCCGATTTGACCATCGCGAAGGCCTTGTTGGAGCTTCAGGAGGTCAAGAACAATCGAAAGAACCCAATGTTGCCTTTTGATATTAATCATCTCTGGTATCTAATTAGCAGTCAATCTTGCATGGAAAATGTTCTCCCACTCACCTGCGATTGGCTCTAGAACCTCAAGACCCAAAGCAGAGAAGGGTTTAGTTATATCGTTGACAGCCATCGTCGCGATTGCCTCAAAGAGGGCTTCTTGGTGAAACACCCATGCGACTAAGAGCCATAGTACCCGATCACGACCATTGTTTATGGGAAGTCTGCATCTTAACTGCGTGAACCACAAGGAAACCACGAGGTCGACTGCCTCGTGACATTGGTAGTGGTCAACAATAAGCGCAATCTTGGCAAGCAGCTCAATGTTCACAGAGCGAGGAACGCCTCGCGTACGACCGTGGATAATGTGCATGACGATAAGGAACGCTTCGACGTCCCAACCTATTGCCGCCAAGAACGACTCGAGGCATAGTTGGTTTGGGTTTTCGCGGTGATCCTCTTCGATCCACTCCCGGAAAACCGGAGATGCGAGCATGAGGTGCGCTGCAGAGAGCCGTATGGTGACTTTCCGCTTGGAGACGAAGTCCTGGTATGATGCAGCCGCCGGTGCTTCTTTGCTGGGATCGTCGCTAAGCACCAATGCCGAGAGAGCATGTTCCATTCCGGGTTCAGAGTTGGTAGGTGGCTGAGTGATGCTCGATGGGCTGCTCTCTGACTTGGAGGTCGCATTGCCAACGGATGCGTTTGCATTTTGGCAATGGTCCGCCCGCCCAACAGTGGTGAGCTCCGCATTCTGGGACGCTGTAACTGCTGCCAATGTCAGAGTGGACAGTGAAATCCTCCCACACAGTCGTGACTCGGACACACGGACTTGCCGGGCTTTCTTGTTTTATTTCCTTCGGCTCTCCTCCGGTACTTGCCACCGTCGGTTGCTTCGAGGTCGTCGTTGGTTGCGGAGTTTGAAGGTCCGCAAGCGGCAGAATATCAGAACGACGTCGCTCGTCTTGGGGCAAGGCCGCAAATGGCGCATCGGGGTTGTAAAGGGTCAGGATGACGTCTCCGTCGGGGTCGACAACATAAGTGCATTCGGCCATAACAATCCGCAGTCTCGAGTCAGATCTCTGAGGGCCGCTCTTCGAAAAGTCAAGATTGAATGTCTAGCTTCTGCACCCCATGTAGCCAAACCGGGTTAGGGACTGGATTATGAAAAGCACCTATGGAGGCCGCCTGGACGATGCGGCTGAGAGGGAACGACAGAATTGCTAAGCGCCGAGCGCTTGGGGAATGGCTGTGGCTCCATACAGAGCAGTTGCCTTAGCGCCGGCCCTCGTCAGACCTGCATCCCACCAGGTCTGCATATGGCCGTCCTGTCCTTGACTTGCGGCAGCATGTTGGTTGACCTGCGCGATAGCCACAACGTAACAGCCTCCGAATCAAGGGTTGATGCCAGCCGCTAGGGTTTTGGCCCCCATGAACAGCTCTTAGCATGATACACAGGTTGCATAGATGCACCTCGAGTAACCTCAAACTACTTGCGGTACCACATCCTCGCCTTCCTTTCCCCTCGAACCTTTCGTTGCAGCACATGTATCCCCTGCAAGAGCGCCTCTGCTGTCGGCGGACATCCCGGAACATATACATCCACGGGAACCACGCGATCCACACCCCTGACCACGCTGTACGAATAGTGATAGTAACCCCCGCCGTTGGCACAGCTGCCCATGGAGATGACCCACTTGGGGTCGGGCATCTGGTCGTACAGCTGCCGCAGCGCAGGGGCCATCTTGTTGGTCACGGTCCCGGCGACGATCATGACGTCTGCCTGGCGCGGCGAGGCGCGGAAGATGATGCCCAGCCGGTCATTGTCGTAGCGCGGCATGGAGACGTGCATCATCTCGATGCCGCAGCAGGCGAGGGCGAAGGTCAAGGGCCAGAGGGAGCCGCTGCGAGCCCAGCCGGCGAGTTTGTCTAGGGTCGTGCTGGTTTTGGTTGGCAGTCGCAAAAGTTGTTAGCCGGCGCGGATGAGGTGCCGTGGTGGTGGTTTAGGGATGTCGTGCTTACAGCACATATTCTGCAGAAGAGTTGTTCTGCAGGTCCAGTGGGATTTCTCGACGTCTCGAAAGGGCATGCGATGATGGTTTTGCGTCAGGTTGTGGCTTTCGCAAACTTGCTGTCTGACTGAAGGGTCTTGAGTGGGTAGAGATTCGGTGGGAAGCACACGGACGTGTTGCGCCAAGAGTGAGGCAGCATATTGTTGGACGAACAACAAAAACTGGAGAGGGCTTGTCAGCTAACAAGATATACACCGAAAGAATGTTTGGAACGCTGCGTGGAAAGCAGACATACCTAGAGCGTTGTACCTCAGCATCTTGGACTGTTTCAAGCGGAAGTGTTGAAAGTGCCAAGATGGGGATCGAGTTGAAGAAGAAAATAGAAAAATCCCAGGATCAATAATATGAAAGCCACATGAGTATCCTGCCAAGGACGTGATATCTGACAAGCGACGACACGTCCAGAGTGACTAAGAATCGACGGGTGGACTACGGATTTGCCATGGTTGTCCAATCGGAGCTCATCCTGCTTCGAAACCCTGAGCACCCACCTGTTCGGACAAAACCCACCTGCGGCTACTGAACCCACCTGTCTCTCACCTCTTCACAGATTCAACATCCGCGCCGCCCACGCACCGCAGCTCATGTCGACAACAAGCAAGCTCCCTGACCTTTTTCGACCGTGATTGGCCCCGGTCAAGGCTCTGGTTCATTGTCGTCGCGAAATGGCTCCTCTCACGTGCTCCATCTGCGGCAAGTCTTACCAGCGGAGCACACACCTGCGGCGGCACGAGGCTACTCGTAAGTCCCCCCCGTCTGTCTCTATCCCCCTGCGATCTTGCTCATGCCAGACTGACTGTGGCCGAGACCAAACTTCGAACCATTTTGCCTGTCCATACTGCGGCAAAACCTTTTCCCGACGGTATGTGCTCTGCTCCCCCATCATCGGCCGCACAAACATCCACTCACCTCTATCGTCATTAGCGACGTCTGCCGGAAACATGCCTCAGCCTGCCCCAGCCGGCCGAGCGAGGACGAGACCTTCCCGATTCCAGCCTCCAGACGGGGCCAGAAGCCGCGCGCCTGCACCTCGTGCTTCATAAACAAACTGGCCTGCAGCCTAGACCAACCATGCAAGCGGTGCCATGACCGGCAGGTTCCATGCACCTACGACAGACACCCATCGCAGGACATGTTCAGAGTGGCCCCCAGTGCCGTTGTGGCTGGGGACCGAGGAGTTGCGGAGAAGGAGAGCCGGGCATCCGTCACCTTCCTGCTCAACATGATGCAGCCCTGCAACGACACTCTCATGGCCGTCTTCCGCGAGGAGCAGCCAGCCATGCCTGGGCCCGCCTTCACCCCAACCTCATCGACGAATGCGTCGTTGAATTACATGGATTTCATCTCAGACTTCTTCTCTCCAAATGACGACTACTTTGGCACGGAAGAGACTTTCGCCATGGACCTCCCGATATTCGACCTCGAGAGGAGCAGCTCGGCCCTGGACCACATCCTCGCCAATATCAAGCAGGGACTGCGCGACACACTCGACCAATGTTCATCGGCTCCCATCAGCGTGGCTCCATCCCCAAGCACCCTGAGCACCAGCCATGACGACTTCGGGCCCATCGACGAGGGGACAACGGACATGCTCCTCCAAGGCACACATGCGCGCATCCTGATCGCCACTTACTTCCGCGACGCGATTCCCGACTTCCCCCCCGTCACCCACGAGCCGTCCTTCTACGCCGGCCTCGAGAACGACGCCGGATCCAGCAGCCCGGCATGTGCAGAGCTCGTGCTTGCGATCATGATCAGCGCCTCGCTCCACTGCGCGCCGCACGACTATGTTCTCGCGGCGCGGAAGCTCATCAAGCTGAGTAACGAGTGGATCTTTGCCCGGCTACAGGCCGTCATGCAGGAGTTCATCTGCCAGCAGCAGGATGATGACGACGGAGTGACATCGCGGCAGCAGCAGAACCGGCGGATACCCAAGACGGTCCTGGACGTGGTCGCCGCCGCGCTCACGGCCAACGGTGCTCTGTCGAAAGTGAGCGATGCGTCGGAGGAGGGGGCGCGGTACCTGCGCTCTGGCATACCGGTGCAGAGGCTGCAGCAGATCAGCTCTGCGCTTCGAGCCTGCGGCCTCGACCGGGCGAGGCGGAGCCGCCCGCTGTTCAGCAGCACAGACGGTGGTGAGCTCACGGATTGGCACACGTTTGTGTACGAAGAGACCTGTATTAGGTACGTCTACACCACTCTCCAGCTCTCTCTGTGGGGACAGCCTGCTTTCTGCCCTTCTCAATATCTCTACGGGGGTTCTGGATGGTGATGTTGCAGGTCACACGGCAACCTTGAGCATATTTGACTAACGACACGCCTGGGGCAGAATCGCCAACTGGGGCGCGATGAACGACTGGCTGCAGTCAGGGTGCCACAACGCGCAGCCCCCGACCGGCGTCGCGGAGCTGCGGGCGGCCCTCCCGTCTCCTCTCGAGCTCTGGCAGGCGCAGAGCGAGGGCGAGTTCCGCGGTCTACTCGCGGCCGCGGCCGCGCAGCACGCAGAGAGGCGGGCGGTGCTGACTCGCTCGGGGACCTTGCACAGCCGGGTGCCGGGCTCGATCGCGCAGCTCGTGGAGATGCTCACGAGCGAGGACAGGCTGTGGCGGCTTGTTGCCGGGAGCGTCTGGGCGACCGTGAATAGGACCGACCTCATTCTTACCATTATCGGTGAGTCTCTCTATCTTCGTCATTGGCATCTTGTCTCGCACCCTGAACTGATGTGTCCTCTACACCTAGGCATACACGCCATCATTCTCACCGCCCGCCACAGCTCGATGCTGCCCCAGGTCGCGCCATCACTGCGCCTGGCAATCTCTCGCTGGCGCAAGCTGTGGGACAGCATCGACACTCCTCCGTCGCCACATGCCGTCGCCCAAGACACCACGGGCAGCGCGATGTCGCTCATCCGTGCGGACCTCCGCGACTACACCTGTCACCCCACTGCAGATCTAAATGGAATCTCTCTGCCAGTGCATGCTCCCTGGAGTGGCGGCGGGCAGCAGCAGCAGCAGCAGCAGCAGGACCATGATCCGCAGCCGCACCAGAAGCATCAGGAGCAGCTCCGCGGACTGCACAGGCATGCCGTCGGTCTGGCCTGGCTCGCGGCGTGCTTGCTCGACACGCGAGTGTGGCATGACACGCGCTTCACGGAGCTCGGATACTTCCGCAATGTCGGCAGTGCGAGGGCGGGGGAGCTGCATGAGCTCATGGAGGCTTGCGGAGAACTTTGAGATGATCTCGGGTCGTGCCGGGCAGGGGTGGTGGGGAGGGGGGGTGGATCGCACTGATGGCCCAGCGGCTGTGTAGATTATGGTCTGTTGCTTTTGGTTTTGCATATTGGTTGCGACCCGGCTCAAAGAGGTAGCCAGCTGGTGATGGTCTTTGTAGTCTCGGTCTAGACCTTTTGGCGTTCAACGGCTGTGGCCACTATTTCTACTTCTAGGTAGGGTTAGGTTTGTACTGTAATACCCCATCTCCAATCACATCTATACAGGGCCCCCTCCAGCTCTTTGCCAGTCTTGTCGATCTATTAGCAGACTCGCCCACCCAATCACCAAGCAAAAAGTCTCGCCGGGTTGCGAACGTTCATCCCCAGCCACTGCTTCTCCGTCAGCCACTCGCGCAGAAGCCCCAGCTCCGCTGCCGTGTCGACACCTTCCAGGGGCGGGCCGGGCTCCAACCCGGCCCGGCTGGCATTGACGTGCGGCCAGTCGCTGCCCCACACGATCCCCTCCGGTGCCGCGCGGGCAAGCTCCTTGACCACGTTATCCATGGTCCTGAGGTCTCCGCCTGCAGCTCTGCGATGCAGCGCGCCAATCTTGACGTTGAGCTGCCCGGCGGCGAGCATCTCCAGAAACGCCGCAAACTCGGGCGTGCCCAAGTCCTTGGGGGTAGCCGAGGCGTTGTGGTCCGCAATGAGCACGACCTTCTTCTTCCCGCCGCTACAGCCATGCTGCGCCGACTGTGATGGTAAACCTGCCGCCGTCGCCGTCACCTGCTCATCATCAGCTACGATGCTGTCGACGTGCGGCTTGAGCGCCACCCACGTCTTGACGGGCAGCTGCGCGGCGACCGCCCACCCCAGCTCCCGCACACCGTATGAGGCGACCGCTGCGCGCAGCTGGCTCAGCACCCAGTCCAGCTCGGACCCGGAGCCGCCGTACGACCCGTGGATCCGGATGCACCGGACCCCGGCGGCGTGCATTTCCCGGAAGTATCCGTCGGCCAGCTTCTCCAGGTGCCAGGGGCTCTCCGGATCCGGGTCCGCGGCCATGGTGCCCCGTAACAACGCGCGCCGTTGCCCTGGGTGGTAGCTTTGGCTCTTGGCCTCGGCGAGGTGCGCGAGCAGGCCCTCGGGGCTGGCCTCGATGGAGGCCTGGACGATCATGATGTTCTGCGCGTAGGAGGCCGCCATCAGGGAGGCCAGGGGCGCGGGCTGGGGCGTGTAGGCGCGGTTCGGCTTGAAGGGGAAGCGGGCCGGGTCGAAGACGTGGACGTGGCTGTCCCATGATCCGGGTGGGAGGAGGGACACGGCCGACCCGGGACCACCAGTGCCGTGGAAGTTGTTGTTGTTTCGCGCCTCGGGGGAAGCCATGGTGGCGCTTGGAAGTCCGTGGGCGGTGGGGGACGCAATCAGGAGGAGGAGCAGGGACGCGAGGCGGGAGTGGTTGAGCATTGTGGGAGAATTCCGTCTGTGTAGCTGCTGTCCAAGTGATGGCGCGATGGTGACGTGGCTGTTGAGATATGATGCACAGATACGATTCCGTGGGAAGCCACGAAGGGAAAGTGATTACGCAGCGTACGCCGGACCAATAAAGCCCAAATAGGTTTCGAGTCCGGCAGCCACGATGCCGACGGAGGCGTCGGTGCAAGTGGTGGGTGGTGGCGTTGCGGGCGCCGGCCGTCGGCTGACCCCGGACTGGGGATGAGTGGGGCCGTGGGCCGTGCGGTGCGGAGAGGCTGTGGAGAAGCTGTGGGGTAGCCGCTCGGGTCGGGCCCGATCCGAGAGCACAACACTCCCACGCCGTCCGGCCCATGACCGCCTGAGGCTTGATGGTTCCGCGACGGAATGACGCCAATGGCTGGGAGACGACACCTGAGGCAAAAGACGCCGACAGTGAGCCAAGCGCGCCAAGGCAGGCCGCTCTCAAGTCAAGCCTTGCCAAGATCTCTCCCCGTCATCCCCTTGGCTGCTGCGTTTCCCCAACTCTCCTCCACATCTTCCCCAATAATCCTCTTCCCCAGGTTCCATTTGTCAAAGCACAGACAATGATGGCTCCCGCATTGCAGCACGCGGAAACAACACCAGCCCATAGTGGCACAAATGGCACGGGCGAGGCCGCAGCTTCCTCCATGACGGTCTACGTCCTCGACCCTTGGTATCCCAAGGCCATCGCCCGCGCCCGGAAGCTCTTCTCCAAGGTCATCCTGCACACCGACCCCGATTTTGCCGGCTGGCAGCAGAAGGCCCGCGCCATCCTCGTCCGTGGCTCGTCCATCACCGCCTTCGACGTCGCCAAGTGCCCGAACCTGGTGGCCATCGGCAAGCACGGCGTCGGCATCGAGAAGATCGACCAGGCAGCCTGCGCTGAGCGGAACATCAAGATTCTCAACACGCCCGGCGCCAACGCCCAGGCCGTGGCCGAGGTCGTGGTCGCCCTGGCTCTCTCCGTCGCGCGAAACATCCCGGCAATCTACACCCGGCAGGTCGCGGGCGGCGAGGCCGTGCACAAGCAGACGTGCTCAGGGCTGACGCTGCACCGCAAGACGGTCGGCGTGGTCGGGATGGGCAACATTGGGCGCTGTGTCGCGAGGATCCTGCAGCGCGGGTTTGACGCCGAGATTGTCGCGTATGACCCTTACATGCCAGCATCCGCGAGCACGGATGGCCCCTGGAGCGAGATACCGCACCGCAGAGTGGACAGCGTGGCCGAGATGCTGGGCATTGTGGACGTGCTGACCGTGCACGTGCCGCTAACGGCCGAGACACGGGACATGATTGCATACCAGGAGCTGTGCAGCATGAAGAGCACGGCGATCGTGCTCAACGGTTCACGGGGCGGCATCGTCAACGAGGACGACCTCGAGAGGGCGCTACGGGAAGGCAAGATCTGGGGCGCCGGGCTCGATGCCCATGAGCAGGAGCCCCCGACGCGCGAGAGATATGGCAAGTTGTGGGAGTTGCCAAATGTCGTAAGCACGCCGCATATTGGTGCTGCGACCGAGGATGCACAGCTGGCCTCTGCGATTGGGGCAGTGGATAACTTGTACAATTACCTGGTCACTTTGTAGACGGTAGGGGTAGCCTGCATGCACATGATAGCGAATACATGAATCGAGCATAACTGAGAGCGTCATCACCCAGCAATCTCGTAAACTCGCGAACGGGCCACTTTGCGAGGAACAGTGAATCGAAATTGCAAAGAGAGACAAGGAGCAGATCTGATGACGAAAAAGCAGGTTACCTATTGGTACGGGAGTCTGCCAAGTGGAGGATTGCACCCGTTCGCGCGTTTACGAGTGTGCTGAGAGAAGGCCGTACCACTTATGCGCGAGGACGTCGGCGTGTCGATTCCCGACTAACATCATGGATACCCCCAAAAGATCACACGGGAGAGATATTGAAGCATCATATGCATTGGCCGGGCCTTGCACAATTAATTACCGGACTCGTACTCGGAAGCTGGGCGTGGCTAGGCTAGCGGTGTCTGACTCGTACCACTTGGGCTCAGGCTCAACGACGCTCCTCATTAGCAAGGGGGCCTAGGCCAAATATCGTTCGAGTTTGACGGCCAGCCCCAAGCTATTGTACTACGACTAACGGGTCGGCCTCCATCCGCGTGCAAGCTGTCGGCATCGGCCCCGTTCCGAGCCACCCACCCCAGCATTGGCCCAGGCTGCGGGGAGGCGCCTACCCCAGGCCGCGGAGTATCTGGGGAAACGCCCCGACATCGGGGGGGGAAGGATAGACGGCGAGGCGGTCGACTATTAAGATGCTGCTGGCTCCCCTGCCAAGAGCACTCCAAGACTGGCCAAGGAAGCCAAGCTCGAACCAAGCTTCGCCTTCCATACCACCACCTGGCTTGGCCTGCCTAGCGCTCTTCCTTCATATTTTCGACCGGCACAGTTGCACAATGGCGGCCATTCACCAAACCTGTGATGCTGATCGCATCGAGGACGACAAGGTACACGGCGTCCACATCGAGGACGACCGGAGGGACTCCTCGGCTGCCAAGCAGGCGGTCACGTTCCTCGATGAATACCGCTCGCTGTCTCCAGAGGTGGCTAGAGCGACCGAGGCCCAGCTGCTGCGCAAGATCGACATGCGGCTCATGCCGCTCGTGGTCCTCATCTACCTCTTCAACTATCTGGACCGCAACTCGATCACGCAGGCCCGACTGTACAACCTGCAGCAGGACCTCAACGTGCAGGGAGCAACATACCAGACGGCCATCTCTATCTTCTCGGCTGGTTACATTATCATGCAGGTCCCGTCGACAATTATGATGAGCAAGTTCCAGCCTCACATCTTCCTGGTATGTCTCTCTCCATAGCAGTGATCCTGTTCCCTATCGACGAGGCTCTCGCTGATCATCTCCACCAGTCGTCCGTCATTGTCATCTGGGCCATTGTCAGCGGGTGCACCGGTGCCACGACCAACGCAGGCAGCCTCCTCGCCGTCCGCTTCGTCCTCGGCCTCGTCGAAGCACCCTTCTTCCCCGGTGCCATCTACTTCCTCTCCTGCTGGTACAAGAAGTCCGAGCTTGGTCTGCGCATGGCCCTCCTCGTCAGCGGCCTCCTCCTCTCCAACTGCTTTGCCGGCCTTATCTCGGCGGGCATCCTGTCGGGCATGAACGGCGTCGGCGGTCTCGCCGCCTGGCGGTGGCTGTTCATCATCGAGGGTCTCGCAACCGTGTGCCTCGGTGTCATCTGCTTCTTCGTCCTGCCCGACTACCCCGGCACGACCTCGTGGCTGTCCGAGACGGAGAAGATTGTGGCCCAGGGCCGACTTGCCGCCGACGCCGGCAGCGAGGACGTCACCTCAGAAGACCAGGTCACCATCTGGCAAGGCCTGTACTGGGCGGTCAAGGACTACCGCGTGTGGATCTTTGCCTGCCTGCAGATGGCCACCACCATCTCCATCTCCTTCTCTCACTTTTTCCCCACCGTCATCCAGCAGCTCGGCTTCAAGAACTCGACCACCGTGCTCCTGCTCACGGCCCCGCCGTACCTCTTCGCCTTCTTCTGGGCCGTCTCGTTTGCCTACGACGCCGATCGGAGACAGAAGCACTCCCCGCACGCCATCATCTCCTCGGTGACCGCCATCGCCGGCGTGGTCTGCACCATCGCGCTGCCCGGCAGCGCGCAGTGGCCCAAGTACGGCCTCACCTTCATCATCTGCGCGGGCACATTTGGCATCTACTCGACGACGTACACCTGGCTCTCGTCCACCATTGTTCAGCCCCGGATCAAGCGCGCCGCCGCCATCGGCGTCGCCAACACCCTCGCCAACACGGCCTCCCTGGTCGGCAACTACCTCTGGCTCGACCAGTTCGAGCCCGACTACAGGGAGAGCTGGGGCGGCATCCTCGCCTTCCAGTGCCTGGGCCTGGGG
The DNA here is from genome assembly GCF_020744255.1 of Microdochium trichocladiopsis. Classification (NCBI taxonomy): domain Eukaryota; kingdom Fungi; phylum Ascomycota; class Sordariomycetes; order Xylariales; family Microdochiaceae; genus Microdochium; species Microdochium trichocladiopsis. The sequence continues at coordinate 659,901 of NW_025763552.1, read as the reverse complement.
TGCATCCTGTTCCTGAGGTACGCGCTCAAGAGGAAGAACCGGCAGTTTGACGAGCTGGACCAGAGGAACCTGGACGTGGTCGGCTTCGAGGCCGAGGGGCGGGTGCTCACCGAGGACGAGAAGAGGGCTGTCAGCACCGGCTTCCGTTTCATCACCTAATGTCGTTGCGGTGTCGTTGCGTGTTGGCGGGTCTGGTGAGAAGAGGAAGCTTGGGCAAGTAGCTTTACATAGTACATGACAAACAATAAAGGCTACTACTCATTTATGAACAAAAACTGCTATCATGATTATGTGGGCACTCATGACCACCTTTGGGCAGCCTCATCTCTCCTTTGGGCGAATTCGTACATGTGAAGATATCTAATGAAAGAGAAACGACAGGCACACAAACCAGTTTAGTTGTGCCTCAAATCATGCGACACGACTACACAAGATCTGCACTAGTTAATTTGACAAGCTGGCTTGTTACCATGTACGGCTCCAGACCGACACTGAAACAGTTCGAAACTGTGCTTGATCCATCATATGTTATGAGAACAACATTTCTGTGGCCACACTACCAGCTCTCGACTCAACGAGAGGAGCAACTAAGCGAACAAGACCAGCCTTCAACGTGAATCATAGAATTACTGTCAAGAACTGCTCCACCTTTCTCGTACCTCCAAAGTCTTATCCACTTGAACTAATCAATGTTCTTATTCGGAATGAAGTAAGGGTATATCGCTCGCTTGCTGATAGAAACAGAGAAATCCCAAGCTGCGCGATGCTCGTCTATAATGTCGAAGGACCAATCGTCTTCTCGCGATTCTCATGCTAATAATGACTGGGGCCTCCCCCGCAACACCATCTCAGACACCATCTCCATCGCCTCGTCGTGATCACTGGCTAACCTGACCCCTTGGCCGATTTCCAACAGCCCGCATCTCTTCATGGTCCGCAACACATTTTCCGCCTCGGGGCTGCAGACAACCACCACCGCAAGCCCGCCCCCAGCATGACGCTGCAGTGCCTCGACGAGAAGCTGTCCACAACAAGCATCGGCGCGAGTGACTCCCAGCATGTCAAGAACAAGGATGGCCGGGCCGCTGGCACCCGCTCCGCCAGCAGCCTCGTCAATCCGTGCAACCAGGGCAGCCGCGTTGACAAAGCTCAGAGTGCCCCGGACGTTGAGCACGACCTGGTGGTCCATGTGGAAGCCAACTTTGTGATGGCTGCCGCTGCTGCTGCTCGTTGTGACCCACGCCTCAGGCACGACGACATCAGCACTCACACCACTCGCGCCCTTGACCAGCATCACGACCGCAACACCCAGCCCCACCACGACACCGACATCCATGCCCCGGACAAAGATGACCCCGGCCACGCTGCCCATCAGCGCGACCTCCCTCCACGCCCTGGCCCGGACGAAGAAGACGGCGTCGTGCGCGCACTCCTCGACCATGGCGATGCCCACTGCGCACGACATGGCGGCCAGGGTGGCCCGCGGGACAAAGTACAGCAGGGGCGTGACGAAGAGGATGGCCAGGAAAGTGATGAGCGCGAGGAACACGCCCGACATGGGCGTCTGCGAGCCGGCCTGCAGGTTGAGCTTGGAGCGCCCGAAGCCGCCGAACGCGGGCAGCGTCGAGAAGAAGCCGCCCAGGACGTTGGCCGCGCCGAGGGCGACCAGCTCGCGGTCGGCAGAGGGCGGCGACGACGGCGGCAAAGGCTGGGCTTGGGGCCTGGTCTGGTGGGGTCCTCGTGCTTGAGCGTGGCTTGAGTGCCCGGCGGTGCTGCTGCCGAGGTGTCGGCGATGCGTGGTTGTTGCACGCGTCTTGTTCTTGTTGCTGGTGATGACTTGATGGTGGCGGGGAGCGGGGGATCCATCGCTGTTATCGCTTGTTGGTAACGGGGGAACAGCAGTCGTAGCAGTGGCTGGCCGGCCCATGCTCTTCCCTGTGACTGAGGACTCAAAATATCCCAGCATGGCGATCATAAGGGCCGTATTGCCCACGGACTTTAGCCGGTCGAAATCCGTGACTAACCCGGCGTTAAAGGTCGGCAGGCCTGGTCTCGAGCTGCCGGCCGCGCCAACGATCTCGAGACCGTGCGATTCGAGATCAAAGAGGTACACCACCACCGCGGACACGACGATGGCAATGAAGCGATCGGGTATGTACACGATGCTGGGGAGGGTTTTGACATGGGCCTTCTTGATGTGTCTGCAAGTGTGAGAGATTAGTATGAGCCGCGGGAGAGACAAATCATGACCACATGGCCGTTGCCATCGGGAATAATAGACTTACGCGCACACCAGCACGAACCCCAGCGTCCCCACGGAGAACACTGCCGCCAGAAGATCGACCTGCGTCACACTACCCAGCAGCGTGAGCAGTATATCCAGCGCAGACGCGGCGCCTCCCTTTTCACCACTGCCAGGAGTGGTATCAGACGCACCCATGGCCTCCCGCAACACATCCTGCAGCCCAAGCCCAGGCACGGCCTGCTTCACAACCAGGACCACGCCCACACCACAGATGAACCCCTTCATGAGCGGCCTGCTCAGCATGTTGTCCAGAAACCCCAGCCGCAAAAAGCCCATGGCCAGGAGAATCAGACCGGCCAGCGCGGTCGCGGCGCCCGCAATGAGCGCATTCGTTGCCGGATCTTCTTCCTCGCCCCCGCTACTGCCACCGAGCGCATGGATCGCCGCGCCGACAAGCAGCGACCCTGTGGCCTCCGGGCCAGTTACCATGAGCGGACACGTACCCAGGAGGGCGTAGACAGGCGGATGGAAGACAAAGGCGTACAAGCTGCTTGCGGGCGGGACGTTGGCGACCGAGGCGAAGGAAAAGGCAAGCGGAATGTAAAGCGATGCTACCGTCAAGGCGCCCATGAGGTCGGGGATGACGGAGGAGGCCGAGTAGCTGCGCAGCCAGGAAATGCCCGGGATCAGGGTTGTTAGGATCTGCGTGGCGGCGGATGTGCTTGTTGTTATTGTTGCTGCTGATGGTGGCTGTCGCCAGCCTGTGGTGGTGAGTAGCGAGTGCCGCTTTTCGGCGGACGTGTTCATTTCCAGATCAATGTCTGCGATGCTGGACCTGTCGTTGGCGAGCCAGTAGTCCTCGCCGTTGTCGTCATCGTCATCGTCGCTGTAGTCGTATCTGCGGTGCCTCTGTTGTCGTTTTGGTGGTATTATTGGGGAGCTGCTGCTGGGACTTATGCTGCTGCTCCCGCATTGTGTCGACGCGGAGCCAAAGGAGCCATACGTCTGATTGTCGCCGCTCGACATTGGCCCGAGGAGTGGCCTGCTTGTGTCCTCGTAGCCAGCCATGGCGCAAAAAGCAGTCCGCAATCAAAAAAGGCGAAGAAAGTTCTAATCAAGCCGAGAATCGAAAGAAAACAATACCGCCAATGCTGCAAATATATTATTTATTGCTCCTCGTGCATCCAGTCGTCATCGCAAAGTTGGAAAATGTGAGACGCTGCGGGGCCGGTGAGTTGTGAGATCGCCGGCGGGCAGGACTCGTGCGGACAACGCCGACGCGGGATGCGGGTGTGATCGTCGCGGCTGGCAGCACACCTCGCAGCAAATCACCAGCAGAGTAGACGCGGGTTGGTGTGCTTGCGACGGATCGGCGGGGAAGGGGCTGCACCAGCCTGCACGTGTATACGAAAGCGAAGACGTCGGGCAGGAAGAATGATAAGAGGCAGCATATGTCCAGGCAGAAAAGATCACCGTCGTCGAGAAGGAGAAACTGCAAAGCTCAATGAGCAACGCCGTCGGAACCGCCTCCCAATCTGGTGCCCGAGAAACAGGGAAAGGGGCCCTCGTGCATGCTGCCAAGGTGCACAGCGAACGAACAATCGCATTCTTCCCACCAGGATGCCCGCAGCTTTCCCATCTCTGACCCGTCGCTTGCACCACAAGCCAGGGGTTGAGGCGGCAGCGCAAGGGCGACAAAAGAGACCACCAGGTGAGCAATCACGCAATCGTCATCATGTCCAGTCGACGGCTGCAGATGGCAATGGCACCATCTCTGGCGGGTCCGATAGGCCGGGACCAGTGTCACGCTGCCCAAAGGCGTCATCGCGACCAAGCTTGTTTGGGCGGCTGCAGGGCTGCCTTGGCTGACAGGGCTTATTCTCCTGCTGCGCCTGCCAGGCATTTGACAAAAAGAACCGACGCACTTCACCACCAGCAACCTGAGTGAGCGCCCTAAATATTCTGTCACGCAGCCCCCCATTGAGCCTTCGGTGTGCCAGCCCTGCGAGCTGGCTGCTGGGGCGGGGCAAGCTTCCAGTCAGGCGTGGAAGGGACATGTGCTACTACCGAGAACCAAGCATCAGTCACGCGAGTCATGCTTATCAGGCTCGAACTACTGGAACGCCGACAAGTGCTTTGCAACACCAATCGGCCGGGGACGGCGACATCCAGGAGACTTGCAAAAAACCACGCGGCAAGGAAGAGCAAAAATGGACTAACAGGGAGTCGAACCCTGTACCTTTCGCAGATGAGGACACGAGAAACCAAGGAGGCGACGTGATGCAAAGCGAACGCTCTACCAAATGAGCTATTAGCCCGGAGGGATTGCAAAGGCGGTGAGAGATAGCTATGCTATGACCGACTATGTTTACACATTGTTGTTGGCAGCTTCTGGACGACAACTCGTCAGGAATGCTCGTCAAGAATGCCACAACTCCGCTGCAAGCCTGTCATGGTGTCCTCTCATCATAAAGCTGTGCTTCAACGTCGGCAACCTGCTGGCCAGAGCCATCAGTATCTCGCAAAGTATTTCTGGCCGTGTCCCGACTTTCTATCCGGCCTCGTGACACCACAGCTAGCTGCTGGTGCTGGAGCAGGATGTGCAGCTATCCACCGACCCTCATGACAGGACGTGAGACTCAAGACATGTGCTCGACGTTGGAGGCATGACTTGGACTCCGCCTCTCCCAGGCTGTCATGTCGTCGGCACGTCTAGCAATTCCATCCGCCATCAATGCTTATAGCATTGCCAGTGATGTATGAAGACTCGTCGCTGAGCAGGAAACAAACCAGGTCCGCCACCTCTTCTGGTTGTCCCTTTCTCCGCAGCGCAATGTCCGACAATGTCTCCTTATCGTAGTCTGCTCCTCTGCCCACTACCGTGGCGGCGGCAGCAGCAGCGCGAGACATTGGCGTATCGATCCTTCCACTACCCTCGTCTCATGATTAGTGTTGGCGTCAAACCAAGACTCGACCAGAATGTAAATCAGTCTCGGCGGAGCAACTCACGGGCAGATGGCGTTTACTCTCACTCCCCTCTCCCCAACCTCCTTGGCCGCGGATCGTGTCAGCCCGACCACGGCATGCTTGCTCGCCGCATACGCCCCTGTCCTGGGCCTCCCCGTCAGACCCGCGATGCTCGCTGCGTTGACCACGGCGCATCCCCGCCCGCGCATCACGGAGAGCTGGTGCTTCATGCAGTACATGACGCCCGTGGCGTTGACGCCCATGACGAACTCCCACTCGTCGGCGTCGAGGTGCTCGACCAGCCCGGCCTCGCTGGCGATGCTCCTGGGCACCACGCCCGCAATGTTGGCCGCGCCGTTGAGGCGGCCAAAGTGTGCGACCGTGCCTGCGATCCAGGACGAGACCTGGTCTTCCCTGCGCACGTCGAGCGCGGTGGTGATGATGCTGGTGCTGGGGGCTCTGGTGAGGATGTTTTCTTTTGCTTGCGCGAGAGCCGCGGGCTGTACATCAGCGAGGGACAGCGATGCACCGCGTTCGGCGAGCGCGACGGCCGTGATGTAGCCAATCCCCTGCGCCGCACCCGTGACTGCGATGACTTTGTCGCTGAATTGGCCTGCTTGCCGTGCGTCTCTGGTAGTATGACCGCGGCCTTCACCCGGACCGATCCTTGGTCGCAGACTCGCAGTCGCAAGAAACTTGACCGGGACAGGCACGTGCTTTGCCCTGAGGTACTCGCCAAGGTTCTTGGCCAGCGTGTCGAGCTTGCTGCCCGAGTTGTAGCCCCTGTCGAGGTGGTTCTTGAGCAGAAAGTGCACGGCGCGGATGTTCTCCAGCTCGAACCGGTCGATGCGTCCGCCGCTGTACTCGTGCGGGCCGAGCAGCTGCTTGAGTCTGTCGATGGTCAGGAATGTGCGGAGCCATTGCCAAACGTCGCCGCCTGCGTCATGGGAGACAAAGAGGCCAACGTTGGCGTCGGAGGCTTTATCGCCAGAGCGGGCGAGCGCTATGGTGCCAAGTGGCGCGTGGACGGTTGGGCCATAAGTCTCTGGAGAGAATGGCTCAGGAGGATCGTATGATTCCTGGGGGCCGTAGACGCTCGTCCTCGGGGGTAAAGGGATAAGGATGACTGTCTTGTTGCCGTGAGCCGGGTTGAAGAGGAGATGTACGCGGTGGCAGCAGGCGGCCTGAGGGATGAGCGTGACAAAGTACTCCCAATAGCTCTTTGCTGTGGATTGCCGCAGGTCATTTGGTCGAGACACGCCCTGCTCGGGACGTCAGTCAGTATTGCTACATGTCACCTCCAACCGCACGACACGTACCGGACACGACTGCAGGACCGTCTCGTACAGCTTCCTCGCGAACCCGTCCGGCTTGCTGCCATCGAAAAGCTCCGCCCGGGGCCCTTGTGCGAAGATGCGGAAATCGACAGTGGCAACTTCTTGATTCGCGGGGTCGGCAGGGCTTGTGCCGTGTACCTGGAATTTGAGCATTGTGAACTGGCTCATAATCTCCTCGCCGATTGCATGGCGAGCCTGCTCCTCCATCCACTGGCACTTTTCTTCTATGTCCAGCCCAACGAGATAGAAATGCCACTCTGCCTGATACCCGCCGTGGGCCGTAACACCCACACGTGTAGTATCAGGCGGCGGCAGACCCTTGACGCCCGAGACATGGACATAGTCCTCGCTGATCTGTTCGAGCTTGATGTCATGGACAGATGCCACGACATCAGAGTTGAAGTAGAGAGGCCCAGAGATCTCGTAGACTAACTGCGATGTCACGGTCTCGATGTTGACGATGCCATTGGATTCTTTCTCCTTGGCAACCCGGCATTCGCCATTCGAGAATACTTCTGCAATGGGAAAACCGAGATCGAGGTGTTTCTTGGCGGCCATGAGATCCTTGAAGCGGCTGTAATACCCACCCGTCACGAACACGGAGCACTCGATGAGGTGACCGGCGATCAGTGCTCCCGCGAGCTCGTCGAACTGGTCGGAGCTCCAGTTGTGCCACCACGCGGCGAGGCCGACTGTCGGCGCAGCATCTGACACTCTACTTCCGGATCAGTCTTGTCTCTCTAACTTTGATGGGCAAGATCGTGGGGCTGAAATAAAATCTGTACCGTCCGCAAATGACCATGTCCGCCCCCTGGCGCAGCGCCTCGGCAATCCCCAGACTTCCCAGGTACGCCAGCGCACAAATCGGCTCATGGCCCATTCCTCCAGCGTCTTACCATCCGCTGAGCTGCGGAATACACGCCCATCCTGAACCATCTGCTTGAATGGCGCTGTGACATCGTCGCCTTCGACCCATGCGACCTTCAAGTAAGGATAGCCCTCTCCTGGACCATGTCCCTGACCACCAGAGCCAGCAGCTCGGTGTCGCTGGCCCCCGCGTTGACGGCGACCTTCGTCTTGTTCCGCGCGATATGCTCGATCGCGGGCTCGAAGCACTGGAGGAAGGTACTCGCGTACATGGCTGTCTTCTTTCGCTCAGAGAGGGGCATGGGAGCCAAGGCGGCGGAATCTTGCTGTGCTTTGCCGGCCCCGTAGCCCGTCATGACATTCTCGGACAGCCAGTCGCCTACCACAGCGTCGATGTCCGGATCACTTGCCAGGCGCTTCATCGCGGCGACACGATCGGTGAAGCCGCCGGATGCGCCGCCGATGCGGATCGGACGCCGCTGAGTTGGCGGAGTTGCTGCCATGCTTGATGAGTTTTCGAATATGAGGCCTGACTACGAGATTTAGTCCGCAATCCTTGAGCGAGTACGTGTCCAACTATCGTCTGAATTCCTTCGAGCCAAGCAGCCCATGTGCTAATGTAAACCACGGCCGTGGTAGCCGGATATCCAAGTCCGCGGGAGAAGCCCGTTACCCCACACTCGGCACCGCGGAGCCCTGGGTTGGCGACGGGACTGATTCAGTAGCGGCTTTTTCCACGATTTCGATGATTCAGTTCCCCATCTTTTAACCTCCTTATGCCACTTGGTGCTCCCATTGGCCAACCTGCTGGGCGGAGACGCACGAATTGCGGGCCATGCCCGAGGAATGTAGTCAGAACATTGTCCTCGCGATGGCTGTAGCTCGCAATGAACATCACTGCCAAGTGCCCCTCGTCAAATCCACACAGTCCGTGTGTGCCCGAGTGGCAATACAGCCTTGCTCATACGAATCACGAATATGGAAGCGGAAGCAACCGAGTACATCAAATCGCTGAATGCGCGTTCAATCGGGTCTGATGCAGAGGAGACATGGTATTGCGTCGCTGTAAGTGCGCGTCCCATGACTTCTTGTCCTTTGCATTGGCGTGAGCATCTTCAGCTGACATTGTATCTACATGCCGACTGGCAAACAAGGCATGCGCATTCGCAGCGAGTAATCAGGGAATTCTTGTGGCCGAAGTGTTTCGTCAGGCAACTTCCGGTCGCGACGGAGACTACGAATACCACCGTTTCGTTCTCAGGAGAATCAAAGGCGAGCTTCTACCTAAGCCCCATTCCTGGCAGCGTCTTTCAGTTACAAATACCAAAAGAACAATGCAACAGAAGCCCTACTCAAGACCGGCATAATTTACGGCATACCACGCGTGATCAATGCCTACCGTGCCCTCATCAGAGCAATACCGTCGCCGCAGTCCAACGAGACGTCCTCCATTCGCGCACACATCACCAACCCTTCCGACACCGACGCCCGTGGCGAGGCTTACATGCGCGGCATCTTTCGTGCCGACCTGGACCCATTCCTGGCCAACATGGACGCCCACTGGCCCGACCTCCGCCGCCTCGTGGTCACCACGATATACGGGTATTACCAGTCCGACACGGCAATCTTGGACGCGGTGACGACGTCGCAGCTCAACGTCGCGAGCCTGGTGCCCATGGACGTGCCTGTGGAGGTCGGGTGGCACATGCGTGGGGTGGTGAGGAATGGCGGGACTCGGGAGCAGCTGGAGTTTGCCTGGGAGATAGCTATCGCGGTTTGCAGGATCTGTGAGGTGAAACTGAAGAACCAGATGCCTAGAGCCGAGGATGTGATTCACGAGGAGAGGCTTATCCGGGACTAGGGGATCTACGTTTGTTACAGCTTGTTAAACCCTCCGGCTAATTCAAAGTCCTTATATGTAGCGTTTGGTTTCTCCAGCTGAGCATTTACGTAGGAATGAGGCTGCGGGATTATGAAAATATCATCCCGACCTCCTGCCACACCGCGCTGCTCTTCGAGCACATGCCCGTGGACAACCAAGCACAGCGAGTCAACACTCAGCAAGCCACCCAGCTAATGGTTCAAAAAGCCAACGTTGAACAAGGCCGACGTCTAGTGTGAGACCTACAGAAATGTTGCTAGGTTCAGCTCAGCAGTTTAGGTGCCTTCTTCCGGTGAAGGCAGCATATCGTGTAGACGCTAGTGTCTGGGAATGCGTGTCGATCCGCTATTCGCAGGAAGTAGCGAGGCGCACGTATGAATTCTAGAGCGCCTCTCGCAACGATGGCTTGAGATCCGCAAGGAAGAGTATGGTGTGATGGAGTGCCGTGCGGTGTCTCAGTGGGTGAGACATGGCGCACGATGCAAGATCCGAGATACGGGTTGCTGGGTCCGAGGCATGTTTCCGAGACCGATCCTCACCCACATGACTAAAGCAAATCCCGGGGCTGCCCTTGATGGCCGTGTTGGTGGTGTTTGGTGGTGCATCAAAGCTGGTCTTGGGGGAGGGGGGATGAAGAAAGTCTGGGACGGTGCTGCTGATCCTAATTAGTGCCTGTAAAGATGCAGCGGTTCACACACCAGTGTCTGACTTTATAAACGCGAGGCAGACGACAATGGCGGAGCAGGAATTGTCTTGGGAAAGGCACGCCATGCGGATATGTGATCTTGAATTCTGGATTCAGCGTGGCTTGCGTGCGCCCGCGTGCCTGCGTATGGAAAGGTTACACAGGACCCTCGGGTCGCCGCAGCACCGCCGCCCGGTTTCGCGGCGCTCGCTGGCTCTGAGATGCTATGTATGGTAGGGCACGCAGGGGTTGTGCTTCAAGCAGCCTGGTAGCGGACATTGCTTCGCCGTGGCTGGCTGGCTGGCATGACTGATGCTGGATCACATTGCTGCTCTTTTGTTGTCTCACCCTATGTCAGCCCCAACCGACGCCGAAACGTCGTGGCAGTTGGCCCTCATTCGCTAGGAAGGTCTGGCCTCTCCATCACGTGCAGGTTTGCCGACTGGCAGGCTCGTAGGTCGAAAGCTGGCCCTCGCAAGGTGGTTGAGGATTCGTACAGATAAATGGAGCGAGTCAGACATGCACAAGCAGGGGTCATTGCGCCTTGCGCATGTCCCTCATCTGCAAAGGCATGCCGTCACCACGCAGCGCGTAGGCGAAGGCCTGCCTCGAGTGGCTTATGCACGCCACCTCTGCAGCTGATTAGGCAGTCGGCCGAACGAGCGGAGAGAAAGACACCCGCCAAGTACACCATCTGTAAGAGTGCTGGATCTAATTCCGTGGGCCCCGCCTTGCTGATCTGGGCTGCTCGTCCAGGAGGAGAACGGTGTTTTTGCCTCGCACTCACTGATGGGTAAAACGCAGCACGCCTTTTACGCCTCTAAATGCACAGGGGCGAGAGCGAAGTGTTGATTCGCCTACGGGTCATGTTGCAGCAGCATCCAAGATTTACAGTTGTCGATTATCATGATCTTGCAGCTCCAGATCGGAATCGCCTCTAGCCGAGACACGGGTCGGGGTCCTCGCGAATCGGGTACCTTGTGGATACATTGGTGATCTGAAATTCGATTAATGTGATCGGTTGGGATGCAAGGATGATGCGGTCTTGGCATGGGCGGATCTGTAGCCCGTTGTGTTTCAAGAATCTCGCCAATGGTGTAGGCACATGCTCCGCTCGCACAGTTTGTTCTTTGACGACATGTCACCTTTCTGGCCAGAGCACGCGTTGCACAGCGCGAGGGCCACCAGACGGAATGCGGAAGGTGTTCACTAATCCACAGCCAGAGGGCTAGCATGGTGTCACGAAGGGGGTCCGATCACCATGACCCAGAGTCTCGTGCCAGTCCACGATCAGTCATACGCATACTGGGAAACAAGGAATACCCCCTCAGCATCAAAGCGCGCATCTTTGTAAAACCGAAATCACAACGGCGTGCTGTCCTGGCCGGGTGTGTAGCACGGGTGTGACAAGGATGCCACTAGGGCCGACCATTTCCCCGAGATCCAGGAACTTTGGGAACCCTAATGGGTGGGTACGGCCCATGTGAATTGCCCGGCGAGCCCGGGGCGGCCCGAGGCTCACCACTCTAGAAATGGCGCGTTTGTTAGGAGCGGGCCGCACAAATGCGCCAGTTTTAGGTTGGGGCACTTGCGGCCCTCGCCCCGACACCATGGCTCCACTGCTCGGACCGTGCTGGGATGCTTTCCTTTTTCTCTGATTTCCCTGCAGCCGGACGAACTGATCCCAGCCAGGCCGTCATCCAGTCTCGGCAGCTGAATGGCTTGCTGCCCACTGAGCCCCACCACAGACTTTACATCATATCAGAAGCCTTCGGACGTGGTTGATTGGCATGCGGAATTTTGCCCGTCTGTTTCGTCCGTGCTGGTCCGGCTTGGCAACAGGGTCTCGCTGGGCGGCTTCTTCATGCTTGCACCATGCGTCGCCCTCGACCCACCTGTGTAACCTGATACAATCTGGCTGCGACATGCCATCCTACCAAGTAGGGTTGAGAATGAGGCTGAGCCAGCATCAGGCCGACAGCTTCAGCCCACATGAAGCAGAACAACAACGGTCTACGTGCCGTAGGTCGACTTGGCCAGCCAACCACCTGGGACATTTTCTAGATGGGTGGTTAGGATATCTGGATATGCTGCTCCTGTACCACGTCTTTCGAACTGCTGTGCTGGGCGATGGATAATTAGCGCAGCGGCTTCAGCGCCCACGAACCTCGGCGCTTAGTGCCAACCCCCACGTTATCACTCGGGTCCCTTGTGTCTCTGGGCAAGAAAGTCCGGCGGGTGCACTGCACTGGCAGGGCTGTTACGCCCCGCCACCCCGCACGCCTGCCAGGGTGTTATTGATGGCTTGTTGCGTCAGGGAGGCGGGCACACTTGACTGTTGGTCCTGTACCAGAGCGAGCATAGTACCAAGGACCAGGCACCGGGGCTGACTCCGGACAAGCGCTTGGGACGTCACACACTCGACTGAACCTATCAGGTGGTGTGCTTCTAGCAAGCAAAGGTTCTAGCTTCTGCATTCTTGATCTGAGCTGCACCCTGCACCGATCTGGCGGACGCACATGCTGCCCCGCGATCGGGCCAACCACACACCACAAAGGCGTGCTGCAACGACGATCAAGCTTGTTACATTACACAAAGACACAAAGACACAAAGAGGAGAGATGTGAAGCTGAGGGAGGGCGGCCACTTTTGTTTATGGAGACTTGAATCTATCATTCTGGCATCATCTGGAGACAGGATCGTCACCGTTGCTGGGTAGTAGGACCTCATCCCTACTCGATCAGACCTTCGTCACGTCACTGGCTACTGATGAAGTTTCTTGATATTGCCTGACCTGCAGGGAGTTGAGAGACCACGGTATTGGGGGTTTGGACGTCACCCCTTGTAATCATATTTTTACGCACTTGTAGAAACCCTTGCGAGTTTGTCTTCTCCTCACCAAGTGACCCGTGAGCCTAGGAGCTGGCCATTTCTAAGAGACTGCAAAACATCATGAATGAATAACGCCGTTGTTGGATGGACACCCTCCCTGAAGAAACCGACATGCGGAAGACAGCAAAACCACCCGGAGCCCCTCGCATTAAAACAAAAGATAACCAAGTGAATGAATGCAAAAACACCAGCGTGTGGCCCAGCGTCTATCTACCGCCGCGTTGAACCGGACTTGTCCTTGCGGCTCCTCTTGCTGCGGCGGGAACTGCTGGTGGTGGTGGCTGTCGCGGAAATCTCCCCGTCTGGAAAGGCGTGCGTGCGTCGCTGTATTAGCCGATAGCCCCTCCCTGACAGGCAAAGTCTGCGGCTGGCAAACCACACACAAGGGGAAGGAGGGGGGGTGGGGGTGAACTCACCAAGAGGCGTGCAAGATGCACAGCACATGTGTCCGCACAAGTTGGGATAGGTTTCCGCGTAGGGCCACCCCGTCACGCCAGCACCACTACTGCTGCTGCTGCTCGGCCCCGCCGCACCACTAACATCATCGTCATCGGCACTACTACCACCAGCACTACCACCGCCGCCACCAGCAGTGCTAGTAGTAGCAGTACTCGCCCAATCCTCGTCCTGTTGCTGCTGTCCCCACACGCCGTCGGCGAGCACCGAGTCCCGCGGAGCCGGAGCCGTGCACCAGCCAAAGCTGTTGGGCCCCTGGCCGCACTGGCAGCAGTGCCAGCCCCCGCCGAGGTCCCCGAATGCGCAGTGCTGCAGCGTGCATCTCGTCCCGACGGACTGCATCGCCGCTTGCGTCTGCGAGTTGCAAGGGCCAGATACACGGCCCCTGCGCACGTCGAAGTGCGCGCGCGGGCAGTACAGCCAGTGGACCGACGTGTGCGAGCAGGGGTGCCTCCGGGGGTGGGCGCGGCACATCTCGGCAAAACGAAACAGGAAAGAAATAAAAAAAGAGAGGCGTGTCGGAAGGCACGAAGAAGGGGGGGGGGGTTGTTGTTGTTGTCTGAGCCTTGTCTTTTTTGCCTTTCCTTGGAGGTTCGTTTTGCCTGTTGAGTGTTGGCGGAGTAGAAGGGTCTCTCTTTCTTTGAGGCCAACTGATGGTAATAGCTGCTGTGGATGCTCCCGCTGCTGGTGGAAGTAGTGGGCCTTGCTTCGTTCGAACGACGAGGTTCAACTGAGCCACTCCGGACCGAACCAGTTGGTGACTAGTGTCAGGCGTGGTCACCCTCTGTCGTCGTGCTAGGGTTGTGCCCGATTCGCAGGAGAGACGTAAAAGCAGTGGAGGGGTCGAAGTGGTGTTTCGGGAAGAACGAAATGTGCAGTTGCGAATACCTGACTGTGGTCTGCGGAAAGTCCAGGAGGAACCCTTATTATATCCCGGAGCCGACTACAACGTGTTGGCAGTGGTTCCACGATTGCGCTCCCACGAGCCGTACGATGTGCATCATGGGCAGCGCAGGTGCTTTGTATGCCACCCCCATGCTGTCCAGTCAGGCTGTGAACGGGTCCCTTTTGCGCTGGACTTTTGCGCCTCCTCGTTGGTTTGTGAAATGATGGGCTTTGAACGAGATTGTGCTGAGAGTATTCCCACCTCGAGTCAGAGATTGGCGTGCTGTCAAAGACGGAAGGAGGAGAAGAATAAGCAAGTCACAGCCTTTGTTCTTTGCATCAAAGACAGACCCCGTCTCGGGTACAGTCTTGGAACACGGGTGATGTCAAAGGAGTAGGGGGCTGACCAAGAATGCAGTGCTGTCGGCGGCCACTGACTGAGGCAGGCAGCCCCATTGGGCCTCCCATCCATCAATGCTCAGTTGAAACCGAACATCACCTGGGGCGACTTTGGAAGGGGGCTGCTCTTCTGGGGACCCCCGGGGTCCAGCTGATTTTGGGTTGGCGACCATGGTCGGTCCGTCGCATGCCGGCCGTACCGTGGTGCAGGGGTCGCCGCAGCGGAAGAACCAAGCGGAGTGCGGCGGCGCCAGCACATCACGACGTGGGGAAGCAAGCAGCGCTGGAAGGGTGGTAGGAGGACACTTGTATTCGGATCTGAGGTGTTTTCTGCACGGGCACGCAGACAAGATGGCCGCCAGGCAGGTTTCAGAGCCTCCGAAAGGCTGTAGATCGAGGCAGTCCTGGAAACGGCTGCTTGCATGTTGCAGCCCCGATGTTAGATCTGGCATGGCGTATCTGCACACTGAGAAGGTGTGCCTCGCGACGCAGGCTTAATTATGCGTGGACGCCCTGGTCGCACGGGGGAAGGGCCCAGAACAGCCAACAGCGTCGAGGGTGTGAACCGGGAAATGGCGATAGGATCTTGGCAGTGATGAGGCACCGTGCACCGACGGGGATCGGGCACCCGCGGTCTGGTGTGGTGTCGTCGTGCTGTCTCGCTGGCCTGTGCCACGATTAGACGCGGCTTCCGATGGCTTGGGAGCCCAAGACAAGAGTGCTAGTGATCGTGTTGAGCAGTTGCTTTGGCTATGACCCGAATAGGCTAGGCATGCTCTTTCTGCTGGCGAGACAGTTCCGGGCGGCCTCTGCGGTCCCCGGCACTAACGCCCGCGACTGGCCTAGACTCTGTGGGCGAGCTGGCCTGCCGAGTCCTGAGGAGTTGGCCAGAACTTCACACAGCAGGGGTCCCAGCTGAATCCAGACGGGATTGCACAAGCGGAGGGGATGCTCCCACAGACGGCGGCTCGGCACACGAGCTGTACGTAGTGGCGTCGCCTATTGCTGAGGGACATGAATGTCCCAGGCATGTTCGCCTCCAGCCGCGGATCTCGAGGACTGCTGTTGGTTGAGTGTGACGGCAAGCCGTGTCATGCCCTTTTTGGGGTCGGTTGTCGTTATTCAGACCGGGAGTGACGTAGGCATTGGAGATCGGGCTGGGGTGTCGGGGACAAATACAGTGATGCGACCCTGGCTGCTGGGGATTGTCAAGCGTTCCATGGCCGTACAATGGCGGTTATGTCCGTTGATCCGACCCTGGCTGGCCTGCCTGTGTTGGGTCCTCCCTCGCCGGTCTTGCCCATGTTGAGCACGGCCGAATCCTGTGGGCGCGTCAGGGGCTGCCCGAGCGCAGAGACACGACGCTGCGTAGTGTTGGCCACTTCCAGACATGATGACCGCCCCCCTGCCACAGCGAAAGGGCGCCTCAGGATGGTGGTGCTGAACTCGGCGGGAGGGCCTTTGCTTGCACTGGTAGGACCCCTATGTCGTCTTGTCTTGCAGGCTGGTAGATCGGCGATCGACACTGCTCCGTCGCGGATGCTGGTAAGCCTAGGCACCCACATCTCCATTGGCCACGTTCAATGAGACGCTATTAGATGGCATTGTGACTGATGCGCTTGCGTGGCTGTCTGGTGTCGGCTTTGTCGATTCTAGTCGTCAGCAGCGGGATTGCGTGACCCACCCGCCATGGCTCTGCAGCGCTCCCACAAAGTTGTCGGGGGACGTATATGACACGCTGGACATCGCTGCGCCTTGTCGCGTCGAACATGGTGATGAAGTGTGGTCGAAGCCCCTATCCCCAGGCCAGGGCGGTCTGGCCAGGTTATGTATTCACCTGGGAAGCCAAGCAAAGCCAGCATCAGGGTCGCAACTACGTTATGATCGGGGGAAACCTCCGTTGAGCCAACCGGCACTCGAGGAGCACAATCGCAACTCGGGCCGAGCGGGATTAACCGAAACCGCCCACGATGCATCAAAGAAGCAACTAGTGGCCTGTAATCCGTGTCAGACAGCGCCGACACCCTGTCTCCGCTCGGTGTGCCTTTTTGCCTCATTGTCAAGCTGGGGGCTCTGAGTCTTCATGGGGTGCATGACACAAGAACACAGGGGCTAGCGGCTTTTGCCTGTGTGCCATTCCCACTACGCGCATTCACAATACAGGGCGTGCCACTGCCCGTCTGCCCAAATGGGCCCCCAGATGTACCAGGCGACTTGAGCGTGTATGCGAATACCGCTAGGATCACCTTCTTGTCTTCGAATACTGCTCTAGATTAATTGCGAGCAAATGCAGTAGTGCATTTCTCGAAGAATGCTGGCTGTCGCTAAAAGGCACACACGGCACCCCACATGCCAACGGCCCCCCCTGACATATCTCGCCCTTCAGCGGCTTGCATGCTGTAAAACCACGGACCGGCGGGCCAACATCCCACACAAAGGTAAACACAGAGATTCCTCTCCTTCGGCATTCTCCATGACCTAGTGGAAAGAGGTTTGCTATAACTGATCCTCACATTTGAGCTTGTGTGCGGAGCTGCTGCAGCATTTTCTCCCTCATGGCTCTAAGCCAAATAATACCGTTGCACCTACTAAACTCTTGTGAACGCACATTGGTTCGCGCGCGTGAAATCGCAACTTTAGACAGGTTGCATAAATAGCACGAGTCCAGTACTCCGGATCATCTTGCGGGCAAAAGTATCGGACTGAGCTTACGTGCTCATACTGCAACATCACTACACAAACGATGCTGCATTAGAGTTGGTTTCATTTCACAAACGACCGGCGATTTCCGTACAGTACGCACAAACCCTTGCACAGGATTGTGCACTTACTTATCACAAACAAAGCCTGCCCCAGCAGGGGGCTACTGATAGGCCGAGAAGGTCTCGAGCGTCCGCCCTGCCGTGTGGTGAGACAACTGCCCGGATTGGGCAAGTGCTTCAGGGCGCACGCAACGTTAACAGCGTCGAAGTCAACGAGACGGCATAGACTGGATGGACTGTCTGAGAATAAGCACCTGTTTAAGACGTTTTTCTGACCTTTATGGCTGTATCATACTGCTGTTGCGCGTGTGCAAGTGAAACACGTCAGTAATAATAGGTGGAGATGAGGTAGAGATCTTTCAGGCGCGGCTCCTGAGAGCGACGTTTTTGGAACCCGCGTTGACCAAGCGCCGATATTCTGAGTTTCTTGTCATAGTAGTGCGCTTCGAATAATGCGGCATTACTGCCCTTATCTCTAGAACCTCCATCGGGTTGACTTGCCGCCAGCATCTGTCCCCACGTGGCTGCGGGTTGGCAAAGACCTGCCCAGACACCCACGCTAGCGTGCCGCATCCGTCTTTTTCAGGTTTCCAGGGCGGTACAAGCGCGTAACGGCAATGGAGCTTAATACCCACATGCCAGAGCAAGTTATCCATTTTGACCCGAATTCGGCAGGCACCATGTGCCATGAGCAAGGTGATAGGCTGGCGACGACGAGGATCGATCTTATTGGAACCGCGTGCTAGGATGTCGTCGCTTTTTACTGGCGTGTCGCGACGGGGTTCGCCAAGGTTTCTGAGGATACGCAGACCAAAGCTTAGCGGACCGTTGGCATGCCTCACTTGCCCGACGAACAGATCTCGACATTCCTTTGCCCTTCTATTAAAGATGCATGTACTGTGGCGTGCGAGGTTGTTACATTATAAGGATGCGCTGTGACCGGAATCGATGGTGGCCATTCTGATAGCTTGTTAGAGCATTCTTGGCCTCACTGATCTTCCGGGCCAAATAAGGCCAGTATAATCACCATGCGGCCCCATTCCCTGGTTTCGACAGTAGTGGCAATGGCCAATGTTGCAGCTGGGCAGTCTTTGAACGCCAGCAGTGGCTTTATTGGCAAGGGCATCACCATGTTCCACCCGACTTGCGCCTCGGCATGCAGAGACACCCTCGCTCCGTACCGCTTGAGCTGCTCAACTGTTCATAACACGCAAAGCAGCTTGGATCATGACATGGAAGCTCGCCACATCACTGCCAACAAAAGATCGCTACCCGCAGTCAACGGCTCAGTCACGTTCGAGACATCCCCCGGCTGCTATGCGGGCGACATGGCATACCTCCAGAGTGTGGCATACTGCATCAGCACGCGCTGCAGTCACGACAGCAGTATCAGTCGTGGAACGCTCGAGGACTGGTGGGCAACATACCTCATTGGCAGCGATCCAACACTGCCAAAGCCCGTCGTGCCATACCGTGAAGCTTTGTCACACACTGCTGCCGCCTCTCAGTGGTCTGTGATTGGCGACAATGAGGTGCTCAACACGCCGTCTCTATCGAGGGATGCTGTATACCTCGCCAACTACAACGCAAAGTATTTCTTTGAATTGTCTGAGGAGCGCCATGTGGATTACGGGTAAGGTTGCTGTCCATTGCCGCGCTACCTAAGTACCTTAGGAACCACCACTAACACCAACATAGGCTGATTCTGTTCATCTCTGGCCTTGTCGTCCCCATCTTCACATCCTGGCTGCGCTTCCTTCCGTTTCCGCATAGACTCACAACTCGCCTCCGCGCCATCGTCGTCGACCCGCCACTCATCGGCCGCCGCCACCGCGAGCCTGTTGGCCACGCATTCCTGATGCCGACCCGCGGCCAAGCAATATTTATTCTATACCTCTTCGCCATCAATATCACCCTCTGCTCGTTCGGCTACACCACCACTCCCGCGACGGCCGGCAGCACAAACGCATGGTTTCCAAAGCCCACGACGGAACTGCTGGCCTACATCTCCAACCGCACCGGCATCCTCTGCTTCGCCAACCTGCCATTGCTCATCGTCTACTCGGCCCGCAATAACCCGCTCCTGCTCTTCCTCACCGACTGGTCGCACTCGACCTTCCTTCTCATGCACCGGTACATCGCCGCCATCGCGACCGTCCAGGCCGCCGTGCACGCAGGGATATACTTCTACCAGAACCTCTCCTCGGGGGCGTTCCTCGCGGTCACCACCGCCAGGTTCTGGATCTGGGGCATCGTGTGCATCGGCGCCATGGTGGTGCTGCTGCTCCCCGCGAGCATCTTGCCCCTGCGCAGGAGGTGCTACGAGGTGTTCCTCGCGCTGCATGTCGTGCTCGCGGTGCTGGTGCTCGTGGCCGGGTATTTGCATGTCTGGTACCGGTTCGACGGGCGGTGGGGGTACGAGAACTGGCTTTTGTACTTGGCCGTGCCAATCTGGGGTGCCGAGAGGGTGCTGCGGATCCTCAGGCTTGCCAGGTTTGGCATCCGCCGTGCGACTGTCACCCTCATTGTCGACGATGATGGTGGGGGTCGCAGTGACACAAGTGAGTATGTGCGGGTTGATGTCCCTGGGGTCGTGGTCAAGGGGTATGCGTATCTGTATTTCCCAACGCTGAGCTGGCGATTGTGGGAGAATCATCCGTTCTCCGTTGCTGGCAATATGTTACCGGTTGAAGAGCCGTACGACGGCGTCGACCTCCAATCGTACAAGCTGGAGAGGAGGGAGCCGAAGACATCCAGCAGCGATCACAGCACCAGAAACGGAAGCCTTGCTGAGCCAGATGGATCTTCCATGTTCATCAACCGACACTCAGCATGCTACTCTTCAGATATCGCCACCGCCAACCAGATATCGCCGATGCGCACCATGCACTCAGATACGGCGAGATACTTTGTGGACGCGGAGAAGCGGCCTGGAGTCTCAACGCCGGACTCGCGAAAGTCAGCGAGCTCATTGCGAACATGGACTCGACAGAACAGCACCACCACGATAGGCGGTGATTGGGTCAGCAACAGCGAAAGTACGAGTAACGTGTTTTATCAGCGCGGCTCTACTTTCTTCGTACGTGCCTCGGGCGGCATGACGTCTCGGCTACGTCAGCTGGCAATCAGGAACGGCGGTACAGCTACGCTATCAGTTCTGGTCGAGGGCTCCTATGTCCCACAATCACATGGGGGAGTGGCGAAGGCGCCGAATCTAGTGGTCATCGCTGGTGGCGTGGGAATCACGGCCGTGGCGCCTTTGGTCCGGGCCAGAGTCGCTGGTGGGAGTCTTGGTGGGCGTACAAGGCTGTACTGGGGCCTGCGAAGCCACGGGCTGGCGAGGACCGCGAAGGAGGCGTTCGGTCAGGAGATGTTTGCTCATGGGATACTAGGGGGCATGATTGTAGCAGGAGATGGGGGAGGGGATGGTAGGCTGGATATCCGGAGCATCCTGGACAAAGAGGTACCGAATACGGGGCACGAGACAGCAGTCGTCGTGTGCGGCCCTGAGAGGATGGCGGACGAGGTGCGCCAAGCCGTAGCCGAGCTGGCAAGAGATGGCCGACAGGTGAAGCTGGTGGATGAGGCTTTTTCGTGGTAGACAATCACGACTTCGCGCGAAAGAAACTGAAACGAAAAGTCCATTGACTTTCAAGCACAATCATAACCCGATTAGACCAGGCGTTCGTGTTTTACACTCCAGTCAATGGGACAGACCACAGCCTTGGTCCGTCACAGTCAAGACTAGCCAACCTCAGCAGCCCATTGGTCTTGTCCTCCCATACTAACATCCCTGATCCGGCGCTCGTTGTCACCTTGCCCTCCTCGTCTCTCCACTGCTCATGTCCTTCCACGTTGTCGTCGGTTCCGCCTCTACTGAACCTCCATTTCTGCTCCTCCTCACTGTCATAAACCTCGATGCTATCGTCTGCCCCAGTAAAGACAACAAGCTTTCTCCCGCCATCAACAAAGCTGAGCTGCCTCACTTCGATCCACCCTCCTAGGAACGCCCTAGCATCTTCATTGTCCGTCCTCGACTGCTCCACGGACAGCTGGCGCTCTGACACAGGCTCTCTCTTCTCAGTATCAAGCACGACAACCCGCCCGAGCTCTTGCGCACCGACGGCCAAGAGCTTTCCCTCCGGATGCCAGGCCAGAGCGCGTCTCCATCCCATTCTTCTCCCTTCTTTCTCGCTGTGCTGCTCCCACACCGTCGACCCGTCCGAGACGTCATATACGAACAACGCACCCGTCCCGCAGGTCGCGGCCAGGTGTCGCGAGTCTGGCGACCAAGCACCTGTCCAGTTCTGCCCGTCCGTGTCGAACTTTTGCTTCAGCTCTCCTGTGGCAGCGTCCCAGACCCGGATCGTCTTGTCCCACGCCACGCTCGCGAAGAACTTCTCGTCGGGGCTCCATCCCGTCCACAATATACAATCAGTGTGACCTCTTAGCGTGGCATGGTCCTGAACCTCGACCCCCGCCGACCCCTGTCTGAGCGAACATATCTTCATGTCCCACGGCGCGCTGTCGTTTGATCGCGGTCTGTCGCCTGGGTAGTACACCATGTATCCCCCCGAAGGGCTGAACGTCCCCGACTTGGTACTGTGTCGCATGCGGCCGTGAACGGTTCTCTTTGTAGCAATGCTGTGCTCTTCCACAACTTTTTGGATCGGAGATGTGAATGACTTTTGTAGCTCAAGAATCTGTTCTTCGTTGAGGGCGATGCCCATGGCCTCGGAGAGCTGTGCCGCCACGCTCGTGGCAGTGTTCCCTACGATTGACGAGATAGCGTTGTCCGTGAGCTCTATCTTGCTGGAACCGAGAGGAGTGTCAGACGGAGGTTCACCATCCCGAGCGACGTCCCAGATAATGATTGTCGGCTTGCCGCTACCACTGCCATCGCGCCGTCCATTGTCGCTAGACACCAGGACGCTGCCTTTCGTCCCTGGCTGGAGCGCGAGGCTCTCAATCTCCGAGGAGTGTGCTCTGAGCACGCTGACCACCGTCCATGTGCTTGTCTCGAGAACGTGGATATCGTGTGTCCCTGCTACGGTGATGGCCAGACGCCGGCCGTCATCGCTGATGCACGCACTCTCGCAGCCCGAGAAGGATTTGCCGTCCTGTCGACCGTAGATTGGGGGCAGCTTCACATCCTCCTGGCCCCAAGACTTGTGCCCGTTGTGGGCGTAGGGGTAGCTATCGCCGGACTTAGTGACAAAGTCCTTGGCGATGGCGTAGCGCCAGTCTTGAAAGAACTGGTAGCTGCTGTAACTGACCATCGTCGACTGTTCGATTCGATACCCAACGGCTGTCAACGGTGTTAGTCAGACTGGCAATTGGCGGTTTTACTGTTGGTGAAGTGAGATTACGGTCAGTTATGAGGCGACTTTCATTGAAATGCCATGACTCACCAGGCATGGCTGCTGCCTGCGCTTCATGGCCCGCTATCACAAAGCTCTATGGTTGGTCCTCGACGCGTAAAGATCGGCCAAGCTTGTCCTGGCTCCGGAGAAGTTTTTGCATTGATTCGTTGACCCCGCACGTACGGTGGCGAAAGGAATGGCGGGCTTCTGGGCACAGGGTGAGAGCTGGCTGTGGCGCTATCAATTAACTGGTATCACATACTGCTGGGGTAAGATCGCCGGAGCCATGAACATACTTGACACTCAAGAATATGTGTGCAGGGCTACCCTGATTATCGTGTCATCGCGTTTGAGGCAAGTGTCCTAAACAATAGACAGTCTACCATGTTTCGAGAGAGATGCTACTTGATACTCACTGCATCATGTATGCTCGGCTACCGGCTCTATTAATAGAATCTTGTACATTAGCCAGCTGAGCATCTGGCTATTGAGTGGCCTGTTAAATGCGGGGTCCTCGTCTGAGGGGATGCAGCCTTACGACGAAGAACTCTCGGAAGTCCTCGCTCTCTCAATGACAAGACAGTAGGCTCACAAGGTCGTCGGGACCACGACACTCTGAGATGAGGACATTGCGTATTGCCTGCTAGGAATATTTGGAGTCAACATGCCGCTTCTCTACGGAGAAGGAAGCAGAGCCTTCGGACGGCTGCTGGAAGAGATAATGAGGAGATCTGACGATCAGTCAATCTTTGCATATGGCGACCTGATTGATGACGACAACGAAGACGCATCTGTTCCTCATGACATTGATGCAGCAACTGGAATGGAAGTCCCTGCCTCTGCCGCGAAGGCATGTCTGCCGGACACCCCAGCCGCCTTCCGGAGTTCGGACGACATCTCATGGTACGGAAGTCGCTCGGGCAAGCATTTCTACTGGACCCAAAAAGGTATCGTCATTAACCAGCCCAGCATCGCTCTGCCATCAGGCGAACTGCTTGCACCGATCGCCTGCAGCGTGGCAGATGGGACAAGGCACCAGCGGTTGGACACCAGGAGGCTATGCCTGATTCTTGACGCCGGTTTCGAAAGCGGCGACGTGGTGTTTTGGAGAAGAGGCGCATCCCTGACACTTGTTACACAGCGGTATCTCGATCGCTTCATGCGCCACCGCGATATATATTTGTCAACCGTCGATCATAAAGTCTTTCCGCACCGCGAGGCCCTCTTGGTTTCTGCCAGTTTCTGGGAGACATTCTGCATTCGTAGGACGTATCCTAACCTTTATGCTCGACGTGGCCCGAGAGGAGTGACCTATATTCATCTACACTCTCGATTTCCGAGGGCCCCCTATACTGATAACATATTTCTCGACTACACGACTCGAGGTTCGCATCAATTTGCGCTGCATATCCGCTTCCGCTGCAGCGGTGTGGATATGCAACCTTTGACACAGCATGAATTGACAAGATCTTCGATCGACCTTTACCGCGGGTTGAAAAAGAAGGCTCTTTATGTTTGTCACCAACGGGCGGATTATTCCATGGCCGAGCTCATGCTGAATACACCTGAGTACAACGAAGATATTTTTCACCGGATAGCCGACAACGACTACCGACCCACAATCGCCTGGAAGCCCTGCACGGATATTGATGGTTATCACATTGGCCTTGTCAGATTGCCAGATCAGCGCTTCATGCTGGACACCAGTTAGCCCGCAACCACAGCTGTAAGAGACATTGAACAAGGGCGACTCCCACCGCGCCGCTAGTTGGCTCACTATCACTAACTGGATGCGGATAAATGCTTGATTAGATATTGCTTAATGAGTGCATCAATTGGGCGTCAATCTTGTCAGCTTGATCAATACGGCTTTCTGCAGCTCCGCGGACTCGGCCGAACAGAAAGCAATCCGTGACAGTTGTGGCACCACAGCTGTCTTGCCCTTGCACCAGCCCGCAGGTTATAAGGTGAGATAAACCCCATCTCACGTCACCTGGAAGCCGGTGCTGGACTAGTGCTTACTTAATTTCCGAGGCGCCCGAAACTGTGAACAGAATAAACCGGGCAGATGCCGGACAACATGGACCTCCATTGTCCCATGTATTCTGTTCACTATGTCCGTGCTCTACAGCACATGTCCCATCTATTCTGTCCACAACCTTGGCGCCCCTCGACAGACCCATCTATACCCGACACACCCTATCACGACCTTTGGTTCAATTAACGCCGATCAGCCCTATGCAATAAGGCCGAGCGGGGTAGCAAGTCACTGGGCTGGGAAACACGACTAGCTGTGCTCATAAAAGAGATCATGGACCATAACATCAAACAGCTCTTCTTTCATTCTGGACCAAAATCGTCATAAATTGTGTACCTCAAAGACTGCTCTTGCTCGAAGTCAGTGTTGATGCACTCGACAGCATACAGAATGCAACCCATCAAGATCTGGACAACTGGTAGGGCCATTTTCCCGCATCAAATTTGCGACACCCCGGCTGACGGACATGATGACAACAGCTCCTGGCCCAAATGGCTGGAAGGTAAGACTGCGCGTCTTGTTGGGCCAATTGACACCTACTTTGGGGCTAACCTTCCTCGCCCATGTCGCCACCGCCGACCGGATAGCCCATTATATATCTCGAGGAGCTGAATGTACCATACGAGATTGTCGATGTGCCGTTTACCGACCTTATCAGCGACGAGTTTCGCAAGGTCAACCCGGGCGGGAAAGTTCCAGGTTTGTGATCTCATCCTGTTTCCGGATAGAGTTCATCAGGCTTGCAGCCAAAACGACACACTCGCCAATTGCTGATCCCGAGGTCCGCCTCCGTGATGTATAGTGATGGAAGACCCCAATACGGGCATCAAGATATGGGAGTCAGGCGCCATTATTTTGTACATCATTGAGCAATTTGGGTGAGTCGGCTGAGCGACTGATATTTGGGCCTGAGGTTTCAGTATTGAGGATTTCATAACACTGACAGCTGAACAGTACAATCTTTCCCCTCGAAGCCGTGAGCCTTGGTGGCTGTGCTCCCACGCCCCGGGCTTTGAGACACCACGCAGTCCGGCATACTGACCAATTTTCACGGGGACAGATAAGGACAACAAGCTCTCTTTCCCGACATCGCAGCTCAAGGAGTTCCACCTGGCACGACAATGGTTGATGTTCCAGGTCTCCCAGCAAGGCCCATTCTACGGACAGCTTGGCTGGTAGGTCCGCTTTGCCCGACACACAGCATCGCAGTAACTGTTGCTCCTCGGATGCGTCTCTAGCTAACTACCACCACAGGTTCAACTGGATGCATCCCGAGAAGCTGCCCTCCGCGAGCGAGCGCTACAAGAACCAGACGCTGCGCATCATGAAGCTGCTCGACAACGCACTGGCTGAGAGCAGTGGAGAAGGCGAAAAGTGGCTGGTGGGCAACAAGTGCAGCTACGCAGACCTTGCGTTTGTGATGTACCACGTGGTCGTAGACATCCAGGCGGACGTTGGCGAGGGCGAGGACTCCCTCCTGAAGCAATTCACCCACCTGTATGCCTGGAACCAGCGGCTGCTCAAGCGCCCGTCGGTTGCGAAGGTATGCCAGATGCGCCTGGACGCGATCGCCGCGGAAGGGTTCAAGATAGACAAAGAGGTTGTGAGGGAGCATGCAGAGGAGTTAATGGCCAAGGAGAAAGAGAGGGGAGTTTGAGCCAAGGCACCACTGCTGCAGGAGCTCGTCATTGCCATCATGACATAGCTTCATCGAATTTAAGACAGGCAAAAGTGGTACGGTCTCACTAGCTACCTCCTACTTTTGGGAGTGCCCTGAGCAATAAGGAAATGTTACCATCGACTGCATAAGCGTAGTGTGGCATGACTAGCTGCGCGTGTGTGCCTGATTGCAACGGAGCGCGCACAAAAGTCCGAGAGGCAAGTGGAAGCTCGGGGCAGTAAGCTAGGCTCCGACAGCCGCCATTGTAGTGCCGACCCAACCGACATGTGCTAGAATCTTGAATTCCCCGCCGCTAGCGCTCAAACTACGCATTGATGGCGCGCCTAGCCTGTGACCTTGGTGGTGCCATGACGCAACCAAAGCCGGGGCACGGCGAAGTTGAGGTCACTAGATCTTCCTTTCTACCTAGGTATCCTCAGAGTTGCTTGGCTTTCTGGTATGTATATGATGGGTACTAAATCAGAAGCCCCTATATTCCAAAACCGTTCGTGTCCGTGATTCTAGACTTAACCCCGGGCCTGGAGTCAGGGCAACCATTGGCCCGCAAGATGCATGACCCTGCGGCTCCAGCTTTGGCCCAGGAAGAATTGACAAAGTCCACACATTTCGTTTCGATCGCGCGTGAATGCCATATCAGCTCGTAACATATGGTATCGATATCCAGTCGTCGTCGACAGGCGTAAGCTGTAACCAGGATGGGGCAGGCAACTAGCGCGTCATGATTAGGGCTTACTCCGACTTGGAGCAACCAAGCTCGATCAGGGAGGGCTCGGACCAAGGCCACGCACTATTCCATGCAGCTACCATCGCAGCCTGAGATCTCCTGGAGAACCATGACCTCATGCAAGCTGCGCCTTGGCAGGAAAGCTTGGCTTTCTCTTGTTGGGCGACTTCCCAGGAACGATCGGCCTCAGCCTGGCAGAGATCGGCCAGTGGTAAGGCCAAGCTGGCTTCCCGGATGAACAAATAAGGTCTAGCACATGTTTTTCCTTCGAGCTTGGCCTCCCGCAAGGGAAACGCATAGATCCTCAGCTTCCGATGCCGCTGTTCTCTTTACTCAGCTCATCATGCATGAGCCAATGATTGCTCCTCAGCGAGTGTGGTCGGCATACCAGAACTGATCTAGTCGGTAAAGCATGATGTTTTGCCGACGCGGAAAAGTGGCAACCATGACGTTTTGAGGAGGGACTTCTGTTCTTGGAAAACGTGGACGTCTCCCACAGCTCTCCTGTTCAGAAGGCCTTGTATAAAATGCGTCTTCTTCGCCGTCTTGCACCAGACCTATTTCCCTCAAGAAAGCAATTTCATCGCTATCGTTTCGGGCAGTAAACAAACGCCTGCACAACTCAGCACCTTAGCCACCACTTTAAATCACCACCATGTACACGTCAAACTTGCTCACTAGCGCGGCCCTCGCTACTGCCGTCTCTGCCGTCACCCAGTTCACCACGACAGCGACAGTCCCGGGCCTGACCCTCACCCTCCCTGTTGGAGTTGGCACATCGACTACGTCGACCATCAAGCCGCACACTGTGACCGGCACGGGGGCAGTCATCTCTGGAGTGACAGTCATCGTCGACAGCTCTAGCGTGTACTTTATCGATGGTAACAATTTTGAGTACGGCGCCGCCTCAGGCACCAATGACTTTAACGGCATCACCGTCATCAATGGAATGATCCCCGGTGCTACTGCAACCGGTACAGCGAGCAGCCCTAGCGGCTCCGGGTCAATGTCGATGACCAGCAGCGGCACCTCTGCCGTCGTCATCACGACGGGCTCGACAACCGTCACCACAACCAACTCGATGGGCAGCACCGTCACATCTACAGGAGCCGTTACTTCCACCTCGAGGCCCAACGCTGGCGAGAGGGCGTTCGGGTCTGCGCAGATGTTTGGCTGGGCTGGTGTTGCAGTCGGTGCGGCTGCTGTGGCCAACTGCTAGTGGGCATGCATTGTGAGCTTGTGGCTGTGCTGCTTACCCGAAGAATAAGCATAAGCATAACATCCCGGCGCACATGTAAATTATTCCAATACCGTCCTACGTTACCACGTGCATGTGATACAAGAACCCAACTTTCCCTAAGACACTTAATTTACAGGCTAAACAGTCAAATACTGGACGATACAGACGAGATTCGGTGAAGTTGCAGGCAATCAAAAACAATTATCTTTCGATTCGAGTTTTGTCTCGCACAAATCGGGTCCTGTGTTCTCAAAGTCATTGCGAAGGTCCTGTACCTTATGACCATCGTTCGCATATTCAAATTCTCTGTCCTGGCAATTGCGCATGCAAACATCACAAGGAGCCCTGTCTGACGTGCTTAGTACGTTTGAATGATCGTGTTGTCTGGATGCGGGAAGACTGCTTTATCTAGCGTTGGCTGACCGTCCTGGCAGTGCAGCATTGCCCCCGTCCAAGCCCCGAGTGTGCCGAGCGGGTCGAGCCTCTGTTTCATTTTGGAGATCGCCCTTCTATTGTTGCTATTCCTGGTACCCACTCGGACTGCTCTCCGCATTGCGGCCCCGGATCTAAATGCGTCCCTGGACCTCATATCATGTCCCAAGGGTCTTCTCCGAGCAGATATGACCATGCTCCTTTCGCGTGACAATTCCATGCACGCCTGCAACAGCGACTGATAAAGATCATTCATGCGATCAGAAACCACAAGCATGAAGACGACACTCATCTTCAGCGTGCTCGCGGCTCTCGCCAGCGCCACAACATCCATCCCCGCGTCCCCGTCCGCCACAATCACGGGTCCCCCGGCAAGCTTGACAGTCGGCGCCTCAATCCCGACTTTCACCTACACTCTCTTCGGCTCAACCATCACGGGCAGCGCGACTGTGATCCCGTGCGCGACCGTAATCATAAATGCCGTCAGCATTTACATCCTGGAGGACAACTCCGACTTCGTGGGAGACGCGGACCTAGACTTCACGTTCAATGGCATCACGGTGAATCACGGCACCCCCACGCCCCCGGCGGCGTGCTGGACTCCGCCCAGCATCACGTCGACCAGCAGCAGCACCACCACGGCTAGCAGCGGTAGCAGCACGAGGTCGTCTGCGACAACCACCGCCACACCCAACGCCGCTCGGCCAGCGCAGATGGACTCAGCGCAACTGTTTAGCTGGGCGGGTGTCGCACTAGGCGCCGTGGCCATGGCCAATGCCTAGAATCGAGGGATTTGAGATGCAGGAGCAGGAGCACCGGCGTGGCCACGGGCTTCTCAACGGCACCAAAGAATGGATCCATAGAATGCATGGGTATGCATTGTCTAGAACGGGGCGTCTGGAGTCTGGGACAAATATCATAGCATATAGCGTGAACTGGCAGATCACTTCGACAATACAAATTGACTTGCTTCCGAGATGGTCATCCTCCAGGCGGGCGTGGCAGCCATATCAGTGCACTTGAGAAACGACGAGAGTCAACGGCTGGATATGGGACATGCACAAAAACATAGAACGTCGCAGACAGTGGCTGCGCGCCCAGTGGATTGCAGCAATACCGCCAGGCAAAGGCTAAGTATGTGCGGAAATCTAAACAGGCACGACGCCACGAAACAAGATATGCTTTTGATTCTAGAAGAGTGCAGTCATAAACATGAATTCTAGCTGAGCTGTAAGTTACATGAATATTCCATTGAGGTTCTCATGACGCCACCTGCTTAGCCGCCAGGTTTAAACAGGCGGCATGTGACAACTTTGCCTGATATGCAGCGACTCAGTGGCTATCAGCAACGCGGCTCCACCAACCAGAACTGCTCCACTGAATGCTCAACTGTACACCCCGCTGCCACTCGCCAGCCACGGGACGCCTCATCAGCAAATCCAACATCGCATCGACATTTGTATTCCCAGATTCACAAGATGGCTCAACAGCTGCCACAAGAGATTGTCGATCAGGTAGGCCTCAGCCTTATTGCATCAGAGATTTGCCATGCCACCGTCCTGACCCTTCCTCACCGCTAGATCGTGGCATACTGCATGGATGGTGAGGAGTGCGAGTCCCTAGCCCTGCATGAGATCAGAGAACTTAACGGAGACACCCGACTTGGCCTATGGCACAAGCTCCTCAACGTCGACTTCCATCCTTGGACGGCAGGTGACGAACCCACTGGGACTTGGACCGCAGCTCGGCTCGCACGCCCGTCAGTAGTCGACGCTCCTCGTCTACGGCGTCTCCGGCTGGTCGGACGCGCATGGGATCGCAGCGCGCGCAAGATCTTGCAGAGGCACTCAATCTTGACTGTGGATCTCGACTTGACGCCGAGTCTGACTCGGGCCATTGACCTGCTCAGACCTGCCGGCTCATCGGAACACCCGAATGGCCAGCGACAGAGTCCGATATGGCCACAGAACTTGATCATTTTAGCGGGCGAAACGCACATCCGCCCCTTCCGGCGAGTATACACCTACGACGACGAGTTTGATGGCGACGTAACGTCGGAGAACGAGGCGGTCATGCTGGCGAACTACACAGATTTCGCGGACGTTCAAAAGCGTGATAGACCTGGACGCTGGTCGCCATATCAGCTCCAGGCTCGGCCATGTCCTGGAGAGCGGGATGAAGGCGATGAGACGCTAACGGACGACCAGAAGTGTAGTCTCTTGCGGGCACTGTGGCGAAGCTACTCTCAAGCAAGTGGGAGTGACTCGAGACCTGCCACGACAATGCTGACTGTCTCGTTCCCCAGCGCCAGTAGCTGGTGGGATACGTACGAGGAGCATGGGGCAGAGTGCTATGACCTGTCCGCGTTAGACTCCCTGCTGGATACTCTCCGCACGGATCTCTTCTTCTTCCCCGTAGACGTCAGCGTCAGGAACCAGATCTGCGAGAATCTCGTCGATTTACGCCTAGAGCTTCCCACGACGCGCACCTTTGGCACGCTCTTTCCTCACGTCGACACAATCACCACCACCCCAAGATCAGCTGCTCGGCCACGGAGCCTCTTTCCCAAGCTACGCAGCCTCTTCATCACCATCACCGACGCCACCGGTCCCGCAGGCAGCTGGGAGTACGCGAGCTACGAGTATGGATACAACGACATGGACCTGTCGGCAGTCGATGGGGACATGGCAGACCCGTACTACTCGGGCTTCCCGCCAAGCAACCTGCAGCTCCGGGACGGGCGGAATCGCGATCACCAGCGGGATTTGTGGCGGTTTGTAGCGAGCTGCCGGAGCATCAATGCGCTATATGTCGAGGCCACGCAGGCCCTGAGGCTAGACGAGCTGTGGGAGGTAGTCGACGAGGAGGAGCAGAAACGGGGCTTTCTGAGAGCAGAGCACGGGGAACACGACTGGACACGATCGGGTCTGGCAACTCTCGGTCTATGCAGGATCGACACGAGCGTGCAGGCTTTGCTACGCATGATCCAGCCGAACTACAAAGCCGTTCAAGACGACACCAAGCAGATCTCGCCCGTGCGGCGCATCAATCTCGATCGCGTCAAGCTCGTCCCCGATAACACCGTTTCCGACAATCCTGGCGCGGAGAAGTGCGCATGGGCCACGCTATACAGCTTTCTGCATCCCGAGCGCTGTCCGGCCCTGGACTTCCTGGGGATTTGCTACCTGTCCTACTTCTCCACGCACCCGGACTTTACGTATGCACACAGGCTCAGCGAGGACTGGGCTTCGATGTGGACGACCAGCGACGAGGATTGGGATGCTCTAAGCGGGCTGTTCCAGGCTAACCCCCGTCTTGCCGTCCAAGGATTGGCAGACAGATGGTGTCTCGCAAGTGAAGTGCTCGAAGTCAGAGATCTTTAAGCGTTGTCCTTGAGTAGAAAGGGGCTGAATATGTCATTGTTGGAAAGAGAAGAGGAGACGACCTATTAGCGGTTGCTCCTTACTGGTCCTTTCTGAAGAGACAAGAGATCACCTTTTGTGATAGAGGACTAATACGCGTGGGGATCTGGACCACCAGCTCAGCACATGGTCTCGCCAGCCCGACAGCAAGCGAATTTTGTGCGTCTTTTTTTTTTTTCGTAGATTGAGGGTTGGTCGTCTTTTTCAGATATGTCGAATCCGAGAATGTGTTCTGCAAAGGATGTGCCGTGGTCCGAGTCCTAGCCGGGGACGCATTTACATTTCAAACAGGAGTAATCCGATTTTGTAATTAGCTTATAGAGCTTTTGATAAGAGGGCCTACTTTCATCCAATCAGCAAATACTGAGCGGTCCAATCTCGATTGGTCTAGTGGTCAGGATACCTGCTTGTCACGCAGGTGGCCGGGGTTCGATTCCCCGATCGAGAGCACTACAACAATCATCCAGAGATTACTCTGGGTCCTTCTTTTTGCTGTTTTTCTCGCTTTCTCACCACATGACATGAGTCTCCCAATCATGGGCCTATTGAATTTTGTTTTTGTCATGTCCTCGCTCTCTTCCATACTTCCCTATGCTCCGCAAGTACGCTGTGTTTTTACATTGGGAACTGCGATGACTCCCTAACAGACCCGAAGGAGAGTCACCGTGATGTCCACGGGTACGAAGAATGTCGTGTGAGGAGTCCAGTGTCGCGCGGGCGCTCCAGGGCCTGTCACGACGGGCAGCAGTCCTCATCTGGGGTTGGGAACTGTGTTATGTCAGCAGCTGGTGCCATGTGCGCTAACCGGATTGGGCATGGCTGGGCCCCGACGAGGTGGGTGGCGATCGGCTGTCCCAAGCTACTGGAACACTGTTTAAATGCAGACAATGACAATGGTAAGGCCCGGTTGGGCAGACAACTACGGGCAGATGCAAGCGACTACGGAAAAAGGGGCCCAGAGCACTTTCGGATGCCCGAACATGCTGGCAGCTTCCAGAAGACGGGTGGAAGCTGGACTGCCTGGGAGGAGTTCTTTGTGCTTTGTCATCTGGAAGTGCGGCCGGAGTTAAGCAACAAAGTCAGCGGTGGTTAGTCACCGCGCTGCTGACTGTCTCACAGCAGGCACGCTAGGCATGCGCAAGCCACTGTCTTTATTGTCGCCACCACGACTAGCTACTGCCACATACTGGGCAGAGAACCATCTGGCACAGCGCAGGCTGATTACAGATCGTGCCAGTCGAGTCTCGAGCCTGCCAGCCCCTTCCAGCTGCCTGACTCAACACCGCAAGACGGGCTGACGACGAGGCTGCAGCTCGCTGGTCTGCGTACTCCTCGCAGCCTGCCGCCCATCATGCAACTCTGTATAAGAAGGAACAATCTCTCTAGGAGAAATCGAAATCCCATTCCTCACAACACATCATAACAACCACTCTTGCCTCTACTGAGCTCTTATCTCCACTTCTCAACAACAACACCATCATACTCGACATCAACCAGTCTCCCCACACATCAAGACCAATCAAAATGGCCGCCTTCTGCACCCCACGCTTCTACCACGGCGCCGCTGCCGAGCCCATCGCCATCAAGGGCCTCTTCCACTTTCTCGACAACCTGCAGGATGACCTCGCCCTCCAGAGCGTCCTGCAGGAGTCCCTGAGCCAGCAACAGGGTTCAGCCCCTGCCCCAGCGGCCGAGAAGCAGCAGCAACCCCTGCCATACTTCACCCCCCGCTTCGACATCAGCGAGACCGACGCCGCGTACCACCTTAACGGCGAGCTGGCAGGCCTGTCCAAGGAGCACATTGACATCGACTTCACCGACGCCCAGACCATCACTGTCCGCGGCAAGATCCAGCGCGCCGCTTCTTCACCTGCTCAGACCACCGATGATGATGTTGTCGTAGAGGACGCAGCTCCCCAGTCTCCAGCCTCCAGTGCGGCATCAAGCCACCACGCGACAGTCGAGGATGACTTTGAGGACCTGGCAGCCGAGACCAACACTGCCACTTCTTCCTCCTCACCTGCCCCGGAAAAGACCACAGAGAAGACTCCTGCCCCTCAACAGCAACCTGAGGCCAAGTACTGGATCGCGGAGCGCAAGTACGGCCAGTTCGCCCGGTCCTTCAAGTTCCGCAAGACGGTTGATGTCGCGGCCGTCTCAGCCAGCCTCGAGAACGGCGTACTCAGCATTGTCGTGCCCAAGAAGAACGAGAGCCGCAAGATCTTCGTCAACTAAAGCAGTCGTTGGACCCGCTGCATAGATATATTTTCCTTGAGGTTTTCGTTTTGTTCATTTTTTTCATCCACATTACTGAGCATTTACACATGGCATGGGAATATATTGCGAGTCTAGCATAGCACAGACGATCCGTTCACTCAAACCAATGAAAATCCAACAATCTCTTGGTCCTTCCTGCATCTGTCGGCATAAATTGTGAAACCATGTGAAAGAAAGTAATTAAAAGACCAAAAGGTCTGCAGCCGTGGCTTGACACTAGAAGATCCATGCCTGATTTGAAGTGCCTTGCGGTAGCCCGGCGCCATTTGCGACTGACCATCACCTGCCTCTTGCGCATCCATATATCCCTCTGACCAATCGTGTCCAAGCCTGGACCAAGCTTATTTGCCAAGCTGCAACCCCCACGATTGCGTGCTTGCTCAGATCGGTCGATACGTCACCACCATTGTTTATTCCGCCATTGAATGCGCATGCTGCATCTTTCTGATTGGATGTCTGTTCGCTCAGTCACATTCCGCGGTTGCACCCGGAGGCAGACGCAACCAGTTCGCGTCGGGCTTCTGGAGCGAAGAGCAGCTCGCACGCCATGGCGTTGCATTTCGTCGTGATGCATGCTGCTGCCGCACGGCTGAGATGATGCGGGAGACTATTCTATGGTGCCATAGTGTAGCCTCTCGGGATGAATCGCTGGGTAAATGCACGTCTACTTAAGCTGCGCAGAGCCCATGGGGCTTTGTCCGCGGCGACTCCATAATCGGGATATGCCTTGAACGCCCAGCGAGCGCGACAGTCCCTTTTGCAATGCGATCTTCATCTATTTTCACGCCGGTCCTTCTGACTGCGGCAGCAGTGTCCGCCGCAGTCCTGGAGAAGCGCAGCGGGTTCAGCCAGGGTCAGCCGATCAGCGACGACGGCAAAGGCGCTCGCATCCTAGGTAAGCTAGGCCGTCCCCCCCTTTTGCCCTCTTCCCGCTCCAAGCATCCCGCAGTGCCACTAATGCAAATTTTCTTTTCCACACAAGTACAGGAGGCACCGACAACTACATTGACGTGCAGAACCCAGACAACCTGGGCCAGCAGAGCACTGACAACGGCGTCGTGCCGAACCTCAAGTGGCGCTTCAGCGACTCCAAGACCCGCATCCTCAAGGGCGGCTGGGTCCGCGAGCAGGTCGTCACCGACCTCCCGTCGAGTCGGGATATTGCGGCGGCGCAGCAGCACCTGACCAAGGGCTCTGTGCGCGAGCTGCACTGGCACCGTGTGGTGAGTTTGTGTGCTTCTGTTTGGATTACTTGGTGGAGCAGCCCTCTCTCCTGATGACTGGCAAAATGGGCTGACTGGGATTTGTTTCTGGTGGTTTGCTTTAGGCTGAATGGGGCTACGTGTATGCCGGCTCGGTCCTCGTCTCGGCGGTCGATCAGGACGGCAAGTTCCAGGTCGCCAAGCTCGAGGTCGGCGACGTGTGGTACTTCCCCAAGGGCCAAGGCCACACCGTACAGGGGCTCGAGGACGATAACGAGTTTCTTCTTGTGTTTGACGACGGCGATTTTGATGCGACTGGGTAAGATCACCTGATGATGCTGGCTCTTGATTGAAAGACGGGATTTGGAAACAGTGCACACGGTCCTGACAAAAAACATGCAGCACCACCTTCAACGTCGACGACTGGATCAAGCACACGCCCAAGCACATCCTGGCCAAGAACTTTGGTCTGAACGCGTCCGTCTTTGACAGCGTCCCTTCGCCAAATCCGTACATCCAGCAGGGCAACGTCTCCGACTCGGGTGTCTCCGGCGGCGGCGGCGAGCTCTCGGGCGACGCGTCCTTCGTGTACTATGCCAAGGACCACGCATTGCAGGACATCCCCGGTGGAGGTGGCACCTTAAGGATCATCGACACCACGACTTTCCCTGCGTCCAAGACGATCGCCGCGACTGTGGTCACGCTCGTTCCCGGGGGTCTGAGAGAGCTGCACTGGCATCCGAACGTGAGTATTGATTTCAGTGCTCGGACGAGTGCGGTGCTCGTAGTCGTACTGACCAGCATGTGCACAGGCCGAAGAGTGGTTGTACTTCCACAAGGGCAAGGCCAGAGCGACAGTCTTCCTCGGGAGCGGGCTGGCAAGGACCTTTGACTTTGCCGCCGGGGACACGGGTGTCTTCCCATCAAACAGCGGTAAGTTCTCCCCAATCCGTTTGCAATGTGTAGCTGAAAGACATGGCCGGCCGTAAATTCTCGGTTCGGGAACTTTCGTCAGCACGTCCATTGTGCTCCCCAAATGGATACTGACAAAAAGAATCATGTGTTGTAACAGGCCACTACATCGAGAACACCGGTGACTCGGAGCTCGTGTGGATCGAGATATACAAGAGCGACCGCGTCCTGGATAACCCTTTGACGCAGTGGCTCGCACTTACTCCGGCGGATTTGGTCGCGCAGATCCTCAAGATCCCGCTCGACGTCGCGGAGGGGCTGAAGAAGGACAAGCAGATTCTGATCAAGCCTTCTGCTGCGTGATGAGTGTGAGAACCGCGCTCGGGTGCGGCGCGGCCTGTGCGGCATGGCTTTCTAAAGACGGCCTTCTCGTCTCGGGTTGTGTCAGGCTGTCGCCTCTGCGGAGCAATTCGTACCAATTTATAATCTTCTGTGGCTCTGAGAATAGCATAATTGTAGTTACAATCGTTTGAAGAGGGTAATCTGGTTACAATAAAGCCGCTTGACTGTCTAAAATAGGTATCATAATATCGCATTACTCATAATACAAAGTCTCATGCTACCCGCAAGAAGTTTGAGTAGCAGAATTATCGATTACCCATATTATCGTCAGCGGCAAAGCTGTACCCATCAAAATCAAGCCCGGCACCCCAGAAGTTGTCGTCAAATACGAAGCCAAAGTCGCCATTGCTGAAAGGCACACTCGCGTCATCCGGAGCAGTCGAGCCATACGGCTCCAGGATCCTCGCCGCCAGCGTCTCGAAAGTGTCTATACACTGCGGCACATACGCGCTCAGGTGCTCGTGGTCGTGCAGCGCCGAGATGAGGCTGCGCCATGAATGCGCCACCGAGTCCGTGTAGAGCCTCGGCACAGACATGGCGGCCAGGAACGTCATCCCCGCAATGTGCAGGTAGTAGAGCCGGTACCACCAGGGCATCAGGCCGAGGGACTCACCCGGCTCGAGGGTCTCGATGAGCAGCGCGGCAAGTCCCTGTGCCGCCTCGACACACAAGCCCGCGCAGTCCTCAAACAGGCGGTCGCTGAGGCTGGAGGATTTGCCGCCCGGTAGGGTCGCCGCCTTCTGAGACCGCCTTGAGCACAGGCACGCGAGGATGGGCCTGTACATGAAGATGCGAGTGTGGAAAAGGCGGAAGTGGAGCATGTATCGCTCGAGGCGAGACCTTGCCGGTTCTTGTGCCCGGAGAGAGTGCACCTTGTACTCGTCGGGGAGGGCGGACTCCCACTTGTCAAGGCATGCGTCAAACTGTACCGCCACGACGTGGTACTCGTCCTGCTGATATAGGCGCGGCAGTCCCAGATCAGATGCGCCACGGCTCCGGATCTGCATTTGCGCTAGTTGTATCTGGTTGCCAATCTCGAATAGCTCAGAGCCCCTGCGCAGATGTGCGGCACGTGCAGCATCAGCTTGAGGGAGGTTGCTTGCCGGGAAGCGCTTCAGCTTGCTTGCGTTGGACAAGGGAGCTGAAAAGTGCGCGATGGTTTTTCCCTGGGCCCACGCAACGCACCTAGTTTCAGAGTCAGCGAGCACAAGCGAGATCGTCATGAGTTCCCCACTCCCTCACTTACCGGTCCAAGGAAACGCAAGTTGCCCATACTTGCCGCTGTAACTCCAGATCACCAGCGCGCTCGGTGTCAGGAGATCCAAGAGAAGGCCAGTTCAGACCCTGGGCGATTCTGCACGCTAGGCCGGAAGCCATCCAGGCTCTGTGCTGTTGGCTCGTGCAGTGCAGGTAGCGGTGCATGAGGGCCAGACACTGAATCAGCTCAATGGATCCAGATGACTGCCACAGGACAATCTCGGGTTTGAGGAGCACCCAGGCTCGCCTGAAATACAAGCTGCCTTGATCGTGCCGTGTGACCTGCGGGATCGACTCTTGCCGTTGTACGGCGAGAGCGAAAACAAGGTTCATGATGCTGAGTCGGATATCACGTTCCGTGTCAGAAAGTGACTGAGGACCACAGTACGCTGCTTCGATGTCCCTGAAGAATCGGGCTTGGTCGAGGACGCACTCCAAGGGATGTACATAGTTGAAGTATATGTCGGCCAGCTCTTCAGCGTCCATGCGCGAAGGTAGTGCCCGGGCAGCGGAGTCGGATAAAAGGCGGGCGGGTTCCAGATCTAGTGGTCCAAATAAATCGGCATCCACGAAGGGTACAGGGTGCGAGATGCTGCTTGGTGTTCTCCCCGCTCTCGCGTCGATGGCAGCCACGACCTCGCCAGCAAAGCGGCCATGGCTGGTGCAGTATGCACGATTTGGATCGGATTCGTAGTCCAGCTCATGACTGACGGGCGTTGTAGCTGCAGACGTCTCGGGGGTCACGAGCAGGACGACGGGTAGAGCTGTGGTCGACGTGGGAGCTTGGAAGGAGACACTTGCTGCAGGGCTTGGGGGACCCGGTTCGAATTTCTTGCGACTAGAACGCCTGGCCTGCTGGTTGTAGACGCAAGGAATACCCCGCGAAGTACATTTTGAACAGGCTACAAGCCGATCACGAATCTGTGAGCCACTTTGGACGTTGGGAGTTGGAGAGGGGAAAGGCCTCTCTTACCTGGGGACTGGCCATCGCATTTGGATTTCCTCAGTCGGCAAGCTTCACAGGCAATGTAGGTTTTCAGCCGCGGTCTGCGCAACAGCTTGACCGGCTCGCCATGCAGCTTCCGCGGCGGCTCGATTGTCGTCATGTTGCCGACAGCTGGGCGGTCTCTTCCAGTTCCGTTCCGGCTGCTATAGACTGACAATAATGGACCGGAGTCATCGGACGAGCCTTGGGAGGAATGCTTATGCGACGAGTGTGTGCGCGCTGGCCAATACCATCACGTTCCGTCTGATAGGAGCGAGAGGCCAATCACACAACGTTCCGTCGCTGATAAATCAACTGAGAGCCCTTGCCCCCAGCGCTGTAACCAGTAAGAACAAGGTCCGGCGATCCACTATCGCTTTAGACAAGCCCCTGCCTACGCCTGGGCGAGACTAGCCAATAGCGTGACTTTCCGCTCCGCCTGGCTGGTACTCGATAAATACGTCCTCGAGCACGTCGTCCATGCTAAGGTAAAAGACATGCAAGGACAGTTTCTTTTTACAGCCCGTGACCAAAAGCTCAAGAGGACCAGCTGCCCGATTTCACCATGTCAAAACACAGTGACAGCGAAGCACCAACGATCGCCAGCGATGTCGAAAAGACGCATACCTACATTGGGAGTGGGACGGAACAAGATCCCTTTGTCGTCGAATTCCAGAAGGACGACCCCAGCAACCCCATGAACTGGTCGCAAAGCCGCAAATGGTTCATCACCGCTGTTGTGGCCATGTCCGTCTTTGTCGTGACTTTCGCCTCCTCAGCGCCATCTTCCTCCTTTCAGGGCCTCATTCGCGATCTCGACGTCAGCCGCATAGAATTCACGCTCATCATCTCCCTCTTCGTCCTCGGCTTCGCTATCGGGCCGGCATTTTGGGGCCCAGTGGTACGTGGCATTCCTGATTAGGAGCAGTTTTTCTCACGTCCAGGCGCTGACTAGTCACAAAGTCTGAGCTGTATGGGCGGCGGATCCAGTGGATTGTTGCCCACATAGGCATGATAGCATTCTTTGGAGGCTCGGCCGGTAGCAAGAACATCGCGACACTATCTGTGCT
Source organism: Microdochium trichocladiopsis (assembly GCF_020744255.1). Taxonomy (NCBI): domain Eukaryota; kingdom Fungi; phylum Ascomycota; class Sordariomycetes; order Xylariales; family Microdochiaceae; genus Microdochium; species Microdochium trichocladiopsis. The sequence goes on along the minus strand of NW_025763552.1, from coordinate 619,519 downwards.
GCGCTTACTTGCAGGCATCTTCGGCGCGTCGCCGCTCGTCAATTCTGGCGGTGCCATCGCCGACATGTTCCTTCCTGCTCAGCGCGGCCTGGCCATGACCCTCTATGGCGTCGCTCCGTTTGTGGGGACGACGCTTGGTCCGATTCTTGGTGGCTTGATCTCGGCGAACGCGGGATGGCGTTGGGTCTACGGGGTCTGCTGTATCGCGATCGGCGTCAACGGCGTCTTTGGTGCCATCTTCGTGCCCGAGACGTATGGGCCCGTGCTGTTGGCACGCAAAGCCACGCACCTGGCGACTCAGGACGGCCAGCACTACATCAGTGTTCTGGAGAAGGGCCAAGCCAAGAAAACCCCGTCCGAGGTTTTCCAGAAGGCTCTGGTGCGCCCGTGGGTCTTCCTCTTCCTAGAGCCGATTGTGCTGGTGGCATGTATCTACGTTGCCATCATCTTTGGCACCGTCTACCTGTTCATGGGCGCGATGCCCATCGTCTTTAGCCAGGGCAGGGGCTGGAGCGAGGCCACCAGCGGCCTTTCCTTCCTGGGCATGCTCGTCGGCATCATCGCCGGGCTCGCATATGTTGTATTTGACAACAACACCCGCTACATGAGACTTTCGGTCGCAAAGACGGCAACTCCAGAGTCGCGCTTGCCACCAGCCATCATTGGCGCCGTCGCTCTGCCCGTGGGCATGTTCGGCTTCGCCTGGACCAACTTTCCCAGCATCCACTGGGCCGTCTGCATCGTCCTGTCTGCACCGTTCGGGCTCGGCTGCGTCCTCGTCATGCTCCCGATCACGAACTATCTCATGGACTCATACACCGTCTATGCCGCGTCGGTGCTCGCCGCCGCAGCCATCCTCCGGTCCATCCTGGGTGCTGTTTTCCCCCTCTTCACGCCGGCCATGTACCAGAACCTTGGCATTCACTGGGCCACGTCCATCCCCGCCTTCTTGACGCTGGCGTGTATGCCATTTCCCTTCATCATGCACAAGTATGGCGGGACTCTCAGGATGAAGTGCAAATATGCTGCGGAGGCGGCCGAGGTGATGCGGACGATGCAGAGGCAACAAGCTGCCGCAGTCGTTCCCGCCGCCTCTGAGGTGAGGCCTGGGACGTCCTCGGATTGAAAAAAAGAAAAAGAAAAAGCATTCATAGAAACATTGCGCTGCCTCATAGGCAGGAGAGCGTCTTCGACCATCGCCCTTTGGACAGCAAGTTGCGCATACCGCATGCTATTCATGGTCGTAGCATTCCGGACCCAAGAAACCGAGTTGCCAATGCCAAGAATGCAATGGGACTGGTAACAGGAAACCTATCAAACTCAACACTTGCTTGATATTGGCTTTTTTACACGCTGGGTGACTTGATCTCGCCTTTGGGTTCATGATGGTCAGCTTCTCTGCCCAAATCCACAGGTCCTCTTTGTGCGGAAGGATGCTAAACTATGCCATGGTATTTGCCTCCACAAAGCTCAAATTGCGCCCCGGGGTCAGAGAAAACCTCCGCTTGGGCTGCTCGTGCCAACAAGACTCAATCCAACCCGTGCCACTTTGCCCGTGCAGCCTGGACCTTCCTGGCTCTTGGCGCAAGGGTGCCAGCATTACCAAAGGCCGCGAGTCGCAAATCCCTTGCGCGCCGAGAATTAACTTGCATAAGCTGGGTCGATGTGCAGCCATAAGCCTGGATGCAATAATGCTGAGTGCCGGGCTTCGAACAATAACCAACGATACCAATATCGTGATCACAGATATAGCCAGGTGCGCAATCTTGGTCTGAAGTGCACAAATAAGCGCAGTTGACGTTCGGAAACGGGCTGGTTTTTGCATCGAAGTCTTGAATAGACACACAGTAGTTAGATGTGCCTTGGTCGTCGATGGGATCGCATCGACAATTGGGAGAACAATCGTTGCCGTAAGGGTTACATGGAACGCGATCAGCTGTGTAAAACAAAGCCAACGTCGTTAGTGTCTTGCTAAAGAATGCGAAGCAGGGTAGCAATGTTCCGTATGCTTACTTGGGATTGCCACTGTAACCGTCGAGGTTGGATCCGTACTGATCGAGGTCGTTGTTGAGGTGGTCGTGGTAATTGTCAGGCTTGTCGTCACTGTGATTGACGTTGTTGTGGAACTGGTTGTTGTCGATGCTGTGATGTCGAGGACAGCTGGGGGAGGCGTGGTGGTGCTAGTGACGGTCTTTTGCACCTGGATACAAGCACAGATGGACGATGCGAAGGCTCGCGCAGCAGTAGTCAGTGAGGCTAGCGCAGCCGCTTTGGGGTTTGTAGCTCGGGCTGCCAGGGTTCCTTCTCCATCTGCTTCTTGGGTATGGGAGCGTTTCTGCGAAGAGCTTAGCCTCGCTGTCGATCACTCACCCGCACAGCGACATTGATAGGAAATCAAAGGACTGGCACTCACCACTGGGTTGGTATTTGTCGGAGAGGTGGCAGTATATGTGCCCACAGTCACTGTGACAACCGTAGTGGTCGTTGTCGTTGTGACCTGTGTGCTCGTTGTCAGGAAGGTGCTGGTTGAGGTGGTCGTCGACGGCACAGTGATTGTTGTAGTTGCTACAGTGGAAGTCTGAGTGCTGATCTTCGCCTGGCTGACAACTGTCAATGTAGCCAGTGGAAAGTTTCTGGAGCAGAAAGATTGGGCTTCCAGAAGAGGTGAGACAGCGGCTGCGATGATAGCTCCCACGCCATTGCAGCTCTTTGCAGATAGCGGATTGACTAGCAAGGTGAGAAGAACAATCAACCAGCCACAGAAGGGCATTGTGTTCAAAAGCATTGTGCTGGCAGGCGGTGGAGATTGTGCGGTGGCAATATTTGGAAATGATGAAGAAGTTCGTTAGGTACAATGAGACAGTCAAAGCTTTCATAATGCTGCACACGGCCGGTTATTACGGCGTGCGGTTTACTTGGGATAGAAATATTCTTCGGCATGGCGGCGTTGGTCGTCTCCAAAACGAAAGTAACCTTTGGCGTTGTTGATGTGTGCAGGTCACGCTAACGAAGTGCTGACCCGGTTCTGGTCTTCCGTAGTGGTGGACCGGCTTCGGGCCTAGAACTTAGCTCAGATGCTGCGGGCATCCGTGGCCAGCTGCGGGAAGCCCAGACCAGGCCGCTTCGAGTAATTGCGCACTATTGGTGGCACAGCCAGTAAAGTACGCCATGTAAGATGGCTGTCTATGTGACAAGGACCGCAAAGCATTCTACAAGCATAGGCAGAGGCTGGACAGGAGTTTGTTGGAAAGTACACGCGGGCACACTACAGTACGTGCATAAAGTCGGTTGGCTGAAGGGCTGGTACACTAAAGTTCGGCGCATCTTCCAACCATCCAGTAGCACAATTCCACATTGCGGGAGAGTCTCGTCTCCGCCTGAAAGAGGGGTGAGCTCTTAATCTTTATCCCCTAACGGCATAGCGCCCTTCTAGACATTGATTCTGTCTTTCCACCACTCCTTAGTCGTCGCTTCCAGGCTGCGCAAGCTTGAATCTTTCTGCATTAGCCTTTCATGGCAGGTCACAAGCCTGTTGCAGAAGGAAACTCGTGTTTCATAGTAACGTGTTCATCTAGGTTTTCACTTTCGTAGCTAACACACGAAAGAGCTAGGATGACAGGACTATGTGTTTTCGTGGCGTTGCTACACTACACAGTCCCGCCTAAATGTAAGCTGAGGGGAAAGTGACCTCTTAGTGATGTCCGGAGGCCTATGTGGAGATTTTCGACTGATCCAGATGCCACGCCATCGGGCAATCCGCTGGCTGCGCCTAACCAGATGAGATCAACTTCTGAAGCGACTTCTTCTCAGCTTGCATGGTGGCGTCTTTGTTCCACTGTAGAACTAGCACACTAAGCCCTGCATCTGGTCGAGATGGGGTTTGTTTGATGTTCAAGCGGGAAGAGCACGCGTGTGCCTAGCAGTCAGGCCTTGGGCGGTACATGTGCGCGTTCCAGCCTGGGTTAACTCGATAACCTATACTAGCCTATTAGTCTGTCTGGAACAACCAATCCGCGGATCCGGACTGGCGCCACAAACTTGAATTGGGGCCCACCTGATGAAGATCTTGGATGACTATCAGTAATGATCGCAGCTGCAAAACGGTTATCGGTCATGTGCTTTGGGCAAGGGGAGCTGGGTGCTTCTTAGTGTTAGAGACAATAATATCCTCCTCATCGAAATCTGCCAAGGCTCACTATCGACGGGTCCAATTGGCAATGCTCTGGTTGAGTCTAACACTAGACAGCACAAAACACAACCACGGCCTCAACGGTTTTGAAACCCCGAGTTGGTTAAATAAACAGAAATGTAGTACCACGTTCTTCGAAAACCACGAACTGCGAGCTGAAGCTCCACGGATGTCCCCTGGTGGGGTTACTAAAGGGAGTCCCTACGGTGCCGTCCATTGTAGCCAGAAAACGTGGCAGACCCTGTGCAGGCTAACTTTGCGCTCATCATCAGTGGGACGGATCGCACCGAAAGTTTCTGCACATAAATTTCCTTGTTATGTGATGTCGTGGTGGAGAGAGCTTTCTTAATAGAGACGGCTAGACCTTGAAGCCCTTGGGCACTTGCCTGTGGAGTCAGCCACGACTGATATGTGGGTTGGTATCCTTGAGGCTGAGCCACATCATCGGTCGTCTGCATGCTTTTGGACTCTGGAGTGCACAAGTTTGTGCGCTATGAAGCGTGCATCCGCACTGCGTGGGGTACCCGGCTGGACACTCGCCACGCAGACCGGCATGCTTTTCGACGAATGTGCGTGTATGGCGAGGTGTGGCATCCAATGTTGTTGACTAGCCGCAAGCCCCGATCTTAGGCTTTCCTTTACAAGTTAGTGTGATCGCTGTAATGAGATCACTTGGTTTCATTTGTCGATTCATGCACCTTGCTTTATAGCCATCATGCTGGTTTGCGCACCGACCAATTAGAAGAAGAGGCTAGCGTGGGATGTACCAGAATTGTCCGACATCAAGAGCTTTGATATCTTCGTGCTGAGAATATATGGGTTGCCCGTCCGCCGAACGGCCTGTGTATCTCGTGCCACGTCATCAGCCGCTGCATCATGAAACGAGCAGCCCTGTGCTCCAGTGCAGAACTGGGATTCGTATTGCATGCGCACCATCGGGGCCGTTTTGGGGCTGTGCCGCCCGCCGATTTGCAAAGCTCACAGCTCTGACGCGAAACAAACGGCTGGGCTGTTGAGGATGACACATGAAACTCGACCGTAGCCCTGTGAAGACGGAATTCTGTCCCATTACTTTTGCGGTCATGTTTGTCCTCCTTCAGAGAATAGGTTACTGGCAGAGGTATGCAATATACGTCAAGCGAGATTGCAAGAGCCAGCCCAGCATCTCAATCCTTGATTGTTTGATATAATTATTCGCTGTGTACAAGATTGACGTTAAGTGCCTATTTCGACTCCAGCAATCGCAAGCAGGTCTTGTAGTCAGATAGCGGCTTCTGCAGAGCAGTGGAGGTCATCACAGGACGGCGATTCTGCGAAATACCAGGGAAACCCCCGAGTCGACCCCAAAATTATGTTTCGCCATGCTGGCAAGACGCACAAATTATGCATGCATTCATGGCCGAGATCGGACAGGTAGCCCCGGGACATGAACACCCCTGCCCTAGAGCGTCTTTACTCTGTCACGTTGGTCCTGGCACCAAACCATGTCAGCGACCTCACGGCAACCGGCTGCACTACGTTCCGGCGTGGTCGACCCGTCTCACGGTCTGTTCAGCCTCCACTGTAGGTCCCAGCCCACGCCTGTCACTTGACACCAATTGTGGCCCTTTCTCTAACGAGCACGACCCGACATTGCGCGGATTACACGGCACGACCTCCGCAAACCCGCCTCCGCAATAACGAGGAGCAAAAAAGCTGGAGACCCCAACTGCAGGACCTGGGGTAAACGCGGAGCCAATCTCGCGGAAAAATAGCGGGCAGCGAATTCCACAAATCAGGCGGCGACAGGCCCCTCGCAACCCCAGTTCGGGGGCGTGCACAAGTGCCGGGTAAAACTAGGCCCTGAAGCGCTATGCCGAGAACTGCCCAGACTTGCTTGTCTTGCCATGTCATGCATACTCGGGCCAGGGGTACGCGCCCTGTGGCAATGCCGGGCTAGGCGCAGGTTGGCAGCTGGGGGAGAAACGTGCATACGACGTGATAGGTGGAATGCAGAGCTGTTTGTTCGGGTATCGGCTGGAGAGATGATGGGATGACGGCCGGGAAGTGATCCAGTGTTGCATTTAAATTTGGGGCAGCCTTGTGCATCTTTTCAGATCCTACCCTCTGCTCCTCAGCAGCAACTCTTTCCTCTGCCTGTGCCACTCACTCGGTCAAGATGCACTTCTCCCAACTTCTCCTCCCTCTCGCGGTCCTTGCTGACGCCATCTTGTCGAGCAATGTCGTGCTGCCCGCCGGCGTGCCACGGGACGTTGTCGAGTTCAGGGAGAAGCACCCCTACCGGTCGCCCAAGCCCGACTGCCACCGCAAGGTCGTCACCATTAGGTCTTCCAAGGACGACCTCGATGATGTCGCAGACGAGTTCCTGCAGGGCATCAAGAACGCCAATAACGGTGGCACCTTGAGGCTCGAGAAGAACAAGCTCTACGTCATTGGCAAGCCGCTCGACTTGACGTTCCTCAATGACATTCATGTCGACCTCCAGGGAGAGATTCTCTTCACCAACGACACCTCCTACTGGCAAGCCAATGCCTTTCATCATCCCTTCCAAAACTCAATTATGTTCTGGAAATGGGGAGGATCCCAGATCAAGGTTCGTTGAGTCGACCCGATGTGATGCCGCTTGCGCGCCACACAACCCCCCCTCCCCCGTGCGAGAACATCCCATTATTGACACGCCTTCCGACAGATCTACGGCGATGGTATCCTCAATGGTAATGGGCAGCGCTGGTACAATGAGTTTGCCGGACTCGAGATCCTTGACCCCAGCAACAGCTACCTCCGCCCCATCCTCATGTACGTCGAGAACGCCACCGACATCTCAATCAAGGGCATCCACCAGAAGAATAGCCCGTGCTGGACCAACTTTGTCGTCACCTCCAAGAACATTGAGTTTGAGAACGTCATGGTCACCGCCCACAGCAACAACGCCAGCGCCCTGCCCAAGAACACCGACATGTTTGACAGCCTCAACATTGAGAACCTCCGCGTCAAGCAGGTCTGGGTCGACATTGGCGACGACTGCTTCAGTCCCAAGTCCAACGCGTCCAACGTTCACGTCGACACCATGTACTGCAACGGCACGCACGGCCAGTCAATCGGCTCGCTCGGCCAGTACGAGGGCGAGAAGTCGTTTGTCGAGGACGTTGTTATTGAGAACGTCTGGTTGCTCAATGGCCAGCACGGCGCCAGGCTCAAGACGTGGGCCGGCGAGCACGTCGGCTATGGTTACATCAACAATGTGACTTTCCGGTAGGACCGACGCTCCCAAAGTGATATCTTGAGGATCTTGGGCTAACGAACTGGTTTTTCAAGCAATTTTTGGCAAGCGGCCAATGAGTACGCTAGTTACGTGGACTCGTGCTACTTTAACGTGAGTTTTAAGACCCTTGGAGGTGTTTGGAATTAAGATCTCGCGATCCCAGTTCATCCTGAACCTCCAACTCACCACCACCCACAAAACTAACACCACACCGCACAACAGATCCCCACGGACGTCTGCGCGCAGTACCCGTCCAAGATGAACCTCACCAACATCCTGTTCGAGAACTTCACCGGGTACACGTCGGGCAAGTATGGGCGGGCCGTGGCGCGGCTGACCTGCAGCAGCAGCCCCGACGCCGTGTGCGAGAACATCCAGTTCAAGAACTTCCAGATCGAGACGCCCTGTGGCAACAAGGAGCCCGTCATCATCTGCGACGGCATCAAGGGCGGGCTGGGCGTGCCCTGCGTGCCGTACAACTCGACCGAGGCCAAGGCCGCGCTCGCGGACAAGTGCACTGTGCCGGCGGCCACTACCACGGTGCAGCCATGGCACTGAGCGTTGATCCCTTCGAAATGATGGGTACGTTGAAGGGAGGGCAAATGGATGCGGTCCGAGGCTGCCTAGACAGCAGGTGATGCTCAAGGACCGATAATGTAGTAATGATAACCGTGTCAACTACCTCGAGGCGGATCCATCCCGTGACACAGTGCCGTTCTCGCAGCCTGGCATCAGGTCGTGGTTCTGGCTCGACTCCCATTTTGCAAAACTGTATGACTACCAATAAGTTCAACATTTGTTATGAGAGCTTCAAATGCCGGCGTCCCCTCTGTTTTCAAGGTTGCCTCCCCTGATTATTCGACTTCAGCCTCCGCCAAATCTTACATGGTTACTATTCATGCTGTGACCATTAAGGTGGGATGCACAAAAGCCTGGTTCGATCAATGTTCGATATCTGCATTGAAAGCTTGTCAGTCTGACCCAGATGCAAGTCGAGTCTTCCCATTGGTTTGAGGTACAAGAGTTCCTCCAAAATCCAAAAGCAGTGAGCCCCCTGTTTCTAGATTGCGTGCAAGCAAAAAGACTGAGACTGGAGATGATCCGTCACGGACTTGAACCGCAGACCTTCAGTGATCCCTTGAACCCACGATGGGGAGCCATGTTAGACTGACGTGATAACCAACTACACCAACGGACCGATGAACGAACAAGGAAGATTGCTCGTTTCTGATTGGATGAAAGGGAGTGTTGCTTATTTGAAAATGACTGCGCTGCCTTGCCGAAGCAAGAGCACCATCGACGCTTGAGAATTTTCTTTCATCGTGAGTGGGCATCTTGCTGGCGCGGGTCCACGGGTCCACACGGTGGACTCGGTGTGTTGAGGGGCGGCGGCGATGACGGCGGTCCGGGAGGCTGATTCTGTTCTGTACCGGGCCTGAAGCTGGACTCGGCGCGCTATATGCTTACGCCGATGCTTATCAGTTGGTCTTGTGAGTAGGAAGGCAAGGTCTCAGGGCCGAGGAGCACTTCGGTATGCTGTCGTATTTGTGGCTCTCATTGGATCACCGTCCATAACGACATCGTGCGAGCTGTGGACTTGCTTCTTGCTACCGATGCAGCACGATGTCGTCTACGCGTGTAAAACCCGAGCCGGTTTGACCAAGTGCTCCCAAGGAACGCAAACCGAGGACGCGTGTACTCGCCATTATTTGTGAATTATGATACCGCACGAACGATTTCAACGCCACTTGCGGCAGATTCGCCGTGTGCTGCGTCCAGCGAGCAGAATTGGCCGCTCATCCGGGTGTATATGAGTGACCCTCCCTGAACAACATATGCACTCTGAGTTTACTGCTGACCTATATCTAGGCTCCATCGGGAGTGGCTTGAAACATGCAGAATGTGTTAATCTGGTGTTGCTCGGCTTGAATGAACAACAGTGTCTGCCCTTGCTCAAGCTTGAAAGGCGCGACAATGTCTCTAGTTGTCTAACATGAGGTTTCCCGTGCGTCCGGGACATTGTTCGTTCACGGCAATAAAAACAATGGCAACTTCCGCTGCGGTAGCCGTTCATGAGCCTTCTAGCATAGGTGTTATGCATGACAGGGGTCAAGTGCCCGCGACGAGGGGCAACACGTTCAGCCGCACCTGGCTGCCTCTAGTAAGGCACTCTTTAGGCACCATCAAGTAGCGGCGCCCGGTCTCTTGCTTCCAACCTTACTCGACAACTTTTAGCAGTGAACTCCGCGCTAGCTTCATCCTATTCTCAGAGAGTCTAAGCTCAGCGCTCACCATGGAATACGAGGACGAATACGTCCAGCGGTGCAATAACACGACCCTCGCCCCACTCGGCCACACCTTGGTCCGGCTCCCTGCAGATAACACCAGGAAGCTCCTCTTCACGGCGAGCGAGCTGCTCGAGAGGCGGCGGGCCGAGGCAGACGCGATATGCGCACGGCTGGAGGAGCTGAACCCGGATGTCGCCAGGCACTTCCATCACAAGCAGGGGGCCATCAAGCAGCTCAAGCTGCGCATGATCCTCCCTACCGCCGCTGGTGCTGCTGCAACGCCATCGCCTAGAGAAGTCGACTCGTTCATCGTCGTCAGCTACTGCTGGCACTATCCATCATGGGTCCTGCCTGCCGCCGCCGACCCTATCGCTGATGGGTGGGAGATATCGCAGCACATGGTCGACGAGGTGGTGCGTATTGCCCAGGCTCAAGCTCAGGTTCAGGCTGAGGCTGCCGGAGGGCAGGAGAGTACTGGCGAGACAGCAGCAGCAGCAGCAGCAACCACCGGGACCAGCTGCGCAGTATGGCTGGACAAGCTGTGCATCAACCAGGCCGACGAGGACGACAAGATCACACACGTCGGAGCCATGGACATGATCTACCGGGCCGCGCGGCGCGTCGTGATCGTCCTCGAGGACGTGGAGCTCGAGGCGGGCGACGAGGTCCTGGCCGCGCTGGCCTACAAGAACATCTATCAGGACATGTGCGACCACGTCAAGGACCACGACCTCGAGGGCGCGGCAAAGCGCGAGTTCATTGCCGAGTGTTTCCCTAGGTGGGAGGCTGAGTGGTGCCAGAGCATGTCGGCCGCCATCTCGGGGGGCGAGATTCATGAGGGGACCGAGTTCCCCGTCGCTCGGCTCCGGGCAGCTGGGAGACGATTCGTCACCAAAGTGCTACGGGCGCGGTGGTTCTCGCGGGCCTGGTGCGCACATGAGTCGAGAGTCGTGCCGCACGGCAAGATAAACAACCCGCTCTTCTTATGCTTCGGCCCTGGACAGGAGACTGCAATCCCACAGCACATGAACGGCCGAGCCACCACCACGGCGGCCAATGACGGAGAGCAGAGCACCGACAAGATCCTGAGCTTCGAGTTCCGCTTCATCCACTACCTTGCCCTTTACATCTGCTCGCTTCAACAACAGGACCCCACGCCAGAGGAGCTGATGCTCGACAGCGATGTGCGCCTGGATTATGGGGACCTGGACCCGTGGGCCCCCCCGGCTTCTGGGCTGTGGCACCTCTGGTACCGCATCCAGCGGCGCCTGCCCGACACGAGTCCCGACTGCTCGGCCATGCAGCACCTCGTGAGCATCCTCTCGTTTGGCTGCTCCTTCAAGGGCGATCTCATGTCCATCGCGCTCAACACGTCGAGTATCCCGCTCGTCTTCCGGGGCAGCGTCGACACCGTCGAGGACGTCATCTGGATGTTTTCCCTGCTGGTGCTTGCGGCGGGCGATGTCGTCCCGCTTGTCATGGACGGGGGAAAGCTCAGGATTACTCATGCAGCAGCTGCAGCAGCAGCAACCGAGACTGGCACCGACGACCACCAAACCCCAAACCAAGCTCTCATCTCGTGGGTCCCGCGCGCAGTCGAGGGCGTTATTGACGAGATCCTCCCGCTGCCAGATAAGAGCTACATCACGGCTGTGACGCGCGACTACATCGAGCTCGACCTGCTCGTGTTCAAACCCCTTCCTGCCATGAGCACGCCAGGCGCCCTGGAGAAAGCCGACGCCCTCATCGCCACGCACCAGCTCGAGGAGCTGGCGGCGATGTATGCCGCCTCCGCAGACGAGCAGACGCAGCGACAGTCGGAGCTCGCCAGCGGCGTCATCAACAAGATCAAAGAGGGCAGGCCGGGTCCGCTGCACGTGCTCGTCAAGGTGTGGCTCGCGCACGGGATCGACAGTGGGAAAGGGTGGGTGCTGCGGTTCGCAGATGTGATGAGCAGGGACACGCGGGAGTGGATGCACGGCGTGCTGGGGGAGGACGAGGACGAGCGGCTGGTGCCCGCTGCGAGGGACCTGCTGGGCATCTTGTCCCAGTCAGAGGCGAACAACGGCACCAATGGCAGCGAGCACTTGGAAGCAGCAGTAGCAGCACTGCAACTCGAGCCTCGGCACAACGGAGAGCACAGTAGAGACGAGGACGAGGCGGACATCCGCAGAACAGTGCGCTTCCTCCGCACCATACTCGACCCGCGAATCAAGTTCTACACGGTCGCACCGCGCCGGCTGCCCGTCAGCTCGGACGATCACGCCTTCATCATGTCCTCCAGCAACACGGGTTACATCACCGTGCCCCTGGCCGTCGCGGGCCTGCCTTCGTGGCAGAAACGGGCTTGGGTGCTCGAGCCGTTCGACCCGGTCAACGACCCGCCAGAGACGCTCGCCGACTTCCTGCCCGACCTGGCGCGCACGGGGATCGAGCCCGGCGAGGCACTGGAGGATGTGTATCCGGTCTTGCCGTCGGACTATGCGGATCGTAGGAAGCCCATGAATGCCGATGTTGCGGCGTGGCGGCTGAGGCGGAGGGAGCAGATATTCGGGTGTCGGCCGTGGGATAGTGCTGGACTGGCGGCCCTTGTGGAGAGTGCTGAGAATGCGGGCGACAAAGGGTGCGTCGCGGTTTTGAGGAAGCAGAGAGTGTATGGGGCCGAGGACTACAACTGGGGCAAGATCAACGAGGTTGCCAAGAGGATCGAGGGCACTGGGGTCCCTGCAGCCAAGGATGAAGCCTGAACATAGACATGACGGCATTCCCGCAAGTCGGCAACTATAGGACCTCTGGGTCACTGGCCCCCTGGACACCTGGGCAGTCTGCACCCCGCGAAGCTGTCTGGGCCCCCTGCCCAATCCCCGGCCCGATCCAGGGTCTAAGGGAGAACAATGACTCGTGGCCAATCATGCCCATGTTCAAGCCTGCAAAGCACTGAGTAGCCTACTCGAGAACTATTCATTCATGCCACTAGTCCCAGTTGGGCCATATACGACGTGCATGAGCAGCAGCAGGGATCCGAGCTGCTCGCCCGCTTATTCACACGACGGACTCTGATGAACCGGCCCTTTGGATACTTTTTGTCCGTCCTCACCTTCTGATTCTTGGGCACCAGAGCTTCCAACAGTGCTTATCTAGGGCTCAAGTAACGACACAATCTTTGACTCGGCCGTCGACGACGTCCCAAAACGGCAAGCCCGAGGTGCCTTTCCCAGTCTCGTAGCAGTTTGCCTATTGAGAGTTTGGCCTCGGCAAGAATCCCGGATTTGACTACATGGCCGTCCAGCCACCATCACCACACACTCTCTCCCTCTATCGCATTCCACCACCATATCCACGATGGCTGCGGGCATGAATCAGCATCCGGCTCAGCCCCAGTCCCTGACAGGGCGGACCTACCTCACGAAGTCTCGAGCCGGGTGCTTCACCTGCAAGAAGCGCCACGTCCGGTGCGACGAGGCCCAGCCCAGCTGCTCGGCATGCCAGCGCCTGCTTCTGCACTGCGAGTATCCGCAAGCCCGAGCCGGGAAGCGGAAAAAGGCAGCACCGGCCGCCCAGCAGCAGGCCATGCAGCGCGTGCTGCTGCCGACAGGGCCCAGGGCAGCTTCATCCTCGTGCAAGCCCAAGTCCTCGTCCAAGTCCGGCACCGCCCGCGTGCCCCAGTGCATCATTCCCATGTCCCAGACGGGCCAGGCCTCTTTGATGAGGCTGACGACACACCTGTGGACGGCCGAGGACAGCGCGCGGGCGATTGTGCACGCGGCGTTTGCGACGCTGGACCCCGTGGGCATGACGCGCAGCAACTTCTTTGCGCACATGCTGGCCCGCGAGAGCGTGCAGAAGGACTTTTACAGGTACGTCTGCCTCTCGATCCGCGACCTCAGCAGGTCCTCGCAGGGCGACGGAGCGGTGCGGTCTGCAGGGTTTCGCCCGCTCAGCCAGCCCGAGGAGTTTCTCTCGGGGTCTCAGGGGTCTTCTCCTGCCTCTCCTTCTTCTTCCTCCTCTTCCTCTTTTTCTTCCTCTTCTTCGCCTCCTGGCAGCAGCCGGAGCACCAAGCACCTCTTCTCGGCGGTGGGCAACTATGCCCGGGCCCTGAGGTCCTTCCGGGACGCCCTTCCCAGCATGTCGCCGCGGGACATTGCCTATGGGACCATGTGCTTCGCGGTGCTGGAGCTGCTGCAGGGCAACTTTGCCTCGCGCAACGCCATCATCGGGGCCGGCATGACGATGCTACGGCCGCATGTCGTCGCGCCGCCCGAGATGCGGAGCGACGGGGCGTTCCGGTACGGCCTGCACCCGCTGTACGGCGACAGCCGCAGCCTGTGCAACACCGAGGCCGTCTGCGTGCGCTTCGCCGCGGCCAACGTCCTCGGCGGCCTGTGGACGCCTCCCTCCACCGGCCGCGGGGCAGCCCAGACTCCCGAGCACAACGCGGCGCTGCTGCCCCGGTTCAACCTGCCCCCCGAGTTGCCCGTGCCGGGGCGGTACGACAACACCATCAAGCTGCTGCGGCCCAAGTGGAATGCCTTCCACGGCACGCTCGAGTGCTGGCTGCTGAGCCGGTACTGGCCCATCTCGGTGGGCCAGAGGCTCGACGCCACGCAGCATCTGGCAGACCAGGCCCGGCTGCTCGAGTGCCTTGGTGTGTGGCGGACTTGGTTTCAGGGGCTTATTGCTGCGCACAAGGAGAGGCAGGCTGGTGGCGCTCATGGAGATGGAGATGGAGAAGAAGAAGAAGAAGAAGGCGACATATTGGATACGTTCCAGCAGGTGTGTGTGTATATTCACTGCATGCAGATCTGCATGACCTCCGTCCCCGACATCGACCCTTCCTTCCTGGCCAAGTCTTCGGACGACTCGACATTATTATCATCATCATCATACTCTTCCCTCCCCCCCTCCTTGGTCTACTCCAACAACTGCTCCCCATCATCAGCGATTCCAACACCCCCAGCCTTCCAGAGCATCGACGCCACCGCCTTGTTGCAGCTCGCCCGCCGTCTGGACCGCGACGTCGACGGCTTCCGCATCCACAACTTCAACGACTTGTTCCTGGACGCGACGATGCTACCCATCATCACGCGCCAGGCCGCCCAGCAGCAGCACCGCCAGATCTCGGTGGCGGTGCGCAACGGTGCGAAAGAGCAGGCCGCACAGGTGGAACGCGAGCCACAACACCAAGACGACACGATGATCGGCCAGTACCGCTCGGTCCTGCCGCCTCTGGCCAGCAACTCTTGCTCGCCACGACAACGACGAGACGAAAACTACCTCACCGCCTCCGCCACGACCAGCGCTGGGCCTGTACAGGAGCAGGAGAAGAGCCATGCGGAAGTGGACAGCATCCTCGCCGAGAGACAGCTCGCGATGCTGGACCTGGTGGCCGCGGTGACCAAGCGGACTTTTGAGGAGCAGGAGCAGCTGCAGCTCGGCCTGTCACCACCTTCTTCTTCATCTTCATCTTCATGGTCCTCTTCTTCCTGTTCTTCTTGTTCCGCTTCCTCTTCTTCCTCCAAGCCGCGCAGGACTGCTGGGCAGTCCTCAAGCAGGTGCAAAGACAAGACCAAGCGCACCACGACCGAGCGATACCTCGAGTCCTCCGAGTGGCCGCCCGCGCTGTGCACCGCGTACCAGTGGAACGCGCCGGACCTGCCTCCCCCCGCGCTCTCACCACTCCTCCACGAGAGTAGTAGTAATGATGACCTGAATACACCATCATCACCGCCGCTGCCGCCGCCGCCGCCGCCGCGGGGCGCCCGGCACGAGGAGCCGCAAAATGGCCATGCGGCCGCCGCTCAGAAGGCCAAAAAGCAAGGAGGGGACAAGAGCAAGAACGAGAGTAAGAATAAGGACAACACGGCCGCAAATGCAAGGCAGCAGAAGCCGCAGCATCAGCATCAAGCAGCAGACCAGCCTCAGCCGCAGGGGGACTTTGCCTTTATGCCCCTGCGCACGCGCAAGGAGCTCACGCTGAAGTGCATCCCGATGCAGTGCGCCGCCACGGCGGCCGCGCTCAGGGACGGCGTGTTTTACGCGCAGGTCGTTTTCTGATATGTTGTTTTTCTTTTGTGACAGCGGATTAGATGAAGAGCAGACCCGCTTTGCTGTTTGTTTTTTCTCCTTTGAGTGTTCCCCGTTTTCTTTATTCGGATTCAGCCAGATCAAGCGAGCACGGGCGAAATGGATGGACTCTCTTAGGAAGTGCGGGGGCCAGGGGAATCAAGGGCCAACTGGGCAGAGAGAGAGAAAGAGAGAGAGAGAGAGATAAGGGAAAGTCAGAGAAAGACAAAGAGCCGCAGAGAAGAGCAGAGACAGAGAAGTACGTGGGGAATGCAAACACACTTGCCCCCGGCAGATACACAAGAGAAGATGTCGAGCTGAACGGGAGACTGTTGCATGTTGACCGAATATGATGTACCCTTCCATGAGTTCCATTCATCTAGACCAGGCAAAGTAGAAGCAAAAAAGGCCAATGGCTGTCTACCCTCGGACGAGTGCCTGCTTCTTTTCTCTGCGGACGGCGGCCACGAGTGTGTACGGGACGATGACGGTGGAGAGGCTGCCTGATGTACCTGGCGATGTTGTTGGGGGGGAAGGCCGACGCCCGCCCATCAGCCTCGAGCTGCGCAGAGAGCTAGAGATCGACGAACTTCATGGTGGTCGACATGGCCTGCCTGATCCGCTTGTAAGAGGTGCAGTCCGGCTCCCAATCGCGATGGCGTCACAGAGGATTTGTTTACACTGAGCAGCGGGGTCGATGCAGCAACATCCTGAAGGCGTGTGGGGTGATGACTAAGCTTGGCAGCCCAACCCTCACGTAATGCCTCAGGCCACCAGGTTTGCTGGTTTGGAGAGGCGGGGACAGGAGATCTCGAGACAGCAAACAGGTTCCAACAGTGGCACCAGCAAGCGACACACACACACGGGTGAGATGGTAGCCCAAACCACCCGAGCCGATTCTCCCGGCAGACAGCGACTGGCGCCCTCCAGCTATTACTCACCATTCGTGCTACGGCTCCAGAAATAAGCAGCGCCATGCTCCACCCGATCGTGGGGTGGGCTGCAGTAGCTCCAGATCTGCGTCTGCCCACCCATCCCATTCCGCAGATCTCGCCTGCCATTCGATTCTCCCATCCTCCAGCATACCCAGCCACGTCAAATGGCTGACTTTTTCATCCGCTGTCTCGAGCCCTAGACAACAAGCCACGAGGCACCAAAAGACCCCAAGGACCCTGAGCCCGCCGATCCAAACCAGACCCCGAGGATCCCACTCCGATCCAGACCAAGACAAGCGACCACCGCACAGAGACGGAGCCTCGACTTGTTCCTAGAGACAAATGCCCTGCAGACAAAAGAGCATCTTCCTGTGCCTCATGACAAGACAAGGGATCTCAGGAGCAAACCCCCCGGCGGCGACCGGTGAGGACCAGCACAGGGCATTGACAGCGACCCTTGGCAGCAGGCGCGACCCCTCACTAGCCAGGGCTCGCGCTGCATCCGGCTGCTTCTGGCGTCGCCCTATCGGAACCTTGTTCGCGCGATCGCCTGTGTTCCGAACAGTGACAGCCCGGGCCCTCTCCCAAGTCGTGACGTAGTCCAATAAGCAGTGCTGCTCGCTAGTCACACAGAGCCGAGCTGGCACACACAGAGAGCTCGTGGGGGAAAGCACGAGGTGGGAAAAGATAAGACATGGCGGCTCAGGCAACCAGCGCCCAGGGGTTTCACATCACATCAAGCAACAATCCAGGCCCGGCATAATTCCACCTGTCGCGACTGCGTTCGTCCTATTAAACAATCAGTCGCGTTCCTGGTCCCTCCCAGGCACCGGCTGCCACTTGCTGCTTGTCTCCAGGCCCCGTGTCACCAAAGGATCGCTCTCGCCAGCCAACACTGCCGGCGACACCAGACACGCACAATGGCCGACTCGACAAAGTCACCCACAGAGGGCGAGGTTGGCCGCGGCTCCTCCCTCGAGGATGGCCTCATCGACTCGACCGGTACCCGGCCTGTCGACCCAGAGATGGAGGGGCTCACCTTGTACGAGAAGAAGGCTCTGGTTGTCAATCGCGAGCTCGCCCAGCAAGGGATGGGCCGCTACCAGTGGATGGTGTTTTTCCTCTGTGGCTTTGGCTACTTTCTGGATCTGCTGTGAGTCTCTGCTGCTCCTGCAAATCACTCCACATGCTCACGGCTCTTCACAGCTGGGCGCAGGCCTTCGGCCTCATCCTCGCCTCCATCAAGCAGGAGTTTGGCTTTGGTGACATCGAAGCGGGCAACCTCAGCACTGCCTTCAACGCCGGTCTTACTGCTGGCGCTCTCTTCTGGGGCATCGTGACGGACATCATCGGCCGCTACTGGGCATTCAACTTCACCGTCCTCATCGCCAGTGTGTTTGGCATCTGCCTCGGCGCGCCCGACACCTACAACGGCGTCCTGGTCCTCGCCGCCTTTGTGGGCATTGGCATCGGCGGCAACGTCCCCATCGACACCACCATCTGCCTCGAGCTGCTGCCTCGCAACAAGCGCTGGCTGCTCCCGACGCTGTCCGTCTTCCAGCCCCTCGGTGTCATCGTCTGCTCCGCCATTTCCTACGCCTTCATCCCCTGGCACTCGTGCGCCCCAAATCTCAAGTCCTGCAACACCACCCTGCCTGGCGAGCCGTGCTGCGCCAAGGCCGACAACTGGGGCTGGCGCTACACCATGTTCACCCTCGGCGGCATCACCATCACCGCCTTCATCGCCCGCTTCTTCCTCTTCAAGTTCAAAGAGTCGCCCAAGTTCCTCCTCTTCCGCGGCAACGACGCCAAGGCTGTCGAGGTGCTCGAGTACATTGCCAACTTCAACAAGGTGCCCTGCAACGTGACTCTTGAGAGCTTCACCAGTTTGACCGAGGACGACGCGTCCGTCAGCGGCACCGAGAGCGACGGCCGCATCGTGCTCGGCTCTGGCGAGAAGCAGAAGAATCTGTCGCTATGGCAAAAGGTCAAGTTTGAGCTCGTCCGCCTACGCGTGCTCTTCGACAGCCCCGTCATGGCGTGGCTGACCATCTGCGTCTTCATCATCTACATGTTTGACTATGTGAGTATATCGTCTCGTTGCCGCCGGTTGTCTGTCACATCAATGCTGACACTGCTGTGTGTGTGTCTAGTTCGCGTTCTCCATTTCGGGCGCGTTTCTGCCCTATATTCTTCGCAGCAAGGGTGCCCAACTCGGGCTTGGTCTGCAGTGGACGTACCTGTCGTACATCTACATCAAGCTGTTTGGCATTCCCGGCGTTCTCGCGGGCACGACCATCTACAAGTGGCGCCGCCTGTCCATGATCGCCTCGTCGGCGCTGT
The DNA here is from genome assembly GCF_020744255.1 of Microdochium trichocladiopsis. NCBI lineage: Eukaryota > Fungi > Ascomycota > Sordariomycetes > Xylariales > Microdochiaceae > Microdochium > Microdochium trichocladiopsis. The sequence continues at coordinate 600,439 of NW_025763552.1, read as the reverse complement.
TTGGCGCCATGCTCTTCACCTTCACCACGGTGACCAACGCGCCCAGCTACATTGGCATCAGCGGGCTGGTGTACTGCTTCCAGTCCATGTTCAACGCGATCCTGTACGGCATGACGCCAGAGTTCTTCCCGGCTCCCATTCGAGGTGTGTTCTTGTTTTCTCTCTCTCTCTCTCTCTCCATCTCCTATTTCCGGGCGCTGTGTGGTGACTCGATACTGACATAAGGGAAAACAGGCACTGCATGTGGCGCCGCCTCGTTCTGGGGCCGAGTCTTCTCCATCATTGCGCCGCTCGCGGGCGCGCGTGTACTGGCCGTCAGCCAGAACGGCGTGCTGTACCTTGCCGGCAGCAGCGCCTTCATCAGCACAATATTCATCTGTCTCCTGCCGGGACGATACATTGGTGGACAGAGCTACTAGGATTTCACTTTCGCTTTGCATATACACACACAGATACAGCGCAGATACATACGGATGCATATCTCTGGCGCAGCCAGGGCATTACCTTTTTGGACTTCATTCCAGCTGCAGCAGCAATGAAGAGCCTATTTTTGTTGCCATTTCCTACGCAGTATCATCCCGCACAAAGCAACAAATTCCGTCTTCGTGCACAGTATCACTGCGCCGCCTGTTTAGCCCCCGTGAAGACCTTGCCCGCGGCAATAGTGTCAAACGCGTCCATCGTGTGCCGCCACACGGCCTCCCTCATGGCCGCGCGGTCCAGGCCGGCGTACTTGGCCGAGTTGAACGTGTCGTCAATGCTCGAGCCGAGCGCATACGTCCCACCGCCCGGGCCGGTCTCGCCGGTCGTGCTTCTGACCACACCTTCCTCGACACTTCCCCCGCCAGCCGCATTGGAACCAGTGGGTGGAGACGAGGAAGAAGAGGAAGAAGAAGAAGGGGGATACCGCTGCGCATCCGTCAAGCTCAAGATCCGCCGCCCACACACCTCGGCCTTGGTGAACGCCGCCCATCCCAGCAAGGGGACGACGACCCAGGACCACAGCACGCGGAACCAGGACGGCATCTCTGAGCTCTGGAACCCCGGGCCGTTGACCAGCCCGGGGAAGACGTGCACGAGGGTCAGGCCCTTGCCGCTGCCAGTGGGCGTGGGCCTCCCCGGCTCAGGAGGATCCCGCGCGAGCTGTTCAAAGAACAGGGTGTGCATGTAGTTCATGTGCGAGCGCGCTGTGTTGTAGGTGTAATCGGAGACGGGGTTGTCGAGGGCGAGGTTTTCCGCGTGGAGGGTGTCTTCGGTGCCGGCGGCGAAGACGGAGACTACGGTTGCGTGGTTGTCGGGCTGCTGCTCGGCTGGGGGCGACGAGCTAGAGGCGGATGAGGAGGATCTAGAGGCTGCAAGTAGGAGCGGGAGGAGCTGCGTGAGGGCGCGCATGCGCGAGTAGTACAGAATGCTCATGGTGAAGTCGAGGCCTTCTTCCGTGTCTGTCGCACGCGTAGGACAATGTTAGCTTGACATCAACCTCTGTGCTGGGTGAGATGAGCATGGAGTGACTACTCTGGTCGCGTATGCCATCGCACAATCGTGCCAGTCAGAGCATCAGAATAGAAAAGCTGGAACAACGATGTCAGAGAAGCACCACAGCAAAAACGCACCTTTTCGCGGCTGATAGACCACACACCCCTGTGTGAAGAGCAAATAGTCGATCCTCGCGACGTCACCAGCACGTCCGGCACGAGCAGTCTCGAGCTCGGTGATGCGGGCGCACACACGATCGACCTCGCCCATCAGCGAGAGGTCGCTCGTCTGGACAAACACAAACTCGGCCGTGGCCTTGCTTCCCGCTCCCGCATCGCCTTCGACACCGTCACCACCACCACCACCACCGCCGGTGACATCGTCCACGACCGCCACGTCACTGACCCCGTCCCGGATCAAGGCGCCGCACTCGGCAATCACCTCCCGCGCGACATTCTCCCGGCGGGCGACGACGTACGCGCGGAACCCCTTGGCTCCGGGGTGGTCGGCCGTGGCCCGCGCCAGCTCGCGCAGGGTGTAGTGCCCGATGCCCGTGGCGCCGGCGAAGAAGACGGCCACCAGGGGTCGGGAGGTGACGAGATTCGCGACCGAGGTGCGGACTGCGGCGTCTGAGACCATTTTTTGTTGTTGATTTCTTTCCTGTCAGTGATGAGCGAGGTATTCCTAATTGGCTCCTGTGGCTGCTAGGACGCTTCGGGGACCAACGGTGTCGATGCGTGACGGCGGGTGGCTTGAGTATTGGAGATAGCTGAGGAACTAAGACAAGCCACCTTGCTATGTCGTACAACTAGCTTCTGAGCAATCGTGATAATTCCAGGGCGGTGTCTCGAGTACGACTCCTCGGAGACAAGGAGGAAGAAATGTCAAGAGGTTCTGCACTTTTCTCACCACGTCAAGCTTTACAGCGAGCAGCGTCAGGCTGCCGGTAATAAGTAAGCATGCATCTTATCCCCGCACGGGTGATCGTGGAACATGGGCACCGACTTGTGTGTATCCTGCGGGGTTAAGCGGTATTACTTTAGCGCCGGAGGTCGGACTCGCTCTCGCACTTGTCCTTGGTCTGCACGGCGCGGGCTGTCTCACAGTCTCACACCCACCGCAATCAAGGCCCGTCTATCCCCTGCCCTTCTGGTCTTTTGGCACTGTGCACATGCAGCGTCCTGCAGCACTTGGCCATTTATACTCCAATCTTGGTATCCGGTTGTTTTCTAGTCGAATGTGGCCCGATTGTCCAATGCTTAAGCATATGCTTCTCACTCCGCCATAGCTGGGGTTCTCGTGCATATATGCTGCTGCCCTGCCAGCCAACTCCGGAGTGGTGCTTGAGGCAATGTTATACTAGAACAATACCAAGATAAATGTCGGTTGACGACCCGCCGCGTTGATCTCGCGTCCTCTGCAGACCCCAGCATATCATGTCTTGATCCTGCTGGTGGCATCGGTCTCAATGTTTACGGAACAATGGCACCGGAACTTGTCCGAAAGCTTATTGGAGTGTAGGGACATCTGACAGATAAGCGCGGATGCGGCAACGTAAGATACTACACCAAAAGAATCTGGCGCATGCACATGTCAAACAACTTTGGATGGATAAGTCTGTAAGCTTATCAACATTAAGGATATCCTGGATTTCAATGGTAAATAGTCTATCAAATGAAATGACCCAGTCAAGATTTCCTCCCAAATGTCCTTGTCAAATCATGGGTATCAGCGCTGTCTACTGTGGCGGCGGCCCAAAGCTCTTGAACATTGCGGCCAGGGCTCTTCCACCATGGTCGCTACCAAACATGAGTTTGCCGTTCCGCTCCGACTCGCCTGCCTTCTCTGCCGCCCTCTCCCACATGCCCAACTCAAACTTCTCCACACGCGGGCTCAGGCTCTCCTCTGAGATGTCTCGCCCTTCGCTGCCTCGCACCGCGCCGACGATCGCCTCGGCGAGCTCGAGCGCATCCTGCATGGCCGTGTTGACGCCCTCGCCGGCCCAGGGGCCCATAAGATGCGCCGCGTCGCCAATGACAGTCGCCCGGGGATGGTGAGCCCACCGGTGACCCACGGGCAGGGTATACATGGGCTTGACGTCCAGCAGCTTCTGGCCCGTCTTGTCGCTGCCGACCTTGCCTTCTTCCGTGATCCCGTGGACAGACTCATCCTCGCAGCCCGCGAGGACGAGCCTCTTCAGCGCGTCCCCCCACTTCCCAAACACCCCGTCCTCGCCGACCAGCACCTTTCCCGCCTCCGCGGTCGTCATCCGGCTCAGACCCGTGCTCTCAGCCCAGTCCTCCTGTCCGGGCGCGTCGACCACGATGTACATGACGGCCGTGTCCTGGACGGTGTTGCGGTGCGAGATGACGCCGTTGCGCTGCCCGAGGGCCATCATGCTGCCCGTCCCGACGAGGTCCGCGAGGCCTGATCTCCTGTCCTGCCCCTGCCCCTGCTGTTGCTCGTTCCTCGATGATAGGCCCCGTGCCGTGGCCGAGATGTACTGCTGCCCGGCATACGCGGGTTTCACGTCCGTGAGCAGGTTGCGCACGCGGGACCACGCGCCGTCCGCGCCCACGACAAAAGGGAAACTGTGCCTGCCGTGCTCTGGGCCGAAGTCGAGAGCAACAAGTTTGTTATTGCTGCTGCTGCTGCTATTCTCAACCTCCGAGACGCTCAAAAGCTTGTGCTCCCAGCGGATCGTGTCGGCTGGGAGCGCCTCGAGCAGGATCTTGGTCAGCCAGGCCCGCGACACTTCGGGCCGGTCCTCGCCAAACTCTCCCCCTCGTCCTCCCTGGCCGTACCCTTCCACCTCGCCGCTCCCGCTGGCGTGCAGCAGCTGGCCCTCGTGGTCGTACACGCGGTCCGCCTGGCTGCACTCGCCCGTCACCGCACGGAACTGCTCGTACAGCTCGCCGCCGCCGCAGGCCCGCAGCGCCGCGAGGCCGGACTCTTCGTGCAGGTCGAGGAACCCCGAGGGCTGCCTGGTCAGCTCGTCCAGGGAGGCCGGGCGCGGGCGGCGCTCGAAGATGGTGAAGGGGATGGCGTGCTTGTGCAGCAGGTTGCCGAGGGTCAGGCCTGCAGGGCCGGCGCCGATGATGGCGATGGTGTTGTGGTGGTGGTGGATGGTGTTGTTGCTGTTGTTGTTGTTGTTGTCCTTGGCGGCAGTGCCGTTTTGGCTTGCGTCGGCAGCCATGGGTAGGTGCAGATCCAAGGAAAGATTGGAAACTGGACTAGATTTGTTGTTGCAGTCTTGTGCTTGATGTGGTCGGAAGTATAAAAGTGCCAAGCGTACTATTGGTTGTATTGGAATCGCATTCAAGACAGTCTGTCTTTATATGGATTGCATTCGAGACATCTCGTCAAAGATATCGTCGCAGATCACGTCTTCATCGCATGATGTGAGCATATGAGGTGTCTAGGCATCCGTCAAATTGCGGCGTATATCGGCCGTTAAGTTCGGGAGTTTGTTTGGCCCGGGCAAGACTCATAGGCACTCAATGCGGGTGTCGGCGGGGCCGAGCCCAGCAAGACATAGCCGCCTCGGCGACGAGCCCTCGACCTCTCGCCGGCACGGTCCCGACCTGGTCATGCTCGGGAGATACAAAACAATGGCCGTGCCCTCTGGAGCAATGGATGTTGCAGAGCAGGCATCACGTCTTCAGGCCTGAACGCGCTGGATGGCTCCACAGGGGGATAGTGTTGCTGGCTCGTGATCTCTGGCCTACTGCATATGGCAGCCTGGCAGGAGCCCTTTTCCTGTATGATGACCAAGAGCAACGTGTCATCGGAGGGTGGCAGGCATCGGCAGTTCTTGCAGCAGTGGTAGCTGAAAGAATCTGTCATGTTTGATGTAATATTCGTGATATTTTGTGCGGGCTGGGATTGGTCTTCATTGACAAGCATTAACCACGATGGCAAGTGTAAGCTGTATTGTGACGGTCCACACGGCGCAAGCACGTCAGGAAAAAAAAAAAAAAAAAAAAAAAAGAGAAAATAAAGAATCACGAACATCATACAAAGATCCAAGCAATGGAGCAGGAAGATGCAAAAAGAGAACCCAAGGTAATCCTTGGGTGATTGTATTAGTGCTCTCGATCGGGGAATCGAACCCCGGCCACCTGCGTGACAAGCAGGTATCCTGACCACTAGACCAATCGAGATTGGACCGCTCAGTATTTGCTGATTGGATGAAAACAGTGCCTCTTAAGTAAGAATATACAGACTACATCAAGCTGTGCTGGCTCCTGCCTGCTCCTGGACACCATAATTACGAACGTACTGTGCCTGCCTCGCCAGCACACACCAGGTCGTAGTGACTTAGGCATAAGGCGTGCGTTGTCATCGCCAACAAAGCAGGAGCTACATTACAGACAACTGTCTAATGTCCAACAAGCTATTGAAGCAACAGTCCCCCCATACGTCAACTTCCTGGCTGTCTTCCAGCAGAGCGAACATGGCAGCCTAGATAAAGGACCACCTTCAGCATGGCAAGCCACAATGGTGGCACTGTTACATAATGCCACCGAGACAGATGCCCGAGCATCATCACATCCTTGAGCCTCTGGCTCCGTCATGTCCGCTTCGGTCTTTTCCTTTGCTCGAGTTTTCGCACCAGACCAGCGCACTGATCCACAAGCCGGCATCCGCACGGACAAGTGTGTGCGTGGAGCTTACCTCAGTCATCCCCGTCCCCACATGCATGCCTTTGTCTTCCCTCTACCGACCAATCACCTCTGCTGGATTACAGCTCTGAGGCTGTCCGCCAATCACAACTGCCGTGAATGGAGCGTCATCAGCACTGCTCGGATTGGTGGTGGGCCGGCCTGTGTCCAAGTGGGGGTGCCTGGCAGAAGAGGGAGACCCTTGCGCAATGGACCGCCCTGAGGCAGCTAGCTAGTCCGGACTTATAAGTTGCGGAGGGCAGCTCTCCCGTGCGCGTGGGTGGTGTATCGGCGCCGAGCTACATACAAAGAGGGTGTGCTGTCTCGCGGAATACCCCAATTTCTTTGTGTCTTGCTATACTCGGGAAGCTCTTTCTTTTCATCACAGCGCGTATATCTGGCGAGAGTTGCAACTGCTATCTAACCACTATCACGTCGTCACACCTCTTATACGTCTATATCGTCCCTTCGTGCTAGACGGCTCTACACAAGCTTCGTAAAGATGGACTCACAACGAGACAGCCATGCCTGTGAGTAGCCCTCTATCGTGACATTTACTCACCTCACCCAGGGCTTCTTCAACCATAACCAGACACTGGCTTACTCATCTCTTGTAGCACAAGGCCGGCACCCAACAGAGACAGATGCCCTGTTGCCATCACACCACTCCCAGTCTCAGTCTCAATCGCCCTCACCATCGCCATCATCTTCATCTTCCTCCCTCTCAACCCTCCTCCCAGAACGCAAGGCCTCCACCGCCTCCTCCTCATCACCCTGCCTCTCCCCAAAGAACCTCCAGCACCAGCAGGCGCATAACCCCAGCACGCCGACGCCATGGGCCTACATGGTCCACTACATCCGGCAGCTCCTGGGGGTGGACTCGACGCGCCGGTCCAACGTCGGCGTGCACGCCCGCATGATCTCGGACGCCATCATCGGCCTGTCGGACGGGCTGACGGTGCCGTTCGCCCTGACTGCGGGCCTGTCGTCGGTCGACGGCATCGCGGCCAGGACGATTGTGTACGGCGGGCTGGCGGAGCTGATTGCCGGAGCCATCAGCATGGGTCTGGGGGGTTACTTGGGGGCGCGGAGCGAGCTGTAAGTTTTCTTTCTTTATCACTGTTATTTGTCCTCCCCTTTCCCTGGTCCATCTTGCATTTGAGCCATTCCGTCTCGCTCCGAGGCCCGTGGGCGGACAGGACAGGACATGGCATTACATGGCCGTCTTCGAGCCTCAGCCGGAACACGAGACCCTGGGACACCCAACTACCATGTTGTGCCCGATTAATAGCTGACAATCTCCTCCGAAAAACAGACAATCCTACCACGAGACCCGCCGCCAGGAGAACCTGCGCATCGCGACCGAGCCCGACGCCGTCGACGCCGACGTGCAGTCCATCTTCTCCGGGTACGACCTGTCCCCAGGCACCCTGAGCCAGCTGACGCGCGAGCTGTCCTCGTCGGCCAAGTACGTCGACTTTGTCATGGAGTTCCACCACGGCACCCCCGAGCCGTCGGCCGCGCGGGCCCTGCAGAGCGCCCTGATGATCGCGCTGGGGTACATGCTCGGCGGGATCGTGCCGCTGGTGCCGTACTTCTTTGTCGGTGGGAGTCAGGAGAGGGATATCGTCTGGGCGCTGTGGGTGTCGGTGTGTGTCATGGCCGTGGCGCTGTTCGCGTTCGGGTACGTCAAGACGTGTGTCTTTACCGGCTGGGCCGGGCGGCGGTGCGTCAAGCAGGGCATCCTCGGCGGCGCGCAGATGGTCGTGATCGGCGGTGCGGCTGCCGGCTCGGCCGTCGCGCTGGTCAAGATCTTTGAGGGCTTTGGAGGCGGCGGCGGCGGCGGACGGTGAACATCTTCCAGCGCCGTCTGCCTGGCTGAGTGATATTTATAGTGATGGGGGAAACCCGGGGGAAATTGGGGAAAAGGGCCGCGGAGGACGGACGGACACTGTGAATGAGCGCATGGTGTTCTGTCTTCTTTTTGTATTTCTTCCACACCACCGGAGAACAAAAGAATTCTTCTCCACCAGGGCAGGGAGTTCACCTGCTTTTCTCACGAATTTAAACACGAATTTACGAGACGAAATACACCAACCAGGTTCAGACTCCTTTGTGGGTGTTACGGAACCAAAGAGCACTGTATGATCCAAGAAGGTGCAAAGATGCCAGCGTGTGAACAGGACAAACTCTAACCATGTTCTCATTATATGCTCCTCAAGGCGGCCAGCCAGGCTCTGTCTGTCCAACACAACTATCTTTGCATCACGAGCTACTCCCTGATTCCTTTTTTTCCCCATTGGCTGCGCGCAGCTCAGCTTTTACAATAGGATAAATACACTAGCTTTGATCGTGTGGGACAGATGTTGCATGGACAGAAAACAGGTCAAATCCTCTTGCCACAAACAAGGTGCACTCTAATGTTGGGCACAACAATAACCTGCTCGAGGCGCTACACAACTGTGCCCGAACAGACCTGATCACATGCGAAATGTACTATCAACCAGAATGTATCGTTTGCCAACACTATTATATGCTCAAAAATATGAACCATGGGCTGGCCGGCCGTCTCCAGCCCAGACCCAAATGCAGAGGGCCTATATAATCCCCGCCTCTAATGTCCGTACATCCCCAAGCAAAGAATAGCTTTTGGTTCTCCCCGAAGCAAGTTATGTTCCACTAGATTGCCCAAACACCCTGCCTCCAACAGATTCTATGAGCGTTTTTTGCCCGTTTCCCAGCCCAGCCATCATTGCCTTTCGGCCACTTGTGATCTGGCACAGTCTGTCAGAGACTGGCTCTGGCACCTGCCAGATCTATCTTCCACATCATTATGCTTTCCTTCAATACCAGAAGCCCCCCTTCACCAGCCACGAATCATACATACATCGTGCTCGCTGCCTCGGCACATACATGAGAAGACATGCATGCTTCCGCTTTTCGCCCTTCTGCAACTAACCCGCCATTATATCACCATACTGCGGGATAGCATGCACGGCCGCAAAAGGCGACCTCCCAAGTCCAAGACCTGCTTAGAAGACCTTCTCCTTGAGCTCGCTCTTGCCGGCAGCCTTGCTGGCGGCGAGGGCGCCGGACAGACCAAACTGCGAGGCGACGCCGTTGATGCGGTGGACGTGGTTGAGGTTCTTGACCACGACCATCTGGAAGCAGGTGGCGCTGCCCTGGCGGGAGGCGATGACGGACCAGGCGAGGAAGAGCTCCCAGATCTGAAGATTTTGTTAGGTTGGGCTAGTCGACTGGGTAAAGGAAAAAGGAAAAGATAAAACTCACTCTGTACCATCTGACGCCAAACTTGGCCTCGACGGTCTCCTGGTTGCCGAGCCAGTTGCGGTACCATCTCCAGAGGGTGCCCGAGTAGTGGACGCCGACGGTGTCGACGCTCTTGCACTCGAAGCCGGCCATCTCGAGAGAGCGGATGTAGTTCCAGAGCGGCGTGGAGGCGTCGGCACCGGGGAAGATGTACTTGTTGAGGTAGAGGCCCCAGATGAAGTCGTCGTACTGCCAAGCCTGGCGGAGACCAGAGAGCTGGACGTACATGATGCCGTCGTCCTCGAGCATGTCGTAGCACTGGCGGAAGAAGGTGGTGAGCTTGAAGATGCCGACGTGCTCACCCATCTCGAGCTGGGTGATCTTGTTGTACTTCTTGTTCTCGATGTCGCGGTAGTCCATGCAGAGGATCTTGGACTGAGACTCGGGGATGCCGGCGTTGCGGAGGCGGTCGTTACCCCAGAGGACCTGGTTCTCGGCAATGGTGACACCGGTGACCTTGGCGCCGTAGTTGACGCTGGCGAAGCGGGCGAGGGTGCCCCAGCCACAGCCAATGTCGAGCATGGTCTCGCCCTCCTTGAGCTCAATCTTCTCGCAGACGACCGACATCTTGTTGTCCTGGAGCTCCTCGAGGGACTCCTCGCGGGTGGTGTCGGAGATGACGCCCGAGGTGTAGATCATGCGGGGGCCGAGGAAGAAGGCGTAGTGCTCGTTGCCGGTGTCGTAGGTGGGCTTGATCTGGGACTCGTCGTGGGCCTTTGTGTGCATGACAATGTCGCGGAAGAAGCCCATGATGATGAACTTGAAGAGGTCCCAGGTGAAGCCGAAGTGGGCCCAGTCGTGGCGGTACTCGAGGATGTCGAGGACATCGCCGTTGAAGTCGACGGCGCCGTCAATGTACATCTCGGCGAGGGCGGCCATGGAGATCTTGTTGCGGCCCGAGTACTTGAGCTTGTCCTCTTGCTTCTTGAAGGTGAGGTAGTGCTCGACGGGGCGGCCGGGCAGCTTGACCTTTTCGTTCATGCGGGGGCTGTAGGCGGACGAGACGAACCAGACGGCGATGAGGATGGGGAAGAAGGTGATGAGGCCAAAGAAGACGGTCGTCTTGAAGCCGCCGCCGACCTTGCGGGCGAGGTACCAGGGCACACCGACGAGGAGGGCGCCGAGCAGGTAGTTGGAGAAGCCCTCATAGCCAGGGCCGTCGGCGGGGAGGGGCGGGTTGTTGATGGTGGGGGACTGCAGGAGACACGAGGGCAACGGTCAGTGTCACGATGGACGGTTCCAATTGGGGCCAGCAGAGGAGCAGGACTCACGTTGGTCAGCGGGACGCCGACATCCTCGCCGAGATCGAATTTTGAGGGCTGGGCGGGAGGGGTGGGCACGTATTTGACGTCGCTCTGGAGCTCTGCTCCGGCGATGGGTTTGGCCCCCATGGTTGGAAGCGGTGGGAGGGAAGCGGGAGAGAGGGCGCCGTCGTCGATGTTGGAGCCTCAGGTCCTGCCAGAGAGAGAGAGGGAGAGGGAGGAGAGAGTGAGGAGGAGGAGAGTTGAGGAAAAGGGATGCAGAATGAGATCACAGCGAGGAGGAGGAGGTGAGGTCGAGCTGGTGGTGGAGTGGTGGAAGGTGCGCTCGTGCGGGTGCCTGCCCCTAACGCTACTGGCCAATTCGCTGCTGGGCCTGGGCGTGCCTGCCCCTCCTCCAGCGCCCACCACTGCACTAACCTTGGAACGCTCCAGCGCCCGTTGCAGGCGGTGAGCATCCGGACAAGTGTTATCTCCCGGCGGCCCGTCTTATCTTATCGCGCCCGCCCGTTTCTTTCCCTGGGCCGCATTTTGTTTCAATCCAACCAAACACCACCCGTCAGGCCAGGTATTCATGTTTTACCCCTGAGCCGCCCGCACCAGCGCCAGCTAAGATTGCCCGTGTCCCTTGGCGGGCGAGGATGGCAATGGCCTCTGGCGGTGTCGGCCCAATTGTGGTGGCTGGCCAGGGCCTGGGCCTGCTGGGCATGCCTGCAGCTCCAATCTTTTTGTTGCTGCCCTTTCAGGGGCGACACCCAGCAAGAAAGATCACATACACCTGTCACCTTTGGCTCACACGATCGAGAATCTCTTGAGAAGCAGAATGAAATGCCGTGTTCAGCAGGAACTGCCCGGGGGTCACCCTTTGATTGCTGGGGCCTTGAGAATCCACCCCTCGAAAAAGAAACACACACAAAAATAATCTCGGAGGTGGACCCTGGATTTCACGTGCCAGGCCAGGAACGAGGGGCTCCAGCTCCAGGGCGCCGGGTGTGGGGAAAAGGGGTCAGTCATAACTTTGTTTCCTTCGCGGAAGCCCTCGGCGCCCGCCCGGTGGTCCGAGCTCCCGGCATGCCAGGGCCCAACTGCCGATCTCCATTGTCACTCTGCGGAGCATCAGGAAACACATCTGGATCATGTTCATCTCATTTGAGCACCGAGCAAGCTCAGGCCTGCGTTTCATCCTCAGCGAGATTGCTCTGGCTGGGAGTAACGCCGCGGCCTTTTACGTAATTCGACGACACGTTGCACGCTCGGCATGTTTTGCCATGACACCAGAACCGGGAAATTTATTGCCCTCAGACAGGCGCAGGATGTAAACCTCGACGGCTGCTATTGACAGGACGTCGTTACTAAGAATCACTCGAATCTCTCTGGGACCTAATCTATCTCTCCATCAACGATGAACATTATGCCGATGCTCCCGGGCTCAAATTCGTGTCATACTTTGCAAACAGCCGTACCAGAGCTCGGCGCATGACAACGGACATCGTCTGACAACAATAGAGCCAGAAGTTCGGCCGCCGCCTGCGCTCCGCCTAATGCATCGTTCATCATGATGCGCTCCCCGTCAGCCTTCTCGGGGGGATGTTATGGACAAGACGAGCACATGCGCAACATTGGGCAGGGAGGTGGTGCCAGGCACCGGGACGCTGCCGTGGAGCACGCTGCAGGAAGCCAGCCCATCAGCCTATCGGGTATACAGCCGTTCGAGCGGATAGCAACGGATGTAAATTCAGTGCCCATATGAAGTCCTCGCGGCGTCAGCTAAAAAGGCTTGCGATTGCCCTGAAGCCTACCTAGACATTTAATCATGTCGTCGCCGCGTTCTGTGCTCCGCACATTGTAGAAGGCTGTGAAAGTTCTCGATGGCTCCTCGATATCTATGTCTCAAACTACACATATTCTGTCCATATCAACCAATTCTCTGGCTTCCCAGAGCATGATACCATCAACAAAGGCTTCGCCTTGAAGCGTCCAGGTATCCCTTTTTGTGCCTCTAGCTCGGGAGAACACGAAAGGAACAGAAGAGTCAGACACCAGCATAACGTGGTGGCCTTCTCGGACCCAGGTAGGCGCGAGGCCGACTAGCCCAGTCCTTGTTACGAACAACCTGCGCCAGGCAAGCATCGACATGCAAGCCTCCTCAAAGGCCCGGCATTCGTCGCTAACAGGCCTTTCAACGTCGAAGAAGGGATCTTCATCCTTCTCTGGAGGAAAAACTCTAAAGCCCCCGAAGCCGTGGCTGGGCTGCCCCATGAGGAAATTCAGGACTGCCTTCCGCCGCATCTTCTTCTCTCTCAACTCGTTGCTGGACACTTCCAAAATCGCCTCCTCCGAGGTTAAATGCCTCACCGCCTCCCCGGGCCAAGGCATGTGCGCATACAGGTGCTTCAGCTTTTCAAACTCGGCGATGACGTCGGCGAGGCTTTTCTGCGTGTTGGTCTCACGCTCGCGGTCTGCTCTCCACTGCTCCGCTGCGGCCGATGGTGCTGTTTGCAAATCCGCGCCGCTGCCGTGAGCCTTGCGTGCTGCCGCTTCGCTCTTTTCCCTGGCCATCGTCTGCCCGGCTAGCTCATGCTGGTCCCTCAGGACGGAAGCGTGAACCATCGACTCGATGGACTCGCAAAGGCACTTGCCAGCCTGAGCGTGCGTGATGCGCTTGCCATTGACGTGGCCGGCCACCATGGTGAAGGCGATGGCCTCCAGCAAAGACGGCTGACGCGCAGTCTTGCGGGCCTCGGCCACGCCATTGTACACCACGGGCCTTTGTGTCATGAAGCGCATGAGTTTGAGCAGATCCAGGACGTCGAAGTCGACTGCAGAGACAGTGTCCACTGTCGCAGCGTCGACGATGAGCTCTCTCCCGTTAGGAGAGATGGAGCAAACAGGCGAGACTGAGGAGGCGTCGCCCGCTGATGCGTGCCGCGCAGGGCCTGCACACCATGGATTATTGATCTTTGGAGGAATCAAATCGCTAGTTGCTTCACTCTGAGATAGAGGTGATGGCTCGTCAGTGGCACTGTATTTCCTCCTGTAAAAGGGTCAACGTAACGCACCTTCCAGGACCCCGGTGCGGGGACCCAAGACGGCAAGGTCTGTGCTGTCTTTCCGATTTCTCGTGGGACTGTGGAAACCTTGTCGTTCAAATGATATTCTTCAGGCATGCGGGAGGCCAGTGTGAATAGTGTCTCGACAGACTCATGGGTGAGCAGACAAGCGGCAGCATTCACAAGGACTTCGGGAGCGGAAACGGCAGGGCGGGCTGCTAAGACTGGCCAAAGCCCGTTCGGTGTGATGCTTGACGCCCCATCGTAGTCGTGCATGCTACGCTTGTTGTGTTGATGGCCCGCGATACCGGATTCTGGTGGCGGCGGCGCAGGTGGGGTTACCACAGGCTGCAAGCTCTGATCAATGGTTAACAGATCCTCCCTGATGAGCGACAGTCCTGCAAACACGAAGTCCTTGTCATGCGTAGCCTGGCGTCCCATGCACACCCGAAGCCAATTGATCAGAGTTCCCTTACTGTCTCGGGAGAAGCCTTCGTGGGAAGCCGCTGAGGATGGTAGCAGCTCCATCTGGGCTCCAACAAGGGGCCGAATGACTGCCTTCATGACCTTCATGTTCCAAGGTGTGATACTCTTGTCGCTGGTACTGAATAGTATCCATTTCCAGGCTGTCTGCAACGCCTCAGGAGTGACCTCGTACTCCCCGTGCAGGTACACGACCTTCCTCGCAAGGCAAAGCTCTTGTACCACCCATACCCTGCGAAAGTACGGCCGACATATCAGATGTGTTGCAGTAGCGAACATGGTGAAAAACTCTTTCATATCTGCCGGGCTCTCTATTGGCGGTAAGAATTTGCCACCGTTCATCGGAAGCCTCATCAATACAGAATCAGGCGGCAACGGCCTCTTGGAAGCGGCGACGTCCTCGAGGAGCTGGAGACCTTTGGCCCATTGCTTATTCAAATCACCGAGCCAGACGACGACAAGCTGAGCTTGGTGATAAATTCGACCCATGAGTGGGATTTGAGCCACCTTCTCGTCTTCATCACTGTGTTCGCGACATCTCGATTAGCGGCTGCTAGCAAAATTGAGAACAGGGACTGAAACAGCAAACAGGAAAAGAGTCTTGTGCCAGATAAGTCGAGATGTGCCAGGATAGTCCCACAAACCTCTGATTTATACACAAAGCGTCAATCCAGAACCACTCTTCCTGTCTTTTCTTGCGCAATTGTTTCAACCCCTGGAAGAGATTCTGATGCACCTTCATGGGCTTGCCGTTGCAGGTGACCTTCTTGAAGGCATTCAGGTGCATGTACATCTCGGCCTGTGACTCTGTCTCTGGTCTGAAAAGCTCGACGAACTCATCGAAGTCCTCGTACATCCAGAAATTCAATATGCGGCGTGCGCCCCTGCTCCAAGTCGACCGTGATAGATTCCAAGTATATGATAGCGCGGTGAAGCGTGGTCCGAGTTCGAGATCGGCTGTCTTCATTACGAAACTGATCTTGTCGTCTCCCCGCTCGGAGGAGGGGCGGTCGAGCTTGATGAGGCGGACTGATGTCGGTGTCGGTAGGCGGTCGTACGGGAACTCCTTACCATACCACCAATCCTGTGGCGTGGATGATCAACCACAGGGTCTCCAGTGTCGTTGAACGGGATCTGTTTGCTCACCGTGACTTTTTCGGCAGATTCAATGTAGTGGTTTTTAACTTTATCGCTGGCGTCGCGTACCGCGAACGCAGCACGGCGCAAATCATCCATTGTGTAGCAGTATTGCACAACGCTTTCGTGACCGCTCTGCAGGCGCACTGTGGAAAGTGACAGGCGTTGTGCAAACGCGCTTTATATAGTGCCTGGCAGCGGAAGCCTGCTTGCGAACGAAGTGGAACTTGAGGCAACGATGGAAGCCGATATAGCGAGGCGGCTCTATAGCCCCTCCTATTGGCACAGAGCGATGGCATACTTCGTGGCGAATACCTTGACTCATCGACCGTTTGGGGTCAAGTCGAGCACCGCGCTGACCTCAGCTTATCTGCTGTGTAACCCATGCGACGCGCTCCTCAGGCGAGTGGCTCCAGTAGAGCAAAGCCACACACGAACAGGGGTACCTAGCATGGGACTCTCGGTGATTTGGCGCAGGATTTGGGGGCCGGGTGACACAAAACCGACCCAAAGATAGACTAGTTACAGTGAGCAGGCTGTAAATGATAAGGATGTTCCCAGCTTCACATGGGACGGCTGGCGTCGGCCTACTTGATGAGAGTCTCTACACAACCACTAGGGGACAGCCTTTCAAGTCTATAGCCGTTCAAGTAGGCAGCATCTTATCTAGCTAAGATTCCGTTCTCGCAAAGTTTTAAATAGCAACTTTCCGCCGTCGTGCTGAGAAGAGTTGCCGCCAGCATGAGGTCTCAGAGTATAAGGTTCTCTCTCAAGTGTCGGAACCACCCTGCAAGGGTTATTCAACTTTGGTGGCGGTCGTGGTTCTCCTCCGCTTGCAATTGATATAATACTTGTGGGCACTAGTCAGTGTGAAAGGTAAATCGAAGTGTGCCACGGCCGTCTCTCCGCACTCTGCCACCACTTCTGAGTCCGTTCACGCCCGAGCTCTCGCGACCGCTTTGTGGCCTAGTCTCACCAGCTCCGCGACGAACCTTTCCACTCGAGCCAGCTGCTCCACCTCGCTGTCCTTGAGATACATGTTCCGCATATTCTTTACCAGCACAGGGGTAGCCTCCAACAGTCTCAGATCCCCCATCGCCGCTGGCTCGCTCGGGTTCGTCAGTATGTCACAGAATAGCACATGGATCGCGGACAGCGGGTAGAACAGGACGACCCAGAACGGCCCGCCGAGCAGGTCCTGGTCCAGCCCCTGGATGAAGTGCAGCGTCGACCGGCTGGCCTCGACAGCGAGCGCCATGCTCGAGGCAAAGGCGGCGCTTAGGCCCTCGTCTGTGCTCAGATGACGGCATCTGCCAGTGGCGCCATGGATCCTGGAAATCAGGTGGTGGTACTGGAGCGTGATCATGATGTGGTGCATCCGCTGGCCTACACAGACTCCTTTCTGTTGTTGCTGTCGCTGCTGCTGGAATTCATTGGCGCCGTCCGTTTGCGTGGCTTGGTGGACGATACCCAAATCAAACATGTAACCGGCTGGATAGGTCAATCTGGGCCGGAGGAGCGGGTCTATACCCATCCGCCAGGTCTCCAGCTTGGTGTCCAGCTCGCGGATGTCCTGCAGCAGCTGCACCTCGGACTTGCGCATCGCCTTTGCAGAGTACAGCATCGTGTACGTCTCGGACTTGAGCAGGTCGAGACGCAGGTCGCCCGGCAGGAGCATATCCAGCCTTGCCGAGCTGACCGCTGTGGGCCGTGGGCGCGGCATCGCGCAGGACTTGTCCGGCGGACGGTCGAGGTATCCCTCGGGCAAGGTCAGATCGCAGTTGTCGTCATGGATGAGCGGCGGCTGTCCCGTGCGCAGGGCAAAGTCCTTGTCGAAGGTGTATGCCATCCAGAAGAGGCTTCGAAGATGCCGTCGGTGAAGCGCAATGGTGGCTGTGGCGGGTATGTCAACATCAAAGCCAGCCGTCGGCAGGAGATGTGCGCCGAGTTGAAACAGCGTCCGGACGGCCATGCCGCGGTAGACAGATGCCGCGTGGGACCTGCCGTTGAACTCAAGATATAATGCCTGAGGTCACTGTCAGTCTTTTCTTTTGTCCTCAACCAGCGTACTGAGGAGAACGCGACAAGAACCCTGGCAAGTGCGAGCCGGCCTACCTGTGTCATGGCGGCTTGGGCCACCAGAATGCTGCCATGGTCGGCTACTTGCGAGAGCAGCACTCGCGACGACGCCGCCAGCGAGTCGGCGTCAACAGGAGTCAGCCTCCTCGTACGCAGAAGCACCGACATGAACGATAGGAAGCCCTGCAGGCAGGCTTTTGCAGCGATTCGAGTTGCACGGGCGTGCTCTTCGCAGTCGCTCCTTCGTGGCAATTGGTTGTAAGTTTCCTCGACGGTGTGTCTTAACAGTATCGGGTCAACGACGGGGAATGTTGACCGGAACGCATCCCGCGAATAACGGGCCGAGTATTCGTCCATGATATGGCGAGGCGGTAAGTCCACAACCGCATCTGCCGGCTCTAGGTGGCTGAGAGTTGGATCCGGATTCTCCCATGGCGGTGTTACCAAATTGATATCTAGGGTGTCTTCACCCGTACGCGATTTAATCCACCCGTTTCCATCAGAACAGTGTAGTGGCAGGTTGCCATTAGTGAAAACATTCTTGTGGTCTGGGCTCCAGAGGGAGCTCACGCTCGGCACTACTGCAGTGACCGCACTCCGCCCTTGCATAGGGGCCTGCGGACTCGCGCGTGACGTGAGGGCCGCAGGCTGTTCCGCGTCTGCACTGCGCTCTTCTGCTGCGAGAGATCTCGTGACAAGTTTCCTGCCGGACGAGTCAGCTCCAATAGTGCGATGTGAGATGGCGTGAGCAGGAACGTAGCTAACTTTGGTCGTCCCTTGGGCTTTGCTGGTTTATCTGGTCGATCGAAAGTGCACAGCAACCCTTGATGTCTACACCAGTCGCAATTTGGTGGCGTGCCGAAGTCGCATTGGATCTAGCTTTGGAGGCAAAGACAAACATCTTTATCAGCTAGACATTTCTGCTCAGGAGGGCCGTCGTCAAACTGACCTTGCGCCGGTAGCACGCGTCGCAGGCCCGCTTCTTGCGTTCGAGAGGTAAGGCTTGAAACTGAAAGATGCCTGCCTCCATGATGTTGCATGGGCGGTGATTGCCCCCAGAATTGGCCCAGTCTCGCTCCTTGTGCACGCTCAGGAAATGTGCTTGACGTTGTGATTGTAACCAGGGGATTGCTGCAGAATAAGGAGAGCACAGTAGTTCCTGACGTAGTCGTATTTAAATCGTCACGTCACCGAGGGACGAGCACGGGCTGAATAGACAGCAATACCACCTGGACGCGATTAACGTGTCAGTCAGGGGCTGGCTTTGTCAGCACCGAGAGTTCCGCTTGCAATACCAGGGTGGCATTTTCGGCGGTTCCGGGTGAGGCCGGGGTGCAGGGGTTTACCTCATCGTGCCTTCTTTGAGCTGTACTAATCATGAATAAGTGTCGTAACAACCGCCGGAGTTAGGACTTTCGCGAGAATACTTGACGCAGCTGTCTCAAATTGGTGTGGACATCAAGAGCACCTGAGCTTTTTCATTCATGAAGACAAGGCGTTTGGACAACAAGAACTGCAGCAGTAAATTCCACCAGCGTCCTTGGACAGATTCGTTGTTCTATTCATTTTTAGGGCGATTTGAAAGCAGAGCATCGGGGTGTTCCGTGTACACACCTCCAGATGCTCGACTCAGAAATGTAGACGAATATGCCTTCCCATTGCCGACACCGGTCCTCTACTCCCTTGTGACTGTCCACTTCGTCGACACGCGTACACCAGAGTCAGGATGGGGCGCCCGAGTCAACTTCCTCTCGGAGCCAGCGTCGTCGCTGACGGCTCCGCTCTCGGCATCGTTCTGAGAGGATCCAAAGTCAGTCAAAGCGCAAATGAACGGCACCATTCATTACCAGTAGTCGGCTACCCGCAAGCAGACTTACCAGTTCAATCCAAGCCGCGCCACCGGACTGACTCTTCTTCGTTCCCGTGCCGATGATGCCCCTCTTTGATGCAGAAACGTCGTCGAATCGCATGCCGTTCGTAGTATTGGATCTCGGTGCGAGTCCGGAAACCTGGCTCCTGCTGGAAGTATCGGGGCCCTGGTCGGTGCTTCTCGTCCAAAAAGAGCCGTACTTGGCGCGCAAGCGAGCATAGAAGGGTCGGAGGGTGGGAATGTTGATGCACAGCACTGCGAGATCCAGCTCGACAGTGAGCAAGATAAATGTCGACTGGGATGTACCGGTCAGGTTGCCGAGAAGGTCGATCTCGAAGAGGTAGACGAAGCGGACTATGCCAATGATACAACATCTACGCCAAGCTTATTGTCAGTCTGCTGCATCGGCCGTAGAATCTGTTTCCCGTGAGCGACCGGTGCGAACTCACGCAAGGCCCATAGCGAAACACAACGTCACCACCACCTTTTCCGTTTTACGCATCTGCAGGTTCCAGATTGTGCGGATTGGCAGGATCACAATGAACAGATCCGTGAGGACGTTGGTCAGGATAAGCGACTTGAGCACCGTGATCTGGTCTTTGCACTTGCCGATGCGGGCCAGCGTCCACTGCTGCTGGATCGGATCACATAGAAATATTGTGAGGAACGTGAAGGAAACGCCCCAGGCGATGGAAATGCCGATACCCCCGTAGATCCACCACCTCAGTTCAAGCTCGAATGTTCGCAGATATAGGAAGAGCTGGCTGAGCTTGAGAGCGGCGAGAGCCCAGAGGTATATGAGGGTATAGGCGAATGTAAGCTGGAGCGAAGATGACGTCAGTATTGTGCTCGACCTGGGCGCATTCCAAGTTGAATCGGTACCTCTAAAATTCGGGGGAGGTTCTCGAGAACTACACAAGCGCGATTAGATTTCGTTAGCATACTTTGGGCATGTTGATGCTGGAAACATATGCTTACGAATGGGATACACGGCAGACTCTGGGTTCAAATCATAGCCAACTCCGGAGGTGAACACTGTATCGATGGTAGAACGTCAGCCTGCAGGCAGCAGAGGGGAACATTTCTGATAGTGCTGCGTACCTGCCGCACCTATCCCGATCGCGCTTCCGGACAGGATCTGAAGGAATTCCATGTTAGCATGGCTGTTCTTTTGGCGCCTGTAGGAGTTGAGACTGACGGCTGCAGCAACAGAAAGACAATCGTCAACACCAATACCTGCGCCTCGGAAACGTCCAAGGCATCGAAAACACACAACAGCGCTACCAGCAATCCACAGCAGAGAGCCTGTGATGAGACATGTCAGTGCTGGTGTCGTCAGCGGCAGTGTTTGTGTCATGGTCGTCGTTGAATGCTGGGTGGAGGCTCGAGGAAGCCAAAGAGTGCCTGCAGAATGACTCTTTGCTCTTCCTCTGAGGAGTCATGCTGCAATATAGCCCGAGCCCGGTGCTGAAGAAGAATTCTCGCCAGTTGTGCCCGTCGCACCTCAACTTGGGCCGTGCGACAGTCTATCCCCTGCCAGGAGCCCCTTTGTGCGGCGATGCGACCAGCGCCCTCGTCACTTGTTCCAGGACACAATTCTGTCATTTTGAGACGCGGAATAGTTTTGCTCTTCCCCGGACAATCCTCGAGTTGTTACTGTGCGGCCAGTCCCGGCCAGCACTGGCTCGCCCAACACCCGATGTCTCTTCTCTTCATCCCCGGCCCGACTCATTCGACGCAAGGGGCTTGAAAAGCCTCGCCACCTCTGTTACACACATGGTGCATCGAAATGGAGGCCCCAGCGAGCTCTGGCATACATCCCTGCACCCAAGCCCGGGATGCTACATGAAGGAGCCTGTCAAGAACCAACGTTCCTGTTAGCGAGATTGCGCCTAAGGACTCAGGTGTGGTGGGTGGCGGAAGAAGCCGAACGACCCTGCCGATCCCTCGCGGTGTGTGGTCTGGCTTCGTGGTTCAACGGCCTTCCCAGTCTGGAGATGTGCCACAAGATGGTTTGCTATGTCTGCCGATCGTTTGATGCAAGACACGCACCGGTCATTTCTGACACCGCTCCGAAGTTACCTATGGCATCAGTCTTCATCGTTCATTAAGCGCATAGGCGAGGCGCAAGGCAGGGTGGATCTGGCACGTACTCCACTGGTCGCCGAGAAAGAGGTGGACAGGAATGGATCCACCGATTCAGATCAATGCATTCACAAGCGTGTCGTTGATGGAAGCGTCCATCGGCCGAAACGCACCAATCGCAAGTCGGGCCGTGCCCGGCGACGTTGCAGCCGGAGTCAAAGCCTGCGTTGCCGGACCCCATGTTGGTCGTAATGTGATCACGCCATGACAGGAAGATCGTTGCTAAATCTGCGATCAATGGCTACCGTAGTGGAACCAAGAATCACTTTGGCCGACTTTGATATTGGGTAGTTGGTTCCCGGGCCGAGTTTGCTGGTGTCCCAAGAAGCTCGATAGGCCAAAACAGCATGATGCACCTCAATCCGTCCTTACAGCAACGGCCCCAAGGAGCCTCTTTCGAGATTCAGAATAGGTATCGTATTTCTTGCATCGCGTCGACCACGGGCACCCAGTAGTGAAGAAAAAAAAAGGACGGCGTAGGGGGATTTTCCAAGTGACAAGACTCTAATCACCAGAAATAAGCCTTCCTGACGACTTAATAGAGTACTGGCAAATCATTGGACAGGATCTCAAAGACCCCACTCCGTTGTCGCATTCGTATGGGAATCTGGAAAGAATCAACTACACCATATGAGCAAACACACTGGATGCACGAGCCCCTGGCCGTTGTTTGCTTCCCGGACCAACATCCTTGGCACACAAGCGTCACGCCACACCGGCGACCCTAGCCGCCGGCCCGGGCCTGGATTGAGCAAACATTACTGATGATGATTTTGAAGCGAGTATGATCCCCTGTGATATGTACACGGCTCCCAGGATTGGCGATCACCGGATTATACTTGGTCTGTAACAGAAGAAGCAACAGCGTAACTTTGCTTTCGTTTGGCGCCTATGGGAAGTTCCGATACATTGTCTATGCAGTCAATTCACTCAGACTCGCGTAGACGAGAAGTGTCGGCACTTTTTTGCTAATCCTGGGATCTCTATAGATATCTTGGGGGATGGCAGGGATTCCTAGGGGCTGGTGCTGTTCTATCGACAAGTTGGGTGCGCCTTCACACCCCAAGAACCGCCTGGGGCAAGCGAGAAGAACTCGGTAGCGCCCCTGCAAGTACAACTTGGCAATATGCGGCCCTGCCGACCTGGCCCACGATCCTGGCACACATTGCCACGGAGCACAGAGCAGACCAATGAAACCGTGCCGTTCATATGCATTGTCACCCTTCATCAACAACCAACATTCGCATTCTACTTTCTCCTTTGGGAAACCGATTCGTGAAGAAAGCGAAATACACAAGCTTGGCAGGCCACACCATGAACAACGCCATTTCAAAGTTCTCCAACCACGATCCGCCAGGGTCGCGGCAAGAGAGCAGATGAACAAGCTCCCTCCAAATATCTAGAGGACAGGCACGTGACCGCTCTATGACATGTTCAGACTCGGAATTCTTTCCCGGAGAGGTAGTCGTGCCCGATGTCAGCACTAGCTCAAAATACTGTGGGCTTGGTGTCCACAAGGTCATCGTGTCGTTGGGATTATCCCAGACGGCACTTCCCACCGTGAGCCATTCACAGCATCCACTCCCACGCCTTTCTGTGCACCTCCATTCGTCCATGGCTGGCGTCAGGGTGCTCCACCCGGCATGTGGCTCTGCATATCGTGGTTCGAACCCCTGGAAAGGCCCGGCCACAGTTTTGGAAGTGCCGAGCGCTAGCATACAGTGCACACGCAACAGGGAATACGACGACTCTCAAGCCGCAGCCTACCTTGTTTGTACAGTGAGACGTCACTACCCATAGAGAGGACGGAGAAGAAGAGACCCTCCCCGGTGGGGCATAAAAGCAAGCAAGCTCGAATCTTTGCGCGCGGGCTTCCACACTCTGTCACAAACTGGGTAGTCGCCTGTCAAGCTTGAAACATACCTCTCACGCAGGTGGTTGCTGCGCTGTCAACCCGGGCACCGCGTGTCCAGCGATATTCTGCGGAAGAACTGCTCTTCTTGAGCGGAGCGTTCTCCGGCACTCTGGCCCCAAAGCCCCATCCCGCCTCCACAGAGGCCGACAAGCACGATGGCGGCGGCTCTTGATGTCGCGAGGCATGCCGCCGAGCAAACCACGATCCGTCGTGCGCTGGCCGGCGTCGCTGTCGCCTATGCCGGTTACAAGGTCCTCGTTGCTCTGTACAACATCTCGCCCTTCCATCCACTGTCTCGCTTTCCCGGCCCGAGGCTTGCGGCAGCAGGATACTTTTACGAGGCATACTACGATTGGATTCGTGGTGGGAAGTATACGCAAGAGATCAAGCGCATGCACGAGAAATATGGTGGGTGTACTACTAAAGATCACATCAAGTCTCCCGTAGGACGACTTTGACTGACACCCGATCCCCAGGCCCCATCGTCCGCATCAACCCCGACGAGCTCCACTGCAACGACCCTCTGTTCACCGACGAGATATATGCCGGTCCGGGACGAGTCAGAGACAAATGGTACCACCAGCTCAACACGGGCGGTGCCGGGCCCGTGTCGGTGACTGCCTTCTCGACCGTCCCGCACGAGGTGCACAAGATGAAGAAGGCCCCCTATGCGCGCTTCTTCTCCCGCCAACAGATCGCCAAGCTCGAAGGCGAGGTCCTCGACGCCGCGCAGCTCGTGACGAACAAGATGCTGTCCATCGCGCAGTCCTCGAAGAAGGCCAGCGAGAGCCAGCACGGCGAGGTCTTCGACGTCAAGGACGCCTTCAACTGCTACACGGCCGACGTCATCGGGCAATATGCCTTTGGCACCTCCATGGGCTTCATCACACAGGAGGGCTGGACGCCCAACTTTGCGACCTGGGTCAAGTCGTTTCTGCAGTCGGCCTACACGATGCGGCATAACGCGGTGGCGCGCAAGGTCGCGCAGTACATCCCACTCATGGCGGACTACATGGGTGAGGATATTGCCACTGTCATGAGGCAGATGAATGTCGTCATTCCGGGGTACATCCAGGCTGCACTGGACGATCCGGAGAACGGGCGTGTGTTTGCCGAGGTCCTGCAGAACAAGAGTCTTCCAGATAGCTACAAGGACATGTTCCACCTGTCTGGAGAAGGGTTCAATTTTCTGCTAGCAGGGACAGAGACTACTGCAGTAAGTGTTGCCACCATCTCCCATTCTTTTCCATTGTCATCTGCGGCCGGCGTGCTGACCCGGTGTTAGGCCATTCTCACCGTCATCACATATCACCTCCTCCACCAGCCAGCCATCTACAAGCGCCTTATGCAGACCCTTGACGACACCTCTCCCTCCACGCTGAAATGGTCCCACCTCGAGAACAAGCCTTACTTCTGGGCCATCGTACAGGAGTCTCTACGCATCATGCCGGGCGTCTCGCACCGCTCCGCGCGCATCGCGAGGGATGAAGACCTGCACTACAAGAGCGCGAGCGGCGACGTCGTCTACGTCGTCCCGCGCGGCACGCCGATCGGCATGTCCTCCGTGATCAACCACATGGACCCTGGTTTGTTTCCCGATCCGGAGGCGTTCAGACCCGAGCGGTGGCTTCTGGAGGATGGATCGCCAAACTACAAGCTCCAGAAGTATTTGCTGGCTTTCAGCCGGGGAAGTCGGTCTTGTATTGGCGAGAAGTGAGTTCCCTCCCCCTCCCCCCTTCCCGCTACGTTCCCTTTTCGTGCCTTGATCAATCGATGAGGCCGAAAGTCTTCAGAAAGTCCAAAGGCTGACAACGGTAATCCACAGTCTTGCATACTGCGAGATCTACATCATGGCCGCGCTCATGGCGTTCCAGGTTATCCCACGCGCCACGCTGCACGAGTCCGGCGACCCGGCTGAGCATTTCAAGTACGATCACGACATGATTGTGCTGCAGACCAAGAACGGTTCTATAAGTTGCAAGATCTCCATATCGTAATGGAGATCAGCCAGATTCGAATGGGGCTGATTGTCTGATGACGGAGGCTACTGCAGTCGTTGGCATAACCTTAAAAGTGTATGCATACTCAGGGACAACAACGCCATAGAAGGCAGGGCCAAGTTCAAAACATCCGGCTGTTCGTGGCGAGGAGTGGTACAAGAGAATATGTTGGATATAAATAGATGGACTAGCTCTGTCTCCATGCAACCGATACCATAGTGTAAAAACCTTTCGTCTATAGCAGAGGTGATTGAATGCCTTCCACGAGTGCGTTCTCGGTGAAGCTCTCGGGGCTGCCAGATTGCGTGGCTCGCGTCACGCTGGCTTGTGATGATGTGCGGCCGTCGTTCTTGGATTTAGTTGCCAAGGGAGGTCAGACCAATGGTGTGAACTGCGAGAGAGTCCAATTAGGTGGGATCTAGTATCCACCACGTCCAGTGTGAGTAGATGCCGGGCGGATGGCCGCCCAGGCCATACACTCCCCCTTTCCTGCCGCCGCCGCCCGTCACGATTGCGGAAGGACGCCCATCGAGGAGTAGGTGTCACAGAGGGACAGAATTGTAGGTAGTTGACGTCACACTGCGGAAGTTGCGTGCTGGCCTTAGGGCTGTTTGATCATGAGAAGACAAGGGCTCCAGTTTACATAGCTATCTCTAGGTGGGACGAAGAAAGAAGCATGCTAGAAGCTCTCCTATTATATGAGTCTGGTCATTCCAGCAAAGCTACAGCGAGTGAAAACACTTTAGTATCTAATTAAATCTTGAGCAAAGCCGTGATAGATAGAAGCTTCTGGTACAAATGTTTCAATAATATGGAACGAAGCTCACACGAATCGCGTGACCAGGGAGATGGCAAGCCACTGAAGAAAAACAACCACCCTTGTCGTGAATGTGACACTGTCCCGTGAAAACGGATGATAGGAACGTTAGCTTCGGACGCACTCTCTAAGCCAGAATCATCCGGAACAGCAACTCTCCGGAACTGCAGCCTGGAAACGAACCAGGTTACGGAGATTTGGCAACAAACGTACTGATTGATCGTGCTACTCACTTGAACACAATTCTATTGCTCAGCTTGCCCACGCCGTCCATCTCCACCTCGACCACGTCGCCGTCCTGTAGGAACGTCTTGGGCGTCATGAAGGCGCCCACACCTGCTGCCGTGCCCGTCATGACCGCAGTGCCCGCAGGAATCGTCGTGCCTGTGGAGATTTTTGAAAGAATCATCAGCAAAGAAAGCTTTGGGCAAACAGCAGTTTTGGGCGAACATGGGAGGATGACTCCTCAATGCGCTCCACCCCTGGTCTCACCTACCTTGACTCATATGGCTCAGAATCTGCGCCGGTTTGAAAATAAGATCCCCAGAGAATTCCGCCGTCTGCCTCACCTCGCCATTGACGCGTGTCACGAGAGTATGCTTGGACACATCGCCAAAGATCTCTGGACTGATGAGCGTAGGCCCGATGGGGGCAAACTTGTCAAATGCCTTGGCGAAGAAGAACTGGCCTCCCGAGTTCTGGGCCAGCTGGTATTTGCGGCACGAGAGGTCGTTGCCAACGGTGTAGCCCAGGATGTAATCCTTGGCCTCGGCGACCGAGATATCTTTGGCGTCGCGGGATGTGACGAAGACGAGCTCGCCCTGTGCAAATTCGCAGTCGGTCATTTTTTGTCAATCTGTTGTTCGGCACTGATCGGGCTGGGTCTTGCGCAACGAGAATGAGCCAACATACCTCGTAGTCCAGCAGACTCTTGGCGCAAAAGTCGTTGACTGGGATGTCTTCGCCGGGACTGGCCAGACTCGTGGCCGGCTTTGTCCAGAGCGGTGGGCATGATGGGATATTCAGCTTTGCCTCCTTGGCATGGCTGCGGTAGTTGAGACCGACGCAGTAGATTGGCACCCCGTCTCGGGGCAGAGGGGGCAGCAGGGAGGCCACTGTGAGTGTTCTGGCCTTGTCGGCGGCGGAGAGGCTGGCGAGCCCCTGGATTGTTGTAGAGGCGGCGGTGACGCTGGTTCCTGGCGGTGGCAGATCACAAGCGACCGTGCCGAGATCGGCAAAGTAGGACTGGCCATCTTCCGTGGCTATGAAACGAATGAGGCGGCGGAAGGAGGACATGATGAGTATGGCTGGTGTGTCTGAGAAAGGGTCGGGGCAGATTTGCTGCTGAGGACCTGGGAGTCAGAAAACATGATGTTGAATGATATAGGTCGAATTTGAGAGACTCGCCCGTCGAGCCGTGCTCGGTGTAGTCGTGGCCCCCCGCAACGGTGAACAGAGGCTAAAGGGCCACCAGCGACGGAGAGACTAGCTTGCTGAGGCGCCCAATTCCCCCGCGGCGCAACTCCACGGGCCCTTTGTCCCCTTCGTCAGCCTCCCTCCAACAACTCCCGCCGCCACCACCACCCACCGCGGGTGATTATTGTCTGGACGACTGGTCCTGCCGACACACGAAGACTCCGCGTCATGCCCCGAGAAACGGCGCAAGACGGCACCGCCCGGCTCAGGGTGTGCGACCACTGTGTCCGGTAAGCTTCTGGCCATCTGGCCGCCCCTTGTCCCCATCGCCGCTCGCTCTGACCTTGGCTGACCCGTCGGGCTGTGGCCGAGATCGCTGCAGCCAGAAAGTGCGATGCAACCAGGCCGTGCCCGCGTGCTCCCGCTGTGCCGAGCGCGGCCTCGCGTGCTCCTACACGGCCGTCCGGCGCAGGCCTGGCCCGGCTCCACGCAAGGCAAGACACCAGCAGGGCGCTCCTTCGCGTGCGCCAGCCGAGCCGGGTCTGCCCGGGACGCCGACGCCGTCGCCGTCGCCCGCAGCTGCCCTGCCCGGTATCCTACCGCTGCCCGGCGATGCCACGGTCAACGCCACTGAAGCTGCCCGTGCCGGCCTGCCAGAACCCGCCTGGACGCTGAGCTGGGTGGGAACACTCGACGAGCAAGATCTTCTGTAGGGACGCCCCAGTCCAGCTGTTGCCCCCTATACTGTGTGCCGCTGCCGCCGCTGACCCTTTCGGACGCCATCGTGTAGCCTCACGTGGTACTTTGACAATATCCACCATGCCATCCCCCTGTTCGCCCAAGGGGATTGGCCCGACATCCGGGCCGCTGTGTACAGCTGCAGTCCTGCCCTTGTCGACGCCATGCTCGTCATCGCCGCTCGCTTGTCCCGTGCCAGCCTCGCCACCGTCACCGCAGCTGAGATCGACACGCACATCGACCGGCTTCTCGCGGCACCAGCTCTGCATGAAGACGATGACATCGTCGTCAGCGAGCCCGCCAGCCTCAACCGGATGCGCCAGGCCTGCCTCCTGGCCTTCTACGAGTACCACCAGTGTCCCGGGCAGCAGGCCTGGATGCGCCTGAGCCGGCTCGTGCGGTCGGCCTACTGGACGGGGCTCGACCGCATCGAGATACTGTGCCGCCGCTCGCCAGTCTGGACGGCCCTGAGCGAGCGCCAGGTCGACGAGTGGCGACTGCTCTGGTGGTGCATCTACGCCCTCGACTCGTATGCCAACGTGTCTGCGGGCATGCCCTACGTTGTCGACGAGCGAGTCATCAACACGGCCTTCATGACGCCGTCTCGGGCTAAGCAGCAACAACAGAAGCAAGGCATCACCCTACCATACCGGGCGGATGACCTGGTCGACGTGCTGCAGGCCGTCCTGGCCCAGGCTCCGACTCCCGGCACGATCAATGGCCTCGAAGGCGACCTGCACATCATCACCATCACCGCGCTCCGTCATACCGGACGTGCCTCCCAGCTCGCCGCTGTCATCGGTCCAGATGAGTTCGAGGCACTGCTCGATGAAACCGGCCGGCGCCTGGCCTCCCTCCGCCTGGCCTTCCCGGCAAATTTCTTCAGCCCGACCCGCCACGTACTGGCCGGCGAGACGTCGTCGACACACCACGCCCGCCTCGTCTGCAATCTGCACGTCCTCACCGCGCAGCTTCTCGTCGCCATCGGCCATTGCACGCGCATCGAGGACGAGGGCGCCGAGTGGCTGCACTACTGGCAGCTGGCGCTCCAGCACTGCCAGAACATCGTGGCCGTCGCGGGGCACTGGGACAGCACGTTCTGCACGCGGGTCGACCCGGCCGTGGCCATCATCGCCTTTGTCGCGTTGGTGTTTACGGATCTGCAGGCCAAGTTCTCGCCTGGGGCGACAGCGACAGCTTCTTCAGGGTTGCAGATGGAGATGCGACATTCTCAGACAATCCTGCTGCTGTTTCTCGAGAGGTTTGCCGAGGTCTGGACTCTATCGCGGCTCCTGATTCGTAAGTCCTCCGTTCTTGCTGCCAGTGACACATTATGGAATCAATGATCACTGACTCGGGCATGTTCCAGTGTCTTTCAAGGGTTTTCAAGAGGCTCTTCCACCGCAGATTGGGTATCCGCAGGTCCGAGCGGTGGTGCGCCGCTTCGAGAGCCCCATGCATCCAAGATGGCTCACTTTCTTGCAGTCCGCTGGGCAGATTGTCGAGGGCTCGCACGTGGAGTATGAATCATTGTTTGTTTGACAAAAACGATTACCAAGACAAGATACCCAAGTATGCTACGCAATCTGTTTACACATGTAATAAAACGCCGGGCGTGCTCGACACAAAGAGACACCTGGTCCTTCCTACGCCTGACTACCAGACCACCACCAGCGCGACAGGAACCCACCAGCACTCCCATCGCCACTGCCACGCATCTTGCTCAGAAACGCCTCTGGAAACTTATCCCCAAAGTCACTCGGCATCTCGGGCCCCCACACGGCAAACGGCCCCACGACCTCCCTCTTGGTCGGCGTCCCTTTGCCCACAAGGTCCCCATCGGCGTAGTGCTCAATCTTGAACCCGCTCGGGTCGGCCCAGTAGTCAAAGATCTGGCTGCCCAGGACGTGCCTGCCGACGCCCCACACGCTGTGCCAGCCCTTGGAGGCGAGATACTCGTGCCCGACGAGCTGCGTGTCGACGTCGGACACCTCGAACGAGGTGTGGTGGCAGAAGGCCTTTGTGACGTGGGGCTCCGCGCGCTGGAGGAAGAAGCAGTGGTGATCGGACCACCAACTCTCGTCCTCAGCACTCTCGATCTCGCCCTTGCCTGCGCCGGGCTGCTGCTGCTGCTGCTGCCGCTGCTGGTCCTTGTGGTCGAGGTGGTCGAGGTGCATGAAGGCCATGACGTCAATGTTGGCAAAGTCCCAGTGGTGCAGCACGTCCGAGGGCACAAAGTTGAAGTTGCCCGTGTACCAGGCGAGCTCGGCGTCAAAGTCCGGAAACACGTAGCCAAAGTGGCCCAGCTTGTGCACGAGCGCTGGACCTGGGTGGAAGCGCTGGAACTTGCCCTTGCGCGGCTTGGAGAAGGGCGTGTTGAAAGGGCCCAGGGACTCGGTGATGGCTGAGGGCTCGTGGACGGTCTCGCCGGCGTTATAGTCGTCGGCGCCGGTTCCTTGGGTGTGGTGGTCTGGCTCTCGTTCCTTTTGCCCGTAGACGACGTGGAAAAAGGTGTTGTCTGGCCGAGTGAAAGTCACAATCTCGCCGCCGCCGGGGCAGTATGTGAGCGACCCCAGCGTCGCCCCCGGCATGCGTGCCGCCTTGTCAAAGTCCTCGCGGGACCGGGCGACGAACGCGCCGCCCTTGAACCGGGGTACTGAGTCCCTGCTCTTCGTCGCGACGTAGCAGTACGGGTCGCGGCCGTAGCCGCGGAAGTAGATGGTGTCGCCGGTGCGGGAGCGCGACGCTTCCACGAGGCCGAAGTCGGCAGCAAACTTGGCGAACTGGTCGAGGTTGGGATGCTCGACGTAGACGTGGGATGGGCGGAGGAGCTGGACCTTGGAGGCGTCGTTGGTGATGTCGGGGATGCGCATTTCGACGGAGTCACGGATGGGCTTGGGCATCTTGGACACGACGGAGAGCAGGAGCGTCATGGGCAGGCTGGACATTGTTGTCTTGTCAGCGGTGTTGAAGGCCAGGGGGGGGGGTTGCCACGGAGAGATGAAATGGAGCTGTGATTGTCTTGCCCTGTCTCGATCTTCAGGAGATGAAGTGGGTTTTAAGGACTGTGTGAAAGAGCCTGGCTTGATACACCATCGTTTAGTCACACGCCGCGAGAGACGTGCCGCTCGTGGGGAACCATGTGAAGGTGGCCATCTCGTTGTCCTCTCGAGCGCGGACAAACCCAGCACTCGGTTGCCCCGGCAGAGATGTTCCGCGGCAACCCCCCCCCCCCTTCCGCCCGGGGCATCTTCAACGACGCCGCCCCGGAGCAGCCCTCGGAGCAACGCCCGGAGCAACCCTGATAAGTGGGGCAGAGTTGCGCCGAATCTAGTGACGACCCTGTCGCACATCGAGCCTAAATGGTTCCTGCTGGACCACCGCTGGAGCTTGCGTGTTTGTCACGCTGAAGTACAATATAATAGCAACAAGCATTCGGAAAATGTGGACAAGTTCGACTTAGTCGAGCTGAGGCCACCAGCAATGTCTCGTCCAACTCACCCAAAAGCTGTCGCGGTCGTTACTGGCTGCAGCAGCGGCATTGGCCAGGCGCTTGCCGAGACTCTCGCCGCCCGTGGCATCATCGTCGTCGCCACAGCCCGTAAGGTCGAGTCGCTCGCCCATCTGACCAAGAAGCACGACAACATCGTACCTCTTGCCCTTGAGCTCGCTGACCTCGACAGCCTCGAGGCGTTCCGTGACACCGTAGCTGCCGCGACCGGCGGCCGTGTCGATATCCTGATCAACAACGCTGGCTCTCACTATGCCGCGACAGCAGCAGACCTGGATATAGCCGAGGTCCAGAGGCTGTTTACGGTTAACGTCTTCGCTGTAATGCGCCTCTGCCAGCTCTTCCTTCCGTTCCTACGCTCGTCCCGCATCGGAGGGCGGATAGTGCAGATTGGCAGCGTCACGCGCGATGTGCCCGTCGTCTGGCAGTGCGCGTATAATGCCTCCAAGGCGGCGCTCAGCCAGTACACGCGCACGCTAAGGCTCGAGGTGCAGCCGTTCGGGGTCGACGTGGTCGAGGTCGTCACGGGCTACGTACAGAGCAACATCCTCCACCATGGCCTCGTCGCACCTCCAGACTCGCTGTACCTGCCCATTAAGCAGGAAATGGAGCGTATCAAGTACAAAGGAAACAGGAACGGCATGCCAGCGCGGCTATACGCTGAATCTGTGGTCGACAAGATCCTGCGGACAGGGCATCCGAGCAGCGAGATCTGGGAGGGCAAGCTTGCCTGGGTTCTTGGGTTTGTAGTCAACTTCTGCCCCAGGTGGTTCTCTGTGAGTCTATCCGGTTTGGTCTGGGTGGATCTGTGCAGCTTGCTTATACCATAAATCTAGGAGTGGCTCTTCTACCGCAATTTCAAGTTGTACAAGCTTGTTGCTTCGACGCAATAGGGGGACCGGTAGGCGGGTACTAGCACAAGGCTCCCAATACAGAAACATCGTAACTCATCAACTCATCCAAATAATGGGTGACACACGGACGGGGGACAATCTGCCGTCTTTGCCGCTATTGACTTGCCGCTATTACTAGCCATGATTCGTGTCTAATTAGCCTCTTCTTCTACGATGCTGTTTAATAGCACTGCCTTAGTAGTATTGCCCCTTTTACCCCCTGGCGTTTGGACGTATCGAAGCACGTGGATAACTGGCAGGCTGGTGGATAACGATGATAATAATGTCCCAGAGAGGCAGCTAGGGGGTCGCCGGGCCCTAGTATGTGATGCTAACATGGGGAGTCGACCTATGACTGGGGTGCCGTTCTCTAAGCCTTGGAGTGAGGGGGTTAATAGTATGGCTGGCGCGAACCTTTGGGATAAAGCTATCTACTGCTTGTCGCCTACTGCATTTATCCAACCCTAGCAACTTGGTCGGGTAAGCATGAGGAATCGTTAGATACGCCGCATTACTTCAGCCCAATACTTGGACTCAGCGCCAGCCCCGACCGACCGAATCATCTTTGCCAGCATACCTGACCCGCCTGGAGCACTCTCAACCTCGAAATGCTCGTCTTTCCCTCCATCCACACTTATTCCTCCCGAAAAAGAATGGAGGCCGAGGATCTTGTTGGGCAAGTCCGGGTATTTTACCGCCGGCCGGCCAATCCCAACCGCGCTGCAGGCCCCATCCTCGAGGGCTGTATTTATGCCCGTGCTTGACCGGAATCCTCCTGTGAGGATGATGGGGAGGTCGGGGAACTGGACTCTCACGTCTTTGCTTGCTTGGAGGAAGAAAGCATCACGAGGCTTACGTGTGGCGCTCGCGGA
Organism: Microdochium trichocladiopsis; assembly: GCF_020744255.1. Taxonomy (NCBI): domain Eukaryota; kingdom Fungi; phylum Ascomycota; class Sordariomycetes; order Xylariales; family Microdochiaceae; genus Microdochium; species Microdochium trichocladiopsis. Next base: position 566,784 of record NW_025763552.1, on the reverse strand, counting down.
GTCTTCGTTCGACTTGCTGCTGCCGCTCGGGGCCGAGGGGGACGATGATGGTGGCTCTGAGTGGGTAGTGGAGAGCATCTTATCCAGCGATGATGTAAGTCAGTATGGCCCTCCAGGAAGCACCGCAGAACGAGAGGTCAAGAAGCGAGCGAGAAGCTATCTCGTTGGCAGTGGTGAGTGTACGCACCGTAGGATCTTCGTAAGTGCCACCACTGAGGTTGACGTAATCAACTTTCTCATCCCTCAGCAAGGCGATCTGGCACAGCATATCCTGATAAGCGTACGGGTTCGCCTGAAAGTCTGCCGTGTTAATCTTGACCCCGATGCAGAACGAGGGTGCCGGCACCTGCGTGCGGACGGCTCGGATAACCTCTAGAACTAGCCTGGCACGCTTCTCCGGAGTACCGCCATAGGCGTCCTGGCGTCTGTTGGATGTGGAGGAGAGGAACTGCGAGAGAAGGAAGCCGTCTGCAAGAAGGCCATCAGTGGTCAGCATGCAATAATCCCTTTGTGGCTGGCACATTTGGCCCTCGATCAGTGCTGCTTGCTACTTACGGCCAGCATGGATCTCGACGCCCTGAAACCCGGCCTGCGCTGCGAGGTGTGCCGCACTCGCAAATTTGGCCACGATATCATCAATATCAGCTTGGGTCATTTCGCGCGGTGTGCCAAAGACGATGGCGCTCGCAACACGGGCAATACAAGTATCGCCGAGGTTGAGTGGAATGGCGCTCGGCGCGATCGTCTTTGCAAACCAGGATCTCTTGCCGGCGCCTGCGGGTGATTGACGTCCAGGGTGATTTCTGCTCGTCCGTTTCCAGGTCAGCCCCTCTATTCTTAAACGTGTCTCCTAAAAGTGGTCGCGGCACTTACAACTGCGCAATCATGTGGCAGCCGTCTTTGGCGCCCGCCTGTGCCCAAGCCGTCCATGTGTGCAGCGTCTCTTCTCTCCACGCAGCGGTCGATGGTACCGCGACGTCGCCCTCGCCGCCTGTGTACCTGTCGTCGACCATGATGTTTCCTAATGGTGTCGACTTCAGTATGTATGCCTGGAGATCAGCTCCGACCACAGTATTGCTTACCAGTTATGAGAGCTGCCCAACCTCCTTGTGCCCATTTCGCATACAACCTTCCATGTGCCGATGTAGGCTTGCCCCCGACAGCCATCTTCTCCGACATGGCTGTCTTGACGAGCCGGTTCTTGAGCACGAGACCACACGACAGTTTCAGCGGCGTGCCGACTGTTGATTTCTGATGAGCCATTATTCGTCGCGGACTGAGAGTGTTATGGTATCCGAAACAAGATCTAGATGCATTCTGCCGTGAGCGGCGTGATGCGGTAGACCTGGGTGAGATATATCAAAAGCAAGACCAGGCAGGCTGTGGGATCTTCTTCAGCGAAGTTGGAATGCTGTTGTCGCGGATGGACTGAGGGATTAGCAATGGCTGCGTCGCACTCGGATCCGGGCGGGGCACCCCGCAGGCCGAAACCTTGTTTGTAGACATGGAGCTCCCGTCAGGGCTATGGACAAGGGTGCGCCTGTTTGGGGTTTGGAGATGCTCCGCGGAGGAACCCCATCAGCGGTGGCTCAGCAGCTTGCCAGCACGCCTGGCCATTTGCCGCACGAGCGCGGTTCAGCACCAACTGAGATTCCTCTCAGGAAGCACCGAGAGCCCCAGCAGGGTGGGTGACACTATCGGGCATGCCGGATTCGCCGCGGCCTCTCCCAGACATCGGGTCGCCTCGACGCTGGCCACAGCGGTCGGGCCGGGTCGTTCATGCTCTCGACATTCGTCACCTTTCAACTGTGAAGGGCAGGAAATTTATAATTACCGTACTCAATCACCTCTACTTTGTTGCCTTCTAGACGACTCGGAGATGCACAGCTGTCTTGGAAGGGACACTAGGTCTCAATCCTACTCATTACATATTGCCTTTTCCCATCAATCGCAAGCAGGTAATCCCCACTACTCGCCCTCATGGAAGAAACAGCCGTCATCATCGTCGGCGGAGGCCCCTCGGGACTTGCACTCGGCTTAGCTCTTGGGCAGCACAATGTGAAGTCAGTTATCCTAGAGCGGGAGCCTGGTATCGCAACAGACCCTCGTGGCGTCTGGCTCAGCGGCGATGCTGTGCGCATTCTCCATGGGCTGGGCCTGGGGCCTGCGATCAGCTCGATAGGGCACAGTAAGTCAACAACGATAGCAGTTCGATATATGCTAGACCATTTGGGAATTGCTAACGGGATATACGTGTGTCCCAGAGGCGTCTCATGTCGACTTCCACCGGACCACCTTCGACAGTGTACCTTTCTACCAAATGCCAATGGCGGACGACACTCTCGAACATTCTCTGCCTCTAGGGCTACAGATGAGCCAGCCAAGGCTAGGTTCGTTCCTTTGACTGCTGTCTCCGATCACGTCATTGGACGGGCACTGACGCGCAACACAATCAACCAGAGGAGGCTATGAGGAGCCTGATCAAAGGCTCGCCACACTGCCAACTACGCTCTGGATGCACAGTCACCGGTCGATCGACACCAACCCCCCCGTCATTGACTACACAGACGAGCACGGCGTCCAAAAGACAATACGAGGTCAGTTCCTCGTGGGAGCCGACGGCAAGACGGGTATTGTCCGGAAGCACTTCCTCGAGCCAACGGCCGGCATCCGCCAGCTCGAGGGCATCTACCCGTACGAAGGCGTCTGGGTCGCGAGCAATCTCAAGATCACGCTGCCGACCCCTGACTCACACCCGGACTTCCCACTCTGGAAACTTGGCTACACCCCCGAGCAGGTCTACGACGTCTTCTGGCCGACTGGGTGGCACTTCTGCTCCCCACCAGGCAAGCCCACGGCGACGGGACGCTTTGGTCCGCCAGAAGACCGGACTTGGCGGCACGAGTTCCGCGTGCACGACGAGAGCAGCGAACCCATTTACTCGGAGAAGCTGTTGTGGGAGCACTTGATGCCAAGCGTCACGCTCGAACGGGACAACTCTGCTCTTCTTCCTGGCAGCAACAGAGGCGCAAGAGAAGAGAAAGGGGTGGTCGAGTTCGGCCAGCCCGTCGCGTTCCCGCGCGATTGCATCCAGATCCTGCGCTGCCGGCCGTTCAAGTTCGTGCACAAGTGCGTCGACCGCTGGTTCGACGGGCGGACGATCCTGATTGGGGATGCGGCGCACGTGTTTCCCCCGTTTGCCGGGCAGGGCGTGGCGAGTGGGATGAGGGACGCGCATCAGCTCGCCTGGCGTCTTGCGCTGCTTTTGCTTGCACCGTCTCCAGCGCAGCCTTCAGCAATAAAGGCAATCGGGGAGGACCAGCGCGTCAAACGAGTGCTGGACGCATGGGCCCTCGAACGGCGACAGAGCGTCAACGACGCGGCTTACATGTCCCGCGTGCTCGGATCCCTGTGCAACAACGAGCTGACCTGGGCGAGGTATTTCAGCGTGCTCGTAGCCAAGATTCTGAGCAGGTGTCCCCCGGTCTGGCGCCACGTCGAGCCGATGAGGGTCGTCGAGGTCAGGGGCTTCTCGCGTGTGCCCGGCGGCTTCAGTCTCAAGGATTATCGCGGTGGTATCCGCCTCGCGCAGACTTTGCTGCGAAGCGGCGGCGGCGGTGGCAGCGACAAGACGATCCTGTCTGATAGCCTTCTCCGCTCGCATGACAGCATCTTCACTTTGCTCGTCATCGGTGGTGAAGATGGTGGGGATACACCGCGACTCTGCGCCGAGGCGGAGGCGGCCATCCAGGCAGCGTCTGTTTCTCCGAAGCTCTTTTCGAAAGAGTCCATTGTTGTCTTGTCGAAGAGTAGCCAGCTGGGAGACAAGACCGATGCGGAAGTCGATAGGGGTCGCGTGTGTTATCCTGTTTCCCCGAATGATGCAGTCGTGGCACGCCTGGGACGGTCCACAAGATTTGCGATACTCCGGCCGGACTGGTTCGTGTACGCCTGTGCAGCAAACACGGGTGACTTGGCTTGTTGCTTGGAAGAGCTGAAGAAGAACTCTTTGCTGTAATGAGAAGGATCACACTCTAACATTGGATTTTATTTTTTACTTTAACCTTCAATGTGTATACGCAAGGGACAACAACGCCGTAGAATGCAGGCCAAGTTCAAAGTATCCATCTATTTATGGCAAGGAGCGGCACAGGAAAATATGTTGGATCCAATTGGAATGACTAGCTCTGTCTTCGTGTGACTGATTCCAAAGTGCAGCTTAAACCTCTCGTCTGTAGCCAATGTGATTGAACGCCTTCCTCGCCAAATAACAAATTATGATATCCCCTGTCCCGTCAAACAGCAATCTGGTTAGTCCAATGCATGACCATGGCACCCTGCTGAAGGGGCATTGCGATCTTCTTGAGCTCCGCGTGCGCCACGCACTCGGCGTCCCAGAACCTGACGTCGTCCTCCGACGCAAATTCCGTGACCATGGCGACTGTGTACCCTTGTGTCCGCGCCTCCTGTGAGAATGAGGTACTGCTCGCGGTTCCACCTCTCATGTTGAGGATGTATGGCTTCCCATCGCGCCGGGCTTTGGCGGGGATCTCGGTGAACAAGGAGATGACGCGGTCCTGATCCGCCTCGGAGGCGATCTTGAGGAGTAGGAGGCGTTGGATGGTAGTGTTGTTTGATGGGGACATTGTGATGATTCGCCGCGAAGTAGTGACCGTTGGTTGAAGTGTTTCTTTGAAATGCGAGATGTTTGTACCTTGGAATAAAGCTGTGATCGTGACTGTTTGCGTGTTATTCGAGGCAGACCTTTCAGCAATCATTTGACCCAACATTGTTCAATGTCTCAGTTTTATATAAATAGCTTGGCTGGCAACATGCAAGTCTCGGGCCTTGCTTCAATAAGCACCACCTCGGGACGGGCCAAGATTCCGCGTAGGCAGATGTCGGCGAACAACTCGATCCTGGTGTGGCCCAATTAGGCATACTGGTAAGCTATGAGCGTTGCTCAAAGTGTATTTGTGGTGGGCAACCAACCCGTCCGGGTCAGCAGACAGACCAAGCTGGGCAACAAGACATGCGCTAACATGCTCCCTCATGACCCCCACGAAAAACAAGGTTCAAGCCTGAGAACCTTTATCCTGCGCCCGGGCTCTCTCCCCTGCCTCTGTCCTCTCGGGCCAAGGCTCCACCTTGAGCGCCGGCCAGATCTGCCGCCACCGCCGCACCTTGTCCTCGTACGCCTGCCTCGTGCCGAGCCGGGGCGCTGGCCGAACCTGCATGTTGAAGAAGTCGGAAAGCCCGCGCGGGGCGTACACGGACCACTGCCCGTCGTCCTCGAGGCGGACGGCGATCTGGGCGCTCGTGCTGTGCCAGGTGTCGATGGCGGCCTCGCTGCTCGCGTGCGGCGGGTCCAGCGGCACGCCGAAGCGCTTCTCGTACCACAGGTGCACGCGCGCCTGGTTGCGGATCTCGACGTCGACCTTGACCTTGGCTTTGTCGTCGCCGTCGTCCCCCGGGCCGCCGTCGGGCTGGATCGGCTCGAACAGGGCCCGGCTGGACTGGATGACGGCGTCCTCGGCCTCATAGGACAGGTCCGTGTCGTCAAAGTAGATGAGGTCGTAGTCGTGGATGCCTGTCTCGGGAGGGAAGCCGGACACGTGGTTCCAGATCGTCTGGGACACTGCCCCGGCTGCCAGGTACCAGTTGGGAAGCCTCAGAGTGGCGGCGCGCTCAAGGACCTCGACGAGCGTCTTGTTGGTGGACAGGACAGTGCGCAAGTGCGCGAGCTGCTGGTGTAGCGGGAGGTGGGCTGGATTCATGACGAGGCGGGGGGTTGGTGAAGGTCGAAGGATGTATGTTATTGTCCTTTGCAGAGGAGGTTGGAAGACTACTGCAAGCAAGGTGAAGACACAGACAACGGGCCATGGTCAGCCTGGTGAGTCAGTGTGCGCCCTTGCCATGACCCCACAAGCCGTCTGACACGGCTTGATTGGTTGAGTGAATCCCGAAAATATACGTAAATATAGGGGCAATGCGTTTCAGTCCGATGAATAGAACTAGAACAAGTCGGCGTGGTGACACTTCCCTTATACAGCCCTTTCCAATTCTCACGCTCGAGAGATGTGAAATATATTTCAATACACTATCAGCTCAAGCGAAATCGCCAGCAAGGGCGTGCACCAGAGTCGGAATCAAGCAAGCCTCCAAAAGTCCAGTCAGACCCAAGTCGAGACCTCTTCAACCGGCTTTGGCACTGCTCCTTGTCCCGATCCTCCCATGCCAGGAGCTGTCACTGGGGTCCTCCGCCACTACGTCCTCGCACGGAGTCGGCTCGCGTGAGCTTCTGCCTGCCTTCGCGATGGTGCCTTTGACCTTGGACACCTTGCCCTTCACCTTGCCCTTCACCTTGCCCTTCACTTTGGCACCGGCAAGGTGAAGGCCAGCCCAGAATCCCGCGGGAATGCTCTTGCGAATCTGGGCAGATACTCTCTCTGGCAGCTGCTTCTCAAGCTTATGCATGATCTCGTTAAACGTCGGCCCGACAATCGATCGTGTCGCCGCATTATCATCCCCGTCCGGAGCCACAGCCGCCGGAATCGCAGTCAGTCCGGGGATCTGACAGAGGACATCCATGACTGTAACGCCCTGCTCCGTGATCCGCCCGTCGGGGCCGTAGGCCAGGCCTACAAAGCAAGACCAGGTATTCACCAGGACATCGACGAGCTCGGGCGTGGTCTGGAACCAGTCGCGGTGGTTCAGCCGGCAGTCCGCGGTGGTGCAGTTGGTAGTATCGCGGCGTCTGGAATCCGCGAGCGCTGCCGCAATGATCTTTCTCGCCCGAGCTGCCCCCTTGAATCTTTTCTCGCCTCCCCCCACCATAACGCTCACTGACGCTTGTCCTGCGTAACAGCTCTGGGACACATCAGTCATTGGGTCGCCGCGGGCCCAGCCGATATAGAACAGCTCCTTCCCTGTCGCTGTGTCGTGCTTGCAGATGTACAGCGACGCTTCCTCGAGGTCGTGGGGGGTGGGAGGGTTTGTGATCGCGCTGTACAGGACCGCGCGATCGCCGCTCATGACGAGTTTGAGATGTGCCAGGCGAGCTTCCGTGCCGCTGGCCGTGTTGTCGGACGTAGGTGCCTGGGCGTCTTCAGACTCTTGCTGTGTGGCGTCTTGCGTCGATGCCTCCGACATGTCGATCTCGGGGACGGACTCGCAGCTTTGCGAAGATATATCGCTTGCTATAGTGCTGTCGGAGGTCTCCGCGATCGTCGCGATAGTCGAAGCTGTCGAGGTGAGCGATAGGGTTGCCACGCTCTCGTTCAGGTCTGCAACGTTTGCGTTCACACCGGTGTGATTGATTCCTCTGGACACAGGGCTACCATGAGCGGTGTCGCAGCTGTCAACTGCCAATTCATCCGCCCCGATGTCTGTATCAGTGTTCGTGCCGCCGCACGCTTTTGGCGCCGCCTCGTCAGGCACATCTTGGCACGCCACCGTGTCGTCGTGCATGGTGTTGGTAGAGGCCGGCGCCTCCTCTTCTGCTGACTGCTCGCCGATGTCTTGGCCGAGTTCGTCCTGGCTGATCAGAATCCCATCAGGTACATGTGTTGCTTTCCACTTCTCGAGCTGTTCTTTCGCCTTGGCGTAGTGCCCCCTGCCGTAAGGGCCTTCGGCTCCAAAGGCCGAGCAGGTCGCGTGGCTCAGGAATAGCTCCAAGTCCTCAATGCACTCCTGAGCTTCCCACGACTCTCCAGCTTCTCTAATGCCGTCGAGCAGACGTTTGGCGGGTGGTATGTTGACTTTCTTGGCTTTTTTCGTGCATTGATGCCCCCTGACTGTCGTGGCCAAGCAATGGACCATGTCCCAGTGTTTGAGACTATCCCTTGTGTCCCCGAGGATCTCCTGTAGCTCTTCTAGGAGAGGGCGCTTGGCATTCCGGACTGGCATGATGGGAACGTGTGGCTGTAGTCTCGATTCGATCGTGGAGTCCCTTTGGAGGAAAACACTCGACTAAGCACGCGGAGGTATGCCAGTGCGGTTCAAACTTATATTAGCAACTATCAGATCGCAGCTGAGCCCTGTGGCCTCGGGGTGGCATGGAGGCTGGGGAAGTGTCTGCCCAGCCAGGCCAAACCCCTTGCACGGACATACCCGGTTGTGGCAGGCTGTTTCGAACAGGGGTGATATGCAGTTGGTCGTGATGTGCAGCAGGGTGACCGAAACCTGATACGACAAAGTTCCCGTGGGCGCGCGTCATTTCCTTGAAGGGGAAAGGATGCACCGCGTCAAGGAGCGCTACGGGCTGCCAAGTTGCCCCAGAAAGGAGAGCTCCGGGAGCTCAGCAGCTCGGGACAGGATGATAACAGGAGGGGGAGGATATACAGAAAGCAGAAACCTGGAGTAGCGGAAACATGTCAGGCAGCGGACCCTAGTGCCTCTCCAAACACCACCCGTCCGCGCTCCTGGCTGGTGGCAGAGAGGGCCCTGACGGGCTGGCCGAGCCCGAGATAAGGCTGTGGTCGCAGTTTAAACCACACAATCTCTCGGGGCGGCGATTGTGGCACCACTCTGCTTATAGGCGTGGTCGATTCTGCAACGAGCCGTGCAGTGACACCCCTGCCGGACATGGTGACGGCTGACCCAACCCCAAGGCTGCGGCACCGTGACGGTGACAGTGACCAGGGGGTCCTGGCTGCCAACACCCTGGCGCGGACATTGCGCCATGGCCGCGGCTGTGTTCCGCTTTCTTCGCGGCTCCCAGAGTAGAAAAAATGGTTTCCTGTTTGTGAGCCCGGCAGTGTTAGAGCAATGACCACGCAAAAATTCCCCCGCGCGTTTGGGGGTTTGGGGGTTTAGAGAGTAGGCATTGGCGCGTCCAGGGTTCCCCTTAGCAAGGGGCCGAGGGTTCCGCCCCATGCTGACGGGCCGCGCAAGCCTCTATGCTGGACTTGTATGCACGGCAGATCACTTCCATGAGCTCAAAGGAATTCGGTCTGTTCTCAACTTGCGTTGCAATAGCGAACAACCCGGGGAATGACATGCACTTGCTGTTCCTAGAAGTTGCGGGCTCGCATGCTCGAAGACTTGTGACACTTTGAGGTACCTGTTCATGATAGCAAGGAGTTGATATGATTCTGATTGACACATTTGAATACCGCTCCGAGGATTCTCTGGACTGCAATGCCCGTGTGAGTCTACTTACAATACCTAGGGTATGTTGTGTTATGCTGAGTCATCCGGCCAGCCACAGAGCGATCTCGGCGCTGACTCAGCCAGTACCGCCGCCCTGCAACTGGACTGCAACGGCCTCAGGCTGCAACAACTGCTATTTGGTGCATCCCACTTGATTTGGACATCACCAACATCAACACAATACAACACAAACACGACTCCAGGGGTCCTCGATGGACCAGAACCCGCCATGCAGCAGCAGCCAGGCCCGGCGCTACCCCGCCGGCTCAACGGCCGGGCGGCGGCCTGTGATCCGTGCCGCGCCCGCAAGCTCGCCTGCGACCACGGCCAGCCCGTCTGTAAGCGCTGCAAGAAGCGCGCCAACGACATGAACTGCGTCTACCGCGAGCCTGCCCTGCGCAGCTCCCCGTCGTCCGCCTCGAGGCCCCCGCGGCCCCGTCCGCATCAGAGCCAGTCGTCGTCGGCGGGCGTGCTCGGCCGGGCAGAGCAGCTGTCCCTGTCCTCAGCCCCGACATCCCCCTCCAGCTCGAGGATGTCTTTGGCCCAGCTCGATGCGCCGACTTCCAAGTCAGACACCAGCGACGCCGTGCCCGACAGGCCGACGGTCGTGCCGGGATACTGGGGCCTGCTCAGCCACGGCGTGGTCTTCGAAGAGGCCAAGAACAGCCTCGCCATGTTTGCCTGCTCACACCGGCCGTTCGAGCCTCCAGGGGCAGGAGCCCACAGCCCCTCGGGAGCAGGCGCGAGCAACAGGCGTCACCGCTCGCGGATACCCTTTAGAGAAAGGCCTGGCCCCTTCCGGGAAATGTGCATGTATGTCCTCCGCTGCCTGCCCGGCCAGGCCAACGAGATCCTCGCTCTGAGTGGTGGTGGTGGCAGCGCTGCGAGCTCCACGGCCGAACCCAGCGAGCACAAGGTCTGGGGCGACATAGTGGTGGACCACATCTCGAGCTCCATCCTCGGGTGCCTCGACGAGATCCGCCACCTCGGCGACGAGGGCTTGGTGGCCATGGCAGAGATGCTCTGCGACAACACCGCCCAGCCCATGAAGGACGACTGTGCCACCCATCTAGAGTGGCTGGACCAATTCAGCGGGCCCCGGCTTCGCTGGGAGGCACTGGGCCTAATGTGGCTGTATCTCGACCGCGTGTCGGACATGTTCGATGCTGTCACCACAAGCCGGCTCGAATGGGCCGGCGGCAGGGAGGCTTCTGCCATTGTCACTGTCTGCGTCAAGTACTGCATCGAGGTGGCCTCCAGCCTCGCCGAGGCCAACGTCCTACTCGTCGACCTCAACCGGCGTGCAGGCACGCAAGACTCGATGGTTCATGGTGACGCAAGTGAGTGATGCGACTCGGCCTTCTGTTTTTTTGCTTCCCCCCCAAGCGGAATCTAACATGACGACTCTGCAGGAATGTCTGGGTTCAAATACCATGCCGCGGCCGTGACAATGGCCACCTTTCTTGGCATGCACGCTCATACGAACGGCCCCGAGCCTTACCAGCCCACCTTCTGCTCAGAGTACCAGCGGCGCCTGTGTGCCCACGTCTTCACGTCTGACAAGCTGGGCGTCTCCTTTACTGGTCGACCGCCCATCACGAGCCGACGTTTCTGGTCGACGCCTTTGCCGCTGGACATCGCAGACGCGGACCTGTGGGATCCTGCTCGGCTGGCTACGGCTCTCGCCAATCTTGACAGCAACGGCTGGAGCAAGAATGGACAAGTCAACTCGTCAACCCTGATGCGTGTGCGAAGCATGACTGCTCGGATCCGCGATGAGCTCTACGAGATAGCTCTTGACCCCAGCGTGCGGCCCGGTCGCGAATCTCTACTGTGAGTGAATCGCAAACGCCCACTGCTCTGGCCAGAATGTTAACATCGGCAAGGAACCTATACCAACGACTGATGGATACGTACGAAGGCTTTCCCGCGTCGCTCAAGTACAAACCCGAGCATCTCACCAATCCCAACGTGCCTACGGCGCTTCTGTACTTCCAGATCGCGTGCCAGCTCGAGCTCCTGCAGACGCAGTTCTTCATCCGCAGACTGATCCAGCTGCACGATCCCCTCCCATCTGATGACGGAGACCTGCTGGTCACAACTTTCGCAATGCTCTCGCTCATCCTGGTAGTGTGGAATGACAGGGACCGCTTCTCAGATCACGCAATGAGGCGGAACTTTGAGTGGTTCGTAAGTAGCGCCCGTAATCAGCTGGCCCTGTGAACCCATCCTGATAAACTAAACTCTTGACGATCCGCTAACTGCTCTGTTCATATCAGGTCATGGAATACGGCGCGCCAGCCGGCGGCGTCCTCTGCCTGGAGCTTCTCCGCCCCACGTTCACGGGCACGCACTTCAAAGACGCCAAGATCAGCCGGTCAAGCATCATCCAGAGCCTGACCCTGCTCGTCAACTTCCTCGACTGGATCAAGCCGTCCGCTCCCAACGGCGAGCTCTGCGCAGACTGCAAGGTCGTCATCAAGCGTGTGCTCGACCACCACCTCAACAACCTCGGCGTACCGGCGATAGCGCCCAGCACCGCAGTCGGCCAGTTCACGGCCGACGCCCCCTCGCAGCAAGCGATGCTGGCCAACAATGGAGATGTGTTATTGGCCTCATCATCGGGGTCTCTGAACTACGTTGAGCCGCTGCATGAGTGGATGCCCTCGGAGGACATGCCCATCTTCAACTTCCAACTGATGGACACGTTTGACTGGCTGCGTGACGACGAGCAGCAGCCTCGATCTTGAATTGGACAGCCTTGTCATTCGTGACGCCATTTCACGCAAGCTTGAGTACATCATCGGCCGCGGTCCCTCATCAAACCATGCCGGAATTCATTTATACATCGATAGCACGTCATGAATAGGACACCTTGATAGATAGGGGGCCGGCACTACAGACGATAGACGAGGAGCTGCTACGGTAGATAAAGTGCCCGCAAGCTCCTAGTAGGTGTGGTACCTTAGTGAAATTAACCCCTTGCAGGTCACAGTAGATATACCAAGCCGCTGCGATTTCTCTATATAACGCTATTATTCCGGGACTTAAAATATGATACCAAGGACAAATTTCAAGCTAATCCAAGAACGGCCCAGGTCCTTGAAGTTTAATGGATCAGTCCCATGTCCCGAACCCCAATAAATCTGGACATGAGAAAATCTCTGCTTGGCAGGCCCTCGCACATAGGGCCCTCGCTTCGACGTAGGGGCATGTCCGTGTGTGGCGCTGGCGTGGCAGCTGACGCTGTGGGGAGGACAAAAGGGGGCGGGTCGACCCTGTGCAGTGCGCTTGAGGACGGTGATGGCGATTATGTGGAGAGGCCGGCGATGCTCTCGCGAGACATAGGGAAACGTTGGTGTGCTGGCCGTCGACGAGAGCAACACATCGACGAGACTGTTGGCCTGCTCCGTGCTCTCCGCCGAGACACGCCAGCGCTGATGCACTCGTTGAGGGCTGGCGCGATAAGCCGGGCACTGGCGGGACCAGGACTCGTCACTGGGACCTGGGACGCAGAGTGTTGGTTGTCAGCCAGCGAACTTCCGCCATGTGCTGATATCCCGCTCTAATCCTACCGTGATGATGTTGTGCCCAAAGGGGCCCCATGACCTTCGTTGTCACCTCGTGGTGGGCAAAGTCGCGCCTGCGCGTCAGTATGGGCGTTTGTCACAGCCGGGACGGCCGTTCGTGCCCGTCGTGACGAGCACGAACGATGGGCACAGAACACTCGTGGGCGGCGTACTTGTCGGGGAACTCCCAACCCCTTAGCGTGAGCTCGAATGCTCGCCGGGCACAGGCGGGCAGGACTCGGCGAACGAGTGGTTTCAGGGGCTTCCGAGATGATGGTGAAGAAACTGCGAGGGAGAGAAAGATGTTTTAGAAGTTGGCTGTGCAATTTGCACAGTTAGAGGAGGAGCAGACTATACATAAACCATCTGGATCGTATCGAATAATGACCATGGACAGGCCCATGGACCGGGCAGCTTGATACTTTCGGGGGATGGCGTGGGCCTGAGGACCCCGCGAAGAGCTGGGAGGCAAGCCCCAGGGCAGCATAGAAGAGACTCATGGTATAGTTTCAGCAGTGTATTCACTATCTCGCCGAACTGCGGTGTCCATCAAGTACGTACAGGGCACTCTAGGGATAGGTACTCGAGGTACAAGTCTCTCAAATCAATTGCATGCTAAGGACTAACTGCCCTTGTCCATCTCTGCACACCAGGAGCCGAACTCAAAGGGCTTGAGCTACCATCCACGTCGCCCTGCCCCCGCCCATGACCGCAGACCGCTGGCTGATCCTCGTTATGAACTTGATGTACTCTATCTGGGAGACAGCTACGAGCACGAGCTGCTCGATGGCCTCTTCGCTCAGCCCGGCCCTCCAGATGCTGATGACGCCGTTGAGCTGGCCGGCGTCGATGGATGCCGACACTATCAGCTCAGACGCCGCCGCCGCCGCAGCAGCGTCCAACGACGGGTCGAATGTGCGCATTTCCCAGGTTGCCGCGCCGTTGTACGCGCTGCCCGTCTCCTTACGGCGCAGTATGCCCAGCGCGCCGTCGGAGCATTCGCTCGCGTCGAACTGCCCGTCCATTAAGGACACCTTCGTGACCCCGTAGTCTGGTCTGTCCAGCTCAATGTGCGGATGCAGTGTGAGGTTGTGGAAGTCGATCACGGCAAGTTTCGTCCCTTGGTCCTTCTTGCCATCGTCGCCACCGGCGCCGCGGGTGACTTTGACCTTGCTCCCCCACGCGCCAAGCACCGACTACCGCTCAACCACCCACCGCGGTTCGGTGTCCCCTTGCATGCCGAGGATGCGCTTGTGTCCTCCATGGAGCGCCGTGTAGTGTACGTCCACGGCTGGGCGCTCGCCGCTGCTACGCCGTGGGTCTGGGGACACGTCTTCGCGTGTGATAAACTTTTCCATCCATGCCGGCATGATGAAGGGGATGTTGCTTAGTCGAGTTTGATGGTGGTGTTGGTGACGATGATGATGTTGAGGAAGATGATGGTCTGAGGGTAATGTATAGTAGTTTGTGAGACGGAACTATCGGTCGATGAGAAGTGAGGTTGTCTGATGATGTTATATCATGGCGTCTTGTGGTGAGGCCTCTCTTACCTCTCTAATCGGCACCTTAGAAATGTTCCGGGTCTTTCGGCGCGGAATCCCGCGACCCATGAGCATCGGCAAACTGCCCACAACTAATGACTACACATTGAGGGAGAGGCTGAGAGGAAAAACAGGGGACCCCTCGGCTCATTTCAGGCTAGGAACGTGCGGGCCAGAAACACCCCATTTAGAACCCGGCTCTGTATGAGTGTAGCTAGGATCATCCATGAAGATGGCACGTTGACAGGACTCCTGACTCGCGACGCTCAGTATAGCTATGGGCTCCCTCCCTCGACAAGATCAGGCGTCGTCCAGCATGCCTCAGCCCTGTGCCTGCCAAGAGTTGACTTTTGAGCGGCCATTGGTGCGTCTATCGCGAGCAAGCGTGACCGCTCTTACACCGGAAACCCTGCAAGTTGCGGGTACCCCCACTCGCCTCGCAAGGACTTGGTTCTCATCACTCCATAGTCAGTTCTCCTCGCCAAGGCGGCGCAGCCTACTATGTAATGGCCCTCACGAATGCTACACTGCAATCAAATGCACCACCACACCCCGGCCATTAAGGCAGGATAAAGGAAATTCCAGTGAAGTGGATCTTGCGGCTGAGAAAGAGACCCTGAAACCTGGTTCCAGGCTGACTTTGTCCCTATCGGACCATTACCCGCCCCCTTTGCGCAGGGCTTAGCTCCTTGGCTGGGGTTGGCCTGTGCCCCGTCCGGCTAATTGGTCTGACGTCTTGGCAGCATAGCCTTACGGTCTTTCCGTTCGTAGTCCAGCTGGTCGGGAAGAGGGTGAATCAACCTCGGTCGGAAGAGCGGGAGTACGGAAGAGCGGGTAGCCGACTAGATGCTACTGTCGCGGGACAAGGCTCTGCAAGAGATGTAGCAAGGTCGGGCCGGGTGGGGTTGCCGAGGCCTGGAAGTATTCTCAGTCAGTGATATCAAGCTGCAGTACCATTCCCAGGTAGACCTTTGAGGCGAACGCGGGCAGTGGGGGTGTCCTTATGGTGGTCGAGGGCAGAAATTCCTATGCGCGAACCGATCTGCGGCAGGGCGCTTCCTGCCCTCAACTCGAGCCTCCCCCTCTTCCAGCATCTGGTCATGGTTTGAATTATGCCCACCTTTTCTAGTGTTTGTCTCGCGACACGACTCCGGTATGCACGCTTGTACTCTGGTTCAGTATGTACTCCTCTACACCGGCGAAAGAGCATGTCGATAAGCTGAGCCATTCATCAAACATGCCGCTTATACCGCCTACGACTGCAGTGTCGTTGAATGACCATCTCTTTCACACACTCGGGTCTCAAGGATGCCGTATCGATGTACCAGGTGCAGGCCCCGGTGCGAAGCTGTTAACTCGTTCGCACCTCGGACCCCGCAGCACAGGAATACACATTATGCAGCAGCACGATTTCGGCACGATTTCGGCGCCAATGCGATATATATATATACAGCAAGGTGCTATGATTCCGGGACTTCAATATAATACCAAGGCCGGATTCGAGCGCCGTCCAAGAACGGCCCGGGTCCTTTACGTTAATACCTGGGATAGCGAGCGTGCCGGACATGACCAGTACCCCTTTCCAACCTTTGGCAAGTGGGAGGATCTCCCCGAGTCTCGCGGAGCCATTATCCGGGTCACAGAGGAGGCATTCAAAAGAATTATCGCCGACACCCCTCCCTGCTTGGCGTTCAGCGCGGGACGCTACCAGTCAACTTTCGACGGCCTGCCAATGGACCAATTGACACATCGCGCTATCATCGCCATTGTCGTGCCAAGGGTACTTCGGCGCATCTGGGCCTGAATGTGGCCGACCTCATCGCCCCAAACATAGTTGAATGCTCGACGAAGTGGGAGTTATGCGAGAATGAAGCCGCGTAAAACTGTAAGTCTGAGGCGTCGTTGGTCTCGCATGGACGAGTCGTAAGTAGCCTGATATAGGCAGGCCTGCGGGCCCTGGCAGGCCTGCGGGCCCTGGCAGGCTGTCGGATCAAGAAATTTCTCTCATTCAATTTATAGTATTATATTTTCAAAGACGATGAGGACAGATGTCATTGGCCATAAAGATGAGCGTTACGATGCCAAAACGATTTGCAATTGAAATACAAAGTTGCTGCTCGACCTCCTTGCCCCTCCACAGGCACCAAGCAAGCCACTCTGGTGGTTCTAGATCACAAACAATGCCCGGCCCACAAAAAAGAAAAAAGCAACACGTCAAGACTGGTCCTTCTTCCTGACCGGGGGTCTAGAACAATTGTCTTCGGGAAACCGGACGCCCCCAGACTCAGAGCAGGGATCAACCCTAAACCTTGATGGCATGCTCCTATCTGCAGTGATTTAGTTGAATAAAAGCTGGGAAGCATCGCTGGCTGCCCATCGTGCCTCATGTCTTCTGGATCCCTGACGCGGTGTGACCTCGCAGAATCGGCGCTTGATTGACTCACAATGCGTAGTGTTCTTCTCGCTGGCTTCTTTGGCCGTTTTCGCCCGTCCTCCGCGGCCTACCTCGCCCATCCTGACAACTCACCAAAACGCGCCATCTGCGACGACCAGCTCGCCTGCTGCTTCAAGAACCACAAGGCCTCCGCCGTTGCGTACTGCTCTTCCCTTCCCACGGCCACAAGTATCAAAGTAAGCTTCGTGACCGTGACCGTGACCGTGACCTCCACGGCCAAGCCGCCTGTCAACACTGCCGCGGCCATTTCGCCGTCAGCGTACTGCCCTCCAAAGCCCAAGTTCTCACGTGCTCAGGGCGATCGGCCTCTGCTCTATCTTTCGGCCTGCATCTGCGTCGGCGTGCCTCGGAAGACCATTATGAAGGCGGCGACCTCTACCAAGACTGAGGTTTGCGTGCGTCCTCCTCGCGCTTCGTCACCAACTCGCACGTCAACGACGACAACAAGCTCTTCTACCAGCACCAGCACAACCAGCACAACCAGCAGCACAACCAGCAGCACAACCACTTCCGTATTGCCAACACCCTCCGATATGAGTACAGACTACATCAATGCTGCCCTCGTACATCACAACATCCATCGGGTCAACCACTCAGCACCGGACGTCATCTGGGACCCCACACTCTACCTGAATGCCAAGGCCGTGGCCCAGACTTGCACCTATGCATACACCAACCCATTTATCGACGATGCCCCGGCGGGACAAAATATTGGTGCAGGCTATCCCGCCACGGTGGCCGGGATCGGCGCGTTAATCACGGGGGACTTCTACTACGCCCAAGTCAACAACTACGCGCCATACTACGGCCAAGCCAATCCTGGCGGTGACTTTAGCACCTATTCACAATTCACGCAGCTGGTGTGGTACAATACCATGAGGATCGGTTGCTATACCATGGACTGCTCGGCTACAGGTATTCAGGGCGCGCCAGGCGGCAGGGCTCCGTTTTTCACCGTCTGCGACTATAGCCCGGCTGGCAACTATGTAGGGCAGTTCGCCGGCAATGTCCTGCCGCCCATTGGCAACTCTCCTGTGGACGGACACTATCCCAACTAAAGGTGCTGTCTTGGGCCTTTGGTTATATGTGGAGCAGTGGGCAGAAGGGAACTTAGTGGCAGACCTCTGCACAACACTGGGCTGTCGATTTATCATGACTGGCCGTGGCCCGTGAGTTGTTCTCGACATATAAATTCTCATCTCAGCATTTCATGTCGCGGAACGACTAACTACTGCTTCATATCCGGCTAAATAGTTGCGTATTGTCCAGGGTCTAGGCCATATAATTGATGCATTTCACTTCCTGTAGCTCCTGTTACAGCTCGCGATGGGGATATCTGCTCAGCAAGCCTTTGGAGGCCATGGATTGCGCAAATCTGAGCACTGATGACATTGGCAGACTCCTCCCCGAGATCTGCCCAGAGTGCCGCGTGGGGCCTTTATCAGCAGTCTCACTTGATTTACACACGGTTTCCCTCGAATCGGTGCGCTAGAGCGTTCAGCCGAGGGCGGGGGAGGAAAAACCAAAAAGAAAAAAAAGAAACGTACAACACCGAGGATTCGCTGGTCGTCACCGACCCAACTACTAGTTCGGCGGTACTGAGCTTGTATATGGGGGAGCGGACGGGACCCCTAATTTTCTCAGTCCTATGGTCGTACGTGCCAGGTGTTGTCCTTATTGCTGATTTTGTTCGTTAAGAGCGCGCATCCGAGAGGCGA
This sequence comes from Microdochium trichocladiopsis, assembly GCF_020744255.1. Classification (NCBI taxonomy): domain Eukaryota; kingdom Fungi; phylum Ascomycota; class Sordariomycetes; order Xylariales; family Microdochiaceae; genus Microdochium; species Microdochium trichocladiopsis. The sequence goes on along the minus strand of NW_025763552.1, from coordinate 548,348 downwards.
GGTGTCCATCTTGAGTACGCGCACCGCGTTCTCAATCTGGTGCGAATCGAGCTTCCTCTGGGAGGGGTATGTTGCCTTAGTACGTGTAGCCACCTGTAAGAGCTTACTAATTCGCCATTCCTAATTTACTCGCTTATATGAGCGCACCAAAACTGCGTGTATCATTGTTACCAGCAGGCATACGGTTCATTATTGTAGATCGGAGAAGGCTCATTTGCGATTCCTACGAGCAGTCCTTTCTTTTCTTATAGCCCGTCAAATGAAACATACAGGAGAGGCTACCCTATCATGCTATCCCTCATCACCAGCGAGACACTTAACATCAATTGCCAGTAAAACCAGAGGAGTTTACAGCTCAGGGAGCGCAAGACAAAGTTGAACACGTCCGGATTTCAAGGCGTAATGGAGAAGTGCAGGTACCTATAAACTACATAACAGGTTGTATAGTGCGCGCATATGCTGTAACCTCGTGCTAAGCTCGGAGCCGTCGTCTATGAAGCGCATCTAGGACTCAAGCGAGTTCTGGCTTGGCTTGAGTATTGACAGCTATCGGTGGAAAACACAGAGTAATTTTCGGGATATCAGGGCCAAGTCTGATTCCCCGTTTCCGAGGTTCTCACTGTAGCGCCGGAAAGGGGATCTTAGACTGAACTTAGAGACCTAACTAGCACCGCCATGAAATTAACGTGGGGCAAAAGTGGAAAGGACATGCGCCACACCAGCCTAGTATGCAAGCCTACACGCGGCGGGTCATATGAACCAAAAGTTCACTAAGGAGATGGAAAGCTAGGATGCAGAACGCGCGGCATCTACTACGCTTGAATACTAACCCGTCCTGAGATCAGCCAGCCACACCGTCGCCCGAGATGAGTTTAGCTAAGTGCGTTGTGGACTCGGAGCAGCCAGGAGACTAGGAAATCCGGGGAGTGGCTAATCATGGCGCTACATAAGACCACGAGGGTTCCTCTTTGCATGAACAGGCCGTTCTTGGCATCTGGACGTCCGCGCACTGCTCTCAATCCGACCAGAACTCGAATCGCAACTCACAATGCACGCCAGGATCGTTGTCGCTACCGTGGCCGTGTTGCTGGGGTCTGCAACCTGGGCTTATCCTCACGCGCCGTGCTGCACCAAAGAGCTGTACAAGAAGTTTCAGTGCTTGTCGACTTTCGCACCTCTGGTGTCCTACTGCGCGCACACCCACAAGGCGATTGGTACCCCAGTCTGTCACGTTGTCACTACTGCCACGGCCTATCAGTTCTGGACAGAAACTGCTATCAAGACGAGAGTGCTCAGCTCGACGCAGACAACGGAGGTTACAGACACGTTAACGACCCAGATCACCGAGAACGAGACCTCTCTGGCCACCGCTGTCGAGACATCTGAAGTTACCGTTACCCAAGTTACGACCCTCCTAACCACCAGCACTACCGAAGCAATCACCACAACGACAGTGCTGCGCGGAGATACGGCGGTGACCACAAAGAGCGTCCTGTAACTCCCCACCAACTCATCCGGCATCGCGTCTCACAAACTTCTAATCTCTTGGCGTTTCTGTAGTAAAAATACCTACGACATCTACACCGGCCTGACCTCCTTTGTTGACCCCCTCACGACCGTCTATCAACCCATCATTATGTAAGTCCCTACCACAAACAGCGTAATCTCCGTTCCCGACCTTGCCGGACCGAGTAAAAGACTGACACGATCTTAGACTTGTCACTGGCACAGTAGTCATAGTAGCTACGACCTACCCCTATACCTACACAACCACACCAGCCTGCCACGCAAAACGGACCGCCACTCTCGGTGGCCCCAATGTGAACGAGCAGCTGTGGTCCGAGGCTCTCCATCGCCCTCACCCTGGCCCAAGGCACTTCATCGATGACCTCTGTGACTGCTTAGGCATCCGGGTTCCCGCTCCGACCACACCGCCCTGCACAATATCTATCAGTGCGACCACGGTGACCATGGCCCTAACTACAACAGCAACCACCACAACCACAGTCACCGCGACAAGCACCCTAACTCAGACTGCAACGGCCATTGCCACTGCTTTTCAGACGCTCACCACAACTGCGACCACGACTTTGACGGAGACCGACACGGAAACAGACACACAGACAGACACTCAGACCAATATCGACACTATCACTGACGTTGTCGAAGCGACATCGTCATTTACGACGACTTCAACGATAACCTCCGCTTATGTTTCGACGAACTATGTAACCGTCTTTGACCTCTTTGGCCCTGGTACTACGACTGTCACCGCTTTTACATGTACTTAACACAGTATGCTGTTCGGAAAGTCCCGGTTGACACTGTTTCTTTCGGAAGGGATTTCTCACCTACCATCTACGTACGCAAGCTAGCTCAGGACGGAGCCGAGAAACTTCCAGAAATAGTCAAAGGAAAGCGAAAATAAAGAACGAAAGCAGAGGGAAATACCAAGCAGTCGTTAGAGCATGGTAAGAGCTTTCCTCATGCTGGTCTGCATCAGTCTGTTGTTGTACGGTCAAAACATAGGTCTCGCCTTCAAAACGTTGTACCCTCTGACAATGTCCCTTGTACTCCATCTCATCTCGCGTCGTGAGCCTACGTGCGGGCGTTCTTAGTCTTCGTGACAAACTCCCTAAACCACTCAGCACAGTCTGATACCAAGTTCTGGGTCGCCAAGCCCCTCCCGACCCTCCAAAGAGTCCGCTGCGCGTGATCCATGTCAGATATAGGCATTCTCGAACTCGGAGCGTATCAGTATCTATTGGCCCCGCAACCAAGGAATGTCCAGCTACGCCGTTCGCACAGGGCTTACTCAAAATCCCAATGAGTCACCAGATATAGTGCAAGTTCTACTCAACAATCTCACGCTCCACAGGGCGACGCCATGGGCGTCATCGCTACGCCACATCGCCCCAGCTACAACACTTCCAGGTTGCTGATGAGTATATCACGAAGAAGAGCTGTTACACGCCTCAGGAATCTTCTGCACCAGGTACTGGTACTGATGATGCTGTGCCCGCGGCGGCCGCGGAAAGTAGCCCGTATTCTGTGGCCGCAGCTGCTGAGCGGGTTGAGATTGGTATGGCGGCAGATGTTGTAAATGCGGTAGAGAAAATGGGGTTGATATCGGTGTATAGCTGATATATTGCTCCTGCTGAGTGGTGGTCTGCAGCTGCCCCTGTGCCGCGTTGTAGGTGTATGTATGCTGTTGTGGTGTCGGTTGAGGACGGACATGTGTTGGATTTCTGGTCCAGAAATGGCTGTCGATCTCAAGGTGGTTTATTCACCGATTAATGTAACGTGGAATAGTTCTCAGGATTAACGAGCATAAGCATTTATGTGTGATGATCGGCTCGGAGGTCGGTCGCGTTATAGCAATGCCCTTGTCAGCGGCAGCCAAGCCCAGACTCGCTTAGTTTGGCTCGGTTGCGATGTCATTATGGCTCAGATAGTGCTCTGGCTTCAGCGTGAGGATTGGCACGATTGACATTAGCTCGCTATCATATTAGGATCCGCTTCTATCCAACAAAATTGCCGTATTGAGCTTGTAAGGGGGGCAGCGGACGGGGCTCCTAATTTTCTCCAATTCTATAGTCGTACGTGATGGTAACGATGCTTGTAATAGAATATTAATCATGCACAAGCTGTTATCCGCTGCTTCGGTATGGAATTGTAGTTTTCCTCACAATTGCGAGGCACAATGTGTTGCATGAGTTAGGATTGCAGGCGGGCGACATCTTCCGGAGCTATGTTACTGCACGGCCCTCAACTTTACCGGCCGTTCTTCAAGTCTATGTACTGCAGAAGCATCTCCTTCATCGTCTGCTCAAAGGTCGTCATCTTCCACCCGAAGGCCTCCTCCGTCTTGCTTGTATCCAGTCTCCACTTGATGGCAGTCAGCGAGCCCTCCAGCGGCAGCGTGCCATTCGCCACCTCCTCCGGGAAATACTTGCGCGCAATCGCGGGCGTGTCACGATCCCAGACCACACCCTCGGGCGCGTCCGAGCTCAGGATGTACTCGGCATTGCCGGCGATCTCGGTCTGCCCCTCAGCAGGGACGGCGGCATCGACATGGGCCCTGGCCACATCCCGGACATGCACGGGCACCCCGACGAATGGGAACGGCGAGTTGAGCGAGGCGTCGAGGGCGGACGCCAGGACGGAGCCCCGGGCCTCGGCGGTCAGGTCCCCGGGCTTGGCGGTCCCGTCGGACGGGATGCGAGTGTCGGGCCCGATGACGACCGAGGGGAGTAGGTTGATGTAGTCGAAGTGCGGCTTTTTGGTGTTGACGAAATCGCGGGTTGCTATCCTGGCGAGCGCCTTGGATGCCCAGTATGCCTCCATGGGGTTGCCGTAGGGCTGTGTGGGATGCGAGTTTATGTCGTCCGCTACTCGTAAGTCTCGTCTTAGTACTTGAGCTCACAGATTAGGAGAGATATGTGTTGCCACCAGTCGGAGGGTCTCAAATCGAACTTACCACTGTACGTCCTCTCGCTGTCGGGGGCGAAGTTCCATTCGAAAGGAACCAATGTCACGCACGACGAGGTGATAACTAGTCTCCGGACCGAAGGGGTCTGGGTCGCTGCTTCGAGCACGACAGTCACCATATCCACAGCTGGCGCGATGATCTCTCGCTCATAGTCGTCAGCCTGTACGATTTTAGAGGTCAGCAAATGCTTCACACGGCCCAAGTCCTGCCGTTGGTTCCACGTACTTGTGCTGCGAGCGGCGAGGCCAAGTGAATGATTTCTGTGATGCCGTCGAGCGCGCTTGTGATATCGTTCGGTGCGAGGAAATTAGGCACGATAGCGAATTCGAGCACGCCGTCGTCTTGGGATTTTGCGACACGGGCGTTCATGCTGCGCAGTTTGGCGATGTTGGCCTGGCTCCTCACGACGGCGCGCACATTGTGATTCCGCTCGAGCGCGATGATCAGAGTCTGGAATCCAATGTAGCCCGTAACACCAGTTATCTATCAAAAGGTCGGTCAGCAATGGCTATGTTTATATGGGTTCGTGTTATGCGGCTGACCAGTAACTTATTCTGTGCAGCCATTGTGATTGCGAACTATTGAGCTTCTATTTGAGACGTAGGAATTGGTTGTTGTGCTCTAAATGTTCGTGTATGTGGGTTGATTGTGCTCATCAAGGAACCAACTTAGGCGATGTGCTGGTCGTATATATCTGCTGGACATGTCGTCTTTGGCTTGTATAGAGTATTCCCTAAGTCCGGGCGTTCACGGGACAGTCCCAAACTAGCCAGGGGTTGGAGCAGCCTCCTCCAGGCAGCCGCCAGGGGTAGGACCTATCATTGTCGCCAATCAGACAGGGACTGCAGCACACCCCACCAAGGGCACAGCCCATCAGCGTTATCGCCGGCGGTTAGATCCGCGCGCTCTGGTAGCGGGAGCCGGCCGGGCATACTCACTACTGCCGATATCTCAGTCTGCCGGGCAGCTTGATCCTCGACCCCGCAACCGGGCTGGACAACAAGCACGGCTTAAAGACCGTGCTGAACTTCGACCAGATCTTCTCGGTGCTGCTTGAGATGTGGCGTCCGAAGGCGTTCGTGCAGTCATAAAGGCTGGCGACGACCAGGGTGAGTCGACCACGTTCATCTGGTGCCCGGAGGCAGAGCAACAGCCCACTGAGGATGCACAGCGGCTCGCCGTGAGCAACATGGTTGTGACAGAGCCGAGGCTTCGAGGCAAAGGTTCGTGGAAGCATCAGGCTCGTTGGTTGTCACACAACGAGAAAGCGCCGTACCCGTCTGCGCCAGTGTCTCCGACTGCGTATCGACTGTGCTACGAGGGCGTTTGGACTGCTGCATTGTAAATTCAGACTTGGTTACTGAATATTGACGGAAATCAATGTTGTCACGAGTTGCCCTCGCCGCTCGCAATGTCTCGGGCGATTTTATGGGGCGAGGTGCGCAACTCACGGTTCTCCTGCGGTAACGCTTGTCATTCAGCAACAGTTCAAGCGTTGAACATGCCCAACTATTTCAGTTCTAGTATTTCGTCTCAAGGTTCTAATGACTGTTGCCACTGCTATAAAGCCAGAGTTACCAGTGTCACCGACGCCAGCGTGGATCCTCAGGAGTTTTCCACTTAGAGCTGACATTAACAGACTCTAAAACTGGGACAGTATGTTCATATTACGGGCAATAAGCACACAATCTGGCACGTACGACCATAGGACTGAGAAAATTAGGGGTCCCGTCCGCTCCCCCATATACAAGCTCAGTACCGCCGAACTAGTAGTTGGGTCGGTGACGACCAGCGAATCCTCGGTGTTGTACGTTTTTATTTACATTTTTGCCCTCGAAGTTGAGGTACTCGGTAGAATATTAATTACTAGATACGTATTGAATCCGGCCTGCCTGCGGATCCGCCTGGAATCTGACTGACTCATACATCTGGGCTATATTCGAATCTGTCACTGGCTAAATCACGCTCAAGGTGTATATACCTAATGAATAGTTGATAGCACTAGACTCGAGTGAAATTCATTATCTTGAAGCTCTTGTCGCTTCTCGGGGGCTGCCCTGAGGTCGTGTTCACAGAGTTTTGATCCAATGGTCGCGAGACTGATGACGAGAGTACCCGGCGATCCTTATCAGCTATCGGATGTATAGCCTGCCTTGGTCTATATCTGAGTTATGTCCATGGCTATCTCGACACAACTGGGTGCTATCTTCTTCGGTTTTTAGTTTTCTTACCACACTGATGCAGCCTCGCGTGGCACACCAGTAGACTACCCGATCAAGAATGAAGGGATCATTTCGTGTCAGACATAGAAGTATGGCGGCTAACGTAGGACATCCTCAAGTGTACTTAGCTGATCGCATTTGTTGAACAATTGGGCATTGCCAGAGAAAGCCAGCAGCATAATGTCATGAGCCGATTTATTTACGTGAAGTCTCTGCTAGACTAGGCCATTGCTGTAGGCGTGATGCCATTGCCAGTTGACACGAGAGCGAGGGGCCCCGCTTTGTTCGAGACCTGCCTGTGAGGGTGACGAGTGGTGAACTCTTCTGGGGCAGCATTTCACGCAATCTCCGCATCGTTTCCCAAACTATGCTCCATGCGCGCTAGCTCTGTGTTTCCAACGAGGTTTGGCTCGTGTCACAAAGTCAGGGACTCGGGGTGCCTAATTCCTTTAGCCAGCGCGCTGCCCAACTTCCACTAACCCGATAAAGCTTGGCAACTACTGTCGCACGACTTTAGATAGTGACATACTTAGAATGGTGCCCAACTAGCTAGCGCCTTCTTATTTTCCAACGCGTGTGTGTGGCGTCTTACCAAGAAAGTACCCGGGGAGGGGAACACGTGTGTGTGTGTGGCCTAGTTGCATTCGCGAAACTAGCGCACTCGCTACTCAACTGCTGGGCGGCAGAGCAGCTATATATGACGTCTTGTAGCCGCCGTGTGTCGACGTGACGGCGCGATACGATGAAACAAGGCGAATCGCAGCAAGTGACCGACTCGGTCCAGATTTGTCATGTTGGTTGCAACGTCCCCTTGTCCAAGGCGACAGAATGCTCGACATGACCTGGCCAAAACTCGCGGGAATAGCGGTCCCGGCGCCAACTTTTCATTGTCAACCTCATCTCAACCTCGGCAGTGCCAACACCAAGCGGGAGGGATCAGCAAGCACCCTCCTAATTCTGACGAGAATATATCTCGCAGACTAGTCCTGTAAAAGTCTGGCAGACTGGCGCATGATGTCGATCTTTTCTGCTAGGGCTTCTTGAACACTCCCCTGGTCTGCCCATAGAAAGCTACTACACAAATATAACGAGCAGCCACAGCACTCTTTCTGCCCAACTGGCTTCCAAGCTCGTGTTCGTGAACCCCCGACATCCACACTACGCGTCACAGGCACGATGGGGCCGTCAAGTTTCGCCAGACGCTAGGGCTGTTCTAGGGCCGCGGCCGCGCTGGAGTAGGCCTTCGCCACCATCGATGTGCGCACGGCCGTGGCCCGCCAGGCAGGACCTCCAAACGTTAGCTTACGCAGTACCGACGGGAGAGAGGCGCAGTATATTCTCCCCATAATTTGGCATCTATTAGCATGGACTAGCCGGTGGGACTTGCAAGCAGCCAAAGTGGATGTTCACTCGATCTTAAGTCTCATCGGGGAGGGCGGAGTGGCAAGCGATTTGCAATGGCCTTTTGCGCGCCTGGCCAATCGCTTCGAAAGCTTGGCTCAATGACGGACGCTCCTGTTGGGATGTTTCGGTCGTGCGGGTATCACTCCGATCGCACAGACTTGTTTCTGTCGTATTTTCTTTCCAGAACGCAGGTCAGTGCTAGACCGACGGTGGGGACGGCCATACCGAGTCGACAGAAACGTGAACTCTGGCCCTGGAACATAGCACACAGCTGGTTCTGACCATCTGCAACACGACGACTCCACAATATCACGGAAGTTATAGTCCCTGCGTCGGTATGCAGCTACCGCGTGCTGCCCCAACGGGCCATGCCGATAGTGGGAGTGATATAATACTGTCATGGCTGTGCGGAAAGAGCAAATGCATATTGTTGCGCGCTCCAATGGCGTGGTGGGTGGGTGGCCTCTCGTGGGTCTCGCCGGGCAGGGCCGTCCGCGCGCTCAGGCCTCACATTCTGTGCTTTTCTCGCCTGTCTCGCCTGTTTGCCAAGTGCTGACTGCTACCGATGCAGTGGGTGGCAGGGCTCTGGCCCACAAGCCTTCAGTTCCCTACGGGAGCTGGGACATACTGCCACATTCGGCAATGACATGCTTGCCCGGGGTGCCGAAAAGCCTACCACGGCTATCGATTGCTTTGGAGAGCTGTTGAGCATTGGTCCCCTGCCATCACGACGATGCGGTTAAGCAATAGTGCAACGCAGAACAGGATGCCCGGCGGTGGTATCGTGGGTGCCGCCCATGGATATGACTTGCACTCATCTCCACGGACGATCTCTGAACGCTAGCACGAGGGTGCAGGCATCAGCCCAGATCTCCCGTCGGGTCGGACTCCTGAGCCTGCCCGATATGTGTGCGTGCGTGCTTCTATGGTGTGGCTATGTGATGAACCGGCTCATGGATGTGGAGAACGAGGAGACAGATCCACGGGGGCCACGCTATGGAGTCTTGACAGGGACAGGCCCGCCACCCGGGCAAACCAAGGGGGAGGGGGCAGGGGACCCCTGAAGAATACAGTGCGACATGGTGCCCTTGTGGGAGAGCAGGTACCGTGGATACGAGTGTCGGCGAGATCTCTGCAGGGAAGATGTCACCCGTTGTCATTCGGCATCAGCGAAGCAAAGACAGAGTGCTGCCGTGTGAAGCTCCTGTTGCGGGTTGTCCATGGAAGGATTCCTTTCTGCATTGCGGGTCGTTCGTTGCATTAGTCGAGTTCTTCAGCACGGACAGAGGAATGAAATGCAAGCAGACGAAGTGCTGACGCGAACTGGAGGCGCACTACCCCCATTATGGAAGGGTAGCTAATGCAATTTTTGTGGGTGGCCGTCAGTAAAAGCGCAACGATCCCTTGCTGCACCGCGGCGCCAGGAGTCTCCTCCGGCTTTTGCCTTTGACTAGTGACTGTGTGGCTTGAAGCGCTAGCGCGCGTGAAGCCGGAGCAGCAGGTCTTGAGCGGTGGCCCGTCGGGTACCCGCCCATAAGCTGGCTGTCGCCATCACGTTGGTGGCGCCGGCAGCTTCGGGTGATCTGCAAGCTTCAGCTGCGAACCCCAAGAGCATCCCAATAGAGCAGGGCACAAGGTGATTTAGAGTTCCAGTGGTTTGGTCCCGGCAATCTGGGAGAATTGGAGCTTGTACTTGTTGGCGTGGAACGTACCGTGGCCATTGTGCGTGGGCTGGCCAAAGCGCAGAACATAGATTGATCCTTTCAGGGGTAAGCCGATGGTAGCGCAAAACCTTGAGGCAGATCTCGACACGTGCGCCACGCATGCTCAGCCGGCATTTCAGAAGGCCACGGCAGGAATTCCCGGAGGCTGCACCGCTGGGTACTGCGCCAACCCCGTTGTGAGGTACACCATGGTGCTTTGCATGTACGTTGAACCGTAACTTGGCCCCGCCTGGCGGCTTCAACGTTACTTGCCATTAAGAATATTCTGCCGAACCCAAGCCAGGAGAGTCCCGGCCTTCCCTGAATCGGGGCCTCGATATGTGGGATCATTAAGACGCTCAGTATCCAGCACGGCGTGGCAAGGGCGGTAAAGATGACCCGATGGCACGGCATCATCGGTCCTCATGGGAACCTGAGGGTCTGAGCGTTCGTCGCCATGCTCACACGTGGTCCCCAAGTGCCGATGGCACTGCCGGTCGTGCACCGGAACTCTGCCCGGGTTTGCGCGTGCTGCGACCCGAATCCCTGGCACAGTAGCTCATTCTTTAGGGACAATGCCTTTTCGTTCTGGACTGTATCGTGTCGATCATTGAGATTGTGCCCCGTGCTTTGATTGTTTATTGGAACTCAATGCAACGCTACCACCTTGACGCCGGGCCAAAGTCGCCGTTGCCGGGGGGTGGACAGCGCCTCGTCTGGGTGGAACAGCCCAGGGGCGATCTCTAGTTTCCCTCCTGCCACAGGCTCGACAGCTTGTCAGCCGGCTGGGTTCGGCTCGCTGGGGCGCCTCTTGACCAGGGATTCTTTGCGGGGTGGGGGAGTTCGGGCTCGTGCAAGAAAGGTAAAGTCGCGTGCTCCTCACCGGCTGGTCAGACGAAAGCTACCACTGTGGAGCGCTGGCAAACCACCCCGGTGGGCAGCCGACGATAGGCAGACGCCTGAGACACCGGCGTCGTGTTGTAGTGGGTGGGGAACAACGGGAAGCAGCACAGAAGCAGGACTCCTCACGTTCCCATCTTTCCATGCCGGGGCTCATACACGCGCCATCACGCAAGTGAGCCCCTTACACCATCTCTCATGAGGCAGCCTGGACACAGATCCGCTACAGCTCCGTGTTCTAGGGCGCGCCAATAAGGCGTTGCTAAGTTCTTGGCTGCTGTCCAGGAACGCTAATGGAAAGTACCGGCTCTCTTTAGAGTTCCGCCCCAGTGTACAGAAGTACGTACATGCGGGCCCCAGTGGGCTGGCCCCAGGTCCCGGTGCCAAGCATACAGGCATTTCTGAAGAGGCAAGAGGCAAGTGAGTGAATTTCAGGGCATGCCCAAGAGCGGCAAGGATACGGCGGCCCCACCAGGCATGTCTGCTCCAAGGATGGAGCGCTGCATGCGCCTCGTTCTTCATGCTTGTGAAAGGGTGGCGGCTTGGTTCTCTGAATATAGATGGCCTTAGGGCCACCCTGCCGGATGCTCGTCGCCGGATCCTTTCTCGATCTTCGCACGAACTCGGCCACCCATCTCCAACGACGACAACCACGACGACGACGACCACGACGACCACGACTACAACCCTTGGCGGCGAGCGCATCGTCACGAAGCAGTCTACGGACAGGAATAGGGAGGTCCAGGCCCGTCGTCAGCTCGGGCAATAGCCCGCCATGTCGCTCGAGCAGATTCCCTACCTAAGCCCAGCTGAGGCCGAGGCCATGTGGAATGGACCTGCCCTGGAGCCACCGCCGGGCGTGACGCCGAAATACACGGACCGGTCTACTGCACTAGAAGTCCTCTACGTCGCTTGTGCGCTGGTGCTCATCATTGCCACGGGCTCGGCCGGCCTGCGGGCATACTCCAGGATATGCATTGTCAAAAAGGTCCAAATAGAAGACTGTAAGCAATAATTAGTGGCGGCTAAGTGGAAGCAACGCGAATTAGTCGCTAATCTAATCCACAGATATGGCCCTCGGAGCTCTTGTATGGGAATTCCACCACCCACGACTCCCACCATTTTCTGCCACTGACATCCAACTTTCGTATCATAGGGAGCTTTCATCGCCTACGTTGGAGGCGTTTTTGCTTTCATGCGGGTCTGTGGTTCATTTGTCCATCAATGGAATGTCCAGCTTAAAGACCTGCCTACTCTGAACTATGTAGGTTGATCCTGCACAGCCGAAAGTATAGTATTAAGGAGGCTACTAACATGAGCGCTTTTCCCAGATCGTTTACGTCTGTACCGTGCTTAACGAAGTCGTGTTTCTATTAATCAAACCTTGTATTCTTATCGAGTGGACACGAATCTTCTCTACCAGGCGGGATTACTTCTTCTGGACCTGTGCGGCCCTCATCACGATCAACGTCCTCTGGTACATTGCCGTCATCCTGCTCGCCAATCTCGAATGCTTTCCCAAGGAGAAGATATGGGATAAAACGATCGTTGGTGGCAGGTGTCTTGATCCTATCCAGGTGAAGCTCATCTGGGTGTACAACGCGGCGGTGAATCTTGGCCTGGATGTTGTCATCCTGATTCTACCCCAGAAGGTCATTTGGACTTTGAAGCTCAACAGAAAGAAGCGAGTGGGCTTGTCCATGATCTTTGCCTTTGGCCTTGTGTACGTCATTGCCCCTCTTCACCTCCCTTTTGCTGCTGATTACTGACTAGCCACTCATAGCTCCGTCTTTTGCGCCGCTATGCGTTTGTACAAGACGACCACGTTCATCTATTCTAAAGACATGACCTTTACTATCTCCGAGTACGGCCTGTGGTGCATCACCGAGATCCTCTGCACTTTCCTGGTCTTCTGCCTGCCCGCCGTACCCAAGATCATCATCGAAAGCAAGCCCATGGCCCGCATCGCATCCTTCTTCGACCTCCGGTCTACCAAGAACACCTCGCGCCCAGACCTCGTCTCCGGCTCGCGCTGGCCCTCGTCCAAGCTTGGCGGATCGTCCAGGAGCGGCAACAAGAGCGCCACCGGCGCCAGCAGCAGCCACTTCCGCAGCAAGGCCGGCACCTCCAACAACAGGGATATCGAGGACGTCGACGATGGCAGCAGCGGCCACAGCCTGCAGCAGCTGGGCCAGCTGGGCCACCACGCCCGGTCCGAGTCTCAGGAGGAGCTGCGCCAGCAGGAGCGCGACCGCGACCGCATTATCACGCGGACGACCGAGTTTGTCACCAGCGAGGAGTACATAACAACAGAGCAGGACAGGGACGAGGTCATGCGCACAAAGCTCGGTATCAGCCGACTGTAGCAGGGCATGCCGTGTGTAAATGATGGAAAGCATTCATGCAAGTCGATAGAATAATACACGCAAGATACCCTCTTTTTTCGACGATTGTTGCCCCGACACGGTCTTATGCCGTGCTCTGCGACCAGTATGTTTCGTGAATCGTGGGCATTGAGGGCTATAGTACAGACTCACGTGGCGTACAGTTCTCTGTGGTGTCTAAATGCCTTGCGCCATACCAGACTCGTGATCTACCAGATCCAAACCTACTATGCCAGGGAATAACATGCATCTTGCCAGAGCTCGCAGCCTAGTCCTGCTATGTCTTGAACAACCTTCCTGTTTGCTTGGTAGTAATGTGATATGATTGTGCGCCTAAGCAACGATATTCGGCCCTGCTGCCCGCTTTGCATGCCGTCCCGATCACGCCCCCCCGGCCATAATGGAGACTGCTATTGGTCTTTGACGGCCAACAGCCCGAATCAGGGACCGACGCCACTAGCTTCTGGACTGACTGGGGAAAGGCCAGGTGCCGCAGTGCCGGACGCCACGCAAGTAACCCATGGTGATATACAGCCTGGCTAGAACCAACCTTAACCTTGGTCTCGGAGGTTTCATCCTCTGACAGACACAGAAAGAAGATCGCGAGGTGACATCCCTAGAACCAGTGAATCCTGTTTTTCACATGTCACTTCCCACCCGCAACCCTGAGGGGCCGGCGGCGGGGTAATGAGCCCTGATAGGCTCCCCTGCGCTGCTCTGCGACGCCTGTCTGCGTCGAGCCGATCATTTCTATGTACTCCGTGTGCTCGCCGGGGCTCATCCCTGCGTGCCCGGTCGGCACAGATCCGAGTCACTTGCAAGCTGCTTTGCACAATCCATGTTGCTGGTCGAAATCCTCAGACTCCTTCGGCGGCGATTGCCTATCTTCAGCACATCCCCCCGACCCCAGAACAGTCCACTCTTGTCACTAGTGGACATGGAATCGCTGACAGTAGCCCGGCCCCTGGTGTGCTGGGAAGCACCCCGTCATGCAGCATCGCGCCATTGATGCCACCTGATTCAGGCTGCGCGATTTTGTGCGTTCGGGCCAGAACGTCAACGCTGATGGATGTCGTCCGATATGCCGTGATGGGCGCGGGCCCGTGCTGTCGCAACAGACGGTGGCCGGCCGTTTTCCCTTCCAGAGTCACCGACTGGCAGGAGCCGAACACCCGGGATGAACCATGGGGCGCGCTAATCTCGCTTGTTCCGTTTTCATTCAGTGCTACCCGCGCGTCCAGGGTGGTGATTGTGGTCCAGTACTAGCTTTTTCCTTCTTTCGCCCTGGGGCCGGCTGGCCCCCAAGGGAGCGCGGAAATGGAACCCTGCCATGTGACCGCGTGGCTACCAGGTGTCATTGAAGATAATGAGTTTATCACGGCAGTGGTTGCGCGACAACCTGCCGAGCCCTGCCTACCCAAGCCTAGGTATGCCCAGGCTTCCCTACATTGGAGCCCTCCCCTGCATCAATGAGGCTCTCCGTGTCGTGCCCAGGGCACCCGGAACTGACAGAGCCTCGGCTGGACAGGACAGGTCAGCAACCCCCCCCCCCCCCCACATGATCCGCACGTACTTGCCGTACAAACCCGCCAAGAACCCTCCCCTTGCTGCGTACGTCCTGCCATGCCCGAGGAGTCTTCCAGGCGTGTGTGTGCAGTGGCTTTTGTGCCTGGACACTAGCGTGAGTTCGGAAGAGCCACCCGAAGGCAAAGTCGGCTCGGCTTCGCCCTCGACGGATGCAATGTCCCGTGTGCCCCAGGACCACTAGCTTGCCGGCCTCCATCCCACTCAGCATTCGTCGAATTTGATCTTTATCAACGCATCACGAACAAAAATGGGGTTGGGCGAAAGCCATCCCATTGAGCCATGGCCCTGCGCTCTCGGCCGGTCGATTCCTACCCTTCTCGTGGCGTCAGCAGCAGCTGAGCAACGCAAGCATGCTGTGTGCTCGACGACGAGCGAGGATATGCGGCATGCAGAAATCCTGCACTGTGTGCCCGTCAATTCTTTTGCCAGGATTCCTGGATTGTCCAGGGGGGCCAGATCCTAGTGCACTGACTCAGCCGATACGACCCTGTTCGTGCCCGGGAAGACCAAGTCCGGCGTTCGCCGTAGGATATGACGATTCAGTCCTGGTAAGCTCACAGCAACCGAATCGGTAGCCACGTGCTGCCTGGACCGTTTTGAGCCGTATATATTGCGCACCATCCTGCACTTCGCCAACCTCTGCCTGGATGACTCGGAGCGATGACAAGATGAAGGGGCCAGTCGTGATGGGTACCCACAGAAGATATTGACTCGGTGTTGAAGTCGTAATCACGCTGCACTCACCGACGGCACTGATAGCATGATTACTATCTGCAGGTATTGGTCTTATAGCGGCGGACTGATGGTGTTGACATGCATGGCCAGATCTGGGACGCGTGTTGCAGCGCAAGTGGGCAAGCCGTCCAAGTACCGGTGGCTGACTCTTGATCCATGGGACGTAGAGCGCGCAGTTATGTCAAAGCACACTTGCCACCTTCATGCCTATTCTCTCAGAGCCACAGAAGAATAGCACGATTCCCGGGCCGCTTTGGAACGGAATCCTACAGCGCTGTCCTGCGCGCGCAGAGTTTGCAGCTCGTCGATTTGGCTCGATTCCATCTTCAAGCCCCAATTTTCGATTCTGCTCCGGAAGTTGAACATGAAGAGTAGAGGACACTCGTTGCAAATGGCCGTGGTAAATATTCAGCCATCAGCAACAAGCGTTTCAATACTTCAACGCTTCGCCTGGCAGGCCATAGACTGGACAATGAAACGGTGGGGGTTTGGATGTAGTACTGCAGTGCGTTGCCATACTGATAACATTCTTTGCAAAGTGTGAGAACGGTCTCCATAGTGGGTTTTGATGCCATTGCATCGAACAACGCGATGTTGAAATCGTTCACTGTTGAATCTTGGATGGCTTTCGAGGGAATTCAACATCATGGAATGGAATAACTCGAGCAGAATGACCCCAAGCAGTGCTGTCAATTTGGCGCTGGCAATATGACGACCCTATGTGTGCCAGCTCACGCCCGTCGGGCTCCATTTCCGACGCGCTGGTGGCTGAAAGCGGGCCAGCCGCTCTCTTCCGCCTCCGCCTCCGCTTCCGCCGCCGGCACGACGCACGTCTCCCTCCGCCTCACGCCCGGCGCAAGCACGGCACGGCACGCACTCGGCCCCCGCCACCGAAGATCCAGGCCCGGCACGACACACGGGAGAGGGAGAGACGGAAGCTGTAGGCGATGGAGGACGACGCCGACGAGGAGCCGCCGCTCCGCGAGCTGCGGCCGGTGCTGAAGCGCACACGGCACGCTTGCGACCCGTGCCGCCGCAAGAAGAGCAAGTGCTCCGGCGACCGGCCCTCGTGCAGCACCTGCGCCCGCCTGCGCCAGCGCTGCGCGTACCCGCCCGAGGCCGACAGCGACGCCGACCTGCCGGACGAGACCGTTGCCGGGTCCGAGGCCCGGCGGTCACTGCCGCCGCCAGTGACGCCCACCACGGGCAGTCGTAGTCATAGTCATGGAGGTGGCGGTGGTGGTGGCAGTGGCAGTACTCACGGGCAGCAGCAGCACCTCGAGTCTCGCCTGCACTCGCTCGAGTCGACCATCTCCCACGTACTGGACACCCTGCACTCTGTCTCAGCCGCAGGCACCCTCCACTCCCTGTCCGCCGAGGTGCTGCACTCGCAGGCTTCGCTGCCGACGCCGCGGGGTGTCAGGAGGACAGCAGATGCCGGGGATGGGCTTGAGAGTCATGGCAGCAGCCGCAAGCGGATACGTACAGACGAGTCCCCGCCGCTGTGGAAGCAAGTCGAGGCCGTGGGCAGCCAATACCTGAAGTACTGCGAAGGACAACCGCTGTACCTGTTCCACAGAGAGACGTTTGTCCGATCACTGAGGTTCCGCCCCGACGAGCTGCTGCTGGCAATATTGGCCCTCACTCTGAGGTTCAAAGATGCGACGGCGACTCCAGGCACGACTTCGAGCGCCAGTACGCATGGGCATGCTACTGAGGAGTACGGCCCGCAGGATTCTTTGACTCTTGCCTCCAAGGCCCACGCACTTGTCATGGCCAAGATCGGCACGAGGGCGATTGAGTTGTCCACCCTCCAGACGCTATGTCTTCTGGCCTTTGTCCATTTCCACGGTGAGTCGATGCTTGCTCATCTTGGCCAAATAGATCACTGACTGTCCCTTCAGACGGCAACCCCGACCAGTCCATGCCCTTTGTCACTCTCTCCATGGCGCTCACGTACGGCCTCTTTCTCCACGCCGAGACGCCCTCGGTTCCAGCCTCCGTCATCGAAGAACGCCGCCGGACATACTGGAGCATCCGCCTGCTCTGCCGGCTCTGGGGCATGGCTCCGTCCGCCTTTGACCTGCCAGGCTCACAATCCCTCACGTCTCCATACCCGACAACCCCGAGCTTACCGCCCATGTCTGCCCTGAAACCCGAATGCAGGACCCTCTACGGACCGAGCAGAGGCGAGAGCGTCGGCGAGCGCGGCATCATGGCGTACACATACCAGCTGGGCGAAGTCTGGTCGCAAGCCATGATCTTTGTCAGGCAGCGCTTCGCAGCGGCTTCTTCGTCCTCCTCCTTCTCCTCCTCTTCCACACATCACCACCACCACCATTCCAGCCACCACCAGCAGCCACCAACAACCCACATCGCGCCCTGGGAGACGACTTCGCAGTACAACGCCATCATGTCCGCGTTCATGGGCTTCGACCGGTCCCTCCCACCGCTCCACCGCTACCGGCACCTGCACCTCGGCGACCTGACCACGTTGCAGCTCAACGAGTCCCAGCGCGACTACTGGGCGCCCTGGCTGCTCAGCCGCTTCATGTACCACACCATCATCATCGTCGCGAACCACCCCTTGCTCGTGACGCTGCAGCTCCAGGGCAAAGGTAACGACTCGGAGCTGTTCCGCCAGCAGGCGCAGTTCTACACCGCCGTGCACACCTCGTGGATCATGCACTTCGTCACCTTCATCGAGAGCAAAGGCTACGAGCTCGCGGACCCGACGATGGGGTACTGCGCCGGCGTGGTGGCCACCGTGGAGCTGCAGCTGAGCTTTGCCGCGCCGCCGCCCGCAAACAACAGTGGAGGTAGTGGTGTGGGAAATGCCGGCGGTAATGGCGCGAGTGGGCATGGCGGGCGAGGTGGTGGTGGTGGTGATGCGGGATCAAGCGGTGCAGCCGGGAAAGAGCGCCGTAGGAACTTTGAGAAGTGTCTGCGCTTCGTGCGGGCGCTGGGCAAGCGCTGGCCATCTATGGAGGTCCTTGTAAGTCAGTCCCTTGGCCACTTTTCCTCGGCTGAACAAGCGGTCGCAGAGGACCCCTCACTCAATGGGCTGTCGAGAGAATCCCTTTCTCCGATTATAAGCCTTCTCATGCTGATCAAGAGGGAAAAACGCTAACCGCAAAACAACAAAAAACCCCAGGCCAAGAAACTAGACGCCCTGACAGAGTCCATCTCCATGTCCTTCGAGTCCATGGCCCAGCTCGACACGGGCGGCAACATCCACGTCGACATCTCCAAGGTGTCCGACATTCTCGACTACGCCGCGGGCGCGGCGAGGACGCCTCTGCTGCACGGTCCGCACCACGGCGGCTCGGCCGCGGACGGCAGCAGCGGCAGCGCGATGGGTGCGGGGGAAGTCGCGGGCGACAAGGGCCGCCAGCAGTGGACCACGCTCGTCCAGCCGCCGTCTGTGGACCAGCCGGATCACGCCTCGGCTGTGGACTTCTCGGCGCTGCTGCTGAGCGCTGCTGCTGGGGCGGATGGTGGCTCAGAGGTTGGTGTTGCCGGAGATGGGTTTGGCGGCGGCGGCGGGTTTGATCAGTCCCTCTTTGGAACAGGCGTCATGGGTCATCATCATCAGCAGCAGCAGCAGCATCACAGACAGAGCGGCGGTGGTTTCCATCCGGCTGGGATAAACGGAAACGGTGCGGGGATGATGATGCTGGGAGGAACTGTTGACGGTTTAATGTTCTCGGGAAACAATGCGGGGACTATTCCGGCTGACATGTTCTTCGGCATGGGAGGTGGGCAGGAAGAAACGGCGTCGTGGGGTGCATTTGGAGGGTTCTAGACATAGGAATGTCATCAAGTCTCAACGGGTGCAGCGAGGTCAAGGGACGAGGTGGAATTCATGTCCTGAAACGAATAGAAATTGGCTATACCCCAACGCCTCTATCATGGTTGTGGCTATGTGGGCGAAGCAAGGTTCGCGTTGCAGATGTCTACGAGCAAAGAACCGGCGAGAAACAGACAAAGAAAGAGAAATGACAGGGACTCCAAGACTTCTACCGTAGGAAGCAGGGAACAGCACTGCCTAAATGAGTACATCAATCGCTCCTGTGCGGGGTGTGGCACGCTGTTACTGTCTCTCAGCATAGAACGAGCTCTCGGCGGTTACACTCCAGACATCATCTTTACGGGCGAGCCATTCCTAAATTTGCCTATGGATATCCACTATCCTCTCTAAGCCCATATGACTCCAGGGCGAAAACAGTGCAAGGAATCCTGGTGCATAAGCTAATGGCATCGTTGATGTCCAACGACATCCTGTTTCTTGTATGAAAGCGAAGTATTGCCAAGATACTTGAGATCATTGTAGCGGCTTGGATCTCCAGCGAAATCGCGATAACCCTGGTTCTTCGATAAGCGACCGGATAGCATGATTCGGTATCGGAGCAGAGAGGGTAGCCTGCAGACACCGCCTGCGCCAGCAAAAGATAGGCACAAAGATAGGCGGAGCGATACCGCCCTATCACTATCGATCGGATCACTAGTGGAGGAAGCCAGCTCGTCGGCATTTGCGACGAGCATGAAGCGTGTCCTGCCGGCCCACACGCACGCCTTATCAAGGCCAGAGGCAGGCCAGCGGGGTCCCCCTGTTCCGTCGGCAATAATTCAATCGTCGATAGTTGGTCTCTAGCGGCCAGGAACCAGCCTGACTCGTGCCGAAGTCGCCGCCAGTGCTTGCTGTTTATGGCACATGGGCGGTAAGCTCATTGTCCACCCCTGCTCAACTGCCCCTCTATGCTTCTCGGACCCGTTGCCGGCGGCATGTAGTATCAGCTCCAAGCCCTGGACTACTTGACTACGACGCAGTGCATCCTTTCACGATCTCGTTCTGCTCGTTTTACGCACACGACACTACGCAACACGCACGTACACCAGCCACCATGTCCAGAGAAGCCGTCAAGACAACCAACGCCCCGACACCGCCCCCGGGCCTGTCGCAGGCAATAAGGTACAATGGCATGGTTTACTGCTCTGGTAACATTGGCAGCGACCTCAACGGGACCCTGGTCACTGGCGGCGTCAAGGAGGAGACTGTGAGTTTTCATTTCTGACCTGCGGGCGCTTTGTTACCCCATTCAAGGGCTCGCGCGAGGGAAACCCTAAACTGACCGTGTGCCGTCTTTTCATCTGCCCAGCGCGCCGCACTGCAGCACCTCTCGGCCGTTCTCGAAGCCGCCGGCTCGAGCCTGGCCAACGCGGTCAAGGTCAACGTCTTTCTGACCACCATGGACGACTTCACGGCCATGCACGAGGCCTACAACGAGGCGTTTGCCCATGTCGATCCCAAGCCGGTGAGTGTCTTGACAGGCGTGCCCTTTTCCGGCTAGCCCTCTGCACCTATGCACCTCTGCACCTCTGAACGTCTGGACGTCGTTACCTTGAAACAATTCCTCTGCACTTCCGACCCTCTGCAGCAGTGCAGCTCCCGCTCGTCCATACTCCGATGGGGAGAGGGGGACGGCTAATGGGACGCATCGATCCATGAGACCAACCATTACTGACATGAGTTTCCGCGATGACAGGTCCGTACCGCGGTAGCCGTGTACCAGCTTCCCCGGGGCGCCAAGGTGGAGATTGAGTGCTCGGCGGCCCTGAACCCGAGCCACAAGCTGTGAGCGGCGGTTGTGATATAAAAAAATAAGGAATAAAGGAACGTCGCGTCCAATAAACAGACATGACCCCCCAAATTCCCCTGTGATCAGGTCAACTGCTAAAGACTGTGCTGGGTGGCTCTTTTTCAACACGACTGACCTGCCTCAATTCAACCTCACCTGACCCTTTACTAGGCAAATTGCAGAGCATGATATGTTCAGAATTGATCAGGACAACGCGAAAGTAGCTGAGAACAGTCACGGGAAGTGCTTCAAGCACTCTTTGTAATCCATGCGTAGAAGGTCCTCTGCTGAGAAAGCGTGGCGGCAGGCACCAGCAGCTACCCCCTGGCCCAGCCGATCCGTCCCCGCCCCGACGGATACGGGCCACGATGAACGAGTCGGGAACCCACACCGACATCGGGCACATGGGTCAATCCTGGCAGACTTGCAGCCAGCCAGCTGAGCTACGGACGGACCTTAGCCCGACAAGACAGCACTTCCCCAGGGCGAGCTGGAAGCCGAGCTGTCGGCAGCCTGAAATTCGAATTGATCGGTCTGCCGGCTCGTGACCAAAGTCTAAACCCCATCGAGCCACTGTTATCAGTCAAGCCCGCCCTCCATTGCCGGTGGCCCCGCTTCGTCACCTCGTCCCAGCTCCAGGCGCTTCCGCCGGCTGTCTTCCTGCAAAGCATTAACTTCCGGGTTTGACGTTGGTAATCAAGGCAAGGCAACGACTGTGTCACGACCACAAGCCCTCCAGGACAGTCTGTTTGTCATACGAGAGTGGCTCGTTCAACCGACCTGCCAAGAACATCGTCATCTCCTCTGCAGAAGAAAAGACGCCATTGCTCCTCGAGATATACATATACTTCTTCCACTCGGCTCGTCAGAGGTTGCTGCAGCACAAACGACAACCAGATCGACGAGCACATTGAGTCCTACGGGAAACAGCGACGGCATTGAAGTCCTCACAACCTGTGCGGCAGTACAAAGCACAACCACATCCATCATGGCCAAGAAGATTGTCATCATCGGGTAGGTCGCTCGACAAATATGGCAATGGCCACTGCAGAAATTGAGCTATACTGATCTTTGAATCTGCAGCGCCGGCGTGTCGGGCCTGACAAGCGCGCTCCTGCTCTCGCGGGACAAGGACTACTCCATCACCGTCGTGGCCAAGCACATGCCCGGCGACCTCGACGCCATGTACGCCTCGCCCATCGCGGGCGCAAACTTCCTTCCGTGAGTTGATGCCCCCGGTCCTCCCTCCCTTTTCCATCTACCCGACCTCCCAGGATATTCGCACAAGGACTCCCGAGGTCAAAGCCCTCCGGAACAAGAGTCACCGGCGCTAACAACCAGCCCCCTCTTCTCCCCCCAAAAACAGCATGTCCGACCGCGAAAACTCCCAGTACGAGGCCCGCACCCTCCCCGAGCTGCAGCGTCTGGCCACGCACGTCCCCGAGGCCGGCATCCACCACCAGCGCGCGCGCCTGTACCGGCGCGAGGCCGACATGCCGACCCTGCGCAAGGGCAGCAACGGGTTCAACGGCATGTTCGTCGAGGACCCTTGGTACAAGGACGTGGTGGACAACTTTGTCGAGCTCGAGGTGACGCCCGAGATGAAGGCGGGCGGGATCGCGGGCGGGTGCGAGTTTGACAGCGTGTGCATCAACACCCCCGTGTACCTGGGCTGGCTGGTTGGGCAGTGCCGGGCGAACGGGGTCGTGTTCAAGCGCGGGAGCGTCAGGAGCCTGAGCGATGCCCGGAGGTGGTGGAGCTCGAGCGAGAAGGCGTTTGCCGAGAAGAGGCAAGGGGAAGAAGGGCTGGCGGATATCGTGCTCAACATGACGGGCCTCGGGGCGCTCAAGCTTGGCGGCGTGATGGACGAGGGGATGGTGCCGATGCGCGGGCAGGTCGTGGTCGTGCGCAACGTGGCGCCCGTCATGTTTGGCACGTCGGGCACCGACGACGACGACGAGGAGCTCACGTACGGCATGACCCGCGCCGTCGGTGGCGGGACCGTCCTGGGCGGCACATACCAGCGCGGCAACTGGGACAGCCAGCCGGACCCGGCGACGGCGCTGCGCATCATGCAGCGGTCGATCGACACGGTGCCGGAGCTGCTCAGGGACACGGGCAGGAAGGACGTCACGGGCCTGGACATCATCAGGCACGCGGTGGGCTTCCGGCCGTACCGCGAGGGCGGCGTCCGCATCGAGAAGGAGAAGATGGCGGACGGCAGCTGGGTCGTGCACAACTATGGCCACTCGGGATGGGGATACCAGGGGTCGTACGGCTGCGCGGAGCAGGTCGTCCGACTGGTCAAGGAGGTGGCGACGGACAAGGCCAAGCTGTAGGGCCTTGCGTGATCGTGCGAACAGCTATCTGGTTACAAGACAACACCAGCAAAACACGGAAGAGGATCTCAATATGTGATGACCTCCGGACCCTCGATGTTAGTCTCTCAAAGACATTGATGCATTTCCATCGTTCCTTGAATCTTTACAGCTCGGTACAATGCAAACCGCAAGCACCACCACGGCATCCTTGACGTCACAAGTCAGAAGGTGCTGACACAACGTACGGACAGACACATTCGCTCGTCAAGAGCTATTCAGCTTCAAAGGCTGGGTGACTGGTCCCCGAGTCCAGCATCGGACCCTCCCTGCAGCTCGCTGGCCGCTAAGAAAGGCTAAAGTGGCAGGGATGCCTATCTCTCCCCCCATCAACGCGGCTTATCCGTCGGCAAGCGCCCGCCAGGACCCTCGGGCATTACGGAATGGCCGATCTCGCGGGGTCCGGCTCCTCCGCACTGCGAGGGGGGATAACCACGACTGTACAGATAACGTAACGGACGGGTTTCCGGGAGAATCAATGTACAAGTGTCGGGCTGCGGCCCGGAGGTCGGCCGAGACATCACCTTGCAGCCCTGAGCTCGAGTGACGTTTCGTTGACTTTTCTCAACCCCGAATTTGACGTTCCGGCCCAGAACCTAGGCGTGCTCTTCCCCAGGTTCATTGCTTTTTTTTTCTTACGCGAGCCCTCTGCTAGTTGACACCCCTGGGCATCTATAGCCACACACAAACAGCCGCTTCAGCCATGACCCAAACACAAGAACGCCCGCGCGTGACCCTCGCGCAGGGCACGGTCGTCGGCGCCCGCGAGACGGGCGAGTTCCCCGGCGTGCTCGAGACGTTCAAGGGCATCCCGTACGCCCTGCCGCCCACGGGGGACCGGCGCTTCCGCCCGCCGGTCAAGGTCCCGGCCGCCAGTCCCGACACCATCATCGACGCCTCGCAATGGGGTCCGCGGGCGTACGCGAAGCAGTTCATCATCACGGGGCCCTCGCTGCCGGAGAGCGAGGATTGCCTGACCGCCAACATCTTCCGGCAGGAGATATCGCCAGCCGCAAGCCAAGATGGCGAGAGCAAGAAGGAGAAGAAGCTGCTGCCCGTGGCCATCTACATGCACGGGGGCGCGTTCAACCGGGGCAACGCGGCGATGCACAACTCGGCGGCGATGGTGGGCTGGGCCGCCGAGCCCTTCATCTGCGTGTCGTTCGGGTACCGCATCGGGGCGCTGGGGTTCCTGCCGTCGGCGCTGAGCGCAAAGGAGGGCGCGCTGAACCTGGGGCTCAAGGACCAGATCTGCCTCATGGAGTGGGTGCAGGAAAACATCCACCACTTTGGCGGCGACATGGACTCGGTCACGTTGTTTGGGCTGTCGGCGGGTGCACACTCGGTGAGTTTTGTTTTACCTTCATTACATGCATGATTTGCTTTGTGCCGTGGAACATACTGCTCTCAAGAAAAAAAGGCTAACAACGGGGACTTTGACGCAGATCGGCCACCACCTTCTCGACTACGAGCCCGGCAAGAAACCCCTGTTCCACCGAGTCATCATCGAGTCCGGCAGCCCGACCTCGCGCGCGGTGCGACACTACGACAGCACGATCCATGAGAAGCAGTTTGCCGACTTCCTCGCCGCCGTGTCGCTGCCGGCCGGCACGCCCGAGCCCGAGATCTTCCCGTACCTGCGCTCTTTACCCGTGACCACCATCGCCGCGGCCCAGACGCAGGTGTTTGGGGCCTACAACCCTTCTCTGCGGTGGGCCTTCCAGCCCGTCATCGACGGCGAGATCATCCGGCGCGCCCCGATGGACACGTGGCGCCAGGGCTTGTGGCACCGCGGTATTCCCATCATGACGGGCCACACGACCAACGAGGGGGCCATCTACGTGAACCGCAAGATGGGCACGGACGCCGAGTTTGTGTCGTTCTGGAAGACGCTGCTGCCCCAGCTCACCGACGACGAGGACATCCCCAAGATCAAGGCGCTGTACCCGGACCCGTTGGCCGAGACGGGGCAACCGGGACAAGACAAGTACGCCGAGAGGCGGCGCGGGTGTGTCGAGAGCGGCGAGATTGGCGAGCAGTTCAAGCGCATCGAGGCCGCATACGCGCAGTACGCGTACATCACGCCCGCCAAGCACACGGCGTACCTGGCGACCAACCCGGACCAGGAACAAGTGCCAGGACAGGGGACTGTGGTGCCGCCCGTGTATGTGTACCACTGGGCGCTCGAGTCGGACGTGATTGGCGGCGCCAAGCACGGCGACAACATGGCCTTCGAGGCGCGCGACCCGAAGCGCAGGGGCGTGTCGCCCTCCCAGGACGCCATCTCGGCCGTGCTGCACGCCTACGTGACGAGCTTCATCTGCCACGCGGGCGACCCGAACGTGATCCGCACGGTCAAGGAGGGCAGCCAGGTGGACGGGTCCGTGGTGGAGGCGGTCCGGAGCAGACCCGTGTGGGAGACGTATACGCGGGACAAGCCGATGTTGATGAAGTTTGGCGAGAAGAACAAGGAGCTGGTGGGAGGGGCAGTGGATGGTGGCCACCCAGCCGAGCTGGAAGAGGATCGCAGCCGGGATGAGTGTGAGTTCTGGTGGAGCAAGGTTGACATCTCGTCGTTGTAAAGGTTAAAAATGCTTAGAAGAGCAGTAAATCAAAGATCCAACAAATTATTTCACCCGCAGAGGTCCTATTGGTACGCGGGTACGATTTCGTCTTTGTTGAAGTAGTCTCATCGTCCCTTTGCATCGGGCTAGTGCGTGCTGTCAATGCTTGCGTGCTGCTTTCTGTGCGCTTCCCATGACAGATATCGCTGGCCATCCTCATTCCAGACCTCATCAGTATCCGCCTGGCCGCTGCGACCGCTCCGACGGCGGATCGACCCGGACGCCCTCGTTGCCAATGTCGTCGGGCACGTTGATCCGCACCTCGGGCAGGTACTTTTGCACCTTCATCTCGACCATGTTCTGCACAAACAGCCAGCTCTCGCGCTCGAACCTGCGGTGCCCGCCATTCACCACGCCCAGGATGTTCTCGCGCAGCAGCTCTTGGACCTTGCGCACGAAGCCCCGGATCCGGTCGACCAGCTTGGCCTTGACGTCGTCGACAAAGTCCCCGCCTCCGCGCTCCCGATCTCCTCCTCCCCCTGCACGGCCGGCGTTCCTGTCGAGCTCCGAGTCGAACGGGTTGCCGCCCAGGATCCTCTCGAGCGGGCCCTGGATCTGGTCTGGCAGCAGCTCAAACAGCTGCTTCTCAATGGCGCCGAGGATAGTGCGGAACTCGAGCCGGACCTCCCTGTGCACGCGCGCAAGGCCAGTGCTCAGCTTGTCGCTGATGACGGCCGAGAAGCCACCGCCTCCTCCTCCACTGCCACTGTCACCACCATCGCCCTCATTAAAACCCCTCGACCGCTCGCCATCACCACCGCGATCCCTCCCGCCCTTGAACAGCCCGCCCAGCCCCTTGACCAGGTCCTGCACCTGCTCGTGGATCTCCCCGCGCACCCCGTCGCCGACGTCCCCGGCGCTCGTGTTGCCCCGTAGCCAGCGCTTGATGTGCTCGAGCGCGAGCCGCGTGAACTGCTCCGCGATGGGCGCGTGCTGCTCGCGCAGCTTGTTGCCCACGTGCTCCTTGATCTCCGGGCTGATCAGCCGGGCCTTCTCCTCCGGGTGCCGCGCCGTGTCCTTGACCGTGTCGCTCAGCACGCCCAGCAGGCCGTCGAGTTGCAGACCCCCGCCACCACCACCACCGGAGCGGTTGTCGAGGTGGTCCTGCACGGCATTGACGGCGGCAGAGAGGAACCCGCCTGCCCCGCCGCCAGAGGTGAAGTCGCCGAAGCCGCGGGCACGGCTGTTGCTGTTGTTATTATTATTGCCACCGCCGCCGCCCTCAGTGAGGTTGAAGATATCCCCCAGATCGTCCCCCGCCTCGGCCGCGACCTGGCTGAACCCGCGGGTCAGGGCGGCGATCTCGTCGGCAAAGGGGAGAGACTGACCGCCGTAGGCGTCCGGCGGGTTGGGGTCGAGCTGGCGGGCATTGCTGTTGGAGTCACGATTGAAGAGGGAGCGGAAGGCGTCGACGACCTGGTCCTCGAGGGAGTCGATGGTCTTTTGCTGGAAGGCGTCGAGCTCGGAGACGATGCGGGGGTGGATGTCTGGGTAGAGCGAGTCGACGTAGCGGTCAATGTGGTCGGCGAGGGCGCTGGGGAGGGGCATCGTGATGGTGTTGATGTCTGTGGTGTAGAGTTGGGTGGACTGGTGATGGGAAGCTGTGAGAGGTACAGACGGAGGGGCAAAGAGAAGGATTCGAGGACAGGACCAAGTCAGGCACATTCGTGAGGCAGCCAGGCACACACACACACAGACAGAGAGAGCTCAGCTTCTTCCAGGGGTCTCAACAGCTTGTGTGGGGGCGCTGCGGGGACAGGCACGTCATGAGGGGCAGCTGCCAATGAGGCGAGTCCGTTGAGAAGGGGTGGGGGAGGAGGGGACCCTGGCGCAGATCGGCGACGCTCTGCCGCTTTGGCAGCCTGAGGCAGCGGCAGTCACAATTACTCGACGAGCATATCGATCGTGGTGGCACATTCAAGTGATCTCTTCCATCTATCTAGTCCTGGCCCGGCCAAGCATCATCTTGACCGCATCGACAATCCTCCTGGTCTCTGCCCTCACAAACTCTCCCACGCTCGGCTCAAACACCTCGTCCAGCTCCTCGAGCGTCTTCCGCCTCGTCTCCCGCACAAACGCCCACACGAGCACCCACGCCACGACGTTGAGCACCGCGTACAGGCCAAACACCTTCCCCTCGCCCGCCACGCCCACCAGCCAGGGGAAGCTCGCCGACAGCGCCGCCGCCCACACGTTCGTCGCCGACACGGCACTGCTCATGCCAATGTCCCGGTGCGACAGCGGGAACACCTCGGCCGAGTACGCCGCCGGCACGGGGCCCATGCCCGGCGAGTACGCGATGCAGAACAGGTACACCATGCTCGCCAGCAGCACGAACCGTGCCGATACGGCCGCTGTCGTTGTCATTGACGCCATCACGCTGCCATCCACATGATGACCACCACCGCCACCGGCGTTCCCGGGCGGGAGACTAAACGACACCCCTGCGAACAGCATACACAAACCCATCATGGGCAGTGTGCACAGCAGCAGGCTCCGCCGGCCGAACGAGTCCATGGTCCACACGGCCGGGAACGCGAACAGGAAGTTGAGCAGGCCGAAGACGCACGACGCGAGCAGGGCCGCGAGCGGGGTGAACGACGCGGATGTGAAGATGGACGTGCTGTAGAAGCTGATGATGTTGATCCCGCAGAGCTGCTGGCCGATCATGACCGTGTGCGCGGCCAGCGTGGCGTGCCGGATGCGCGGGACGGTCACGAGCTCGATGAGCCTCGCAGCGGTAGAGGCGGGCCTTTTTGCTTGTGTTCCAGTTTGTGTCTGCGCTGTTGTTGTTGCTGTTGTTGCCCTTGTTATCGCCTCTGGATTGAGCTGTTTGTTGTTGTGTTGCTGTTGTGCCTGGTACGCGAGAAACAGCTCCCTCGCAGCCTCGAGGTCCGTCCTTCTCAGCCGCCGCAGCGCGTTAAAGGCGCGGTCATACCGCCCCTCGTCGTTCTTGACAAGCCAGGCCGGTGACTGCGGCACCCACAGGATCAAGGGCAGCAGGGGGATCATGGGCAACCCCGAGGCTGCGAGCTGCAGCCGCCATGACACGGGTCCAACCTGAGCCAGCAGAGAGTCAGTCAGTCAGTCAGTCAGTCAGTCGCCAGCATTTTCTAATCTTCACCTTGAGGGAAGCCCTCCAGCTTACGTACCCCATACAGAGCAACATTAGCCACAAACCCCAGGAAGATGCCAAACGCACAGCTCAGCTGCCACGAGACGCCCAGGCCCCCTCGGATCCCCGCGGGCGCGCACTCGGCCGTGTAGATGTTGAGCGTCGTCGAGATGACGCCCAGCGCGCACCCCAGCACCAGCCGCGCAGCCAGCAGGACCTGCCAGGTCGGCGCGGCGGCCGCGGCGAGGTTCGACAGCAGGGAGACGCCCGCTGCGCAGAAGACGGCCGCGTTGCGCCCCAGCCGGTGGTTCAGGGGCGTGGCGAGCCAGGCGCCGAGGATGCCGTTGCTGAGGTATATGGCGCTGTTGATGAGGCCGATGACGAGGCTGTCGTGGGTGCTGTTACTGCTGCCGGAGGAGGAGGAGGAGTCGAGGCCCAGGGCGGCCGGGAAGGTGAGGTTGGCGCCGTTCATGCTGGTCTGGGCCCAACCCTGGCCGATGGCACCCAGGGCGGTCGCGGTGACGGCGAGGTACAGCGTCCGGGGCTGGGACCACAGGCTGGCCCCTTTGCTACTGCTGGGCTCATCGCTGCGGTGGTCTGGGGTGGTGGACAGTGTGGCAATGGCCTCGTGGAAGAGCGAGAGGTGCTGCTCGAGGCGAGCGCGAATCACAAAGTCGTGGGCATGTGCCGGAGAGCCATTGGCATGTGGCTGGCTGGGGAGCAGCGGCTCACGCTCGTCGGGGATCATCGTGGGGACATTGAGACGAGGAGCATGCCGGTGTGAACGGATTCTGGGGGGGTGGCAGTGGGTGACAGCACACGCGAGTGCCGAGAGACGAGAGGAGGGGGGTGAGTGGGTGGTTGTGACTAAGCCAGAAGGTTACCTGGTGATGGCATCGTGCTCTAGTGCCGATCCTGTCACAGACCAGTGGTGCTTACGTCATTCACGGAGAGCCGTTCCGCCCGTTCCGCGTTCTCGGTGTTTTGGAGGTCTGGTGCCCGGTGTTGCGATGTCTGACACAGCAACGCGGCGGCTCCTGATCACAATATCCTGCCGATGGCACGTGTTCTATTCTATTCCGAGATCAAGTTATCCGTCTCGGCAGCCTGAGTCCACAGTGACCCTTGGCGGCATGGTTCTTCGCTATAGTACGTTTACTTAAGCGTAACCTTAAGCGATCCTCAAGTGGGGGATGGCCATCGTCGCGTACCGTGACGCAAGCTGTCAGCCCTTGGTCAGCCCTCCCGCGAGCTAGCGAGGCCAAGCTTTCGCAGTTGTACCCGCGAGTGTGACCTACCCCTGCCCAGCCAGGCCCGCCTTGCCAGATCGTGGCATGCATGGTTGGTGACTGCCGAGAGTTGATGTCGGGGAACCTAGCACCCCATACAGTGGTCGAACAGGGTTTATGGGTGGTCAGCAATGTGACTATACTAAGTACACAGCACATATCTCGGGCCGCGACGTACACTTGCCAAAGAAAGCCATGCTGTGTGCACGGCGGCGGGCGAGGGCCCGTGTGACGGGTGATTTGTGATCACGGCACATTCCGCCTGGTTCACCTCCTCTCGCGCAATACGCCTCGTTGACGCACGTCTCCTCTTTCAGCTACTATGTAGCCACCTCTTTGTTCTGCCAAAAGATCCCACGGGTCACAGGGGGCCTCGCGACAAGCGCGTCCCGTAAAGCCCGGGAGCTCCTTCGAGGCGGTCATCCCGCATCTGTGGCGTGCCACTAGGCGTTCTCACTGCAGACCTAGCGCATGCAGATCGCCTTGTGCCTGTGGTGTGCCGAGTCCGTCTGTCCTTTGGGACCTCGGAGTTGCGAATAACTCACTCACCGCGGACCCCTTATAAGACGCTTTGTCTTACACTGGTCATGATCCAGTTTACTCCCATGTAGCTTCCTCCAGTTCATGACTACTTTTCTTTTCAACACAAGCAAGCATATCAAATTCCCAAGTATCATCCAAATTCGTTAGCAACCCCCGACCAAGAATTCCGCACATAGCCATCCATAATGACGGCAGACCTCGAGCTCCCAGGGGCCTTGGTCCCATACAACACCACCAGCCCCAGACTGATCCCCCATGTCGTCGATGACCGTGCCGCGTCCATGCCGCAGGGGACAATGTACCGCGTCCCGCGGTCGTCGGACCCGAAAGACGGCTGGGAGGCCATCACGTGGAAGCAGTTCGCCAACGCGGTAAATCACAGAGCACTCTGGCTCAAGGAGACCCTCGGCGCTCCTTCAAGTCCGGGCGAGGTGCCGACGGTCGCTTACATCGGGCCCAACGACTCGCGGTATTTCATCTTGACGGTAGCCGCGGTCAAGGCAGGCTACAAGGTGAGGCTTTAATTCTTTTGTCCCTGATAGCGTCGTCCGATCTTCTTTCCCTCCATGGAGCAATTCGTGGAGCTCCCGCAGCTGACAACTGTGTGGACAGGCCTTCT
Organism: Microdochium trichocladiopsis; assembly: GCF_020744255.1. Classification (NCBI taxonomy): domain Eukaryota; kingdom Fungi; phylum Ascomycota; class Sordariomycetes; order Xylariales; family Microdochiaceae; genus Microdochium; species Microdochium trichocladiopsis. The sequence continues at coordinate 516,714 of NW_025763552.1, read as the reverse complement.
TCGTGTCACCGCGCAACACCATCGAGGGCCAGCTCAGCCTGTTCGAGGCCACACAATGTGACACGCTGCTGGTAGCCGCCGGGCCGACGCGCAAGCTCATCCAGCCCTGCCTCGACGGCCGACCGTCGATGCGATGTATCGAAGTCCCTCCCCTGGCGCAGTGGTTCCCCGAGCAAGAGGCGCCGCACGTGCCCTTCACCAAGACGTACGAGGAGGCAAAGCGGGAGCCCTTGGTGGTATTGCACACCAGCGGGAGCAGTAAGTCTTCCCTTCCCTTCTGCAAGACTGATTAGAGGGCCGGCAAAATCGCCACGGGAACTTAGTCAACGCTCGTAGTTGCCCGTACATGAGAGGAAGGGGGAAGGCTCAAAGTGAGCAACTGGCTGACTCGGGCGACAATCGTCGCATTGGTGAAACAGCTGGGATACCAAAGCCCGTGATCGTGCCGCATGGCATGCTGGCAATTTCAGATCAGCTGCACGACGTTCCCAAGTTTATGGGCTCGGACCTGTTCCTCAGAGTCATGGCAGAAAATATCAAAACGGGGGTATTGAGCCCGAGTAAGTCTCTCCCTAGATATTTCTTGATCGTCCCGCAGCACGCCCTCTATACCTGTCACTTGCCCCTATTCTGGCGCAATATGACTCTTGAATGACGATGAATCTGACATTGGACGCCTTTCTACTTACACACGTCTTAGTGCCAATGTTCCACGCCGCCGGACTCTTCTTCTGGGTCATGGCCACCATCTACTGGGACATTCCTTACACCGTGGGCATCCCCGACCGCATGCTCACTCCTGACCTGGCGGCCGCCTGCGCGGAGCACTCGCACGCGGACGCGCTGATCCTGCCACCTGCGATCCTGGAGTTGATGGCGCAGGACGAGGAGCAAATCAGCCTGCTGCGGCGCATGAAGCATGTCTTGTTCGGTGGAGGTGAGTCTTTTCCTTAGTCGTATCTCCTTTTTGCCCGCGAGAGGGACCGTCCGTCGTCGTCATCGTCGTGGCGAATGCCAAGAACAAACTGACTGACCTCCATTCGCACGCACACAATGTAGGCCCGCTGTCATCTACCGCCGGGAACAAGCTCGTGAGCCGGGGAGTCCGGCTTCTGAACCTGATTGCGGCCACAGAGTGAGTTATTTCTCTCCGCCAGCAGCTTTGGCTACCAGCGACCAAGAAGCATAATCGCGCGCGCACACCGCAGCGCGACCCAGTTGGGAAAAACATGGCTAACGGTAGCGTTCTCATTACAATGTGGCCCAGGTGCGCTCCTTACACAATGTATTACCAGCACAACCCGCAGCTGTGGCAGTACTACATCTTCAACGAGGAGGCGATGGGTATCGCGTGGCAGCCCGTCAGCACCGCCGAGGGGCAAAATGACACCAAGGAGGACACCAAGGCTCCAGAGGTGTGCCGGATGGTCATTCGCCGCCGCCGCGGCCGCAGCAGCCAGAGCGCCAGCTCCTCCTCTCCTGGCCAAACGAGCGGTAGCACCACCACCAGCAGCACGCCCAACAGTAAACACGACAGCGTCAGCAGCAGCTACAGCAGCAGCCCAGACGCCCGCGCAGCAGCAGCAGCAGACCCGGGCTACCAGGGCTGGTTCTACACGTTCCCGGACGCGGACGAGTACGACACCAAGGACCTGTTTGAGCGGCACCCGACGCTGCCGCACCACTGGCGCCACGTGGGGCGCGGGGACGACATCATCGTCTTCTCCAACGGCGAGAAGCTCAACCCGATCACCATCGAGGACATCCTGTCGGCGCATCCGGCCGTCGCGGGCGCGGTGGTCGTCGGCGCGGGCAGGTTCCAGGCCGGGCTGCTGATCGAGCCGACGCACAACCTGGAAGAAGGAAGTAGTAGAGGCGATCAGGAGAAAGAGAAGAAGAGGAAGGAGTTGCTCGATGAGATCTGGCCGGTCGTGGAGCGCGCCAATGAAGGCACGGTCAAGCACGGCCGCATTGCGTCGCGGGACATGGTCATTTTCAGCACGCCCGGCAAGCCGTTTATGCGGGCGGGTAAAGGAACCATCCAGCGCGCGGCGACGGTCAAGCTGTACGCCGACGAGATTGACGAGATGTACCGCCGCGCCGAGGATGTCCAGGGGCAGGCTGCTGCTGCTACTGCTGATGATGCTGCTGATGGTGCAGGCGGTCGTGGCGATGCGCCGAGACTCGACGTCAGCTCGGAAGATGCGCTGACTGGGTCGGTCGTGGAGCTGTTTGGCAAGGTTGTGCCCGATGAGGTCCTGGAGCCTGACACGGACCTGTTCACGGTCGGCGTGGACTCGCTGATGGTCGTCACCGTGTCGAGACAGCTGCGTGCTGGTCTCGCGGCGGCTGGGTATCAAGAAGAGGCCGCTGGCAAGGACGCGCTCAACCCGCGTGCCGTGTATGCCAACCCGACGCCGCGCATGTTGGCACAGTACATCCTCCGCTCGTTCGTGGCAAAAGGATCAGTCGCTGGTGCTGAGACCGGCAGCAGCGATGTCCATGAATCGGGTCGGGATGCGGAGGCCACGCTCAAGGCGATGGAGGATCTCCTGGCAAAGTATACAGCTGATCTGCCCGAGCCCTCGAACCAGCACAAGAAGAGCCCGGCCACGGATAACCAGACCATCCTCCTGACAGGCTCGACGGGCACGCTGGGTGGCGTTATCCTCGAGACGCTCCTCGCAAACCCGCGGGTCGGCAAGGTCATCTGCCTCAACCGTGCGGCCGATGGCGGGAAGAGCAAGTTCTCGGCTGTATCTCGACAGGGAAATCAGCACACTCGAGAACAACAACACCAAGAAACGCCAGCGGCAACAACACAGGCCGCACAGCGCCGGGACAGCAAATTTCTGGATTTCGTAGAGGATATTGCCGAGTCTCTCCACCTGCGCAAGCATCCCACCCACCACGACAAGAACCACAAAAGCAGCGCCATCGACCATTCTCCCCCTTCGGCCCCATCGGCTCCGTTCCCATCGAGCGGCGAGGGCCAAGGCCCCAGAGTCGAGTTCCTCCACGTCGACACGGCGCTTCCTCAGCTCGGCCTCCCGGACGAGACATATGCCCGCCTCCTCCGCGAGACGGACCGCATCATCCACAACGCGTGGCCGGTCAACTTCAACATCCCCCTGTCCTCGTTCGCCCCGAACCTCCAGGGCGTGCGCAACATTGCGGGCCTCGCGACCGCCGCGGACAAGAAGGTCGTCGTGGTGTTTGTCAGCTCCATCGGAACCGTCCAGGGTTATCCCAGCACCCTGGACAAGGCCGGCAGCAGTGCCTCTACGGGCAAAGAACACAGCAGCAGCAGCAGCAGCAGCAGCGGCAGAAAAGCAGTCGTGGTCGTGCCGGAGACGAGACTGGTCGACTTCCGCGCCGCGCTGCCTGGTGGCGGATACGGGCAGGGCAAGATGCTGGCCAGCTTGATCCTGGATGCGGCCGCCCAGAAGGGCGGGTTTATCGGTGCAAGTATCCGAGTCGGCCAGGTCGCCGGCTCTGAGCGGGCAGTGGTCCAGGAGGGGCCGACGAGTCACGACGACGGAGGCGTTGTGGTGTGGAACCGGCATGAGTGGCTGCCCTCGCTGGTCGCCAGCAGCCTGGCCATGGGTGCTCTGCCGCGGACTCTCGGGGCCGTGGACAGGGTGGACTGGACGCCCGTGGACCGGATTGCCGGGCTTGTCACGGATATCGCCGGCGTTGGATCCCAGGAGGGTGAAGCTGTGGACGAGCTCGGCGGCTACTACCACGGCTCTAACCCGCAGGCAACGAACTGGAACGGTGGGCTCGTGCAGGCGGTGCAGGCGTACTACGGCATTCCGAAGATTGTCGATATCGCGGAGTGGGTTGGCCTGCTCGAGCAGAGCCAGAAGGAGCTGGACCAGTTGACAGACGAGGCAGAGGTGGGACGGAGGCTGGCGGCCAATCCGGGGATCAAGCTGATCGATACATACCGGGGCATGTTGAGGGACGGCGATGGCCAGGGGCAGATTGTCTTGGACATGACCAAGACACAGGCGAGAAGCGAGAGCATTCGGGATGCTGGTCCTGTGACGCCGGAGCTCATGCGTGCCTGGTGTAGGCAGTGGGCATTCGGAGGAAAGGCGGCGGCGGCGGCAGTCTAACAACATTTCATCTTTATGCATTGTGTAGAAATAGCAATCCGCTGTAGAAAAGGAAGTTCTCCGGTTCATTACCACCCTATGATTGGTGTCTCGAAGATATTTCCATGGATGGCCACGATCTACACACTTGGAGCAGTCATTAGCCAAGGTACCCGTGTCCATGGCCGCTACTTTGTACTCAAGTCAATCCGTCATCTCCACTATCACAGATGCTGCCGGTGTGTAGAAGCCTCGGAACACATCTCCTCCTTGCATCTACCATCACTTCTTGTCCCCCGACTTTCTTGCCGGACACTCGCGCTCAACGTCTTCCCGGGCCTTGCGGAGGATCTCGTTCGACACACGGATCAGGTGGTAGGAGGATTCACGACTGCTGCTCTCCAAATCGTGTTGGCCCAGCTTGTCGGTGCAGAGGCGGATCGTCTGGCTGGCGTGGTAGACTCTGTCGGTGGCACGAACCGCAGTGTTCCAGCTCAGCATCATGTGCGCCGTCATGCGCGAGGCTGGAATGCACTCCGGGTCGGCGAGTGCGCGGAGCAAGAGTTCTTTGACCTGGTATCGGGCAGCGTTGGCGAGATGTTGGATGCGTGCGTGCGTGCGTGCGTGCTCTTTTGACGAAATGGGGAAAAAAGAAAAGGGAACCCCTCTGGCGACTTCAGCACGCACCTTGATGTTGTTGCCCTCGGCGAGAACGGTACGCTGCACCTCAGCTTGGAGAGCCGCGAACCTTGCTTGGCCGGGCTCAAGATGTGACTGGGCTCGTGAAGGCATCGTGACTGGGTTTCTTTAGCTGTGAAAGGAAAGGCTATATTGATACTTGGATATCTGAGATGTGGCACGGATGAATATGCGTGTGTTCAGTTGTGTGAAAAAGGGAGAAGACACACGGGTGGAATAAAGAGTACACGGCGATGCAGCAGGACAGGAGAGCGCGCCTGTCGTCCATGCTCGCAAGGTACTGTATTATGAGGCGTTTGACGGCAGCTGATATCACACTATGTGCTCGCCCGGCTGCACTGTTATCACTAGTTTTGCCCGGCACAGCAGAAACAATAGAGCGATCTGCCGTGATGAGAACCCGGCCGGCTCGCTTTAAACCTTCCATCTCGTTAAGTTTCTTCACTAATAAAGTTTTGACCCCTATACCGCCCCCAAAGATTGGCGCAGTCTGTCTCTGGAGTCAACTATAAATTTGCCAGGGCCCATGGCAACTTTCGGCAATGAGTGTGCTTATCTCCTTGAAGGCAGGCTTGATAGTGGCTGCGTCCAGCTTTGTATTAAGGTGTCAAGACTGATAAGCTGCTCTGCTCCCGTCTGCAAGCTCCCGCGGGCTTCTCAGTGGCTCCAACCTCGCAGCAGCCAGCTGCGAACGTGGCTCATCGTGCCGTCTTCCTCAGGGCACAGACCCTAGCCCTGCAGACCTTGGCAATGTGTTGTGCGGAAGATGCCGCGTACAACGAATGAGCTCGCCCGATATCCCTAAGCACCCATCTCGAACCAGCACAGTCGCGCTATCACTTGGCCTCCAACTTGTCTACATCGGCCTCGCCCATCACCTCGGTCTCTGCCTCCCACTTGTCCTTCTCCACCAGCTGTAGCATCCTGTCCATCTGCTCACGATCCGCGCTCGGGTCGGGAAGGCCGTCTCGCGCACGGGTGAATATACGCAGTGCGGCTTCGGCGTGAGCGGCTCTGTCGGCGGCAGGTTGAGTCGTCTTGTCGACGAGGATCGTGTAAGCGAGGTAGAGCGCGTGTCGCTTGGAGCCAGGATCGCAGAGGACCCTCTTGGCAATCTCGATTCGCTGTGAGGATTTTGTGGGCGGCTGGTGTCAGTCTTGCGGAAAGGGCAGTGGGAGATGGAGACGGACTGACCTCGGCTGTGTTGAAGGGATCCTTCTGGACGCTGTGCTCGATCTGAACCACAAGAGCGATGTAGTCAGGCTCTGGGTGGGTACGTGCCAGCTCCTTGAGCATGTCTTGGTGGGTGACCATCGCGGCTTGGATGTGGTGGCTGTCGTGGTTTGTTGCTGTCGGAGAAGTGGTAGAGACGAAGGATTGACAAAGACGTTGACGTTCGTTATGAGATCACAGACGGAGAGGACGGGTTGCGGGAAAAGGACCTTGACAAAGAGCGTCCTGCGTTTATACGCGCTCGTTCCCGCCTGGTGGCCTGAGGAACAATTGAGAAGCGGCTTTTAGTGCGTTATTGTTTCTCACCGGCATACCAGGCATAATGACCAGGTGGCTGCCTCTCACGAAGTAAGGTAGAATGATTCCCCGAACTTATTAATACCGCGTGGGTATTGAGGACTCGTGTTGTATCTCGTTGCATTGTTGCTGCTAATGGGCCCTTGATGTACCGCTGAACAATAGCAAGTTGGAGACTTGAACTTTCCTCCGGGCCGATCTGGCGATGCTCGCTGCTACGAGTTTCGCCCTAGGTCCTCTCTGGTCACTTATGACAAGGCTCGCTGAGTTATAATGTCAAGTCTCTCATTTATCCTGTCGCAGCCTTTGACATGACGCTTTGTGGCGAGTTGATCACTCCTCATAATATAGTGCAGTCCATCATAAGCAACTCATAAAGCAATCAGTGGATTAGTAAGGCACCTTTCTCATTCTCGTGGGTTTCCTCATGAGCGCTCTGCCATAAAAGCTGGAATACTGAGCCACCACGACCCGCAGAACGCTCTGCCTCTCGAGCGACGCCGCATCTCACAGTATGCTACTAGTGCCTGCTCAGGGCGCCGGGCTTGCTGTGCCGCTAGCAGCGTGGGGTAGCGGCCGAACAGCATGTGTTAAAACACTAAGAGTCTGTCCGCCCTGAACCCTCGGCCCACCTAGTGGCTTGGATGCCACGCTTCCTTTGCTAAGCATGCCGGCTTCTAAAGATGTAATCCTCTAGTCGTCCATGGTTGTTTCCCCACGCTTTCTCCCGTTCTAGCTCCCCGCAACCCCCCACCCATTCGTCAGCGATCTAGCCCATGCAGACCATGCCCGGATCTCCGGTCTGAATCCTACGAGTATCCACAATCCGTGGTCGACATGGTATACCTGCTCGCCAGCTCTCTCAAAATAGCAGCCTGAGCCAAGCAATCTCATAACTTCCGTGGACGGTAACTCCTCTTGTTTCGCGAAGTTGGGCGCTGATGTTCCGATCTTGTCCTAGTCCTCGTCTCAAATGGCTTGGAGGATTTGGAACCTCACCAATGCACGTCAAATCAGGACCTTGGGTGAGCCCTTGCGCAGCTGCTTCCACCACACCTGGACACCATCATAGACAGCCACGTAAATCGCTATCTTACCCCTCGAGCTGTCCTGCAGCTAAAGTAGTAGGCGTTATAGAATCAAGCCCCAATGCGATACGCTGACTTTGTTTTACGCAGGTGGCTGGCCAGGTAGCACTACGGCGGCATATGCTTGAGTCAGGCAAATGTCTATGACCTGACTTAAACGCGTGTCAGGGGGGCACGCTGCATGCCTCTAGGCGTGGGGGTCTGGCATACACACAAGTACAGACTCGAGTTTGGCAGAGTTGCGCCGTGGACCACACACCGCCGACATGCCCAGCACAGAAGTGTGCTGCTGGAAGCCCTCATCTTGCCGTGTGTGCAGCCTGTCCACAAGTCCCGGGCCGTCAGCTCACCAAGCCTCAGCCCCGCTGGCATCGAAGAATGACCTTTCTTCTAGTGACCCAGGGGGTGGGGGACGGCACGCCAACGCCGTGGCCAAACACGCCGCTCAAGGGCGACACGGCACGGTTTTGGTGCACGGCCGCCAACGGCCAGGACCATTCGTTCCAGTTTCTGGTGATGGTGGCGGCAAATGCCGTGAGCACCTTGGCATCACATCGTGTGGGTGGTAGCCGTGCGGGAGGGAAAGCCCCCCCTGGGCAACTGTAGGCTAGCTCCGCATAGGCACATGCGCAAGAAGACGCGAGCCACTCGACTGGGCCTCCACATTCGTGGAGGTCAGTGCTCGATAGCCAGGGAAGGCTGACTGCCAGCCACCCCACTCCATTTGTGCTCAAGGTGACTGACTGCACGATTGCCCAAACATTCTGCGTCCCGGCACGGCGGATAAGTTTTGATCAACACAAGGGCCCACGAGCAAAGGTGGGGGTTGACTGTCCGATGCCAGTCCGGGGCCCAGCCTGTGCAGCAAATTTCCGCAGATCGTTTTGGTCATAATGCCTAGGACAATAGGAGCCTCGAGTCGGACGATCTGTATGATTGCAAGCGCGGCTGAATGATCGGCGGTGCGCTAGAAGCCGCTATAGTGACTCGCGCGGCAAGTTTCTGGCAGAGTGCAGGGTGCGGGTGAGTCCAGCAGTCCTCATCCCTAAATGAAAAGCGAGGCGGATATTGTCCGATCTTGCACAAAAGGCCCGACGCTATTGGCCATGTGAGATAATTTCCGAGGGAGCGTGCTACTTACTACGGGACTGATGCGACGGCTCACGGACTCGCACGACCTCTAGCTCCTCCGAGACGGTGTCAAGCTAGTCTCGGAACGGATAATAGGTCGTCAGAACATAGCGTGCTTCGGGAGGGGTCCTAGCTATGGGATGGCCTGGCACCGTCAGCCCGGCGTCGTGGTTGACTCCACCACGCGGCCAGGCCCGCAACGCTAACCGGGAGTTGCAAAGCCTCGAATGACTCGCGAGCCTGGGAGGCAGGACGCTTTAAGGCGTGAGCACTCGCGCTTGCACTCGGGTCGCTGCTGGCCTGGTGTCGACGCCTTGATGTGAGCTTTTTCAATTACCGGCATTGCTTCGATCGTCTCCTCCTCGCTGCTGGCGCTGGAACGGCCACGATGCGTCTCGCTGCCGCCGTCGTCCTTCTGTGCTCGTTCGTCGGCATCACTCTCGCCCAGCTGCCACCTGGGACACCTTGCGCCGTCCCGTGCTTTGTCAAGAACGCCGTTCTCTCGCCATGCGGACCGCTCAACACCACGTGTCTGTGTACCGATCCTGTCTTCAGCAAGAGCGTGGAGGGATGTGTCCTGGACAGCTGCATTGTTGAGGATGCCCTGAGTAAGTCGCTTTTTGGATGTGCCCGCTCCTGGTCCATCCTGCCACTGACACAAGTCGAAAACAGTTGTCCAGAATGTCACGAATAACGCCTGCGGTGTGCCCGTCCGGAACGTGGTGGCCCAGTACAGCATTATATCACAGACCCTGACCGTCCTCGTCTATGTCTTTGTCGGCGTGCGGATCGTCTACAAGCGGTTCCTCACCTCGCTGGGGCTTGGAGCAGACGACTGGGTCATGATCGTCGTCGCCATCTTCTGCGTCCCCAGTACCGTGCTCAACGCAAAGCTCGCCGAGTACGGCATCGGGCGGGATGTCTGGGCCCTGACGCCTTCCGACATTACCAACTTTGGCATCGCACTATGGCTCATCACGCTCTTCTACTACGTCCTCATCTCCCTGCTCAAGATCTCCATCCTGCTCTTCTACCTCCGCATCTTCCCCAGCCAGGGCTTCCGCCGCGTCACCTGGGCCACCATCGCCGTCGTCTCCCTGTACGCGCTCGCCTTCCTCCTTGCCCACATCCTCCAGTGCCAGCCCGTCAGCTTCAACTGGACACAGTGGAACGACCCGGGCGGCCGCCCGGGCACAGGGCCGAAGCAGGGCCGGTGCATCGACAACATTGCCGTCGCGCGGTCCAACGCCGTCATCAGCATCGTCCTCGACGTCTGGATGCTGCTGCTGCCGCTGTACAAGGTCCGCGAGCTCAACACGAGCCTGAAGAAGAAGATTGCCATCAGCGCCATGTTCTTTGTCGGCACGTTCGTCACCGTCGTGTCCATCATCCGCCTCGTCTACCTGATCCGCTTCCAGAACAGCAACAACATCACCTATGACTACACTGCCGCCCTCATCTGGTCCACAGTCGAGATCGGCACAGGCGCCATCTGCGCCTGCATGCCCTCTCGTGAGTTTCCACTCCCTTTCATCCCCCATCCTCTCTGCTCCGTCTCTCCCTGCTGTTGTTGTTATGTCCGCGTCAAACGCCCACTCTTCACCATGTACATCTGTCCACTCGACTAACCAATTGGAAACCCAAAACAGTACGGCTCATCCTCATCAGGCTCTGGCCCCGCATCTTCAAGTCCATCGCCAGCAAGCAGAGCCGCTACGCGGACCAAAAGACACCCGGAAGCTCCCAGCCCGGCCGGGGCGGTGGCGGCGATCACTACCAACAAGGAAGGTCAGGGGGTCAGTCTTCGGACGACTACCACCACCAGCCGCCGCGGGGGCCCGGCGGTGCCATCACCCCCAGCAGCGAATACCTCGACAGCAAGAAGCCCACGTCGCACAGCAGCATCGCCAGCGTCAGCAGCACGTGGAAGCCCCGGAAGCTCTCGTCATCCTACTCGTCGAAACACGCCGGCCAAAACTCGTCGTCGTCCATGTTTGACAGCTCGTTTGGCAGTGTCAGCGTCGGGGGCGGCGGCAGCGGTCTGGAGCGCATCGACTCGTCCGACGATGACAGGTTCGAGCTGCAGCCCACGAGGCGGCCGGCGGCGGGCGCGATGGTGATGGGAGAAGGACCCGGAGGCGGAAGAGGAGGAAGAGGATCAGAAAGGGCCGGGGACTCGGCGGCATCATTCGCAAGCAGCGCGGAGGAGGAGGAGGGTGTTGGAGCCCGGGTCGTTCACTCTGGGCCGCTGGGAAAGCAGGCGCTTTGATATGACTTGACGAAAAAAGAACATTCTATAGAACAAGGGCGAAAATCTCAAGATTAATATCCATGCCACTCTTTTGGTGTTGCCAATGACTTGGCTTGTCTTTGGTCGGATCTGAACCTCGGTCTTGGTTACGACAATGGTGAAAGCTTGCCTTTCTGAAGTCAACTTTGGTATAGCACGCCCTCTTGGATGCCACAATATCACACCGAGTCTTCAATCTCTAAGTCCTCATGAGCTCCTAGTCTCCACGATGCGTCCTGAAGCGTGTGGTCTCCAACCCGGCGGTAGTCAAGTTCCTCAGAGGAGTCAAGACGCGCTGCGAGCACTCTATCATGATGTGCATGCACATGGACGGACCCTTCGGCTGGGGTTGCATGCAAAACCCCTGAGCGAACAAGGGCTGCCCCCCAACGCGAGTAAGCCGCTGCCATTACTGACTGGTCCGGGATATGTATGCTGGGCCCCACCACACGATCTCGAGTCATGCTCTGGTCCCAGACACAATCTCAATCGCGTGTGTCAAGGAAGCCCTGTCGAAAAATCCCATTTTTGAAGAGGACTGATGTCTTCCCAGTAGCAGCCTTTGGCAACGGTCTGCCCATACAGATGAGAAATATAGCCGGAGATGTACGTGTATGATGGCCTTCCTAACGCTGAGAGGATGGAAAGCTGCCACCACTTACAGGACCGTGCAGCTTTGCCAGGTATCTTGCCCCCGCAGTAAATGCGACCGCAGATCTTCAGAGTAGCAGTGGCAGGGGATTTCTCCTCGGGGACCTTGCAGGTTCCTCCCGAGGAATGCAATGCCGTCTCGGGAACGGATCGAGCACGCAAGCACCCCACGTCAGCAGGATTTTAGGTTGCTCCATCATCCAGTTCCCGCCAGCCCGGTGCGACCAGATTGCAGCTTCGATGGGTTCTGGTGGTACTGCCCTCGTGCAGGGGGGTTTCCTGGAACAAACTTTAAATGACGGCAGGGGTTCTGATCGTGCGGCCGGCTCGACATGGCCGTTGCAACGCACAAAAGATCGCCTGTTTCGTGTACATGTTCGTCGGCAACGCGGACTTTTCCCTGCCTTTGCCTTTTCTAGAAAGAGATCAATCCAGACGTGCCATCGGTCTCGCTCTCTTGGAGGGTATGACTAGCTAGCTGGGATTATATGCCTTTGCTACCACTGCTGACGGCGTAGATTACGCAACCAGAAAGTTGTCCCAGGATGTCGCGGGCAAATCGATGCGCTGGGCTGTTCTTGGGTCGTGGGAAATGGCCATGGACTCTCATCGTCCCACGTAGAGCCCTACAAGGCTAAACTGATTACCATCGTGGGCAGGGGAGTAATTAGCACCCTGCTTCGTCGTGCAGGGGCGCGATTCAGGGACCTTGCGTGGGGGTTCAACCTGTCACGTCCCTTTTGCATCGCTTCTTCATACGGCTCAGGTGCTGCTGCTGTGGCAGTCTGCGCGAGCCACGCGGTCTCCAACTACTGTGAGCTTCGCACTGCTATCAAGCGAAAGACTGATCTAGTACAAGTAGAAGCAAGCATGAGCATGCCTATAGTCACAGCATCGGGCGTATAGGTTTAGTGAGCCCGTTCACTTTGTCAGTTTCCATCGACGCCCTTACAATCTTTGATAGGCCTCGGAAGAAACAAGAAGCGCCATACCATTGATCCTCGAAGTACATGGCAGATGTTGGATGTCGGTGCCCCTCACCGCGCATATATCCATCCGTACCAGTGTAGCATGCTCTGCTAGGCCGATCAGTTGAAGGCATTTCGAGACAGCGGTAGGACATGGGTCTGGAAATCGGGACCCCCACTCCTGTCGCGATTCAAGGGCAAAAGGCTCACAAGGCTGACCCTTGCTGCTGCTGACATCAGCCGGACCAGCCGAGGGTCTCGGCCGAGTTGCACTTGCTTGTGAATGTTCAGACGAAACGAGACGGCCCTCTTTGCGTCGGAACTGTTTGATCAGTTTCACGTGGAAGTATGCCCTGGGGTCGTGAGCCACTTATGCTGAGAGCAGACCTAATCATCTCCCTTTGCTCTTAGAGGTTTGTCTTTGCATGCTTCGATGCTATGTGTACCGCGCACCGGCTTCGAATTTCGCCATGGGCAGTTTTGAACATGACACTATGTGTACTACATACCTCGGATAGCCACGGTGGCCCCTTGTTCCGTGTGACTGCTGGAGATCAGGACGCCCTTCGATAGTATTCATCACTTGCATATTCGGAACAACGGCAAGTTAAAGTGTTCCGCAAGCACCCATTTCACAATTTGTAGACGGTCCCGGGGTTGCCTTCGAGCGCGGTGCGAAGAAGAAAAAAAGGACTTCATTCCCAGACATGCGTGGGGTTTTATAATGGTTCGAAGTCGATGAGATTGAGGACTGCCCTGGCCCGTCTTCCTAGGCAAGGACGTGTTATTCTTGAAGCTTTGTTGTATTTGAAAAACTTCGCCGCCGCGCCTGAACACGCCATATCTATGAAACCTGCTTTCGGCGGTGCATCCAACCTAATCCTTGCAGCTGCCCGAACACAGAACACAGCGATGACTCCTGTGTTGTGATATGACCACTAAGGGCGAAGTTTGTGTGTCATAGGACTTGAGCATAATCCAAAATAGAGAATGGGACGGGCTTTCTTTTCGTCCGGTCCATGAACTGCACTCGCAGGTTTGAAACTGGCTCCTGGCTACGTCCCCATCTGGTTCACAAAGTATCGACGTGCGTTCGACGCGCAGTCTTCTTGCTTCGCATCGATGAGCGGCACTCAAATGAACAGCAGCACAATAAGACTATGTGTGAAAGCCTCCTCTGTTTACTTTCCATGCACAGAGGAAGTGCGGCATGCCGGATGACGCGTATACCGTTCAGAATTAAATCAGCCTTGCCGAGCTGCCAAACCTCACTCTTACTATTATTCATCTCGGCCAGCGGCTGGCGGCGAACAGGACGCCGTGGGCACAGTATTCTCCACAAGCCCGACATATTGGATGATTTAACGCCGCGACACCGGCGACCACACCAGCTTAGAGCAAGCAAGTGGAGGGATGCAGAACACCATGTGGTCAAGGGCACAGGATGGTCGATGAAGAGTCCATTAATCGATCTACTGTGAAGACTTTCCAGGTGGCCTTAGTGGCTGTCCACGCTCTTCAGCGAGTATCATGGCCGTCATTACAAGGTGGTGTGCAGCGAGGATCTCAGACCCAGCGTTGCGGGCAAATATGTGGGAGCACCTGCAAAGGCGCATAATACTCAATAAGGACAGTGTCATTCAACAAGCAGTTCTGACAAAGACTGCCCGGTTAGCTCAATCGGTAGAGCGTGAGACTCTTAAGAACTCTTCAATCTCAAGGTTGCGGGTTCGACCCCCGCATCGGGCTCAATTCCCGGTGCATCCTCTCCCAAGAGGATACCAACACCTAGAAGCGACTCTTTTTTTTCTTGGGCTCTCCAAGAGCCGCGGGTAAAACACAAATTTTTGCCGCCTTGGGTAAAGTCAAACTGCCGGAGCGTGGGTCTCGGTGGGGCCTGAGAGCCTCGCCTTGCCAAGCTTCTAGAAAAGGCGTTGTTCCATGTATGTATTTAATCAACATCAAATGCCATGCTCAAACTCCGGGATTAGCAATCGCTGCTGTCCGCATCACTTATTCAGCCGCCTTGCCTGTCACTTCCAGTTCTGCCACTATGCCCATCGCCTTGACCATCTCTTCGTCGAGAGGAGCGTGCTTGCGGACGTCACGCAGCAAGTCGATGCCCATGTGGATCATCTCGTCCATGAACTGGGTGTCCGTCTTGTGCTTCTTGCCCTGGGACATCTGGCGGCGGAGCTGGACAAAGGTGCGGACGCCCCTCTCGGCGTGGTAGAGCCGCAGGATCGGGGACCGGACTGAGAAGGCGAGGGTGTAGTGCGCAAAGGCGTGGGGGGCGCCGGCCGCGCGGGGATCGACAAGTATCCGAGCTCCAACCTCGCGTGCCTGTTGAGTGTGTGTGTGCGTGTGAGGCTCTGTGGTCAGCGATGAGGCTTATGGCAGGCTGGAGTAGGGAGGGGAGGGGATCAAGACCGAGACAGACCTTGGGGTAGTCGAGGGCGACGATTGCGCGGTGGGCCTCCTTGATGAGGTGACGGTGGACGTTGTCAAACTGGGTGGCGGCCATGGCCTTGGTGAGGGTCTGCAGGGTGGAGTCCATCGTGGCTGGGCTTGAGCGGGCTGGATAGGGAGAGGCTGAGCTGTCGTTGTTGCTCTCAGTCGGTCTGTGGTGAGGATTGGGGATTGAGGAATGAGTGGTGGTGGTGGTTCGTGATGGTCAAGGGATGAGTGGGAGTCGTGGAGAGACGCGGGAGATGCACTGCCCATACATCTGGGCAGGAGACGTGGCACGGAAGGAGCAGCTCGAGCAGCTCGCGTGCCCAGGCAGGAAGGCTCGACCAACAGTGCCACTGCTCGTTCGGCTTGCGAGGACATGCGCCTGCTTCAGCACTGCGCAGGCCATCGGTCAGTCCACCAGCTCTTGTCCCCGTCAATACTGCGACGCTTCAGACGCCACTCACTTCCGTATCACTCAAGGGGAAGAGGATGGATGTTGTACACGATAGCCTCGTGCTCGTATCACCAGCGGTCTTGTGGCTTTACAGTTCGCCAGGCTGGTCGAAAGGCTTCACTCATGCTGGCATGCTGAATCTTGGCTCATCTTTGACCAGCAGAGCATTGGCTGCCTATTGATGGTCCTCTTGGCCGTGTTGCATAATACATCCAATGCAAGCTCTCTCGGGGGGACGCAAAACGCCATCCACGACATGAAAAGCCGCCGCTGGGCCGTGACTCCCACTAATTCCTGCGTTGGAGCTCGAGCAGACTCGGCGCCTCCGCCGTTCTAAAATTGTTGTCGATCGGTTCTCGCTGTTGCTTCCCGAGCACAAATTGTTGACAGCGGCTTTGGGCGCGCCACAAGGGGCGGATGATCCATGATTGAAGACTGGGCGGTGTCATGTCCTGCAACCTTCGCTCCCGCTTGCGTGATGGAGTCGTCCTTGTCTGCAGTCTCCAGCTCAATTTAGAGAATTCGTATTGCTGGGTGTCGTCGGAGTTGTCGAATTGCATGCTTTGGGATAAGCCTAGCAAGGAAGGGCTTATATTGGTGCCCGAATTGATAGCTTGTTTCCACAAATCCAAGCGTCCAGTGCTGTCCTTATCTCAAAGAATGCTGGCCAGGCTCTTTCTGTGCTTGGCTCGCCTTGTACGGCGTCGAGCTGCCAGCCTAGTCTGGCGAGCGCAGGTCAGATATCGCATGCCGACGGCGGCAGATCAATCCCAAACAGCCAGCCAATCCTGGCCGCCCTGCTGGGCTTCCACGTTTCCTCGTTGAGAGTGCCTTGACGCTGAATGGTTCTTGTAGGCGGAGGGAATGTGGTTGTGTGCAGAATCGAGGTGGACTGGTAGAATCCGGAAGCTATCAATCAAGTGTTGTTGTGGCTTAACCACAAAGATTGTAGAGCCTCACGCACATTGTCACAGGCTCAGATTTGCAATTGTTAATCGAGCTTTAGAACAAAAGACCGACCGCGGTTTCCAGGCCCACCCAAGTGCGGACGAGAGTGCTTGTCGTTTGAGGAGTCGCGGCTTCAATCCCACGTACAACCATCGGCTGGACATATTCTAGTCCCTTTGCCATAGTCATGGATGCTTTCGCAACTTTGACCAATTCAAAGGCAGCGGAAGACTGTCAGTCGGAGGACAGAACGTCAGAGCAAGTCTGCATCGTTTGCGGACTAGTTTCCCATGAAGAAGAACTTACTCGCCGCCAGGAGAGAAGCCATTGGCTCGGCCAGGGAACAACGAAGCGCCTGCACCACGAATATGAGCCGTGAGGATGCCTGGCTCTTCTAAACTACCATCATGCAATCCAGTGGGAATATTGCTCCCTCCCGATCGGGGAATACCTGCACGCCTGGCTGACGCCCAGCCGTCTGCTTCTCTTGGCCATATGTAGTGCATCAAGCACAACCTTTTCCTCGTGGTGTGCTACCGAGAGAGTGGCCTTGACAACAACGATCGAGCAGACAGGCGGCATAACGGGCCGCGACAACTCGGAACAGTGGCTGAAGACTGGCTTGAAGATTGGCGTGGTTCGCAAATGCAGGATATTGCATGGTTAGGTCAATCTGGAATGAAAGCGAGCTCTGGTGCATGCTTTGGTGGTGGTAAAAGCTGGCTGCTCTCCAAGAGTGACGTCACGGCTCGTCGCAGAATGACTTCGCGGCGTTGCCTGGTTCAAGCCCTTCGTCCTCTTCTTCTGTAAAACGCGAACGTTAACATAGCCTCAGCTGTTTCCCAGTTCCTTTTCAAGCTCCCATTTCCACCCCGAAAGGATGACTTCGCACATGCGAACTGGGATGCAGGCCGATACTCCATTTGTAGAGGTCACAGACATTGCAACTCTATAGCATTGGTGGACTTGCTGAGCCGGTCATGAGCAGCAGCTGCGAAACAAGGCGAGCTTGTGTGCGTCTCTGCACAGAGCCAGAATTGCCAAGTCCCAAAAGGACTGCTTGATTGAGTATTGGCAGCTGAGCGAGTGGCCCAACGAATGAAAACCTCGTCACTCTGGAAATTCTTTGCGAAGAAAGAAGCAAAGTTTCGTAACAGCAGCTTGCCAGTAGATCAGGGATGTACAGGGCCAGTGACCAGTATCCTTCACGTATATGGCGCGTGGGAAGCTCTCTTTGCACCAGAGCACAGCACAGCACTGCACTGCACTGCAATGCCTCGAGCGATGACGTCGCGGGTCGAAACAGCCCTCGTAAGCCAGGGCCCTTGCAGCCGGCCACACAACCTCGTCCAAAAACAGAGCAGGACTGCGATCCCCCAGGCCCTTTACCCAGCACAGCTCATCTTATCTCAAACATTGACACACAAAAAGACCCGAGAGATCTCCCAGAACTAATCAAATCTTTGTACCCGGGGCCTGGGGTCTGGTCCTCCTCTCCCCCTTCCCTGCTCAGCCAACCATCAAAGCAGCTGAAAGTGAGATCCACCCCAAGAAACTGGGTTCTCGACACGCGTAAATTACTGCGTCCAGACAGCGGGCACCGTCTTCATCGGGAAGGTCCCCGACATGCACCCGCCCACCGGTGCCAAGGACGTAAGGGCCCGCATTCCTGGGGCACGGGCTAGGAATCAAGGAGCCAGCCAGCTCTGGGCCCGACCGGGGCATAGAGTGCGAGACATTCGGAAGGGAAGGCAGGCCAAGCCGCTGCTGCAGTGGGCTTCGGTTCTTTGTGGGGCCTCGGTTCCGGAGACGGGTTGGTTGGAGCGCCGGTGACGTGGGAGTCAATGAGAGAGTGTGTGCGTGCACGCGGAATGTTGATTGGACGTGATCACGATGAGGCATATCGTGCGGCTTGCGGACGTGTTATTGGTTCGGCGGCGGGGTGGCATGGCAAGGGACGCATTGCATGGAGGTGCTTGTGGCAGCTGAGATGCTGAGATCCGACGGGAAAATGAAGATGCAGCGCAGCGGGGACCACAGCACTTGCAGCACACAGGGAGGAGTTCGTGGGCACCCCCGCGTCCAAGGGGTACAGTACTTGCGTAAGTACGTACGTCTGAACAACAGGGGTTAACGCACGCTGCTGTGCATGTGGATGGCCTGCCTGTTCCTGTCTGCATGCATGCAAGCAAGAAATTGGCTCGCCCAGCTCTGCCTTGTCGGCCTGCCAGCTTCTTTCAACACGAGAGCAAGCAGCACACGAAAGTTGGAAGAAACAAAAAAGGCGTGCAGACGGTCTCGCAGGAGAGAGACCATGGCCATGTATTATTGTGT
Organism: Microdochium trichocladiopsis; assembly: GCF_020744255.1. NCBI lineage: Eukaryota > Fungi > Ascomycota > Sordariomycetes > Xylariales > Microdochiaceae > Microdochium > Microdochium trichocladiopsis. The sequence continues at coordinate 498,067 of NW_025763552.1, read as the reverse complement.
GCGTGCCTGTTGGGCCTGACTAGCTAGTGCTACAGCCCGGTACGAGGCTACGAGTCTCAAGGTTCTATTAAGCCATGGCGGGTGCATGAGGGGCGAAGGACCGTTGCCCCTCGCTCTGTGCACTCGAAGTTTCCAAGGTGGCGAGTGTTAGCTGGTTGGTGCGGGCCAGCAGCCTTAACGACAGCCAAAGAAAGGGGCCATTTTCTATGGATACTTGCCTTTTTATGTTGTATGCCGCTTTGCCGTCTCAGCTCGCTCGATCACTGACCTTTTCAACAGAGTTTGTGCGACGCGGCAATAGCGCGTCCCGACGAGAGTGCTTCATCTGGAAGTCTGTGTGTGCTCACCTGGTGTGGTTTGACCGTGACGCCCACGTGTCTTCCATGGCGGCTTCTCGAACCATGTCCTGTGGGCAAATGAGCAGCTGCTGTACCTACCTCTAGAGGCTCAGCGCGCCATAGGGAAGCGCTAAGAACGGCGCCACTTTAAACCATTTGTCGCAGCCAAGCGCCGCTCCGCCAAGCTCATGACCCAAGCAGCCCGTTCTGCCAATCTCTTTCTTGTCAACGGCTGGGCGAGACCAATTCCCTTCATGAGCGAGCGACTCGTAGTCTGCTGCCGCACGCTTCACTCGTAGGAGACACTGGACTGGTCACTGTTCGATCATCTTGTGAGCTTCGCGTCACAGTCGTCTGATGACAGTGTCGGTGGTAGGATGGTCGAAACAGGCAGCAGCATGTAGATCCTATCGAGACAAAAGCACGTTTCGGTAGAGTTTGGCGGAACGTAATAAAGCGGGCGTGGGAATAGAGCTCTGAGAGGGGTTCTCCTCTCGGTCGCTCAAAGTGGCTGCTGCGCAATTGGCGATGGCTACGGGGCTGCCCCTGGCGGTCGGTGGCTGCTTGTGCCCCGGCGCACCGGAGCAGATTTCCCCTATCTTGTTCTTGGCTTTAGGGAGCCAGCGCTTCCTGAGCGGTGGTACGCCGCAGACAAGGACCCAGGTTCTTGAAATGGCAGCCTGCGGTACGAGTTCGTTGCGAAGATGCTTTGCAGGCCGGCTTTGACTGTGCGTCATCAAAAGTCAGAGTCGCAGTCGTGGTCTGTTTTGGGGCACGCTTTCTTTCTGGAAGCAGAGAGAGTGACATGCGTCGACTCTGGGGCCGCGGGCAGCCGGCCGGCCACGAAATGGCCCAGGAACGGAAAGGCCAATCTCTCTTGTCCTGGCTGCAGGGGCCCTAGTTAATCCCTGGCCAGGATTGAGGGCTTTTCTCCACCGGCCAGACAGCTAGCCACTAAAGCCTGCGCGAGTAGAGTGCTGCGCCCGCTCCGTGCCCACTCAGGGTCCTCTGGAAGCTACAAGCTAGCGTCGAGATTGTCGCGTCATGTCTTGGCCTCTCTCTCTCGCTCTCTGTGATTCTTGAGCTTATGCTGAGTGCTGCATCTTGCCAAATCTGGCGCGGACAGCGAGGCAAAGTCGACGGAATGCCCAGTCGGGAGCTGAGTGCGACTCCTGGGACATGCGGTGGGCGAACTACTGGGCGGCTGTCGCTTGACAACATTGAATGAAGCATGCTGTGCAGGACGGACACGGCCAGAGACCACCGCAACGGCCCAGACCACAGGAAACCCAGGGTCCTCGTCCTCCGCTTCTGCCCCGGTCCCACCCCGGAGGATGAACCGGAGACCAGGGCCATTCACAGGCTAAAGGAGCCAGGCGGCGAAGTCCTTGGGAGAACATTGAGGAGCACAAGGCTCTGCCTGCTCCATTCGCTCTCGTCCTCCTCCCCTTTCTCTTGCTTGCCCGTTCCAGAAAAAAATGTTGGCTGCCAGGTTTGGGGGCAATCCACCCAACTGTCGTCCTTGGCGTTGGCTTGGGTGGATATTCTCTCCTCCGCTCAAAGCATGAGCCAAGGCTGTGATCCTTTGTCGCCTCTCTGCGCGCGCGCCCGCGCAGGTTTCCCACCCCAGCTTCCTCTTTCTGCGTCCGTCCTGGTTACGTGGCGTCCCGTGGATCCTGCCATGCTCGTCTGTCTCTGTGTACCTGCCTTTCTCCACAGAATGTCGGCGCAGGCAGGCAGGGTCGAGGCATGGCACACACACACACACGTGGTGTGTGCCTGGCTTGGCCGATCTTGTCGCACGTCGTGTGCGCGCGTAGGGGTCCCGCGGCCGGCCCTCGAGCTCCCGTCTCGTCTTGGTCTCGGCGCACATAGATAGGTAGTCTTGGTTCCCCGTTTGTTCGGTGCCCGCGGTGCTTGGTGTTTCGTGAACCTTGGTACATATCCCCAAGTCTTCGAACTCTTGTCGACCTTTGTTCTGCGCAACCAACCTACGCCCAATTGCAAGCGCCTTTCCTTGTCGAACCTGTCCACTGGGATCCCCCGACTACTATTCGCGCAGTCGCCGCCGCACTTCGAATCGAAAGCCGCCGTACCGTGGTCGACACAAGAAATAACTACACTGCAGCGCGGCAGGACAATTATCGACAGAGTAGTAACCACTGCACGCGCTCGCGAAGCTCGCTGCCTCCCCCCAATCTAGCCATGGGCGTCGCCCCGCGGGACCAGCCGATGTCGCGGCAGGCGATTGTCAACCGCATCGCCGACGGCCAGGCGATTGTCATATTCGAAGACTGCGTGCTGCGGTTGGACAGCTGGCTCGAGAAGCACCCGGGCGGAAAGCTGGCGATCCAGCACATGGTCGGACGTGATGCGACGGATGAGATGAAAATGTAAATATTGCCCCCCCCCCCTCTCCCAATGCTCATCCTTTCCCATGTGTCGGCGCAACGAGCGCAAATGGTGAGAAGCCCTGGCGATGCATTTTTGCAAGTGCAAAAGATGATGCGACGTGCTCCTTCTTGGTGGGTGTCGAGGATTGCCGCGCTGCGAGATGGCGAGTGCTGTCTGGTGGTGTCTTCTGGGCTGGTCAGGGGTTGTCTCCAGGGGTCTGTTTGGTGGTGAGAAGGCGTGTTCTGTCTCTGCGTAGCTTCGGTCCGCAAAACAAAGGAGGGAAAAAAGAAAACGAGTTTAGCATGCCACCATTCGCGGATGGGACGGCGACTTTATTCTGTCTTGCGTCTTTCCCCCAGTCTCCAATTAGGTTGCAGGCACGGCATGCTGACGGAACCCCCGTGTCTTATTTGCAGCTCTCACTCAGCGCCCGTGGTGAGGGGCATGAAAGCCTACCGGATCGGCCGGGTAGCCGTGGGGCTGCCCTGGCACAACCTCACGCCGCCCATCCGCGGCGGCGTCTACACAAAGGTGCCCGAGTCCGTTAACTCCGACGCCCAAGACACCGACGTCGATCTCGACATCGAGACCTTGTCGTCGTCGGCCTCGTCGTCCGACGATCTCGACAGCGACGTCGTCGATGGCGATGTCACCGACCAGAGCTCCGTCACCACAGACTGTAACGACTCTGTCGATGGTGACTTGAAAGCCACAAGGCCAACCACTCTCCGCCGTCGCAATGTTGGCAACGCAGCGGCTGTATTGTCGTCGCCTGGCTCCACAAACAAGATCAACCTCACTCGCAACGAGTATGCCGACCTCCTCATCGAAAAGGAGGCCGACGATAGCAGAAACGCTTACCCGTCAGCCGACCCGGTCACTCAGTCTGAAATTGTTGCCAAGTACCGGGCACTGCACCAGCGTGTCATCGACGAGGGCTTCTACGACTGCCACTACAGCGCGTACCTCATCGAGCTGTCCCGGTACACGACCCTGTTTGCCTTGTCGATGACTGCACTTTACCATGAGTGGTACATAACCTCTGCGGCGTTCCTGGGCTTGTTCTGGGTGAGTTATCAACTAATATCGACGCCTGTGTAAAAAACAACATCAGCTAATGCAAGACGTGTTCAGCACCAAATCATGTTTACTGCGCACGATGCGGGCCACTGCGCCATCACCCACCACTTTGAGACTGATGCGCTCATCGGTCTCTTCATTGCCGACTTCTGCTGCGGCCTGTCCCTGGGATGGTAAGTAACACGCCTTGCACACCATTGTTGGAAAATACCAGAAATGCTAACGTGGTTTCGTACAGGTGGAAATCCTCACACACAAGTCAGAGCTCCTGATTCCTAAAGCCTCCTTGCTCCTTACTGACCTTCTTGCAGTCCACCACCTCATCACAAACGACACCGAAAGCGACCCAGATATCCAAAACGTGCCGCTGTTTGCCAACTGCCCGAGCTTCTTCAAGTCGCTCCCCTCGACCTACTACGAGGGCTTCGTGCAGACCTGGGACAAGGTTGCCGACATCCTGGTGCCGTACCAGAAGTACACCTACTATCCGGTCCTCGCCCTCGCCCGGTTCAACCTGTTCTTCCTCTCGTGGCTGCACGTCATCTCGAGCCGCTCGGGGGCGCTGCGCAAGGGCAAGGCCTGGTGGATCCGCCCGACGGAGGTGCTCTTCATGTCGTGCTACTGGTTCCTCTATGGCTACTGCCTCGTGTGGCGGACCCTGCCCAACTGGCCCATCCGTGTGGCGTTTGTGCTCGTGTCGCATGTCGTCACGTTGCCGCTGCACGTCCAGATTACGCTGTCCCACTGGTAGGCCTTTTTTTTCTCCGCCTCGCTCCCGATATCATGATAATCATGATGATCGTTCCCCTTCTCCCCAGGTTTTCAAATCGCTAACGGGCTACAATTCATCACAGGGGCATGCCGACCTCCAACATTGGCGAGTCCGAGTCCTTCCCCCAGCGCCAGCTGCGCACGACCATGGACGTCGACTGCCCGGCCTGGCTCGACTGGATCCACGGCGGGCTGCAGTTCCAGGCGGTGCACCACCTGTTCCCCCGCGTTCCCAGGCACAACCTGCGCAGGCTGCAGGCGCTCGTCCGCGAGTTCTCCGACGACACGGGCATCAAGTACTCGATACACGGCTTCGTCGACGGCAACAAGGTGGTCCTGGGCAGGCTCGAGGAGGTCGCCAAGCAGGTCGAGACGCTGCTCAAGTGCTCGAACCACCTCGCCGAGACTGGCGACATGGATCTCCACTAGAAGGCCGGGCCGTGGTTGTGAGGGCAACACATGGTTTCCACTGTTCTGGATCGTGCAACTCGAACCTGGTATCCTTGAAGGCGGCGAAGGGGGGAAAAAACACACCAGCCTGGTTTTTTGCGTTTCATATGTATTTTCAAGACTACAAGTAGACAGCGTCTCTCTGTTCATATTTCCTATTTCCTGGGGGCGAAAGAGATAATATAAGCTTTATCTCCTCATTCTGCACGGCCTTTACCACTGTCTTGGCATAATCTCCGCATGTCCACCTATGAACAAAACCTGGTTGTTCTTTCACTGGCATAGCTCTCGGTGAAAAATTGCTCTCCACTCAGAAAGAGGCTGCCTTTAAAGTCTAGCCTTGCTCAAGAAGGTACTCTACTCTGAAGCGGCTAGACTTTTGCACTCAGGGTGTCTCAACTGGGCGTCTTCGGGTTCCTTGACGCGGACGGGTAAGTACCGAGGCCCTTCAGTATTGCGGTGGCCGGGAAGGCAAGGGACAGGTGTTGCTTCAACTTCGGACACGACTTGGACATCTTCATTCGATATTTTCTTGGCAAGGTGTCATATTCCCTTGATGCCATCTTCTCGCTGGCTGGCTTGGGATTCGACCTCATTCATATCTCTGTTGTGTGTGGTACGAGTCATTCAACATTATGAGCGGGTCTGCGGTAGCCAGCTATTATAAGTAAAGAGTTCTTCCCCTGGCCCACTCGTCCATCTGCGACAGTTTCAGCCTGCGCGTGGACCAGCGCGCGCAAGATATCGCTTTCGTCCTCATGTTTTGCTGCATTCACACTTCGTTATGGTCCGGCTTGGATGGAATTAGAAAAGGTGCATTCATCCACGATGAACGAAACAAGATCCACAGACGCAGCCATAGCATACCTGTCACTGGATGCGCCACCGGCTCACTTGCAGCCCGCCGCAACAATATGTGACCTCCCGCCTGAGCTCATCCCACTCATCGCCATATATTTGCCGACCAGGGATGCCCTTGCCCTTGCGGCAACCAACCGCCTCTACCAGGCCATCCTCAACGACTCCATCTACGCTCGGCACATCCGGACCGAGGTGCTCGGCGACAGACCCCTCTGGTGGGCGTGTAACCAGAAGTCGAGACATGCGGTCACCACGGCAAGCCGGGCGCTGAGGCTCGGCGCCGACCCGTCGGCCCAGATACCCATGGCCAAGGTGCCGGAGTGGGATTACAACCACAACAGTCCCTTGCTCCTGGCTGTCAAGAATGGCAACACGGAGATTGTCGAGCTGCTCGTGAGGTATGGGGCAGACCCATGTGCGACGAGCCAGCGCCACACGGCGGTCACTCTGGCAGCCGAGAAGGGCGATCTCGAGAGCCTGGCGTGCATGATGGGCGGTGACAGAAGAGACGAGGAGGAGGGATCTGCCTGGGAGGGATCTGCCTGGCCACGAGTACCCAACAGCCGCAGACTCGACGGCCTCGCGGCGCTGCACCTGGCCGCGGCCGAGGGCAGAGACGAGGTCGTCCGCTTCCTTGTTGAGCGCCGTGCCAGGCTGGACATTAGGGACGCGGACGGGGCCACGCCACTACACCACGCCATCCGGCACGGCCGGCGCTCGACCACCCAGCTGCTGCTGGACGAGCACGGCGCGGACCCGATGGCCACAGACCACGGCGACAACAACTGCCTCGACGAGGCGGTGCTCGGCGCAATCCGCGCCGCCCAGACCCGCCGGATGGGCTTCGAGCCAAATCTCAGGCTGGACATTCTGCGGGATGTCCTCGGTCAGCGGCGCCTGCGACGACCAGGCCTTCATCATGATGGCCGCAGCGTGGAAAAAAGCCACCTTGCCATCCCCGGAGACCGGGCGCACAGGCTGCTCGCGCCCCCGCAGCACATGGGCAACAGCATCCCCGTGCTACAGGCTCTCCTCGAGGCCGGCATCGACGTGGACGCCCGCTCAGCCGAGGACGGGGGATCGACCGCGCTGTGGCTGCTAGCCGGCACGCCCCGGGACAACGGGGGACCTGTCGACACCGAGCCGGGCGAGCTGCTGCTCGATGCCGGGGCGGACATCGAGGCCCGCGACCGCGAGCTCGGGCTGACTCCGCTGCTCCGCGCCGCGAAGGCCGGCCGGCTGGATTATCTAGGGCTGCTGCTGTCCCGGGGCGCCGACGTCAGCGCGCGGAGCAAGGCCGGCCAGTCTGTCCTCGTGCTCGCCGCGGCGCAGTCTGACAACGACGCCGGCGACGTCACGCGGCTGCTCCTCGACCACCAGACGCGCCGGGACGGCACGCTGAGCGACGAGATGGCGGGCCAGCTCGACCTCGCGGACGACCGAGGGTGGACGCCCTTGCTCGCGAGTCTCGACAGGATGCAGTTCGCGGCGGCGCAGGTGCTGCTGGACCGGGGCGCTCTGCTCGAGACGCGCGACGCGGCGGGCTGGACGCCGCTCATGCACGCCGTCGCTCCGCCGGGGTCGTCGGCCGAGAGCGTCCGGCTGCTCTTGCGCAACGGGGCCGAGGTGGACACGGTTCATGAATGTAAGGAGGCTGCTGATGCTGCTGGGGCTGGGTCTGGGGCTGCGCTGCGGACGCGTGAGACGCCGCTCGTGGCTGCGGTGACTGGTGGCGTGCATGAGATCGTGCGGGACTTGCTCAAAGCCGGAGCGAGCGTGCCTCTGGCACTCGAGTGCGATCCGGGGCTGCTCGACCTTTGCAAGCACCGCAAGGACGTGGAGATGCTTGACTTGTTGGAGGGAAGAGGCTGGGCTGACGTTGTGGAGAGTGTGAGCGATGCTGTCGACGCAGGAGAGAGTGCCGAGGCGGACAGGGTGGACGAGTCGGATGAGACCGAAAGCACTGGCTCGTGGGACATCGAGCAGGACGGCGACCCTTCCACGTGGGTGTTGTAGGGGAGAGGCGCATTGCTGAGCGGCGCCGTGCTACCGTTTATCGTGAAATGAGCTGAGAGATGACTTGCTTCGAAGAGTGTGTGTCACTGGTCACTTACGCATCTGACCACATAGGATCCCAGATGGATGCTTTCGATCCCAGACTTGTACGCGGTAACTGCATGACGCGCCATCGTCAAGATCACTACGCCCACATTTGGAAGTAGTCGGTACAAATCAAAGACACCATCCTGTACAGGACAGAGTGCATTGCTTGTCCTTGTCAGAAGCTTGCTTTGAGCAATTTATTCATTACCCCCCGGACTTGGAGCAAACAAACAAAGGCCTTGTTTATGATGCGAATACAAGTCTTTCTTTATGTTTATGGAAGAAGCTTTGACGGGGATTCATGCTTGCTGCGCGCTTCGTCCAACGAGATGGGCACATCAAAACTATATCCGACCTCCCCCTGCGCGCTCTCCAACTTCCTGGTCACCTTGCCCACCAGCGCGGCTATCCAGCGGTCGTTGGCCATGGCGGACAGGGTGCTGAAGCCCGCCTTGCGCATCCCCTCGACGGTCTTGACGGACGTGGTCTTGAGGCCCGTGTCGACCTTTTTCATGAAATCCCGGAAGCCAGAGTTGTTCGACTTGGCAGTCATGGTAGTATCTGCGGTGTCTCCGCTTCCAGCCGTGCCGGTCGAGGACAGGCTCTCAACCTCGTGGCTGTCGCTATCGCCACCGTCGCCAACGCCCGCGGCGGCGGCGGCATTATTGGCCTGTGACTGCAGAGAGGTGATCTTGGCCTCCTCGAACGCGTTGTCTCTCTCGATGAGCTTTGTCGCTTTCACGAGCGCGGCGACAAAGTTCAGGAGATGCTGATGAAACCGCGCCGGGAGGTGGGCGTGCGCGCTGATGCGCATATTCGCCTGGTCCTTCCTGCGCTGCCGCAGTTCCCTGCGGGCCTTGGCCGCCTCGGGCGTGCCCTCTTCTTCCATCTGCTTGACGCGTGCCTCCAGCTCCAGCAGCTCGTACTCTGTAGCCATGGGCGGGAATATGTGCTCATGGTGCGGGAACAGGAACGTCGGGATGGTGAGCAGGGCGTCTCCGCCGCCCAGCCGGACGACCTGCTCTAGCTGCGTGGCCGCGGGGAGAACGCGGTACGCGAGGACGTCCGAGACCTTCAGGTGGCACTGGATGTCGTACTTTGTGCTGACGGGGAAGGAAGCCTCGCCGGAGACCGGGCCCAGCTCGAGGGCAAAGGTGGCGTCCTCGTACCATGCGGATATGCGCTCCTCGAGCTTGCGGATCTCCGAGTCCCTGCTGCTGTAGTGCTTGAAGAGGTACTTGCGCATCAGGACGACGAGCCACTTGCCCGACCCGGCGACGGTCACAGACTGGAGCTTGGTGTGGTGCAGGTAGCACAACGGGCTGAGCATCAAGCGGTAGAGCAGCGGCAGGCGGTGCAGGAACTCCTTGACGCGAGGGTAGCTGGTCTTGCTGAGCGTGGACACTCGGATGGATGTGGTTGGGGGATGAGGTATAGAGGGACTGTTGTGTATATGCGCGCACACGGCGGCTCGCATATCGTTCATGTTGTCCAGATCAAGCTTGCCTGGTGTCTCGTCGTCCTGTTTGACAGCCTTGCGCAGCGACTCTTTTGCCTGGGTGATGAGGCTTGTCTCGTAGATCATCTCAATCATCTCCTCGTGCTCCCTGTTTGCAAGCGTCTCATTTGAGGACAGAGTCTTTACGCTGGAAAAGGCAGAGCTCTGGTCTTGGGCTTCTACCGGCTGCCTGTCGGCAGTCATGGTACGGACCATGGTGGACGCGCGCTTGGGCCGGGAGAAGGTGCCGTCGAGGGCGGTGGTTGCTGCTCTCAATATGGCCGTGTCCCTGGCGATGAAGTCGTCTGGATCGCCTGACGGCTCCGACTTGCCGTAAGCGAGGTCTCCAAAGGTGACTTCCCAGTCACCGCCCTTGACGTTGGCGTACACATCGTCGACGTGGATGTCGCGGAAGAGCCGGACGACAACCTTGTCCGTCTGGATAGCCAGCTCGATCTCGTCCGAGAGCTTGATGCCAGCTTCGACTCCATGGGCAACGAGCGTCATCGTGGAGATGGATAAAGTGATTGCGCGCACCACAAAGAGGCCCTTGACCTCGGTATCGATTTCCAGGGCGGGGATGTTGAACAGACCAATCTGGTCATTGATGAAATGCAGATTCCGCAAAAAGACCTTTCTCAGCAGGCGTCGAGCAAGCCTGCCGGGCGCGTCGAATTGACGTAGGCATGTGACCAGTATGGTCGGCCAGCAGAGCCCGGTAAAGACCAGGTACAGGAGCCAGGATGTCGAGCACACGGCATACGTGAGGGTGACAGCAGCGAACATTGCCCAGACGGGCACAAACGAGAGGATGCGGTGATGGTGCGACTCTCCCAGCAGGACCGCGTACGCTAGGACTGGCGTGCCAGAACTCAACCATCGGCCGAACCCAGGCAAGGCCAAGGGTCCCAGCATGCTGCAGATGAGCAAGGCCTGGAGGATGGTGATGATGACCCCGCCATGGAAGACGCGCTGGGCTGCCTTGGGCCTGGGCGGCGCTGTTGCTGCATCGCGTTGTGGAACGGGCTTCCGTCTAATGGGCGTCGGCGCATCGCTCTGCGCAAGGTCGTCCATGTCTGCAGAAGAGGTATTTGCATTGTCTGGTGAAGGTGTGAGCAATGTATACTTCTGCACTGCATGCGGGGCTGCAGTACAGAGAGCTATTCAAGTTTACTTGGAGCTGTCCTTGTCCTGCCTGCCCTTGCAATCACCCATGGGAGCTTCCGGCCAGTGAGTGAATCCGCTCTGTTATCTCCACCCAGAAGTGATGACGTCATAACGACGAGTCTCAGTGCTCTCCCAGAGTTTCCAAGCAATTCTTGGTAGTGTATGTTAGCGGCAAGTCGTGCAATGATATCTATATGCACACAGGCTGTATGACTAATCTACGATTAATGGTTTTGACAATCCCAGCTGTCTAGCAAAGTGAAATGGAATTGAACCGTCTAGGGACATAGGAACAGGATCCTAGGTTTGGCTTGTAACGACAACACAAGCTGCAAGAATAATTACAGAACGCTGCAGCTCACGAATAAGCCTTGTAGTGCATCACCAATGGAGGCGCTTCACAGGAGGGAGTGAGTGAATACAGTAGAGGAGAACGATCGACATAATTCAGTGTTACAACCTAACAAAGAGGCCCAACCAGGGCCCGATAAGGATCAAGCCGCTGCTGAGTCACCCTGGATATGTGGATCACCCACAGCCAGATTCGAGATTAGTGTTTTTGTGGGTAAACGAGACGAGATTCATGCTCTACTTTTTTTTCATCCCTGGATAAGCAGAACCTCAAACCCCCACGATGACAAAATTTGAGCGCCAAGCGCAATCGCAACCGAAACACGGACCGCCCTCGGTGAGCAGCGCCCCCAAGGCAACACTGCTGCCGACCAGTCGGCCAGAATGGAAAGGCACAGGGCGAAGTAAGAAGGCCGTCCGGCGGCCTGCTGTCCCTGTTCACAGTCCTGCACAAACCCTGCAAGAGCAGATCCTGCCAACTCAACTTCAGCAGCTGATACTGGACACCATCCGGGCCACATTTCCTGCCTCCAACGACTTCGACGCGTTGAAACCGGCACTACGTGAGATCAAGGACTCGATAGCCCAGCACGACTTCAACAAGGCGTTCGCAACCAAGGAATTGTTAGAGGCCTATGCAATCCGCTGGAGCCCAAGTAGAGCACTCGCATATGCAAATGTGCTCGCTTGGGTTCTCCAGGAGATGAAGGGGGATGGATGGGTGGAACGATGTACCTGTCCGGATGGCCAGAACCAAGCAAAAGTTGTGTGCTTTGGGCGAGGCGGTGCAGAATTCATGGCACTTGCCGCACTGACAAAACACCTCGAGCCGGGGAAGACAGACGATGCTGGCCAGCCGCCGCCAGAATCAGTTGACGAGATGCTTCAGGAAGTCGGTTCTCCGTCAACTGCGGAATCCAAAGCCTCAACACGATCCACGGCTCGGCTCAAAATCGCCACTGCTGATCTCGCAAACTGGTCCAACGTGATATCACAGCTCCACAGCTCTCTCACAACACCCCGCCCGCTCTCAAAATATGCCACCGCCAAGGCGCGGGCGTCCAATGCTGCTGCCCTGTCCTCAGAGGATCTGAACTGGACATCTACTGGGCTCGATATTCTAGCCTGTGGAACTCAAGACTTGAGTGCACTGATAGGAGCTGACCCGGTGCTTGTCACGCTTTTCTTCACCATGAGCGAACTATACTCGCGCTCAGTCGCAAGAACCACAAGATTCCTGCGACATCTCACTGCGACTGCGCCGAGAGGAACCTTGTTACTGGTTCTAGATCATCCCGAAGCTTCAGTGACGACAAACACGAGTAAAATGGACAATGCGGAAGAGGAGAAAACATACCCCCTTCATTGGCTCTTGTATCAAACTCTGCTTCCCCGGAGAGCTCCTGCAGTAAATGAAGAAAACACTGCGCAAGAACCACAATGGGAGAAGCTGGTTGAGGATCACAACCGGCTTTACAAGCTCACCGCAGGTCTTCGATACCCCGGAAGTTTGGAAAACATCAAATTTCAGATCCATCTACTTAGACGCTTATAGGTAGAGAGCACCGAAATGTTTGCTGCTGAACGCATGGTATCTCATTGTCACCGCCGCCCACAACGGCACGCGGGTCGATCTCCGCTGGGGAAGAATGCAGTCACCGCAGGGACCAAGGCACGCAGATTACCCTTGAGTTACGAAAGTGGCAACCATGATTGACAACCACTCCAATTGTGTCGTGTCGCAGCTGAAGAACCAGGATCTGGTTTCGCCACGCAGGCAAGTATGCCAGCACTTGGTCATGCACTAGTCTACGACGTGTTGCGGACGCGGCAGGCATCACAATCCTTCAACAAGTCGCCAAGTTGCAGGAAGGCAGGAACTCCGCATTAGGCGATTAAGGCACTTTTGTAGTCGGTTGAATGTTCGACTGTCGACCTGCAAGCCTGCCTTCCATGGTCTGACTACGCGGCCCAGATCGTTGGGTAAAAGTGAGTGCCCTTGTCGTTTTGTGGTGGGGGTTTCTTGGCAGGGTTCATATGTTGCCGCTTGCCCGCGTCAGAGACGATGCAAGAGATGGCGATGCCCGTGTGTTCGCACAGTAAATCAGGCATCAGGGTCAAGAGCCGTCGCGTGATCTCAATATTCGTCTGTGTTGCGCACCTTCCGCTGATTGGCTCACAAACGGCGTACGGTGCACGAGCACTCACGACATCACTCACGCCGCCCCCAAGCTGTTACTGGTGCCTCGCCACCATGTGTGAGCCACTTGATCGACATGGATCTATTCAAGTCGACCGCATCTGTCGACAAAACTGGCGGCGGTTCGGGGCTATCCGGGGAATGCCTGTAGGTCATCCGATAAGTCGTTGCCGTGACCAGGTTATTGCTTGGGACCTTGCCATCTTTGGTAAAGACTTTCAACTTTTTCTCCAGCATATCACGCCTTCTATGTTCGTTGGAGAGCTCAAACCTCTTTCTGACATGATGTCGCCTCTGCCGGAAAGATCCTGCAACTCATCTAACTGCCTACTAATTGGGCAGTCGACCACATATGCTAGGACAGAAGCACGTATCTTGTTGGAGTGGAATCTGCGAGCCCTTATTCGCTCCCCTGGCTCTATAGCAAGTCTCCTTCGCTGCCATTGTCACACGCAGAGGAGAATACAAATGGTGAAAACAGTCGTCGAGTTGGTGTACCTCGTCTAAACCGAGCAAGTATCCAGAATGCAATCCTACGGGCAGGACCACCCGCCACATCGACAACAGCCACAAAAATCATGATTTGGAAGATTCATGTCTTGTCTGCTCATTCGTTGCTATTCTGAACAACATCAGTAATGGGAAGTTTCCGCACAGCCTCTCGACATCCCTGTACATGATCAGGAAGGGTGATCTTCAGGGAGTGACGGACCGTCTGCCCATCCAGGTTGCAGGGTTCGACGGGCCGGCTGACGAGTCAGCACCCGATGCTGGGCGGGGTGCCTAATATTTAGCCGACTGACTGCATAACACGGGTTTGCTCTACCAGGATGAGAATCCCACCGTCGTCCCATGCTGTTGCTGAGTACAAAGAAATGTACTACCCCAACTGCAATATTAACCGACATGGGCCTTTGACACAGGACACCCATAGGGCCCAGCCAGCACCAGGAATTTACCCGTGTGGCGCCCTGCCAGGACCCGTTGACGAAACTCGCTTCTCCGCAGCGACACCCCGGCAGAGTGGAGGCGAGGCATGCTCCCCCACACTCCGCGAATATGTATCGTCGTGATTCTGCAACACTCCATTGGAGGAACAAGCGTGCGCTTTGCTGAGCCGGACGAACACCGGCTGCGCCGGAGAGGCGCATTATTCGATGTCTCCTTTTTATAGCCACTTCTGCTGATGGCATTATCTCTCCATCTGCACTTGATCCAGGCCCGACAACCGTCCGCGGGGATCGCAGGGTCTCTCAGTTGGACCAATCCAAGTGGATCGTAGCTTCAGATGACGATGGTGACCGGGTACGGCCGCTAGCGTAGTCCAACTTGGAAGACTCGCCCAATACCTTGGGAGAAGGCATGCTGAGAGGTCATTGTGGATCATATAACGGAGCTACCCATTGACTTCTCGATACCTTGTCTCGATGTAAAGTTGACTGGAGATACAACACTCTGCTCGCTTTTCTTGGCTTACGCCGCCAACATTCGAAAAGGCACCACAAGAGCACGAAGCGTAACCACAACTAGACTGCTCGTGTCGAAGACCATCAACAGAGCTGAAACTGAGCTGCTCGGGCACTCACCCCGCGAGATACTCAGCATTCCTTCCTGAACATGAACATCGCCTTTGTGGGCTGCGGCTTCGTTGCCGCTTACTACGGCGACTCTCTGGCGAACTATCCCGAGCTACGACCCCTGGCCGCGTTCGACATCGACCCCTCGCGCTTGTCAGCTTTTTCGAAGCAGTACAACATCCCGATTGCCTCCTCCTTCCAAGCTATCCTCGACAACCCCGACATAGACCTCATCGTCAACCTCACGCCGCCTGCTTCCCACGTCGAGATCTCCAGGGCAGCCCTGCTCGCCGGCAAGCATGTCTACTCTGAGAAGCCACTCTCACTGGATCGAGCTGGCGCGGAGGAGCTGATCGCGCTTGCCGCCAAGCAGGACCGCCTGCTCGCGGTGGCGCCGTGCAACTTCCTCGGCTGGTCGATGCAGACTCTCGCCCGCCTTGTCCGCGACGATGTGGTCGGCACTCCGCGGCTCGTCTACGCCGAGATTGACGACGGCCCGATCCACCAGATGGCGTACACCACCTGGAGCAGCACCGCCGGCGTGTCCTGGCCGGCCGAGATGGAGTTCCGCGTCGGCTGCGTCTGGGAGCATGCTGCCTACGAGGTCGGCTTCATGACCAGCCTCTTTGGCCCCGCGGCGACCGTCACGTCCTTCTCCCACACGCTCGTCACCGACAAGATGGAAGGGCTTGCGCCGCAGGATCTCGGCCCGGACTTCTGCGTCGGCCTGATCCACTTCCACAGCGGCGTCGTCGCCCGCCTGACCATCGGCACCATCGCCCGGCGCAACCGCTCAATGACCATCACCGGCGACAAGGGCATCCTCCACGTGCCCGAGATCTGGGACTTTGAGGCCCCAGTCCAGTTCGCCGTCACCAGGGGCTCGACGGCCAAGCCAACCTCGTCGCTGCTGCTGGTCGACACGCCACCGAACACTCCTCCCGAGTCCGAGGCGAAGAGCTCTGGCACCGGACCGTCGCCAGAGCGCGGGATCCAGGTCGACACGCAGCCGCCACCAATGGATACCCCGAGGCTGTACGCGACGTCGCCCAGCTACCGCATGGACATGTCCCTGGGCCTCGCCGAGATCGCAGCCGCCCTCCGCGACAAGCGCCGCCCAAGGATGGCCGCGGACCATGCGTTCCACATATACGAGATCCTCCAGGCGCTCAATGACTCTGTCGCCGCTCCCGGGCATCGGGAGATCACGTCCAAGTTTGTGCCGATTGATCCCATGCCCGCGCTGCAGACGACAGCATCGAACTGTACAATTTCGTGGTGATGTCGTCACGACGAGATATGACGGCGAAGAGGAGATCTATAAAGGGCATTGAGCAGCAATATGAATGAATGGAAGAGTCCGTGGATACGCTTGTGGATCACAGTCATCTATGTCATGTCTTGTTGCAAACGAGTCGGCAAAGCATCCTCCGCCTCGTCATTTCAGCCGGCTTACTCGTACCTTTTCTTCCAGTACAAGGTCCACATATTCGACGCTGGGGATCAGAGGGGCAATGGAATTATTGTCATAATCACTTTTGATGAAGAAGCTTGTGGTGTATATAAATGACTGTTGTTTTCATGATCCTGTATTATGCCGATATGGGAGAAGACCTGTGGTCAGGGTCTCATTCCTCTGAGCGTGGCCATTCTCGATCTACTTCCTGTTTGCCAGAAGTCCTTTCAGAGGATTCTTTCCTCTGAATCGCAAATAGGTACAAACGTAGACGACAAAGTAGTTGAACACGATGAAGCCACAAATGATTCCCACGTCCCGCCACACGTTGCTGTAGTACACGCTGAACTGTGAGGCACTCCACTGATCGCCCGACGAGTAGGCGCAGTATGCGCACAGCCCGTCACTGTCGACCTGGAAATATCCCTGTCCGCCCATGCTCTGAATGAACGGGCCGACGTACGACTCGCAGGTCTGACCGGGGGGAGCCGCGAACCGCGCAAACTCGTCGGCCGAGCACTGGAGCGGCTGGTTATGAGTCGTGACAGCCAGGAAGGCCTCGATGAGGTAGTGGAAGGGCGTCAGCCAGTACATCCAGGAGCGCCAGAACTCTAGAAGGCCTTGTGGTGGGACGACGACGCCGCAGAAGCTGACCACAAAGAGGAAGAACAGGGGCACGAAGAGCGAGGCCAGAAGCTCGTTGGGACTGAACGAGGCGATGGCTTGCCCGAAGCCGATATAGTACAGCTCAAAGAGGATGACCAGCAGGAAGATGGTCGCGGACTGGTACGGGTCGGCTGCGGCGTGGTTCTGCCCGCCGTTGATGCCCCACCACCAGCAGTTGAAGTAGATTCCGCCTGCGACGATGGCGTAGGGGATCTCTGCCAGAACTATCGACGTGGTCCATGCGAACCACGAGTAGATCTTGGCCTTGTTCTCTCTTGAAGCGAAGATGTTGCGACTCTTGAGCATCACAGGTTGCAGCTGCTGGATAAGTGGTGGTGCAGTCTGTGGAAATGTCAGTTCTGGGAACAGCCGTCGCCGAGAAGAGGACACGAGGGATGAAGCGTTCGAGTGTGAGACTTACCGTGAGTACGAGGAATATGGTGAACAGCCTTGACTGGAAATCAATCTGCGAATTACCCAACCGGTAGAAAGTGAAGCAGTTGAACAGAGCTGTGAGAGCATGGAGAAACAGCTTTCCTGCGATGTAATTGGGAGACCGCCAGAAGGCGACAAACTGGCGACGGACAACGGCCTTTGTCTGCGTCCACAGCGGCATCGCGTACTCGCGGTCATCCTTGACAATTGCTGGCTGAGGGGCGTTCTTGCGCTCCTCGAGCAGTTGCTGGATCTTCTCGCTCTGCTTCCGGTAGTTCTCCGAGTTGGTCCATGTGGTGCCCCAATCCTGTCCATCATAGTCGGGGTTGCCGGCTCCAATCACGTCCAGCATCCACTCGGCCGGGTTCGCGTCCGGCGGGCACTTGACCTTCTCGTGCTTGGCGTTACTGCGGAGGGACTCCTTGTCGTGGTTATTCTCAAAGTACTTGATCAGTGTCTGGCTGTCCTTGCCCAGCTCGCCCGCGTACACGACGCGCCCACCGTTCTTGAGCAGGATCAGCTCGTCAAAGTGCTGAAACAGCACCGCAGACGGCTGGTGGATAGTGCACAGCACCGCCTGTCCTGCCTGCGCGAGCTTCTGCAGGAACCGCACAATGTTGGCGGCCGCGCCCGAGTCAAGACCCGAGGTTGGCTCGTCGAGGAACATGAGCAGTTCTGGCTTGGACGCTAGCTCGACACCAATTGTCAGCCGCTTACGCTGCTCTTGATTCAGCCCTTCGCCGGCAGCGCCAACCACTGCGCCAGCAATGTCGCGCATCTCGAGAAGGTCGATGACCGTCTCGCAGTAGTCGTACTTTTCCTGGATGGGAGTCTCCTTGGGCTGGCGGAGCAGGGCAGAGAAGCGTAGTGCCTCGCGGACGGTGGCCGTGGGCTCGTGAATGTCCATCTGCTCTGCGAAGCCGGTCGCGCGCTGGAAACTCTTGGGAAGAGGACGTCCATCGAGGAGAAAGTCACCAGTGATGGTACCAAAGGTTGTTCTCTGAGCAAGGATGTTCAGCAGTGTAGTCTTGCCAGCACCCGAGGCTCCCATAAGTGCCGTGAGCTTGCCAGGCTGGACATAGCCCTGTACGTTGTCAAGCAGCGTCCTCTGGCCGCCCTCATACGGGATTTTGTAGTTCACGTTCTGAAAAGTGAACACTGCTTCGTTGCGTGCGATCTTCTGCATCGCTTCTTCGTTCCTTTCGTCCTGCTCCTTCTTTTCTCTGAGATCATCGTCACCCTCAGTGGCTGACAATAAGGCTTCCGGAGATGCAGGCGACGGTGGAGACGTAGAGGACCCAGATTCTTCGTCACCTTTCTTGCCGTCCCGCGCACCAGTCGCAATATTGTCCTCGACGCGTTTCGGCACCTGTCCCCTCTTGAAAACGGTCACTGCAGCACCTCCAGCGTTAGGCTTCATCCTCTCCATGCCTATCATGGTGAGAACCAGGAAGAAGGCAAAGAATGCCCACATAAAGCCGAAGTTACGCCACAGGTGCGCCCGGGTGTACGTAAAGGACTCTTCAATGTACCTCGCGCCGTTGACCACCGTGCTGCCCGGTTCGGAGCCTGTGATCGCGCAGGACTGGTACTCCGGGCTCACACCGGGCCCTTCGGGAACGAGAAGTGGTGGAACGCATTGTACGTTGAGGTTGTAGAACTCGTTGGCCATGAGCATCTCGAAACCGTACTGGACCCAATTCAAAAACCTGAGCCAAGAAAACCATACAGGCATTTGCGAGGGTGGCAAAAGGTATCCTGTGTACACAATAAGGATCTGTATGGCCACTCCAGTGAGCTTTGTTGCGTCGTCGAGCGACTTGAAGAGCGCTGCGATAGCGCGAAAAAACGAGTAAGTTGTCATTGTAACTGTCCAGAGGGTGAGGATAGAAATAAAGAATTGTGAAGCTGTGGGTCCTAAGCCGGCCATGAAGTAGATCGTTAAGTCGAACAAGACCACTTGGATGAACACCATAGGTATATCAACGAGTGTTTGAGCCACGGCGTAGGCCGAAGGCCGGTACATCGAAAAGTTCTTGTGCTTGAGCAAAATAGGCTTCGCCTCGAAAGCGGCAGTCTGCTCCGCCAGCGCCAACAAGGCGTTGAACAAAAGCACAAAGAAGATAACACCGCCTCGTGTAAACAATCCGTTGACTGTATCCGGCAGCTGGAAGAAGAGGGAGCCGACTATGAGCGATTGGAAGATGATGCCTCCCCATTTCCCTGCAAGACTGGCCTTGTCACCCAACATCACGAACAGCTGCCGCTTAGCTAGCGCCAGAACCTGTTTGTGGAATGGAATGGTAAAGTTCTTCTTGCGGTCCTTCTTCTTCTTGGGCTGGTTCTCGCTCAGCTCGCGTTGTTGCCTGCCGAGGGTGCTCTCAAAGTCTTCGATATCATCCATGTTGCGGCGATATGCGTCACTCTGACGGAACGCACGGGCAAAGTCGTCCGCCGAGCGGGGAATCTTGTCTTCCCAGGCCTCGCGAACCTTTCTGACATGCGGATCGGTGACGGATATCAACGCATCCGCCGTTGTCATTCTCTTGGGAAACTCGAACCCCATGTCGAGGAAATACTGTCTCGCATGGTCGGCAGATCCGTAGTAGATGCATTTTCCCTGGTGGATCAGGAGCACTTTGTCGAACGCCTCGTACAGACTCTCGCCGGCCTGGTACAGGGACACCGCCGTGCTTACGTTGGCCATGTTCGTCAGCGTCCGCAGAGCGCGGACGTACTCAACAGCCGTCGCAGAGTCTAATCCTTTGCTAGAATTGTCCCATCCCGCGACGGACGATCGGGCAATCATGGCCTCGGCGATGCTGACTCTCTTGCGCTCCCCACCCGAAACACCACGGATATTCTCGTCGCCCACCTTAGTGCCCATGGTGTGCTCGATCCACAACAGTTTGGCCGTCACGCGCAGGAACTCGTTCATGTAGTCCTCGCGGCTCTCGCCCTCGAGCCGGGACGCCTTGCCGGGGGTCTTGGTCTGCAGGGCAAACTCGAGCGTGCGCTTGACGGTGAGCGTGGCAAAGTGCAGGTCGTCCTCGGGGTTGTAGCTCAGCTCGCTGCGGAAGTTGTCCTCCATCTCCTTGGCCGTGGCGCCGCCATACGTGACGTCTCCGAGCACCTCGACGAACCCGGCGCGCTGGTTGCAGAATGCCTTGAGGAAGGTGGTGCATCCCGCCCCGGGGCGGCCAAGGACAAGCAACATCTCGCCCGGCCGCACACACCCGCTAAAGTCAGACAGGAGCTCTCGCACGGGGGGCTTCCCGGTCGCAGCCTTGACGCCCTTGGTGAACAGCCGGCCCAGAAACCGGGGCAGGCCGACAAAGAAGTCGCCCACCGTGGGCTGCAGGCTCGCACCCACGCCGGCGCCCTTGACGGTGAGATGGCGGAACACGACGCCCGAGTGCCGTGTCTTCTCCTCTTGGCTTTGCTCCTGCCGGGCCTTGCCGAACAGGCGGGACATGAGCCGCTCAATCTCGGCCGACTCTTCGGCCTGGGACTCGACGGCCTCGAGGTCGTTGGTGCCCGCTTGGGAGGCGCCTGTGCGCCGACGGGACAGGGCCCGGAAGAGGTCATCTTCAGTGGCAAAGCGTTTTGTGCTGCCGTTTGTGGTGGTCTGGGCAAAGGCTGGGCGTGATGCCCCCACGGGAGCAGGAGTTTGTGCTTCAGATTGCGTGCGGACAGGGGCATAGGCTGGGTGGTCGTGTGAGTAGACGCTGCTGGAGGAAGACGAACTTGTCGAGGTAGGCGAAGCTGTGGTGCTCTCCTTTTTGGACTTGTTGGGCGCGATGAGGGTGTCGTCGACGGGCAGTGTTTCGTCCGAGTCGTGCCGTGCTGGTAAGCTTCCCACTGCCACTGATGGGTCTTTTGATTGTGGCTCTGTGTGGCCGTTGTCGTCAAGCTGTCTGCCTTCAGCAGTAGTCGTGTTTGTGGTTCGCATGGTGGTTTCACGCTGGTTCACAGAGACAGCATGGGGGGAATCCTGATTGACTTCGCTGCGCATCACAGGCGCGATGAAGGCGCTGTCGAGCGGGGATCGCTCGTTCGGAGGCCTGGACACTGGGTTTACGTTTGCAATGCCACCGAGGCCAGGCTCCTGCTGCTCTGCTGCCTGTGCATACTGAAAGCCTACACCTGTAGAGGTCGTCGTCCTGTCAAAATATGATGACGAGAAAGTCTGCTCGGCACGGGGTGTCGGCGTCGCTTCGCCAGAGTCATCCTGGCTGAGTAGCTGCTGCTGCTTGCTATCAAGCGAGGCCGGTGTCTCGGGGTAGCCGCCAGGAATGTCAGTGTCTGCTGGTGTAGGGCGGTCGTCCATCTTGCCGGCTCGTGTACGTTGCTGTTGAGAGCTGAATGCCTGACGGGAGGTGGACGGGAAAGGGCTGCAACATCAGCAGAACTGCACAAAAAAGGATGCAGGCAGATCTTCAGGGGCACGGCTTCGGCGCTTTCGACATTTTACAAATTGGATGATAACAAAGAAGCTCTGCGGCTGTCTGATCCCGCTCGATCCGACAGACACGTCGACGTGCTCACCATCAAGCGCAGGTGAGCGATGACGCCTACAAGATCGGTAGCGCCCGCCTTGGCAGTCACCATAGATATCAGCCAGTGCGCCACGACAAAGCAGTCTGAATCAGCCATGGCCAGCGGGTCCTTGTTCCTATGTGTCCTCCCTCGGGGATATCTAAAGCTCGAGAATACCATGGAAGTCCCCGGCGCCAAGTTCCGCAAGCTCGACGCGCCAGGCTTGGTCTAGGAATTCTGCTCTTTCCCGACTTACCAAGCGCGCGGCCCGTTAACCATGTTGAGGCTCTTAAGACGTGGTATCGACGTCACCACATGCCGCTAGCGCGGGCTTTCGGGGGTGTGGAGCCCCTGTTATCGTAGATAGCCGCACTTTAATTGCAGATCCGGAGGATGCTAAGCTCCGACCTCCGACTGCAATCGGCGTGGGATAGGCGGGTGCGGGTGACGACGCATGGACGTCCTGCTCATGAGTGGAAACATGTCTTTTATCAGGTGCACAGAGCGACCTTCAATGATTGAGTCCGAAGGTGATTCACAAATTAAAGCAGGCGTTTGGGGGTTGACCTCTTTGAAAGTTTGGCATTTCTATGCGGGAATGGCTACTTTAGGTATGTAGAGAGAGAGCTCCGGTCCCAGGGCATACAAAAGTGGAATAGTACCCACGAAGCTGGTAGAACCCGCATGCGTGTGGCTATCATGGCGATAAGGCCACCTGACTGAAGGAGAGTTCACCCTTGGACTCATGTGATTCCAAGTTCAGGCAAAGACAGGAGCCAGAACACTGGCTCGAAACCACTCCTCGTCCCGTTGGTCAACCTTGCTCAAATACGATGCGCCAAACTCTACGCAACGTCGCGTCTCATCCTCGTTAATCCAGCCCTAGATGATTAACAGCGGGACATTAGTAAACAATTAAGTGGCTCAAAAGGCACCTGCTCGCACCACCAAGACAAGGTTCTAGCAGAGTGCACTCACATATATCGTCGGCCAATGAGTGACATGCGTAGCAAATTGTGCGGCAATCCTCCACCGCTCCTCCATCTTCAACCCGGTTCCAGATATGCGGGCCTTCTCTACCATATAACCCACCAGAAACGAGTCAAGCAGCGAGCCACGAGCGGCACTGCCTTTCAGTGTGTCCAGCAGCCATGCTTCTCCTGAGAAATGGCCCACATCAGTAGCGCCGGTGCCATTACGCGCAACCTCCCAATCAATCACCACCAGATCGTGCCCCCGTGTAGTAGGAGATGTGTCGAGAATGCCGGTCTCGTGCTGCATCTCGTTCATGCCATCCCCAGCCTCCGAACCGCTGGGATGCGCATCCACACTGCGCAGCAGGATGTTGCCCGGCCACATGTCCCCATGACAGACACATTCGTCGTCAGTCTCCAGCTGCGCGCCATACCTGGCGTTGATCGCCCTGCCCAGCTCGCCGTCATGGCCATGGCGTTCCAATACCGCCGCAAGATTGTTGAAGTTCCAGCGATACATCCTCCTCGCGACAGGATGCTCAAACTGGCGGTGAAGCTCTGGAGCTGTCGTGCCGACGTGCAGCCGCGCGAGCCAGGTCCCGATCCTCTTGCCAATGTCGGGGATATCGAGCGCCGGGTCTGTGTAAGCCTCTGCCAAGCTGGTGTGGCCTACGTCCTCGAGGAAGAGAACATGACTTTGTTCGTCGAATGACAGGACGCGCGGGACACGGATTCTGGTATCAATATGCGCGGACTCGGCCCCCGAACCTAGGCCAGCATCCTGAATCGTGCCGTGCACGAAGCTAGCCCCAAGATCGCCTTGGACATTCGAGCTGCTAGCTGTAGCAGCAAGCACGCGGGGGATCTCGGTGAGCGCACAGACTTCGAAGGCCATCCTGTCGACCGGGAAGGGGAAATCTGGCTGCGCAGCTAAATGCGGCTCCGCATGTTTGACAATCATTGTTGTCATCGTCGTTCCATCCTCACGTAGCGCGAGCGGCGGAGCGCCTTTCTTGTCCGCCAGAGTGATGCGCCAGACGTAGTTGGAGCTGCCCTCTGTGACGCGTTCGATGGTGGCATAGTGTAGATCTGGGTGATGCTCCGCCAAGTAGGCGGTGAGATGCTCCGTTGTCGTTATGGCCATGTTTGTCATGCTTGAATGCTGCGGTTCGGGTCGAGGTCGAAGTTCAGGGCGTTGGTTCTTTAGAAGCGAAGCCGAGTGTCCATGTCAAGTAAGCAGGTGATATGCGTAACGCTACAAGTGTCGTATCGCGAGCTCGATTATCTACAATTAAGTACAAGTAAAGGGGAAGAAGTATGGAGCCTGGCGAGTAGGGTTATGTTGAAATCAAGAAACCTGGTCTGACAGGAATGAATGTGGATGACTCATTGTGTATCATATCTCACCTTGCATACAATTTGTCTAGACCAGTTCGAGAATTGGCCTCTATGCAATTACCTCCAAAGGCTCAACATTCTTCATTCGAGCGTCAAGGGGCATCAACGCACGGCTTCGCGAATTTGCGATCAAGAACGGTGGATCATGTCGCGCATTGCTGGACAGCTTGATCCACAACAAGACTGGATAAATTTGACAACACAATTCACGACCCAACCGCTGAGCAAGTCTTTCCCAGACAGGCATGCGTATGGATATACTCGCTCGCTCAAAATCTAAAGTCAAATATCAAGTCGCGCCCTTCTTCCCCCGCCACGTCCTTGCCCAACTGCCACCTTCTGTCTAGTCCCTGTACCGCCAGACGCTCATTGCTGCGGAAAAGCTCAGCCAGGGCCCGCAAGTCTTCGCCGCTCTCAGTCCACAAATAGTGGAAGTCTTCGCCGGGCCTGCTGATGTACGCAAAGTCCGGGTGCGTCGACATGTACGAGAGGTTATGCATGCCGAGGAACTCGAGGTCCGGGCAGTGCCGGGGCATCAGAGCCGCGAAAATGTCTGCCCAGTGGCTGCTGCTGATGCTGATGTCGCTGCTGCTTGTGCTACTTTGGCGATCACCATCCTCGACGTGGGCTTGGCTGCCAGCAGTGGCGGCGGCCTTATCGGCATCGGCACGAGCATCGGAATCGTGAACAATACGAACGCGGCAGAGGTTGAGGCGCCGTATGGGCGACGCGGCTGCGCTGGCGGCGTGTGCAAGTCTTGTACTCTCAGGGGGTGGTGGTGATGGTCGGATCATACGCGCAAGGGACGCCGTGCTCGTGTTTATCCTGGACAGCCCGAGAATTTGAAGACCCGTCCTTGTCCAGTCTCGCAATCTTCGCTGGTCCTGTGCCGAAGAGTGATACGCCTCGTCGCTTGCCGTAGCAGGACCGCCGCCACCGCTACCACACGATGCATCCCTTCCTTGTCCATCTATAACCCGCCAAAGCTGATCCAGACTCAGCGCGTGCGTCGCCTCGATGTACAGCGCCTCGACGGTCCTGCAGCTCGCGACGAACCGCCACAGGTCCAGCTGGTGGTCCCGGTTCTTGTCACCGCGCAGCTGCAGGTTGCTCGGCGGATAGCCCGACACATACGGGTCTGTCATGTCGCCGTCGATCGCGGTGAGATCGAAGTTGTACCCAAATTCATGGCCCGTGTAGTCAGAGCTGCCGCACGGGCCGGTGGCGTCAGTGACGGCGACGAAGAGGTTCCGAAGGTGGGGGAAGAGGATCTTTGGTTGGGGTTGTCGTGGTGATCTTGTCGCAGTGTCGGCCGCCATGGAAGAGTCGTCGCTGTCGCTCCCGGTGTGTGGAAACAGGACGCCAAAGCTTCGCGTGCTGGGAAGCTCCAGGCGCAAGTCGACGAGACTCTCGCAAACGCTGTTCCCGCCTGGGTCCACCGGGTGGGCACAAAGAACAAGGAAGTCCTCAGGACGTCAATCAGTGCGTCCAGCGCGGGCAAGTCATAGCACTGTGCGCCGTGCTCGTCGTACCCGCGAATCCAGCTGTTCGCGGGGGGGAACTGGACACTCAAGGTCTTGACAGCAGAAGATTCATGTCCGGCCACTTGGTGACAGCGCTGCAAAAAGACTCGGAGAAGTGCGTGCTTCTGGTCGTCTCTAAGCCTTGATGGATGCCCGACTTGGCTCTCGTCTGTTCTCTGAGGGCGCGGGCGAAGCTGGAGGTGCCGGGGCCTGTAGGAGCTCCTCTCCGGGTCCGAGTCCGAGTCCTCCAGGTCGGCCGTGTCTCTGAAGTTTCCAAGCGCGAGCGCCTCGTTCTCAAATGTCACTCCGGCGCGGAACTCTGAATCATACGTATAGTAGCGCCTGAAGGGACGAATGTGTGCGTCACCAGCCAGGATGACGACGTTCTTAGGAAGGACTGGAACCTCCTGCTGTCCCTTGTCTGCCTCTGCACGGCCGGCAGCCGTGCACAGCACGATGGCCCCAGTCACGGTGTCCATGTAGTCCAAGTCGAGAGTCAGTATCTCGTGCTGCCGGAGCAACTTGCGCACACTGCGGTTCCATGATCGGCTTACGAGTCGCAGTCGCCTCAGCGCCGCGACGTCGGCCGCAGTAGGGCGGGCAAGAATGGCGGAGGTGACGGTGTTGGCCCTGCTGCTGGTGGCGATGGGATTGTTTGGACGCTTGAAGTCTGCATGTACGACCCTATTCCACATGCCGCGCTTGCCCTCTCTCCATTTGTCGTTGTACCCGTGTAGGATGAGGGACTCGCACTCCTCGCCAGTCACACAGCTGGCGACGATCTAGCAGTGAATGCGGTGTCAATGCTTTTGGTCAGGCGTGTCTGGCCAATGATCACAACTTGCCTGATCGACAATCTCTTGGGGAAGCTGCATTGTCATTATCAATCGCGTGGCAGTTGTCGAGTGGCTGACCTGATACAGGCCAGTGTATTGCCCTGGTTGGATGTTGGCATGAAGAGGGTTGGAGGAGGACTGTGAGCTTTCTGTGGAGCTTGGCCCCTTCCCTGACTCGGCTGAACGAGCACGTGCAGAGCGCGTGTGGGGCCAGGCTGGGCCGCAGCGTTCACGACGAAGAAGAAAGAGGAGAATCGTTGAACGGACAATGGAGCGACGCTCGTCCGCATCGTCTTCATAATCATGGGACTTGTTTCATTACATTATAGTAAAGAGTAGGCTCAACGACACACATAAACTTCTTCTACTGCATCAAGGACTTCGGAATCTACGGCTATGTCTGTCTAGAACCTTGTTTTTAATAAATTAGAGTAGTTCCTATGCTGACGATTGTGTATTAAATGCGCACTGCTACAGAGTACGTGTGCAAATGCTCCACATACTTTCTGGAGGAACTTACGAGCGGCCAATGGCACTTCACATTCTGTGGCAGTCCTAGATTAAACGAATCAGATGTTTGCCAGTTCCAGCATCGTATTTATGGCCGATGTGAGGGATGTTGATATCGGACGGTGAGCCCTGGAGTATATGCTCCCGCGCAAACTTATCAACCCATAGAGAAAGCTTGGTCATGCCAATGCGTTTGAACGTGCCTGGGTCATGGCCAAGAGGGTTGGATGAAGACTCAACATCGTGGACCAAGAGAAGGCAGAAGGTGTACTTCGATTCTTCCGGTTCGACTCTCTCGCCCATGGCAACGGGTAAGCAGTATATCTCGTCCAAGTTGAAGATGTCATGAAACCTTTCGTCGTCGTCAGGATAGTCGAGATAGCCATTTGTGTGTTTCTCAAGGTGTAGCTCGTCTAACTTCAGTCCCGGTACGTTGATGTCGCGATCGCGCAGAAACCATCTGTGCCGACTTGCTGATAACTTCTCAAGCCTTACACGCCGGATGTGGCCCCATAATTCAATATTCGCTCCTTCGACGAAGCCGAATTTGTCACCATTCTCGTGGAAGTCGTTGGCTTCAGCAGATTAGACATCAATTAGGATGTCTCTATCGGTGACTTCCCCACAGACGATCCCATTTCCGAGATCTGCGTCTATGGCTGCCCAGGAAAATGATGGCGCACGGTATTCCTCTGGCCTCTTGGAAGGGTTGTCGAAGTAGCTTGAGAGCCCAAGGGCAGAACCGGGAGGATGGAAGACGGGCTCAACTTGCACAACGTCGACAATAACATGTGTATGTAGAAAGCGATAATTATCATTTGCAATCGTAATGCAAAATCTCCTAGAAGCCCATATCATGTGCAAGATGGGTCGGGGAGAGATCATTCTACCAGATCTACGCTTAGGACTTTCCGATTTGAGCCCAACAACACTCTGACCTGAGGCAAGCCGGCTTTCGGCCGCCGTAGTCCGTCAAGGTACAGCTCGTATGCTGGCATGTACACCTTCACAAAGGGCACGACCTGCTGATCTGTTTGGCCAGTGCCCTTGGTCGCACGCAAGGCATTCTCCTGTTGGATCCGCCACCGATAGACATTCTGAAGCATGGGTGTGTCGAGGTGTACCAGAATATCGAATCGAGCGCGGCTCATGAAACCCTGATTATACCTTGCAAGATTGGTGTTGACTTCCTGAATGTGGTTCAGGGGATGCTTGTGTAGTTCCATTGTGGACATTATTCCGTCGTCATCGGCTTGAGCAATGTCGCCATTGTACTTGTCGGGCTTAGGTGTTGCTGTCTCAGCCAGTTCTTGGGCTGCCGTCCATCTGCGGGCAAGTTCTCTGTCGTCCAGAGCTTCAAACCCCAGACACCATCCTTCGAAAATGAGGATGTCGACCGGTGGTTCCGCCGACACAACTTTCCACTCACTCTCCGGCACTCGATCTCCTTCGCCGTTGTAGCGACTCTTGTCAAATGCTGGAACAGCGATATCCTGTCCACTCAGCAGTGCCGAAAAGAAGCGCTGGGCGAGGCTCTCATCATGGGTTCCCGGTTGGCCACGGTTTCGAAATAGCTTGTTATCCTGATTCGCGTGCCGCACTTGCACCAATCTATCGTGTGTGCTGTAGAGGTCGTCTATGGACAGGATGACCACTTTCAGGCGATGGCGAGAGCGAAGAGCGTCTGCAAGGCTGGCAGCCCAAGTCGACTTTCCAGACCCCTGCATGCCAGATAGACCGAGAACGAATGGTCTTGGTCCATTGTTCATGGCTTGACCCTCATACTGCTTATGGTGCTCGAGTCGCCGGAGGACATGTTCTAGTACATTGTTGATGGCAGATTGATCGATCGCCATGGTCTTTGGGTCAGGCAGGTTTAGTGAATGTTGGTGTAAGTTTTGCGTGTATCAGAAGTGCGAAAGGGGTGTCCGTCATAACCACCTTAAGCGCTGACCACGGCTGCCATTGCATAACTACCTTAGGTAGCATGGCGCTGTGTGTGTGTGTGCACATGTGTCGACCAAACCATCCAAGTGAGTCCCTTGGGTGGACAGCAGGCTCCAGTGTGTCTCCATATCGGACAAAGACAAGTCCGGGTCCGTCCGGACTTTGTAAATGCCGGCTCCACCACGGGCTTGACGCCCTCGGAGTGGCTTCCTTTCCTCCATGGAAACAAAATCCACCGATTTAAATATTAGGATTGCCACTCCTCTGTCCAAGCATTTCTACATCAATGATCGACGATCTGCTTGACCCCCCAAGAGTAGGCACAGAAACCATCACTCAGCTGCCATCCATCATGTCTCCTTCAACAGTCCCCGTTTCCAAGACTTACAGCATCGCCTCCATCCCCGCGGACGGCATCGGCCCGGAGGTCGTCAACGCTTCCATTGATGTTCTCCGCAGCCTTTCAGAAACCCTAGGCACCTTCGAGCTAGAGTTCAAACACTACGACTGGAGCACAGCGACATACAAGAAGACGGGCAAGTACATTCCGGATGGCGGTCTCGAAGAGCTAAAGAAGCACGACGCCATCTTTTTCGGTGCTGTCGGCGCCCCAGGTTCGTCAGCCCTTGATTCTGAGACACGGGTAATCTCGTTGTGCTGCTGTTCTCACACGAGCTAACACACCTGATTTCCTTTTGTGCTAGATGTTCCTGATCACATTTCCCTCTGGGGCCTCCGCCTTGCCATCTGCCAGCCTTTCCAGCAGTATGCCAACGTGCGACCAACCAAGATCTTCCGCGGCACGCAATCTCCCCTGCGCAACTGCAAGACCGGCCAACTAGACTGGGTCATCGTTCGTGAGAACAGCGAGGGCGAGTACGCGGGCCAGGGGGGCCGCTCGCACCGCGGCCACCCATGGGAGACCGCCACTGAGGTCGCCATCTTTTCGCGGCACGCAGTCGAGCGCATCATGCGCTTCGCGTTCGAGACGGCCGACAAGCGCCCACGCAAGCTGTTGACGGTGGTCACAAAGAGCAACGCGCAGCGTAACGGCATGGTGCTCTGGGACGAGGTCGCCGCCGAGGTTGCCAAGGATTTTCCCCAGGTCACGCAGGACAAGATGCTCGTCGACGCCATGACGTGCCGCATGGTGCTCAACCCGGAGTCGCTCGACACCATCGTCGCCACGAATCTGCACGCCGACATTCTCTCGGACCTGGCCGCCGCGCTCGCCGGCTCGATTGGCATTGCGCCGACCTCCAATTTGGACCCGACGCGCACGTTTCCCAGCATGTTTGAACCGATCCACGGTTCGGCGTTTGATATCACTGGCAAGGGCATTTCCAACCCGGTTGCTACTCTGTGGTCCAGTGCGGAGATGCTGGCGTGGCTCGGTGAGCAGGATGCTAGCGATAAACTGCTGAGCTCGGTCGAGCGTGTGTGTGAGGCGGGCGTGGTTACCGCAGATCTGGGAGGTACTGCCCGGACG
The DNA here is from genome assembly GCF_020744255.1 of Microdochium trichocladiopsis. Classification (NCBI taxonomy): domain Eukaryota; kingdom Fungi; phylum Ascomycota; class Sordariomycetes; order Xylariales; family Microdochiaceae; genus Microdochium; species Microdochium trichocladiopsis. The sequence continues at coordinate 467,504 of NW_025763552.1, read as the reverse complement.
GTCGACGTGGCCAATGCAGTGATTGAGGATATTCGGAAGTCTTATGGTACCAAGAGCAAGTAAAGTCCTCAGAGTCTGGAGCAACGTGGAGTTAGGCGATGAATAGGCGGCTTTGTAAGTTAGAAGAGAAGAAGCTCGACTTGGAGCACCTTACACATGCAGAAATCACACACACCTCTCAACTTGTTTATTCGAAAGGCTTTGCAAAGATGGTTTTGTGCTTGCGTTTCGCGCAAGAATAGTGCTTACACGAGTGCTGCTATTCTTGGGTGAAAATGTGCAATGATCCTTCTGCTTCACAGTTCACGTGTCCCAAGACTCAAAGTCCATATTCAACAGTCCCAGGTGGCTGAAGTTGGAGAAGTCAATCGCGCTGAGAGGATCAAAGTCGAACGGTGCTGCCCAAGCACCTGGGTTGGGTCTCGATGTGGCGGCTGCCGTTTCAGCGGACATGGAAGGATCTTGGGGCCGTAAACCTGGATGGCCCAGCGGAAGACCGCCATCATTACTCCTGGGAAGACTTTGGTAAGCTAGGGGTTTCATGGAAAGTAGTGCGGGCAATAATCGTATGGCGCGGGATGTTAGCTGATCCAGGTGTGCTTACGTGGAAGTGGTCTGTGGTGTTGGAAGAGGACGCATAGAACCCGTTGTTCCCTGTTGGAAACTCGGAGCAGCAGGCGGCGGAAAATCAGCTTGCGTATACCCTAGACCACGTCGGGTCGGTGTCGTGGATGACTGCATCGTTGGTGATGACTGAATCTGTGACATGGCTTGACGGGGCTGCTCAGGCTCATGGTTCGAGGTCGACGCCCTGCCAGAATCGGATCCAAAGGTCCTGCTGCCAGATGGCTCCTGCGACTGTAGCACTGATACCAGGTGCGCCAAAGCCTGCAGACAGAAGTCGGGCCACTGAGTACCACGCCTAGATAGCTGTTTGAGGATATGTCGTGCTTTCTTGGCGTATCTGTATCATGTTGACTATCAGTTTGTTGGTCCGGGGCACGAGGTCACACCACTGGATGCGTACATACCGAAATGCTGATGGTATAGGCGTGGCGTCTTCCAGAGCCGCAAAGACGAGGATGTAGGAGCTCATCCAGATCGACCAGGTGAGCAGTGGCCACACCATGGCATTTAGAGTGGTCGCCTCACTCTGCTGATGGCAGTAGGAGAAGACGGTGTCAATGATGGCTCGAGAGGCGCCAATGCAGGTCTGTAAAGCAGCACGGGACGATGGCGAGTTCGTCTTGGAAGCCAGCAGCGGACGATGCAGAGCAATAGTAGCTTCATGTTGGACTACTGCTAACAAGACTCGCTGTGATGAGGACAAGTGGTGGGGACTCTCGGGTCGTGAGTCAGCGTCCTCCTCTTCATCTTCACACAAGGCCTCGTTGACCTGATTAACCCATCGTGTCAGCTCGGATTGCACAATCATGGACTGGTCCTGAGTTTCGTTTCGTTGAGCAATAGACTTGTTCCGCAGTTCGAGGATCGATCCCCGGAGCCGTGCATGGTCAGACAAAAGACCGAATAGTATCAACTGATTTCCCCCTGGGGCTCGAGTATCAGCGATGCAAAGAGCTTTATTACCAAGTGGGAGAAAAGTCTGGGTATAACATGAGTACCTTGTTCTTGGCCCCTGGCACTGGCCTGTGCACTATTTTTGTGGTGATGCTCGTAGGTCGGTGGGCAAACATCAATATCGTCATCCCTGATGCTGAGCGGATGGCCTAACGACTGTGATACCATACGCTCGAGCGAATAAAGCGACCACCAAATGCGCTTCCGCATCATCGCTTCATGACCCGAGAAGTTGGCGTAACGTCCGGGGCAGCGGTGTAAACCCAGGTGGAATGCCATGCGGACGATGACACCTCCAAGTCGAGATGCCATGTTGAAGCGAAGCATCGAGATGAGAAACAACTGGACGCACAGAGCGACCTGCACGCCCTTGACAGAGGCCGGAGACTCCATGGCAAAGACGAGACCGGATGCCGTGTCAGCCTGACTGAGAAAAAGAAAGCTTGCGGGTCGTGGTCTCACGGCCTTGCCGGACTGGCGTGCATCCGCGTGAGATATCGACACAAGTGCCCTGACTATGGTGGCATTGGGCTCGGAGACGTTGGACAAGCCGACCTGAGCGACGTTCTCAAACAGGTCCAGAACTTCTGGACCATGCAAGAATGGGAAGCAGGAATGCCAGTTGTCAAAATATGGCTGTGTCCAGACGACGAGGTCGTCAAAGGTCGGCATATTCTGACCGAGGTGGGGATCAGCTTGCCCGGAGCTGGCATCGCTGATGACCTCGTTGTCGCGCCAAAAGGGGGCCCGGGCAGTGGAGACCGCCGTGGGTGTGTTGACACTGGCCGGGAACAGCTCTGGGGACAAGAGCTGGTCGTCCTCGCCAGGAACGAGGTCACCGCTGGCCATTCGCGATATCCCGGGGCGTACACGAGCCAGAGCGTCCGAGACGACACGGATGAAGTGGATGCCGCTGGCACTGCCAATGAAGCGCGGATGTCCAACTGTGACGCCATCCCGCATCAAGCCCGTCTCGTGCGCCATGGCCGGCTCGTCGTTCACTCCCATCTTTTGCCGCTTCGGCCCGCGTGAGCTGGGTTCAGGGTACGTCTCTTCCGGGCCCCGATGCCCCGGTGGGTCTGGGCATGTGCTTGGCCACGGGTGCTCCGGCCCGGGACTTGTCTCGCTGCTCATGCTGTTTCTGTGCCGTATTACGCGCGGCAGTTCCGCGTGGATGGGCAGGGGCAGGATGCGCGAAGACGCGGTACGGGATCTCATGCGAGGGAGCGAGCGCCCAACTCCGCACTCTTCTGCGGGGTCAGCGAGATTTGGGGCAAGCGTGGGGTACTTTTGGAGGCGACGGACTTTTCTTTGGCCGCTGACAAAGACACGGGGTTCCCTGGCCGCCGCGGACTTGGAATAGACCGCCGCAGGGTTCCCCATGGGGAAGGATGCAATCACGATCGTTTGATCAGGGGGTTCGTGGGGCCTAGAACGCCGTATCCAAAGTTGCTTATTATGTTGGCATCATTCCACGTTGCACCAGACTGCTCTTCTGTGGTCCACGCTTACTCGGTCCTTGGAGCTTTCTCAGAAAATAAAACATCATCACCCTTGATCAACACCTGAAACACTGCACTGTCAGGTCTGGCTCGAACCATGACTCAATATCAACACACCAAGTCCGATGGCCTGGACTTTGCCAAAGGTCCCAGTGCCGAGCAAATTGAGCATTCCGAGCACAGGAAAGATTTGGAAAACAATGCCGTAGGAGCTGGCCAAGCCGACTACTCTGGCGCCGTCAAAAAGACCAGCGAAGTAGAAATCGCCCTCGTCCGCAAGCTAGACTTCCGCGTCATGCCAATTCTCTGGGCCATGTACTTCATGAACTACGTGCGTTGACTCCTTGCCTGTTTGAATTCTCACAGAAAGCCTCACTAACAGCCCTGAAACCCTACTCTTACAGCTCGACCGCAACGCTATTGCCAATGCACGTCTAAATCACTTGGAAAGAGATCTCGGCCTCGTCGGCACCCAATACAACACCTGCATATCCATCCTCTTCGTTGGGTAAGTTGCAACATCACAGTCAACTGGAAGAAAATACTCGAGACCGAAGTCCGCTATCTCTAACACCGTGTGTAGATATCTTCTCATGCAGATTCCGTCCAACATGTTCATGTCCTCGGGGAAAGTGCGCCCGTCCATCTACATGTGCTCATGCATGGCTGCCTGGGCCACCGTCTCGGCATTGACAGCCCTTGTAAAAGATTATCCTGGTAAGTGCCACTCGATTCATGCGCGAGCGAAGCAGACGCAAAGGTCTTGTGGGGAACGGGTACTGACTTCTTTCGATATCGTCCAGGTTTGGTCGCCGTGCGGTTCTTCTTAGGTATCACCGAGGCGCCTTTCTACCCCGGGGCACTGTACCTCCTCTCCATCTTCTACACCAGAAAGGAGATTGCTACGAGAATCTCCATCCTGTACTCCGGAAATATCTTCGCCACGGCTTTCGCAGGTCTCATCGCCGCCGCGACCTTCAATACCCTCGATGGCGCTCATGGTCTACAGGGCTGGAGGTGGCTCTTCATCATCGAAGGCATCGTGACGTTGGCAGTGGCCGTTGTCGGAGTATTTATGCTGCCTGATGCTCCATTGACCACCAAATGGTTGACCCCCGAGGAGCGACAGCTCGCACATGAGCGCATGATCAGAGACACTGTTGGTGACGAGGGCAGCAAGGGCACCCGCGCCGGATTTATGCAGGCTGTACGGGATCCCAAGCTTTGGCTGCTTGCGTTTATGCAGAACATGCATCTGTCTGCCTGTTCCTTCAACAATTTCTTTCCTACCGTCGTAGGTAGCCTCGGATTCAACAGCACCATCACTCTGGTCCTCACCTGCCCGCCGTATCTCGTCTCTGGGTTCGTCGGCTACGCCGTGGGCTACACCTCTGGCCGGTTTAACGAGCGCACCTGGCACATCACAATCAGCATGGGCGCGGCAATGGTGGGCTTCATCATCTCCTGTATCACCCTCAACACGCCTGCGCGCTACTTGTCATGCTTCCTGTTCGCCAGCGGTGCTTATGCAGTCAACTCGGTGATCTTGGGATGGGTGTCGGCGACCTTGGGCCAGACCAAGGAGAAGAAGGCTGTCAGTTTGTCCATTGTCAACGTCCTGGCCAACGCCTCCTACATCTATACGGCTTACCTCTACCCGTCTTCAGATGGCCCTCGTTACCTGCCTGCAATGGCTGCCAACTCGGCATTTGCATTCATGACCATTGCATCTGCATGGGCTTTAAGACTTTGGCTACAGCGGATCAATCGTAAGACAAGTGACCAAAATGGTCTACGGTTCGCCTACTAGGATATCTGGTCTGTGAGCCAAGCATGTGAGTGCGAGGAATACACAAGTGGGCGTAACTGGGAAATGGTTGCCTGGTGTTCTTCACAGTTCCAAATGTATCGATAAACAAAGATTGGTGCCCCTCCGCAAAAGGACTGATTGATAACAAGCTTCAATTCCATGATGTTTGTCAAATCTGTCGAGCAGCACGCACTCAGCAGCTACGGATGCACTCCTGTGTCCTGCTGATCTTGATTCTTGACGCGTTTCTAGATTCTGAAGACCAAAGTCAAGTCAGACATTGCGGTTAGTCTCTAAGCATTAAAGCCCTTTGCACTCAAGCACGAGTCACGGTGGCGCGGCGAAGTTCAATGCTGGCGCTGTGCATATCGTGACGCTCGAGTCAGTTGCGCCAGTAAGGCCCAAGTTAGCCCCCTCAGCAGCATGTAAAACCCGGACATATCTTTGTCCGGGCCGGCAGACATTGGCCAATCATGGATCGCCCACCAAGCCTCGTCGCCTGCTCCACAACCCTAGGGGCACATGCCCAGAAGCTAGAAAAGCCCTTGGGGCGAACATAAATTCCCCTCCCTGGACTTAAGTAAGGCCGCAGCGCACCCTGTAATCTAATTATGGGTTGGCCCCAAACGGTGTCGCGATTATGGCCGATCGGCCATTAGGTGCGCATATGCACATCGTTCATACCCCGCACACCAAACTATCGGAAACACTGACCAGCAAACAGAATCTGCGCCAATTGCTTGTGAGCTATGCCGCACCAAAAAGCAGAAGGTCTGCGTCTACTAGCCTTTCCCGTGTGGGTTTCGGACATTACTTACCAAGTTATTCCGTCGGCAGTGTGATCGTAAGAGGTCGGTAAATGGGGGTGTTAATTTGAGATCCACCACGACAGTTATCACAAAGATTATTGGCTGAGTATCAAACATTGTTAACTTGAATGCATCAGGCCGGTATGCAGCAATTGTCTCAAAGCCCCCAATGGATGCCATTATCTTGAGCAAAGTCGAAGGTACGTCTATTCATGCACAAGCCCATAATGCGAGCGGGAGGTAATTGTCAACGATGATCACCATGTGTCTACTTTATAACCTTGAGCTAATCAAGCGAACTCTTGCCAGGGGGCTCCCAGCCGGTTATCTTCATTCCTTAGAGCAGCGACTAGCCGATACAGAAAACGCTCTCTACTTTGCACTATCAGAACTACTCCGAGGGATTCCTGAGTTGGGCGACTACAGAAGTGCAGCAGCACAGGTTGCAAGACCAACCCAGTCCCAATCCAAGGCAGATGCCATACAGGCATGGACGAAATGGCCCTTGAACAACCGTGACCAAGCATGCGCATGGTTTGCTTTCAAGCACGGCCAGGCGGGATCGACTCAATCACCATCAGCGGGGCCGCATGATCCAGGTGCGAGACCAGGCATCTCACCGACGACCAGAGAAACCAGATCAACAGCACCCGCAAGCGCAGCTGCACTGCAGTGGACAAACCATACCGAAGTTGTGAGTGTGCACGAGGATGTGGCAGCAGTCGATCTGCTCAATGACGCTCCGCCGATGTGGACAACACCGCCGCAGCAGGACACCATCACCAGCCAACCGCAGTCACAGACCTCCCTTCCAGCACAGAATATCACAACCGCTCTACCTTCTTCTTCCCCTTCTTCATCCAGAAACGTGGGTAGTAGGGCTCGATCTCTAGCTCGGGAGAGAAAGACGACATATTTTTGAGTTTGACTCCATGGCTCGTCTTGTTACACGTGAAGGTTAGCGAAAATATCGAAATGTGCAAGGCAAATGAATCATTCGTAGCCTCTTGTGACATCTCTTCTATAAAAGCCCCCCGTTCGCCGCCGCCTGATGCAGATATACCTCCGTGCTTGAACGGGCGTTCGAGGCGCGGTGGCCTAAACGGCAAACACGGGGTTCTGAAGCTGCGTGAGCCCGGCATAACCTTGTCCGTGAGCGCCAGCCGTTGCAACGGCTGAAGGCACCCTCTCTTTGCCGAAACTCCGTGGTCATTGGAACGCCTTGGTAGGGAAGTTGAGTGCGTTGCAGGATTTTCAAGTCGTGTCGCTTTGTCGAGCCTGCCTGACGAGGCAGTGTTGTTGTTTTCTGTTGAAGAGTGCCTAAGGACGAGTGAGGGGATAGACCAACCTGTGGTACTGTGAACTCTGCTGGCGGCGTCGTGTGTGAAACTGTCAGAAGGTTATTTCCTTCTCCATCGGTGGCCATGGTGATCCTGGGCATATAACCATGCGGCCTCCAGCCAAGGGGGTCCGGGGGTCCAGGGGGTCCAGGTTCACAGGCTTCGCACTGGTCCGATTGGAGATTGTGTTTTGGGGGGGCCGTGTAACGGATCCTAAAAACGCGACGTCATTTCACCCTGCCCGTGTCCGTCATTGGTGGTGGGAAAAGCTGCAGCACCGAGCGATAGGCCTTAAAGACCAATTAAACCATACGAGAACGCGGGCGAATGTCGATTTCGGTGTCTCAACCGAGGGTCGCACATGCGCCAAGGCAGATAGGCAGATGAGATCACACCTTTTCCCAGCTTGCCTGACGTCTCTGTCCGCGGCGCCCCCTCCTGTCTCTGACGTGCTTAAGCTCGAGGGTGCCTGGACTGACCTAGCTCATGAGCTGTCAGCACCTGAGGCTCCGTCAGCCACCAATTTGATACACGGGGTGCTCGAAGAGGCACACGCCGTGCAAATGAGCCCTCTTCAATTCGGAGCCTCGCAATGGAGGTCGTCAACCATCACGAGGGGCTACAAGTCGACGAAGGTCGCTATCCTTCCCCTCAGCAGCATTACCCTTCGGCAAACCCACCATATCCCTATCCCGAGAGAACACCAGAGAGTGGTCTGATCCCATCTACGTACCACGGCACGCCATCACCCAAACCCGAGTATCAATCAGTTCATCAGGTTGTCCCTCCTCAGAAGGTGCCCCAGAGAAGGCCTGCGTGGCTCATACCAGCACTGCTTGGCGGCCTGATCGCTGCATTCATCGTCGGAGGCGCTGTGGGCGGCGGGCTGGGTGCGACACTCTCGCAATGTCGAAGGTAAGAGGTCTTTCTCTGACACATCATTGATCTTGTCTGCGACCTCTGACTCCGATTTCCTCGCCTTACCAGTCAATTAAGCTCCGAAAGCACGACTCCCTCACCAACAGAAGCAGTGCCAGCAGTCCCATCCTCCTGCTCCAATACTTCAGCCCCGACGATTAGTAACGGACTACTCCTGGACTACGAGCCCCCAGCAGCCACAGAGATCTACAATGTCAAGGTAGACTGCGCCAAGTTGAACTCCTCGTTGCAGATTAGCCAGTTGAAGGACAAGTACGTGGTGCAATGCTCCATGGACTACCCTGGCGCAACCTACTCGGACGGAGACAACAAATTCTGCCTTGCCGACATTGCCGCGCTACGGGCGTACTCGTTCCAAGATTGCATCGACGCCTGCTCCTCGACCTCGAGGACGTCGTTCAGCTTGCGCATGGGCGTGAAGTGCAAGTCTGTGACCTTTGGTCGGACGATGAAGGGCCAGAACTCGAACTGCTGGCTCAAGAACGGGACACTGATCGATGGCCAAGGCATTTCAGATGACCAGTTTGTGAGCGCGCGCTTGAAATAAACAAGAGCTTCTTAAGAAGATACAACCTGAGCACCACGCCTGATATCTATAATCCGCATGGACGGCGTGGACTCTTGCCCAGAATTAGCCCCCATTTGGGTGGGAAAGGATGATGTTGGACGTAATAACTGGCCATTGGAAGCTGCGAGGATTCAACAGGCGGACAGAAGAGTAAATACAATTCAGTAGACCAATTACAACTACCACACATATAATGGCCCTCCCTCGTTTAACAGGCCTCGAATGAGATCAGCAATAGGCAAGAAAGCGAGCCCTAATTGGTGGCCGGAGGCTTGGTAAGCCTTTTGGGCAGCTACAGGCTTAGCCTCCACCTCCACGACCTCGCTCATCAATACACACTCCAATCACGCCATTCACGCTTTCGCGCGGGGTCACGCCCAATCGGCGCAAACCGGACTCGCAGCAAGAGGTGTCGCAATCGCTCAGTGCTGTTGGCGTTCTGGGTGACCCCCAACCCCGTAACGGCCACAATCAGTGCCCCTCCGCACGCTGATTGGAGACGCCGGGGGTCGCGCGATGTTGACCATGCGCTTGCACCATTTTGGTGCGTGGGTCGTCATCTGTTGGAGGTGGCAAGCTTGGTACGCGCGACGGCGACGACAGTCTGGCATAAAACTGTCTGGATCCTCTCAGCTGGAAGTGGAATATCCACAAGACGAAGTTGTTTCTGTTTTTCTGGGCTTGCAAATAACCATTTGTCGGAAAGATCCATTCTGGCAGTGCATACATCAGCAGTCATGGCTCCCTCTGCAACGACCACGCAGACCCTCAAAGCGTCAGAACTGCCGAAGCCGGCCAGCAGCTTTGGCCAGTACAAAGTTATTGCGTCGTACACCTTGTCCGAAGAGAAGGAGCTCGGCGAGAATGGCGCGACCGTGGGTTTCTCCCCGACTAGGAATCGGCTGAAGTAGCACACTGACCTTGAGCAGTACCCTCACTACCTCCCGACGTGGAGCCCAGAGCAGAAATACCCTCCATTGCAGCCCTTCGAGCACGTCGAGCATGGCAAGGACGCCGACACTTCCTACCCGGATCTTTTGCCGGCCGGCACCAAGACGACCGATCTGACGCCCACAATCGGCACCGAGGTCCACGGCATCCAGGTCAGCAGCCTGTCCAAGGCGGGCAAGGACCAGCTGGCGCGCTTCGTCGCGGAGCGCAAGGTGGTTGCTTTCCGGGACCAGGACTTTGCCGACCTGCCCATCCAAGATGCGCTCGATTTCGGCGCATACTACGGCAGGCATCACATTCACCCCAGCTCGGGATCGCCCAAGGACTACCCAGAGATCCACCTCGTCCACCGGGGCGCCGACGACAAGACCCACGAGACCTTCTTTGAGACCCGCACCAGCTCGGTCGCCTGGCACAGCGACGTGAGCTACGAGGCGCAGCCGCCCGGGACGACGCTCCTCTACATCCTGGACCGTCCAGAGACTGGCGGCGACACACTCTTCGTCAATGCCGTCGAGGCGTACAACCGTCTCAGCCCCTTGTTCCGAGAGCGCCTGCACGGGCTCAAGGCCGTGCACTCGGGCGTCGAGCAAGCCGCTGCGGCGAGGGCTCGCGGGTCCATTGTACGCCGCGAGCCTGTGTCGCACGAACACCCGATTATTCGCACGCACCCAGCGACCGGCGAGAAGGCAATATACGTGAACCCGCAGTGTGAGTACTCAACTGTCCCCCTTTACCTACATTGCTTGTTTTCCTTGTCTCTTCCCCATACTTGGTTGTTCCTGCCCATCAATCGCGACTGTACCTGTTGTTGGCGAGGTTCAGGCTGCTGACAGATATCTGCAGTCACGCGATACATTGTGGGCCTCAAGAAGGAAGAGTCGGACGCGCTGCTCAAGTTCCTGTACGACCACCTCGCGTACGGCGCAGACTTCCAGGCGCGGGTCAAGTGGCAGCCGGGAACCCTGGTTCTGTGGGACAACCGCGTGACACAGCACTCGGCACTGGTTGATTGGACATCAGGGCAGCGCAGGCATCTTGCGCGGATCACGCCGCAGGCGGAACGCCCATTTGAGACGCCATTTGAGGGTTGAGAGACGTGGTGTGAGCCTGTTAGAGAAATAATAAGATGTGTTTTGTTGCTTTGCATTAACGTTAGTTTGACTTTATCGATTGTCAGCGCAACACGCACCTACTAAAAGAATCCGTGCGCGCCCTACCTAACTTTGACGCGTCGCGTCCTCCACCATTAACACCTCTAATTTTAATTAGCTACAACTAGGGCCTACGATGTCGCAATTACGTGAGTTTGGTACCATTGTATCCGGTAATTGTTAGAAATGCTAGGATTTCACTCCCGAATAGCGTGCCTTTATACTTAGCGTAGTAGGCGTTAGCGCGAAATATGCTGAGATCGCGGAGGTATTCGGTACTAAACGGTAGCGGATTGGCGAGCAAATTACGAAGGCTACTAAACGATAGCGCCTTACTTCAAAACCCCGTTAAGGTGCGAAACTACTATTCCGAGGCTGGGTAATGTCCTGGGGCGGATGAGGGTTCTCCTGATCGGGGACAAAACAACCACCACGACCGAAGGGAGTTCACCGCTTGCCAGTTTCGGCGGTGTTTCCGGCGAGGTTCACTCTGGCCCTGGGCCAGAGTGAGGGCATTCCCAGATAAGGGGCCAAAGCAGATTTTCGACGGGGGAGCCAGCCACATCAACAACGCCCTGTTGATGCGACACTTGTGAGGGAATCTCTGATCATGGCATTGTCAGTCAATTGCGTACAAGAACGGGTGCAGAAGCGTAGGAATTCAATGGGGTGGAAAAATCAAGTCGGATTGGTGAAGCTGAGTGATGGATAATCTGGCTCCGTGCTATGAAAAACGTCACGATGGCTTCAAGCCTTAAGTAGTACTGTACAAATATGCCCCTGATCAGTCTATCCCGCACTGCCCTGACACAATATCCGTATGGATATGTCCGGATATGTTGTGATCCAACATATCCAGTTCTGCTGACATAATGAGATGCTTACGTAACCAGGGGTGTGCCCGTCCCGCGTGCATGACCTGCCCTTGTCCTTGGCCCGATCTTGCGACCTGTTGGTCGGGTCGTCACAGGATTGCTCCCGCTTTATAAGGCTGGAGACCTGTTTATGTAGGATAACGCTGGGATTTATCGTGCTATAGTGTCACGATCCTGCCTCCGGGGTCAACCGTCTGGCAGGGCGCTGGGGTTGCTGTTCTGCAAGATAGGTAAAGCCTGTACAATAACAACTAACACTCTGCTGTCGTTCTCTCTCTGGGTTGTCGTTCGTGTCTCTTGGAAGAGATACCAGTCTCGGCAATTGAGTGACTAGTTCAAGTGTGGGTGAAACTGATACTTAGATTGATCGCTGAAGTACAAAGGTAATGACTGTCTACAAGGAGATCCTCCGTACTCTATATATCCTTTGTCCTTCATCGTGGTCATGACTCTGAGCCCGATGGTCGCGGCCAGGTCATGAATCTGGTCCTGATGGTCATGCAGATATTGGTGACCATCCTTCTTGGCACGGCGTCGGTCATGCAGATATGCATGACCGGTACGTACCTTCCTTATCGTCCCTTATCGTGCTTACATAAGAAACCTGTGACGGTGCTGCCACATGATCCGCCCTCGCCCTTGGCCTGATCCTGTGGCCTAGTTGTTTGGGCTCTTTCGCGCCCGTAACAAACATCCCCTGTTGGTTGGCCGTCACATATAGCTTCGACGGAGTGGCTCGAATCTTACGGCATTTGGACTATTGACTGGCTAGCTTACTCGCTAGATCTTAACTCTATTAAGTACGTATGGTAGCTTTTGAAGCGTTAAATCTATAGATAGGAACCTTATTTCTATTATATGAAGCGTAATATCTCCGATATTAAACGGGCTAAAGAGATAATTTAATCCGCGTAGGTAGAGATCCCAGAACGTAAGTGTGACGACCCGACCAACAGGTCGCAAGATCGGGCCAAGGACAAGGGCAGGTCATGCACGCGGGACGGGCACACCCCTGGTTACGTAAGCATCTCATTATGTCAGCAGAACTGGATATGTTGGATCACAACATATCCGGACATATCCATACGGATATTGTGTCAGGGCAGTGCGGGATAGACTGATCAGGGGCATATTTGTACAGTACTACTTAAGGCTTGAAGCCATCGTGACGTTTTTCATAGCACGGAGCCAGATTATCCATCACTCAGCTTCACCAATCCGACTTGATTTTTCCACCCCATTGAATTCCTACGCTTCTGCACCCGTTCTTGTACGCAATTGACTGACAATGCCATGATCAGAGATTCCCTCACAAGTGTCGCATCAACAGGGCGTTGTTGATGTGGCTGGCTCCCCCGTCGAAAATCTGCTTTGGCCCCTTATCTGGGAATGCCCTCACTCTGGCCCAGGGCCAGAGTGAACCTCGCCGGAAACACCGCCGAAACTGGCAAGCGGTGAACTCCCTTCGGTCGTGGTGGTTGTTTTGTCCCCGATCAGGAGAACCCTCATCCGCCCCAGGACAATATGCTGGATCGTAACATATCCAAGCATATCCTGGGGAACGCACGATGAAGGACAAAGGATATATAGCACCAGGAGGATCTTCTTGTAGACAGTCACTACCTTTGTACTTCAGCGATCAATCTAAGTATCATTCTCACCCTTCACTTGGCCTAGTCACTCAATTGATCCGAGTGTGATATCTCGCAAGAGACACGAACGACAACCCCCGAGACACGACAAGCACGGAGTCAGTATTGCATAAGGTTGCTACTTGCCTTAGTCAGAACATAAACCCCATAGTGCCGATCAGACGGTTGACCCCGGAGATCGGATCGTGACAGTAAGGTACGCGTACTACTATAGTTAGTGCTACGGCGTATTAAGGCCTGCCGAGATATATATAGCTGGTACACTAAGTATTAAAGCGTAGAAGCTACAGATTACGGGGATACCATCATTTAATCAAATAGACACTGTTTCGCTATATAAATCCGATTACAAGTTGGTCACTTCGTAATGGTGGTGCTTCAGATGTGGGCTGCGCACGGACTCTTTTGGTAGTGTAGTGTAGGCCAGGCTTTAAAGATGAGACGTACCTCAATCCTTGCCTTCGGCGTGAACCTTGACTTCCCCACCACCCCTAACGACGATCTCGTCAACACCACCAGCATACTGGAATCAACACACCTTCGCCTTCCCTCTGTGCCCTGAGTGAAGCTCAACAGCCATGCCCGATCTGGTCTTCCTCCTAACGACTGGCCAGTCTTCCGGGTCTTCCGCGCCTACAGACAAGAAAGTCGCCCGCGCGGCGGCCGCCAGGGAGGCACATGCCCGCAAGCGTCGTGCACGCACCGCCCAGTATCAAGCTCAGAGGGCAGCTTCTGGTAGCCAAGCGTTAACTTCAGCCACCAACCCCTGGGCGCTGCTTGCAGCCATGAGGGACGACCCGTTCGACACCTTCGCTCTCACGCTCAATCGGAACGAAAGGTTTCTCTTCGACCACTGTGAGTTCTTGCCTTTGTGTCTTGTTTGATCTTTCTACCAGGGGGCTTGCTCAAACAGCATGGATTTCTGACCTGTGGAGAAGACATCACGATCCTGATCCCAAACTGGCGGAGGCACGCCTCCACCACGCGCTCATCCCTTCACAGGCCCCGCCTCCGAGAACACGGAGACGGCGGCATCATGTACAACGACCTGGCACGACTTGCCATCACAGATACCGGCCTTCTCACAGCCACGCTGCTGGCCGCGTGTCGGCATATGTCTAGACAGCCTGGGTTAAGCTCGCCGCGGCCGGGAGTCGACGCGTGCGAGTACTACATCACGCTGGCGATGGAGTACAAAGCCCGGTGCGTGAAGAGCGTGATCGATGATATTGAAAGACGCAGGAGAGCAAAGGAAGGGCAGTGTAGGACAGAAGGGGCTGGTAACGGTGACCGTGACAACGAAACACCACTAGTCTGGGATAGGCAGAAGAGCGCGGGGGAGGACAACATGACGCTGACCAAGATCATTGTTCTTGCGTTGGACGAGGTACGTGATTTCCTTTTGGTCCGTCTCCATCGCACTTCCGCCTGGGGACACGGCACTGAGAGAGGAAATATCGTAGATTTGGCTCGGTGACATCCCTATGGCACGACATCACGTCCTCGGCGCCATGAAGCTGGTCGATCTCAACGGCGGGCCCGATACGCTGCGCATGGGAAGCTTCGTGGCAAACATGTTTGCTAGCTTTTTGAGCAGCTCGCTATTCTCAGCCACAAATCAAGTCGATGTAGGATCTACGAATCTGGGGGAGCGCGATAGGAGCGCAGAGGGGGTTGCTGGCAAGGACAGGTGTGTCAACCCGTGCGAGACAATTGGTCCCAGGTTCTTCCCCGATTCGTACAGGAAATGGATGAAGATGGGGACGTAGCTGTGCCCGGACATGAATTGCGACTCGGTGTCTGGTTTCAGCGCACCACGGCAATGGAGCCCATTGAGCTGCATCGTGAGAGCATGTTATACACCACTTGACCTCATTTTCGAGCGCGGTTGACCAAATTCTGCTCACTTGACCCTGTCCCAGAATCGCCTGTGCTAAGTCCGGCGCCGTGTCACACATTATGGCAACAATAGTTGTGCCTTGGGATATAAACATCTTTACGCAAAAATCTGGTATCAATGAGTCCAAGCAAGATAGGCAGGAGGCCTTTCTTTGCTTCCGACAGCATTGTGTTTGTGGCAATACACGCCTTGTTGCAGAATTGCAAAAGCGGCTACGGGACCTGGGTTGCTGACACGTTCATCACAAGGCACGTGATAAGCTGATGCTCGGGCCGCCACCCTTGCATGCGTTCGTCATGGCCAGTGTGACGACCCCTCCTTGGGAGACCACCTTCACCTTCTTGTCCAAGAACCAAGCCTGCCAGCACTATCTGCTCGAGCGCCAACCCCAACATGGCCGAGACTGCTGTCTGGCGCTCGGCGCCCTATTGCTGGGAATACAAGTTTGCAAAGGCATCATCAGCTACGTGAACACGATCCACAGCAAGTCAAAAGACATGCATGGTCTTGACATGAAAGCCAGGACCCTTGCCAGTACCCTCGATGCGATCGAAAAGATTCTCGAGCAGATTCGTGAAGCCTCTGCGGCAAAGTCGACAGCGACTGCAAATACAACAATGCCAATGCTTGTGGTACTTGGCCAGAGCCTGATGTCGTGTCGATCCGATCTGGACGAGCTGCAGGCATTTGTGACCAAGTTTGCTACGAGTCTCAAAATCAAAAATGCCAAGCCGAGACGTCTACAGAACTATCAAGTATGGGTTCCGCGGAGAGGAGGTCGCGAATATGGAGCGCAAGCTCAATAGCGTCGACTCCGTGTTGTGACTGGGACTCCAAACTCTCAACATGTGAGTCAAGTAGTCCTTGCAAATGTCTGACTCGCTCTCTGTTGTGGGTTGTGCCGCCGGCTACGACTCGGAAGTCTGCCATTTGTTTGAAAGCATTGTGACGACATGCAACAGTCTCGTTGCGGGCGAATTCTCCCAACAATGGTCAAACCAGTCTCCCGAGGGGAATGGTAGGGATTATGTTGACCCCTGCGATGCTCAATATCATTTACACTTCAACAATAATGTGGAAAGCGGCTTCCCGGTGCTAGCTAAAGTCGATGAGGGGCGATGCAGAAGCTGTGCATTATGGCGATAAGTAGCAAGCACTGCCCTGTGTATAGTTAACGCGACGAGGCGACATCGACAAAGACTGCAATTTCTGGGTTTCCCCAGAACTGCCGTCTCAAATGCTAGATCATTCCACGCGCTGTATAAATCGTTATCATAATAGAGGAGTGACCCAAAGCGGCAGGAGTAAGATTAGGCAGCCACGATACGATGACCAGGGGGTGATGCAAAGTTGACCAATTAACCAGCGAACCATCCGCCAAATCAAACAACCGAGAACGGGTAAACTAATCAGTTCAAAACCCCCGGAACCCTTGCTGTTGTGAGAGGGGCGCGACCATTTACAAATCTCAATCGCACGCACTGAGAGCTTGTGACCGGTCAGCCTACTCAAGCATCTGTCCGCATATCAAACTCACTGTCTGGGACTGCAAGAACTGGCCGCCAGCTGCTGCAATATGGCGCCCCCATCGTTCTGGCATAGGCCACTGCTCGCCATGGCCGGCTTTCTTATGGCGATGGAACTCTCCTCGGCGATATCCGCGCGCCCCTGGTCTGCCTCCTCCTCCTCCTCCTCCACAACAACGAACTGCGGGCTTGCCGGCCCCCAATTTCCCCGTCCCGCCAACCTGCATGCCCTGGCTTCCATCAAGACCACTGCAGCACGTTTCGCGGAGCTCCTGTCGTTTGCAATTCGCGAGGGTGGTTCTGACTGGGGCGTCATCGACTCGGTGGACACGAGTTTCTCAATCGGCGTGTTCACCACAGCCTCGGCTCCAGCTGACAGCGAAGAGGATGATGGCGAAAAGGGGGTTCAAGGCAGTGTCGCCGGCGTCGACTTCCTGTTCGAGCACCACCACCTCGGCAAGAATCACGGCTCCTTGCTCACGAGCCACGAGGAGGTTCCGGGCGCGGCACTCGGTGGGAAGAAGCTGAAGAAGAAGGCGCTAGACAGAGAGACGCTCTACCGCATCGGAAGCGTGACCAAGCTGCTGACCGTCTACACAGTCCTCGCGAGACTTGGACCGCGATACTGGACCGAGCCGGTGACGCGGTACATCCCCGAGCTCGCCGCTGCCGCTGCGGCCAACGACGAGCTCGGGGGTGGTGAAAGTGCCGCCCGTAGAGTCAAGTGGTCCGAGATCACGCTCGGTGCGTTGGCGAGCCACATGGCGGGTATTGCGCGTGACAGTGAGTCTCTACAGGCTGTTGATCCCTCGTGTAGCTGTTTCTAGTCTGACACACGACGACACCTTGCTATTTGCTGACCAAACGCTGGCTCGAAGATGGCTTCTTTGACTCTTCGCACGTCCCTAGCCTGGAACAGCTGGGCTTGCCGGTGTTGAAGGATTCGATGGAGTGTGGCAGCACGACGACGGAAGCGTGCACCTGGAAAGGTCAGTCAATAGATATGTCAACCTTGGCGGAGCGTACTGCGCCGTCGCGAGCTCATTGATATCGTGCGCAGCATTTACGCTGGCAGTAGCCTTTCTTCCATCACTGACGGCCTGTAGAGGCGCTCCACTTGATACTCGGACAGTTTCCGGTGTCATCGACGTTCCACGGTCCGATTTACTGCAACGAGGGGTTTCAGATTCTTGGCCGGGCTGTTGAGGCCATCACTGGAGAGAGTTTCAACAAGACCTTCCACGATGCCGTCGTGGCGCCATTGGGACTCAGGAGGATATTTTGGGTACCTCCAAAGCACGATGGAAACGCGATGAATGTGTCGGTAGAAGATCCCTTCGTTGGATATAACTTCAACTACGACCTTGGCTCATACAATCCGTAAGTAGTCACTAAAAACATCGCCTTATACTCTTGAGAGAGCGGAGTTATGCCTGACAACAGACCGCAGGACTGGTGGCACTGCCATGTCCTTGGGTGATCTCTCCGCTATCGGCAAATCCATTCTGAACTCTACCTTGCTCCCTGAGTCGACCACTCGGGAGTGGCTCAAGCCCGACACGCTCACCAGTAGCCAGTTCAGCGCAGTCGGCAAACCCTGGGAGATCACTCGCATGGAAGTACCTATCGACATGCACGCAGCAGCCGACGCCAACGCAGCCACGCGGCTTGTTGACTTGTACACCAAGAATGGAGGCATTGGAGCGTACCAGAGCTATCTCATCTTATCACCAGAGCATAACTTAGGTATCACCATCCTCACCGCGTCAAATCTCACCCGCGCCAGCGATCGCTATGCGCTGACCACAGCCACACTCAGAGAAATGGCTAAATCGGTGTGGGTCAGCGCTGCAGAGAGCGCAGCTCGTCAGGCGGCGGGCAGCAATTTCGGAGGCGTGTTCTCCGCCGGGGCAGACGACGATGACGATGACACGGCGGCTGTTGGCAGGGTCGAGCTTGCCCTGGTGCCGGGGCGCCAAGGCCTGGCAGTCAAGGCGTTTTCCTACAACGGCACGGACATGGTTGCACTGCTGGGACGCATAGCAGGCATCGCCGGTGCAGACCTGCACTACATGGGCCTGACCGGTGGTGGCGAAGTGTCTTTCCGGGCAGTCTGGTCTCGCCAGGCTACCACCAAAGAGCGTAGGCAGGAGAAGGAGGAGGCTTCCGAAAACCCAGACGAGAGCGATCACGTCCTGGAGGACTTCTTTGCCGGGGTCCCCAGACCTGTGCTGGGTCGCGATTGTGATTCGACATGGGGGGGTGTTGATGTGCTCAATTATGGCAATTTTGGGCTCGACCACTTCATCTTCACCACAGACGGCGGCGGGCGGGCGACGAAATTGACGCTGCCAGCTTTGAGGATCACCCTCAAGCGGCATGAGGACGAGGAGCACGACCGGGGGAAGACGCGGCCCTTTGTGGTCCCTCATGAGGATGGCATACAGCGAACACTGTAGCCGGTGCTGCTGCGAGTTGTGTGGTGTCACCGATGTGTGGCTGCAGCGGTGGTGCAATTCAAAGGCGAAAGCCAACCCGGCGATCTGACCGGTTCATGACGTGGCCGCCTTAGGGGTCTGGTAGCCGAGGGCGAGGCTCCGACCGTGCGGCTGACAGAAGTTTAATGCGGCTGGTAAGCTCGTAGGCGAGGAGAAAGGCATTCGGTGCGATTGAGATTAGCTTGCGACTTAAATGGGAGGACAGATCAGGAGGTGGTTTCTCAGTGTCCGTGGTCCGGCTATTTGTGTCCTCGACTGGCGTCGTCGTGAGGAGAGAACAGCCTAACTTGATAGCTTAAGGATTCATGTTGGAAATCCAAACACGTGGGGGATCCAACTCAAGGCGCACTCGCCAGAAGCCCCATCGTGTTGGATATACGAGAAGCAGAGTTTGCGATTTTGGTCGTTCAGGGTGATGTGGTTCCACCACTGCCGGCTGAGCAAGCTGACTCTCCTTGCTTTCGTAAACATGTTGCACGTTTGGGGTTTTGGAGAGCTCGACCTAAAAAGATGGCAAGTCTACGCCTGGCCTTGGCCGACCTTCGTTCCCCAAGACACAAATCAATGCAATGTCTGCGCAATGGACCACTCACGCCTGCACCACTTCATCATCGCCTCGTTTCTCAACGACCAACGCCCGCCTATGGTCAGCGAGATAGCCGCCCATTTCCAGACGGACACGACCGCAGCACGAGAGGCGCTTCGAGCTCTGGCAGACTACCACGGCGTCGTGCTGCACCCGCACTCGGACGAGATCTGGGTCGCGCACCCCTTCTCCGCAGCGCCGACAACCTGCGTCGTCTCCTCTGCCGGCCGCAAGTGGTGGGGCAACTGCGCCTGGTGCTCGCTCGGCGTCATGCACCTCGCCCGCGGCACGTCGTCCACCTTCACCACGAGGACCGGCGCCATCGGTGACGAAGTGACCCTCAGCGTCGAGGACGGCCAGCTGCGCGAGACGGACTTCGTGGTGCACTTCCCGGTGCCCATGCGCAACGTCTGGGACAATGTCATCTACATCTGCTCGGTCCAGCTCCTGTTCCGCGACGAGGCCGAGGTCGAGGAATGGTGTGCCACGCGGGGGATCCCCAAGGGCGACGTCCGCCCCGTCCAGCAGGTCTGGGACTTTGCGCGCGAGTGGTACGGCCGCCACGCCGATGCGGACTGGACCAAGTGGTCTCTGCACGAGGCCGTGGAGATTTTCCGCAAGCATGGCCTGACTGGGCCCACTTGGACGATTGGAGACGAGTCTGGACGCTTTTGAAAGTGACCAAGGGCCCATCCATGTGCCTCCGACGAGGATGCGACATGGTGCTCTCTTGAAAAACAGACCTTGCTTGTCGATGATGCTGCAGTTGGCATCACGGGACAACAGATCTGAGTCCGTTCCTGAGAAACGATAAAGAGCCCGAGAGAAACTCATCGCGAGTCTCAGATTCCGCAGGTCAAGCCGGGAAGTTATGTTCTATCCTTAGGAACAGGGTTGACAGCTCGGAGAATATATGCAGACGTGGAGAAATATAGGATGATTCGTTTTCAAGGCATGCAGTCACGTGCTCTGGTCGTTGTTCCCCCACCCAGTCTTCCAAGTCGACAGTTTGGCACTCAATACTACGCGCAATGGCTTTTGCCTTTGGTTTCAGCCGGCATCAGGCGGCTCATGGGCAAAGAACAGCAAAGCCTGGTGCAGTCGACCGTGAACAAAGGCGACATTTGATGGCCTGTGCATAGAAGAGTTTGTGTTCAGAACCACACGCTGACCAGAGAGGGCCGCCGTTTACATATCCGACATGCTGATTTGCCAAAGTGAACGATAGTGCAAGCACGCCATCGCCCTTGGTCGCCCAACTCGAGCTAATCCGCCACGGTCCGATTACGCGACGGCCTGGCCCGCGCTGCTCCAGCTGTGGGCGATTTGAACCCCCGCGCTGGCGTGCAATGGTGCAATCTCGGGGGTGCGATGATCTTTGTCCTGTCCAAGGCTTGGCGGCAAGAATGTCTGATAACCCATTCGTGGGACCATTTGCTCCACCATGGCTGCAACGCAGGACCCCCGTGCCGTTCCATCCCCAAACATGTCTGCCGTGTGGGCCATGGCTATGGTTCCTACCTACTATGGTACGACGGTCGAGCTGCAGATTGCGCCTACAGGGTCGAGTAGAGTGTCGTGTGCTGTGGTCTCCTCGTGCAATGCATACGTATACATCGGAACAATGCGGATCCCCGACACAGCCCATGATGGCGCTGTATTGGGTGACACCAGCGAGTCGCAGAGACCGCCTCAGGCTGAAAGGACTCACGCAAAGGGGTGACCGTTCCCATCAGCAAGTGGCAATCCGCCAAGCACCGTAATCTTCTTGGCCATCCTGCAGCTTCACGCACCCAAGGTCTTGGAAGTCTGACAGAACATTCGGTAGAGCAGCTCGTGATTGGCGATCCCACACCACAGTCGGTAGTGGCCACACCTGCATTAGGCAATCCCCAAGCCCAGCACGCCATACACCGTGGTCGCTTCCACCACCGCATGCGCGAGAAACGGGGAAAGGGCCCTTGACCGAGGCAAGCTTGCGTGACAATGGCCGCGGATTGCATATGCAGTGGAGCGTAGCACCAACAAGACCCTGTGCATGGGGCTCTTCCACGAGCTCAAAAGGGAGGACGATCCCACCCGACTATGATCACATTGAGCCGCGCCCAAGATCTGCGCGTTCTTCCATTGTCTCGCACAAGCAGCGCGGCAGAGCTAGCGATCATCTGTCTCTGGCGCAGAGCTGCTCCCACCCGACCCCTGCTGCAACCATGCCGTCACTCAAGTTCTGGCAGTCCAGCGGCGACCACCATGCAAACCCAGCCGAGCATCCGGCGGTCGACGTGGAGGCATCAGCTTCCGACAGCGAGGGATCCTTCTTGCACGATGGCAATCTTGCATTCGTGCGGGAAAAGGCTGGAAATGACTCTGGTCCTCAGTATCAGGAGGCTGTCGGGGCGCCTGTCGAGTCGAACTCGCCGCTCGGCTATAACGTTGGCTGGGTCACGGTCATTTTCCTGAACGTGAACCAAATGATTGGGACTGGTATCTTTTCGTAAGCACATCCTACCTTCGACGGCGCGGGGGGCGGAGAGCGGGGGGCGGGTAGGTTTGTGAAAGTTCACGTAGCTGACCAGTTCGCCTGCTTCACAGTACTCGTGAGTAACCTAATGCGACGCGACGTTGGGAAGATCTAAAGCAGATCTGCCAAAGATGGGAAAGGCTCAGCTAACCACCATTTTCCGCGTTCAGCCGGCTCAATTCTCAGGAGCACCGGCTCAGTTGGCCTGGCCATGATTTTCTGGCTTATCGGCTTTCTTATGTCGTTGTCCGGGTTGGCTGTTAACCTCGAGTTCGCAAGTTACTTCCCAGGGCGCAGCGGCGGCGAAGTAGTGAGTTTCGATGGACACTGCCGTGATATTTCGATGATGAAGACTGACATACCGTGCAGGCCTACCTTGAGCAGTCATACCCTCGACCGAAATACTTCTTCCCGATTGCCTTTGCGGTGCAGAACGTCATCCTCTCGTTCTCGAGCAGTAATGCCGTTGGTGAGCCGAGCCAGCGTCAAGGATCTACGGCCTAGGCCAATGATGCTAACTCAGACCCAACAAAACAGTCCTTTCACGCTACCTGTGGCGTATCGCCGCCATCACCCCGTCGGACTGGCAGCTCAAGGGCGTCGCAGTTGCCGCGTACACACTGGCCGTCATCTGCGTCCTCGTGCACAACAAATACTCCCTGTGGGCCGTCAACGTGTTTGGCGTGTTCAAGGTCCTACTCCTCGTCGTCATCAGCATCACGGGTCTTGTCGTCCTCGGGGGCAGTACGCATATACAAAACCCCCATGCCAACTGGGAGAACTCGTTTCAAGGCACGACGAATAACGGCAACGACCTCGCAAATGCGATCGTCAACATTGTCTTCTCGTACAGCGGCTACGAGAACGCGTTCAAGGTCGTCAACGAGATCAAGCGGCCCGTACCGACGCTCAAGAAGAATGCCACGGCGTCCGTGCTAATCGTCTCCATCTTGTACATCCTGTGCAACGTTGCGTACTTTTCGGCAGTGCCCAAGGCCGAGTTTGCGGCGTCCAGCCAGACCGCCGCCGCCGTTTTCTTCACTCGGGTGTTTGGTCCGCGCGGCGCCAATGCTCTGAACGTCTTTGTGCTGCTGAGCGCCTTTGGAAACCTGCTGGCGGTGCTTATTGGGCATGCGAGGATGATTCGCGAGATTGGCCGGTGAGGTTCCTCCCCGCAAAGTGAGCATGTCTCGTGAGTGCGTGATCGACTAACTTTGCCCCGTGCGCGTTTTAGACAAGGCGTTCTCCCTTATCCGCGGTTTTGGGTGACGACCTGGCCATGTAAGTAACCTCCTTTATCACGTGAAAGACCAGACGTTCTCTGTCTTACTTCGCAGATCTACAAGACTGACACACAACTACACATAGTCGGCACACCCATCGGCCCATATCTCCTGAAATGGGTCGCCACGGTCATCATGATTATCGCGCCTCCAGCAGGCGACGCGTTCACATTCGGTAAGCTCTCTCCCCGCCCTTTCTGCGGTGCCCTTCTCTGTCTCCACCTCACTAACAGTCACCACCACCACCCAACAGCCGTTTCCCTCCAATCATACCCATCCGCTATGTTCTCGGTAGCAATGGCCGTTGGACTTTACCTTGTGAGACACCGCTTCAAGCGCGCGGGCCTGCCCCGGGCCG
The DNA here is from genome assembly GCF_020744255.1 of Microdochium trichocladiopsis. Lineage (NCBI taxonomy): Eukaryota > Fungi > Ascomycota > Sordariomycetes > Xylariales > Microdochiaceae > Microdochium > Microdochium trichocladiopsis. Next base: position 443,651 of record NW_025763552.1, on the reverse strand, counting down.
AGTTCGAGGCGTGGCATATCGCGGCCATCTTCTTCATCCTGGTGCAGATCTACGTGCTCGTCATGCCATGGGTGCCGCCTAAGAATGGCCCGTATTCTGGTGATGTGTCGTTCTGGTACGCCACGTACTGTGTCACGGGTATCGCCATGTAAGTGCTTTCTTCCCACACGAAGGTTTCATGCAGTCATCGAGGACGCGTACTGGGATTTTTTTAGCTGACCACGAACCCCCAAAAATCACAGCATCATCGTGTGCGCTCTCTACTACGTCGTCTGGATGTACGTCTGGCCCAAGTTCCGCGGCTACAAGATCCGCCCAGAGGTCCTCGAGGACGTCGACTCGCGCGGCGCCAACACGCACCGGCTCGTGCAGGTCCCGCTCGCGGAGCTCGCTGCCTGGGACGAGGCGCACGACGATGCTGGCCGCCTGCGGCGGCGTCATCAACACCAGCACCAGCACTACAACGGGGACGCGGAGAGGGCTAGCGACAGCTCTGCGGTTGCTTCTGGTGAGCAAGCTGGAATTGGCGGGGAGAAGGGGTTGAAGGAGGTTTGAGGTGTCTTCGAGTAGGGGCTGGGCGTGTTTACCGTGTGGGGGCGATGAGACAATATCCGTTCTCGTTTTTGTGTAGTGGAGGCAGCTGGTGCTGTGTGGTGTGAAATGTGCAGTTGTCAGGGCAGAGGGGCTCAGCCGGCCAGTGTTGTGCATTAACAAGTTAGAACGCCTTCCCATGCCTCGTCAGCTGGTAACTAGTGGTCAGCTTCGAACCACCAAAGAGGGTGATGATTGGGCGTGAACAACGTAAAGTTCAAGAAGTTCCGGCCAAATGTGCCATGAATTGACGATTCAACAGGTGATTGGCTGAGTGTGGTAGTAAAGTGTATCACGTAAGCAGCGATATCATTTGGGTGATCAGGTAATTTCTGCCATATTTATGCCGTGACTCTATTATGTAACAATGATTAAGGAAAGTTGGCACAATGCCTATCTATGCATACAAAATGTCCAATGCCATCTATTTATGCCGTAAACCAGAAGGGAATGCTATGCTTGCGACTGAGAATGCTTCCAGAAATACAAGGGCCTCAGGTTTACTCGTACTGAGGGCGGTCGAGGGTGAAGGCCGGGGCACCAATGTACTGCTGGACGGCACCGTTGGGGTTCTCGGGGGTGGTGATCTCGAGCTCAGAGTTGTTGATCTGGTGGACACCCGTGACGTTGGAGGCGGGGGTGACCTGCTGCGAGGCGAAGAGAGCGAGGCCGTCGGTCGACTTGACAATCTTCCAGGTGCGGCTGGACTGCTCGCAAGTGCCGTTCTCGACGGCAGGGAGGGTGTTGCCACTGTCGGCGGTGACATAGGCGCTGCAGGAAACGCCCTCGGTCTCCCCAGTGCCAGACTTGGCGAGCTTGAACGAGTAGATGCACTGAGAGCTGTGGGGAACGCAGCTGGCCTCAAAGCTACTGACGTCGAAGATGGCATCGACATCGGCGCGCTTGATGGCGGCGGCCGAGGCGGTGGCGGCAAGGGCGGCGATGACGGAGAACTTCATGTTTGCGGTTGAGGTGGTGGTGGTTTTGGGGTGGAAGAAGTGGTTGTAGAGTGTGATTGTAGAGAGTGTGTTTGATTGTATGTCTGTAGATGCTGATGGTGATGATAGAGTGACAGCAATTCGATAGGTTGTCCAAGACCGCGATATATATACAGGAATCGTCTTCCGGCAGTTGAGGCCTGACGATGCAGGGTCCACGCTACAACGGGCACGATGACGCAGGCTGTGGCAGGGGTCCGGTGCCACAGATCGGCAGTTGAGCTGCCTGCATCGAGGCTTGTGGGCAAGGGCCGCTAGGGGCCTCCGGGAGGGTTGACAAAATAAATCGGACGTTGATGCAGATCCCGGGCGGTGAAGTGCCTGGCTTTCTTTTTGTCAACCGCCTCGGCCTCCCCCTGCCCTGTCTTCATCTCCCATCATTATGTTGCTACCCGCTACCCATGCGAACTGCGGGGCTTGGTGATCTTTGCCTCCCAAGGACACGAGCAGCCCGCTGTTTCTCGTACCACGGCCGGCACGTAACAGGATCGTCCTGTCGTGCCGGCTGCCGTGGCGAAGTCGACGGCTACGTTACAAGCAGCGATTTCAGACGGCTGCAAGGCACTAGCTGAGTTCGGCCGCCCCAGGGACTGCTTCTGGATCCATCTCATGCCTTCTTGAGCGAGTCACGGCCCCAGCTCTCAGGGCGGCTAGCTCCCGACCTGCCCGTGCCCCCAAAAATAAAACGAGGCGGCGGGCCTGAGCGGGCGAGGACGTCATCGCCAGTACGTAGCCCTCTGCTAGCGCATCCACAGTGTTACAGACGTGGCAAGCGTCCGCTCACGTCGACTTTGGCGGCTTTGCCCTTGCGCACCAATCATAGTGCAAAGCAAAGCGGAACAAGAGCGGCACTGCCGCAGTCCGGCTTAAGACCATAAGCCATCTCGCCCCCAACAATTACATGATCACGGCATTCTTCGGCCGGTGCCCTGCCGGCCGGGGCCGGCAACGTCGGGAGCCAGCAGGTCACCTCTTCTACTGATCATCGGTCCCTTTCCCCAGGGCTTGGCTTGGACCCTTGCTCTCTCTCATCATGCGGCCAGCAAATACGAGAAATGACGATGCCCCACTGTATCAACAGGGGTTCTTTTCAAGCTTCAGCGCGGCAAGGCACTGGACAGAATAAGTTGGGTCGATTGCTGCACGATCTGGGCCTAAACTGTTGGGTTTTTCTGGCCACAGCCTCGCGCGTTTCGCTGCTTTTTCGACACAGTCGCCCTTCGTGCCGTCGCCAGCGGCATTCTTTCTGCTTCGCCATGATGAAAGGCCCGCCGGTAGTGTCCAAACGTGCCCCGCTCAGGCCCCTTGATAGTTCCATGCTGTGCACATACGTAATTCCCCATGCGGGAATCTGCTCGGAGATCCATGGTCTTGGTCGTGTCACGAACTCTGTTCTCCAGGACTGATCAATTCGAAACTAAACGTCATTACTCGCTCACACAAATGCCAGAGCCGACTGCCACGACCATGCGCGTGGAGACACCGGTTGCCTCAGTTCTCATCCAGGGCGCCAGACAGAATCCTCGACGCAGCCGTGGCGTAGTTGCATTTACAGTGCCGTTGACGCTTCAACTAGCACAGATGTGCTGTTCCATCCACTGTCCCAAGCGTCCACAGATTTTCTTGCCACGACCACTGTCTACAGCTCACCTCTCGGTCACGAACACTACAGCTGGAATGGTATCTAGCTACAGCGGTGCGGAAAATTGATTATGGTTTGCGACCTCAACCAAATAGCAAGGCCCAACAACCAGCATATGTGCAGCCCCAAGATACTCGTACGATCTGGTGATTTGCCCCAGCGTTTTACTAGCGCAAGGCACTGTTACCACAGATATAGTGCAGACAAGGTAGTAAAATATGGCGATCCAGTGAATGTAACGACCTATTTCAGCGCGAGCCGTCGCATGTCTGATCAGCGCGGCGGCCGTGCAGGCTTCCCCACGTTCTTGCGGAGCAGCTCGTATTCTTGGCGTCGCGGTGAGTGAGGCGGTGGACTAGTGGAAAGACAAACCCACTGAGCTATTGACCATCGTAATCATAGGATGGCGAGGTGGGTGCCAAAAAAAAATGCCCCAGTTCCCCAAGGTAGTTGACCAAAACCACCAACCAGGCGAGGCATTTTTCTTTGGCACCCACCTCGGATGGTATGGTGATGGTGCTCTCCCGTGAAATTCAGAACGTGCACAGAGTCTCTTTGTCCATGCCACGAGCCCGTCGAGGCGGTGGAAAGGATAGGTACGACGCCAATGCAGATCCCTAGAGTTGTAATATCCATTTTTCTTGTTGGTATGTGGCCGCCTCCCTCGTTATTGCGAGCCGCGGGCGAAGGAAAACCACTGTCTTGTTCTGAGTTCCGAACGAACCAGATAAGAGGGGAGAATACCAAAGACAACGTCACGTTACGAGTGAAATCATATCGACCAGGCATCACATCTTGCGGAAGCGTATTGTCTCGAGTGCTGACGGACCATTCAAGCATGTAGCTCGAGTTGTCGTGTCTCCTGGTCTTGGTTCTGACCCGCTCGACATTTCCGCTGCTGAACATCACTTAAAACGCCTTTGCCACACGCGGATTTGCCGAAAATTTCAACAGCGTAGCCGACCTGAGAACCAACTCGGTGCACTTTACCTTTATATAAGGTGACCCTTTCGCTGCTACCGGGAACAGAACGTCCACCAGTGGTTGCTGTCTTGATTGCCTGGTGCGAAGGCCGTACCTCTCCCTGCCTTGTAGTCACCAAGTATCGCCCTCTAGCCTATGCTAAGCTTCAGATCAGATAAGCCAGAGGGGTAAAGTCTTGGTCCGGGACTGACAGACGGGTACCGTCGGCGGACTCAATGTCGATTATCGATAAAAGAGCTATGATTAATAGGAGCATGTTCGTCACCAAGAACTGGCTCTGTTACCCGTTTCTGTAAGCCTCCACCGACACAAACAGAGACACGCTGTACCCACAGGACACTCGTCCCGTGCACTACCAAGGAGGAATACGGAGTTCTTGCACTCGCTACCACCCGACCATCCATGACTCGATTCGGATTGAACACACTTGCGTCCCTTGCTCATGTGAAGAATAATTGTTGGAAGAGTCGCGGTGGATCACTCCGGGAGCGGCGACTCGCGGTTGCCATGGTATAGGACAGTATCTCGTACGCTTGGCGGAAGGCGGATATTCCTAATCTTCGGAGTACGGCCCTGGAACCGTTCTAGGTAACGCCTGGGCTATAGCACGAGGACTCACTCGTGAATCAAGGACCGATCTAGACTAAACCATAGTGATGTAACGATGTAGTCCAAGACAAACAAGCCGTAAGCGGTAAGTACGTAACCTCGCCGCTTATAACTAAATTCCCTTTTGTTATAATACGCTCAGCTTATTTATGCTTCTATGAATAGTTATTAATATGATTTTACAATTCTTAAATAGGTTGTTAGTAAGTATTCAATTTTGCACCACCTCTTTCTAGCACTTAACGACATTATACTATAATAGACTGAAGCGCGGGGTAGTTTTACTTCTTCGTTTAACAAGACTGTCTTAAAGACAAGCAGGGTGCAAGGGGAGTTTGGTGAGTCACAGAGGGTTAGCAGTAGAAACACTGCAAATGGCCAATTATCTCCAAGTGAATTTCATTGTGACAGAACACGGTGCACGATTTTGGCAGTTTCTGAAGTGAGATCTGGTGAGTCGTCTGTACGGCTTGATTCTGAGGATGGCTTTCCGAATGGAATTGCCGACATTCAGTCTGTGGACGCATAACCACGACTAAGAGGTGAAACTTGCCGAGCATAGTACCTAGCGGGGAGAAGCACTCTCTATTTGACGTTATAAACATGCAATTGCGGATGTTGGAGAGCACAACCAGGGTTGACTTATAATTAAAGATCATTTTAACCGACACTCTTCAGTAAACTAACAATGTGAAATAGCGCTTAGCCTCGAAAGCTTTAAGATCCCAGAGGTTTAGAGTGAATGAAGAAGAAAGAAGTCTGTCTAATCCGCCAGCTGTCATATAATGGCTCTTTGCACACGGGGGCTTCATAGCACCTTACTCTACGACGTTAAACCTCAGTGGAAAGCAGCCACCCGCGAGACTGATCAGCGCTTGAAAACGTGGCAAGACAGGGGTGTCGATCCTGAGAGAATCATTCCGGGACTGTCAAGTCCTCCTCCGGGAAGGGATGTGACAGAAACTGCACTATCGCTTCGTAAGGGTCTCTCATCCCTGCCTGGACAAGCCGTCTCCAGCTGCGTCATTGTCTAAATATAATAACTGGATCCACTATGTGGAGGATATGGCAGCCAAGTGTCCAATCACGATCAGCTTAGCTAATTCACCCATTACATCATCATGCTGACGTGCCCCACTTCGTTTGGCGGCTCACACTGATGCAACTCCCTCTGGTAAGGAGACATGTCTCGTATGGAGATATGCATCCTCAGGCCCTTGCGCAGGAACACAAGAGACAACATATGTCCAGCTGGATCAGCACTCCTCAGGGATACCGTAGCGTTATTATAGAAGCGCAGACGTCGGCCAAGACGGGCATTCTGCGTCTTGGCAGAGGCAATGTCAACATCGGTCTCCATGGGAGCCTCAATCTCTGACCATGAACAGCGGCTTGAGCTGACGCGCGCTGGCCATCCGCCTGGCAGAGCAGAAGGACCTAGTGATGTGCATCACTTGGCAACCGGCTCAAGACGTAATGATCATCAGAACAAGCAGGCCCTTGTGCCCTCTGACCCTGCGAGCAGCTTTGAGTTGTCGCAACAATAGGCAAGAGAGATAGCACATCAAACAACGTCACTGATGAGAGAGGATGGTGATGACTTCGTCGCTCGTAGCCATTTTCGCCATCGAGCTCGAGTATAAAGATGGTCACCGTGGCTGTTGTCTAGCTGGATCCGAGACCATCATCAACAGCACAACCAGCATCTTCTCCAGCATTCACATCAACACTACCATCAGCGATCTCAGCCTCTTCACCTTCCCACCATTATACAAACCCTTCAGCACCTTTGTAACAAAAGCAACATCAAACTCTGTCTCAAAATGAAGTTCACTTCGTCCGCTGCCGCAATCGCCCTCCTCGCCGCGCCAATGGCACAGGCCCTTCCTCGGACCAACATGCCTCAGATATCCGGACACCCGATCCGTGACGTCGAGCGCCTTGCAGAACTCGAGGCCCTGCACAACACGACCCTGAGTAAGCTTATGGAGGGCGATTATCAGCCAGTCGCTCGTCGGGCAGGCTCAGCTGCTGGCGAGAACAACCTTGACAAACGTGTTACTCTGATTCTTGGCGTCTCGGGCATGGTGCTTGTGGAGGTCGCCAAGGAGGTCGCGCCCTTCCTCGGCGAGATTGCAAATTCGATTGCGGGAGCTGTTGGTGATATGAAAGACCAGGTCTGGCACGACGAGACCAAGTGCCGGACATACTTCCAGACACACGCTGGCGGGGAGGAGGAGATTCGTACCTACAACCGCGGATCCAGCGGTGCCACTGCCACGCACAATCTCAAGTGAGTACCGTTCTGACATTCTCTCCGTCTGTCTCATACTTGACTAACACTGTTTCTTTTCTAGCGCTGGCTGGGTTGATCCTGAGAACAATGCCCCGCCCGTCCACTACTTCAAGGACGACCAAGGCATGGGCGAGTACAGTGTCCAGTTTACCGCCACGGACAGTCACGCCTGGGGCGGCATCGAGGGAACTACAAAGTGCTCGATCCAGGGCCTGTGCCACCCGCAGTACATCTTCTACAGGGATGGCTACAACATTGTCCTGGATACCTGGAGTGAGTATTGATCTCGCATTGTCCCAATCATGCATGTAAAGCCATAGACTGACTTTCCATCACGCAAACAGAGTCTGAGGGTCGCGTGTCAGCCTGCCAGTACTCGGGCGGCGAAGACTGCGCAGGCCTGTGCGCTTTCGGAGTCAAGGACCAGTTCTCCAACAACGGCGTCAAGTGGGGCGGTGACTGCGCCGTGCCTTGCGCTGACCAGGGCGGCCTTCCTGATTCTAGCGTCGAGAGCAAGTAGACGCACCCTTGTAATATTGTGGCTCCAGGAAGTGTTGAGACTTATCCCCACACATGCTGAAGTTTACGGCTTGTAGCGATGGGTTGCTGTCTGCATGGAGAACGCTGGATGCTCATCGACGTCCTTGTCTATTTCGACAGCCTTGTATCCGCTGCCTGTTCCGCTCGTTGTATTATTTTTAGACAGCCTTCGCTGGGCTTTCTGTCATTCCATAGACTTGTCTGTATTTCTGCTTGTCATCAAGAATCAATCCCTGTACTGTTATCTAGCGCTCATTCAAGCGCAATGCATTCTGCAACGAGACCCATCACCGTTCACCTGACTTTCGAATGTCCCAAGTCCGCCACCGATTTCGCGTCTTGGCTTGAGCTGACGGACTCCAGTCCCCACAGCACAACAGCCTGCATGCTCTAGCCCATCCCGTCCAGGAACAAGATCCCTGCTGGCCTTCCCGAACTGCCCAAAGAACGATACGTCATTGTGCCCAGAGCCTCACGTCATTGGTGGCACAGCACGGGGTTGTCCACCATTTGGTGAGTCTCATTGGCTGAGCAAGAGGCGAAGAACAAACAGCCTGCAGGACAAGCATGATGCGGCTCAGCCCTCCGGCTATGGTGGCTAGCCATGGACCAGCCGCATGATATCATCCTCACTGCCGGTGCTTATCAATCTGATAAGCTTCCAATACCGGTTCACAGTCGGTTTTGCCGTTAGCAGAGACCGCTTGAGCAACTTACGTGAGAAGCAGCACGATCAAATCATCAATTTGTTGATGTTTGTAAATTGCACGGCATGAGCGCAAGCTGGACTCCCCATGTCCTATAAGAGACACGCCACGGCGTGCTGGACCGCCGAGTTTAGCGAATTTGGTCGGGTTTCGTGGTGGACGGCCAGCCGTCGGGGCCAGCATACTCTGTCTCAAATGTCGTCAGGCAACGTGTTGCCGGGGTAGGTACTCTACTGCCTTCATTACTCCTTATTTCAATCTGTGATCGGAAAGGATATCAAAACACCGTCAGAGTCCCATCAGTTCAGGGGCGCCTTGAAGATCTCTGCAGTCTGCACTGTTGATTGCGTCATGATGTCTGCGCGTCGAAGCTTTGACACGAGGCTGAGCGATTGAGACGTGCGTGTCATTGGATCACCGCTTGGCCGCCCTTACCGCTGCGCTAGTACATACCTTGACAGACTGCGGACGGCGAAAAAAACATTTGCCGCTTGCATGATAGCGCGTGATGGGTGAAGCCTGGCCGGGACGCGCTGGGCCTTGGGCGCAGGGACCTCGACACTCTTGGCGTAGTGCGGCTCAAGTATAAGACCCAGCGGGATCCGCATCCGCGAGGGCACGCGTACCAATTGTGTGAACCATCATCTCGTTTCTGAGACGCGACCATTGGACTCGGGGCAGCAGCAAAACCATGATAGGCAGAAGGCGTTTAGAAGCCGATAGCAAGGCTTGGCGAACCCGCAGCCGAGCCTCTGTCTCACGTAGGTTTCATATCATTGGCTTTTCCGCTTTGGCGCTTTCCATTATCCTCTGCTTAATAGCGGTCCCAGTAAGTCTCGATGCGGGCGGATGAGCTATTCTATGGGCGTTTCAGCTGACCGGCCGGCTCTGTAGAGGGGAAGTTGGCCTGGCCTTGATGAGCTTCGACAGTACAGGGACAACTACATCAACGCTACGACACCGCACACCCAGTTGGGCAGCATAAGGCACGATGATGGTGGCAACGGCAGCACGAGAAGCCATCCATCCTTCAAAGATGTCAAGCTCCACATCGTCATCCCAGCCTCCCATCAGGACGTGAATCTGTGCAAGTTGGTCCTTGGTTGTTCGCTCCTGGACTACCCTAACCCGACAATTGTAGCGTGGCGGGATACGTACAAGCAGGCCTGGATCCTCGGGGGAGGAAGCCACCTGGCCAAGGTGTTCAGGGTACTCGAGTACCTGCAGGCGCTCGACCCGTCCCAGGACGACGAGCTGGTCCTCATGCTCGATGCGTACGACGTCCATCTGCAGCTTCCCAGGTCTACCCTCATCAGCCGGTATTACGAGCTCCGTGATGCCGCACAGAAGCGTCTGGTCGAGTCTGTTGGCAAGACGGCCGTCCAGGACGGGGGACTGAGCCAGAGAATCATCTTTGGTGCCGGCAAGCGCTGCGCACCCAACGAGCCTCATACCGTCGCATGCTACGCGGTGCCTGATTCGCCCATGCCCCAGATCTACGGACCCAACACGGACACCGCGATCGGGCACAACCACCACTACAGCGTCAGGCAGCGTTACCTCAACTCGGGCTACGTCCTGGGTCCTGCCAAGGCCATGCGCGAGATGTACGAGGAGGCCTGGAAGTTCATTCAGGCGCAGCCAGACATGGACCCGGACGACGACGGCTCGCACACCAGCGACTATGTGTATCACGGTTCCGACCAGAGCGTGTTCGCGGCCATGTATGGCCGGCAGGAGTTTGCGCGGGAGAAGATACGGCTGCAGTACGCCCCTGTGGGAACTCGCCCGCGGTCCTCGACAGTTTTCTTCACGCCCATCGACAATGTGCTCAACCCGAGCTTTCACCACGAAGAGTTCGACGTGGACTTGGACAGTGGGGATAACCCATACGAACATGGCATCTTTCTCGACTTTGCGAGCGACCTGGGCCACCAGACCATCAACTCGGAGCTCGACGCCGCGTGGATCCAATACCGCGACCGAGACGATGAGAAGGCGATGAGCGCGCAGATCGGACAGCGGCTCGCAGACTTTGACTGCCCGGCGAACCTGCCGGAGGCGCTACCACATGACATTGCCGATGCGAGGATCCCGACTGACGGCGACATTGCGGCATGGCCGTCGCCGTGGCTGTCGCGCCCGCTGTACACGCACCTATGCATGTCGCGTATGCCCGTGCTGCGGCATATGAACGGCGACAAGAGCCACCGAGAGAAGCACTGGGACCGCATGTGGTACGTGCCCCGCGCGCGGGAGCTGTTCAAGGCGCTGCAAGAGTCGATGGCCCGGAATGCCACGCTCAAGCCCAAGACGGAGCTCAAGCATCACATGGCAAATCCTGCACTGGAAGTCGCGGGTGCGGTGTGGACCAAGCCTGATGGGCTGTTGCGATGGGAGGATCTGTGTCCCGCGGAAGAGTATGACAAGGAGATCTTCAGGAAGGGTTGACCGGCCGCAAGCGGGCCTCCGAAAGACAATTGTGGTTCGTGTGTGCTCGTGGAAATTGCACTTCCTTTGACACATCTGTTTTCTCTGGCCTTGATGGCCCAGACATCAAGACGTGCGAATAATGGGGATGCTCACTCTGGGCTGTTGTAACGCCAAGCACATCTCGCTCAGTCACTAGTAGAGATCAATTGCCTTCTAGACTCGGTGCGGCCATATCCAGTGGCAGCTTTTGCAGGATTCCTTGATCGACACTCAAAAGATTTCCAGTCCTACACTTCCAATGACGGACTGCTTCAGTCATGGGACATTTGGACCGGTGTGAGTGCTGTATGGGTTCCAATTCCCCTTGAGGTGCTGTTTCGTAAGGAACGGCTGGACGGAATTTGTCTCCGCCCTGACGGCATCCCGTCGCCGCGCCCCTGACATTTGCAAGGATTGCGTGGTGGTCTGATACTCCCTCCCGTATACCCCGTGGGGCATGCCGAGCCACTCCGTTCCTGACTACGCATGCTTGGTTGCCTCCAATCGGCGACTTACTCGACAGGCACATTTGCTGTTGCCTAAGGAATCCTCCCAGTACGTGGGCCGTCCTCGGACAGTAAATCACCTTCCTAAATCATCGTGTTGTCCTACATGCACCATAGCTCACAGCTCCTGGGACGAGAGCATCCCTAGTGCCCAGCCGGCCTGTGCGGCAAGGTCATCAGCGAAGCGGCTCTCTTTTCGGAAAAATCGAGTTTCCGTTTGGCGCTTCTCCACCAGCATTGCTTGCTTAGCAAGTGCGCTTATGACTGGGCTGGGATACGAGACATTGATAGTCGGTGCCTAGATTTGCCGGGCAGGCAAGTTCAACTCTGCCCAGGCGCGCTGAGAAGGCCAGGTCGATGTGAGAACTCACCAGAATATCTGCGCAGGATGCACATTGTCTATTGTTCCAGGATATCTAGTCCCGGTATATGAGATGGAGATTCGTCACCCCTTCCAAAGTCCTGTCCATCACAGACCGTCATCAGCCTCCTGCGCTAAAACAAGCACTTCCAACACTCACCACTCACCACTGACGCCTCCGAATATGGCCAGACATTTGAATAACATGGCCCTCGTTGCGGCTGCGGCTTTCCTTCCGCGGCTTGCAACCGGGAAATGCAGCACTTTCGACTTCACATCAGACTTTGAGCAGGGCCAGTACGTTTCGACGGCCGAGTGGTACTTTGAGAAGATGCCGGGCGGACAGATGCCCCTGACCAAGGTCGTCGACTGCACGGCCGAGGCCGGCGCCACCGGCGACTGCCCTATCGACCGGTACCCGATGGTCCTGCCGTTCAAGAGCTACGCGCGGGACATGGACACCGAGTCCTGGGAGTACATCTCGGGCGACCTGTCCGGCGCCATCAGGGCCCTCCGCGCCAGCCCGGACGCGGACCAGGACGCTCTGGAGGGGGTCAACTTTGACAGCACCGTGTTCTACAACTTCACGATCCCGCCCGGCGAGTTCGAGTTTGGGCATGCTGCTTCCCTGTGGGGGATCCCGGTGCAGCGGTGCTGGTACGGCACGGTGGGCGGGTGTGACGCCGGGGATGCGGCGGCGCTCGAGGGCAAGCAGCTGGCCGTGTGGGGGTATCCGTATGTCGACGGGACGGGGCCGGCTACTCCGCGGGACCAGGCGAGCTACTATGGCTACGCCCACTACGTCCAGAGCAGTCTGACCCCCGAGGAGATTGAGAATCAGCCGGACCTGCCTTATGTGCGGTCCAGCGAGTTTGACTGGAGTGTTGCGGCTGCGGGTGTTGCATCAGGCCAACTACATAAAACCAGTTGAAGAGTCGCAGTAAATATCTGCGAGAACTTCTATGTGAGACCAAACCCACCAAATTCAAGTATAGACAACGTCTATTCAGCAACCATGTACAGCAGGAATAGAAAGTTGTGAGGTTTGCCCTTTAGAGGAGTGCGATTCAAGAACTGGACGTTTCTTGTCTATTGCATCTCCTCCCATCCGACGGACTTATAGCGATTCATGCCTTTTCAAACGCTAGTGTGTAAGAGAACAGACACGAAGTATTAGCCGAGTCATTGGCTGTGGTTCTTGAGCGCGCTATGGGGAGATGACTAAGCACTGAAATGGAAGGCGGACACAGGAACGAGCGGGGTTCCTGGGCTGGCAAGCCTATCACAGCACAAGCACATTCAAGACAATAAAACCCGTCCAAACAATGAGGACATGGCGCTCCTTATTGACGACAACTATTCCACATAGACCCTTGACTTCCACAACTGCGAAGCGTGCTGTTTGTTACTCTGCCGCCGCTACTGCCCAGTGGCGTCGAGTTGCCTCGACCATGGCGACCCCTCCCACGCCTGGCAAAAGAGCGGTCGAGCTCGTCACGGACAAGCTCGACAAGCCCGTCACTGACGACCGCGAGTACCGCGTGGTCCGCCTGCCCAACCAGCTCGAGGTTCTCCTGGCCAGCGATGCCACGGTCGACATGGCCAGCGCGGCCCTGGCCGTCGGGGTCGGCAGTTTCCGCGACGGGGGCATCCCGGGGCTCGCCCACGCCGTCGAGCACCTGCTCTTCATGGGCTCGGAAAAGTATCCGGCGGACAACGACTTCAAATCCTTCATCGGGTCCCACGCGGGCGCTTCAAATGCCAGCACCAGCCCCTGCGCCACCGTGTACCACTTCCAGGTCACCGCCGACGACACCAAAGCCAGCGGCGACTCTGAATCACAACAGCCAGGACCCTCGCCCTTTTATGGTGCTCTCGACCGCTTCAGCCAGTTCTTCACCTCGCCCCTTTTCCTCGCGTCCACTGTCGACCGCGAGATCAACGCCGTCGACTCCGAGTTCAAGCTCAAGTACCAGAGCGACGACCGTCGGCTGTTCCAGCTTGGTCGGTCCCTCAGCAATCCTCAGCATCCCTATAACGGCTTCTCCACAGGAAACCTCAAGACCCTCCGCGACGAGCCGGCAGAGCAGGGCATCGAAATGCGGAAGCGGTTTGTCGACTTCCACAGGACGCACTACTCGGCCAACCTCATGAAGCTCTGCGTCCTCGGCAAGGAGTCGCTGGACACACTGCAGGAATGGGTCGCGACCATGTTCTCGGACATTCCCAACAAGGACCTCCCACAGAACCGCTGGGAGGACGTGCCTCTGTGGTCGGACGAGCAGCTGCCGCGCAGAGTATACACGCGGCCGATCATGGACTTCCGCCGACTGCGCGTGTCGTTTCCCTTCCTGGACGAGGAGTTGCTGTACGAGAACAGGCCCGGCGAGTACCTCTGCAAGATTCTCGGTCACGAGGGTGAGGGCAGTTTACTGGCCTACTTGAAGGACAAGACGTGGGCGGCTTCCGTCTCCGCGAGCACAACGTCCATCTGTCCCGGCACGTCTGGCGTGCTGGGCATCGAGGTTGGCTTAACTGAAGCTGTAAGTCGACAGGACACCGAAGCCCATAACTCAATGTGAGGCTGACAAAAAATGTTATACAAAGGGCCTGGAGCACCACGAGGACGTCGCAAAGGCTGTGTTCCAGTACATTTCCATGCTGCAGGAGGACCCATCCAAGCTCAAAGACTTTGTCGACGAGAGCCGGCACCTCGCAGACCTCGCCTTCTACTACCGGCAGAAGAGCGAGTCGCGGACCTTCACCAGCTCCACGTGTCGGCGGATGCAGACCCAGGTGCCTCCAAAATGGTACATTGGCATTGGGGAGCGGGCAAAGGCCTTTGACTTGGAGCTGATGACGAAGGCGCTCGACTTGCTTCGACCGAGCAGGACCCAGATCATGCTCATCTCGCAAAGGTACCCGGGAACTTGGGAGAGCAAGGAGAAGTGGTACGGCACAGAGTACACAACCGAGCCCTTGCCCGAGCAACTGCTGTCCGAGCTCAACGACATTTACAACAACAAGACCCGACCCGCCGAGTTGCACTTACCAGCGAAGAACCCTTTCATCCCCAAGAACCTCGAAATCGACACTGAAGCCAGAGCATACAAAACCCCGCGCCTGCTCAAAGACACCCCATCTGTACGCTGCTGGCACAAGAAGGACGACACGTTCCTCGTCCCGAAGGCCATCATAACAGCAAGCCTGCACAACCCGGCCGTCTACGCGAGCGCCACCAACGAGGCCCACGCGAACCTCTTTGCCGAGCTCGTCACCGACACCCTCCAGACCTACGCGTACGCCGCCTCCCTCGCCGGCCTGCACTACTCGGTGTACACAGGCACTCGCGGGCTCATGATCCGCGTGTCGGGCTACAACGACAAGCTGCCCTTGCTGCTCTCCAGGGTCCTCGCCGTGGTGCTCCGCGACCTCGAGATCCGCGGGGACAGGCTCGAGATCTTCCGTGAGAGGTTCCTCCGCGCGTGCAGGAACAGCGAGCTGCGCAAGCCGTGCCTCCAGATCCCCGCATACGAGCCGTGGCTGCTGTCCGCCGACTTCCCTAGCGCCGCGCCGCACCGGCTGTATCGTGAGCTTGTGCCGGCGCTGGAGAGTGTCACTGTGGACTCGATGCGCGGGTTTCGCGAGCAGTGCCTGAAGCGGCTGTTTGTAGAGATGTACTGCCATGGTAATGTCACGAGGCAGGAGGCAGAGAGGATCACGGGGATTGTGGAGGACAGCCTACGCGGGACTGCAGCGTCGACCTCACTGCCCAAGGCCGGTGCGCCGGTTATAACAGACACGGACCAGGAAGTTAGCAAGGACAGCAACTCGGCGCTCCGACAACTCGAGGTCCTCATACCCCGCGCCCTCGTCATCCCACGCGGCGTAAACTTCCGCTATGCAGAAACCATCCGCGACCCGGGCGACGTCAACAACTGCATCTCATACCACATACAGCTCGGCCCTCCTTCGCCCAACTCTCTCCTGCCCAACAACACAGTCTATGCCTCGCCCTCACCCGGCGAGGGCGAGAGGCCAGAGACCACAGCCCTGCGCGGCCTCCGCGCCAGGCTCCAGCTCATCTGCCACATCCTGCGGCCGCGGGTGTTCCACCAGCTCCGCACGACCGAGCAGCTGGGCTACGTGGTGCGCACGCGCATGTCTGCCTCCCCGGGGGCGAGGGGGAGCCGGGTGTCGGCGTTCGCGATCGAGGTGCAGACCGAGAAGACGCCCGAGTATCTCGAGGCCAGGATCGATGCGTTTCTGCAGACCGTGGCCGGTCCCGCGGTGGTGTCGACACCATCATCATCACCATCGGAACAGGCTCGGGACGGTCAAGAGACGGTTCTCGGCAAGATGACGGACTCGGAGTTTGAGGCTGAGAAGAAGGGCGTCGTGGACAAGATGCTGGAGAAGCCGAAGAATATGACGCAGGAGAACGACTTGTTTTGGGTGCGGATCCGTGATGAGGGGTATGACTTTGAGCAAGGTACGTTTCGAGACTGCATGCCCGGCGTTTTGTGTGTGCTGAAAACCCGCTGACGTAGCTGCAAAACAGCCCAGAAAGACGCACAGCACGTGCTGGCCGTTAGGAAACAGGACCTTATGGAGTTTGTGCGCACGTATATTGCACCGGGCTCGTCTCAAAGGTCGACACTGGCGATATACCTCCGCTCGCACAAGGCTGCCGAGCAACCACTCGATGCTGGGGACGCAGGATCAGCAACCAACCAAGGCGCCACAACAGGTCGTATCGACATAAAAGACATCCGCGACTTCAAGGCTAGCCTTGTCGCGGACGTTGGGCCCCGGCCTGTGCAGGGTCTTCAGACATATGCTTACCCGGACGAGGCATAATTGTAGAACAGGACACCATGGGCGCCATACACGATAGAATCTAGAAGCCTCTTTTACGAGAATGGTATCATCCGTCGTTGACTCCCGACGTCGGCTCAGGATGCCGTTATTAGACTCATGATTGTAACTAGTGACTGCCATGGGAGACCTTGCTATATGTACCCCTGTTCCTGTGCCAAGCCCATCACGAAGCTGACTATGGCCTGGGTGGCTGACTAAGTGGATTGTTGCGACACAGCCTGCCTCCACTCCAACTTGTTTTCAACAGCAATGCCAACGGCACCCCCTTTTTGCCGCCTGGCGTCACCGTGTAATTCAGGCAATACGTATCCTAATCCAACATCACAACAGGTCACCATGATATCAATAGCAAGCAGGATGCGAAGTGCTACACGGACGCTCCTCGCCGCCGTTGCGGTGCTGTGCACCCTGTTCACTGGCCTGTCGCTCCTGGCCACACTCATGGCCGGCACCCTCCAGATGGATGGCGACTATCCCGACGGCGTCGGCTACTTGGTCTTCCCTTCTCTCGCACCGGTGCACTTCTACGGGATCCTGCCCTCCCCAGAAGAAAGTGACAGCGGCACTGTCATTGACGACAGCAACAACATCAACAACAACAATGACTCAGGCGAGCCGACTTCCCCGTCAGCAGTTTCCGCGCCAGCCACAACGACGGCATACTACCAAATCAAAATCTCCTTCTTCCTCAACAGCCTCGCCTTCTCCTGGCCCGCCTCCCCGCGCTGGTCCCCCTCCACGGGGATAATCCGCAACATCGACGGCCTTTGGTCCGCCGCCTACGCCCACTTCCCCTCGGACCTGGCACTCGTCGCGCGGCGCATGGGCCTACCAGAGGACGACTACGCGTGCCTCCTGGCCCCAGAAACTAGGGCAGGCATCTGGGGATGGAGCAGCATCTGGAGCAGCAGCAGGAGGTCCCTACCGCCCAGGAGCAGAATGCCCTGCACGAACGATTTTCTGCTTGCGTGGTGGCGGCACGCGAACACGTACACCACCAGCACGGGCCAGCTGGTGCCCAGGCGCACTGTCAACAGCAAGAGGTTTAACAACTTGTTCCCCCTGTTGGCGTACTATGCCGCGGGGATGGTGTTGGTAGCTGTCGTCGTGACGCAGGTGTACATGCTCTCTTACGCACCAGGGGACTTGGCCAACACGACGAAGAAGAAGAAAAAGAACAACAACAGCAGCAAAGAAACCGCCACGGAGGAAAGAAAGGCGGATGAGTGTCCCGACGGGAGGCAGCGGATACAGGCAGAGTCAGAGATGGGTCCCGGAGCCAGAAGCCGCAGGCGGCTGAGTGGCCTGGCGGTGCTGGGTGGGGTCTACGGCTTTGCGGTGCTGGTCTTGGGGGTGCAGGCATGGAGGGTCAAGAGGCTTGTTGATGGGGTCGAGAGTGATGCAGCGGCGGTTCCTGATTGTGCAGGCGGGATGAGGGCTGGGTTTCTGGGAGGAGGCATGCACGCGGAGATTGGTGAGGGGTTTGTGGTGCTGAGTCTGTGGACGTTGTTGGCGATATGCGTCGCTTGGGTGTCCCTATGGGCAAGGGAGAAGTTGAGAGTAAAGCCCGACGATCATCAGGGCTACATGCTCATTCCTAGACAGGATGGCGATATGGTGGGAAAATTGGATGGTGAGGGTGATGAGTCTGGGTGCGAAGAAGAAAGAGAGGCCAAGGAGACGGAGGAGGAGGGATCGCTGTGACGGAGGCACGGGAACGCCAGAGGAGACGGGCACGCACCAACCCGGGTGGCAAAGCTACTGCCTCGCATTTACTGAAGCTTGACGTACATGGCTTTCAAACATGCTTTAGAAGCCTTTGAAGAAGACCAGGAGGACTATGATCGTGTTTCCAACATGGGAAAAGGTCTTTCGGGGAGAAATAGCGTTTGCTGCGGGCCGCGCCTCTGGGAACATGCATATGAACCAACCTGCAGCACCGTGATAGTTCTTTTCCACATACGGGTAGTCAGGAAGGTTTGAGTGCTTGCAAAATCTTCAATATCCACCAGACCAATCACAAATCCTCAGCAAGCGAGTCCGCATCTCAGTTTACCACAGTCCTCCCGGTCTTTCTATGAGGACTGTGTATGGCCACCTGGCGACGTGGCTTCAGAGCTCGTGCTTCAACCGGAGGGTTGAAATACACGGCAAAACTATATATCAAAATCGCACCATACGCAGGCCGTCGGACCAACAAGTCACCCTCCGTCGTACACTGGCGCAGTATGTCGTCACGAACCAGCATCGCCCTTGACACCGCACTACCAGATCGCGCGATTGGGTAAACTTCTAGAACTCATGCAGAGTTTGACGAACCACGAAACTCAAAGGCGGAAAGTAACGCGCCCGGTGTCGCTGCACATGCAAGCTCATCGGCCGGAGCGAAGGTTCGGTCCGCTCAGCGGTTGACGCCTCTCGCACGTGCCCAGAGACTGCCTCAGGAGTCTCGCGTCGGGTACCTTGCAGCCATGGCACCCACCGGCAAACCCAACCGGCACATCATAGAAGTGCCGTGACGTGAAAGGAGGGTCGGGTTTGGGTTTGTTAGTGGTGGCGCGACTCGGGGCAGACGCGCTGTTGGTGTGGCAATGTGTTCGAGGATGACCACAGAAAGTCAGCTCTGAGGACCTCGAATACGACAGTAGCACCGGACAGCGTAGCCCCAACGACACCCAAAAGTGCACAATGGCAAGGCGTGCCCGCATGTGATATCAGTGATGACACCAGCATGCACGGATTGGTATAGCCGACTCTCGTCAGCACGCAGGGCATAGGGCTGAGTTCTGACAGGGGGATCCGATCGCCTGGTCACGTTGTATGACGGAAGAATTCAGGATAGGCTGCGCAGCCCACTGGTGTGACTATGCTGTACCTTGTCACACAAGGTCCCGCCCTGATTCGCAAGTTAAAGACGACTCGGCTGAAATGCCGGCGATTGGCCCTCGACAACTCTCGGCACCCCTGTCGTTCGTGGAGCTGGCAGACAAGACAGCCGTAACCCTGTCACCCACCGAAATGCCCAACACGACACCCTCTGGCGACTTGGAAATGCACCAGATCTCCCGCATTATGCCCCAAGACACATAATATTAAACTTTAAGTGGCTTGAGGAGTACTTTTGTAGTGCTCGGTTGGAAACTATGGCGGAACGGGATTCTCCTCGTCTCGCGCGGTTGCATATCGCTGCGCTCCACTGACGCCACAGCTGTCAAACCTACGGGCAGAATCGGCAGATTAAAATCCCGTCCCGGGCGAATAAAAAGCGACAAAGATGAGACCATACGAGTCAAGAGAGACATAATGACCGAGCCAGAAAGTTTTGGCGAGTTGTCCGCGGCTCCTCGGGGTTGCAGCCGCGGACGCGTGGTGCGCGGGTCGATATCTCGACGGCGTAAGATCGTCCCGTGGGGGGCCGCTGACATACGAGCCTGCCTGCTCACCTCATTTTCAGGGCCCACGGACAAGGCGTTCTCGCTGGTGACATGAACCTTTCGCAAGGCAGTCTACCGGGCGCCGTGTCTAGCATGACACATTTCAATCCGGTCTGCCCTGGCATTGGTAATCGACGATCAGGACCGCAGCATGGCAAACCTCACTTACACCGGCTCCCCCCACTCACACCCATGTAAGACGCCGTACGCCAGTGGCGGTTGGTCCGACTGCGTCTAAGTCTGCCTACCGGGTACCACGACCCCAACAAGCCACCTCCACTTGCTGTGAGACATGTGTGCCCTCCTGCAGACCTTCCGCGCCCGGTGGGTGGGCAACCAAGACCAGCTGAGCAGAAAGAGGAGGGCGATCCATCAGGGCGGGTCGCGGGTGTCTTGGGTCACGCGGGTACGGGAAAACTTCCCAGCCTGATGGAATGCCCGCAACCCAGTGAGACTTCTAGAACTGACCGAGAGGGGACGTCGTCCGGTCCTAGGGATCTCCACGTCCGGGCCTTCTCATTCGCCAGGCCGGCCCAGGCGGACAAACCCCGAACTGAGACATGCGTTGCAACAACGTCTTTTTTCGTTCTTAGTCCCAGTGCCTCGGGCCCGCCTGGCGGCCTGGGCCGGGGTCCAAGATGTCACCCGAGGCGTTCGCGCTGAGTTCTTCATCCCTGGATCTTGGACTGCGTCCTCCTTGGATTGGCCAGGTGATACGCTAGACCATGGTGTCTTGGGTGGTGAGAAAAAAAGCGGAAAGGGCGAGCGGAACACGCGACTTGCCGCTGCTGTTGGTTCTCAAGGCTGACCAACTGGCTCTAGGCCCCCGTCGTTCATAGACTTGGCCAAGCTGACCACATGTCATGGCATGACCTGTCGGGGAAGGCGGAGGCGAGGACCATGGTGGCGTTCTCAGGGTAGACGACGGCCGCAAGCGTGACAGTGTACGAGTCTACGGTCTCCTCCTTGATAGAGTTCTTGGGAACTGGTATATAATGCAGGCTGGATGCCACGGACAACCAGATTCCACTGCCCAAACCTCTCTTGCCGAAAGCACAGGACGACCTCGAATAACTGTTTCACTCTGTGTGGAGGTTAGCATCTTTTCTCGTTGTTGTCTTCCCTGCACATACTGGAAGAACTTGTCACCAGGTCCTCACACAATGGCCTTCTCCCATTCCAAGACAATACCTTCCGCCGCCGCCTCGGCCGCGGTCCCACTTCCTCCAACACACAATGCTCTTGTTGTCCGCTCACTACTAGCGGTGACACCAGAACAGCGCCGCAAAGTCCTTGAAGATGTCGAGTACAACGTCTTTGCGTTTCCCGCAGGGCTCGTGACGTGCGACTTCCTCTCTGACAGTGGCACATCGGCCATGACAGATATCCAATGGGCTGCCAGTGAGTTACCACCCGTCTCTATGTCCCGCACTCCCATTCCTTTGGTCTCTCCTTTCCAGCCCCCTTTTGCTCCTACATACAATAGCGTCATGTTGCATTCCAGTCTTGGCGTGGGACTACGCCACATTGCACCACCGACGCCCCCTTCGGGCCGGCCGCCCTCTTCTGAAGCGGCAGAAGCCATGCAGGGCACGCGGCTAACAGCTTTGTTTGTCGTTTCCTCCCGTTACAGTGCTCCGCGGAGATGAGAGCTACGGCCGCAACTGGGGCTACTACTGCCTCCTGGATGCGTTCCGTGACACCTTTGAGCGCGGCGCCGCCGGCGCCCGCCGCGTTGTGCACGACATGGTCATGGGCAAGGCGGACATGGCCCTGTACCGCGACGAGCTGCTCCTCCCGCAGGAGGGCGGCTTCGTCAACGGCGGGCCGTTCCAGCTGATCCGGCCAAACACGTTCCTCGTGCCCCAGGGCCGGTGCGCGGAGGCGCTGCTCTTCTCCACGCTGCGGCTCATGATCGCGGAGGCGGCGCCGCGCAGCAGTATCGCGCCGCCCAGGCAGCCCGTCATCATCAGCAACGGCTTCTTTGACACGACGGGCGCCAATGCCGCCGTCGCAGGGTTCCAGCTGCAGACTTTCACGCAGCCCGGGCTGAACGACCCGTTCCCGCTCGAGCTCGTGGGCAGGGAGAACCCGTTCAAAGGGAACCTCGACGTCGCCGCCACCGAGGCGTACATCGAGTCCCTCGAGGACCCCTCGGACGTCAAGATGATCTTGCAGACCATCACGAACAACTGGGCGGGCGCGCAGCCCGTGTCCATGGCCAACATCCGTGCCGCGTCGGAGCTGGCGCGCCGCAGGGGTATTCCGTTCTTCTTCGACGCGTGCCGGTTCGCCGAGAATGCGTACTTTATCCAGCGCTTCGAGGCCGGCTACGCGGGGGTCATGATCCAGGACATCGTGCAGGAGATGTTCACCCATGTCGACGGGTTCACCATCTCGTTGAAGAAGGACGGGCTGGCCAACATGGGCGGCGCGCTGTGCTTCAAGGACGAGTCGCTCTTTGCGAAGAAGTACCCTGGCATCGGCATGAGGATGAAGGAGCGGCAGATTCTGTGCTACGGCAACGACTCTTATGGCGGAAGTGAGTCTTTGCTTTTTCTTTCTTTTTGAACTGGCTCCTTTCTTTTTTTTTTACTTTCCCTTTCCGTGAATGCAATGATCGGACTGACGAATCGAAACTCTCTAGTGAGCGGCCGGGACCTCATGGCCGCCGCCACCGGACTGTACGAGGTCGTCAAGCAGCCGTACCTGCAGAACCGGATCGGCCAGGTCGAGCGCTTCGCCCAGCGCTTGCAGGCCAGCGGCGTCTCGGTGCTGCTCCCGCCCGGTGGGCACGCGGTATACCTTGACATGGACGCCTTCTTCAAGTACTGCGACCGCTCGCCGGGGGACTTCGCCTCGGTGGGCTTCGTGCTCGAGCTGCTCGAGAAGTACGGCATCCGGGCGGCCGAGGCTGGGCCCTTTGGCTGGGAGTGGGACAAGAAGCCGCCCGCCGAGCAGGCCTTGATCCCCAACCTGGTGAGGCTCGCGGTGCCGCGGTACGTGCTGTCCGAGGAGCACATTACGTACACGGTCGCCGCGATCCTGGAGTTGTACAACCACCGCCACACGATTCCCAACGTGGAGATCTCCCGGGGCAGGGATATGCGGCTCAGGCACTTTTCGTGTGGGCTCAAGCCTGTTCCGGTCAAGAAGGCCATCTCTCTCCCTGACGAGCACAGTGGTGGTGTGGTGCCCGCCGCTTCCCAGGCCACATACCTCAGCGAGGCCAAGCGACAAATCGCACACCTCTCCCACGCGGTGGGTCAGACGGCCCTCGAAAAGGAGCAGCTCACCGAAGCCCTCGCCTTCTCGACGGGCACCTGGAGTACCCAGCCCATCGCGTCGCCCGAGGACAAGGAGGCCGCCTTTGCTGGCTGGATCTCCGAGGTGAGCAACGACCACTCGCCGTACGAGTACTCGGTGGCCATCGACCAGCGCAGCGGCGCCGCGGAGCTGCGGTTCCTGATCGAGGCGCAGCCCACGCACAACAGCCTGCCCGCCCTGACCGACGCGGCGATGAGCATGGCCCGGCAGATCGGGGCCAAGTACCAAGACACGGTGTCGCTCGACCGGTTCGAGCTGATTCGGGACCTGTTCGTGCCCCCCCAGCCATCTGGTCTCGCCATATACAACAACAACGCCGGAGGGAGTGAAACGGCCGAGCAAGAGGGAGACAGCGCAACAACAAGTTTTGACGAGACCAGTCTCTTCTCGGCGTGGTTCAGCTGCGCGCTGTCCGCAAAGTCCGGCCCGGAGTGGAAGATCTACCTGAACCCGCGCGCCCAGGGCAGCCAGCACGCCGCGGGGATCACCCGCACCGCGTTCGAGCGACTGGGTCTCGCCGAGTCCTGGGCCCTGCTCGAGGCCATGATGGCCGGCACTGAAGACGCAGTCGTGTACTTCTCCCTGGATCTCAGCCCGTCCAGTGAGAACCGCGTCAAGGTGTACATCTCGCACCCGCGCACCACGGCGGGCGAGATCGCGGGAAAGCTCGCGGGGTTGTGCCCGGAAACCTCGGCGTACGAGGTCGAGCGGTTCGTCCGGTGCATGGCTGGTGGAGAGGCAGGGGAGGGCCCCTTTGAGGGGAAGAGCCTGCTCACCTGTTTCGCGTTTACGAGCAAAGACCCCCTGAGGCCCGTGGGCACGGTGCATTTCCCCATCATCGCGTACGCGGGCGACGACCAGGTCGTCCGGGACCGGGTGGAGGGGTACATGGACGCTGTGGGTGTGAGCGACAAGTTCCGGAGCAAGTACACCGACGTGATCAGCGCGGTGCAGAGGCGGCCGCTGGAGGATGGCCGGGGGATCCATGCGTGGGTCAGCTTGAAGAGCAAGGCGGGCGGGAAGAAGGTCAATACTTTTTACATCTCGCCCGAGCTGTATGGCCCCGTTTTTGAGGCGGAGATTGATATCGGGCCTCGGAAGAGGAGCAAGCGCGACTCGCGAGACTCGGGTGTGTTCGTCGAGACTCCCGAGGAGTAGGTTCGGTGTTGTTGCTTAAAGGATTTATCATCTGTCAAGTTTCATTAGTTTTCATAATTCACAAACCTCTACATGAGTTCTTTATACCGGCCCTGGTTGGCAGACTGACAAACTGAAATCGAGCTTATCGTCGCGAAATAGCGATTATTCTTTCTATATGAGGGGGCTGCATGCCTCTGTAACGCACTGCCGCCAGCCCGTGCTCTTCCGTCATTATAATTTGTAGTTATGCGCTGTCCTGCTATTCTCAATCATCTGAACAGGGTCGGATGTCTAGACATGGACAGCGGACTGGCTGGAACAAGCCCGACAAAATTGCCGGAGATTGGTGATGAGAAAGTCGCAGGTATTGCAGACTTCAGGCAGTAAGATCAGCAAAACGGGATCGACTTTCGTCGATACAGGTGCAGGAGCTGAGTGCCAGCAAGATCGTGAGTATCTTGATTCCCACCAGCGCTTTACAAACAACTATTAATATATAAAGCTACAAGCTGATTGGAACGTTGGCGCAGTAAATGAGAACGAGTCGGCTGCGGAGATATTGTCTTTACGTTGATACCTAGATATAGTAGGTGTTCGCCTAGTGTAGGACCCCCTTAACTGGCTGGGCGACGGAATTCAGGCAGACACCATGATCCCACCATCAGTTGTACATTCGGCTCCATGGCGCACGAAGACAGACTGGCCACAAGGCAAGTACTATGCTGATGGTGGGCACATGTCCGACTGAAGCAGTCTCACGCGAAGACAAAGCCTCTGGCCAACCCTCAGTTCCTTAGCTCACACAACAATTGATCCCTCATCGTATTTTCCGGATCAAAGAAGTAAGCGGCCCATCAGCTGCCTCCTCGGTCTGCATGGCGTCTCCACTGGTACCGCCAGCCGCCGTGGTGCTGTCCCCCGGCGGTCTCATCTCATATTTCGCTCTGAATGTCGGGCGCACGGCAGAGGAAAAGCGTGCAGGCCCGACGCTCCTGGGCCTGAGTTTCATCATGCTCCTGCCCAGGTACCGGTCCAGTACCGCCGGCCACGTCTTCGTGGAGACCCTGTCGAGGACGAGCATCTGTAGGCATCGGAAACCGGCGACGGCTCGGGCAAAGGCAATGTTCTCCGTGAGCTCGACTAGGGTGTCTGCAGTATAGCCTCCTCTTCCTCCTCCCCTCCATCCTCCTCCTTCTCCCTCTCCCTCTCCTCCTGCTGAAGTGTTGGGGACAGTAGTGGCTAGGACTTCCAGCTCGGGAGCGTCGGGCCACTCGGGGCACACGACGTGAGGTCGAATATGGTCACGCGTCTTATGCCACTGGTCCATCAGCGAGGGGGCCAGGTTGAAGTTGAGGCGAAACTCTTTGAGATGACCCTCAGTCGCAGCGGCCAGGCCCCGCAGGGCCTCGATCCAGCGC
The DNA here is from genome assembly GCF_020744255.1 of Microdochium trichocladiopsis. Classification (NCBI taxonomy): domain Eukaryota; kingdom Fungi; phylum Ascomycota; class Sordariomycetes; order Xylariales; family Microdochiaceae; genus Microdochium; species Microdochium trichocladiopsis. The sequence continues at coordinate 417,745 of NW_025763552.1, read as the reverse complement.
AGAGTGTTTTGCTGGGTGGTTGGCGTAAGGATGAAGAGATGAATCCGCCCGATCAGATGCACTGGAGCATGACAGAAATACGGCTGAGGATGACGAATGACGTTGATGTCGTCGGCCCGGGCAGCAGCAGCGAGCCGCGCGTGAGACTCGAGTTCATGGACATGATTGAAGGTGAACACCTTCGTTGAGGATGTGTACCACAATGGTGCGAGTTCCCGGTAGACCTGCTTGCTCGTAAAAGTCAAGGCCGGCATAAGGTGCCTGAGCGGCTCTGTGAATGTGAGCTGGGGGGCTGCTTCCTGCCAGCCGGCCTGGCGAAGTTGCTCAGGGTGCAAGTCTTCTCCTGGCAGCAACAGCTTTTCCCGCCGCCCGTCAAGGGGAGCGGGGCTGACTGGCCTGACCATCCCAGAGTCAGGGAACGGTTCGGGGAACACCAGCGCGTAAATCTGGTTGCGGATCTCGGATGGGAGGCTGAGGAACGACATTGGGACTTCGGCACCGGCCTCTTGGTGGCACTCGTCCGTCGGTAACGCTGGAATGTCTGCTGCTGCCATCGCCACTTGTGACCGTGGCCAGGTCACCTTCACGGTTAGGTAAGGCGGTGGTTTTGTCCCCGGATAGCCCCAATGGCCAGCGCCTGAAAATCTAGGTGCCAGTGCGATGATGTGGAGGGTGGGAGTCGTGTGTGAGGCCTGCCCTGCTGCACAGGATTATAGCAGGTCAGATATATCTTGTCTTTTTCGAGAAGTTGGTAGGCTAAAGCTAAACGAAGTAGTCGAGGGTTGGAGTGCAGGGTATGCCTCCTGTAGTTAGCTCTACGGCTGGCGGGTCACCCAGCTGTGTCACCACCACGCTCGTCCTGTGTCGTTATCGTCGAGACTGGTGCTACGGGCAGCGACGAATAGTCCACATTGACGCTCCGCAGGGAATCAACAAGCGAGGTGTATCTCCCCTCCCCAAACACACCGATAGGTTTTCCGTCTGGTGCAGGACCCACGTTGGGGTCGAAAGCGCCCCTCATGAAGGCAGCTCTGAGCAGGTGTGAGGGCTTGCTCCCCATGGGAACCAGGAAGTCCCAGGCGACACTCTTCGGGAGAATATGGAGGCCCTTGTCGAGGTTCTGGTCGAGCATGGCCGGCCAGGTGGCGAGGGCGACGTTTCTGAGGCTAAGCTCGTCGAGGAGGCGGAAGCTGGTTACAGCGTGAGAAACGGCGGCGTTGGCATTGAGCTCGACAGCAATTATGGGGTTCGGCAGGCTCGCAGCCTCAGTGTCATCCACGTCGGACGGAAGCTGGTCACCAAGCCAGTCGGCCTTGACGACACGAGGGGGATGGATGAAGGTCCCGTCGATCTGCTCGAACTTGATCCAGTCGGTCCAGTCAACTTCAAAGCTGAGATTGAGCTCACGGACGTGGGGTCCCGCGTGGGTTGCCAAGGTCTCGAGCGCCGCGATGCACCGGCGAGCATCGGGCACCGAGGCGGGCGTGGCCAGCTGGACTGCGAGGCGCTGAACCAAGAGCAGGGCCGGCCAGGGCAGGAGGGCGCGTGGGCGTTGCTGGTGGTCGGCGACAGCGGCGGCGATGCGTTGGGCGTGGGCGACGAGCTCGTCAAGGGAGTTGAGACGGAGGGAGACGTAGCGGCCGGCGTAGAAGAGAGGAATGAGCTCGCGGTAGACCTGCCGGCAGGTGAAGGCGAGCACCGGCGGGAAGAGGGCCGGAGGGGCCGGCCGGTCCGGGCCCACAAGCCGGGCGGGGACGGGAGACCACACGTTGGGCAGGTCCTGGCACACGAGTGCGTAGATGGTGTTACGCACCTCGGGCGGCAGGCTCAGAAAGCCCAGAGACGGTGCGTCGTGGGCGACCTCGGGTGAAGGACAGGTCCCGGTCAGCTGTTGGGCCGCCTCTGCTCCCCCATGGCATTGGCTCATGTGAGAAGGCTGCTGGTGGCCGGGGCTGGATTCGATGCTGAGAGTGTTGGTGCGTGCAGGGAGTCCAACAGGGAGAAACTGGTCATGGTAGAAACAGCATGAAGGAGTAGGAGAGCGAGAGAGGACGTCTTTGTGTGTGGACTTGAGATATCCATATGTGTTTGTGTGCGTGTGCCTGAGCTGAGCTGAGTCATCCTACAGGCACCAGTGACTCAGGAGTGCCAAGTCGGGGTTCTGTCGATGCCTTGTGAGGCTGAGGTCCCCCGGATCCACACGGAACCCCACAAGCACAAGGCAGGCACGTCCCATCCACAGTGACAAGGTACAAGGCACTGACCGTTGGGCCAGGGTACGCCACTGCCAGGCGCCTCCCACTCATCCTCGTTCGTCGCTTCCCCTCCGGCTACTTATACGAGCCCAGGCGCCCTCATCTGTCAACATCAACTTGTCCTCTTGTCTGAGTCTTCCATATCCCCTGTCCCCGCTGCTCAGAAATCACTCCAATAGCACACGCTGCCGGCCAGCTCAGCCCTCAGCATCCCAAGGCCTGGTTATCAGACCACCACCACCCGCCCCCACTCAGCTTCCTCACTGACGCCTCCCGCCAAGATGGCCGCCTTTGGAGGCAGCAGCGTCCTCTCCAGCACCCTCCAGGAGATCACGGCCACCAAGCTCCAAGAGCTCTCAAAGCGGCGCAGCGAGTACGAAGACCGCCGCGCCCGCGTCACCAGCGCCCTTGCCGCCGAGTCAAACCCCATCCGCCGCCTCCAGATCCTCAGCAGGGGCGTCAAGAAGTGCTTTGGCATCGCCCTCGAGGATGACGACGGCAATCAAGACTTCCAGGACATCAGCGACCCCCACGCCGGCGCCACCGCAGACTACTACTCGTCAGGCCTATCCACGCAGCTCGACAACCTCGACCTCTTCATCTCCCAGGCCCGCTATGATCCGTCCATCTCGTCTGCCATGACCACCGGCTGGGAGGACGCTCTCCTGAAGCATCTCGACATGCGCTCCCTCAAGTTTGAGTATGCCTCACTCTATGCGCAGCTCGTCACGGAATGGCTGTCCTCGGAAAAGACCGGGGCCAGCAAGCATCCAACCCAGACTTCGGGTGCCACCACCCAAGACAACGACGACGTGGACGACGTGGGTATGGCTGATGCCGGCAACGACGAGGAAGATGATGATGACTTTGAAGACCTCGCCCTTGCCGCCAAGAAGGAGGCCCGTGCCGAGTTTGAGCAGCAAGTCTTTACTGCTGCCGACCTCGACGAGCAGGCGCTGCAGGACTACCTTGCCGACATCTTTGGCGTGGCCGACGCCACCGACCCAGCATACTCAGGACACCAGGAAGCCCTCAAGGCGCTCCGGGAGAACATCAAGTTTTCCGAGACGCTGCTTGCTTCGCCGAATCAGTTCAACGAGCGCGTCTTGCGCTGGGTGTGCGAGGGCCTCATCGTGTCCGGCTCGCTCTCGGACGAGAAGCGCCAGGTGCTCCAGGATTTCAAGAACCAGCCCGTCATCCTGGGAGAGGTGGCCGACGTGCTCAACATGCGGATCCAGTCGCTGGACACGTGGTCCTGGGGCCCGCACGGGGTCGGTGTTGACCAGGAGCGCCAGATCAACGGTGTGTACAACGCCGTCATGCGCGAGGACCTGCTGCAGGCCCTGCTCCTCTACTACATCGGCTCCAAGATCTCCACGTTTCTAAAGCAACACCTGAGGTCCTTCCGCAAGGCCAAAGAAGGCGCATGGGCGTCACCACACCGCAAGATGGACCCGCGGGATCGGGCTCGCAGGCAGTACTACCTCCGCGGCAGAGGCAGCGCCAGAAACAGCATACAGGGCCTGCGCGACAAAGTCTATCGGAAGCACTACTTCCTCTCTGCCCTCAAGAAGACCGTGTCCGAGACGTCGCAGCACGTCGCGGGCGAGATGGAGGCGCAGTACTCCGGGACCCCTTATGCGACCTTCTCAGCGTCCTCGCCGCCGCCTCCCCCCGGGGCGATGCCCCGAGCAGCAGCGCCGATGATGTCAATGGCAAGGGCGGCGCCAGCAGTGGCCCACAAGAAAATGCGCAAGAGGATTGCGCATCACGACCCGAGTGATGAGAACACGGACTCAGAAACTGACAGTGCACCAGATACCGACCACGAAGAGGACGTCGAGCAGGACGGTGGTGCCACCTCCCCACAGCAGCGCAACACCAAGAACTTGTCGGTTGTGAAGCAGCGCCTGCTTCGTCTGCTCTCAACCGAGGCCATTATTAACACCAAGCTCTACGGCGAGATGACGGCAGTCCACGGCATGTTCGACGACTGGAACGTACGCCTCCCGCATCAGACCATCCTTGGCGTGTTGGCATTCATGGGCTTCTCGCCAAAGTGGCTGGGCTTCTTCGAGCGCTTCCTCGCCGCGCCATTGAGATTCGGGGAAGACGGGCCTGATGCGCCCCTACGCCCCCGCAGACGAGGCACGCCAGCCTCGCGGGTGCTGAGCGACGTCTTTGGCGAGGCCACGCTGTTCTGCCTGGATCTGGGCGTCAATAAGGCCACCGACGGCGCGCACCTGTGGCGCCTGCAGGACGAGTTCTGGTTCTGGTCGCGCGACCTCGCCGCGTCTGAGAAGGCGTGGAATGCAGTCAAGCGATTCGAAAAGGTCACATCCACGAGCCTCAACATGCAGAAATCGGGCAGCGTGCGGATCGACCTGAAAGACAGCAAGCCTCCGGCTCCCACCTCGTCCCTCCCTCGTGGTGACATCCGCTGGGGCTTCCTGCGCCTGTCGCCCAGCACGGGCGCCTTTGAGATAGACCAGAACATGGTGGACAAGCAGATCCTCGACCTGCGGAAGCAGTTGTACTCCAAGAGAGCCAGCATCGTGGCCTTCCTGTCGTCGTGGAACACCTACGCGAGCACTTTTTTCACGCACAACTTTGGCAAGCCCGCCAACTGCTTCGGCAGGAAGCACGTCGAGGCCATGCTGGCGGCGCACAGACGGGTGCAGACCCAGGTCTTTGCCGCCCAGACCGGGGCCGGGATGGTCTCGCTCACGACGACGACAGGTCGGCAGCAGGATGCCGAGTCCCCGACGAGCATGGTGGGCTTCCTCAAGGATGAACTCACCCGCAGGTTCGGCGTCGCCGACATCCCCGACGCTTTCCTGTTCTTCCCGACCGACATGGGCGGGCTGGATTTGCGCAGCCCCTTTGTGGAGATCCTGCAGGTGCACAAGACCGTACTGGCGGACCCGCGCGCGCTGCTGGACAGGTTCCTCGACGAGGAGCGGCGGGCGCACCGAACGCTCGAGAAGGCGTGGGAGGAGTCGGGCCCTCCGGCTAGTCAGCACGGTGAGTCGTCGGTAGGGCTGGGCATGACTAGAGGAGAAGATAGGCAGGTCTACGCCAAACGGTCGCGATCCATCGCTGGATCAGGTGCAGAGGGCGGGGATCAGGCTGAGACCGCGCTCGCGGACGAGTTCACGTTCCTCCCCTACGACGAGTTCGTCAAGTACCGCGAGGACCGCACGCCGTCCACATCCACCACGAACAGAACCGGCTTCATGGGGCTGGGCCAGGTATACCGCGAGCTACTGCGCCTCCCTGCCGAGGACGGCGTGCACAATGTGAGCCCCGCAGTGGCCGCGGCGATTGAGAGCCTGGGAGGGAATGCTAGTCCGGCGTACGGCGCCGTGAGCCGTGGTGATGGTGGCGGCTCCTCCGGGGACGAAGGGATCACGGGGTCGCTCAGCACGATGAAGCCGTATTGGAGGTGGATTGTGGCCATGTACGGGCCGGAAGTGGTGGCCAAGGTCGGCGGGCTGAGGATCGTGGAGCCCGGCCTGTTGCCGATGGGGATGGTGAGGATGTTCAAGGAGCGGAGAGTACAGTGGGAGGCGTGATGGAGGAATCGAGACTATCTTTCACATGTCACAACATGATTCGAACGTTCACGGTATGCACAGATTTTCCGATCCGTTCTTCAGAAGTGTTTGAACCAGCAATCACGCCTAAGCTGATCCGCCTAAACTATGGACCGTGGATAGCCTCAAGGCCGGATATTCGGGGCTTCATGACCTATTCATCCTCACATATTCAGCCGGAGGCTAGTCTCGTCAGACAAGAATAAAGGAGCATGGCTGAAGCTAGTTTGGGTAAAACGCATAGGAAATGACACAACATAAATCATTCCGAGAATAGCAGCCGGCAACAAATTCTTGCCGGCCCCATAGCCATATTAACGTGATGGTCAAGAAGTGCCATGCGAGCGAGCGACATTAGTGTTGTCTAACGACATGTTCTGTACCTGGGGTGTCTTGGGTCGATCTCGTGTCGACATTGGAAAACTCTTCGCCTCCAGGATTGGTCGTGAGAGCTGCCTGGGCACCATTGGGGCGTGAGGCAGTTGGAGATTGGCGAGACGCTGGCTTCAAAAGGCGCAGAGAACCCTTTGCGCTTCTTCTTGCGACTTGGCTGGTGCGAGGCTGGCATATGTTGGGAGCTCGAATCTGCCGTAGAAGCTTCATTCCGCGATGATGAAGACGTCGCAATACTGCTGGTGGCTATGGTGTGATTGGCAGTTCGAGCAACATCGTCGTCTCTGATGGCTCAGACATATCGGCGCGCCATATCTTGCTGAGGCAGGCCCTCCGGCACTGAGACATGCAAACTCCAAGGTCTCGGAGCCAACTGTCTCCTGCTTCTGCTGCAATGACCACCATGGCGTAAATGGTCGCCGCCGCTTGCTTAACCTCTCTCAGACCCTCTGGGCGGATAACTCCCTCCTGGTTGACGACGATGACATTGGAATACATGTCGATTTCGTCGAGGCATTCCTTGGCGAAGCTGACGAGATCGGGGCCCCCGCTAGGACGCAGGCTCGCGCCGCACCGTAGCAGCATCTCGGTCGCGGCGACGTTGCTGCTCCCAATGGTCCAGTACAGCGGCGGCTCGGTCGTGGAAGCCGCGATGTTGGGATTGGCGCCCCGGGCGAGGATCTCCTCGATGATGAAGAGCGGTGCTGGTGGGGATCGGCTGACGGCTAGGTACAGCACATTGATCTCTCCCTGGCTACTGCTGCTGCTGCTGCTGCCCCTCTTGCTGTCGTCTGGGGTTTCCGGTGGCAATTGCAGAATCATCTGCAGAACGTTCTTCCATCTGCCGGCAAACATGTTGAATTCAATGGCGCTGATTCCTTCGAGCTTTCCTTGCGATGGCGTAGACTGCGCAATTTGCTGGAAGAGTTGTCTGTCTGGTAGGCTTTGGCATGTGGCTTTTGATAGCTCCTCGTCGTCGAAGCGGGCGAGATAATGGAGGGACGAGGGTCGGCCCCCTTGGGCGGCGTGGATCCGGCCGCCGCGTTCGAGCAGGGCGGCCACGATGGCGCGTCGGCCTAGGATTATGGCGAGGTCAAGGAAACTGAGGTTGTAGTTTGCTTCCTCGTCAAGATCGGGTATGCTGTCAGACTCATCATAGTCGGCGAAATCCGAGCCGGGGTTCTCTTCACCCTCGGGCTCGTCTTGCGATATTGCCGGGTCCGCCATGTTTGGCGGTTGGTGAGCGACAACCGAGTCTTCTGGGATTGTGCTGTTTGGGTCCAGTTCGTAGTTCGAAACGAGGTAGCGGACGGTCTTGACGCTCCCTGCGAGTATCGCGGTGCCAAGCAGTTCTGGTAGGTTGGGCACGATGGCGGTGTCCGGCTGGCGCATCATCGCCTCAAGGTCGTCGTTGTAGGCGAGGACGAAAATCTCCTCCTTTTGACTGAAAGCCAAGTCGTACGCATCCGCGTCAAGAATTTGCAGGTCGAGCTCCAGCAGACCTTCCCGGTCCTCGAGGTCGTAAACTCCAGGGAATCGTTCCCGAACTTTCTCTTGCATAGACGATCGGGGTTTGAAGAACTGGTGACCCGCATCCGTACTGAACGTCGGGGGGACGTCGCCGCCGAGAAAACCCAACATGTTCAAACTTTCGACATCCGGCAGAGTCGCAAAAGCCCGCAGCTGCTCGATGAGCCGCTCTGTTGAGATGCTTGGCGAGTAGAAGGTGAGCGCCTTATACGACAGCAATGGCTCGCCGAGCGCCTCAATAAGCTTCAGTGTGTTTCGATCTTCGAACAAGGCATGTACCGCTGGGAGAGATCCAAGCTCGACGGCTTTTAGAAGCCACTGCGACTTTGCGACGAAATTGTAGGGGCCTTCGAGCGCGACGCCCACAGCCCCTGAATATAGCGCTGCCATCGTGACGGCTAGTCGGACGTCTACGCTTTCTTTGGCGGCTATGACATATTCGGAAACGAGTTTACTATGGAGGTGAGGGGAGAGCTCCATCTGATGTAGCATAGCTACCTAACAAGTCTGGTTAGCATGCTTAGGTCTAGGATTTGCACAGTCTGCACCTTGAATTGCGTCGCGTATCATGGGTGGAAGGGACTTTTAGCATTGGAACAAGAAGATGCCATACTCTAGGGTTGTTGGGATCTTTCAGCAGTGCCTGTTCGGCGTGGGTTTGTATCTGATGAAAGACGCTGGAAGATGCCCATCAGAAAAGAAGCGAACATGGTCCCCGCGCCGAAAGGGGCCTCACTCACCTGTCGAAACCCTGGACATTCCTCAGCTCTGATGCTATTCGTGCCAGCGACCACCTCTTGTCTGGCTTCACCGGGACGCAGTGCTCCACGATCCGCCACAGAAAGTCGGCATCAGGAAGCAGTACGCGTGCCCGCAAGTGGGTGAGACACTTTTCTTTATCATGCTGCAATGTTATGGAGTTTTCCGGAAAGGGGGGCGTCTGGCCGGAGCCCATCATGGAGAGCATGACTAGACCAAAGCCGTATATGTCCCGTGGCGGCGAGTTCACCCACGCGTGATAAGGACTGTCACGATAATATTCCGGCGCCCAAAATCCGGCCGTGCCCGGTATGATACCGACATGCTGCGGGGACTGATCCGCGATTCCGCAGGTGGTGAAGTCGGCAAGAGCAGCGGTCAGGCGGCCGTCGCGGAGGAAGAGGAGAATATTGCAGGGTTTTAGATCGCCGTGGACGAGGCCGTGCCCGTGAATGGCCGCCAGACCGGCAGCAATGTCAGAGGAGAATGACGTGATGGCTGTAGCTGAAATATCATGAGTAGTAGTACTACCGAGGGGGTCGCTGCCGAGGTACGAAGCCAGATCCGACACGGCCTGCTCGAGCACTAGGCAGGGGATAGTGCCGTCGGGGTCCCGAACGTCCTCGAAGAACAACCCCAGGATGCGCGGGAGATTGGGGTGGGCTCTGAGGTCTTGGTGTGCAAGTATGCGCAGTTCTTGGATGATTCCGACCAGGGCTTTGTGCTGCAATGCGCTCTCGATGTCGGCGCTGTCACGAGTGAATGATGCATTTGGCCTCTTGATGACGACTTTGGCCACAGCTTGATCGCCGTCTACCATGACGGCTCCATAGACAGCCGAGTACTGGCCTTGGGCTCTTAGCTTCCACTCTTCCTGGCTGAGTGCAGCGCGACGAAGAGACGAGACTCCAAGGCTATTGGTGTAAGAGAGGAGGTTGCGATAGCCTATAAGGTGATTGTTCTGTTGCAGCTGAGAGACGGCAAGCTGCATGTCCGAAGAGTGATCCCCGACCGAGGGGGGCAGCAGGCAAGCCATTTCGGGACAGGCGATGATATCGCAGGCAAGGTTTGGTAGGAGAGCCACTAAAGATAACTCGACAACTACGGTGTGGTGGGCGGGGGAAGCAGCGTTGATGAAGGATGGGTGGGGTGGTGCGCTGGGGAAAGGAGTTTCAATAGCTACATGCGCATGATAGCAGACTAACAGACATTCGAGTTATGTTGTCCCACGGTCTGGTAAGCCAGCATCATCAGGAGGAGTTGTGGCGGCACGAAGGTACTCGGAGACTCCTTTGAGCCCAGCGACTTTTCTCCAGTGCAGAAGTACCGCGAGGTAAACACTATCAGCAGCTATCTACCCATGACAGGTCTCCCAATTTCAGGCAGCAATCAGGCATTTCGATAGGTAGTGACCGCACAACTCACGTCGGCGCGACGAAGGGATTATCGCTCGACTTCGAAGTCTGAGAAAAGCGAGCTGCTCTCATGTCCGCCTCGAAGATGATCGCATTCAGAGTGCAAAACATACCGCTCCAGTGGTCATGGAAAGAACTGACGCGCGCCATTGCGGCATCCACTGACGACGCTGACGCCTCGATAACAACTATCACCGGGACGCTCTTGCCAGCGCCTGACGCAAGCCTGAGAACCCAAGTCGCGGTTATTCAATTCTCCAACGCGGTCCCGCTTTTCTTGGAACCAGTAAAGAATGACAAGACGAGCGAGAAAACCGCGCATCTCCGTGCTAACGGCACCGATTTACGATTCGATAAGAATTTCTGGGGCATGACGCCCCTCATCGATCCAGGCCCAGAGGAGGACGTCTCGATGGAGTCAGTGGCCGAGAGACTTCCAAGTTTTAGGAATTCCCGCTAACAAGACTACAGCATCGTTGCTGTCACCGGACTTGACGGTAACGCATACGGATCATGGGCGAGCAGAGACGTCAACGCCATCTGGCTCCGAGACTATCTCAAGGAAGACATTCCCAAATGCAGGGTGCTCACCTTCGGCTACAACACAAAGCTCACTATTGACAACAACTACTGCTTCGAAGACTTTTGCAAGGAGCTGCTGAGCCAACTTCGCCTCGCTAGATCCTCCCACACGGTATATGATCCTATGTTTCCTCTTGCGACAGCAAGGCCCCAGAGACTGGAACCGTACTGATTTCTTAGACTCTATATCGGCCGCTGGTACTCGTCGGCCACAGCTACGGATGCAGAGTCATTGCTCAGGTAAGGGACCTCTACGGTTGCCGCCAGTCAATCCAGCAGAGAGCAAGACGCACTAACAGACGTCAGAGCCTCTGTCGATGCAAGCGCTTGGACGATCCTGATCTCGACGCAATACTCACCGCCACCTGCGCCGTGGTATTCTTCGGGGCGGTCCACCGGGGGATGGACACCAGTGACATAGAAGACTACCTTAGAGATGTCTTTCCTGACCAGACAGCGCGGCGGAAGATCGTACAGCAGCTCAGAGTCGATAATGACGTAGCGCTGCGGGAGCTGCAGAACTTCATTGACATCTGCCCCAGATTCCTGGTCATTTCCATCTACGAGCGGCGCCAGAGTCGAAAGCTCGTAAGGAGAGAGACTGCATCCGGCAGCAGCAGCAGCGCTTCGGAAAATTCGACTCCAACAACAGCGGAAAAAACGTGGAAGCGGGATGGCGACCCGTACACGCCAACAACCGAGCATTCCCAACTGCTGGGACTACCCACCGCCTGGGAGATCTCGATACCGAGCGACGCGGACCACTCAGGTATCGCAAAGTTCAGCTACCCCTCGGATAGCGTCTACAGAGAGCTTATCTTGCATCTGGAAAGGGTGCAGGCAGAGGTAGACTTGAGTGCGTTTCCGTACATGCCGCTGCTACGAGCAAAGCCCATTGGAGGGCCAAGACTGGGACCACACCATGAGCCCGATCCCAGGAGTTACCAACAGTTCGTCACCACGGCGAACCGATGGCTCGATGGCCGTGAGCCCCAATCCCAAACCTCGATGGAACCTGATTTGCAAACGATCAATCGCCAAGGAGACATAAAAATGTCCCTCCACCCAGCCTTCACACTCCTACGAGCGGCGGCCAGTTGTATCAGGGAGCTCATCTCGGACAGGATATTTTCCGATACCGAGTTCCAGCTGCTTGATAAAGCCGACGAGGTGACTCGAACAGCGCGCTACCACCTCACCATCATAGACAAGGCTAGAAACCGGATATATCTAGAGGGAGACAGACGCAGACAAGCGAGGACCGTGATGTTAAAGCTGAGGGGCCTCTTGGTTGAGCTCATCCGCGCGCTAGACCTCGCCTTTTCACAATCAGATCCTGGGCCCGGATCCGCCGAGCCCCGTTGCGCCGTGCTACCACCCATTACCGTCAAGACACTAATGATCCTCATCCCTGCGTTTGGAAACCTCAATAGTGAGCTCGAGACGTTAAGAGCGGTGCCAGCCGACGTACCGTCTCCCTGTCTGCCCTAGTCGTCCCGGGCATGAAAGCGGAAAAGATGGCAAGCATGGCCACCGCTTGGAACCGGGACGGCGACGCTCGAGGGGGTGCTTCTGTAGAGTGGGTTCCTTTCGAATGGCTGCATTTTCCGGTCGGGGCGGTACCCGAGGACGCCCGGGATTCGGAAGGCTGGGTTCAGAAAGTTGTGCGCCTGTTTACGAGAGAGGAGGCAAAGGCACTGAGGCTACGGGCGCGGAGATTCGGAGTACTCAGCCGGGAAGGTCGGCTCGAGAAGGTCATGGTGGAGTTCCGACCATATCCCCCGAGCATCAGAATTGGGAACCAGCAGGCAAACACGGCTGGAGGTCCACCAGCGGCAGCCAGCGATGACTACAAGGCCAGGAAATGGGCGCTTACGAGTCTCGCCCGGATGCTGCTGTGGTCGGAGGCTGACACCCAGTCCCCCAGCGCGAGGTTTCCCAGCGTTCCGTTTCGGTGCTTAGCGGACATGGCAGCCTCGTCGACACCCAGCTTCGCGCTTGTGTTTTCGGCCGAGGGGCTATATGCACTTAGCGAAGTCATTAAGCGACCATCGATGAGACCCTCCATCGCCCAGCGCGTTCAGCTAGTCCTGTCGTATGCCCGGGCGCTGGCTGCTCTTCACACCGCGTACATCGTCCACGGTGGCTTCAACACCGACAACCTGTTTCTGCAGTTCCCGGATGCAGAGGACGACACGCGAGCCGCTGGAGCGCGACCAGTCACTGAGGCAAAGGCTCTGCTCGCTGGCTTCGAGACGGCCCGGAGCTTGGGCGGCACTACGGACAAGATCGACGTGGAGGATCCGGATCTCCGCGCGTACCTGCATCCGGACCGCCTCGCGCAGGGATCAGTAAAGAACACGCAGCAGCCCGCCTACGACGTGTTCGGCCTCGGCATGGTCATGACGGAAATCGGGCTGTGGGAGCTTCTTCGCTGCCTCCCCGGCTACCCTCAGTCCTGGCAGTCCGACGGGGATCGCCAGCGGTTCTGTCGGGCCCAGAGGAACCGCTTTGTCGGGGACACCACGCCCGAGAACCTGGGATCGCTGTACGCGGGAGTCATCGCCTTTTGCTTCGGGAAAGGCCCAGATCCGCTGATGGGAAGCGATGCTACGGCGTCATTCAAACCGAGCGACGATGACTCCCAAGCCGCGTGGAAGACGCTGCGTGTGGTGGAGCTCATCCAGGAATGCGCCCGCCTCGTATGCGGCTCACCAACTGCAGGTCTCTCACCTTAGCCTACTATCAACGTGGTCTTCTTTAGTCATGGGCACCTTGAACGGAGTGCTTCAGGCTCGTAGCGGAGGGAAGCATTTAGTACGATTGAGTTCACCTTGCGACTTGAGGGGAAGTCTGCAATTGTGGCGGGCTGTGTCTGCGCAATACTGATTGCTTGCCGCCTGCGTGTCTCTTTATTTGCTTGCCCTGGCCTTGCTCACCCGTACGGGTCGAGACTGGAATAGATAATTTCCTTACGAGTTGTAGCATGGACCGAGTGCCCAGCAGTGCATGTATGCATGCATGGTGCACTTGGCGCGCAGCCGGGCTGAGTGAGCAGTCAACGAGACAGAGTAAGCAGGGGGATGTCGATCAATGTTGGCCCTGCCGCCGCAGGTGGTGGGACAATGCCAAATGATATGAGCCTAGAGCAGAAAACTGAGTGGTCGTCATTTCTTCTTTTCCTTCAAATTGTCGAGTCGCCATCTGCCGAATCCTGTTGTTGATTTCCCAACTCTCCATTTTCCAAGGTGAATGCGCGACCCGTGCAACGACTTGGCCTCCCAGAAAATCTTCGACCACTCGGCACATCATTACCTCCTTCATCCCACCAGATACGCCGCATCCTCTCTGAACTCTTGAACACGCCTGGGCCCCGGGAAAGTCAACAAAGAACACTGAAAAAGAAGGGAACCAGAACAAAACATAACAATGCGCTTCATCACAGACGACCGCGTCATCGAGCGCGGCGCCAACAAGCGCACGATGGAGGTCATTGCCGCGGGCCTGCCGCGCTGCGCGACAAGCTCGCTGCAAAAGGCGCTCGAGTCGGATGTCCTGGGGTGCTATCCGTCGATGCACATGGCCCATGTCGTGCCGCATCCTGAGCGGGGGAGGGTATGATGAATTCCACCTTTGTTTTTTCCTTTCCCTTCCCGTCCTTCCGCCGAGACGATAGATATGGCCGCCGTGTAGTAGTCGACAGGGCAACCCAAGCTTCGGGTGTGATTCATTTTAAACCTTGCCCGGGCCAAGTTGAGGATCGACGTCAGGTGGATGTTCGAAGACGTTCCGCTGACTTGCTGTGCATAGCTTGTCCTTGCCGCCATGGCTGAGACAGACAAAGTCAAAAGACAGGCCCTATTGTATGAGCTCTTTGACGGGTGCGCGGCAACATGCGGTAAGATATTAAAGATATTCTCCATGTACCCATTACCTCACATCGTCCTCACAATCAGCCACGTGCATGCCTCCATCCTTCGTTTTCCCCTCACACCCCGTGACAAAGAACCTGTCTCACTCAACCCGTCGCTAAAATCGAACCAGACTTTCCCGGCGTCATCTTCACTGACGACCTAATGGACATGTACCCCTCGGCCAAGATCATCCTCAACCAACGCGACAGCGCCGAGCTCTGGGCCGACTCGATGCTCGGCGCCATTGTGAGCTTCAACACCTGGTACCACAAGGCCGCGACTTGCCTGTTCAGCACGGACCGGATGCACGGCGCCATGATCACGGGCGCGTTCAAGGTACGTCGTCTCTCTCTCTGTATGGCCGGGCCCCGGGCACTGTAGCGGACCAATCCAGCCTCTTGAACTGGACTCACGCCTCTTGATTTATCTACTTTCTTTGTCTTCTTCTTTTGCACTGGGATGGGCCGAAGTGGAAACGGCTTAATGATTAACACGCATGGTCTTTCGACAGCACTGGAACGACAAGTTCGGCATCGGCACCGAGCCGACCAAAGAGGCGTTTGTGAAACTCTACCACGCCTACAATGCGTGGGTCCGCGACGAGGCAGCACGGCGGGGCGGCCGCCCGGTGCTCGAGTATAATCCGCGCGACGGGATGGCGCCGTTGTGTAGGTTTCTTGGCACCAAGAGCGCAGGCGACATGGAAGGGGTGCCGCTGCCGGCGGTAAACGATCGCAAGCAGATGGAGACGCTGCGCCGGTTCCTGCTGCTCCGGGGCGTGCTGGCATGGTGCGGGATATTGCTGTGGCTGGCCGCTGGCGTTCGGCATCTGCCCAGTGTTGTGCTGGTGGTGAGGGGCTTCTTGGGTAGACGCCTGGGTGGCACGGCTCTGTGATGCGGTTCAGTAATTTGGAAGGCCCGTGTTTGTGCTTCAACGTTTTGGGAGTCGTGCAGATATAGTCATGTGATATTATGCGAAGCGTCCATTATATTAAGCCTGATTCCCCACACGAGCCATGCCAGTATCACAAACATTTGTGCTAAAAGACAGACTCCACCAAGCCTCCGGACTTCGTGTATGAAAAGGCCTGGATCGATGCTCACCGCTGTGTTGCCCTCCACCCGCTGCAAGTACCAGAGGACGCAGAATCTGGTCAAGTGCTCGCGCCACGGAAGAATGACCCCCATGATCATTTCCCCGTTGTTCGGCGAGTTCCTGACACTCTTGGCAAATTTTGCTCCACCTACGTCTCAGCTGTTACGTCCATTTGGCTCTCACCTCACTGTGTGGTGTTGTCCTCTGCCCGACCGAGTTCCTGCTCCCAGAATCCATCGACATACTCAGCACACATTGTTGCGTACTCGGCCTCTGTGACCGGCATCGAATTCTTCTTCTGCTCCTCGGACACTCTCGAGCGCTGGAGGGTCTCGCTGAGGATCCGCTGGGCCCGGGCCAGGGCCCAATTGATGTACTTGCGGCGAGGTCCGTCTCTGACAGTCTGCGTCTCGACCGCGTGGTAAAGCTGGAGGGCACGGCGGGCGTGGTCGACCTGCATGTCTGCCGTGTCCGGGGCGTGAGCGAGGATGAGGTGGGCGCCGGCCTCGCAGAGGGGAGGGCACTCTGGCTCGAGCAGAAGCCAGTTGGTGATGTCGTTGGCCTTTTGGAGCACGAGGTGATTAGCGTTATCGCGAAACCCTACCGAGGAAGGCACAGGGGAGGAGGAAAGCACACAGTCGTACCTTGGCGTGGTTACCAGCAAAATGCGCCTTCTGGGCCTGGTCATACAGAAAGTGGAAGGCCTTATTGTGGTCGCTGATGTCTGGGACTGAGGTGTCTGAGGATGATGCGGGCGCCCCAGCACGAGGTTGTTGCTGTTGCTGCTGATGCGCCATTGTGATTTCTGGCTGTGGGTGTGATGAAGGGGGGTGGAGGGTTGCTGTAAAGCACGAGGATTGGGATCTTTTGTCAAAAAGCATGTGGGAGTGCTGGGTGTTTGCTCTTGGTAAGGTATGGAAGTGTCTTGGTGCCTTGGGCGAGTGCGGGCGGACGCCTCGCACCTTCTTGGACAGACTCGGTCCCTTCGCGCTTGGGTGCCTTCCTTAGTTCACCGCAGCCTCACCAGATCGTCACGGGCTCTTGCTTTCTGTGGTGCCTCAGGCATGTATCAAGGCACATCTTCGCATTCCCACCCCGTGCACTCTGCCACTTCCTGTCCCTCTTCCTCCACAACAACACGATCGGTGCTCCCCAGCCTTCTCGTGTCGACAGTCACTACTGCCACTGCTCATCTCCTCATTCATCAGAAAACCCTCCATCCATTCGCCCTTGGGCAGCCAGAGAGCATCTTGGCCAACCACCACCGCCATGGCTGAACAGTCGCTGCAGCAGAAAGACGGCCACCACGGTGACGGTGATGTCGCCATGCAGGACAACCTCGACACCCTTCCCGTCACTCACCAGACGCCTGCCAGCCACATTCACGTCATGAGCTGCCACCTCGCCACCCCGGTGGAGCAGCAGTCCCGCGAGGTGCCTGCGGCGGGTGCAGATGTGCCAGCCCTCGATCCAGACTACTGCCCATCAGAGTTCAGAGAGAAGCAGTGGCTTCGCACAATCAAGGCCAAGCTCGGGAACCGCCACAGCGAGATCAAGTGGCACATCATGCGCCAGCAGCGGGACCGCGGCCCAAGCACCACCACCAACAACCAGAATGATCGTCAGATCAACACAAAGACCATCTCCAAGAAGCCAGAACTCAAATCGCCGCTTCGCAACTGGACCAAGAGGGTCGAGACCTGGACCGGCAGCAAGCACTCCCACAGCCTCTGGGCCTTCTTCGTTGTCCCTCCACCTGGTGCAGGTGGCACTGCTCGCTTTCTGGCCACCTATCCCAAGGCATGGGCCACCGCATCTCAGGCCGAGCTCGTTGCCGACGACCTGATGGCCAAGATCACGCCAAAGATCGCAGAGTGTCTACACCAGCAGCTTCCACACAATATCCGCTTCCGAGTCCAAAGCACGGATCCCTCTCACCACCATGCTTTCCAGGATCGGAACGGCGTCCGCAAGCACGCTTCCGGCCTCGCACAAGATCTTGCCCCTCCGGAGCCTGGCAGAACAATCATCGAGCGCGGCATCGTCCTCGCCCGTGTCCTCACTCACAGACTCACTCAAGTGCACCGTTGTTTGGCGCCAGGCACCATGCAGGCCATGTGGCAGGTGTACTTGGATGGCTTGTCCAGCGCTCCTGCGGACGGAGGCGCACACCCGGAGCCACCCGAGCTTCCCATCTACGGCGGCAAACCCCGGCTGCTCTATGGAGAGCGGCATGAGGGAGCACTCCGATTGAAGCCGTCCCGAGTAATGGCAGAAGCAGTTGGCGACTTTCGCCTGACCATCAACAGCGCGCACCTCGAAAGACTTTATCCAATCATCGCAGGCGTCCATACCACGTTCCTTAATTGTGGCGACCTGAAGACGGCAGTACTGAGGGCTGCAGGCTGCACATGGGTGACCAACATGGATGCTTTTGATGGTATTGGCGTCTACAACCAGTGTGGCAAGCCGTGTGAGGGATTGACCGATCCGACCTATTGCATGAGCCACTACATGACCTGCAGGCTCTGTGGACGCATCAAGCCTTGCGCGACGATGGGCACCGCTCCGGATCACACGTGGGCGTGCCGCAGCTGCATCCACGGCCAGAAGACGGGCCGGATTCCTCCTTATGATCTTGTCAGAGACTTCATGAGGGGCTTGATGATGAATTAGACAGACGCGCGGAAGGGGGGACTCAACAGATGTGGCGTGTGCCAGACGGAATCTGTTGCATTGATATTGCAGGCTCGGTTGGTATTCCAGTGAAGACGGTCGGACGCCAACTTTTGTTATTTCTTTGACGAATGAACCATATGTACGGCGATGGGCGACAGCGGGCACGGAAGCCTCTGGCGGGGACTGATGGGGAATTCGGTGGAAGGTCGCTATTTTGTCCACGGGTTGGCACTCTGAGCAGACGTGTATGTAGTTTAACAGACGTTTACATGTAGCACAATGGCATTGCCGGATTTGCACCATTCATGGATGTTGTCACACAGCCAAGTCCACTGCGTCACAAGCGAGAGACACACTCGAGTCTTGGCTGGGCCTAAAATTACAGTTTCCCAGTGACGCCACCACTAAGATCGCCGTTAGCGACCGCCACAACGAACTTGAACGCGGGGGTGAGAAACTCAAAAGCAACGACACCAGATCCACACTCTTGGCTTCCCCCCATCACAGCCTCCATCCCTGAACTACTTCAAATCCCTCAGATTTGAACAGGGGGCGAATCGACGTTGACTGCCCAGCCCTGCATCTGCTCAGACATCTCCCCACCTCCCGTGGGCCAGCTGGTCAGACTGCCTTTCTCGCGAGGCAGTAGTCTAGTCCCAGGACACGCACTCTCCTAACCCCGGACTGGCTCGACAAGCGCGAAATCTCGTTGTGATGCTTGGCTGTTCAGCGCCAGGCGAAACCTCCTCACTGGCAGGATGGCTAGGAGGAGGAATAGGAGGAGGAGGATCAGCACGCACTGATCAGCAGTTCATCCTTGCGCGCTGGATCAAGACCGCTTCGTGCTACGTGCTCGCCGCGTGGCAGTCTCATACCGCTGGTGTTGGTGGTGCAGGTAATACGGACGTGCCCCAGCGGCCACTGTCGCATGGACAGACGGGTAAGTGCAGGGCGCTCGAGGTAGACATGTGAGGGCCGCAGTTCAGACGCCTACCTTCCGAAGTCCGACATGCCTTCTCTCCCATCCATTCCGCGCGTTAGGGAGCAGGACATCGCTCACGGCTTTTACCTCTTGATCTTGCTCGCAGACTGACAGAGAGATGGCAGTCTCCATCAGCCACATATCGTTTGAGCACCACTACCCCCACGCCCTCGGCATCGGGGAGACAGAGCCGCGCATATCATGGCGCTTCGCCGGGGACGCGGTCAACTGGACCCAGACGAGCTACGACATGGAGATCACGCGTGACATCAGTCACCACAGCCACAGTCATCCGACAGGGGAGCAGGCTCAGCAGCAGCAGCTGTTCAGCGTGAACGGCTCGGAGAGCGTGCTCGTGCCCTGGCCCACGCTCGCGCTGTCGGCGGGGGAGAGGGCTTCTGTGCGCATCCGGGCGCGTGGGAGGCAGTGGTCTGATATCACAGACGTTGGTAACAACGGGAAGAAGCTCGACTCGGAGTGGTCAGACAGGTACTTTGTTGAAGCCGGTCTCTTCGAGAAGAAGGACTGGCGCGACGCGGAGATGATTGCCAGCACGAGTGCCGAGGACAGGGATGTGGCGAAACGTCCGAGGCTGTTTCGAAAAGAGTTCTCGTTGTCTTCCAAGCACGGCAGCGGTAGTGATGCGGGCGGGAGCCACAACGAACGCTATAACGAGAACTGGCTGGCGAGCGGTCGGGGCCAGGCCGTCATGTCCTCGCCCCAGATCGCCCGGGCGAGGCTGTACGTCACCGCTGCAGGCTTGTACCAGGCCTACATTGACGGGCGCAGCGTCAACGGAGATGTGGTCCTCGCCCCGGGGTGGCAGGACTACGGGTACCGCCGGGTATACGACACTTATGATGTCACTGAGCATCTCACCCAGCAGGGATCAGTTGACCCGGACCTTCAGAGCGATCATCACCACCGCAGGGAGGATAAAGGGCGACATGTGCTAGGTATCGTGGTCGGCGAAGGGTGGTATGCCGGCCGTATAGGCTGGAATGGAGGCCAGCGGAATGTATGGGGCTCAGATCTTGGAGTCCTGGCCTTGCTGGTTGTCACCATGACTGATGGGACGCAGCGGGTGGTCAAGACGGACGAGTCTTGGAGTTACGGGGCGGGTCCTATTATCCGGAGTGAGATATATGATGGCGAGGAGTATGATGCTCGAGAGGAGCTGGAAGGGTGGATGATTCCAGGATATCGTGCTCAGAAGGGGACATGGGGCGGTGTGAAGACGATCGATACGCCTTTTGATAGGCTTGCCGCGCCGGACGGACCGCCGATCATGCGAACGGGTGAGGTCGAGCTTGCTGATGTGTTGACGAGCCCGTCTGGTAAGACGATTCTCGATTTCGGGCAGAATCTTGTCGGGTGGTTGAGAGTGAAATTTGATGGGCCGAGAGGGCAGCAGATCAAGTTTCGTCATGCTGAAGGTGGGTGGCATTGAGCTTCACAAGAGTCTCGATTATCCACCGATGTCAAAGCTAATGCTGAATTAGTGCTCGAGAACGGCGAGCTGGCCATTGGACCACTCCGCAACGCCGCACAGACAGACACCGTCACCCTGTCCGGCAATCAAACCCTGGAGTGGGAGCCTGCCTTCACCTACCATGGTTTTCGATACGTCGAGGTCACGGGGTGGCCAGACACGGTGCCGCTCAACAAGAAGTCTATCAGAGCCATCGTGGTCCACTCGGCCATGGAGCGCAGCGGCTACTTTGAATGCTCCGACCCGCTGCTAAATAAGCTGCACGAGAACATCATATGGAGCATGAGGGGCAATTTTATGAGCGTCCCTACCGACTGCCCACAACGCGATGAGAGACTGGGCTGGTCTGGTGATGCGCACGTATTTGCCCGCACCGCCAACTACTTGTTCGACACGAGCGGCTTCTGGAGGGGGTGGATGAGGGATGTGTACGAGGAGCAGAGGGCAAGAAACGGTCAGTGGATGTGCCACCATCTGTTGTTTCTCAGTTTCCCCAGCTTAGCCCCTCGACTCCCAATTTAAGCTAACTTTAAGCGTAGGCTCGCCAGCCAATGTCACTCCCAGCTTTCCCTGGGTTCAAAACACTCCCATCACCCCTGCGGTCTGGGGAGACGTGGTCGTCGGCAACCCATGGAACACTTACCAGTCCTTCCGCGACAGGAACATACTACTTGAGCAGTACGCTGGTGCAAAAGCCTGGCTGGACAGCGGCATCCAGCGCCAGCCCAGCACCCCACGGAACATCGCGCTGTGGGACCGCGACGCATTCCAGTTCGGCGACTGGCTCGACCCTACGGCCCCGGAGAACGACGCCAGCCAGGCGCAGACCGACAAGAGATTCGTGGCGGATGCGTACCTGGTGGGCATGACGAAGCTTGTCGCGCAGATGGCGCGGGTCTTGGACAAGCGCGACGACGAGAAGTACCACGCCCGATGGGCGGATGACTTGCAGGCCGCGTTCCAACACGCGTGGGTTCACAAGGACGGCACGGTGTACAACGAGACGCAGACGGGTATCGCACTGTGTCTGTGGTTCGACCTGTTCCGCAGCGAACGCGAGGCGGAGGCCGCGGCGGCACGGCTGGACAACATCATCGCGGGGAACGAGTACAAAGTCGGGACTGGGTTTGCGGGGACACATATTCTCGGCCATGCGCTGACCAGGTATAACCTGACGAGCACGTTTTATCGGATGCTCAAGCAGACGACTGTGCCGAGCTGGTTATACCAGGTGGTCATGGGTGGGACTACGACCTGGGAAAGGTGGGATAGCATGCTGCCAGATGGGAGTGTGAACTGGGGCGGCATGACGAGCTTCAATCATTATGCATTCGGATCTGTGGGGGACTGGATTCACAGGGTTATTGGCGGGCTGGCACCAAGTGAAGAGGAGGGCTGGAGAAAGGCGGTGGTGAGGGTTGAACCGGGTGGTGGGATTACGCATGCGAGGGCGAGGTATCTGAGTCCTTATGGGTGGATTGAGACGGAGTGGACGGCCGACAATGGCAAGAAGCCCAAGCTGAAAGTGACTGTGCCACCGAACGCGATGGCCGAGGTGGTCATGACAGCCCATGGTAAGGAACGTGCGACCATTGGCAGTGGCCAGCACGAGTTTCCTTCAGCAGAGTCTAATTGAATGGGCATAGACACTGGCGGTAGAGCGGTTGACAGTTGTGTAGATAGCCGAACATGGGTTGGGAAGGACGGCTTGCTCCGTGAAAAAGCAGAGGTTGACAAGTCGACACAAGAGGGTTGATCCGTCTATCAGACAGAACTGTATCAAAGCGGTTTCTTATTCACTGTTTTCGATTGTCTTCTTCAAGCTTACTCAAGGTATCTATGGGGCATGCCGCTCTACAGAAGCCCAACATGTCGCCTTATAAGTCTTACCACTTCGCCATGATCTCTCCGCTGGGCAATCTCAATCGCCCCGTCATAAGCTGTTGCACCTTGTCGTGTACTAGTGCCACCAGCGTTGAGCAGCAGCTGCACCATGTCGAGCCGCCCCCGACCAGCAGCGCTGTCCAAAGCACTGGGCCATCGGCAGCCCGGCGCCAGGTTAGGATCAGCCCCTTTTTCAAGCAAAATCATGGCGAGCTCAACATCCCCACCATCGGCCACGGCTACAAGACAATTGCATCCTTCACAGTCCACACTATTGACATCTAGCCCGTGTTCCAGAAGAAAAGAAATCAGCTCCATCCGTTGTGCAGACTGCAAGGTCGTAAAAGTATCGGCCTTGCACACACGGTGTAGGAGGGTGTCACCCCACCTGTCGCGAGCCTTCAGGTCTGCTCCTAGAGAAGCGAGCTGCGCCACTACCGGGAGGTTAATAGATACGCATGCGGCCATTGCTGGCGAGAGGCCATATCTACTGGCAGCATTGACATCGCTACCTGCGCGGAGGAGATGCTGGATCACACTGTCTGGCGTACCTGTCAACAGGGCTGTGGCGAGGACGGGAGAATTCGCCACGGGAGTTCCAGCATCAAGCAGAAACTGCATCACTTCCCAAGCTTCAGACTCTACGCATGCTTCAAGAAGGACGCTCGCCTCTGGACTGACGAGAGCCGCCTCATCGCACCAGGTTCGTATGGCTTCTGGAGCCTGAGCCAATTCGGCCTCACCTAAAATCCTCGAAATTAGTCCTCGAAGTGCCCCGAAGGGTTGACACTCGATTCCGGTGTGCTGGAATCGAGTGCCTGCCTCTGTGAGCAGTTTTGTCATGTTTAATACTTTGCCGTGACAACTCCATATGGCAAACGGCCAGTCTCGAAGTTCGTCGTCTAAGAATGCTCCCAGGATGGTATGCTGTATGCCTTCGACGTCGATGACGGCATTGGCATCAACCCCGTCTGGAGCAGCCAGGCGACAAGCTCCACGTTCCCGAGTCTGGCAGCCATCACCAGCGCAGGAGCACCCAGCCCAGCGATGTCGGCACCCATTTGGTGGAAATGCTGTAATAGACTCTGGTTGTTGTAGCTTGTAGCTGCACGCCGAAGGCTTGTCTCGCAGAATGTGGCGCCTGCATCCAAAACAGAATCGAGGATTGTCCACAAAGTTTCCGACGTTCTGGAGCGTGCCAATTGATCGACAACCCACAGCAATAACTCCTGCAGTGACAGTAGTGCGATGACGCTGCGCACAGTATGCCCCTTGGAGTAGGATTGAGCATACTTCTGCCACAGAAGAGTGCCCAAGGCCCATTTCCATGTCGACGCGGCATTTCTGCTCTCCTGCGCAGAACAGTGAAACTGTTGTGTTCCGATCATCTGCTTCAACATGTCTTGCAGAGAGGCACACACTACCAGGCCCTCAGCTTCCGACAGACTACAATCACACCGCCGCTGGCCACTCCGGCTAGCCAGCAACAAGGGTGCAACGTGATTTTCGATTTCCCACTGCAAGATTTTGATTTCCCGAGTGCGCTCGGCGTACTGGTCTGGCAGAAGGCCCAGGCGCTCAGCAATATGCTCTGACATGCCCCACGTGCGAAGGCTGTTTGCAAGACTATGATAATCGAAGCAAAAATCGAAGCGATAACGGGAGTCAGATCCCTCCCTGATGCGTAGGCGGGTTTGGCTCTGGACAGTGTGGATGTGCTCCGCGCTTGACGCAAGGAAATACGAATGCAGCCATTGAACAAGTGGGCGATAGTGGCTCCGAAGGTATGGGTGGTCCCAGCTGGCGTCCACAAGAAGGCGCGCCACTGCAGTCGCTGTGCTGATGTTGAGCGCAAGCCCCTGCACGGCAAGTTCTAGGCACTGGCGGCTGCGATGCTTTAAGAGGAGGTTCACTATGGAGAGTTGGGACATCTCCGTAATCGCTGTAGATTCAGAGGCCATGAGCGAGAATGTTGCTTGGTCATCCATCGATGCTGTCAGTTTGAGCAACTCCTTGTGGGCAGCCCTCCCAGATGGAAGGTCACTGTGCAGCAGGATTCGCAGGGCTGCTGCTGGAATACGAGTGAACAGGATTTTGTGCATGAACCGATCTTCCCGAGACAACGGCGACCTTTCAACTAGGCAATTACTCAAACGGAAGATGGCGCGCGAGAGAAAGTGGAAGGGGTCTATCTCCCATGACAATGCTCCAGCTGACTGCAGAGTCTCGTCATGGGAGCGGAATAGTGAGGGTAGCACGCTGGCCAAATCTAGGGACGGCCTCGTAAGGAACCCAGTAACAATCTCAACCCGCAGCGACACATCATGCGGAGGAAGATCCTGCGCTGTTGTGTCTCTTTGCAGGGGATAGGTCAAGGGCGCTGTCATTTAAGGGAGCCATTAGCGTTGATCATTAAAGTCCACTTCAGTCAAGAGGTTGGGAGAACTCACCCTGCATGAATGCCAGAACTTGGAGGAAAGGCATGTCCTTCAGAAGCATGCCTCTCCACTCTTTCCATATATCGGTCTTTGAAAGGTCGACGGCATCGGGCGCGAGGCGCAGGTTAGTCGACGGCTTTTGCCAGTTACTTTGAATACATCGTCTCAATTGAGGGCCAGCTCCCTTGACCAGTCGAGTTTCGGACGCTTCCAAAGAGGTTTGCTCATGTCGCAATGGTCCAGCGACGAGGGGACGACAGACAAGCGAGACTTTTGAGGGCCGAACGCTCTGGTTTGTATGCCCCTGATCTGGTGGTGAGTGGAGGGGCGGGCTGCGCGACAACTGAAGAGAGAGCTTTCCTGATTCGGTGACGGTAGAGGTACGACGGGGCATCGATGAATTGGCTTCTTGGACAACGACACCGGGAGGGAGTGCGTCATGGTTGATCACTGCAGACCACCCGCATTAGCTATCGTGCGACCAAGGAGACGTGCGAATCCACGCCCAGGATTGTAAGTATACGTACTTACGTGACCCAAATGGCCTTTGTTTCTCCGTATTTCCTTCCAGACTTTAATCCAGGGCTGGCGAATCCCATGAATGACCACTTCTGGGGTTGCCCCCTTTTCTTTTAGTCTGCGGCAATGTGCCCAAACCACAGCCCACTCGTGTTTCTTCAGTCTTTTGCGTAGATTGAGCAGATCTCGAAGCCTCGTCTCGTAGATTGATAGACTAGGAAAACGATTGAGCACGTGCACCACACATGTGTGGGCTTGATATGGCACTTACGGAGCATCGGGGAAGCCATGTTTGGCAATCAACACTTCTCGGACTTCTGTAAGGGTACGCGATTGCTGCTTCCCGTTGCCCAGGTATAGCTCTCTGATCAGCGAGTTATGCTGCAACCAGAGCTGCGAGGTATCTTGAAGTTGATGGCCATGGTTCGATGTCTGCATGATGGGGCTGTACTCTGGAAGAGTTCTTGTGAAGCTTTATTGTGCAGTGGGTTGCTGTCTCGCAGTAAAGAGTGAACTGCACCACGACAGTGCACGGAAACGGGCAGCAGTTTATATATACGGCATGAAGGGGCAGCAAAGGTCGCGAGGCTGCGTTCTTGGCATGCAGAGCTTGTGGTGTCATGCCTGTTGCCCATAATCTGGATTGCCAAGCGACCCCTCTCGTCTGTCCATATTCTGACCAATCGACACGCATGAATCGAGATGCAGGGTTGCTGGCGCTGGCTTGTTCCATTGGCCTTCCCAATATGCAGGACTTTGGTGGCGGAGCTGTCCATTTTCTGACCAACCATGTGTGGATGGACGCCTGTCGTGCTGCCATTGGCAAACCACCACCCCGTGGGTGGCCGTCGCGAAGCCTTTCACCGCGCATTTCCGCGGTATGCCAGCCCAGGCCTGACATGTTGTCTGCATATCTGATTGAGATCTTTGAGATACTGGCGGTGTTGCGGAAAACAATATGCAGATATCAGCTACCCAGACATGACGTAACAAGAATGACTTGCGCCGTGAAAAGCAGAGGTTGGTGCGTCCCTCAAACAATAACTGGATCAACGTGATCGTTTTCAATTACTTTCTTCAAGCTTACTCAAATCATTAGTCGGGAATGATGCCGCATGACCGTAACTACGAGTCGACAGTAACGAACTGGGGCGGCATGGTCTCTTGATGTATCCACGCTCTCACGGCAGTGGCAAAGAGGTCAGGAAACTGCAAATCCCAGCCATGGATTGCTTTCGCAACCACGAAGCCCTGGCAGTCCACCGCATCTCCTCCTCCTCCTCCCTCTTCCGTCCCGCCTTGCCTGATCACCTTTACCATCTCCTTTGTCCCCTCGACATTATCTCCGTCACCACCAGCGCACACCAGCACTCTGATCCTGTTGCTTGCCACAGCCTTCGCGACCTCGGCCACGTCATCCCAGCCCCATTGCGCAAGATCTCCATAGACCCCCTGCGCGAGGTCCGCCGTGCGGTTGTTCTCCCACATGTCCCTCTGGAGCTCGCCGTGCTCGAGGAGCCCGGCCCTCCACGCCGCGAACCGGTAGAAGCCGCTGCCCATGACGGCCCACAGGCCCCAGTGCAGGCCCGTGCTGTGCCGTGCGAGCCACATCTGCGCGGGCGTGAAGGGCGTCGCGCCCGTGATGAACAGGGACTGCACGACGTCCGGGTGCCGGCGCACTAGGGCCTGCGCGACGAAGCCGCCGAGAGAGAGCCCGACGACGTGTGCCCTGCCGGCTCCTCCGCCGGGTCCCGGGCGGGCGTGTTTTCGGATGAGCGCGGCGACGGCGTCGGCGGCAGAGGCACTCGTGAAAGGAGGTGCAGCGGCGGAGGACTCGGCCGCCGTGGCTGCCAACTGCCGCGAGCGTCCGTGCTGCAACTGGTCTGGCACGAGGATGTGATACTGCCCCTGTTGCGCCTGATCCACGCCGCCTTTGTCGCTGGCGGCAGACAGATGGCTCACCACATGGTCCCACTCGTGATGTGAACCAAAGGCGCCGTGCAGGAAGACGATGGTCTCGGTGGCGAGGCTGGTGTTGTTGTGCTCGACAAAGAAGAGCTCAGGTCGGTGCACTTCAGCTGTTGCTGCTGGTTGCGACATTGTTGCGGGCGGTTCTGGCTTGTGTTGCTGAGCTCAACCATTGATGCTTCGTTCAGAGGGCGAGACAAGTGAAACGCTGCTGCCTTGTGGTTCGTTAGCGCCCTTGGGCACCCGGAATGCACCGCCACTACAGGGACCCCAGCCGCTGTCCGTCCAGCCACACGAGGTGCAGAGGTGAGCTGACTACAGGGTGCAAGTAACTGGAGACGCTCTGCTAGTCACCAGAGATATATCACCAATGAGACTGGTCGCCGGGTCTAAGCAGATGCGTAGCTTGTAGGTGTAGTCTATTATCCATATGTGAGAGGTCTGCTGGTAAGTGGTTTTAGCCACTAAGCCCACTTATCCAGATACGCTTCTGCTCAACGAGCGTATCATCGATAATGCTCAATACTAGCTCCGTAGTCGCTAGTAGCCCTTCCCCTTGGATCTCGGTACGACTCACGTAATCCACAAGTGACGAGGTCATATTCCGTATCCGTGGCGGACTCACAGCTGTGAACAGCATTCAATAGTGTTCAGCCATATCACCCCACATACAAGACCTTGAAGACCCATCCATATTGGTCCGCACCGACCAGTATCTGGTCCACTTTAACCTTGAGCTCCGGCTGACCTTCCGAGCTTGTCATGCTCCACTCGAGCGTTTCCCCGCCCTGAACGGTCAGCAGGCTGACGATGTCGCCGTCCACAATGGGGATTGGCGCTTGAATAACGACCCAGCCATCTACAGGACGGGGCTTCTCGAGAAAAACGATGTAGAATGCCTCAGCCGTCTGGGTGAACCTGACATCCGGCCCGCCGACAATCTCGCTCTGCACGAACCAGTACGTCGTGTTGAAGATGGCCTCGCCGTGGCTCTTGATCCACCGGCCCGCCTCGCGCAGGTTGTCGACCTCGGCCTGCACGATGCTGCCGTCGGCCCGGGGACCAATGTCGAGCAGCAGGTTGCCGTTTTTGGACACCATGTCGACGAGGGAGTGCACAATGGTCGTCGCGTTCATGTACTCTTCGTCCTTGGTCGCCCGGTTGTAGCCGTAGCTGTACGGGTCCATCCCTTGGTTGCTCTCCCACTTGTGCCGCTGCGGCGAGGCGAAAGTCTCGTACTCGGGCGTGTCAAAGTCGGCCTCGGGGATGCCACAGCGCGAGTTCATCGTCACCTCCCGGCCCTCGGCTCGGGCCTTGTTGTACCACGCGGCCGCGAAGGCGGCTGTCCCGTTCGCCGCCCCGGCGTCGCACCACATGATGTCGGTGCCGTAGGTATAGGCGAGCGTCTCCATCTGGGGCACCATGAGGTCAGCAATGAAGTCGCCGATGGGGACCCGCCCGGTGTAGGGCTCCTCGACTCCAGTGTAGGGGTTCTTGGCCTGGATGCCGAGCCAACTGGTGCTCGACGGGGTCGGGTGCTGGACATAGCCGTACGGACCAAAGTCTGGATTGAACCACTCGGGCAGGGAGAAATAGGTGCCTCGTTTCAAGGAAGGCTGATGGGTCTTTGCGGCATCAAACAGCTCCGCAATCAGGTCGCGCTTTGGTCCGTAGTGCAGCGAGCTGCGGTTTGACGTGTCGCCCGTGTCGAAGAGGGCAAACCCATCATGATGCTTGGTCGTCACGACAAAGTACTGGGCGCCCGCGTCCGCAAAGAGGTCCACCCACTCCTTTGGATCCCACGCCGCCGCTGTGAACTCTGGGATCGCGTCATCGTAAGCCCAATCCTTCCCGTACGTCTCCAATCGGTAGCCGTAGAAGTTGGATCGGTCAGCTTGAGGATGGTTCATGCTGTACCACCAGAACCACTCTGCATAAGACTCGTATGGCGTCGAGTTGCCCCAGCCCGTCACAGCGTAAACGCCCCAGTGGATAAAGATGCCGTACTTGGCGCCGTTAAACCAGTCGGGGCTTTCGTGCTGCGCCAGGCTGGTCGAATCGGCCGTCCAGTCCTTGAATCCGATCTCTACATCATCGAAAGACGAGGTTGTCCAGTCGTGGGACCCTTGCGTGAGATGGACAGTGACGCTCATCGGGCCTCCGCTTGCTCCCTCCACCCCAACAGCGACCGTCTTCTGATCTCCTGGGCACAGGCGCTTCACGTGACCCGGAAGCGTGGTGATGAACCCATCGCCGGCGAGCGTGACATTGAATCCGTCGCCGGCAGAGCACTCGGACCCGGCATTGTTGATGGTGACCTCGACCACTTGTGTCTGGTTCCGGTCCCCGACCCATTTCTGCGTAGGCCGGACCGACTGCACCTTGACGGTCGGCTCCTGCTGCCACAGCGAGATGGCAAAGACGTGCAGGCGCCCTGTGGTGCTATTGCTCCTGTCGGGCAGTACAATGGACGTGAGCTTCTTGCCTGGCAGCAGTGGTGCGGTGCGCTCAAAGATCTGCGTCGTGTTCCCGTTCGTGCCATTGGACGTGTACCGGTGCGGCAGGGTGATCTCGCCCCGATCGATGGTCAGCCAGCTGTACCAGTTGAGCGACCGGATCTCGTACTCGGATTGCATGTTGTCAGAGTACACAAAGGACACTGGTCCGCTGACCGTGGCACCCTGGACGTCCCCAGCAATGAGGAAAGAGGCTGAGAAGTAGCTGCCCTTGCAGACGGGGATGGTCTGGCCGGTAGCGATCAGGTTGTCGGGCTGTTCAGCCGGACCAGTGTATCCGGGAAAACTATACCGGATGCCCGTGTCCGCCGAGGTGTACCACGGGCTCATGCTCGCGGGCGGGACTGGGAAGGACTGGTTTTGTGTGTCGAAGGCGGCCTCGCCCGGCTGGCTGCCGAATCCCTTGTTGTTGAAGTAAGGGGCGAGGTTGAGGGGCACCGATTTCTAACAAGCGAGGAGCAGACCACCGCGTCAGCAGATATCAATGAAACGAGCTCATGACAGTGAATTCTGTCTTACCCCTTGGGTGTGGGCGGCATCGGCTGCTGTGCATTGCAGGGCAAGCATGAGGCCACTGAGGCTCAGCCCATACAAGCCTTGGGAGCCGCCTAACATTCTCATTGTTGAGGTTCGCGACTGTGTGAAAGTGTGGTCTCAATATGACTCAGCTCAATCCGCATGCTCCAACGAGCTCATTGATGCGCCCAACGCAGCCCATAGCGCGATGTCCAACACGATACTTAAGTGACCTTTCGGTACACAATTATCCGATCTTCGGCGCACTGGGACCCTGCCCGCCCCTCAGTCAGTCCGGCTCCAGGTCCAATTTACCCCAACTGATAAACAACGATAGAATAAAGGTTCGGCTAGGATCCACTATCCATACCAACGTTACAGTCAATCCGCGGGGACTCTGCCGATCAGCGACCAATACGGCCCTGATTGTCTTCCGTCGGCAGAGCGCCGGTCTTCCTATCACCACGCAGGGCCACGCAAACCCCTTGCTTATCCTTGTCCATATCGAAGTCATCAGCAGATTTCTCCACAGCGTCCTTATTACCCGTCGGGTGTAAGTCCGGTCCCATCGTTATCACAGTCCCCTGTGCACGCTACTACGTCAGTGATGTGTGAGCACTGTACCCTGACATGTCGGAATTGATACAGTAGGCTAGCGCCTATATTCACTCGTGTTATTACCATTAGCCCGTCCTATTGCTTAGAATTGCGCACACGGGCGACCGATTCGCTATTGATCGCGCGTCTAGTTTCCCAAGTCACAATGCCTGCCTGTGGAAACAACAAGGTGGGGGCATGGCATGGCAATGCACACAGTCGACGCTAGGGTAACATGGCAGGGCGTCGTGCTGGTGCCTTGCATCAACAGTATACTGTCATCGTGAGCGTCACAGGTAGCTTCGGGGAGTGTTGAGAGTTGACTAGGCCTCAAGTACTGTCTGGAGTCATTCCATATCAGACCTCCCACACAGTTCTAAAATGTTTCACACGACATTCTCTCTAGGCTTCACGTTCCCGCCAGCGAGAACACAACCCTCTGCTCCACCACCTGGCACCAATCCTCCTGGCTTCCACGTTCCATGCAGTCCTAATCAGAAACAGAGGTCTACAACAGACCGGGCCAGCCAACCCGAAGCTGTGGGCGCCACATCCATCGACTCGACCATAGAGGAAGAATGTACCCACAGCTCTAAGCAACAGAGTCGGCCTTGGGGGGCGACCGCTCGCCCCTCTCGAGATCCAGGGCAGCGACTGCTGCAACTTGATCGACCTGCAGCGCTCGCGGTGTGGGGATGTCTCGGTACTCCTCGTGCGGGAGCACAGTGTTGGCCTCGTCGGAGCCGAGCCGGATCCTGCCAAGGTCCCTGTCCTCGAGCCTCGCCTCCATCCAGCCAGTGGCTTGATAGCCGTACCCCAGGACTGCCTCGACCACGAAGAAGATCCAGAAGGTGAGGACCGACCAGGTAGCAATGACGCGGCCATGTCCATGTGTCCAGGGGTCCACGAGGAACGTGATATAGATGTACAGGCCCATGCCGGTCAGCCCGACGATGAGACTGGATAGGAAGTTGCGTGTCACGGTGGACAGAATAGCCAGCAGGATCAAGCTCAGGAGGACCAGGAACGTCATGGTGACGGTATGCTTGGGGTTGCCGCCGCGATACCCATAGGAGTTACGATCGTAGAGGGCGTGCAGGTTGATGGCTACCGAGAATATAAACGCGATCGAGACCGCAAGGAGGATGCTCACCCGGCTGCGGCCAGTCAGCCGAGCGTTGGCGGCCTTACTGAAGAGCTGACGGGGGTTCATCACGAGTGATTCGCTAGCGCCGAGGCTCGGGGTGGTCGTTGTGACTTGACTGGCCATTGTGATTTGACTTGACTTGCGCAAGCACGAAGGATGTGATGGTAAAAAAAAAAAAGGACTGGTTCGAGGTGCCTGGAGAAGGTTCTGGTTCTGGGCTAGAATCAGAGGACCTCTGCGATTTATCAACTAGTTGAAAACTGCACATTCGGGTCCTTATCTGAGACACGGTCAGGCTGTACGGGGCGACAGAGATATCAGAACCACGCAGGAAGCATTGGCGCCCGTTGGCAGGGGTGATCCAAGGCAGACACAAACGCACCAACCAGCTTTCCCGCGACGAAACCTATTGACCTGGTTTGTTGCAAACCTGACGCCATGTCAGACGATACGACAGCCTCTATTGGTCCTGGTCTGGTGCGGGATCCACAAAACCTATCCAGGCGTCCAGGCAGCACTATTTGGGAGCTGTCCCTGGACGAATCAGGAAAGCACTCCTTCTCATCTTGGTGGTGTCTGATACTGGGTGGTGTTTGATACTAGGTGCGGGGAGACTTGTTCTTATGGTCCGCGCAGGCAGACGAGTAAACAAACCAACACTCAGCACTAAAACATGCATGGTTGTCGGCTCGAGGCGACTGTGCATCTCGAGCAGATCCAGACATGCGGGCTTGTGCAATTTTTCTCAGCAGGATCTTCACCGTCCCTTGTGTCCAGCCAACCTGGGCGCACTGACGCTATGCGTGAAATTGGGAAGCCAGACAGGACATCAGAGTCAAAAGTATGGTAGCGAGCCTGTACAGCATAACCGGACAAGGGTTACTTTCTTCTCACACACAAGGCCGCAAAAGCGACGAGTCGCTTAGACGATTGACTGTTTTAGCACCGTTAAATTTTGCTCAGCGCGTACCTCGTCTCGTCCCCGTGTCCCCTTTTCTCTACTGATGTGCGCAATCACAGCTCCCTTGTGGCGCAGCCACGATTTCGCGACTCTGCCGTGTTCAGCTTTGACTCCTGTCTCAACAACATCAAGCCACACTTAGGTAATGTGCCAGGCCCATGAGTGCCGCCAAGAAGGACCCTAGTCTGGGCTGCGCGGCCCGTGGTGTGGCTCAAGCTTATGGTGGAACCCGAAGCGCAATGAGGGCCAGACCATGGCGGCCTTGTTTGTGGCACTAAGCTGCAAACAATCCCCTGTAGTCGGGTCGTCACGCAAGTGTGAAGACGTACGTCAAGGTGAGCCAATATCTACACCTTGACGCAAGTACCATATGTTGCCATCAATGAAGAACAAGCAAAGTCTTGGGTGACATCGAAGCCGCTCTTCTTGACTTCATCTGGCATCGCATTGGTCAAGCATCCACCAAAAGCGCTGTCCTTTAAGCACAGATAGGCATCTCCGAAGACATTTCCCTGGATGCTGTTCTTCACATTGTCGCTGGGGAACCCCAGCCAGCCGACCAAATTCGCCTTGATCCAGGCCTTCCAGTGGTTCTCCGGCGGCTCGTCATTGTTAGACGCAAATCGGATGTTGTGAGTCGTCACGCTGTCGAGGTGGTAGACCATCTTGGCATGATAGCCGTTCTCCTCCTGGTATCGCACGTTGCTGGTGTGTTTCGTCTCGTAACCCTTGTGCTGCGATGCGGAGACGTATACGATCAGAGGGTACCCGTTTTTGTCGCGATTTCCGTTGTACTTGGTCCAGACGACCACGTGTTCCCAGTCATAACGGTGACCAGCAAATGGACCAATATCCTTCTCGAAGTAATACGCGTAGTAGTGCGCGCACCATCCTTTATTGCAGCGAGATCGAACATAGACGTTTTGATGATTGAGGCGGCTTTCGTCGCGGCAACCAGAAGTCGCAGTACCGGGCAACGGCAGGCCCTTGTCGGTTCGCCCAGAAGCATCCACCGCCACTGCGTTGTAGCACGAGTCTTTGTCGAAATCCATGGCAGGTTGAAAATAATTTTCTGCGGGGGTGTTCTTTCGGGGTAGCGGGTCCAGGGGGCCGGTATTAAGTGTTCCATCTCTGGACCCCAGAGCGGAGACAGCAAACGTCAAAAAAAGAGTCCATGACCTCATTGTGAATGATAGGAAACCTCCCTAAAATCGGGAAACAGTAATGGTAGTAGAGAGTTTGAAGATCGAATGATTGGGTGATGAGGATGAAGTCTAGAGGTAAATGGAAAAGAAAACATCGGTAGATAGAGCGCTTTATACAACTTCACGGTGATGAAAGTTGGAGTTTCTACTAATGAGTCTGGAGTTTGGGGGCCGAATATTGGAGGATGTGATCAATCTTTGATAATAGTAAGATACGCCTCTGTCTGACGTGATATAAATCTTATAGCCTATCAAGTCCCTCTACTAACACTGAGATACACCTGCGTCTTATGCGGTTCTTTGCTGGCTGGCGTCAGCCAGACTTTAACGTTGGTGAAGCTTATAACCAGAATTGGAATTCACCGAACGCCAGCAGCACCAGCCGCAATTCAGGATTACATGACGACGCTGACCGAGCTCGACCTCTTGCTGGCCGATCTGTCAAACTAGAACGAGGTCAATACAGCCCGCGCGAAGCTTGTCATGTCGGTATGGCAGCAGCAATGTCGATAGTGCCGAGCGGTCGTGCGAGGTGAAAGGTTCATCGTGAAGCTGGGATGGTTGTCTTCAGTACTGCTGGGGCGGGGTTAAAGCCAGGAGCCGACCCCACCTCTCGGGTAGGCAGGATCATAAAACCTTCCATGCAAATGCAAAGTCCGTAAGCATAGAAACCGTCGCAATCCTGAACAAAGCGCAATTCTTTATGCGAAATAAAAGAGAAAAATAGAGGGCCTGAAGCAATAACAGAACAAAAAAAGAAAATGATAAGACAAGTGTCATGGAGCACAAGAACCAAGTCTAAGGAGTTGAGTCTGATCTGGCACGCATGTTCACATCACATAACCGGGCGCTGATCTGTGCAGCATACACGCTTGAGAAATGATCCGAAAACTACATCTCGAGTGTGCGTAGACTGATCTGCCTCCGGTTCCTCCTGAAGAAGGTCGAACAGAACGTAGCTCTTAGGGACTGAACGGTTCCGGCTGACACCTAGGGCGGCCTCTTGTCTACATGAGGCCAATCATGGTTTCAGATACCTGAGGTGCTAGCCTAGTGATCGGATGACGCCTTTCCATGCCCGTTTCGGTATGCGCCCAGGCCAATTAGATTTGCCGAAAGACCTCGTCCTGTTCAAACGCGCCTTGAAACCTCCTGGACCAAGTTTTGCTGTCGCCAGTTCGGGATCTGTCCATTTTTGCGAGCTGTGATACCCAGGCAGAACGATCCGTCGACTCTCGGCCATGAATGGAAAGCGAGCAGAGATAATGCTTTTGCTTGTTGGCACATCTAGCTCAAGACATGCACATTTCACTCTTTTTGGTCAATCGACCAGCTTGATGTGGTGGAAAGTCGCATGAGGATGGGAGTGAACAAAGAGCCTAGTTGAATGATCTGACTCTTGCACCAATGTAGAGAGCGACGAGCAGTAGTAGCCGCGGTCGTGATCCTGCATGCACCCTCCTGGGATGCAGCTGTACTCTCGCGCGTAAATGTTGTGCCTTCCACGAGGCGCTGGCACCATCTGCGACGAGCAAGGGTGTGACCGGGGCTATAAGGCAATCAAATATTGTCTCACCGGCTGTGGAACACTTCGAATTTCGGCATGCGCGCGAGCCAATCCTTTGGCGCGTTCTGCGGAACGTCCGATCTACACGCGGACGGTTTAGTCACCAGAAGCTTACTGAAACCGGATTCGATTGCGCCCCTGAGAAAGGCGTGATGCCTGTAGAGGAGCCAGCCCCGAAAGGAGCTGCAGGCCTCATGGGTGCTCTGTCGTAAGCCAAGCCGTCAAAATTGACGGGATGAAACGGCGACGGACGCGGTGTGACATTCCAGGTGAAGCTTCGTCCCTGCTTGGGTGTTCTGTGACCTGGGCCACCCTTGCTAGCTCCAAGGACAAGCTTTTTGACCCCAGATTTCTGCGCCGAGCAATTCGGGTGGATGAGGCGAGACCCCACCAGCCGGCAAAGACCAGATTGAGTGCGGCTGCTTTGCGGCTCGTCGCCGCTGGCGATCTCCATGGCTGCCAAGACTTATTTCCGCTCTAGAGTATAGTCTGAAGAGTATGCATCTTCCAATACTGACTGATTGGCATATATCTCTTCCGTGTACTGCCCTTGAAAGCCGTGCCTTTCTCATTTCCCTCTTTCTGTCCTGCCAGGGGTGCCGCACCATCGGGACCCATGCCAAGCCGCGTCACCCCAGGAGTCGGTCCACTCCTGGCCGCGGCCCCTGGCGAGAGCTCAACTTGCAAACATGAGACAAGGCAAGACCGCCACATGGGCAGATGTTCTGGACCTCTGTGCCCTGTTCCTGTGAACCCTTGGATCAACATGCCCGGGACGGCAGCGTCCCGCCGGTTAAGTCGGCATACAACGAGATCACGGCCGCGTGGCGGGAGCTTGGAGAGCTGCCCCTGGGCCGAGCCACAGTAGCCGAGCCCCATCCCCAGGTTGTTTCTTGGGCCAGGCACAACGGACGCCGGACAAGAGACGAGTGAGGCTATAAAGCTGACGCTGAAGCCGCACGGCTTTTTGCTCCCATTCCTTTGACCGGCAGCAGCTCGTCATCAAAGACACCACTGTCTCTTGCTCACTTTCTTTTCGCCTCCTAGCTCTGGCAGCTAGCCATTCTTTGATTTTGAAGTTTTCATTCTTTATCCGACAGCCTTTCCTTGGTGGTTTTGTGTCAATCCTTTAGGACACGAACCTGAGCAAAGACCATCGTCATCATGGTCAACTTGACCCTTCTCTCTACCGTACTGGCTGCTGGTCAGCTAGTATCCGGCCATGCCGCCATCACCCAGGCTACAGGTGATCTCGGCGGTGCCGGCTCAGCTCTAGGCAGTGAGTCACTCCAGTTGATGTTTTCACGCATCACAACATCTCACGGGCTAACACATAAACCTGCACAGTCATCGCCGACACACCGCGCGATGGTACAGGCCGCAAACCCTTCCAACAAGACGCCACCGCCTTCCGGGGTCAAGCCGCCGACGTGTGCGGCAGGACCCTGGCCGGTGGTGACAACGACATCGAGAAAGGCACGGCTGCGATCCTCGCCGCCAATGCCGCGGCCGGCAACTCGACACAGCTCCCGCAGGTCAGCGCGGGCGGCAAGCTCACAATGACGCTGCACCAAGTCAACGCCGATGGGGCAGGCGCATACACCTGCATGATTGACGCGACGGGCACGGGCGCGAAGTGGGTGCCGATCACCGTCAGCACCAACGTCGACGGTAGCGCGAGGGGAGTCAACCAAAAGGGCTCCAAGACGGATAACGTGAGTTGCGGGTCTTCCTGGGCGGATCTCTTCACAGCAACACCTTGATACTGACCATTGTATTTGAACCAGGTTCTCGTGGCCGATATCCCAGCCGGACAGACCTGTACTGGTACGGTGGCGGGCCAGTCCAACGTGTGCATGGTCCGATGCCAGAACCCGGCCCGCGCTGGGCCCTTTGGCGGCTGCGTGCCTGTACAGCTTGCCAATGGTTCCGGCGCGGCGGCTGCTTCTTCCGCTGCGTCTGCTGCCCCGGCTTCTTCTGCCTCTAGCCCAGCCACTAAGCGGGACACTGCCGCCATCCAGGAGGCTGCCGAGGACGACGAGGATGAGGACGAGCTCGAGACCGAGGAGCTCGAGGGGCGCGCTAAGACGAAGAAGAACAAGAAGAAGAAGGGCAAGAAGGGAAAGAAGGGCAAGAAGGGAAAGAAGGGCAAGGGAAAGAAGAAGGGCAAGAAGGCCAAGGCTGCGACCACCACCGCTGCTGCTGCTGCTTCTGCCGCCCCTGCCGCCACGGAAGCTGCCGCTGCTACCACAGCTGGCGCCGTCACTGCTCGTGATACCCCCGACGTCGAGGAGCATGAGGCCGACGAGGGCGAGGATCTCGACATCGAGGACGCCACAGAGCTCGAGACTCGTGCCAAGAGGAACAAGAAGGGCAAGAAGAAGGGCAAGAAAGGCAAGAAGGGCAAGGGAAAGAAGAAGGGCAAGAAGGCCAAGGCCACGGCTACCACCACTGCTGCTGCTGCTGCTCCTGCCGCTGCCACTTCTGCCGCTCCCGCCAATGCTGCAACCGCTGCTACCGCTGCTACCGCCGGCACTGTTGCTGCTCGCGATGCCTCTGATGATGTCGAAGAAGTCGACGAGGAGGACGAGGTTGAAGGACTCGAGACTCGCGCGAAGAAGGGGAAGAAGGGCAAGGGTAAAATGAAGGGCAAGAAGGCAAAGGGCAAGGCCGCCAAGGCCAAGCCCGCTGCCGCTACCTCTGCTGCCACCGACGCAGCGGCTGCACCTGCCGCCACTGCCGCTACTGGCTCGACCGCTGACACTGCCGGTACCGGTGCTGTCGCTGCTCGCGACGTCGAGGACGCGGAAGAGAGCTCCCTGGACTTCGTTGACGCTGACGAGGTTGACACGGAAGATGACGTCGAGGAGCTCGAGACTCGGGCTAAAAAGGGCAAGAAGAAGGGAAAGAAGGGGAAGAAGGGCAAAGGCAAGAAGGGCAAGGGTAAGAAGAAGGGCAAGAAGGCGAAGGGCAAGGCTGCCAAGGCTCAGCCCGCGGCTGCCAACCCTGCTGCCGCTACCTCTGCCGCCTCTAACGCTGCTGCTGCTCCTGCTGCGGCGAACACGGCTGGTGCCGCTGCTGGCGCTGTCGCCGCTCGCGACACTTCTGCGATCGACGAGCAGGACAACGACAACGAGGAGGATCTCGAAATCGACGACACCGAAGAGCTCGAGACCCGCGCCAAGAAGAACAAGAAGGGCAAGAAGAAGGGAAAGAAGGGGAAGAAGGGCAAAGGCAAGAAGGGCAAGGGTAAGAAGAAGGGCAAGAAGGCGAAGGGCAAGGCTGCCAAGGCTCAGCCCGCGGCTGCCAACCCTGCTGCCGCTACCTCTGCCGCCTCTAACGCTGCTGCTGCTCCTGCTGCGGCGAACACGGCTGGTGCCGCTGCTGGCGCTGTCGCCGCTCGCGACACTTCTGCGATCGACGAGCAGGACAACGACAACGAGGAGGATCTCGAAATCGACGACACCGAAGAGCTCGAGACCCGCGCCAAGAAGAACAAGAAGGGCAAGAAGAAGGGGAAGAAGGGAAAGAAAGGCAAGAAGGGCAAGGGCAAGAAGGGCAAAGGAAAGAAGGCCAAGGCTGGTGCTGCCAAGACCACAACCACCGCCGCGGCTGCTGCTCAGACCTCTGCTCCTCCCGCTGCCACCCCAACCACTCTCATCACTCGCGTCTCCTCGGCTGCTGCGGCCGCAGCCACGGACGTGTCGAGCACCGGCGCGGCAGCAACTGGATCCAGCAACACAAATGTTGGTTCTGCCGGTACTGATTCGTCCAGCACTGGGACTGGATCTGGATCGACGGTGAAGCGTGCCGCCGAACCTCTGGAGGACGATGAAGAGGATGAGGAAGAGGAAGATGAGGGGCTGGAGACCCGTGACGTCGAGGAAAATGAGGAGGAGGAGGAGGAGGAGGAAGATGGGGAAGATGAAGAGTGATTCTTCTCACGCTTTCAGTGCCTCAGAGATCACTTTTCAAATTGCCTAGCTTCACCATTCTCGCCACGCATCCATTGTGGGTGACACTTGTACCTATTTACTGCATAATATCTCCTCTAGTCTTTTGTACTCGCGCTCGAATAATAGTATCTCTCGGCTCGCGCTTGGCCTTGGCTTTGCACCCACACGTGCCGATGTCTGCGTTCGAAGCTTATCGCGCTTGGCCTTGTCTGAGTTTCCTCTCTCAAGTCCATGGCAACGACCTTTGTACCATCTGGCTACAGAAATCTAGATGAGGAGTAATGAATAGGAGGGCGACTCGATTGATGAGACAACAACAATTTGCCGATGTTTTGGTTATTAGCCCAACCCGCAGGTGGGTGTGGGGCTCAATAATGAACCACTAATGGACTCCGCGCGCGACTTGCAGAATGTATGATTCTTGCATGGCCGCCAACCTTGGTTCAAGGCGTACCAATTCTACTTGCCCCCCACAACGCTTTTCGTATTAGTAAACCGTAATATAGTGATCCCTGCATAAAGATCTGAGGAGAGCTGAGGGGGGCGTCTAGGTACTGCTTAGAGGCCTCGACTGTGGCTGTGGCTAAAAAGGCTTGTGCTTCATAAGCAGTGGGCGTGCGGAAAGCCTCAGGAAGCACCCGACGATTTCGGCAGATGGTGTTCCCGGGACAGTTGATGTGCCTGACGGAGTACGCCTTGCTAGTGGGCCAAGATGGCGCAATCAGGCACAGCCATGGTGACTGATGAGGATGAGGCGAACATCACGCGTCCATCGGTCGAAGCGTAAGCCGGCGATATTGGGGGCTGTTCGATCGTGTACGCAGAACTGTGCCTGAATTTGTCTGTCTGCACGCGCAGGAGGGGGTCGCCCGAGCTGTTATCCTAGGGGTCCCCTCATTCCGGGTGCGATGTTGTCTAGCGTCCAGCAAAGATGGACAACGAGCCCCAGGGCTAGTGATGCAAGACCACCATAATACGACGCAATGCGACAAGGACACGGTGGGCACACCCGCGTTGTGCACGCACAACGGCCGGGGCCATCGCCGTGGGGCAGATTAGGGTCAGACATGTAGGCGGCACAAGATTGCCGTGCTCGGCGGCATGCTAGTCTATACGTGCGGCCGCACAGGATCCAAAGGTGGTGTCAACAATGCGGCCAGCGAGGGATGGGTGAAGTCTCGTGGGCGAAGCAGGCATTTACAGGGGTGGATAGTGTCGTCATGATTACCAAGGGCCCAATCTAGCCCCCGATATGTCCTCTTGTCTCTCCCTGCGCGGCATACAAAGGTCACGCTGCGGAGCTGAGCAGCCTCAAACACGCACGTGCATCTGCTCATGACAAATAGTCGAGGCCTTCCCGTATCGAGACAATCAAACTGGCCGCCTCTGCTCTCCAGGGTGGCAACAATCAGCCTCATGGATCACCGTTGAACTCTACTCCTTCTTGACCTTACCATAGTAGAACATAGGAGTGGGGTAGGTGCCCTTTACTGAGATCGCCCTAGAGGAGGTCCAAGGCGGCAAGTGCCGCCCGGATGTGAGTCCTCCGGGGCTAGGGAAAATGTCACCAGTCGGCGCTAGTGCAGCCCAACGACCACGCTCCTGGCATCATAGACAGATACATGCCAACGATCAGGGGAAATCCTCCGCCCCGGATGGAGCCGAAATGCTCGGAGTGTCAATCTCCCTTCCTCTAGTGTGCTGTGAAAGTTCATCGCTGCTATTGTCCACATCTCGGAACCCATCGTAGCCGTGCTAGCGGCATGCACCCCAGAACTTCATCACGGCGTAGTCAAGGTTTTGGTCTCATTTCCACATCTGCGGAATGTCCTCGAGACTGTCGCGCTTCAGTCATCTGCCGGCAACGACCGGGTAGCGTAAACATTGCCATGGCTTGCGTTATGATTTGCGCCAAGCCGCCGTCCATAGCTAAATTGTTATATAACTGCTCGAGGACGCCTTTGGCAGACAGTGGTAGATCGTGTGTTAACCTGTAATCTCTGTGCTACTCTGATCTACTCTGATTATTCGCCCTCCAAACACAACTTCATCATGCACTACCTTCAGACAGGTTTGAGCCTCGCGCTCGTGGGAGCAGCCGCCGCCGTTCCCCTCAGCTCAAGGGGATATGCGAGTCCATCCAAGGGTCCATCTGATGGTATGCACACCCCCGCCCTGGCAACGGAGATAGGCACAAACGCATACACGTGCTAATCACTCTTCCTTTGCAGCGGACATCTTGAACTACGCTCTGACTCTTGAGCACCTTGAGGATGTGTTCTACCGTGACGGACTTGCCAAGTTCTCTGAGAAGGACTTTGCCGATGCCGGGTACGATGCTGTCGTCTACAAGAACATCCAGACCGTCAGCTCCGACGAAGCAACGCACGTCTCTTTCCTCACGACCGCTCTGCAAGGTAAATAGATCCCCTACCACACCGGCGTCCCTGACTAGCCGTGTCTTGAGAAACAACTTTACTAACAAATACGGCCCTCTCCTCGTACAGCTGCCGGCGCGACCCCTGTCAAGGCCTGCACATACAACTTTGCTTACACCGACGTCAAGACCTTCCTCGCGACCGCTTCGGTCCTCGAGGGTGTCGGTGTGTCTGCCTACCTCGGTGCGGCTGCCGACATCATGAGCAAGGACTACCTCACCGCGGCCGGCTCGATCCTGACGGTTGAGGCGCGCCACAGCTCCTACATCCGTGCCAAGATCAATGAGGTCCCCTTCCCCCAGCCGTTCGACGCGCCCTTGACCCTCGACGAGGTCTACTCCCTCGCCTCGCAGTTCATCGTGTCCTGCCCGCCCGAGAACCCCAAGCTGCCCGTCAAGGCGTTCCCCAAGCTCACGCTGGAGACCAAGCCGCCGATCAAGACCGGCGACACCGTCACCGTTCTAACTCCCGTAAGTTGAAACAATCGCCATCTTCTTCAAAAGCATTATCCTGTTCAAGGCTGACTAGACGTCGCAACAGGGTTACAAGATTGAGACCCACGGCGAGAAGCTCTACGCCGCCTTCATCGCCGTCACCGGCCCGACCTTTGTCGAGGCCAAGCCCGTCAACGGCGGCTACTCCTTTGTCATCCCCAAGGGCTTCGCCGGCCAGACCTACGTCGTCCTGACAGGTTGCGACAAGGAGGTCACCGACGACACTGTTGTCGCTGGCCCTGCCATCATCGAGATTGCCTCGTACTAATTACGGGCTACAAGCAGAGATGTCGGAAATGCCATGGTGGATTCACTTCTTTGTAGAAATTAAGCCGACATCAATACTCTCTTATTCTTAACATTTAATTATAATCACTATCTCTACCCACACATCTGGCCACTGACACGGGTCATGACGGATATGCTTCAACCTCACATGGTGATTGCTGGGGTCATTACCGTGAATTGTGAAGTACGAAAGTCACTGCCGAGGCGAGGAAGGACGATCAGGCTGTCCCTGGTGCTTATCACTTGTGGTGAAACAGCCATGTCAAGACTGAAAAGTCTGACTCTGTGCCCCTCTTTCCTGAGGTAGCGAAGTCTTTGGGGACTCGAGTCGAAAAGCTGCCGGAAGTGGCATTATTTCCTACAGAGCAGCAATCATAGAATGCGATGTCAAGGCATCCAAGAGTATATTGACCCTGGCAGTTATTGTATCAGTGCTAGAGAATGTCGACGGATAGCAGTGGAGCAGCCAGGCAGGTGACGATGGCGAAAATTTTGAAGAGCAATTTCTTTTAAATCGAATGGGCGGGTTTCTCAGAGACTGCAGGTTTGTAAGATCTTGACACCCAAGAAGAGCGTATGAAAACGATAGGCTTAGCGACATTTAAGGTATGCTTTACTGCTTCTCAGAATGCCAGCTTCGCCGATTCTTTTTATTCCATCGAGACAGTTGAGTGGGGAAGACGAAATGGCTATCGGATGCAATTTTCGCATGATTGCGCGATTCCATTCAATCACAGGTGAAGAACCAAGCACGCCAAAGCGGATAGGCACGTAGACTCTTAGCAGCACAGACACAAACATGGCCTATTAGCCTTCCAAACGCTGATATTACTGTCCGAGTATCCAATAAATTGCTTTTGACCATATCCTCGTGCTTACAGGATGTCGTAGGCGGCGCCACGATATTGGACCGTACTGAAACACACCTCCGTGCGGCCGTTGCTAATCCATTCGCCGGCGGGGTCTCCTTGGCAGGCTCTCTTGGATCCTTGGACTCTGACTTTCTTATTTGACGGGACGTTGGTGACGC
Organism: Microdochium trichocladiopsis; assembly: GCF_020744255.1. Classification (NCBI taxonomy): domain Eukaryota; kingdom Fungi; phylum Ascomycota; class Sordariomycetes; order Xylariales; family Microdochiaceae; genus Microdochium; species Microdochium trichocladiopsis. Next base: position 373,528 of record NW_025763552.1, on the reverse strand, counting down.
GGAAGCTGCCGGTAGTGGATACTGCGAGGCATGTTTGGGGAGGCGCATCCTGTGACCCGTTGCCGATTTCGCTGCCACTGCAGCCGGTGCCCCGGTAGAAGCGGACTTTGATGGCAAAGGCGGTAGGAGCCATGCAGGCCAGGATGGCGTATGTTTCGAAGAGCATGTTTTCGATTTGATAGGAAGATTTGCTCCAGAGACTGATTTGGCAGGGAATAGAATGTGCAATGGAGTGTGCAATGGTCTGTTAAGAAATTGAGGTGGTGATGATGAGGAGAGAGAAGACTGGAGCAGTCGATATGCGATATATCTATACTTATACTCGCTGAGAAGATTTTCGCATTACCCACGAATTGATCAAACATCCTTCCTCCTTGGAATTGACAGGTGTGCAAAAGGGCTGGACCGTGAGCAGAGCTAAGACGATCCCGAATCCTTCACGGAGAAGCGGCCAGTCAGCCCAACGGTGGCTCACTTCTTTAGTGAGAGAAAGTGTCTCTAGTGTCTCGCTTTACATTCTCAGAAGGATTGAAGTGTTTGATACTGCATCTGAAAGGGCAAGGGACCTCAGCCGCCATCCAATCTGTGGCCACAATAACTGATAAGTGATGTAATACATGAGTCCTTCTCTAGCTTCCCTGGACAAAACTCATGGTGGGTCGACCAGTCAGGAATCCTGCGGACCGATCCTCCAGCCCCAGTTTGCGGCACAATCGGCATGTACCACGCACACATCCAGCAAAACTAAACCAGCTCATTGGAGGCGGAATCAATGTTCCGCGGCTGAAATGTAATTTGGTCGATCCTTCTTATCTAATTCTATGGATAGCAATGAAATGAAACAAATATGAAGGAAGTCGCTCATTAATGTGCAATAGTGCCCGGAACGCGTATATGTAAGCGGCATGGGTACACTTAGCCCGCCCATGCTGTCCCCCCACAATTATACATGCCAAGCTCAGCGGCATCACCCGGAAGACGGGAGAGGCGCAGAAACGCACATGCGCTAGGGTCAGAGTCGATTGGCGACCGCGGTATTAGCTTCTAAAGATTGAAGTCATCAAACGGATCCGACGTGTGTACATCAGGCCTTACAGCCTGCACAACCGTCCATTCTGCGTCGGCCATCCATCAATCTGGTCCCGAACGGTCCAGTCCTCACTCCCCACAGCCGTCGGCGCATAAAACACACCGAAAGGATCATAGCGCTGCTTCAGCTGATACAGCTTGTCGTACTTGGTACCATAGAACGCCTGCTGGAAGTTGGGCTCCATGATATCCGCCTCGGACATGTACGCGCCGGCACCGGGGCTCACGTCGCGCCACTTCTGCATGACGTCGTTGGTCAGCCTCTTGGACTGGGCCGCGATGACGTCCGGCGAGGACCCCTCGGGCCATATGACACCGCAGATGGCATGCAAGACTGTGTTGCGCCACGCCGGGTTGACGGCGTTGTCTGGGAACCCGGCCGTGGGGGCCGCGGCGATGTTGAAGCCGAGCATGACGACGCCGCTCTCGACCGTCTGGCGGAGGACGGAGAAGGTGGCGTTGGACTTGGCGGCGTCGAGCCAGTTGGCCTTGGGGAAAAGACGCGAGGCCGTCTTGAGGGTGGCGGAACCGACGCTCTCGAGGGGGAAGTGGTTCTCCCATGCGGGCTTGAAGCTGGTGTATTCAAAGTATTGCGGGGTGGCAGCGATGCCGAGCGCAGAGAGCTTATCGAACATGGGCTTCAGGAGCGCCTCGAGGTCCTGCTTGGACATGTTGGGCGCGACGAAGGGGGCCATGGCGAAGAGGAAGGCGCCGGGGCCGATCCCCACGAGCTGGAAGTACGAGTAGGTGCCCTTGTCGGTGAAGCGGACGAACTCGTCGTAGTAGGCACGCACGCCGCTCCAGAATGCCTCGGCGGACACGGTGGGCGATGTGGTGAACTGCCAGGTGGCGATGGTGACGGGCATCTTGGGGTATACCTTGAGGACCACAGAGGTGACGACGCCAAAGGTGCTTCCGCCGCCGCCGCGGAGAGCCCAGAAGAGGTCCTTGTTGTAACTGTCCGAGGCAGTGACAAAGCGGCCGTCAGGGGTCACGACTTCCATCGAGAGGACATGGTCGGCTGCCATGCCGTAAATGGAGGAAAGGGGAGAGTGGCCGCCGCCAGCAAGGTAGCCGCCCATGACGCCGACACTCTTGCCCTCGCCTCCGACTGCGGTGACGCCCTGCTTTTCGGCGGCCTCGTACATCTCAAAGGCCTGCACACCGGCACCCAGCTTGAACGCAGGGCCGTTATACGTTCCGGAGCGGTAGTTGCGGAAGAACTGGATGTCCTTCAGGTTGTGTGTCCAGAGCGACAGGGCACCGGCGCCGGCGGACTTGCCGTTGAAGTCGTGGCCCGTGTTCTTGACGACCAGGCGCAGATTGGCATTGCGCGCAAAGTTGATGGCCAGCTGGATCTGGTACACGCTCCTGACCTCGATCGCGTAGCTGGGGTATGCGCCGAGCCGGCAAGAGTCTGACGGAGTAGTGGTGGGCATGCAGGTGAGCCCCTGGTACAGCGGCCACATGACGCTCGTGGGGTCGTCGGCGTGCATGAAACTGTTGTTGGCCCAGTTGGCGCTGATGTAGCTGCATTTGCCGGCATCGTAGTTGTTCCAGTTGGTATAGCAGGGTGAGGCTAACGGGGTGGTCTGGATGAGGGCGCCGCCAAGCAGGAGGTTGAAGACCTTCCAGACGAGGTTTGGGGGATAGAGAACATCGCCGGGCATGGACTTGCAGCTGCCGGAGTCGCGCTTGCTGGCGCCGTCAGTGCTGCTGCTGCCATTGTCGAAGGAGAACAGATCAATCGAGGTGAGGTTCAGCGCGGTCAGATTGGCGATGACATTGTCGGTGAGCTGGGCGGCCTCGGAGGTGAAGAGGTCGGCCGGGGCAGCGCTGGAGTCTTTGGAGACTGGCTGCGCCGCTGGTGCGACAGTGGTCTCGTTGGCGTCTGGACATAGTGGTGGTGAGTTAACGCCGTGATCATGCATCTGTGAATATCTCGTCATTCATCAGCAGTGCGACGTACCCAATGTGGCGTTGTTCTGGCCATCGGTGATTGTCTGGCCAAGGACAAGTCCGACGAGCGGCAGCACCGCAAGGAGGGCGACGGGGAAGCGCATCTTGGTCAGGTGAGCGATACACCAGAGTGCGACTTTAGCAGAAAGGATAATTATCAGAGGCTGCCTTGAAGCTGAAGGATCGGCAGGACCAAAGAGGTAATTAGCATCCTCGTTGCGTCTTTTATGACCAAGAGGGTGTGGATGAGGGCCAAGGAATTGCTCTTCAGCTTGCAGAGGTCTACCCTGCCCCTGCACTGCTAGTTTTGGGAGGCTGTCCACGACTCCACGAGAGGTCGTCGCTTACGTCTTGAACTGCAGGCCACGTGCGGGTCTGCACGTGCATGAGTAACCGAGCATGTGCGGCTGAGATACTAGATTCGGATGCAATTCCATTTTATAGGACTCCTGGAGAGTGAACGTGGGAAAAGTTCGCCGTTCTTGGCTGAGAATGCCTGCCGGCCCGGTCCTCCCGGGGAGGACGTGATGTGGAACCGGCATTCGAACTCTGGAAAGGGGGCTTTGCGGCAAGGGTCTTTGGCCGGGGATTGTTCCGTGGTCCCCGCAGGTGGAGAGTAGCTCAGGTGTTTTACCAGGTAACAAGGTCTGCCCCGGCTCAAATTCCTTGTCATCAGTCAGGCAGGCCCCCTGTCTGCATACATGCGCACATATTAGCACCTCCCAAAAACAGTGGTTCGGATGAAGGTCGTGTTGGTTGGTTGCAAAACTTGAAAACGAGACAGGCATCTGGCCCTCGTAAGATGTATCAACTTGAGACCTTGGCACTTGGGTAAAGGACTCGAGAATGGTTGACATGTGAATGACCTGGTTTCGAACACGACGTGGACGAAATCCGAAGACCCCTTATGCAGAGAAGTTCTGTAGCGGCCTTGCGGATTCTGTAACGGTTTGGCGCGGTCAATAGCCACAAAGCAAGACGCCACTGAACTTGCGCTACTGCAGTCATTCGGGGTGTGCGTAAAGCACCGACAAAAAGGTTCCTTTGTGCCTGCCCGTTCGAACATTTATCCGGATTATTCATTGCAGGCCGGTACATCCGAATACAATATTTGTACGTATCTCCAACAACGCGACTGAGCAAACGCATTCTCCACCTGCACCATCGCCTGTACTCGGACCACCACAAATTATTAACCAATGTAATTCTGCTATACTGCATTGCATCGCTGCTGTATCGATTTGAGTACCGTGGCCGCTTCAGAAGGGTGCGTCGTTATGATGCAGCACAGCGTTGAGCTGACTGTCGCGTGGATGTTTAGACTTAGCGCGGTTGGATGACGAGGGACATGGTGCGACCCTGCACGATGTGTCGCGGTAGAATGCCATTTTAGATCTACGCCAAAAGGGGTCGCACATTTAAGTTTGGCGTCTGCAGAGTACACGGTACAATATACTATTTTGTCGGTGCTTTCCGCGCACCCTTAATGAGTCGCGTGGTGCCCCTGCATGCGAGACATCTCGGGAGTTGGTCAGACGAAAGCTCCTTCCCTGTCCACCCCTGTGGCCCAGAACCGAGAAACTGATCAGACGTGTACTGTATATCATTCCCCTCGACCACCCCCATGACCTTTGTGTTGTTCCTCACGGCGTGAGAGAGCGATCGACACTCTGCTGTCACAAATACCACGGCAGGGACGCCTGGCCCGATCACGCAACATATCGACGATAGCCGATCGACAAGCGATCGACCCAAGGATATCCAGAGAACAAGCTCGAAGCCAGCATGGCTGTCACTGACACCATGCCGATCATGATCAAAGAGGTCGTGCGGCGACAAGGGCCGCCGCCTCTCCCGCCACCGCCGGGTGGGTACACATACGACTGGCCAACATCACCGTTGCAGCAGTTTGGCTTTTTCATTATCTTCTTCTTTCCGGCACTCGCGACGGTTTTCTATGCACTGAGAGTGTACTCGAGGACGAGCAAGAAGCAGTTTGGACTGGGTGCGCCCCTACCCCATTCGAAAGCCGTGTGAAGGGTGTACTGACAACTGTGTCATCCAGATGATGCCCTCGTCGGCGCTGCGCTCGTCTTCTCATGGACGGAGACATCCTTCACCTACAACTTTATGAAATACAACTACGTCGGCATCCACGTCTGGGGTCGGTTCTTTTTAATCACTCGCGAAATCTCACGAATAACGATCACTAACACAGCAATCCCATGATTAGACATCCCACTCACCAACGATCCCAGACCCGGCTTGATCTATAACTTCGCCGTCCAAATTGCTTACAACCCCATCCTCGCCCTGGTCAAGACTTCGGTCCTGCTATTCCTCCTCAGACTAAGCGGCGTGCAAAGGCCGCTGGTCCGCTGGTCCATCCACGCCCTCAACGCCCTCAACATCGCCATGATGCTCGCCATATTCATCGTCGTCATCTTCCAGTGCAGCCCCGTCGCAGCCATCTACGACCCGGATGTCAAGGGCACCTGCATCGAACAGGGTCTCTTCTATGTTGTCACTGCCGGTCTCACCGTCCTGACTGACGTTCTCGTCCTCGCATTACCTTTCTGGATTTTCCTTGAGCTCAAGATCTCGCGCAAGAAGAAAATGGCCCTCATTGGCGTCTTCGGTCTCGGCGGCCTCGTTACAGCAGTCGGCGTCGCCCGTCTGCTCATCCTCTATCAGGGCTTCTTCACTGCCCCTTCCGCAGACCCGACCTACTCCATCGCCTTTACCTCCTCGGCCATTGAGACAAACCTCGCCATCATCACCGCCTCTGCGCCCATGCTGAGGCCCTTGCTCGTGCAGTGGTTTCCCAGAATGTTTGCTAGCACGAAAGGCACGAGCGCTGGTAATGGGTACAATGGCACAGGCAGCGGATACGCTAACCAGTCGACATTGAGGAGCAAACCGGGACACCGGAGCACGCCATATGGAGCTGGCGTGAGCGGGATTAGACTTCAGGATATTTCCAAGGCTAGGCACCACACGGAGATCAGGGGCGATAGTCCTACAGGGTCAGAGGAGGAGATAATGACGTACAAGTGAGTTCCCTATCTTTCCCTCTCGGCTTGTCCCGTCAACGGCAGATCTTACAGCTGACCATCGCGTGCAGCGGCATCATGCGCACGACGAATTACACGGTCACCATTGACAAAGATGGCCAGGAGTTCGCCCAGGCCCACGAAGACGCCGAACCAGCAAGGGCGAGTTACCAATGATAATCTCGAGCGTAGAATCGATAAACAGCGTTGGTGGCAAGAGATTCCACTAAGAAGCTCTGTCTCTGATGCACTTATGCATATGGGTTTCTCGGAAGTTCTATATATTTTTCAGGACCCCCCCCCCCCCCCCACACACACACACTCATTTTGAGCATATACCATAGATTATCAAGGCATGACAATACCGATGAGAAGACAGGAACCGTGCAAGCAAGAGGTGGATCTCATAGAACCGACTGTACACCTTCGTACAATGTTTTGATGACTCAGGAAGTGATTAAGACAGTCGCTGTACGAATAATACCTCGTTAAATTCTTATGACCTTCTCTTGACAATTTTAGCCTTCAGGGTCAGCTATGGTGAGTGCGATGGCTTCATACACTGGCGCAGCAGTCCAGCTCGGCTCGCTCATCCAAGTAGCGCTGGGTCTCACTACCGCAGGACACTCCTGGACTTTCACAGCGCCACCAAGCTGCCCAAAGATCCTCCGGATGCTTCATCTACAGCAGCATAGTCGGCAAGCACCTGAGAGCTTCCCGAACGTACATACCTGTTCCACTTAGACTGCGCTAGCATTGACGCCACTGGTATTACTATCGGGCCGGGTCGGCAAAGAGTGGCTAGGATGGCGATGAGGCCATTCAGAGCGAAAGTAATGCTTGGCCAGTGATCTTGCGGCGGATTCTCCTATTTGTCCAGCAGCACGACCTCCTCGTGGTCTTCTACCCAAATCATTCCGGGCAGGAATGGATCATTTCGTGTGGGCCGCTTTGCATTGTGCAAGCCCCAAATCTGATTGTGTTGTTGTTGACAAGGGGGTCGTTGCAGGGTCTCGAGGTCCCTTGTTCTGGGTAAAGCGGCGAGACGGATACACCAGCGGGTTCGGGAGATGACGTGAATGTAATCCAGGCCTCGGAAAATCTTGCTTTGTCCTGCGTTGAGAGGACCCCTCGCTTTCGCGTGCATGGCCTGATACCGAAGAGACATTTTTGCAGCATGCCCTAAGTACCTCACAGTCCCACTCCGTGCGCCTAGCCGCAAGATGGTACAGCAGAGCCTTATGACACTGATCGAACGCGGTGTGTACCAGCGAAGCTAGCCAAGTGCATATATCATGTATTGATAGACCACAGTGATTGAATGGTTAGGCTGCATGGACCAGGCAATCGAAGATAATACCCCATTCAAACTGAGTAGCTCCGGTCCGGGGAATTGGTTGGCGGAGTGCCCTATGGGTTCGATGCTGACTAGAAAGATCCTCCATTGGTTTCGTCATGTGCTGGAGGTTTGAAGAAAATTTTATAATTAATAGTCGTTTCTCAGGTGCTTCGTGACCTGATACGAGGCTGGCATGACCTGAGTGATCCGGGGTGGGATGTGCTGAGCGCATGTAATACCAGCCTTGATGCTGTAGTTTTGCTTGTTACAAAACCTGAGAGCCTGATTATAACATTTCTGAGCATAGCAGCGGAGTGATTTTCGGAAGCATCTCAGGCTATAGCAGTCACAGAACTCGCCGCGATACCCAATCGTCATTACCACCCCGTCTGCCCCGTCGAGTTGGACAAAATCTGGAGCTTCTCCTCTGGCAGCCATGGCCGAATGTTGCACTAGATCGACATTAGCACCAATTAGCCGTGCCCAGGCTATACAGAACTATTTGACGAGTTGAATGCGCGTGTTCTCTCGCAGCGTCTTGGGACTATGCCGCCTCAGGGCCGCACGCTTCCGCCGGATTCAGTGCACGGCGGCCCTTCGCCCAATAACTACCCCCGACACGGCAGGACCTCAGGGCTAGTCGTCTCATATGCCACCATAATCTTCGCGCGCAACGAGTCCAACCTCGGGAAAACGGATGCCCGAGGTTGCGCCAGTGGGGCCGCGTACCTCAAGGAGTGCTGCGTGCTAGCGCCGAGCCACAAAGGGTATTCCAAAACCCGATAAGCCATGTTTTTTCGTGTTCCCTATCTCGCGGGCCGGATATCCAAAAGGGATGTCGGAGGAGCTCGAAGCCAACGTCAATCAATCCTGGTGTAGTTGGTGCTCATGTCATGTGTCTGGCGTCAGCTTGTGCTCAGAGCAGCATCAAATGTGGGCTGCTCAGAGTCTGGTGGACGATGTACGACCATGGTACTGACGGAGTAGCTAAGAGCCCGAGGAAAGTGGTCAGTGGTCTAGATGCTCTGAGATCCTTGTGAAGTCCTGCTGTACTGCCGCCCGCCAGCACTGGGCTATCCGACCAGTCAGGCGTCGCGTTTACTTCCCTGCCCGTCGTGGCACTTCTCCACAACTGCGTACGTCAGCACAGAGTCGCGCTGCCGAGCGCTGCCAAGTTGTGTTATACTGTGCTAGCGCCAGCACCTCCACTGCGCGACCGTCTCCAGAGTATGTGCTTTCATCAGCGCTGGATCGGGCGCCGTCAGCATCAGTAATCCTGTGCCCGTCCCCGCTAGATTCAACTTTGATAGCCTTCTGTGCGCATATAGGCCTGGAACGACTGCCGAGATCCCGCAAAGTTATGATAAGATGCCTGGCTGGGGATTACCCATGGTCATGGCCCTTTACCAGCTGGCTTATCTCGCTCCGGCGGAGTCCGACCCCTCGCACAGCACCGCCAAGAAGAGCTTAAACCATTTGGTGGGGACCACATCTTCTCTAGCTGAGCTTACCCCAGATCACACGTGGACATGAATCGAGCCATTGGCGAATGGGACGAGGCGCCCAGTGCCTCTTATCTCTGGGGCGGCACCTAGCTCCGATACAGGCAGGGCCCGGCCCAGGCGATAAGCCTCCCGGCTTGTCTCATACAAAAGGCGAATGGTCGCCGGTCTGGTCCTCTGGACAATCACAGCCGACGGACACGACGAAGAGACACGGCGTGCGTATCCAAACCATGGCCATCAGACTCCCGTCCTTCCTCCAGCGTCGCCCTCAGCTGAGGGTCGAGCAGCCCAAGTCTACCTTTGCCGAGGGCAATCCCCGATGGTGAGCACCCCTGCTGCTACATGGGCATGCTGTAACCATGACACTAAAGTTTGCCACTGCAGGACCAACAAAGATCTGGACCCTGTGGCGCCTGCGGACCGCAAATGGGGTGTCACGTCGTCCATCACGTACTGGGTGTCAGACGCGTTCAACGCAGCGACGTGGCAGTTTGCTGCCAGCATCATCGCGACCGGTCTCACGTGGCGTGAGAGTGTTGGCATTGTCGCACTGAGCTTCTTCATAATCGCTATTGTGGTATGGTTTCCTTTTCTTGACCCTGATCGATGCACGATGGGAGACCAAGCTAGCTCACAAATGGTACCCAACGCAGATTGCCTTCAACGGCGCCATCGGAGTGATCCATCATGTGCCTTTCCCCGTGATTGCCCGCGCCAGCTGGGGATTCTGGGGCTCGTACATTGCCATCATCTCGCGTGGCATCCTGGCCATCTTCTGGTTCGCGATCCAGACGATGAACGGTGCCAACACGGTGCGGGTCATGATCGGGGCCATCTGGCCGTCGTTCCTGACGCTGGCCAACCACATCCCCGAGGGCCGCGGCATCGACGACGCGACCATGATCTCTTTCTTTATTTTCTGGCTGGCGCAGGTGCCCTTCCTGCTCATGCACCCGAACCAGCTGCGCTACTTGTTCATGGCCAAGACGGCCATCGTGCCCCTGTCGTGGGTGGCCATCCTCATCTGGGCCCTCGTCACGACCAAGGACGGCGACATCTTCAACAAGCAGGTGGCCGACGTGTCTGGCGAGCGTTACAGCTGGGCCTTCCTGGCGTCCATGACCTCCGTGATTGGCAACTACGCCACCCTGTCGGTCAACCAGGCCGACTTTTCGCGATACTCGCGCGTCAACGTCCGCTGGCAGCTCCTGTACGTGCCCATGCTGCCCGTCTTCTTCACCTTCATTGCCTTTATCGGCATTGCGGCCTCGAGCGCGGGCGGCTACCACTACGGCGTTATCGAGTGGGACCCCATGGCGCTCGTCGGGCACTGGGACAACCGGGCCGCGCGCTTCTTTGCGGGCTTCTCCTTTGCCCTGGCCGCGCTGGGCGTCAACATCTCGGCCAACAGCCTGTCGGCAGCCAACGACCTCATGGCCCTGGCCCCTCGCTTCATCAACATCCGCCGCGGCCAGCTCATCTGCGCCGTCATGTGCTGGGCCCTGGTCCCCTGGGAGATCCTCAAGTCGGCGGGCAGCTTCCTCAACTTCATGGCCGCCTACGCCATCTTCCTGGGCCCCATTGCGTCCATCATGCTCTTCGACTTCTGGGTCCTGCACCGCCGCAAGTACGACACACTCGCCCTGTACGACGCGGGGGGGATCTACCGGTACAGCGGAGGCGTAAACTGGCGCGCCGTCGTGGCGTTCCTGGCCGGCGTCGCCCCCAGCCTGCCGGGCTTCATCCACACCATTAACCCGGCCGTCGAGGTCGGCGTCGGCGTGCACCCGTACGAGTTTGGCTGGCTGCTGGGCTTTGTCGGCACGGCCGCCGTGTACATGGGCCTGTCCCTCGCGTTCCCCTCCAAGCCTACGTTCATCGAGCGCGCCGTCCGGCCGGACGAGGTGTTTGCGGCCAACGGGTCGTCTGACGAGGTTGGCGAACAGCCGGGGGGTTACACTGATGACAAGCAGGGGTCGCAGAAGTTTTACTCTCGGTTTGTCTAAGAAGTAGGAGCATGCAAGGTCGAGGGACGCCAGCTCCGCGTGGTAATATACATATCCATAGCGAAGAAATCTACAAGTGCCTTTTCCCTTCGCCGTAAATGCCAAGTGTCTTCTATATAAGGTATATATGCTCAGTAGGTCACGTGCATGCCTCACGCCACCGCGCCGTCAAACTCGTCAATGACACTCCGGGGCTTGACAAACTTGCCCAGGGGCTTGTACTCGAGGTCGTCGAACCCGAAGCCCTTGGGCCCGCCAATCTCGAGCCCGCGGGCCGTCGACGTCCACTTTTCGGACGCGGTGATGCCCAGGACGGTGACGAGCAGGCCGTAGCGGTACTCCTGGGTGCCCAGGGCCTCGCCGTTCTGGGCGTCGATGACGCAGACGAGGTCGGGCACGACGGCCAGGATCTCCTCGGCGCCCGTGAGCGCGTCCACTCTTTTGGCGTAGATGTTTTCGTTCTTGAACGGGATGACGAGGCGGTCCCGCTTCTTCTTGTCCGGGCCACTACCACCACCAGAAGTGGTGGTGCTCTCCGTGCTCTCGATAATGACCTCGCCGTATGCGTGGCCCATGCGCAGGACACGCTCGACGCCGACAATCTTGCCCTTGAAGAGCACCCGGGCCGACTCGGCGCCGCCCACCTCGGCGACAATGGCCTCGGCGACGGTGTCGACCGTGTTGGAGCACCGGGCGAGGGCGACGACCCGGCCGATCCGCCAGGCGAGGGACATTGTGTTCTCGACGACCCAGGCTTTCGTCTGTTTCCCCGTCACGGGCCCCTTGGCACAACCGACATGGCTGCCCATCTGCGAGAGCGCGGCCCTGAGCGCCCGCTCCGCGTCGAGCTCGGTCGGGCACTTTGTCATGAGCATGATGCGCCCGTTGCCGTCCGAGATGCACGTGGGCACCATGACGGCCCTCTTCTCAAACACGACGGGCGTCGTCTGCCACGAGACCGGGTACGCGCGGCCCATCCAGTCGCCGTCGATAGCAGGGATGTCGAGGCTGCTCGACGCCCCGATCACGAGCCCCTGGAGGCCGTTGCCGCCACCGATCTCGAGCGGGATCACCGCCGTGGGTTTGGTCCCGAGGTACCGGTACAGCTCCCGCTGGGACTCGAGCATCTCGTCGCCGTACGGCTTCTCGACAGAGACCTGCGGGGACCCCTTGCCGCCGCCGCACGCGACCACGGCGTCGTCGGGCAGGTCCTGCGGCGAGATGACGCGCAGCACGGCGCCCTGGCGGTGCAGCTCGCGCAGCCGCAGGAAGTGCTGGTACGGGTTGCCTCCCCCTCCGATGCCGAGGATGTAGCACCCCGTGCTGATGAACTCGAGATCCGTCTCGGTCAGGCGCCACTCGCGGTTGGCCACTGTCGGCCGGTATGCCGTGATCGAGTCCTTGGTTAGCTCTATCCGGCCGGGTAGTGCCAGGGAGGAGGAGGAGGAAGAGGACTGTTGATGGCCATGAGCCCCTGCCGTCTTCTGCGCGACGTGGTCGGTGTCGTCTGCGAATCCGCCGTCGTGGCCATTCATAGATGTGTCCTCGGTGCTGGTGGGAGACGACAAGATGTCCAGGCTGCCCATGTCGGTGCGGGTGTAGTCAAAGTCGCCGACGGCCTTGACGATGATGCGCGACTTGTGGGCAATGTACTGCAGCGGGAAGCTCTCCATCTCGGCAATCTCGGCCGTCTCGCGCAGGGCGCCGCTCGCCACGGCCGCGTCGACCGCGCGCTGCGACAACCGGGCCATCATGTCGTCCCGGGACCGGCCCTCGGTGTTCTCGACCGAGTCGACGATGCCGCTCACCCGGGCCGTCGCGGCGCCGATGGCGTTGGCCACGCCGGCCCAGCGCGGCTTGACGACCCGGCTGGCCCCCGCGAGCCGGTCAGGGGCGATGACGGCGCCGCCGCCGACCAGCACGACGGGGATGTCGTCGGGCGACGTCTTCATCGTGTCGATGATCTGCTCCAGCATCGCCCGGATGCGTGCCTGCACTGCGGGCAGGGTGGCGTCCAGGTTCTTGCCGGCCTGCTCGACCAGGGCCCGGTCGCCGATCGAGGTGAGCGTCTTGTTCGCGAGGACCGTGTAGTCGGTCGTCGTGGGCACGTCACCGCCAAAGACGAGCGCCTTGTGCCGGATCTGGTAGCCCACGCTCTCGGGCCCGACGGTGACCTCGCCCGTGCCGCTGTCGCTCCGCACAATAGACCCTCCGCCGAGCCCAATGCTGCGGACGTCTGGGTACGAGAAGTTGGTCCGCACGCCGGCGATCTCGCTGTACGCCGCTGCCTGCCGCGGGAAGCCGGTCTCGAGCAGGATGCCCACGTCTGTTGTGGTGCCACCAATGTCGACCACCATCATGGCCTGCTTCTTACTGTCATTGTTGTTTTCCTGCTGCTGCATGAGAAACGCAGCACCGCGCATGCTGTTGGTCGGCCCGCTCGAGAAGGTCCGGATCGGGAGACGAGCGGCCGCGCTGGCAGGGAGGATGGTGCCGTCGTTCTGGGTGACAAAGACGGGACACTTCAGGCCCAGCCGGGCCACGGCGTCCCGGAACGAGGCAATGGTGCGCCGGGCAAAGGGCAGGATCGAGGCGTTGAGGATGGCCGCGTTCTCGCGCTCGAGGAAGCCAATGTTGGCCACGTCCTTGGAGCACACGACGTCGGCCTCGGGATACGCGCTCCGCACAATGTCCGCGGCGGCCTCCTCCTGCCGGTGGACCACGTCGATGGGGCTGTAGATGCCCACGATGGCGATGCTGCGGATGCCCTTGGCCCGGATCGCCTCGCACTCGCGTCGCACGCCCGCCTCGTCCAGCGGCGCAATAAGGCTTCCGTCAATCTCTAGCCCCCCGTAGACCAGCCCGCGGTGGCAGCAGATGATTTCGCGCAGGGCCGGCGGCCAGTCGATGCCGATCGGGATGTCCTTGGAAAAGGGGCCGCACAGCCGGATCACGGCAACCCGGGCCAGCCGCGTGCGGTCCATCTCGACGACGGCGTTGATGAAGTGCGTCGTGCCGATGGTGACGCTGGCCACGTCGGCCGGGGCGATGCGGGCCTGCCCCTCGGCCTGCTGCTGCGCAAACATGTCGCGGATCACGTTATTGATGCCGTCGCTCGGGTTCTTGGTCGTGCTCGACTTCTTCCACGCCCGGATGCCCCGGTCGGGCTCTGACGAGCGGGCCAGGTCGAGGATCACGCCGTCCGTGTTGGTCCCGCCGACGTCGACACCGATTCGCAATGTAGGGCCTCCCATGGCTGGATATGATGATGCTGCGGCCGGGATATACTGGTGTGACAAATGTCGCTCCAACGCCAGCCACGGGGCCTGGCGAAAATGGCCAGAGAAGATGTTATTAGTCGTCCCGGACTGCATCGCGAACATGAAGATCGCCGCTCTGCCTGTGTCGGCCCCTCCCTCGGCCGAGAATCGGAGGGGTTCCGACAACCCTGTCGTCCTCTGCCGCTGGTCGTAGGGCACGATAAGGACCCTGGGACGTGGTCGCCGAAAATGGAATCAATGTCACCATGGAGCCCAATCAACGCCGGGAGCGACCAGCCTAGTGGCTAACGCCCCGTTTTTGATAGGGACTCCGTTGGCTTGCCCGGCGCCCGCCGCCCGGCCTCGAGAAGTCGGAAACTGCCCGGCCGGCCATTCTCGAGTCGTGCTGCATCTTGGCATGCTCCAACGGAGGAGGGCACTCTCCATGGAGATATTAGAGATCGACAGCCCAAGCACCCCGTCAGCGACCTGGCTGTCGTCCCTGGCTTCCTTTACGACAACTACTATCCTCAACTCTCTCCCGTTCCCCAGCAGAGAGAAATAGAGCCATGGCCTCTGTCGCTCGTAGGGTCAAGGAGGCGGCCGCCCTCAAGGCCGACCCGACACGCCACGAGGAAACGACGACGTGGTGCAACCGTGACTTGGTCCCTCTGCCACCTTCGCGGCGTACTTGGGGATGGTTCAACTTTTTTGGCGCCCAGTCACTGTGAGTTTCATCATTCGTAATGTCTCTCACGACATTACTGTCATGAGCGAGTCCCACTAACCGTTGCCTTGTGCTGCCTCTCAGTGGCGCCTTGAACATCTCCACCTGGCAGACGCCAAACACGTTCCTCACGCAGGGTCTTTCTGTCGGCCAGGCCATGCTCATCATTGTCATCTCGCGCTTCATCGTCTCTCTGTTCGCATGCATCATTGCCTGGTGTGGCCTCACATGGCACATTGGCTTTACCGTGCAGAACAGATTCACCTGGGGCCTGCGTGGCGCCTACATCCCTCTGATGCAGCGATGTCTGCTCAACTTTATCTGGACAGCAGTACAATGTGAGTTCAAACAAGCAGTAGTCAACAACCACATCTAAAGCAGAGCCGTGCTAACTCTTCTCGGTCAGGCTGGAACGGCGGCAAACTGGTGAAGTGAGTGGAGAATGTTTGAACATGCATCGCGTGTGGAACTCATTTCAAATACGCCTGTACTGACATGATTATTCTCTCCAGCGTATGCGTGACCGCCATCTGGCCTTCATTTGGCAAGATGAAGAACACGCTGCCCCCGAGCATGCCGACCACGACGCCTGAGATGGTTGGCTTCATCATCTTCTGGGTCGTCTCCTTGCCCTTCCTCTTTGTCCGACCCGAGCGGTACAAGAAGCCCTTCTTCATCTCCTCCCTGGGCTGCGGAATCGCCATGTTCTGCATGATGATCTGGTCCTTGTCCGTCGCCAAGGGCGTGGGCCCCGTTTTCTACAAGGGCGAGGCGGTGCCCGCATCCTCCCGTTGGAGCGTGTCGTGGCTCATCATGGCCGGTCTGAACCAGGCCATTGGCCAAAAGGTGGCGGGCATCACCAACGAGAGCGACTTCTCGCGCTACGGCCACGGCTACCGGGGCTTCGTCATTGGCACCGTCTCCGTCCAGTGGATTGTCGGCATCTTTGTCTGTCTGGGCGGGCTCGTTACCACCGCCGCCTGCCAGCTCATCTACGGCAAGATCTTCTGGAACCCGCCCGACCTGCTGATGGTCATCATGGACAACGGCGACGGCTCCTCGGGCGCCCGCGCGGGCGTCTTCTTCCTCGCCCTGGCCTTTGCTTTCGCCATCCTGTTCCAGAACGTCTGCGGCAACGCCGTGGCAGGCGGCATCGACCTGGCGGGCGTGTTCCCGCGGTACATTGACATCCGCAGGGGAGCCATAATCACGCTGGTCGCCACGTGGGTCATCCAGCCGTGGCAGCTCATCAACCGGGCGGCCACCTTCATCACGGTTCTGAGCTCCTTCTCCGTGTTCCTCGCGCCGCTGCTGGGCGTCATGATTGCAGACTACTTCTTCATCCGCCGGCAGAAGATCAAGCTCGGCGAGCTGTACCGCGCCGAGGGGTCTGACTACTGGTTCACGCACGGCTTCAACCTCCGCGTCATCCCCTGCTGGGTGGCCGGCTGGGCGCCCACGATCGGCGGCCTGGTCGCCAGCGCGGGCGGGATCACCTCGGCCCCCGACGCTGTCTTCCAGCTCTACTACACGGCCTTCTTCACGGGTCTCGCCATCTCCTTCACCACGTTCTACGTCGTCACGTTCTTCTTCCCTGTTGCTGGCGCCGGCGAGTTCGACCCTTACGACGACTGGGCCACGTTCACCCCCGCCGAGGCCGCGAGGCTGGGCGTCGTGCCGCACGTCGATGCTGAGGAGGTTGCGCGTACCGGGTTCGGCGCTTCCGGGTATAGCAAGAGAGGTGGTGGTGGTGCACAGGTGCTTGGGGAAAAGGACGTCGAGTCCGTGGCGGGGGATAATGTCGCCCAGGTGGCGCCTCAGACCATCACGGGTTGAGTTTCTCTCGTCATGTGGAAGGTTTCGGATTGGAGAAAGCTAGGTTGTGCGCGGTGATCAGGTTATGGAACGGTCGAGAGGTTCATCTCCGAGGCAGGCTTAGATGGTTTAGTAAAAGATCAATATCTATCACACCTGTGATATGTTGTTCGTGTGTGTGTGTCTCCCTCTCTCTCTCTCTCTCTCTCTCTCTCTCTTTTCGCGTGATTGCCTCCTTGCTCTGTAGATGTAAGGGGACCACCAGCATAAGCTAATTCTCAGCAGGTTTTAAGAGTGTTTCTCTAAACGTATTTGCGGTAATACAGTATATTATTGTCAGCTTCATGGCTTATTGTAGTATTCATGCCAGACCCGGTCTTTCTCAGAAAGGAAGGGTCATCTGCGCACATCCGAGCCAATGGTGGACTGCGAACCCGAAACTAAAGGGGGGTCGGCCGGTAGTGGGGTGCGCATCCGAAGAGTAACGGCGGCCGCCAGTAAACGCTGGTTAGCTGCTCTGGACTGTGCCCGGCGGCCTGTAACTCATGTGAGGCTAACGCATGGATCCGATCCTATCTCGGTAACGAAACAGGAAAGCAGATATACTCCTGTATACTGACTTGAGATGACGTTGGTGTGTGGAAGTATAGCAAATTTTGCGTGGCCCCTGGCCCCGCATTTGATTAGGCTGCCGCTTGTCATATAGTAGCCTCGCCCTCGGGCCGCCTATGCAAACTAGATGCCTATTTTCAGCCCTCGCTTTTCTGTGCGACTTTCCTGTTGGGCAGCCGCACATGACAACGCTTCAGGCATGGCGCACAAGACAAGGACCGCGACAAATGAAACGGATCCCCGCCAATGCCGCCTGCCTCGGCGAATTCTCGACACCCTCGAGCTGCTTGAGCTCATCCTGCTGCAGCTCGATATGCGCACCCTCCTCACCAGCGCGCAGCGCGTCAGCAAGAAATGGCACGCTTCCATACAGGGGTCTCCGGCTTTACAGAGACGCCTTTTCTTCATGCCCGACAACAACACGAGGTTGCGGGCCCACAATGACGACGACTACGAGACTCTACCCATTCACAACCCGCTCCTGACGGAGCTCTTTCCGGCCTGGTTCAGCAATGGAGACAAGACCATTCCTCCCGTGAGTACCTGCGGGAGGCAGCCTTTCGCCAGGTCAGAGCATTTCCCGGCCGTCATGACGGCCGGCGCCTCGTGGCGCCGCATGCTCGTCCAGCAGCGGCCTGCTATCAGCCACATCGGGGAGTGGCGCAAGGCCAGCAGCTGGCAGGGGGACGTGAGCGGCATGTCAGAGCTATATGCGTGTCACTCCCCGCCGGCACCGCCTGGTGGACAATGCGAAAGGGAATCAAGAGAGGAAGAGGATGACGACACAGGCGGTGCGTCCATGATCCAGCTCGTGCGGCAGCACCCAAAGAGCACCGCTAGCAGCAGCAGTATTCGAGCTCGCGAGATCGATGGCTGGCTGCGCATGGGCCCGCTGTATGACATTGTCATGCGCCACGTCGCGAACAAGGCGCAACGTATCGTGCTTTCCTGGACGGACAGGAGTAGCAGTGCCTTCTGTGGGATCTCAGACGTCGACATGCCACCGAACCAGGCCGCCGTTGCCGCTGCTGCTGCTGCCGCTGAGGGTGTCGCAGCGGACCATTGGCAAGAACGGCAGCGCGTGAAGGACGAGTTCCATAATCAGAGAGTCCAGCTGGCAGCGCGTGCCGGGCTGGTGCTGGCGATTACCAACTACTACGGCAGGTGCGGGACTGGATCATATCGGACAGAGATTCGCGAGTTCATCGAGAAGTTTGTGCATCCGGATTGCCCGAGGGACTTTTGGGAACCGCCGCATCCCGAGTTTGAACTGGTCCGCAAATGGGAGGGCTCCGTAGAGGACTGGGAGGACGACGACCTGTAGAAGTGTAGCCGGGCCTGTAGGAATAGGCACTCGTGTTACGCCATAATGAGAGACCAGAGGAAAGCAAACTCATACCGGGTGGGCTTGGGGATGTTGGTTGGCTATTCGCGATTGTGCCTTGCCACGTGTGACACATGTTGGCTGGGCACATGCCAAAGTCCAATTCTTTTCTAGGCATCACCCCACCAAGCCAAGGCCCTACTTTGTATCCCTGATGTCCACATCGGCCTTCCTCACAATTACCTGCAGCCTTCCATCGTCCCAATTAAGTCAGGGAGACCTGTTCGCCCATCACCATGGACGACAACATCTCTGGCCAAGGCCGGACGGCACAAGCGCCGCTGGCCGATCCGCCTCAGTCTCAGCCATCACCATCACCCCCACCGCCGTATATCGTCGAGCCCACCGCCACGCACACGCACTCCATCATCTTCCTCCACGGCCTCGGCGACTCGGGCCGCAACTTTGGCACCGAATTGCTCGAGACAGGCTTCACGTACACCGGCCACCTGCTCCCGCAGCTCCTGCCCGGCGCGCGCTTCATCTTCCCCACCGCCGCGCGCCGGCGCTCCAGCGCGTTCAACCGCTCCGTGCTCAACATGTGGTTCGACATCGCGCGCCTGCCGGACCCGGAGTACCGCAGGGAGACACAGCTCCGCGGGCTGGCCGAGTCGGCGGCGCAACTGGACCCCCTGGTCCGCGAGGAGGCGCGCAAGGTGGGTGCCCGGAACGTGATCCTCGGCGGCATCAGTAACGGCAGTGCCATGAGCATGGCGTTGTTGTTGGCGATCGGGGCCGAGATGTCGCTGGGAGGTTACATCGGGCTGTGCTCGTACTTGCCATATCAGCGGGACATCATGGAGGCGGTGACGGGGAAAGGGATTGGTCAGGAGGACGAGATTCTGGGGGAGGAGAATCCATTTGGGGGAGATGATGATGGTGACGAGGCTGAGAAGAGCCCGACGGCCAAGGCAATGGAGTTTGTGCGCGATCTGCTCGACATGGAATCTCTACCGTCTGAGGTTACAGAGCAGCAGACACCCCAAGGACTACCACCAGTCTTCCTCGGCCACGGCGCGCTAGATGAGAAGAAGCCACCCGCGCTTGGAGAGGCTGCTGCGGACACGCTGCGTGCTTGTGGGTTCCAGGTGACTTGGAAGTTGTACCCGGAGCTTGGACACTGGTACCAGGTGCCCGAGGAAATTGACGACATTGTCAAGTTTGTTGAGTCGCGTGTGGGATGGAAAATAGTGCGCTATTCTCTCATGGACGGGTCTTGAGTGGGTGTCCTTATTATGAACATCACATTCTCAAGTCCTAGCATTACTTCTCATGGAAGAAGGAAACCCGAGGCACAAGTATTCATTCATGGTGTCGCGATGAGAACGGCTCAAGCTATGGCGACCGCTGCTTAATGAGCTGGTGTTGCGGCGGCAGGGCTGACCACTATGGTGCTAGCAGCTAGCTGCATGGTAGAGTTTGGAAACCGTCCTAGGGTCCAGGACGCCTAACATTGACGTGTCTCGCTGGCACGCAAAGATATGCTTTGCTGGATTCTGGGCCTGGCGATTGATGCTGAAATCACCTGTGGCCAGGAGCCAGGAGCCATCATTGTGGTGCGGGATGTTGGAGTGTGCTGCTCGGAGTCATCAGCGCTAGGCACCCCCACACAGCACAGAAACTAATAAGAACATGCAGATCATACCAAAAATGACAGAAGCGGCAGGCAAATATCTAGAAAAGTAATACCTAACCTACTACATATTCACAATTTTTAATAGCCATATTTAGGCATAGGTCCTAACATCTCGAGGCCTCGCCTGCACCACAACCACACCTTCACGTGCTTGCGCGCTACTGTTGTGCGTCTGCCTAAATCAGCCCATTCTTCCCCTTCGTGCCAATAACGGCTCTGAGATGCCGGGGGTGGCTGCCGGAACTTCAGGCAATCATCACGCCGTCACAAACTCGGCCCCTAATAAGCGGTCTCGATTAAACTAGGCAGCCGCGCACTAGAAGACCATCTCCAGTCCGCGCCCATAGTCCCGGTGAATCACATTGTCACGAACAAATTGGCCATCATCCGAGTGTTACAGCGACAGCTACCAGCTATCCATAGTCCGCATCACTGCCGAACATCTTCTCGCCAGCCAGCCTCGAATACCACAATAACGGCACCATGTCTCTCCAAGCAGTCATGAACTTTGACAACTTCCACAAGGCGAAGCTGGTCGAAGACATGGCCTCGAAGTCCATGCTCCGTCCGAACCCGCGACTCGAGCAGACCCTCGCCAGCTCCACCGCCGCGGGCATCCCGCCGATCAGCGTGCGGCCCATGGCCGGACAATTCCTCTCTGTCTTGACACGGGCCATGGGCGCCAAGTCCGTT
This sequence comes from Microdochium trichocladiopsis, assembly GCF_020744255.1. Taxonomy (NCBI): domain Eukaryota; kingdom Fungi; phylum Ascomycota; class Sordariomycetes; order Xylariales; family Microdochiaceae; genus Microdochium; species Microdochium trichocladiopsis. Next base: position 352,450 of record NW_025763552.1, on the reverse strand, counting down.
CTCGAGATCGGCACGCTGGGCGGGTACTCGGCTATTCTGTTTGCCGAGGCAGGCGCGCGCGTCACAACCGTCGAGATCGACCCCAAGTGCCACGAGGTGGCGGTGGAGAACACAAAGGGCCTGGACATCGAGGTCGTCCTAGGATCCGGGCTGGAGGTCATGCCCAGGCTTGCCGAGGAGGGCAAGAAGTTCGACATGGTCTTTATCGATGCGCACCTCGATGACGAGTGGGAGCATTTCGACTGGGCCGTCAAGCTGACCAGGCCAGGCGGCTGTATCGTACTCGACGACGTGGTGGCTGCGCTGTTCTACAAGGGCCTGGTCAACGAGGACGAAGGGGCAGCCAAGGAGACGTTCATGGGCAGGATCGGGAGCGACGAGCGTGTCAGCGTAGCGCTGATGCCAACTGTCGCCACGCACCCCATGTCGCCAACGCCAATGTTCAATGGCTTCATCATGGCAACGGTTCTGGGCGAATGAAACACTGGCCGGGGGCCTGGCGGGAACGCTTTGAGCACCCCTTGTCCTAATCCGCCGGCAAGGCTGGGACATGTGGACCACGGGGGACCAGCCGCCTCCCGTCCCTGTATTTTTATGATCACTGCGCGGCGCACGTGCCCTTTTTTTGAAGCGGCGTGCACGCACGATGTAATACTATCTCTGTAGAATCAAGCCCGGGTGCCGCTTGTGCGCTGCAATGGCGACGGACAAGCTGGCTTACTCCCCTCTGTTATTCCTACAACACGCCCTTCCTTTTCAATCGCCTTTCTTGATCTGGATCCTTCCTCGAACCCTGTATAATTCGGTTTTCTTTGTTTGCTACAATTTCTCTGCCACGTTTGGCACTCCTGGACATTTGGACACGTTTGGTAGCATCATTCAAGCCATCTCCCAAGCACTGCTGTCGTACCATATTAGGATAGCAGATAACCTGCGGCGCGGCATGTGGCATACCAGGTGCCGACCGTTACAGGCAATCAAGCTCTTCAAGTGGCTGGTTCGAAGCCCCTTAGACCCACACCGCCCCTTGCCGCGGCATTGTACGATGTCATGCATTTCAGCTGGGCGGCCTAGAACGTCTCGCCAACAGATTACTGTTATCCGATGAGCCCGATGGTTGCGCTCGCAAGCGATATCCAGCGCCAGATGTAAGTCTGAATCCACGCTGGCGGACAAAATGCCGATATATCTTGCCGCAAGATGAGAAATAGCCGAGGGGACGGTACCAGGTTGGTGCGCTCCGACATTGACGCATCAAATTGCCGCCCAGTTCGACACGGCATGGCATTAGCGCCGCGGGACTGAACCTAAGATTACGGGCCCAAACCCGATCAGGCATGTCAAAGCGCCGCGGCCACAAATCTCGTTGGCCCGTCTGGGGAAGTGCGGAGACCCCGGGCATCCAGCCCACAGACCCCGCGTTCAGGGGCATCCAGCCCGGTCCAGCCGTGCGTCGGCTTCGCGATATAAAGCTTGACTCCTGGCGGCGATCGGTGGACAACATCTCACGAGCTCTGCTGCATCCCTCGTCGACCTTGCCCGCGGCGCGGAATCGAATCCGTCTCGTCCACCTCCCACCACCACAGCCGCCGACCACTGGAACAATGTCCCCAGAGAAGATCGAAGACCAGGCCGTGCCGAGTTCTGCCCCTGCCATAGCCCCAGTTGCTGCAGAGGAGAAGGCCGAGGCGGGCCACATTGACATGGCGTCCACTAATGTGGATGAGCCAGAGCCAAGAGTGGCATGGTCCACCATCCTGGCCGTATTCGTGGGTCTGCCCTGTATTGTGCTGACATGAGCCACGAGCTCTGCAAGGAAGCAAAGCTGACGATGCCCTGCCTTCCCTACTAGTTTATGGGCCTGACCTACGTCCCGGCCATCGCGACAGCCTTCATCATGCCCGCACAGATCCTCCAGCAGATTGGAATGGCGCTGGGCGATACTGACAATATTGCTTGGATTCCCGGTGGCTGGTCCATCGGTTCCGCCGTCTCCTTCTCCATTGCTGGTGGTATGAGTGACATCTTTGGTCGTCGGTGGGTTCTGCTCTGCGGTCAAGCCATCATCCTCGTAGGCGCTGTAAGTGTTTCACAAACAAGCCCGCTGCAGTCGCGGACCTAGGCTGACAGGAAACCCTGCAATGGTAGATCGTATGCGCGGTAGCACAGTCGACATTGAACATCGTAGCTGGAACCACCTTGGTGGGCTTTGGCGCAGGCACCATCATGGTGGCGTACCCGGGCATAAGCGAGCTGTTACCCAACAAGTACCGTGGTATCGGCCTGGCATGGACCGAGTTCTGCATCACCATCCCCTGGGGCTCGCTTCCCGGCATCATTGCGACCCAGCTGTACCTGCGGGCCAGCTGGCGCTGGTGCTACTACATCACCATCATCTACACCGTCATTGTCGCCGTCGGCACATTCTTTTGCTACTTCCCGCCATCCCGTCCGCGTTATGACTACGAAAAGACGCGCTGGCAGCAGGTCAAGGAGCTCGATTTCGTGGCCTTCTTCCTTTTCGCGACCGGGCTTCCCATTCTTCTCGTGGGAATCACGTCCCTCGGCCAGTCCGGGTGGAGCGTCACCTTGGTCGCCACCACGATCCCCCTGGGTTGCGTCCTCTTCGTCTCGGCCTTCGTCTACGACTTCACGATCGCCCAGCGTCCATTGTTCCCGCTGCGCCTCTTCCGCATGTACCGCGAGTTCACTGTCTACCTCGTCATCCTCTTCGTCTGCGGCATGATTTGGCAGGGCACGTTGACGCTGTCAAACCAGGGCACCCTGTTCATGTTCACAAACGACGTGGTCGAGATCGGCTACATTGCCACGGCGGCCAGCATGTCTGGCATCATCGGCGGCTGGCTCCTGCCGCCCCTCGTGCACAAGCTCAAGCACATCAAGCTCCAGTTCATCGTGGCCCTCGTGTTCCAGACTGTCTTCACCGCCTCGTACGCCACCGTCGTGCCCAACAACAAGACGGGCTGGACCATCCTGCCCATGTTTGGCCAGTCCTGCTTCACCTGGCTCACCGTCCTCTCGTACGTGTCGTCCGGCCTCCTCGTGCCCCAGGAGGACCTGGGAATCTCGGCCGGCATGATGGGCACCTTCCGCAGCGCCGGCGGCTCCGTCGGCAACGCCGTCTTCACCACCATCATGACCTCCATCGTGAACCGCGACCTGGTCAACAATATTGCCGGCGCTGCCATCCAGGCCGGCTACTCGCCCGCGAACCTGTCGGCTCTCATCCCCGCCGTCATCCAGAATGCCGTGGGCGTGCCGGGCGCCTTCGCGGCCGTGCCGGAATTATCACAGCCCGTCATTGCAGCCACGGCTGCGGCGTTCCGCGACACCTATGCCGGCGCGTTCAAGATCGTCTTTTACTCGACTATCCCGTTCGGCGTGCTCGCCCTGGCCGCCTCTGCGTTCATCCGCGACCCGAGCCACCTCCTCAACAATCACGTCGCGGTTCATCAGGAGAAGTACGTTCTGGGCAACAAGGATGCTGCCAAGGAGGGCAAGGTCGTGGTTTAGGTCGTCGCATGTACTGGTCGTTCAGCGTTTGTTAGGAAGCTGGGGTTTATCTCAAAAAGGACTTGGAATGAACTCTGCCAATACATCAGAGAAGATGTCGTTTTACCACCTGAATTGGAGTCTGCTATGCCGGGGTGTTGTGAACAGCACCACTCTCGAGGCGTTTTTGTTGTTCTCCCAGTCTTGGATGCTTCCCAGGTAGTAGTGCTCAAGTCAAAGCTGACAAGACGGCCCCGCCTCAAATGAGCAGCCCGATAAACGTTTCGGAACGTGAGATGTGGATCATTCGCGTGTGGCAATCTCAGAAGAGACAAGCCGGTTGACCATCCCGGACCCTGCCTTGCCTCGGGTAGTGCCGACTGTGCCGCACTCGAACAAAGGTGGATCATGCGGGGGTGGCAGGGCCCCTTCCTGAATGGTCATGGCCAGTCATTGACTGGCGGATGTTGTCAGCGGCGGTTCGGGCGTCGCCTGGTAAGCCGACATGAGATTAAGGAACATGCTGAGCATGTCGGCCACGTCCAAGATGACAAACTGTTGTGCCAAGAGATCCTTCCATTCTGGTCAAGGATCGAATGTAACAATTATAAATCTCTGACCCATCCTGACGTGCCTGCGAAGGTGCAGGTTGGGAAGGGAGTGGTTAGGCACAGGAAAGCCACAACGGAGTAGACTGGGCAGTACCTTTGGATGAATGCAGTTCCAAGGTGTCGCATAGATCTTAGCTACGTTCGCCGTTCCCATTTCAGGAAAATACGGCATCGATCCAGCTTACGTTACCCACAACCCTGCTCATATGTAACCATCAACCCACATCCTCACCGACGGGATCAGAGGTTTTTGCAGCGAGCAAGCGCTGCCCACGGCATTACCCCTCTCGGGAGACTACTGCGTAGCTCCGAAGGATCAACGATAGCCTTGTATGATGCGGGAAGTTCTTCCACTAGTATAGATATCGAGGTCGGTCCGTGAAGTGTGTAAGATCTAATCCTCATCCATCGTCACTATTCACTCCATATCTTCCACCTGACGACCAATCCCTCTTGGCCCCGTCCTTCATTCTCTAAAGTCGAATTCTTCCACCCAACAAGATGTTGTTCGCCAGGTCCCTCATTCTAGCCTGCCTCACGGTCACCGCAACCGCCATCGACATCCACTGGTACCGGAACCGAGGCTGCAGTGGTTCATATGGGCGGTGCACCAACATGCCCGCGAGCGGTTGCTGTACCCTGATTCCTCAAGACGTCAACTCCGCCGTCAGCTGGAATAACATTCCGACCGACCAGAATATTATCGCCCAGGGCTACTGGCAGGAGGGCTGCTCGGGCAACATCGCAGGGTCCGGCCGGAGTAACTATCTCAGCTCCTTGTGCTTCCCCACGCCCCAGTACCGTGGCGCCAAGTACCACACCATCAATGGCCTGCGTCACACCAATACCGAGGAAAACCCCGCCGAGACCGAGGCTCCATGCCGGAAGCCCGACGTGCTTGTGTTCGAGGACGGTCATGAGTTCAACCTGACGGACCTGAATGAAGAGCAATACTCTGAAGTGGTGTGTATCTCCTTCTGCGCTTTTGAAAGGTCTACCAAAGCGTTTCATCAACTAACACATCTCCGGGCTCTTAGTAAGCTACTTACGAAGTCCTTTCGCGGATAAGGCACTTCCCATCAGCATTTATGAGTTTCCATATGGGTTAGAATCAAGCTGACACTTGTGTTCCTTACATCTAGCTACAAGAACTTCATGTCTGGCGGTTCCTCGTCCGAGGTCGAGACTTTCTTCGCCGCACTCGACATCTAAGCAGCAATGAAAGCGTTGGACCCCGCAAAGCATAGCCTTCCTCCAGCGAAACAGGATGGTTCCAACACCAAGCGTCCGGACATCTAGATAGTGCAGAACCCAGAAAGAATATCATCACTCCGTCTCGAGTACTTCTAATCAGCCTTGATTCTCTTGTCCGCCTGCACATCTTTTATTTCTGAATTCAAATTGCCGCTATATGAACCGTTGCAGATTGCTGGTTCACCGCAATCTACCTGTTTGGACACGAGGATAGGTAGCATTGGGAGCCGATGCAGTTACTCTTCAGGCAGTCAAACCAAAAGTGTTTTTATCTGCCCAGATGGACACAAATACGAAGCCGGAGAGCCAGGTCAAGTCGTTGATGGAGCACGGCTTGGTCTTGCTGACTTGCCAGCGACGCTCGACTTTGCTTGCACTTCTTGTGCCATGTTACGTTTGCATTATGTGATCCTACCCAAAGGCAGCCAGAGGTACTGGGACAGTGGTTCATGTGACCAGCTCAAACCAAGCTCTGGAAGGATTGAAGAGAAAGTTCGTACTGACACGCAGAATGCTGAGTAGGCCAAAAGAAACATTGTCCACCTATTTCTTGTGTCTGACTACATCAGAGGGGTAGAAGCACCGGAAACGCTGAGAAAGCCAAATATCTGGGTACCATTTGTGAGTATAGTAGTCTCAATTCTTCGTTGACATGAGCATTCGTCAGGCATCGGTTTTCCATGTGGTGTAGACAGGCAGCTTGGAAGTGACTGGGGCATGGCCTGGTTTCCAAGATTTGCAAAGGTTAGACAATCGTGCCCGGATTGTCTTCCATCAGTTTAATCATTGCTCTCTCGGCTGGTAGAAATTTAATGGGAATTTACGCATGCGACCAATCATAGGACTCTCTCATGCCTGATTTGCCCTTCTTGGTCACCGTTATCTTGAACATCGATGTCGATTGAATATCGAGGTTAATATGCAAATCAGGTCGCTGCTTGACGCCCTTGTTTGATCGCCAAGCCGGTTGTATGTGACCCTGTCTTTGGGTGCAGATGATACGACGTTGTCAATCAGCTGATCTGCCGCATCACTGTTCATCCGATAGGAATGCTCACCCTGGCTGCCCTGCCGTGTTGGTTCCATTTGCTGGCTGATTATGCAGGGAGAAGGACCAACCAACGTCTTGTGGGGCTAGAGCTGCCGGTTCCGTCCGTCTATACGTTGCTTATCATGTCACTCGTCACCCATGCAGGCAAGGGCCGCTTAAACTTCCGCAAACCCTAGCTCGATGACCCAAAGCGGCAACTGGACTATTTTATGGCCTTCGAGCTGCTCAACGTTCTTGCAGGTGTCAGCAGCTCGGTCTCCTCCAAGGACTTATGCACCGGGCCTGCGGAAGAGGTGCAATGACGAGCTGGCACTCTGCTGCAAGCCTCGTCCCAAGGTCATGTCCAACGAGGAACCGTAAGGAAGCGGCTTTGAGAATCATCCAAAAATAGGCTTGGAGAATGGCGAATCCCCCACCCTCCCAATGTCAGACGTGGCTATCTCGTGAGTAATAACCGCGCGGGCATGTCCCATGAACAAGCCTCGTTCGTGAGATCAAGCTCCGTATCTGGTAAACCAGAACCGGCCGTCCGGAATCGGCCGGCAAAAATCGGCCGGCAAGGCCACGATCGCATCGGGACCCTTGACTAGTCTCATCTCACGTACGCCGAGTTCCCTTTCGAGCTTTGGGCGCAATGATTTTGGGGTTGCTTCCACCTCCGATCTCCGGCAACATGCTACCCCAGGGCAAATCACATAGTCCTTTCCCAGCCGAAAAGAGTATGGCGACAATCGGCTGCATGAGCTGGTTCTCAGGCATCAGGCACCATCGTGAGCACGTTGGGCTTCTGCCCGAGAGGGCTGATTTCCCTAGCAGGGGTTCCCTTTTCGTCTCCCGGCTTATTCACATGCACACCAATCGGCCCCTAACTATACCGAGTGGGGGCTGTGCGCACAGAGAATGCCAAGGCAGAGTGCGTCTGACATGCAGTCGGTTTGCCGGGTTGACTCGATGGCGGCTGGTTTCCGCGCATGCATTGCGGAACAAGATCACACGCTGACAGGTGGAAAGTGACGAATCTAGGCCCTTATAGTCTCTGGCCAACATGTGCTCGCGTCAGCCGCATTCGATATAACTGCCCCGGCTACGGCGCCGGCGGCACGAAGCGGGGCTCACCGGCCACATTGCACGCTGTTGGCCCCCACACATCGCAGCTTGTCGTCCTGCATGGGCTTGAGTAAGGTAACATCACAGGTTGCTACAATGGTATGCTTCCGTGTGTGATAGGCGGAACAGCTTGGACGCCCTGAGGATGTGTCTGTGCTGTCGTTATTGCACTTTTCCGACCCATACGAGATATAATACTTATTTAGCATCTCGTCGTCGCATGGCTCCCCCATAGCGGACTGGCATCCACCAGTTCTTTCATCAAATTTGAGCATAATCCACAATTCATCCGCAGTCATGTCTGAGAACTCGTTCACGGCCTCGATAGCCGGTGCCGGATATCAAAGCCTGCCTTCAACAGACTGGATCCCCACCGAGACTCTCAGACCCGTCGGACTTTCGGTCCTGATGAAAGACAAACTCGCGGCAGTCTTCCTGCCCGCAACTCGGTTTCAAAATATGGCCGTGGTCAATTGGGCGATGGCCATTGCAGTTGCTCTCATTGGCATGTCCATTCTTTACCGTCAGGCTCTCCCTCAGCCCATTGCAGGGATCCCATACAACCGCGAGTCCGCAACCAGGCTCATGGGGGATATGCCCCTCATGCTGGCGATGAAGAAGAATGGCGGCATCGTGCGGAGCTTCTTCCCATGGCTCTTCACCACCCAGAAAGCTCCCGTGGTCCAGTTCTTCCGCGGCCCATTCTTTGCACCCGTCGTCGCCGTTGGTGATTATACAGCGGCTTATAACCTCCTTGTCAAGCACGGCAAAGACTTCACCAGGGGCTATACGATGAAGGCAATGTGGCGCGGTATCGCACCTGGGCATTTTGTTGGCATGGAAGCCAGCGATCCAGCCCAGAAGGCAGCAAGGGAGCTTACTAAAGATCTGATGACACCCAGCTTTCTCCATGAGGTATGTACTAGTCTGTGATATGGAAATTCTTCGCTCCAGACTGACACAATGCGCACGGTCTGTCATTCCAGGTTAATGCACCAGCGTCTTACTCCAAGATCTTGCATTTCGTTGAGTTCTGGCAGCGCAAGATGGCACGCTCGGATGGTCGTCCCTTTGACGCTGGGCTAGACTTGCATGCTCTGATCTACGACATCATCATGGCAGCAGCGACAAACATCAATCAGAGCAACAGCCATATCGGTCAAGCTGCTGCAAAGAATGCCCATGAACCTGTCACCACCCTAGTCACTGAGGAGAAGGACACAAGTATCTCGTCAGACATTGAGGTTGACGACTTACTACAGTCGCTCAACGTGCTTTCCGAGATGGCTGGGCGGTCACTGACCCAGCTTTTCCCTCGACTTTTCTACTTTTTGGAAAACCGCAAGTCAGAAGTCCGGAAGGCCTTCCGCGATCGAGACTCAATCATCTCCGGATACATTTCAGACTCTGTGCGGCGCATGCACGAGGCTGGGGGCAGCGAGCAGTTCTCTCCACTGTCGGCAGTAGACTTTATCGTGAAGCGGGAGGCCATGGCTGCCCAGCGCGACGGGCGAGCTCCCTCGTTCTTCACCGACACCATCATCCACATCGTCTTTGGGTATCTGCTCGCCGGCCACGACACGACGCACTCGGCCATCTCTTTCATGGTCAAGCACCTCGGCTCGTCTCAGGACGAGCAGCAGACCCTGCGCCAGGAACTGCGGAAGGCCTTTCCCGCCGCGCTCGAGGGCAACAGGCAGCCTTCGATGCAGGAGATCATTGACGCCCACATCCCATACCTGGATGCCACGATTGAAGAGGTCCTGCGCATGCACCCACCTGCCTTTGGAACATCGCGCCTGGCAATGAAGGACATCCAGGTCCTCGGCCACACGATACCCAAAGGCAGCCCCGTCTTTATCGCAATGACCGGTGCTACCTACACGGAGCACGGGTACCGTGCAGAGGGCGCCGCTACCGGGAGTGTCCAGCAAGGTACTGTCTCGGACTGGGGACAGAGTGCTTTCCCTGCCGGTGACTTCCACCCGGAGCGCTGGCTGACAGAGTCTGAGACGGGTGTCGTCTCGTTCAATCCCAAAGCCGGCCCCATGTTGTCGTTCAGCGCGGGCGGCAGGGCCTGCTGGGGAAAGAAACTGGCCTACATGGAACTGAAGCTGGTCGTCAGTGTGCTTGTGTGGAATTTTCAGTTCGACCGGCTGCCTGCAGAACTCGAGGACTGGAAACTCGCGGAGACGCTCACTATCAAGCCAAAGACGTGCCGGGTCATCCTGAGTGATGCGGGGGACAAACAGTAGGGTGTCACATGCCACGCCAGTGTAGGGATTTTGTTGATTGGGTCATGTTTTTTGCGCGCTGTACAGAAGCCGACACTATGATAGCGGATGAGACTAATCAAGAGCCAAGAGCCACAAGTTGTTGGAAAGATAACAAGAGGATTGTACAGTGAGGAGCGGGTGTTCCTGTCGAACGGAGAACCCACCCGCTCGGCCTCAGTGGGATACAAAGATAACAGCAGCCCTAACGCCCCCCGGGTTCCCACCCCATGCCTTAGTCTGGTTCGTGATATGGAGTGGAGCCCAAGCAAAGCGACCAGGGGTCCGCCTGGAATCAGATCGGTCTTTACGACGCGGCTGACCTGACCCGGCCCTGCCTGCCCACCGACCGCCTTTTTGGTCAGCCACTGCACAGTACAGGTCAACCCTCTGGCGCCGCCCGTACGAGCCTCGCAACAGCCCAGCGTGCGTCATTGGCTGACGAAACCACATCGCAAACCCGGACGCCCGGAGCGGGAGTGGCCGGCCGGCACACACGGACATGGATACGCAGCAGTTCGTCCTGGTCCCCGGCCCGTCGGGCGCGCTGCAGCAACACCAGCCCGGGAACCCGGCCGCGGCCGTCAACCGGCGACTTGGCGCGCTCAAGGTCAGGACAGGTACGTATGTGTTAAGGACACCGGTGGCTTACCCCGAGGCCGAGGGCAGGTCCCCTCCGCGCGATGGAGACGACAGTTGAATCCGTTGCTCCTGTGCTTATCTTCTGACGTGACGGGCGTGCCGCAGGCTGCCGACTATGCAAGGCGTCACACGTCAAGTGCGACGAGCAGCAGCCGGCCTGCGGGCGGTGCCAGCGTCGCCGGACGCCATGCGAGTATCCCCTCGACCGCCAGCAGGTTCCCCCTCGACCGCGGCGTGAAGACGATCGTGATCATCGTGATCATCATCATCATCCGCAGCCACCGCATGTGCGCAGGTCGAAACAGCAGCAGCAGCCGGTCCTCCGGCCCATCCTGCCCGCCGGCAGGGCCGGGGTACTCGGAACCACCACCACGCCACGGCGTCTCGTCGAGCCTTTCTGCACGTCCATGAAGCCCTGGGACGTGCAGTACTTTGACATGTTCCGGCACCGCGTGGCCCTGCATCTGAGGTACGGACACGCAGAGCTCTGGCGGCGGACCGTCATGCGCGAGGCCGCAAGGGACGAGTGTGTCCACAGCGCGATCTTGGCCCTCGGGGCTCTCGCGCGGGCGCAGGAGGAACTGGGCGGCGCGGCCTCGAGGATCCCGCTCATCAAGACTCGCTGGATGGGCGCGTCAGGCGCAGGTCATAGCTCGCCTGCGTCTCTCGAGTCTCGTTCCTCCTCCTCCTCGACGAGAGCAACAACGCCTGCGAACAAGACGCGGACGACGACGACGGCAAAGCTAGCAGCAAAGGCAGCAGCACCAGCTCCCACAGTAGCGTCCATGTCCAAGCACGACCACTACTACCACGCCCTGGTGCACTACACGCGGGCGATTGGCAAGTTCCGCACGCTCATCGCCAGGCTGGCCCGCGAGCCCGGTGCGGGGCGTACAATCCTCATCGCCACGGCCCTGCTCGTCTCGTTCGAGTCTTTGCAGGGCAACACGGCCGCCGCGGACCAGCTCGGGGCGCACAGCATCTCCCTGCTGCGCGAGAACATTGCCCACGGCAGCCTGAGCAGCTCCGGTAACCCTCACGGTACCGAGGCCATCGCCGAGGCCGGACCCAGCAGCAACAACAACTACAGCACAACCTACCACCGCCACGGCGGCGCCGGCGGCGGCACGAGGTCCAGCACGTCCCTGATCGCTGCCCCGCTGGACGACGAGGGCGTCGCCGATGCCGAGGCCGTGCTAGTCCGGAACACGCTCTTCGGCACCGCCTTGTCGCCGTTCTACCCCAAGGGCAGAGAGGTGCTCTTCGGCCTGCCCATCCCGCGGTCTGGTGGGCCGGAGCCGCCGAGGGCCGACGCCAGCGTCGAGGAGTTTAGCAGGCTGTGGGACCAGTGCGTCAGCTTGTCGGGGATGTGGTATCTCCGGATGCAGATGGCTGTGCTGATGGCGGAGAACTCTGGCGGTCCTGCTGGAAGCAGCAGCAGTGGCGGAGGAGGAGTGGGAAGCGGGACGGCGGAAAGCGAGCTATGGGTAAAGCACTACCAGGAGAGGTGCGAGGTGCGGCGCGTAGTCGGTGCGTGGCAGCAGGCGGTCCGGGAGCGGCTGATGCTCACCGCGCCTGTTCCCGCTGCCCCAGCGAAGACCATGTCCGAGAATCGTGTGGTTGGTGACAATGATCCGGTGCGGTCGGGAGAAAAATGTACGGCAGCGGCGACAGAGCCCGCTATCAGCGAGACGGGACACGGCAGATTGCCAGACTGGGACTCACACACCACGGCCGCACGAGAAGCCAAGAGGCGCGAGGCGCACGCCTTCTACAAAGACCTCGCCATCAGGATCCACGTCGTGTACTACTCCATCTGCACCGTCTTCGACGTCTCCGGGAAGGCCTGGGACAACTACCAGACCGCCATGGCCAACCTGCTCACTCAGGCCGAGGCGGTCGTTCTCGCGTCAGTCGAAAGCACCCGGGGCAGTCGGAAAAGCAGCAGTCCCCCGTCAGCGTCGTCCACGCCATCTCCGCCGTCGACGATACCGTTCTCGTCGTCGTCGTCGTCGTCGTCGTTACGGTCAACGCCACAAGCCTCATCGCCAGCGTCATCAGCATCATCATCATCGCCACCACTACCATCACCATCAGCTCGGCTATCCCCACTCCGCGACAGCGCGTTCGTCGGTGAACAAGGCGCGATCCCCGTCCTCGCCCAGATCGCGCAGGGCACGCAGAACTCAAAGGTTCGAGCGCGGGCCATGGAGCTCTGGGGCCAGCTCGTCCACCCCTACTCGCACTGGGACGTGCAGGCGACATACCTGGCCACCATGGCCGTGACGCAGGCCGAGGAGGCGCACCGCTGGCCCCCTGTCACGGGGGACATCCCGCTCGAGAAGCAGTACTTTTGGACTGGCGGCGACTGGAGCGAGGACTATCGCGAGTTCAAGGTGCGGCTGACGCCGAAAGTACCGGGCGGGGCGGGCGGTGGGGAGAAGATAGTCACGATGGCGGCGGTGACGTGACACGGTGCGATTGAGGCTTGGTATATTTGAGAGACGAGGCATCCGAGAGGGGTAAATGGTCCAGGCTGAGTATACATAACGTAATCCACGGGTGAGTGAGCCACACGGGTCAGTGAGCCACCCTTCAAGTACTCGTACGACAATGTATAAGACAATTCAACCACAACGCCTTAAATCAATTGAAACTATGAGGAATCCTCTTCTTCAGAGGCAGATACAACTTTCTGACACGTACGAGCATTATGGCCGGGCTCGCCGCAGACGCCACATCGTCGCGCGCGCGTTTCTGGCCTCCTCGTACGACCACTATTCTAACTCGTTTCCGCCCTTAATTGCTCCGTCGCGTCGATTTAAGCCTTCAAATCCTTAGCCTGATCAATCGTAAGGGACCCTCCTTTCTGGAGCTGTTTTCTTTTCGTACGACGACGGCGGCTAAGGCGGTCGTTTGTATCTCGAAGTTCGGCGAGGTTATAGCGCATAAGGGTCTGCTTGTGCACCATCATTGTGATTCCTTTTCTCAGCTGCCGTAGGCTCTCAATAATGGACGACGGAGAGCTATTCTAGTGTCGTACGATGCGATTTTGAATATACTCCGTCTGCGATTCGGCCTCAATTAGGTTGTTCGGTGTCTTTGAAACCCAAGGGGGTGGTAGTCCAGCAGAGGAACCTAGCGGTGTCGGCGTATGAAACTTTACATCTAGCTGCGAAATCACATAATTCGGGTCGTACGGTACTAGGCCAGTTGCTCTAAAGCCTGCCTAGATGTTTGACTTAGTTATCGCAGCGTCGTACGCCTTATAAAAGGCTGGGAGGAAGTCCTCCTTTGAGATATGGGTAATATGCGCCCGTATGAGACCCTCGATTTCTTTACCGTACGCCCGTTTCAGAGGGCTAAAGCACCCAACATCGAGAGGCTGGAGCTTATATGATAAATGGGCAGGTATATAGAGCGTTACAATGTTCTGTTCCTTACAGTAGGGCTCGAAATCGACGGAATGGTGGCTCTCGTAGCCGTCAAGGATAAGGAGGCGGTAGGTACCCTTCGTATAACTCTTCGTATGGAAATTAAAGTGTTTTACCTATTCTAGGCCTCTCTCGTTCGTTATCTAGCTATTATCTGAAAGCGCGATTACCTAGTCGGCCGGTAGAGGGCTATTCGCGGTCCAGGAGTTGAGGTAGACCTTCCCCGCGAAGATGATATATGGTGGGATTAAATAGCCGTACGACGCGATACCCTAGATTACTGTAACCCATTCTTGATTGCCTTGTTGTACGGCTCTTGGCCTCCCGCGTTGATCGGAGGTCGTAACGACAGTTTCGGCGGAGATTTTACCTATCGCGAAGCCCGTTTCGTCGAAGTTGTAGATGTCGTTATCGTGGATCCCGTATTTCGCGACTATGTTTCGTACGAGCTTAAACCACGCGCGATACGCGTCCGGATCCTTGTAGAGGACCCTCTAGTAGTCGATTCTCCGATTAAAACGCGTACGGAGCTTAGGTCGTCGTCGTACGAAGGTTGAGGCCCAGTTCGTCCCGACGCGTAGCGCGTCGCGTTCACGAACGAGTCGATCCGCCATTTCTCGAACACCACTTAGGCGCGGTGGAAATGATCTCGAATCTAGGTCGATTACGTATCGTACGACACTCTCCTCTTCGTACGAGGTCAATTTCTAGCAAGGTGGTCGGATATCGCGCTTCGAAGCTCAGCCGTGTCGTCGTCGTTGGAGGGTTACGCGGGATACGTTATAGAGTAATGCAGCCTTTCGTACGCTCAATTTTGGGTCAGATTTGAGCGCATTTAGCGCTAGAACCAAATCGCTTTCATTTGATTGTCGTGCCATAATTGTTGGTGGAGAAATAAGGAAATGAAGGTTATCTATTCAAAATGGGAGAAAAGTGGCTCACTGACCCGTGTGGCTCACTCACCCGTGGATTACGTTAACATACAGAATATATATATTCCAAGTTACGTGCGAAGCGGAACAAGCTGTGGTAAGTTGTCTTGCTCAGTTCCCATGACTTTGTATCCCGCGAAGCCTATTGGTTCAGCATATAGAGTTGGCAGTATCAAGGTCAAGGTTCCCTGACGCAATACTTCGGACGACGGGCATGCCAATGGTAAGCACCAGGAGCTTGGTTGACCAATTGTTTGCACAAATGCTGGTTAGACTTTACGCTAGACTGGCGACTTGCCCGCAAAGTGACATGACCGGATGTCAGCCCTACGGTGCTGACCTGAAAGCCAGAATTGGCTGAACCTCCACTGCAGAAAACCTAACCCGCTGCAGTCGTTATATAATGAGAGCTATGCCTTGTACAAGCCGTAGAGTGGCCGACGAGGTTGCAACAGAACATCGCCGTCCTCGACCAGAGCCCTCTCCTCCAAAGGTCCTCCCGGACCGCTAAAGCTGACGTGCATCCGCATCTCAATTCACCCATCGTCTTTACTAAACGTTCCCAATCCCGTCTGCCCAGCTCCCAGCCACCCACCAGCGTCCATCATGGCAACCGGGAAGCCCGTAGTCCTCTTCGTTCACGGAGCCTGGCACTCCCCAGGTCACTATAAGTCCCTGATTGCCTCTCTACAACAAGCCGGCTACATTGTTCTCGCACCGCAACTGGCCACAGCTGGGCCGGACGACTCAATCATCGGCAAGTCTATCTCCGACGACGTCGCGCGTTTGAGCGAGGCCGCATCATCGCATCTTGATGGCGGCCGAGAGATTGTCGTGGTAGCTCATAGCTACGGGGGCATCCCCGCGACGCAGTTCTGCGAAGGGCGTAGTGTGTCTGATCGTGCTGCGCAAGGTCTGAAAGGAGGAGTCAGGGCCGTGGTGTACATCTGCTCTTATGCACCTACGGAGAAAGGGAAGAGCTTGATGGATTATGACCCGGTCGGGGACTTCTTCGATATCGACGTGAGTCTACTCTCATGCCTACCGTTTTCTCATAGTCTCGGAGCTGTTCTTCAAATCCCTGCCTACGTTGAACTATTTACTGACACGCGCAACGTCGGCACTCGCAGGGCGAGAAGGGTCTTGCAGTACCCCACCGCCTAGCAATTGAGCGCTTCTATAAGGCTGATATCCCCGACACGCAGACGCAGGACTCGCTATACAACCATCTTGGAAACCAGAGCACGCCGTCCTTCTCCACGGGCATTACCTTTGGGGCTGCAGACATCGCGGTGCCCAAGACCTATGTGCTGTGTACGCGGGACAGCGCCATCCTGGCGAAGTGGCAACGTGTGATGGCGGAGGGCGCCAGTGCCAGGATTCTCGAGATCGATGCTGGCCATTCACCCTTTCTTGTCGAGAACCACGTCAAGAAGCTGGTTGAGGTGATTGGAGTTGCGGCTGGCCAGGAGTAGATTTTGGGTTTCTTGGAGCACTGCTGTGGGGAGTATTGATGTCATGTCGATACGGGGAGCCAGGACTATCTTACGCCTGGATGTGTATCAATACTCATGTGCGCAGTTCGCGCCGTTACCTAATGTGCACGCAGGACGTGAACCTGCAACATAATCTTTCGCTTCAATTTCACAGTGAAAGGCAAGAGACTGACCCGCTCGTTTCCACTACTAGTAGAACTCCAGCGGACATTGATGGCTATGAGCAAGGCGCAATATGACGAAACTTGACGAGGTACGGCGGGATGGTACGGGGACTAGGCATTTTGTGATCGTGGTGGTAAGGCGGACTTGTGCACATGCAAGATTCTGGGCGACAACGTTTGTCACAATCACGGCGGCGATGCGGTTCACATGGACCTGCCGACTTGCACCTCTTCCAACTTGCTTCCCGCCTCCTCCCTGGGCAATACGGCCCCCCACGGCAGGGTCGGCAAGGACATGTCCGTGCACAACCTTTTGCACTCGGCTGCAGCCATACCAGTCGGCTTGCGGGCCTCGTCGAAAATGGGCTCATTTGCCCCCGTACCGGGGAGCGTCGTGCGATGCCGGGGAATGACCACCAGAGAACAAATCAAGCCTTCTTAGTCTTTACTGCGTTCAAAACCGGGCACCCTATAATTTCTGCCCTCTGCGAGAGACACCCAATCTGACTAATATACACTGCTCCAACAAAGTTATATCCACATCACGGGTATACCCTTCTAATACCCGGGTTACCCCTGTACATACGGGAAGCTGGTCACCGCCCGAATCCCGAGGCGCCACGTCATCTAGGTAAGGGATTCGTCCCTACCCGTGTGGTCTTCCATAAGTACGTGTCGTCATCTGGTCTACTCAACAGGCGAAATCCACCAAAAGGCTACATTTAGTACCCTGCTCTCCCACGAGCCATGGCCGCCACTGCCGTCGAGAAGCCCGTCATCCTTTTCGTCCACGGGGCGTTCCATGCCCCCTGCCACTATACGCCCCTCATCAAGGGCATCCAGCGCGCCGGATACACCGTGCTTGCCCCTGCACTTCCCAGCTCCGGTCCCGATGCCTCGATCGTCGGCAAGGCCCTGGCGGACGATGTCGCGCGCATCACCGAGGTCGCGGCTCCTTACCTTGACGCCGGCAGGGAGCTTGTCGTGATGGCCCACAGCTTCGGCGGGAAGCCCGGCACGGAGTTCACCGGGGCGCAGGCCGTTCCTGAGCGGAAGAGAAGGGGCCTCACCGGTGGCGTTCGGGCCATAGTGTACCTGGCGGCCTTTGCGCCACCTGGTTCGCCTGAGCAGTCTAAGCACCATCAGGGGGAGCGAGCCTTCTTTGATCTCGACGTGAGTGATATTAGAGACGTGCCCACACCAACTCCACCATTGAACCCCGGTTTCTTTTCTGACGTATCACTCGTTCCCCAGCGAGACTCGGGAACCTTCGTTCTCCGCCCCAACGCCGCACAAATCTTCTACGGTGTGGACATGCCCGATAGCCAGACCCGACAGATATTGTACAGCCTCCTCGGGCGGCAGAGCGCCGCGTCTTTGGGCGCGCCTCACACCTTCTCCGCCGCCGAGCTGCAGGTACCCAGGACGTACGTCGTCTGCACGCGGGACGAGGCTGTCGTGCCTCAGGCGCAACGCGACATGGCGGAGGGGTGCAGTGCTAGGATCGTCGAGATTGACGCAGGGCACTCCCCGTGGTTCGTCGATGGGCATGTTGAAAAGCTAGTTGAAGTAGTTGAGGCTGCGGCTGGTCTCAAGTAGCATCTTTCGGGTCACGGGATGATTGTCGCCTGGGGGATAGACCCGCTGTATGCTCTGACCAAGTACTATCGAGGCTCCCGAAAAAGGCAGTGAACAGTGTGTAGCTGACTGGCCAGGCCGTTAAAGGACTTCCGGTCATAACAGGTGAAGAGACTGCTGCGTTAGAGCCGGGTTGAGCTGAGGGTGGCTTTGACGGGTCTCATGGCTAGCTTGCTACACGGGACACGATAAATGCAAGTCTTCTTGAGAGAACTTATTTTAAGTGTTGCGCGAAAGACCTGTTGGAATGACTTCAACGGCAAATACGTAGTTATTAAGCAAGCCCACCTATGAACAGACAGGATAAAAGCAGGAGGCTTTGGTGGTATAGAAGCTTGTTCCTTCTGCCTGCTAAGCCAAGTGAGAATGCTCGACGGAACTTTCCGCATCCACGTTTCACTGAACCAGTGACGAAACTTTCACTTCAACGGTCTTCAACGCTCGACGGAACTTCCCGCGTCCTCGTGGAAATGAACCAATGGCCAACAACCACCTTCATATCTCTTCCCTCTCATCATTGAACACGAGAGCATTACACTTGGCCCCAGTTACAGCAAGCGTGGCGGCACATAATAGACCTCATCATCGCACCCCTTGGCCCTCATAGTCAGTCCGCCGTCCTCATCCCGTCGCCGATTGGGCCTTTTTCCAATGGCCTGCGCCACGGGCCCCTTGATCCCGCCCGGCACATTGAGCGAAAGGGCGAGCTGGTCCACATGGGCAGTACTAACGTTGTTCTCCAGACTTTCCAAGGCTATCAGAAGGCCGATGACAGTCTCGCGGATGTTGGCCTCCTCGAGGCGGGTGTTCTCGGCGCACTCCGGAATGATGCCCAGGTCTCCCATCGTCTTGGTTAAGCGCTCGACCCCGGCGCGGACGGCGGCTAGGTACGTCAGCACCTCTTCCAGCCGCGTGGAGCTGCCGATCCGGCCGTGCCTGTTGGTGCAGTCATTCTCAAGGCGCACGGCGAGGCGCTGCTCGGCTTGGAGGACCTGCGTCCAGGTTGTGGAATGGTTAGTCTTCTGGGCAGGGCGAAGGGGGAGTGAGTGAGAGTGCGGTAAGAACAAGGTCAACTTACTCGTCGGACCGCACGGCAGATTTCGAGCTCGACATCGAGTGAAATCGTGCCAACGTGGACGTCAACAAGCTGGGCGGCAGCTTCAACGCTCACTGTTGTATTGAGGGTCCCGAGCTGGTTGATGAGCGCCTGTGAGGTGTATTAGATTATTTGGCCCCTATCTCGCGGACGCGTTCCACAAAGGTTTGTGCGTATCAATGTTAAAATGGTCTCGTACCGCATCACTCAAAGGCGGGGCGCCGCCTGAACTTCCGGCGTGGGGTAAATGTGCGATCTTGTTGAATTCTCTCTGGATATTGTCGAGCTCCTCGATCATGGCCTGTGGTTGGAATGTGGCGGTAGGCAGCGCGGATAAGCCAGAAGAAGAGATGGAGTGCGTCACAGAGGCACTAGTTGGCATGTTCGCAAGGGACGTACTCGACATATGGGTCGAACTGCTGATTGTCGATGACCGGGTGCCCAGCAGCGAGCTGACCACGCTTAGGACATTGATCTGCCTTGGCTCAATGGCCGCAGCAAAGGCGCTGCTGGTGATGCATACTACGATTGTAAATATGTTGCGTTTCATATCGGGAGACGGCGTGTGGTAGGCATCGATATGTTCGAATGGCGATACGAGATAGATGTTTCGGTCCTGGGACGGCTCTTAGAGCGTGGGGAAGGGGGCCTGTTTCTTGACGTAGGACGGTCCATCATGTGCGGATAGCCGTCCGCCTTGGATTCTAGCGAGGTCATCAAATGGGGAGGATCATGCCTGGTAGAAAGCTGAATGACTGTGTTGCCAAGGAAGTGTATGTCTAGATCCGGCAATGGAGGCGGAAAGACCTCCGGTGCCACGCGGATTGTGATAGGACGGCAAATCCATCTTACCCACAACGGCATAAGGTCAGGCCTTGCCATTTGCCATTGGCATGAGCTCGAGCGATGGATCCGAGACATTCTAGGGTGCCAAGCCTGAGGTTGAAGGCGAGACGCTTCTGATAAGGGGCGAGTGTGTTCCAGAGCACCAAGAAGTAATGGCCATGGATAAGTCATGGATTAAAAACCTCTGCTGGTGGAATATTGACATTTGTGCTGCCTTCAGCTCGGGACAATAATGGTCTTATCCCTATGTTTCGATCCCGCAGTACATGCTCGCCAGCATCCCAGGCCGTTCAAATTGTCTAATGCTTGAGCTTGGCCGGGCCCAAACATAATTCACCAACTTTCAAACACGTGCCAATTCTAAACGTTACTGCAGGATGCATTAAACTTTGGGCAAGAGTCTTCTCGAGGCTAGGTCCCCGGCTTCAATCACGCAATCGATCATGGATGCTGTCCCGACGATCCTCTATAGCAGGACCTGCATTTAAGGTTCCCATTGACAGGCGCAGGGCCCAGACTTCGTCGTTCTCAGATAGATTCGCCGCAGAGACATGACTAATGAAGCTGGGAAGGAGGTCCTAGCATGACACATTTAGGTCAGCTAGCGTCTGGGAACGTTCTCTCGAATCGAATCTGGCCAATTGCAGCGATTCTAATTCTGTGTTGATCGGCTAGAGTGTGCTGGTGCACTACCAGTGGGAGCAGCCAGCTAGCAAAGACAATCGAGCGTAATTAAGTCAGATATGGCTACACGAAATGTTTATTCTGATGGTTACCTCGGTATCGTTTCAGGAGCAGGATCGCCACATCAAGCCCAACTTGGGCTTCTTCCCGATCTGTGACCAAGATCCTCATGTCCTTATGCGTGAAAACGAAACTGGAATATCTAAATTCTGGTGGTAATACAATCATCAGCAATGTGGTGCTGATGTCATCAAAAACGCGACTCTACCTTATTAATTGCGTCACTCGCTTTGACGAACTCCGTCTAGTCGCATTGAGCCTGAGAGAATGTTACGCTTGTGGAAGTCTTGCCTCGGTCTACCTCCACTTGAGTTTCGGCCATGCCGCTTTACCAAGCGCGCAGATTCGGGCCGTCCAGTGCTCAGATCGTGGGCATCTGTGACATCAATCGGGACCTGAAGTCGGCAATTCCCAAGCACGATTTGAACTCTGCCGGAACATTGTGCCTCCGGTGCAAGCACACGAGAACGGCAAGTCGAGGTCCAGAGCCGGCTTGTTGGCCATTTGGAGCTGCCGGATTGATGTCAGCTTCGGAAATTCATGATGGACTCCAACATTTTTCTCAGCTAGAGAGACCACTCACGATTCACCATGCAGACAGTCGAGTCTAGCAAACATTACCACTCCAACTCCAACTCCACCGCAATTCTTGGCGTTTATGTGACCCCCAAAACACGTGCCTATCACCATCTCCAACCCCAAGTCATCCCTGCATTTCTCCATAGCGGCGGAGCAATCCCGGGGGTTTAGTTCCCCCTCCAGGTCCACGGCCCAGGCGGGAGATCCTCGGGAGCGCCATACTGCCGGCGCCATCTCGGACGTTGCAGATTGGGGTGCAGCATACTGACGTCGCAACGCGTGGCAGGATTGCGTACAGGCGGCACCAGTCACCTGCTCAATCCGGGGTACATTAAGCATAGAAACAACCATGGAGGAACAGGGGTGTGATCCCTGTCCAACGAGGGGCCTGCCGTATGAAGAAGCTTGATGAAAAACCAGGCTGGGCGAATGACGCTGCCGATGCAACGGCCGAGGCTTGGCTGTGGATAGTCTTTTATTTCAGGGGAATATAGGGATAGAGAGCGTGTTTTGGTATAAATAACCAGCAACAATCTGCTCTATAGGTGTTGAAAAAACGAGACTGGGTTCCAACCAAGGCACCAGACTTTCTAACCAGTCTGCCTCAATTCACACACCCGCCTCGTTCAGACTGTCCACCAGCACCATCTTTCGCCCGTCATCGCCAACATGCTCGCCTCCATCGCCACCACCGCGCTGCTCCTCCTCGCCGGCACCCAGGCCTCGCCCCTCGGCGACCTGGCCGAGCGCCAGGCGGCGTGCCAGTCCGTGCACGTCTTCATCGCGCGCGGGTCCACGGAGCCGTACCCGGGCCGCCAGGGCGCTCTGGCGACCGCCATCTGCAGCGGCATCTCGAGCTGCGGCTACGAGGACATTACGTACCCTGCGACCTTTGACAACTACTGCACCTCCGCGCAGGCGGGCGTGGTCAACGGCAAGGCGGCCATCACTGCGTACGCGGCGCGCTGCCCCAACGCCAAGCTCGTCCTGACGGGCTACTCGCAGGTCAGTCCTCCGCTGCTTATCTGTTTTGGAGATTGAAATGATGCTCATCTTTTTGTTTCATGTACAGGGTGCCCATGTCATTGGCGACATCCTTGGTGGCGGTGGCGGTAACCTGGGCAGCTGCACCCAGCAGACTTCTACTGGCCTGAGCCGCACCAGCTCGCCTGGTAACAAGAGTGAGTCTTCTCGCAGCCGAGAGTTGCATCCAACTTTGAAGACAAGGGACTGACAGAGGTCCAACATGATACAGTCGCTGCGGCCCTGTTCTTCGGAGACGTCCGCCACGTCGCGAGCCAGTCGTACAACACGGGCTCTGGCGCCGCTGGTGCTGGTGTAAGTGCTACTATATTATCTTTCCCGCGATCCAATTCGCTCCCTGGAAGAGCACCGGTAATTTACAAGCTTGATTGCTGACATGAAGCTTTTTGTGAATATCAACAGATGTGGCCCCGTTCTAGCAGCCAGCTCTCCTCGCTCAACACGTACTCGTCGGTCATGCGCTCGTGGTGCCTGTCCGGCGACAACGTGTGCGCTGCTGGTGGCCGCGACCCGTCCGCCCACACGAGCTACTTCAATGTCTTCACCCAGGAGGCTGCTGCTTGGGTCAAGACGAAGCTCTAGGTGGATGTGGAGGACGCTGTGGAGAACCTTGCTTGAGTGGCCTTGCACCAACCTGTTGTGCGCGCAAAGCCGAGAGGTGGTGGTATTTACGGCCGATGCATCAGAGATGTCAGGGCGGAATCGGGCCTAAAAGGGAATAGCAGAACGGGAAGGGTGTCGATAGGAGGAACAGTGCGCATATCGTCTGGCCGAAAGCATGGAGGGTACTTCTGGCCAAGTTCTCGAATGTCCTTGCGTGACTTGGTGGATACGTAGTGATCCCGTCAATGCAGCTCCCGCCTGTCCCGTTAGCTGGTAATCCATGACTGTCTGTTTCAACCCAGCAGCGTCTGGGCTGTGCACTGCATGACGAGATGAGGGGTCGGG
Organism: Microdochium trichocladiopsis; assembly: GCF_020744255.1. Classification (NCBI taxonomy): domain Eukaryota; kingdom Fungi; phylum Ascomycota; class Sordariomycetes; order Xylariales; family Microdochiaceae; genus Microdochium; species Microdochium trichocladiopsis. Next base: position 329,078 of record NW_025763552.1, on the reverse strand, counting down.
GGCGGAAGTTCCCATTGCCCAATTTTTCTTTCTTATTTGCTCGGAGCTTCGGCCTGTTCCACGTCTTTCTGTCTAGGCTCGGATGGGTCCTATGGCCGCACTGGAGTTGTGCAAGAATCTGTGGCGGTGGAGACGCCGCCCCACGAATAGAACCTTTAGTAAAGAAGGGGAAACATTCCTCCTCACCAAATCCCCACCAAGACACGTCGACCCGATGCTTAGTCAAGTGACCTCATCTCGATCGCTGTTTAGCTAATGCCAGAAACTTCGGGTTCATCCAAGTGCCGGGCGCCTCGGCGCAATATAATAGTTGATGCAGTCCCGCGTCAGTAGATTTTCTTAGTTGGTGCAATTTTCTACAGTCGAAAGCAATACTCCTTCTCCCTGGTAAAAGGACCAGAAGATTGAGACGTGGAATTGCTTCTGCTCATCTTCCATTTCGTGCCATAGATCACCCGTCATAATGGGAAGTACCCAGCAAGACTCGGAGGGCATCCGGAACGTGCCCGCGCAGGGCGTCTCGTTCTTCACCCCAGCCCAGATCCCCCCGGCAGGCACCGGGCTGGGCTCCAAGAAGGCCGACTCTGATGCCATCCCCAAGCTCTTCACGCCCCTGACCCTCCGCGGCACGACCTTTCAGAACCGGATCTGGCTGGCGCCGCTGTGCCAGTACAGTGCCGACGATGGCCACGCGACCAACTGGCACCTCACCCACCTGGGCGGGATCCTGCAGCGCGGCCCCGGCCTGACCATTACCGAGGCCACCGCCGTCCAGCCCCGGGGCCGCATCACGCCCCAGGACGTCGGCCTCTGGAAGGACAGCCAGATCGCGCCGCTCGCGCGCATCACCGAGTTTGCGCACTCCCAGGGCCAGAAGATGGCCATCCAGCTCGCCCACGCGGGCCGCAAGGCCAGCACCGTGGCCCCGTGGCTGAGCATGAACGCGACCGCCCCGGCCTCCGAGGGCGGCTGGCCCGACGACGTCGTCGCCCCTTCGGCGATCCCTTTTACCGAGGGCGTCAACCCGACCCCTCGCGAGATGTCTCTCGACGAGATCGCCGAGCTCAAGCGCGACTTTGCCTCGGCCGCCGGCCGCGCCCTCCGCGCGGGCTTCGACGCCATCGAGATCCACTCGGCCCACGGGTACCTGCTGCACTCGTTCCTGAGCCCTGTCTCGAACAAGCGCACCGACCGGTACGGCGGGTCGTTTGAGAACCGCACGCGGCTGCTGCTCGAGATTGTCGAGACGGTCCGCGGCGTGATCCCCAAGGAGATGCCCCTGCTCGTGCGCGTCAGCGCGACCGACTGGTTCGAATTCGCCGCCGAGAAGGGCGTCGAGGTTCCCCCCGAGGCGGCCGAGTCGTGGACTGTCGAGCAGACGAGCAGGCTCGCGCCGCTCCTGGCGGACGCGGGCGTCGACTTGCTCGACGTGAGCAGCGGCGGCGTGCACCCCAAGGGAGCGGGCATCATCCAGGCGGGCCAGGGGTACCAGGCTCACTTTGCCAAGGCGGTCAAGAAGTCCGTCGGTGACAAGCTGGCGGTCAGCGCGGTCGGGTCCATCCACGACGGCCACCTCGCCGAGGATCTGCTGACGGCTGGCGGACTCGACGTCATCTTTGCTGGCCGCTGGTTCCAGAAGAACCCCGGCTTGGTGTTCCAGATGGCCGATGACCTGGAGGCCGATGTCAAGATGCCCAACCAGATTGGCTGGGGCTTTGGAGGGCGTGGCAAGAAGCAGAGGCAGAAGAAGTTGTAGGAGCGAAAGGGAAAGTAGAATCTGGGTGGCCGAAAGTCCAAAAGAAAAGTTCAAGATTGTGTATGAATAATGGACACAGCGATAAATGGTTTAAACAACAATAATGTTTGACGCTAAGCTACTCGTGCCCGATGAGATAGCCGTGATTTATCTCTATAACGTAATCCACGGGTGAGTGAGCCACACGGGTCAGTGAGCCACTTTTCCCCCATTTTGAATAGATAACCTTCATTTCCTTATTTCTCCACCAACAATCATGGTACGACAATCAAATGAATGCGATTTGGTTCTAGCGCTAGCTGCGCTTAAATCTGACCCAAAATTGAGCGTACGAAAGGCTGCATTACTCTATAATGTATCCCGCGCAACCCTCCAACGACGACGAGACGGCCGAGCTGCGAAACACGATACCCGACCACCCTGCCAGAAATTGACCTCGTACGAAGAGGAGAGTATTATACGATACGTAATTGACCTAGATTCGCGATCATTTCCACCGCGACTTAGTGGTGTTCGAGAAATGGCGGATCGACTCCTTGCCGTACGCGACGCGCCGCGTGTCGGAACGAACTGGGCCTCAACCTTCGTACGACGACGATCTGAGCTCCGTACGCGTTTTAATCGAAGAATCGACTACCAGAGAGTCCTCTGCGAAGATCCAGACGCGTATCGCGCGTGGTTTGAGCTCGTACGAAATATAATCGCGAAATACGGGATCCACGATGACGATATCTACAACTTCGACGAAACGGGCTTCGCAATGGGTAAAATCTCCGCCGAAACTGTCGTTACAACCTCCGATCGACGCGGGAGGCCAAGAGCCGTACAACAAGGGAATCAGGAATGGGTTACAGTAATCCAGGGTATCGCGTCGTACGGCTATTCGATCCCGCCGTATATTATCTTCGTAGGGAAGGTCCACCTCGACTCCTGGACCGCGAATAGCCCTCTACCGGCCAACTGGGTAATCGCGCTTTCAGAGAACGGTTGGACGACGAACGAGAGAGGCCTAGAGTGGGTAAAACACTTTGATTTCCATACAAAGAGTCGTACGAAGGGCACCCACCGCCTCCTTATCCTCGACGGCCACGAGAGCCACCATTCCGTCGATTTCGAGCTCTACTGCAAGGAACAGAATATTGTTACCCTCTGTATGCCTGCTCATTCGTCGCATAAGCTCCAGCCTCTCGACGTTGGGTGCTTTGGACCTCTAAAACGGGCGTACGGTAAAGAAATCGAAGGTCTTATGCGGGCGCACGTAACCCACGTTTCAAAGGAGGACTTCCTCCCAGCCTTTTATAAGGCGTACGACGCTGCGATAACCAAATCAAACATCCAGGCAGGCTTTCGAGCGACAGGCCTAGTACCGTACGACCCGGACTATGTGATTTCGCAGCTAGATATAAAGCTTCGTACGCCGACACCACCAGGTTCTGCTGGACTACCACCCCCCTGGGTCTCAAAGACGCCGAATAACCCGATTGAGGCCGAATCGCAGAAGGAGTATCTCCAAAATCGCATCGTACGACACCAGAATAGCTCACCGTCGTCTATAATCGTAAGCCTTAAGCAGCTTCATAAAGGGATGGCGATGATGGCACACGAGCAGGACCTTATGCGCCATGATATCGCCGAACTTCGAGATGCGAACGACCGCCTCAGCCGCCGTCGTCGTACGAAAAGAAAGCAGCTACAGAAAGGAGGGTCCCTTACGATTGACCAGGCAAAGGATTTGAAGGCTCAAATCGATGCGACGGAGCAGTTAAGGGCAGAAACGAGTCAGAATAGTGGTCGTACGAGGAGGCCCGAAACGCGCGCGCGGCGATGTGGCGTCTGCGGCGAGCCCGGCCATAATGCTCGTACGTGTCAGAAAGTTGTATCTGCCTCTGAAGAAGAGGATTCTGAATAGTTTCAATTGATTTAAGGCGTTGTGGTTGAATTGTCTTATACATTGTCGTACGAGTACTTGAAAAGTGGCTCACTGACCCGTGTGGCTCACTCACCCGTGGATTACGTTATGTATTCCGCCAATTACATTTTTTCTGCAGGCATTAGGCTATGGGTACACTCACGGGCCGCTCCCGTGAAAGGCCCAGCCGTCAACACCGTACGATGCAGCGGATCCAATTGGTGCGTTGGACCGTTCGCTACGTCTAGGTCAGGGGCGGCCGTGACTCAGCTCGGCGTGCTCCTTCTGGAAGACAGCGGCCCCACGGGCTGTTTTGTGGCAGGAGACGGGGCTTAGACTCCCCTTGGCATGCTCCTCTGACCATGGCCCGTGACGGCAATGCATAGCAATTACGATATATCGCCGGCTATTAAACAGACGATTTATAAGAAGTCCACAGCTTCCATCTACTGCCGTCACAACCAGCGTACCATCTTTCAAAGGCAATTGCTACACCGGCGTGAACGAATGGCTACACCGGCGTCACTCTTACACAGGCGTCACTTCCATGGCCTCTGATTCGCTCTTTTTTCCTTCGACCCACAGGTACATCGGCGCAAAGGCGGTGAAGCCAGCTCCCTTAACAAGTCCCTCAGCTTCGGTAAAGAACCAATAGGGTCAACCCAGGTCTAGATCGAGCTCATAACAAGATCTGCAGAACAAGACCAATTCAAGTATGCTCTAGATGCCAGCTCTCCATATCGCTATCCTCTCACTACTATCGAGGGAAGTACCTCCTCGTCGCTGTCAAGCAGCTCCCACTGACTCCTTCGCCTACGAATGCTAGGCTGCGTCTGCCGCCCGCTGGCACGTACTCCTGTAGTTCTTCCAGCTCCAAGAACAACTGACCGGCTGCGCGTTTGGCGCTGGGATGGGGTACTGGCCTGGTTACTAGCCTGGCTGCTGGTCTGTTGGCTCACTTCCAGTGGAAGCCTAGCTAGCGTTGACTTGTTGAGACTTCCCGGTGGTCGACCACGTCTGCGCCGTGGTGACTTGCTTGCTGGTTTGTTGGCTGGCTGGCTACTGGGCTGGCTGCTTGCCCCGATGGCTAGCCGCGCTGGAACAACCTGCGTGGTGTTCTTAGGTCTGCCCCGGAGAGCAGTGGCGATCTTAGGGTCGAGGATTCGTCGGTATGGATCTCGAGAGGATGGCTCTCGTAGGCGCCACCGAGGATGGACCTCCCATTTGGTGAAAGGCGTGCCACTTCCCAGCTTTGAGTAGATTGTGTGACAGCAGGGGATTCCAAGTTCGGTCGAAACCGAGCATTCCTCGCCGCAATCCCCGAGAGGGTCAGGAAACGGATTCTTTCCTGTCGGCATTGCTTTCCTTGCCAGCCGATATTGTTTCGTGATCAGTCCGAGACCCTTCGAAGAGAGCGCTATTCGGAGTTCGCCAAGATACTCCGAGCTGGACCCCATATACTCTCGTGCGGTAAGTACCTCATCCGCTGCGCAGGCATCGTTGAAATCCCGCTCTTGGTCCTTCATCATGTCCTGCATAGCCTCAAAAAGGCGATAAAGATTGCTCATACCATTCAGAAGATAGCTCTTGATGTTGTTGTTGCTTGCTTCTGTACCAGAGGTGACACGGACCCCGAAATTGCGATACTTCCGGATGAAACAGCGGGCCCATTGGGCCCTGACGGGCATGTAGGTTCCATGGAGATACCGCAGGATAGCTCGCTGGTCATCAAACTCCTTACAGAGGTTTGCCCATGCCTCGTCGTGGGCCTCCTCCGTCTCAGCAAATAAGACGAGCTTCCACATGATGAGAACTCCTCGATAGTTATGAGGGATAGCCTCGGTTATTGGCGTGTGAACCAACTCTCGGTCTTGAGGGGTTAGTTGAGCTTGTGGCTGCGGGGTAGTTGCCTCTCCGTCGCTGGTACCAGGGCTACTTCTGCTGCTGCTGCGGGCGTTAACCCACCTCTGCTTTGACTTAAGCAGGATGTTCGAATTGATGTGGTGGATGCACAGCTGCTGCTGTACATCGGGGAACTGGTCGTTCAATGCGGCTTTCATCTGGTCGTCGAAATCGGTGACGATCACATCCGGTCGCCGGATGGAGTGCTGCTCTGCTAGCTGTCGAATGCTCTCGGAGAGGAATTGGAACCCTTCTCTCCTCTCGTTATCTATCAGACCGAAGGCAGCGTTATAGACAGAGCCAAGGCATGTCTGTCCCGTTGCTTGGAATAAGGGAAGCTTGAAGCGGTTCGTGTTATATGTGTTGTCGAAGCTGATCACCTCGGGGAACCGCTTCCACATCTGGAGGCAGTAAGGAAATGTCCAGACAAGGCCAACAAGACGGTTTGGCTCATCGTCTCCCCACTTAACGAGATAGGGAACCTTCATCTCGTCAAGCAGCTTGATCAGTGCTGCAGTAGGAGTATGGCCATCCAGCTTGTCTCGGTTGATACGAGATCTGGCGTTATAGATGTCTTTCCGTGTAAAGGATGATTCGGGATGCTGCTCCTGGACGATAGCACGTACGTCACGGGCCCGAATTCCGACCCGACGGCTTGTCGATTCGACCGTTGTCCTGATAGGCTCGGTGAGTCTCCGATGGGAGGGATGAGCAGATGGCCCGATGCTGCGGCCGTGGTTATGCTGGCTGTGTTCGGGCTTCGAGTGTTGTCGTAAGAGCCACTTCCCCTCTTCTAACGCCTCGGCAACAACCATCCATTTACATCCACACTTTCGAGACTTCCGTCGTCGAAGTCCTGCGCCTTGACTAGGGGCTGGTTCTCCGAATCGATCGCATTGAAAAGTGTACCGGATCCTCCGACCCTTATATGAATGTGCATTTCGTCGAACAATACCGAAGCCATTAGCCTTCGCGAAAGTATTCACCCACTCGAACAGGACTTCGGCTGACGGCGCTGGGTCGCCTGGGATAGCTGGGTTCGGGATCCCGTCAGGGACAGGCGATGACGAGAGGTCGGGCAAGGGCGGTGAAGCTATAGTCGGAGAGTGCCTGTCTCGGGGAGGCGAGTAGGGCGGAGGTGATTCGAGTGCATCTGAACTAAGCGGCGAGTAACCCCATCTCTCACGCCATTGGCGGACTTGTTCGTATGACCGGACGAGCTCGAGGGTTAGTCTCCGGTGTGTCCCAATCACCTCGCGTACTAGCTTGAGAACAGAATGAAACTCGGCCTTGGTGGGAGAGGGATGCTCTTGTACTGATTGCGGTGGAGAGGAGCGAGGTAGTTGGTCCGTTTCTGGGCCTGGTATAGGGATTCTAACTCGTTGGGACCGTCTTCCTTGGGATGGGAAATCGTTCGAAAGGTGAATCTCTTGATCGAATCGTAGCCCCCATGGTGGCTCGTTCAGCCCGCGCGATCCACGGGGCCGTGGCGCGGTCGTCAACGTCTCTGGATATGAGGCGAAAAGATTATAGAGTGCTTCATCGTCGCCGACGCCGTAGTGTCGGCCAATGCTCGTGCCTGTGCTATTAGAGGAAGGTGGTCTTGAACTATCAGATTGGTCCTGCCGCTGTCGTTTTCGAGGCCGGAATTGATAGCTTCGTCGTCGTTGGTTGCTTAGGGAGCTAGATGGAGACTCGGGCTGGGACATGACGGCCTCGATCGCGATAGGGAGTGTCGCACGCACGGTGAGAAGATGAGTAAAAGAGTACTTGATTCGACTATGAAAGAAGGAAAGAAGGGTCTCATTTCGGGCAGAAAGTAAAGACCTGCTTTGCGATGCCGATTCTAGATGAGGCTGTTGGCGCGATCTGATACAGCCTGTGTTCGAGTTTTGGTCTCAGCAGGGGTCCAACACACCTCACTCCAGCCCTGTGACCTTAACAAATACCGTATCTTTCGCGAAAATCATTCTAAGTAGGCTCGACATGCGGCAAAGAGGTAATTAGTGTAGTAGCTAGCTGGTGAAGAGCTTCCATAAGGCGCGTCGATCGTTGCGGTGGAGAGGTAAGCCCGAGGTACAACGGGCGCTGTTGGCAGAATCTAAATGCACTAACAAAAAGGGATGGACCAATCAAAGGCCGTAAAAGCGACGCCTGTATAAGAGTGACGCCGGTGTAGCCATTCGTTCACGCCGGTGTAGCAATTGCCCTTTCAAAACCCCTCCATTAAAACTCACCATGTCGTTTGAACTCGCAATCAGGCCGGGGGACCTCGTGTTGATGTAAGCTAGCCACGATTCTGCACCACTCCTAATCACAGTTCACGAGCGCGACTGACTGTCGTTTGCAGCACCGGTGCAACTGGGTCCGTCGGCGGCGCAGTTGCCAACGAGATCCTTAAGGCAGGGTACCGCGTACGTGCGCTAGTGCGGGACGAGACCAAGGCTGGCTACCTGCGCGAGGCCTTCCACGCTCGTTACGGACAGGCCGCATTTGAGACGCGCCTCGTGCAAGACCCGACTGTCCACACCGACCTTGTAGATGCTATGCAAGGTGAGCATTCACAACGACCTGCCTGCCAAGGCCCATGAAAGCTAGACTAAATGCCTTGCACCTGCTGACTTGACGGGCGCGCGCGCGAGTCAAAAAAGGCTGCGCCGGAGTAGTCCACATGGCAAGCAACACGTCCCTCTCCCCCGACCCGGAAGTCGTGATCCCGTCCTCTGTCAACCTCGCAACCGCGATGCTGCGCGCTGCGGCCGCTACTCCGACCATCAAGCGGTTCGTGTTCACCTCGAGCACCTCGACCCTGCCCCCATTCCTTGTCCCCATCAACAACAACAACAACAACATCAACAGCAGCGAGACGACGCACAGTGTCACAGTTACGGCCACAGGGCCCGATTCATGGGCCTCCGAGGAAACGGTACAGAAGGGCTGGGCAAAGCCCTACTCCCCGGCCAACGCGGGCGCCGTGTACGCGAGCAGCAAGATCCTCTCTGAGCGCGCATGCTGGGAGTTCGTTGCGGCCGAGAAGCCCAGCTTTGTGCTCAACACTGTCGTCCCCGCGACGCAGATCGGCGAGCTTGTACACCCCAGCTTGGTGTCCAGCGCCAACGGTCTGCTGTGGAAGATCTGGAAGGGCGGGCCGGATGCGGAGCGGGTCAAGGGGCTGCTGCATTTTGTTCGGGGGAGTATTGGCGTGGGTGGAAAGGGAAGCTGTTTGCTCAATCTCAGTGACTCGGGGCTTTTGCACCTTGCCGCGCTTACGCATGCAGATGTTCAGGGGGAAAGGGTGCTTGGAATTGGGGAGGTGTTTGATGGGAATGATGTCATCGACTTCATGAAGCGGATGGATCCTGGACGAGACCTGCCTGCCAAGGTTGGCAGTGGCGGGGACGTCGGAGCGAGTGAGAAGATTCAAGCGGTCGTGGACAGGTCACAGACGTTGGAGCTTCTGGCGAGGTTTGGGCGGACGGGATTTGTCGGGCTGGAGGAGAGTTTGAGGCAGATGGTTGCGAGCGGCAGCCTTGAGGCGTGATTGTGGAGTGCTGCAGGCATCAAATGAGTTTGTTTGCCTTGCAATCGAACGGAACCTCAGGCTCTCGTTCAGTAAAGAAGATCAATGTCTTGTTTGGAGTGCCTTGTTTGCAGCTCGATCCACCATCCCGACAGATCTGTCGCCAGTGACAGTCCTTGTCATTGGGAAATGCCTGAGGCCAAGCTAGAACAATCCTACGAAGCCAACAAGGCAGCAGGTTCGTCACTGCCTCATAGGGCATCACGACAATGGCAGGTGTACATCACTCTGTTACTCTAACTTGAGTGTTCGGAATCTTGCTTTGTCACCTGTACACTCACACACTGCGCCACGCATCCACATACACATACTCAGACACACACGTGCGAACGCAAAGCTGCAGAGATTCAAAGCTGGCCAACCTCACAATGTCCCCTATGAAGACGACCGCTAAGCACCCCTGGACCAGAGGCAAGCTCTACGACCAGCCGTACTATGCCTTCTCAATGAAGACGCGGACCTGGGAGCCGGTCGGGACCGCGCCGGCAAGAGACGAAACAGAGCCTGGGCTCCTAGGACGTCTTGAGGTGCTGTCCTGGAACATGGACTGGACGATGCCGGAGCGCTTGGATCGAACAAAGGCAATTTTCGAGGAACTCCACGCCCACGTGGAACGAGCGGCAAGAAAGTTGGGGATGGAGTTACCTGCAGCCAACGCAGCGGGTGGCCCCGCAGAGCATGGTCGGGCAGCGGCCATAAGGGCCCTCAACATCGTCATCATGCTCAACGAGGTTGTGGAGTGGTCTATTGGGCGCTTGAAATCGCTCGACTGGGTCCGCAAGCACTTTTACTTGACTGATATCAACACCAGCTTCTGGGGCTGTGGTCTTCAAGGAGAGGGACAATACGGTTGGTTCCCGCCAAGATCGTCTCAACCAGTCAACCCCATGTCTTTCGTCACTTATTTTCACAACGGAGTTCCACTGACGCGGTGAGATTTAGGGACGTGCATCCTCATACCCAAGACGTTGCTGATCTCCAGCGTGGGCAGAATCCATTACACCGCCAGCAACTGCAACCACGATGCTTTGTTCGTCGACATTTCCGTTGTCCCAGCTGGCAACAGCGCCAGCAGGCTTAGGAGACAGCGCACCCTGCGCCTATGCTCGACCCAGCTGGACCCCTACTCTTACGTCCTCGACGACGACCGCAGGAAGCAGCTGGCCGAAGCAGCAGCTCACATGCACATTGCCGACCTGGCCATCCTCGGCGGGGACCTCAAGGCCGTCTGCGCGGCCGACCGGAGCCTGCATTCCGAGCAGCGGCTCCTGGACGTGTACTTCGAGTGTGGCGGGGTCGAGGGCTACGGCGCGACCTGGGGCCCGACGGCCGGCAAGAAGCGCCGGGCGCTCAACGGCATGGCCAGGGCGGACAAGGTCCTGTTCTGCGGGGAGGGCTTGTTTGCGAAGAAGTTCGAGACGTATGGCCACAACATCGAGGTTGAAGACCAGGAAGCACGGTCGAAGCTAAAAAATGCTTTGCAGATGGATAAGGGCTGGGTCTCGGAGCACTTGTTGATCAAGGCTACTTTTATCATCACGCCAGCTCAATGAGCGTGTTTGTGTTGAGGAGGTCATTGGACCCCTGCTACAGGTCTTCGTTTTGAGAGATTGTGGTCTTCTGTGGAACCCTGTCCGCCGCGGGCACTGCCGACCTTGATCTAATGGAAGGAATTTGGAGACGCAAGGACAGGAGAAAAGAACTCCCAGGCCTGTGGCGTATCACGGATGTAGTCAATCTGATTTATTCGCTTGTGTTGAAAACTTATCTTCTGTTCCGGTCGCGCTACGATGCGGCGTTGCAACTCTGCATGCTGCATTACCCAGTGTAAAGGGGAGTCAAGCGGGAGATATGGATCAGAGCTGGATGTAAAAGGCAGCTGCAGCAGGCTGGCTGGCGGCTGCCGCGACGCAGAGGAACGCGGCGTCTGCACCTTTCAGGCAGGGAGATGGCACGTCGACGTCTGTGATATCGCCTGCGAAGAAGGAGACGCGTTTCTGGATCGCTACGTCGGTCGTGAGCTCGGGTCGTTGCTTCTCGACCTTGGCCCGGGAGCGGACAAAAGCCCGGATGTGCACGTCTTGCCGCTTCAGCAGGGTCTGCAGGACGTGGCCACCGACCTGACCGGGTGCGCCGAGGATCGCGTAGGTCGGCATGCTGTCTCTAGCTGATGTGGTTGCGTTGGACGACAATGCCGTGTATGTTGATGTCGGTACTGGGATTGTGATTTGTGCGGGATGGTGTGATGCTGTGCGTTATGCCGCTTCTGACTTCTGACTTATAAACTCTGGTGGTGCTGTCATGTTTTGATCCAAATCAGAAAGGAAAATGCTATCCGGGCTTCAAACATCCCCGAAACTGGTCACAGCTGCGACTTTGAACGTGTTGGTAGGCGGGGAAGGGCACTCCCGCAGAATCCGTGGAGGCTTGCTTGTTAACTGAGTTGGCTTGTCCCATAGACCTCTGACCACATGTCGGCCACTATAGGCGCCGCGTGCACCGACTGTGACGTTGCTAGCTTAGTGTGCCCACCGTTGGCTTGTGATAGGGGTCCGGTCGCAGACCAGGCATGTAGGGCTGAGGTGGGGATCTATGACGCGAAGATGTGCTTCCTTTCGAGCTAGCCGTAAATTGGATCCCTACATCGGACCCTTCTAGCGCCCGAGAATCTGGTCCCCGAGCGGTCGCGGTCGTGGTCGAACTCTAATTTCGCCGTGCAACGACAACCAGGCTTGGCCTTGGATGATTCGCGATGTGAGTGTCACGATCCTGGTCCCTGGCAGGGTTTACATGAGCTTCGAGAGTGTCGATCAACCGAGCGCGAGACTCTGATGCTCTCGCCACACACATTGTGTCTATCTTACGAGGCCCGCAAGTCGGCCATATTTCGCACCGTTGAAGCTAGAAGAGGGCAAGCAATGACCGACTAACGGCCCGTGGAAAACCCCGACTGACACCAAAGCTTGGCATGACTGCACGATGACCGCGCGAAGTAAGCCGCCTCAATGTCTCACGCACAGCAATAAATAAGTCCCACGTCGCGCCTGTAAGCAAGCCAATTCCGTTCTCCATACAGTCCTCTACGTCTGTGCAGATTGAGCTGGACCTGGAGCCTCCACATACTAAAAGTCTCGACGTTGACAGTATCTGCCCGCTTCTGCATGCACTCTCCCAGACCACACGCCTCCCACCAGTAACGAGATTTCACGACGAGCCTCGAAATCCATTCCCGCCACGATGGCCAGCTCCAACACCGCCGCCGCTGCAATCAACATCACGCACAGCCTCACAATCGCCGCGTTAGCCACCCTCGGCGGTGTTGCTCTGAGCCTGCGGGTCTGGGTCATGCCCGCCATCAGCCTGGTCCAGCGACCTGGCAAAACCACCGCCTCCACGTCCAATCCCACTATGACCAAGAACAACACGATAACCCAGATCCGGCAGTTCAACCACGTCATCTCGCTGGGCTTCAAGTATCTCCAGTCGAGCAGCCGCCTTATACCCGTGGTCCTGCTCGGGCTGGCGGGCGTGACGTGGTACCACAGCAACCACGGTCACACGGTCGCTGGTGTTGGGGAGGGGCAGCAGGTCCAGCAGGACTGGACGCACTACCTCATCGCCCTTTTCGCGCTCGGCTGCACCGCGCCGTGGGAGGCTTACCTCATCTTTCCGATCAATCGCGAGATCGAGGCTATTGGGAGGGCGCTGGAAGGTCTGGAAGAGCTGGAAGGACGCCAGAAGCAGCGGGTTGAGAAAGGAGGAGAAGCTGCCGATTCCTCTGGGTTGAACGGGAGCATTACTGGCGAAGAGGACGAGGAAAGGACGGCCAGGGAGGTGCAGCGGCTGTTTGACAAGTGGCAGAAGTGGCATACCGGTAGGATTGTTAGCCCCTTTTTCGCGGTCCTGATTCTCGTGGGGAGTGGCGCTGGGATTCTGCCGGGTGTGCGGTTATGGTGAGCCAACGTGAGCATAGTTTCTAAGTGTAGTCTCCGCAGAGGACTGTCGCAAGAAAGGATCGAAATCGCAAATTATGGCAAGTATACTTGTTCTGGTTAGTTGCAATCACGACGAGGGCGAATACAAACCAACTTAGGAGCGACGCCAACGTCGTTGAAGACGAGACAATCAGCATTACCAGGCTCCAGTGGGATAGAAACCACCGGGTCGTGACAAATGAAAACTTCTGAAGGGAGACAACCCCATTTCACTCCGGTAAATAGTAGGACTGATACAAGGATCGGGTAAGTAAGATAGAAACATCAGCCAGCATTCAGTGCGCCCTGGAATTTGGCGGGAACGGTACCCGCCAAAGTCGACCCCGCACCGTCAGTCCATGCGAGGAAAATGCTCCCCGCGCAAAACATGAAGCGACATCAGCGAGAGAGGAACTGGGCGAGATTCGTCAAGCAAGCTCTGCTGGACCACTAGCAAACAGCTCCAGACGCCCCCGACACGATGGATCCACTCAGCTTGACCGTCAACATTATAACTCTGCTCGATACAGGGCAGAAGATCATCAACCTGCTTCGCGATATCAAGGATGCTCCTGCCGAGATCAGCAAATTCCTTCTCGAGGCGCAATCGTCTTGCATTGTGCTTTGGCGGCTGAAGGACTACATCTCCCGGTTTGAATCTGATAGCTCCAGTGCTGGTCAAGCTCCTCTAGACGCCTTCAACAGTTTGTTACAGTCTGACAATGTGCTGGGCCAGTACCAAACAACTCTTGAGGGTATCCACGAGAAGCTGGAGGAGTGCAGCACGACCAAGAACTTTCAGAAGCTCCGCCAGCTTGCTACTTGGAAGACAGATAAAGCAGATCTTGAAAAGGGATTCCAGAGGCTGGACCGCCTGAGAGGGACGATAGAGCTATTTATGGCCAGCGAGACGCTGTACGTAACCGTTACTCACAATATCGCCGGTTTATCGAAGCCTAATGCGAGCACAGTGCACGAACGGTCTCTCATGGCAACACTCTTCGTGCCATCAAGCAAAATACCACCACAATCATCGAATCACAGATCAGTTCAGAAGAGGAAGCCAAGAAAACAACGATCCTTGACTGGGTCGAGCAGCGGTCTAATCGCTACGATACACTCCAGCGCGACCACTATGGCAGGGCTCAGCCAGGGACCGGCCGATGGTTTCTCGAGTCTGAACCTTTCCAACGGTGGACCTCGGGCACGTCCAAGACGCTTTTCTGTCCCGGCATGCCAGGATCAGGCAAAACTATCATTGCATCAGTTACCACAGACTACCTGAGATCACACTTTCCACCGCAAGACTCCAACGTTGCCGTAGTGTTCTTTGACTACAAATCACAAGGGAGCAAGGTCTTTTGCGTATACTGTTCTCTATCCTGTGGCAGTTTATTCACGAGAAAATACGGCTCGAAAAAGTGGTGGTGGAGTTCTACGACAAGCATGCCAGAGTCGAGCCGTGTGTGGGCGACATCACTGCACTGCTTCAACACCTCATGGGACTCGCGCCTCGCACTTTCATCATCCTCGATGCGTTGGATGAGCTGTCGAATGAAGTCGGAGCGAACGGGTGTAAGGGGCTCCTCAACTGTGTCACGCAACTTCAGGCGACGGCGGCGACTGATGCAGGAAACCAACAAGGCCACCAGCTTCGCTTGCTGGTGACAGCACGGCCGGGTACCGAGCTCACGGCATCATTTCATCCCGACACGACTATTCAGATCCACTCCGCGGCGGAAGATATACGACTCTATCTTGAGAAGCGTGTCGAAGATCTTGATGAGCTTCCTGAAGTAGACGACGACGGTAACGAGGCCGATATGTTGAGAATCAGAATCGTTAACAGGATCCTTGAGGCTGCTGATGGCCTGTAAGTTCCAGGCTCCTGATCTGTCGAGTCGGTTGATTTAACTGACATCAATCCAAGGTTTCTACTTGCTAGCCTCCACGCAGATTCGCTGAGGGACGCCTTTACCGTCGAAAAGGTGTTCGAAACCCTCGACGCAATGTCAACAGGGCAAGACGCTATGAGCAAGACTTACGAGGCCACTCTGCACCGGATCAACGCACAGAGCATCCAACGGAGAGAGCTAGCGCAGTCAGCTATTGGCTGGATTCTCCAGAGCCAGCGTGCCCTCACGCCAATCGAACTGCGGCATGCCGTCGCTATCCGGCCTGACGTCTTCAAGGATCCTAAGGGCAACGTGCCGACCTTGAAAATCATTCTGGCCGTCTGTCTCGGCCTCGTTACTGTCGACCTGGAGACGAACGTCGTGCGCCTTGTCCACTACACTGTACAAGAACACCTAGCGAAAGTGGATGTTCGGGCTTTTGCGCCGATCCCGGTGAACACGCTGGCGCGGTCGTGCTTAACATATCTCCTGGTCCCGCCACTTCACGACACGGTTGTGAAGATGTATGAGGACTGGGAAAGCAGCTTGACGCTTACATCGCCTGGCGAGGGAGACTTGCATAGTCATGGGGGTCTCCCGGATCTGCCGTTGGTTGACAGTCAGCGGTGGCCGTTCCTTCTTTATGCACGCGAGTACTGGTCTTTCCACTATTTGCGCGGCACGACGGCACCGACGGACGAAAGTCTTGCTATGGAATTTCTCACGAATGAGAGAGCTTTAGCCACTTACTGGCATCCTGACCACGAGACCTTCGAGCACGGGATGTGGGTAGACCGTGCCGGTTGGGTATCGATGGGTTTCTTCACAGTGCAGTGTCGACTGCGCAAGCCTGGGCCTGTCTCAGTCGCGTCGCGCTGGGGCCTAGACAGCCTAGTAGTCACGCTGCTCAACGGCGGTCATGATTGTCATGGACTTCGGGCTTACTCTATGGGTATTCAAGATTACGAAAATGGTCGTCGTTCTCGGGACCAAACACGAGACGACGACAACGACGACTGGTACGACCATCACCCGCTCGTGCTCAGCGCCAGACATGGTCACCTGTCAACGGCGCGCATACTTCTGAAAAGATGTAAAGATCTTGGAGATGCCTTTGAACGAGCCGTCTGCACTGCGTTGAAGCATAACCATGCCCTGATTCTGGAGCTGCTGGTCCATCACAAGACAAGATCAAACCTTGTTCTCAAGGCACTCGCTCATGCCGACAAGTTTTCTCTACTCAAGGAAAAGCGCATTATGCAAGCATTGACTGCGAACCATAGTCTTAGTGTTGGGCCAGTCGACTTTTGGTGGCTTCCCTTCGCCGAAGATCCTCGATGTCTTGCATGGGTCGAATTCTTGCTCCATCACTACGTGCCCTCAGAGAACTCTTGGCAGAAGCATCTTTTTTTTGAGCTTGTCGATACTGTAACGTATGATGGCTGCCAGATCGATTATCGAGCTCTCCCCGAGGTTTCGGGATCGCCGGATGCGAGTTTCGAAGCGTACCACACTGCATTGTGGCACACCGTATGGCATAAGCAACATCAATCCCTAGTCTCCATTGCGGAGCAGCTCCTTGTCACAAACTTTGCTGAAGAACAACGACGTAGGCTTTTTCAAGCTGCTTTCCATACCACCGTGTGGCGCATGGATCTCGAGATTGTGCAAACGCTGCTGGGTATCGAGGACATCGACGTCAATGCAATGGATGGCGGAGGTCAGACTTGGCTCACGAAGATATTCAGAACTGGACTCTCAAGCGAGACACCGCTCCAAGTCATTAAGCTGGTTCTGGGACACGAAAGATGCGACCCAGATGCAACAGACATTGAAGGCCGGACACCTCTCTCTCATGCCGTGCAAAGATTTTCACAGTTCGATGATAAACTGGTAGATATTCGCATGTCTGCTGTCGAGTCCCTGTTGCAGTTCATTCCAGCACTTGATCCTGATCGACCGGATCATAGTGGGAGAACCCCTTTGTCGTGGGCTGCGGGATCCAAACACAATCGGCCCGCCATCTGCAGGCTCCTCTCGCTCCCAGGTGTGCAAGCGAGTTCTGTCGACTGTCGAGGTCGGAGTCCACTGTCCTACAGCGCCCAGCATGGCGATCTCGAGAGCTTCACAATGCTGTTGCCCGTAACGGATCCCCGGCAACTTGACAATCCCGACGTGGAAGGTCGCACGCCATTCTTTTATGCCGTGCTAGATGGCAACGTCGAAAAGCTCCATCTTCTCATGGCCAGTGTAACGATCGACGTCGGTCAAACCGACATCGCAGGTGTCCGGCCGTTATCGGCTATTCTTGAGGACCCTTTCCGTCGCGCGGACGCGCTGGTAGCTCTGCTGTCGAGCCCCACGTTCAGCTTTGCGACAGAGCACCACACGCCGCTCGAGGTGATGTTCGCATTAGGTGGTTGGCATCGCCTGAACCGGTGGTACGACAATTACAGGGAGAGGGCTCTCCAGTCTGTGCAGGCGCTGCGTAATGCAGCCCCCAGCTACAACATCAACGAGCGCTGCAGTAAGACAGGTTTAACGGCGGCCTCTCATGCAGCAAAGGAGAAACACCCAGCCGTGATGGCTTCAATACTCGAGGTGTGGGGAAATCTTGCAGATCTGAGCATCAAGGACAACGCTGGGTTTACTGCGGTGGATTACGCCATGGAAACCGACAGGGACGAGACGTTTGAAATGTTCGCAAAGTGGCCTGACTCGTTTCGTGTTGACGCGGCCAGATTATGCGACGAAATTGCTCGGAGCAAAGCTTAGCGCGTGCCCCAATGACACCTTAGAATTTGCTGAGGAGAGGCTATCGTAGTGATGGAAGTGAGATACACGTGTCGAAATGTATGTTCTTCTTGCACCAAGCTTGATGTGCCTGGAAGCAATACTTGACGCATGGGCCGTACTCGAGGCCATGACCCTCACACTGTTCTTTGGACGTCCCAGACTAGTTCAACCTGACGTATGGTGTGGAATAAGCACAATTGATACTCAATCCATTTTGTGTTAGCGAGGACCTCGCCAACGCGGGATCGTCTTGGCGCTGCCAATCCCAGAATGGCAGCTCATTTCATTGCGTCTGCTTTCCTCCGGCGAGGGTGTACTACTCTCTTTCCTCGATTTACCTTCATGACTCCTAAGATCATTCCTGGGCGCTGAGACCATCTGAGAATGGCCTGTCAACCACACAGCTCGGTCTGAGCCAGATTACTATGCGAGTCAACAAGGGCCTATCTGCCATGCTTCTCTCACGTTCCTTGGGCGCCGTTAAGGCTATGCTCCTGGCCACTAAAGTCCTGGGCAGTGCATTGCCTATCACCTTCAACGCCACGGAACCAGAAACGCTCGGGCTCTGGGGTGTCGGCGATGCTCTGGCAGACGGCGAGATGTCCATCATGTCTGGCTGCGACCAGAGAGCATGCCCAGACAATCAGCGGGAGCAATGGGACTTCATCCAGAGCTTCAGCGCATACTTTCCCAAGGTCGGCATCCGCTTCGACAGGTGCGGAAAGTGCTCCAGCTTCGTCATTGGCCATTACGGCGACGGCTGCATCAGGTTCAACAATTGCGAGTGGGACCAGACGCAGGAGATCTGCGCCGACACTTCGAAGCGGCGCGCACACTGGTACGGTCCCGGTGGAAAGGTCTGCTACACGTTCGCGACCACTCCGCATGCTGGCTGTTTCGATCAGGGCGGGTTTTCCTCGTCCCCGCTGATCTGGAACCCAACCAAAGTTGCTTGTACCTGGTGAGAGCACGCCACCAGCCAAGCTCCATGCGTCCAGCACAGCCAGGGATTCGCAGGACAACATGCCAAACACACCTTGAAGCCGACGTTCAGATGAAAGGGCCCTTCATTGGGCGATGGTGGCGTTGTAAATCAAGTCTAGTCACGGGAGTAGCTAGAATCAAAGGCAGAATCACTAGACCAAGAATTCTAGTTTACCTACGCAGCGCCAAGCAAGGCGAGGGTAGTTGCAAACCGGCGGCAGACGTGCTCAATTGTTCCATATCTCCCAGCAGTGTGACCCCTTGATTGTAACGGTCCGCAGAATGGGGGGAACACCAAAGCCAAACACGGCTATGAAAGTCTGGTGTGGAAGTGCGTTTACTCTTGGCGAGCTCGATTGGCTAAGCCATTACTGGGTCAAGAGCGTCGTATTAGATATTAATCTGCTTATTTATGCGCCACTATTGATACCGAGTGTATTTACGAGTGATTGAGGGAAAACCTTGCATTATTTGACACATCAAATTATTTTGCTCACTGCTATTAGCCACAGTCTGCTTCCATCATGGGCTTGCGCAACTAGGCAGCTAGGACAGCTGGTTTTATCTGACTGAGTAAGCTGATTAAGTGACCCCTGGAAGCCGGACAAAGTCTTATCATGATGTTCAAGGTGGGGCTAATCGTGACACGTCGTAGAAGCACGAGCGCCGCATTCAAAATAATCGTGCTCCAGTAGTCTCTGTCTCGCACTGCACAACGGAGCCTCGGCAGGTCGTGATAAGCACGATCGGGGCCAGCCGGGTGGGCTTAGTTAGCAGCTCAGGTGTCACAACAAAGCCTAGCAATCGGATCTTGCCCATGAGGGCAGACAGACTCGGCTCGCCTGCTTTCCTTCCAATCAACCATGGCAACTAAACCGTCTCACGTCGCGGCGCAGACCGTGCATGAGGCGATGGAAATATCGTTCCCAGCGAGCGACAGCCACCTGTCATTTCTCGCACTCCCGGCCGAGATCCGGAATCTCATCTACAATTATCTTCTTCGACCCAAGCGCTATCGTGACCCGCGTGTTTTGCCGTTCGACGGACAGCCAGCCGAGGACCACCTTCACTGCCGACCGGGAGACCACAAGTTTAAGCGCCCCCCCCCCCCCCCCCCCCCCCCCGGGGAGACTACCCCTTTCAACCGAGAGACTCGCCGACGGAGCCCCCCGGACGCTGCGCCTCCCGCTCAGCCACAAGCCGATGGCCGGCCACGGGCATGGTATGCGCCTGCTGGCAGACGTACAGGGAGCTCGCCCCGATGCTGTACTCGCGGTACACGGTGTCGTTCTTTACCCACTCTCGGGCGAGCCTGGAATACCTTGACAATCTCGTCAGAGGTATCGGCCTGCGAGCTGACGCACACCTCTCTGCTCTACTGCCCTCGCCTGTCGTGTGGTTCGAACGCGTGTCGATACACATTCCGACGCCGTGCTCGACAGGCGAACTGAGAAGGTCGCATAAGGGGTCCCGGAGTACTGCGCCTCCATCTCGCCCGCGACGTGCTGCGACGTCTCGGACACGGTCTTCTTGAGGGCAGAGAGGAAGTAGTGCTTCCGATAGACTTTGTCGCGCAGGCCCTGTATGCTGTTTCTGGCGCTGCCTCTGCCGCGGAGGTAGTACTGCCTGCGAGCCCGATCCCGTGGGTCCATCTTGCGGTGTGGTGACGCCCATGCGCCTTCTTTGGCCTTGCGGAAGGATCTCAGGTGTTGCTTTAGAAACGTGGAGATCTTGGAGCCGATGTAGTAGAGGAGCAGGGCCTGCAGCAGGTCCTCGCGCATGACGGCGTTGTACACACCGTTGACAGCGATGGATTGACAGCCTAGCGTGCTTGGCCTCCCACGCGAGCCGTCTCCGGGATCTCAGAATCAAGTTCTTCCATTTGCTGCACCGCCACGATGCTCACTACCTCGGGAGCAGGCGAGGGGGGGCACGGACAGCGAGCTCGTCGGCGTGGCTGGGGACGGGAACCTTGCTCGGGTGGTGGCTTCGTTCCGCAGGCTGGCACGCATGGAGCGGCTTGTGGTGCACGGCTTCTATGGCAGCATCTGGCCTGTGGTTCTCGACGAGCTGGACGGAGATGATGATGAGCAGGAGTCGCTCAGCCTGTATCGCGTTGGGTTCAGGTGCTTTGTTCCCGCGTACGGCATTCTGAGTGGCTCAAACGGACTCCAGGTTTGGCTACAAGCCATGAAGGTGGACTATAGGAGAAGAGGAAGGGATCGAGATGGGATTACTAACACTGGGCAGGAGCCATCTAACCTGGTATGGAGAACGGATAGCTTGGGGCATGGTCCTGTGCAGAGATGTTATCAAAGGATACAATGAAGTGACGGATATGGTCCGCGTTGGAAATATCAGTCGGCGATTTTTACGCGCCCGGGCCATGTCCACGAAGCGGCGGCTGCTGATCGGCTCGCTATCTGACAGAGCAGCTGAGAGCACCAGCAGCTCCAAATATGCACTCAAAGCTTGATCCGTAGTCTCAAAGCATTCATTATGCTTCCAGATCATGCAAGAACCATGACGGGCTACTCGCGATCATACGTGCTGCAGGGGTCGCCGTAGTTCATCTGATGGCCGTGCACTATTCAGTGGGCCTCACATAAGCATAACGACAGGTCGACTGAAAGAGGCGACCGAGGCAGATGGACTGATACGATACGCCGTCCATGGCCGCCAAGCCGACGGATAGGGTAATCGGCATGTTCAGGTCGCACGCGTGAGGCTCCACCGCTGCCATGCTGATCTTATCCAGATGAGGAGTCCGGGGTCAGCCGCGAGCAAAAGAGCTTTCCATTACTTGGAATCATGACTCGCCCGTCGTGATTGGGCACAGTTGACGAGGCGGCATAATTCTGATCAAGTCTGTCTTTATCTCGCGTGATGCCGGACACTGCACAAGACTCTGAACACTGGAGCCCTCCGGCGAGCGGCGAATAGCAGGCCGTGGTGCGAGGTGCCAGGGGATGCCGGCCAAGGTCTCCGCCCGGACGTTGCGCTTGGCCGGGTCTTGGCTCCGGCAGACCGGCACGGCCCTCGACCACACGCGCCCGCCGGCCAACCCGCAGTCCCTTTCCTTGCCCAAGGCAGGTCAGGACATGCCGCTGTCCAGAGGATTGTTCCAAGAAGCTTCCAAGAACACGCCAAGCGCATCGCTACCCCGGTGCTGGCCTCGGCTCCGTCAGCGGCCGCCTATGACCTGTCTGTCGGCCGTCGGCTTGCTCCGTTTTTTCACCAAGAATCAAGGCCTGTGCAGTCCTCCACACCACCAGGCTGCTCCATAAGTGCAGTCTGGGCGAGATAAGGTCTAATTAGTCCTCCAAGGATGCCAAAGCAGCCAAAGCCAACAATGGAAGGTGTTTTTCTTACTGCTCGCCACCACGGCGTCCCCGTGGCAAGTACTCGGTTCAAGGGAGGGAGCATATATACCGCGCCGCCCGCTGCCAACCGAGAGCAAGCTGGTCCCTCTTCTCGACCGTGGACGTCCTCTGTTCTGGAAAGCGGCGATCACTGCTCCATTCAGTACTTGCCAATTGTTGCATACCCGTCGCCGCAACCATGACGACCTACTACGAGCCCAAGACTGTCCCTATGGACAGCCGCGAGGACTCACATGAACGGTCTCCCTCGCCCATGGCGGCAGGAGAGGCCGCTCCCGCCAAAAAGACGTTCCTGCAGAGTGTCCTGACCTGGGGGTCACCGTGGCAGATCGTTGGCGCCGCAGTTCTCGCCATTGCGATCGGCATGGCAGTCACGGCGACTGTTGACAGTGTCCCGCAAGCTGCCATTGACATCCTGGGTATTCCGGGTGATCTCTGGCTGCGCGCCCTTAAGGCTGTTGGTAGGTTAACAAAGTTTCCAGCCCTGCTATAACCTCAGGGGAGCAACGCATTAACAATTCAACCACCAGTCTTGCCTCTGATCGTCACCTCCATGATCCTTGCCATGCAGCGCCTCAAGGAGATAACTGCAGGTGGCAACGCCCTCGCGCGCTGGACCATTGGATACTACGTCCTGACCACGGTCCTGGCCATTGTCATCAGCACCATCATGACCAGCCTTGTCTGGGCCAACCAGTTCCAGACCGTGAGTCAGGAGAGTCTCGACGTCGACGAGGCCACCGAGGCACAGCTCGACAAGCAGCAGACCTACACCGTCTCCCAGTCCATTGTCAACCTGTTCCAGTCCTTCGTCACCGACAACTTCATCAAGTCGCTCGCGAACATGGACCTGCTCGCCGTGCTCGTCGCGTCTGTGGTGATTGGGTACCTCCTCAAGCCCGGCACAGGGATCGTCAGGGCCGTCCACGAGATCGAGGCTATGGTCACCGTAATCATCACGTTCCTCATCTACCTCGCCCCCCTGGGAGTCTTCCACCTCATCCTCCCGAACATGTTCAAGCTCGACCTGGCCGAGATGGGCGAGAACCTGGGATACCTGATCGCGGGTTCACTTAGCGGCATGTTCATCCAGCTGTTCATCGTCATCCCCATCATCTACTTCGCGTTCATGCGCCAGAACCCTTACACGCACTGGCTCAAGTGCTCCCCTGCCTGGATCACCGCCTGGGGCTCCGCGTCGTCGGCGGCCACGCTGCCCGTCACCATGAAGTGTGCTCTGGAGCGCGGCACCCCGCGCACTGTGGCCAAGTTTGCGATCCCTCTGGGGTGCTTGATCAACATGGACGGGTACGTTTTGACGTTCTCTTTTTGTTTCCGCTGCTTTTCATATATACTAACAGACAATACTTTTAACAGAACGGCAATCTACTTCCCCGTAGTGGTGACCTTCCTGGCCGAGACCCAGGGCATCACCCTGAGCCCCACGCAGTACGTCTTCGTGGTGCTACTCTCGACTCTCGCGTCCATCGGCGCCACGCCCATCCCGTCGTCCTCGCTCGTCCTGACGGTCATGATCGCCGAGAGCATCAATGTTCCGCTCACGGGCATGTATGCCGTCGTGGTCGCCATCGACTGGTTCCTCGACCGCTTCCGGACCGCCGTCAACGTCAGCGGCGATCTGTTCGCCGCGCCCATCATCACCAAGATGACCGGCCTCAAGGATGCGGATGACAGCTCCAGCGAGGAAGGAGATAGCATTCACGAGAGGCAGGGTGGGCCGGTGCAGCAGACTGGTGGCGAGAGTGTGCCTGAGGCGCAGCTCCGGCCTACCGCGAACGATGATCGCGTGTAAGAATGTCGTGGTTTTGGAAAGGGAAAACAGGAGTACACAGTCCTGGCTGCTCTTTATTCAGGATACCGTGGGGGCTGCGTGGTGTGAAATGGCTCCGATGTGCAGAACAAGGACGTAATCAAGACAATTTCATGTCGGCTTAGAAGCTCTCCTTAGATCCAAACACGTATGGCGCGAAAGCGTCTTGTTTCATGCCGCTGCTTGAAGTTGGCAATGCAGAATATCACACGCAAGACCTCCGTGTCAAGTGACACCACCTTTCGTGGGCGAACCCGTCTGAGCCCGATCGAGTGACCAAGTACACGTTCTATATTGGAGATGATACTCGACACACACAGGCATCCGGAATCCAATCCTTGATCTACCGGCCCAACACCATCACAATTTTATTCGGTCTTGCCATTGACGGCGCCCCAGAGGAACGCTGCCCATCCACCACCCATCAGCAAGCCCAGCAAGCCCAGACAGATCAGCGAGACCCGCCTGTTCTTCTCCCCTTGCGCGCCCTCCTCGAAGGACTTGCGCCGCTCGTTCCAGCTCGCGCCTTCCGCGCGGCGCTGCTTCCGCGTCCACTGCAGGTGGCGCAGGTTCTGCGAGAGGCAGAAGGACGACGAGAGCAGGGTCACGGCCACGGCGAGGGCGGCGACCGTCAGTGCCATGTACACGATGACCACGTTGGCGTACGAGTTGTGGTCCCTGTCCTGGATGGCGCCGGTCACGATGCGGACGATGATGTTCGTGCTATTGTCGCGTGCGCGTGTGTTAGTTGAATGGAGGGTTAAAAGGGGCCCGGGAGGGGAGGGGGACTTACGCATTGTTCATGGCGATCTTGAGCGAGTATGCAGAGCCGAACACGGACTGGTGCCACATGGATGTGCGGATGCTGTCGATGATGATGGTCGGACCGAAGGACGAGGCGACGGCGTAGATGGCAAAGGCCGCGGCAGTGCCTGAGGGTGTGGTGGCAAAGGCGACGAGGGACATGGAAGCGACCATGCCGATGGCGCAGATTGTCACTTTGGGGAGGTTAGTGAACGTTTATTTTCTCTTGCGTGTGTGCCAGTGATAGGTGGGGGGATTGGGGAAAAGTGGTTTGATGGAAGTCAGGGAATGTAAAAGCCATACTCAGTGTCAGTCTGTTGCCCAGCACGTCCACAAAGACACCGATACACGGCACCAGGAAGAACCCGGCATACTGCACCAAGGACGTGTACCAGCCCGCAGTGATGGAGTCAACGTTGAAGCGCTGCTCGGCAAGTTCCGTCGCGTTCTGGGTGAACACGATGGCCGCGGAAGTCTGGAACAGCGAGAACGCAAGGACGGTCCAGAAGATCCAGGGTAGCTGGAGCGCCTTTTTGATCTCGAACCTCTTGTTCTTCTCGGTGAGCTGCTCGCCCGTCGACGGGTCCACGTTGTTCCCGAACCGGGCCCGCGCGACCTTGCTGAACCAGTAGAAGCCGGCCGTGGCGAAGTTGGTGAAGAGGTTCATGAAGACGGCGACCCAGAAAACCCATGCGAAGTTGCCGGTGTTCTTGGGCACGGAGAGTTAGCCATTTCCAAGCCCCACCGGCCCTGACCGAGTTTACATGTCAGATACACACCTTGGCAATAATATTCGCCGAACTCTTGCCAGCGAAGCCACCTATCTTGCCCAGCGCTAGCTCAAATGCCAATGTAGATGCAAAGCCGTTGTTTGGCGGGAACCAGCTCGAGAAGACCTTGTACTGGGCGATCTGCGTGGCGATGTCGCCGATTGCGAGGATAACGCGCCCGCCAATCATGAACTGGAAGCTGCGCACCTGCGTGGCCGCCGCGACCAGGATCGAGCCAATGGTGAAGATGATGTTGCCGTACATGATGGCAGAGGCGCCGCCGATGCGGTCGGTGACCAGCCCGGACCAGAGGATCAGGTTGAGCACCATAAAGTCCTCGCTGGCCTCGAGGAGGGAGAACTGCGAGTTGTTGATCTTGAGCTCCTTCTTGATGGTCGTCTTCATGGCGCCGGTGATGCCGGCGGACCACGAGGAGCCGAAGCGGATGGCCGAGACGAGCAGCACGGCGCCGAGCTTCCAGACAAAGGGGATACCGTTGGCCGGCTGGGCAGGTTGAGAGGGCTGGTCATTGTTGTTGCCGGCCGTGATCAGGACGGTCTGCTGGGGAGAGGTGTCGCCGTGCGAGGATGGAGTGCGGCTGCTGCTCGAAAGCTCCGCGTCGGTAACGGCGTGCGTTTTCTCTGTGACAGCCATTATGGGCTGGGTTGTGCCACGTTGCGCAGAGGGTCGAAGATCAGACAAATCAGCGTACAGAAACACACAACTCGTGACAGAGATAAAATCAGACGATGGCCGCCGATCCTGGCCCTCGGGGGCGGCCCGCCTTAAAAAAGAAAACGCGAGAACCCTCGGAAGCCGGCAACAATGCCGACTCGGAGCGCCACTGAGGGACTTTGACGAGAGCAGGGGTCCCTCCAAGACTTAAGGTTATCTGATCCACCAGCCTGCCAGGGTTGTGGCCGCATCATGATCCGAGTTCAGCTCGGCCGAGAGCACTGTCGGCGCATCAGTCAAGCGGCAAAAAACAACCATCGGACGGCACCGCCAGTCTACAGGCGTGACAGGCGGGCAGGCTCACTAGCTCGCAACCTGACAATTGACGTGTGCAAGTGGATCATAGTAACGACAATGGCATGCGAGTTGTGCCACCAGCAGCAAAACCTTGAGGGTCTGGGACGACGCTGGAGTCAGCACGGTGGATCGTGACCGGGCCCCATGGTCCCAAGCAGGCTAGTCCGCACCGATAGCGCCCGCCACGTAGAAAACTCTGATCAATCTGATAAGATCAGTCACCGGCCGTCATTTGACCGTCTTCTTTTGGCAGGGCTTCCGACATGACCCGGCGCGGCGGCCCACGGCTCTGGGTTCAGGGATAGTGTTCATCCGCATGCAGTTGGACGCTAATTAATGTTCAAAGTCTCATTTCGGCGACACTTGTGTATGCAGCATCACCAAAGCATGTTCTAAAGGCCTCGCATCTACCCACACTCCACCGCGGACCAAAGCCAAGTGCGACTTCGGCGCGTTGCAGTGCCGCCTCGCCTCCAGCTAGCAGCCGCCATCAATCTGCGTGCGAAGACGCTGGACTGCGCTCAATACTCGGCCGGTCCGACGCTTTGAGCCCTGCCTTCGGTCTTGCCAAGCTCAAACTGGACTCCATGCACATAAACAAGGCAACGAATGTTGGTGGGGTGACCTGGCGGACACGGGCCAGGGGCACGCCCCGCCAACCCGTCGAGCCCCTGTCGGCATGTCAACACTCCTTTAGGTCTGCCGTGACCACGCACACGGAATGTCGCCTCAGAATCGCAAAGTGCTTCTTCCGTGGTGAGCCAGACGTCTTGTCCCAAGTGCCGCGTTTCAGCTAGAACCTGGCCACTGGCCTCCCACCCGGAACTTACCACATCGTTTCACTGTGGACTGAGGGGCTAATTCGCGCAGTGGCACCAACGACATATCTGGGGAATACAACATGACCGAAGCGATCTTGTCCACTCAACAGAGTGGATGGAGCCCTTGTTGGCTAAATTGAGTTTACGCTCAAGTAATATCGAACAGAAATTCCAAGCTGGGGTGAGCCCCCACAGAGATGAGAGCGACAAAGAGTCGCCATGATTGAAAACAAAGGGCGTTGTTGGATAACATAAAGAGCGCTGTCTTCCTTCGTGCACGAATTGCCCTTGCCCTTGGCCCGATCGTACGACCTGTCTGTTGGTTGTGTCGTCACTCTACCCGACCATGCCAAACTTCACCTGATCACTCACCATTTGGTGCCAGCCCAGTGCTTCGCCCGAGGAGCTGACGGGATCATAGCTACAGAAGCTAGGCGCGAAGCCGCAGCTGGCCGCCAGCTCAGTCATTAGCTGTTCGCAACACTTGGTATCGTCCAGGCTGGGGCGGCTCTTGGGCTGGCCCTTCTGCGGGACGAACAGGACACCGCCTGGGTGGTTTTTGCCAGCAACGGTCACGACGCCCTTGGGCCAGCTGCCGCTGGCGAGCTGGTTGGCAATCTAGCCACGCAACGAGCCCGTCGCGTCACGGATCATCTGCTGGTCCCAGCCCTTATGAATGGACGGAGATGCATGGCAGCGTGCCAGGTAGCGGCCGTAGACCCCGTACAGGGAGCCACAGGTACACTCCTTGTGCTTATCGCCGTTGCTATTGACGATATAAGTGTTGCATTCGTCGAAGTAGTACGAGTAGCGCTTGGGGATGCCTGGTTTCGTGATATCATCGTCAATGTTGCCGCTGTTCTCTCCGTGCTTAATGCATCCTGTTCCTCCACAACCTCGTCGTCCTCCTGGACAGTAGTACTGCGTACCGGCGGGAGCCGCCGGCCACATAGCCTCAAAGTTGAGAATGGATAGGTGTGCAGCGAATTCACTATCATTAGGGTCCTCTTCGGTAACGTTCGCAGGGAGCTGGACGAGGCCCCTAGTGTTGCTTGTCCGCTTGGGAATGCCGACGTCTCCGCCGAACTGTTCCGAGTGTGCTAGCACGAGGTAGGGGCTGTTCTCGACAGGCTGTACGTTCTGTCGCAGCGCAACAACCCGCGATTGTATGGGCTCGAGAAGGTGGTCAGGAAAGGTGAAGACGCCGGGCGCATCGTGCTAGGCCAGTCCCTGCGGCCAGCCTTCAGTGAAGACGGCGAAGGCGTCCGAAGCACGCTGAGTGGTTGCACGGTGGACGAGGCCGGCGGTGGCGCGATACAGTGCAAGCTGCCGGACGGGACGCCTGCCGTGCTCGAGGAGCTGGCGTGGTCTAATGGAAAGCTGCCGCCAGCGGACCCGAGCAAGCAGGTGCGTTTCATGCTCGGCTTGGTGGTGCCAGGTTCGGAGAGTAGCGGCCATCAGAGGATGCAACTGGCGGGTGTGGAGTTTGGCAGCGCTGCCATCGGATGCCCGGGCTAGAAGCGGTGGCTTTTGGTTTAGGTTGCCTTGGTTTTTGTAATTACACCAAAACATTCAAGCGTGAGCCTGTTATTCCCTCCAGGTTTCGACCTGTTGGTGGATTTCGGCTTAATGAAGACGTGAAGCGCCCATGGGTCTCGTCCCAACGGCAGCTCAGGAGACACAAACGAAAGTCGTGCGCCAAGGATTGTCCTCCAGAGATATGCACATGGCTACACTCCGTAAGATCCGGGCTCGAAGCTGAGCATACTGCCGAGTGCCGTGCGAGACGGCATTCAAAATGCGACAGCCTCGTGATGACTGACCTTGTTCACGCAGGGCATGTTAAGCAAGGCACATATTGGGTACAAAATCAGGACTCATTGCAAACTACATTGACGCTCTTGTGACAGAAATCAAATCTTATATCTTCGCAGCGCTCTGTTAACAGATATGAGCCACTCCTTACCACCAGTCAAACTCGCCATGTTCAAGCGTGGCCGCCCACTCATACACATGTATGAACTGCTTGGCCTCCACCCGTTTAAAACCACCTCCAACATCAGGGTGCACAAATTTCTCACGCGATCCCCCAGGCGGCCCGCTCGCAAGCCTGAGACGCAGTTCAAAGATGTCGTAATAGTTGACCATCATGCTCGTACCGCACAACGGACGGCTTACGTCAACTTCCACTATTAGGCCCGCCTGGTGCGCGAGTTGGCGGCGTTGCTCTTTGAATCCTTCCCTTTTGCGGATGCAAGCATCCAAGTGTCCTGCAGGTTCGCCCGGGTCCGGCATGCGGACATCCTCGATCGCACAATAAGTCTCGCGGTCTGTCACAGAGGCGCCGGTCCAATATAGCTCCGCTTCGTGATGCCTCAGGTACGCGTATTGCGTGGTGAGATCATAGAGCTGGCCCATGCGTAGACCCCCGTCGTGGTTAGAGCTCTCGTGACTGTCGCCTGGTGTTGCGCTCTTGCTGTCGCTGTCACTGTCGAGCTCTCTCTGGTGCTCCTGTTGCGGGCGACAGGCATAGAGCTTGACACTGACATCCATAGGGCCTCTGTCAGAACCCTCCTTCTCCCAGATGCCGACGTGCCTGATGGCTGGCCGCTGTTGCACGAGCATCCTCCGCCACGAGGCGCTGGGCGTCATAAAGGGCTTCAGATTCTTTGCGAACGGTTCCAACTCGTACTGGTTTACGCTGGGAAGGCGGCCACCCCTCGCAAACCATCCGGGAAAGAGCTCTGCCAGGAGTGGGTTCCGGCAGGGTCTGTTGTTCTCGTGTTGCGGCAATCCCGTATCAACGTCGTCGTCAGGCATGAAGAAGAGATGTTTCTGGAGGGCGGGGGAATCACTGATTAGAGTGTTCCAGCGCCTGTTCACGCGCTGGACGTGTGTAAGCAGCGTGCGTATATCGAGATGCAGGAGGATAGCTTCGAAAAGCTCTGTGATGTGCAACACTCTGTCGGAGGCCGACTGGCCACACCCTGGTATCGGGACGGCTGCCATGGCTGGTGAAAACTCCTGGTGCCGCTTTCATTGACAGCGGTTGCCTCGAATCTGGCAATACTAAATAGGCTGCCCTGAAACAGGCTGCCACGGATCCCGGATCGCAAAATCACCTGCCCGTGATGCCAAGACGCCAGGCATAAGCGCTTCGCAGGTAAGCGCTTGGCAATTCTCCACCTGTGTTGGTCAGTCATTATCGTGCTTGCACGCTGCTTCGCCTCACCAAAAACGGCAGTGTGTCCACGAGGTATCTTGCGAACATTGTGGTTAAAAGCTCGCTTCAAATGAGAGAACAGTGGTTCTGAACTCGAGCTACATGGTCTCACGTCTTAGAATCCAGGGCCCATTCACAGTGGGACAGTTTGGGGCAAATGCTTGGTGTTCTGTTTTCGACTGGCCAAAGGGGCAATGACGGCTCATATAACTGCAACGTGTCTTACAAGTCGGGGTCCTCATCATCGGCGAACGACCCTTCCCACTCAAACATCTTTTCAAAGTGCCTATCTTCCAGCCGCCCCTCTAGCTGTCCGAAGCTCCTTAGCGTGTCGGGATGCACAAAGGTTTCTATGAAGTGCAGGGTATTGCTGTCCTCGAAGTCCGTACCGCACCACCCATAGAAGTTGGTAATGGCCATTACTAGGCCCGCGCTGGTCGCCAAGCGGTGCCGCTGTGCCTGAAACTCTTCACGAACGACCTGCCGCTGTTCGATATCGCTGGTCGTGGTCGTGATACCCATGAGCAGAGTGTTGAAAGCAGTGACAGTGCCGGGCTGTGGCGGCAGGCGGATATCCTCGACTGAACAGAACGCCTCGCGGTCTGCCGCGGACATGCCCGTCCAGTAGAGCATGCGGTTGCTGTTCTCGAGCAGGACGTGTCGTGTAGTCAGATCGTATAGCAAGCCCATGCGCAGGAAGCCGTCTACGCCATAGCGTGTCATGAGTTCGGCATCGCTGCTGGAGCTGGTTTCCTGGTGTGTCTTGTCGCTCTGGCGGCGTGGTAGGTGGCAGGCGTAGAGATCCGCGGTGGTCTTCATGGAACCCGTCCAGAAACTGTCCCTCTGCCAGACACCAACTTGCGTGATGGGGGGCCACTGCTGGACGAGCATACGGCGCCATGAAGCCCCAGGCGTCATGAAGGACTCCAGATGCTTGGCGAATGGTTGCTCCGGGTACCCCTCCATATAGGGAAGCCTACCTCCGCTTCCTCCGAACCATGCTGGGAAGAACTCTGTGAGGAGAGGATTCCTGCAAGGTTCTCGCGCTATCGTGTCACCATCGGACATGAAGAAGAGATGTCTTTGCAGGGCGGGTGACTCCTTGATGAAAGTGTTCCACCGCCGGTTGACACGTTGCGCACTGGTCAGCAGCGTGCGCATGTCCAGATGGAGCAGAATGAGCTCGAGGAGTTCCGCGGTGTGGAGGGTCCACTGGAGCAGGCGGTACCAGCGGATGGCCATGGCCTTTGCTGCTGCTCTTGTCCTCGTCGTCATAGCCTGCTGCTTAGTTGGCAACGTGGATGTTTTGTCATGCATAAAAAGGGCTCATGGCCATCGGGGACGAGGGTGCCAAGAGGAATTGCATCATTGTGAGACAGGCTGATTAATCCCCGCAGAGTCAAGTTGCAGCCTAATTCCGGGCTTACATCCCCGCACCGCTATCTAAACGGCCACTAGTACCACCCACTACTACTAGGAAGAACCACGCAAAAAGTTAGGTTCACTGAATTTCTTCAATGCAACGATGCCAGTACTCGATCTCCTCCGCACTGTTGTAGCGATTGTCGACCTGGATTTCGGGCTTCACAGATGAGTTCTCAGAGCAGGTGTGGTCCCAGATGACTCCAAGCTCTTCGGCGGCTGCCTTATTTTCCAGGGTCATGACCGGGGAATCGAGATCTTCAAGGGCAGCCCTGACTGCTTCATACCAATAGTCCAACCACTCCTGCCAGAGTGGGCTCATCGAATCTTTTCTCGAAGCGTGCGAAGTTTGGATGGGAAGAGTCTTTGGACGATCCGAACCGGCTTCTCCCTTGCGATAACTTGAAATTCAGCCCCGGGCTATTGCCTCTGTCAGCGGAGTGAAACGTTCTGGCGATTAGGCTGTCCATGTCCGACATGATTGACAGGAAGAGTGAAAAGCGCGCTTCTTCTTCTTCCTCATCTGCACAAGACGACATGTCGCTCTCTTCATCGTCCGATGTCGATCCCGCCAGGAAGCAGGTGTGCTCGAGCGAGAGGATTGCGAATGTGATGAATCGAAACACCATCTGGTAGCGGGCAACGTCAAGCAACATGCCGTGCCAGGTGAACAGCTTTTGCATTCTCGATACCAATGTGAGATCGAGGATCATGCGCCGGTTGTCGGGAAATGCCTGGATCAGGAAATAGGAATAAGAAACGAAGCCGCCCTCAGGACCGCAATGGCAATCGTTGCCGTCTTGTAAGTCGGATAAGAGTATCGGCACAGCCCACGGCTGAATCCAGAAATCCTGATCATGATATCGCTGTGGGAATTCAGGCGATATACGTCGGCCTAGAGATCCAGCGATAACATGTGCAAGCGTAACGATGGCAGGCGCACTTTCTCCTTTAGGAGAGACATTGCGAGGAGAGAACCAGTCTCCATCATCATCAGGCGCTGGCAGGTATGGAAGGAAAGGGTCTGCTCCGCGTTGGATCAACCACCGGCAAAAAGTATCCGCCCAGCTCTCGCCTTTCGAGACCATCCGAACTTCGGTCTGTAACGGCGTCAAGCCATCCGCATTGAGCCCACTTATGTCTCTGAAGCCAACCCTGTAGAGATCCATTGCCAGGCACATCGTCCACTCGTGGCTGTGGTAGATCGAGGCACGCTGGCCCCCATTTTCTCCCACATATAAAGATGGCGGAACTGGCACGCCAAGGACGCGAAGATGCTGGATCACCGGCGCAGCATACTCATCGAGCAGGATGTCTTGATCGAGCGCGAACTCGGTGATCCGAGCTCGTGGTAGATGCCTGAGGCCAAGCGCCTTAAGCCGCTCCCTTCTGCTTCGTAGAGCTTCCGAGTAGATGCGCATACAGACAAGGCAAGTCGTCCGGTAGCCCCGTGGGCTTCGTTGCCATATCGCACATTCTTCCTCGCACAGCGTCTCCAACGTCCTCGCCCACGGGCACGAAGGTTTGTCCCATGACCGGCAAGCTTTGATCGCGACGGTGGCAATGGTATTTCCCACCGAATCGCTACGGATAAGCAGGTCACGCAACAAGAGCGTACCCCGGCTGGACGCCTTCAATGACTCGATGATTTCATTCAGGCACAGGGCAAATGTCGTGGACAGAGTGAAATGGGTTTCAAGGCCGAACGCTGCTTCTTCCATCACCATGTCTGGATTAGCCTTTAGCATTTTCCTGACTAGCTCACCCTCGTCTCGGAGAATTGCCGCGCTCAGAGGACCCATATCGAAAACTAAGCGCAATCAATACGGCCTTGTTAGAAAAATCGCAGAGTGATGGCCAGCTACATCGCGTCGCTTACGATCTGGGTACGACCATCCGTACGGCGATGGATCCGGGAACCACAGCGGAAACTGGGAATCTCGTGCCACAGGGCATTGCAGCGTGCCCTGTTTGTCTCTCGGCAGAACTGAGTGAGAGAAGAGCATAGCTTCATCGCTTCCTTCCCGCCACAGTCGATCCGTGTAGGGTGTCCTGACATGAAAGAGAAATCAGCGACATTGTGCAGAATTATGGCCTAGCCACAGCATCTAAGGGCGGGTCAGGGCATCCCATACCTGCCGTGGTAATTTTCCTCGACGACGGAAACGCCGTAGACCTCTGTCATTTGCCAGAAAAAGGAGGGGAAGAGCTCTTGCAGATGCTCGAGTTGACTTCGTTCACATATCGCATAGATGTGCATCTAAACTGACCAGTCAGCATGTATTTTGCAATCTCCGGACTGAAACATACCCACCAGCTTGAATAACATGTGCCCAAGCGTATTCCCGTCCTTATCGATGTCCGTGATGGAACATTTTCGCGCTTCAAGTAGAGCTCTCAGCTTTGTGAGGACGTGGTCGAGAAGAGCTTTCATCGTCTCCGTCTGGCCCAAGATGATCCGCCGATTTCTATCTGACATCATCAGACCAACCAGTACGTTGAAGAGCCTGAAGGCAGGGGCTTTTCTTCTATCGACGACGCTGTTATACTTCAGGCATGGGCTGAGGCTAAACCCTCCCGCCCCCTGCTGCCAGCTCGAGGATATGCGGAGCGCAGCCTCAACCGCTACAGTGAAGTATTGAAGTCGGGCGATCACCAACCGGCGCGTCTCGAATCGTGCTACTGCAGTTCCGTACAGTTCGCAGAACTGGTGATGGTTTGAGGTTGTCGTTTGGGCGGTCACAAATTGAGATAAGCCGAGCTTCACATGCCGCCTTTGTGTCATTTTGTACGGCATACATGAACACCTTCGAGGGTACCCATTTGTCGCACGTTCTGAACCAACGGCTTGTCGAATCGGCATTCCGTATGCGTTCTGCAGAGTGACTGCAGTTTCCAGAGTGTCAAGTGCATCCCGCAGACCGCTCCGTTTCGACAGCAACCGCCGAATTGCCAGCATGTCCAGTTTCTTCAGTGTCATTTCATTCTGTTGCGCAGCTTCGAGTTTTGCACTGCCACCTGTTGAATCTAATGGACATGGGAAGTCACCAGCCCACGGCATGCCGCTCATTGCTTGCAATCGGCTTGAAATCTCGTCCAGTTGGCTCAAAATATTCGCCGACGCATCCCGTGCCTCGGCTTGCATCGTCGGCAAGACGGACGTCTCCATTCTCGAGACAGATGTGTCGATACGCTCGGCAATGATTTGCCCGCTATCCAGCTTGCTTGAAGTATGGGACTGGACAGTCTGGATTGTCGTGCAGACAGAATCATTCCGCTTGGTGAGCGCATCAAACGCTCGCTCGGCAACTGCTTCGAACCGGGTCCGAGTTGTCTCTTGACTGTCGAGCCTCTCGATGATCTCGGTTTTGAGTTCTGCATATTTCTCATTCGAATCGATGGTCATCTCCCTTTGCTCGTGTTAGCACATCAAAGCGGGGGTCGATCATCCAACGTGTCCGGCGTTGTACTCACAGTCCCAAAGCCTGCATCCCGACGAGTAGGTTGCTATTGATCGCTGCCAGCAGTCCCTCCATCTCGGCTCGCTTTCCCCCATGGAGACCGTACTCCAACGCCCTCAGGCGCTCGCGGCATTTCTGTCGAAATCCTGGATGAGAGATGGAACATCCTCCAGCATATTTCACCAGAAAGGCCTTGAGGGTCTCGAGGTCGGTCTCGCAGGACAGCACGCTATCCTCAACTGCCGCTATCGCGACCGCTCCCTTCTGCGATCGTGGTGCCAGATCCGAGCTGTGGGCGAGTCTGGTGAGCGCCTCTTTGGTTGCGTTCAGATTCGTCTCGAGTGCTTTCGCCTGCCGCCCGAGGGTCTCGAGATCGTGGCCCTGACCGCGCACGCCGTCTACCAGGTGGTATATCCCTTTGCAGACCTCGAGCCCGAGAGAGATGGCGCCAAGGGCCAAACCGGTGACGTCCATGGTGGAACACACCAGTCGAGGTTTGACGAGTGTGCTGGGGGCGTATGCTAAGGCACAAAACGAAAGGGCGGCCAGAGAGCACCTCGAAGTGAAAGAGGGGTAGGAGGCCTAATGCAAGGATCCAGCATGCCACCAGAGGCAGTGCAGAGGCACAAGAGTGTTGGTTGGTAGGCATGGCCAGCCAGAGCCTGCTTCGAGCCCGCATGCATGAATGGATATGATTCGCTCAGGTTGTGGTGGAGGCTTCGGACTTCTGCTTCTGATTCCTGCACTTGTGCATCACTGAATGTCTCAGCCCGAGACTTTGTTAAGTCAGTAGTATTGTATAAAGAGGGGTTGTACGTATTTGTTTTCGAATACCTAAGCTAGGAGCCTTTTCAGAGCAAAAGCTTGATGGCTTATATTAAAAGAAAACGCGTCTGTATGAGGCAAATTTGATTTTCGCGCTGTTTCTTCAGCCTACCGCGGCTGGTCTGCCCTGTCTGCCGCGATATCTGCATGCCGACTCTTCAGCGTCGAAGCTTGTGAGCGGAGTCCTTCTGCTAGAAGAACAAGAGCTTCGTCACTTGAAGTGGTTCCAGATGAAGGCCGAGAGCTGATCTCATCCTTCAGCATCGTCTCAGTCTGGTTGACAACATCTGCCACGCGTGTAGCCACTTCGGAGCCCAAAATCTCCAAGGTCTCAGCCATAAAGCGGCGAACTCTGCCCGACAGTGAGCTCATCATACCCTTGAAGAGTTTCTGGTCCTTCAGGAACTCTGTGATGACTTCTTGCGATTCGGCTACATCTTTTGGTCCACCCTCATACCAAGCATGAGAGGCTTTACGATAGGATGGCGACATTACTTCCGAGACAATCGAGGTCGTCCCAGCATCCGAATAGAGATGGTGTAAATGCCTTGGACTCAAATCATTAACAAGGCCTGCTCAGGTGAATCTGGACGGTAAACGTACTCCATATGACTGGAAAATTTAGTTTTCGCAACCTCGATATCGTGCTTCAAGGCTGAAGCATGAGAGTTGAAGACTTCTTCCAAGACTGGCCTCTTGGAAGAGTCCACAGCCGCTTATTGGGGTCTGACGTCAGTCTTGAGCGGAATCAATTTTGCATCATCTGAGAACTTACGGCGAACATCACGTAAAAATTTGTTGGTGGTGATTTCCAAGTCTGAAAACGTCCTGTCAAAGATCTGCGAAATATCATCCTCCAGGATTTCCCACTGCTGCTCGAGTTCAGCACGCATCTGCCAAATCAGATCCCTGTTCAAGTTGAATGTGGTGATTTCACCTTCCTGAATGATTAGTGTGACTCCCAACCATTTGCAGCAGTCATAGTAATCCGCTGTTGTCGTTTAGTTATTAACGATTTCAAATTGAAATAGCGGCGAAGCTGTACCCACATGTTGAAAGAGTCTGCACCCACAATTAGCTGAATAAGATGCATTTGTCGGTGCCATTACTGACCTTGGACCATTTATAGACCTGCTCAAGCGCATTCTCATTCCAATGTTCTCCTCGCGCCCCTTGCATGAATACATTAGCTTCAGTTTCCTCAAGTCGGATTCTCGATTTGTGCGCCGACGAACCAAGAAACGATGTGATATCCTCGTCGAAGCAATCCTCAAGGGCAAGGTGCAAACGTGATAAATCCCTTTTCGTCTAGATTTGAAACGTTAGAAAAGCCTTAGAGGAAAGCAGGGGGAAACCTGCCTCTGCCAAGACCGTGTTGGACAGCTCATGAAAATCGGCTTCAGCCATGAATCTTTGTCCTGCGACAGAGGTCTGAAGCGGAAGTCCCGCAAGCCAGACGTCCAGCAAATTGAACAAAAAGGACATCCGTGCCATCAAAGAATGAGACACAGACGACAGCTCGCCATCGGCGGAGATGCCACGACAATGTTGCCGTAGCTGTGGTATTCCAGAAGCTTGGACAAGTTCGATATTGCCTTGCGCAACATGCTCCTTGTAAAATGCCTTGGAAACACAGAATATGGGCAGCGACCTGTGGGACATCTGTCCCTCGAAAGTCTTTTGCAGTGCTGCCTTGACGAATTTGTTCCTGGCTTCCATAAGGAGCTGCTTTTGTCTATGATTTAACTCGAGTTAGCCGGACATTGGGTCAGCAGATCAGTTCACTA
Source organism: Microdochium trichocladiopsis (assembly GCF_020744255.1). Lineage (NCBI taxonomy): Eukaryota > Fungi > Ascomycota > Sordariomycetes > Xylariales > Microdochiaceae > Microdochium > Microdochium trichocladiopsis. Next base: position 290,923 of record NW_025763552.1, on the reverse strand, counting down.
GGTCTCACTTGGCTTGGGCGCGCTTCAGTCCTCTCAGGTCGTTATTGTCGATTGCCACCTCTATCTCGAGCTCGATGCCTCTCATGGTTCCCGTTTCAATGACCTTGCCTGGCCCACAGAATCTTCTGCTTTGCTCTTCGACATCCATGTCCTTTGAGGTGTCAATCAGTATGGTCATGGCTTTGTGTTCTATAAGAAACTTACATCAGCCATCGTGCACACGATGGTCAAATTCATCTTGTCTGAGACAGTTTCCCACTTTGATGGGGCATAATCCGATATAGCTTTGGTTATAGATTGCCACAGTGTATCGTCGGTCACTGCTCGATGAATCCTCGAGACCATAAACAAATGGTCGCATCCTGCAAGATAGTCGGTTACAGTTCGTACCGGTGTGCCATTCGAGTCCTGTAGGCCTAGGTGCCGATATCCGAATCAGTAAAAGACGAAGCAACTTTGCATCAAGGTCGTCCCAATCGCGTGCATACCTGGCAGATCAGCAAGAACGACGCCGCTCTTAAGCACTTCCGCGTCGACGTATATCCTAAGTTGCACAGCGTTAGAAATATTCGGGAAGGGAGTCAAGCATAGTAAGAGCTTACTGGACCAATTTGGCGAAAGGCCAGAGTCTATTCTTCCGGAATCCAGCTAGCTTTCGATGACATTCCGCGGCAGTCCTAGCTTCGGCGTAGGAAGAATCTGGTTCCTCTTCGCCCAGCCATCCGGCACTTTCTGCCCAGCCGACCAACTGTTGGGTGATTTTCTCGACCTCTTCCAGTATACCCGCGCCACTAGCCTCTTGAGTTCCGGCGTCCACCAAACGACCCTTGAGGAAATCTGCCGTAAAGCGCTTGTCGTGACGAAAAATGGACTTGAGAGTAACCCACGCCTCCTCAGACTGATTCTTGAGTCGCACGTGCTCAACCCTGGCTGCCAGCGATTCCTTGACGCCTGGTACATAGAACTGTCTGAAGTTATGGACCTGCTCGCTCAGGACTTTGACGATTTCGCTTCGTGACATATAATCGATGCATATCTTGATAGGATCAGACTGGTCCTCAAGGGGATATCTGTATTCTGTCACGACTGACGTACATGCCTTGCCAGAGTCGTCCTATCGCATTCGCGTCAGCAATTGAGATCTCCATCCACTGGTAATGCACTTACCGTCTCAGCCAGATCCGGCCAGTGAAGAAGCGAGTTGATCAGGCTGCTCTTGCCTAGTATCAGGTCATCAGCATGCAACCATAAGCGCGGTGCTCTGGCTGCATGAACTCACCATGCCCAGAACTACCCAGCAAGGCCACCCTCGTGATTGCGGAGGGTTTGAACTCCAGCAATTTATGCGCATAGTCAAGCACTACAGACAGCTTATCCGCTTCGAGGGGAAAGGCATCTTTGCTGTGCCCGATATAACTGACAGTGTCTTGGACAAGGACCTTGGCGCTCGCAAGTCTGGCTTGCAACGCAGAGGAAAAGAGCTCATGATCAGGTGGCTGCTCCTTGCGAGGATCATACGGCGTTGGTCTGGTAGACTCGCCTTTTGTTGACTGACATGAGGCGACCGGCGCAGGGCCGGTGCCCTTAGCCTCTATCGACAATGGAACACCTAGCCGCGGGCGTTTGTCAGGGTACGAGGGGCTCGAATCGTGTGGCACATCCGCCGTGGACGAGGAGATTTCGGCGCGCTCTAGGCTCTGCGTCAGTTGTGCTACTGATGCAGGAGGCGTTGACGGGCCCGAAATGCATTGTAACGTCGCTTGGCCTGCTGGCGGGGCGGCCTGGCCTAGGGAAGTTGGATGCTGTGTCGAGTTAACCAGTGAACCGAAGCGGAAGCTGAAGCCGGAAGCTGGTGGTTGAGCGGCGCGCGAGCTTTGGGCTGGTGGAAGGCGAGACTGGAATTGGAAAGTAAAGAGCGAGCTGCTGGGCGCATCCCCCGTTGTCAGCCCAACGCCCTCACTGACTTCACGTTCTGTCGCCTCATGACCGGGGGAGGCTCCAGTGAATTGTAATGGCGTGTTGGTCCTACCAGACGAACTGACCGAGGGACCACTTTCCTGCGATATGGAATCAGGATCTGGGACCATGCTGGGCGAGCTCTATGACACAAAAGCAAAAGTTGAAGCGCAGTATGCAAAACGAGCAGGCTGAGTAGACGGGACTGAACCCTTCGGAGCCCTTAAATGTCCATAAACCAAGCATGGGGGGGTTGCTTAGCTAGCAATTACGTCAGGGATGCCCTTGCCTCAAATTGAGATAGAGGAAGAACTTCGCTATCCCTCAACGTCACTTGCCATGTAAAGACCAGGGGAAGCCGCCGAAGTATCCAGCTCAGGGGTCTTTGTCTTGCAGATTCTAAGTTCACGAGCTCGAGCAGCCTGCGCGTCAAGATCTCTGATTCGCGCACAGCGGGACGCTAATGCAGTTGGTTGACAGCAGGGCAGGGGCCGCTGCGCCACTCCCCACCACTTGCTGGGAGTGGCCGAAACCTGGCCAATCCGCTACGACTAATGAATCGTTGCGTCTCGCGTCGGGCCGCACAGCGGCAGTTCCGTGCAGTCCGCAGGACCGGTGGGGGTTTGGAGGTTGTCGTTTGGGCGGTCACGAACTGAGATGAGCCGAGCTTCGCATACCGCTTCTATGTAATTCTATACAGCACATGAACACTTTCGCGAGCGAAAATTTGCAGCACGTCCCGAAATCGATGTGTCGTGCACGTCGCCCGAACGCATGGTCCCCTTGAGAAAGTCGAGTGCATCCCGGAGACCGCATGAGTGGATATGATTTGCTCAGGTTGTGCACATCTACCGGCCTCGGTTTTTCTGCGGGTCAAAACCGTGATATTTTGCGCATAAGTACACAAAAAGCCAAAACCACCTTCCCATGTCTATTGGTTTATTAAAGGTACTGATAATGCCTGGCAAATACTATCGAGACTGCTTAATTCTCGTGCATTGCTCATTCCGAACCCATTCCTTCGGCATAGTGCTTCGACGGCACTTACAGTTAGCAAGCCATCTACCGGGAGAGACCCCGCTTGGACTTGGGTTGAGCATTCCACCATGTGCCCTTCTACCTTCACAATGACAGATCAGTATGTGCAACGCTTCGTCTATGCGACTTGCCCTGACGACGATGGCGCAGGTTGCTGTGCTTGCGCCCCATTCGCACCACCACCACCGACATTCTCGCCGCCGCCCACGCCACCACCTCCACTACTTCTCAAGCTCTCATACCGCGCCACAATCTCCTCGACCATCCTCTTGATCTTGCCCGCGGCGGGGAACTTGGCGGCCAGCGTGCCCAGCAGCTCGACCGCGAGCCCGAGGTCCTCGATGGCGCTGCTCTTGGCCAGGACGACGGGCAGGCTCTCCGGGCGTGCGGTCGTCGCGTACACGAGGCTCAGCACGCTGGTGTACACGCTCAGCAGGTTCAGCCAGTTGTACGCGAACCGGCGCTGGCGGTGCATGCTCGCGGCCTGGCGGATCGCCATGCTCGCCGCCTCTGCGAGCGTGGCGACCCGCTCGGCGCTGGGTACGGGGAGTAAGGGGGAGGGCCGGTACAGGATGGCCAGGTGGGTGTAGTAGTTTAGGTCGAACCAGGTGCTGCTCAGGTGCGGGACCTGGGCGTGGGTGTCGGGTAAGGGGAAGGGCATGGCCCGGCGCCAGTCGAGGAGTTCCTTGTGCAGGGACTGGAGTATGGCTTCGCGGTCGTGGTGGGTTTGGTGTTGGTGTTGGTGGAGTTGTTGCTGGTGGAGGTTTTGGTGATGATGAGAGTGATGGGGATGCTGCGGCAGTCGTGGGGAGGACATGTCGGAGGATTGGGGGTGGGAGATGCGGTTCGAGTAGACGAGGCGCGCTGTCTTGCTGGCGATCTGGCGGAGGCGCAGGATGTGTAACGGAATAGCCATTATGGATGGCTTTAGGGGGTCGCGGGGCCGGTTGACGCTTGACGCATCTTCTTCGTCGTCATCGACATCGGCAAAGGGCTGTGCTTGTCAGTGGACTTTGTCCGATGGCAGGGGATGAGCCCCAGTACTGCTCTTTCGCTTACCTCGACCTCAATATCGTCATCGTGGATGGCAAAGGGGCGGCCAAGAGCCGTGGATACGAGGCTGGTTGAGTGAGGAATTAGCAGCGGATTCATGGAGGCAGGGAAGATAAGTAAGTACACACCGGTCCATCATGTAGATGGAGAAGAAAAGTCTTTTCCGCTGTTGAACAGCAATAAAGGGAAGGTCCTCGTACGTCGATGCGGAGTGCAGCCCAATGCCCATGGCCAGGCGGGCGGCTAGTCCGACCAGAAACCATGTGTCTGCCGAATCGCTGTCAGTGATGTTTCTATCAGATGGACTTGTATGACGTACTTGGACCGAGCTGGTTGAAGAAAGAATAGCAGACCTGCAGCATGATGACTTCGAGCGCAGCCTATATACGAGCACTACCATTAGTACGGACTATTGCCTATAAAATCCGAGTCGCTGCATTGAAGAACACTCACCAAGTCGCCGTAGCCAAGCGCAGCCTCGAGATACTCGAGAGCCTTGCTGTAAAAGAGTACCGACTCGGACTCCTCAGCCAGCGTCACCGCGCTATACGTGGTCGAGCCGATGGCCAGCACCATCCATATCTTGAATAACGACAACGGCGACTGCGCGACAGGGTCGTTGGGGCTAGCGAGTGCCCGGGCCAAGACATTGCCGAACTCCCCGCGCGCCAAGAACGGGTACAAAGTGTGCGTATGCGCAAAGTAAAAGTCGACCAGGTGCCGTATATGCGCCTCATCAGGTAGCGGCAGCGAAGCGAGAGATATACCAGTATCGGTAATGTCGGCTAGGGATATATTTCCAAATAGTGGCTGCGGGAATGTGGTCGACGGACTGCCAGGCCCCGCCATGGGAAACGCCGCAGCCAGCAGAGTCGATGGCGACATGTCCTCGAGAACATTCTCAAAGACAAAGTCGGCCTTGTCTGGCGTAAGGCGGCGCAGCACCGTCTGGGTAAGGCGTGCAAAGGAGATGCCCGACGACGAGCCGAGGTGCCGCTCTGCCGTTGCTTGCAGAGACAGAGCCTTGAGTTCTTCGGCCAGAGAAGTCTGTGGTCTCGGCTGCTGCTGCTGATCAGCGATGTCGAGCAGGATCGGATCGAATGTGGCAAATGGATCTGTGGCCGCTGGTCCCTGATTTGATAAACCCTGCGATGGCATGTCACCCTGCTCCTGGCCTGTCTGCTGCGAGTTGCCCATCATCATCATCCTGGCGGCCGCGAGCTGCTGCTCGAGGTCCTTGATGCGGGCCTCGAGGCCCTGCACGAATCTAGGAGGACGTTAGACATTGGCCTGCTGATGACTACCCAGACGAGCTACCAGCCGACTGTCAGGGGGTCCCCTCGAGAAGACATACGCAATGGGGTACGATGCGAGCTGGCGATCATCGTCGAGAAAGCTGCAGGCGACGAGGGCGCCGCAGCAGTTGTCGCACTGGGGCAGCTTGCGGTCGCATCTCTTCTTGCGCTTGTGGCAGCGCTGGCACGAGGTCCGGGCCTGGGCCGAAGGCGGGCTCTGCGGCGGCGGAGGCATCGATCGTTTCGGCCGGCCGAGGGGGCCTGATCCGGCTCGAGCAGAGCAGAGGGTGGTCACCCCTTGTTAGGGGTCTAGCTCATGCCGTGCGTGCAGCCGGCTGACGAGAACAGGCCACACACGGGAGCCGATAGTGCCGGTGGTGCTGCTGAAGAAAAGTGGAGGAGACTACATGGAGGCAATATTTAGGCCGTGGCTGAGGTGGCACAGCACAGCCGGCCGGGATCGGAATGGACCAGCCAGGCCCCGTCAACGCCATGTTTTCTAGAAGTGGGACAGCCGGGACCTCACGTGACGAAGCTACTGCGTCTTTCTTGAGTCTTTCTATGTCGGTCCCTAATTACGCCCCTTGCAGCTAAGATCGTCAGCGACTCCAACGTAATAGTGCAAGTCAATAACGTCGTGCTGGTCCTCCGGGTGTGTATCATGCTGCATAGCACACAGCCTGTCCTTGCAGGGAGTTGGATCAAAGTGTATCACGGAGTGTGACTACTGTCAGCCTAGCGCGGGGGACCCTGGAGCCATGGCATGCGCTGGCGATGCGACCCTGTACGGAAGCTTTGCCCGCTGGGATCTCAATCTCCATCCTGCCCTGCTTCCAGCCAGCCGGGATTTCCGGGGATAGATGAGAGGCTGCCACGTGAGGCCGGGGGTTTTGGCTACATACAGCCAGGCCTCGACACGGCGGCCACACTCCCGAGCTCGACAACGCCTCCTCGGACCAGATTGTGCGTCGAACCCCCTGGCCATAGCTGAGCAAATGATAAGACGTTGCAGAAGCCCCACGCCGCCAGAGCATCCCCCAGCCCAATCAGCAACCTCCTCTGGGGAAAACAGCCGACGACCGGGCTCGCTGGGCTGAGTGGTCCACCGAGGTAGGCCCTAGACCCGGCACTCCGCTGCAGCCCAGCCCGCATTCGTGCTGTCGCTCCGGCTCTGCTAAGCGAGCCAAGGCTAAACAAACTTTTCTCCAAGCAGCACATGGAACGATCGCAATAACCCCTGAGCGCCGCCTTTGGCAGGTACTTGCCCTGGTGGGGGCTCCGGTGCTTCACATGCGTTGGTAGAAACACCTGGCTGTCGTTAAAAGCCCCTATTATCGACCCCAGTCCAGCAAGCCATTCATGCACCCGCATGGCATCACGAGTGTGTGCTGACAGCCTCCACCCTGGGTGGACCTGGAGGAGGAGGGTCTCCTGCTGAGGGCCCAGCCAGTGGGCGGCCCTTCGAGCTGATCATTTATGGAGGGCTGCTTCATGGCGTCGAGGTCCCCGCATGGTGACGAAGAGCCCCATTGTCTGTGTGCTCGGATCAGCTGCCGGTGCCTGGCTGCCGGTGCTGGTCTGCGTGGCGTGCTGACGGTACTTGAGAGCAGCCATCCCCCTCCGGGCAGCGATCTGCGTCCCTGGTGGATTGCTTCTCGGAACTGACTTTTGCGAAGATCTCGATAATTATCGCCAGTGCCGAATGTTTCCGGTTGTCTGATTCTTTCCTCTCTCCCCTCGACGCCTCGCGACACCCAACGGCTGCAGCCGTCACCATCAACATGTCGGCGTTCCTTACGGAGATGTGGGCGTGGTATGCCCTGACCATCATCGCGGTCGTGGCGAGGATGTGAGTCGACAACCGCACGGATCCAGCATGGCCGCACGGCCTGTGTGCCGGCCAGAGCTTGTTGCTAATCAGGCGCGCGGCACCTGTCACAGAATATCGCGGCGGATGTTGTACGGCTCCTTCAAGCGCATGCTGTCGGATGACTACCTGATGGTCTTTGCCATGGTATGGATGCCCTGTTCATCTGACGATGATCCATAGCTCATCTCAGGACCATACCATGTTGCGCTTCAGAGTGAAGACTGACCATGTCGGATTACACCACAGTTCTGCTTCACCGGCATGCTTATCGTGGTCCACATCCTGACCTACACGCCGACAAACCTCATCAACCCGGCCGACGGCATCGTTCTCACCCCCGAGGACATTGACCTGCGCGTCTACGGCTCGAAGCTGGTCCTCGTTGTCGAGGAGACCCAGATGTTCACCATCTGGTCAATAAAGGGTTGTTTCCTGCTCATGTACAGCAGACTTACGTATGTGCGCCCACACGAGTCCCTTGCTTGCAGAGCAGTATCTCAAGACATGTAAAACTGACGAGCACTCGTCTTGCGCATTACAGCATCAGTCTGAAGCAGAACTGGATGGTCAAGGCCCTGACCATCTACTGCATCGTCACCTTCATTGTCATGCAGATCCTCTTCTTTGCTGCCTGGTGCCGCCCGTTCCACAACTACTGGCAGGTGCCTCCGGATGACCGTGCGTATTACCACCACACATTTCCCTCCAAAGGCAATTCCCTCTACTGGAGGCACGCGAATATCCTCTTCTAACACGTTGCATGTATTTTTGACACAGTCAACTGCTCCGCCGAGACGAACCACATGATCACCAACGCCGTATTCAACATCTCCTCGGACATTATGATCATCATCTTCCCGATGCCGCTGTTTGTGCAGTCCCAGCTGGCCCTGAAGCGCAAGCTCGTGCTCTGCGGCGTCTTTGCGCTCGGTGCATTCACTGTAAGCAGATGATTCCCTATCCCTACTACCAGTTCTCTTCAAGTCCCACCCTGGCGGAGGAACAAAACACTAAATCTCCGCGCCTTCCGCAGATCCTCGCAGCCGCACTGAGCAAGTACTACTCCCTCGGCCAGCCCTACGGCGGCGACTGGATCTACTGGTACATCCGGGAGGTCTCGACGGCCATCATCGCGGCCAACCTGCCAATGACGTGGACGCTGCTGCAGCGGCTCTTCCGCATCGGCTCGTTCAACGGCGTCTACGGCAAGTCCAGCGGTCCACGCACGGGCGGGACTGGTGCGGGTGGCGTCGGCGGTGGTGCTGGCGGGACAACCCGTGGCGGCGCCGGGGGCAGCCGGTTCCGCTCCGCGTACGGAAATCTCAGCAGCCAGGGCGGAAGGGACCACTACGAGGACGAGCGGACGCTCAAGAAGAAATCGTCCACCTTGCATGAGCTGGACGACATCAGCCCTGCTGATAGCCTGGAGCGTGTCAACAGCACTGGGAGCAGTGGTGGTCGCAGCGGAAAGCAGCGCATGCCGCTCGAGATCTACCAGCAGAAGGACATCGAGGTCGTCGTGAGCGACGCGGTTGTCGAGGTAGACCGGACGCCGCCGGGGCTGAAGCACAGCAGGAGCAAGAGCAGGAGCAGGAGCGGGAATTTGGCAAGGGCCGATGGGGATGCTGCTGGTCCGGGTCCGGCGGCGGGGCAGTATGGCGTGCCGTATGCTGCGAGCATCTCGTCGCTTGATAGCCTCGGCGAGCCCAAGGCGCCCGGGGCCGGGGATATGGGCGTCGTGACGCGGGCGTATCGTGGTGTTTGAGGATGGAGCGATGGCTTCAAGGCTTAAGTTGGCGTTCCTCAAGGCTATGAATGCGGGATAAAAGGACGTGTTCTTTTCAATAGACAACCGGGAGCATAGACAAATATAGTCACCACACGGGACCACTTTGTCAACTTAAAAGGTTTTGCACGAACCATCGCCTTGCAGATCACACATCTGCCAGCAACCAAGGGCCCGCATCATGCATATCGTTGATGCTACACGTGTATTCAACTATACACACTGAAGGCTCAATGAACTTGTACTCGACGCTTGACCTTCTTTAGATTTCGCCACGAAAACAGAGTGCTCGCTCTCCCCCTCTACATCTCCACCACGGCGACGGCCTTGATCTCCACCAGCATCCTCGGATCCGGCAGGCTCTTGACACCGATGGTCGCGCGGGCCGGGGCCACGCTCCTCGTGGGGAACACCTTGTTCCACTCCTCGTTCATCCCGGCATAGTCCCGCTCCATGTCGACCACGTACACCACGGCGTCAATCAGGTTCTGCACGCCTCCTTTCCCCGCCGTGGCGTTCTTGAGGATGTTGTCAATGTTCTCGAGCACCGCGGCCGTCTGCACGCGCACGTCGAGGTCGTAGCCGCCGCTGCCGTCCGCCTTGGGGGTCGCGCCGGGCCACTCGCCTGTGTCGGGCCGCACGCAGGCGATGCCCGAGATGTAGATGGTGCGATGTTGGGTTGTGGGTGCCAGTCGGGCGTGGGCGTATCGCGTGGGTGGCTCCGGTGCGGACGGGTTGAAGATGAAGGCTTCGCCGTTGGGAGACATTGTGATTATTCTCGTGACGACAGGGGACGATTGTCAGAAGAATTTGATGACAATTGAGAGTAGATCCCGAAGAAAGGTCGAGAAAGTGTAGAGTGACCGCAACAAGACGAGTTGTTTCACCAGATCAATAAGAATGTAGTTGAAGCTTATCTTGGCCTCAAAAGATGCACTGTCTGCAAAGCTACCGCCTGACTATAATCACCGACCCTGATATTTGACTGGCCTGGTTCCGGCTGGCCTCAGCCCTGTCGGAGGGGACGACACGCTTTACCTAATGGCTTTCCCCCTTCAGCGAGGCTCTGCGACATGATTCGCCGTACCCGTTTCGGAGCGGACAAGCCGGCCCCCTGTCTGGGACGTTATCGGCTAATCAAGGGCAGGGCGACGTCGGCCCACGCGCGTGCCGAGGACCCCCCGCATTTGACGCTCTGCTGTCGGGCCGTCCGCTTGCCGTCTAGGGTTCAATGAGTGCGTCATTGAGGAGGCTATCGGCTAGACGCAGCATGGGGTAGGGCTTGCAACCATGGTAGTGCGTGTGAGACGGTGACGCGATGACAGTCTGTGGAGGCACGAGCAACTCGTCTATTCGAGCCCTGTGAGGCTGGTGCGCCAGTGCCCCAGGATCAAAGCCTGACTGCTCCCATTGATGCCCAGAGTTGCTCGCAGCGATCTCGCCATCAACACAGCAGCACCAGCCAACATCCAGCAGACCTGCCTCGCTAGACAGCCACATGATGGCTCCGCAAGTCCACTACTACGACATCCCCGACTTCCGCTTCCAGGACGGCACGGTCCTGCCGGTCGCCCGGATCGCGTATCTCGACATCAACCCGTCCGCGTCCAAGCTCGCCCTGATCCCGACCTGCTTCAAGGGCACCCTCCACTCGACACTCAACTTCTGCACCAGCGCCCTGCGCGACCACCGCATCATCGTCGCCGCGCAGTTCGGCAACGGCGAGTCATCGAGCCCGTCAAACACGAGCTCCTCGTTCCCAGCCAGGCTCGACTACCGCGACAGCGTGGCCGCCCAGCACGCCCTCCTCACGCAGCATCTCGGCATCACGACGACGACGCCCATCGATGTAGTGGTGGGCTTCTCCATGGCTGGGCAGTGCGCGTACTACTGGGCCGCGACGCACCCGACCCTGGTCAAGCGCGCCGTCATCATCTGCTCCTCGGCCCGCACGAGCGGACACAACCGGCAGTTCCTCGAAGGCCCCGCCGCGGCGCTCGAGAACGCCATCGACTACGCGGGAAAACAGGTCGCGCCGGGCCAGGCGCGGGCGCTCGAGTCTCCCCGCGGTGTGCGCGCCTTCGCCAAGGCGTACTCGGCGTGGTTGACCAGCGCGGAGTGGTACGACCAGGAGAAGTGGCGCGAGCTGGGGTACAACTCGCTCGCCGAGTACGACGAGGACGCCACGGGGGCCCGGTACAGGGGCAGCTTCCCGGACGACCTGCTGGCGATGCTGCGGGCGTGGCAGGCGGGCGATGTGGGCGTGTGCTTTGGCGGGGGGGAGGGTGGTGATGTCGGGTCCGCCCGGGCGAGGCTGCCGCTCGAGGATGCCCTGGGGCAGATCGAGACGCCGGTGTTGCTCATGCCGTGTCCGACGGACCAGTATTTCCGCTGGGAGGCGAGCGAGCGGGAGGCCGCGATGCTCAGGAACGGGCGGCTCGAGGTGATCCCGTCGGTCTGGGGCCACCTCGCAGGCGCCGGCGTGGATCCGAAAGCTGCGGCCTGGATGGACGACAAGATTGCAGAGTTCCTCGGCGAGAGCTAGTATATAGTATGGAATACGATGTTTGATTGTTTGACTGTGCTGTACTTGTCCAAAAGACGAAGTATAAGGACGAGCACCGGTACAAAAGGTTGACGCGGCCAGGACGTGGTACATTCTTGGAATACGGGGAAAGACTCCTCATGACAGTTCAGAGAGTATTTTAGAGACAGTATCTCACTACATGTTGCCATGTTCACGATATCCTTTTCTTTCCGGCCTCAAACAGCGCAGCAGCCTTCAACACCCCGACATCATCCCACCGCCTCCCCACGATCTGCATCCCAACCGGCATCTGCACCTCCTTCTTCTTCCCACTTACTTCGACGAAAACAGGCAGCGTCCCGCACGGCACACTCATCGCCGGATGGCCCGTGACATTGAACGGGCACGTATTGCTCGTCAGCCCGACCGCCGGGGCCAGCCTGTCCAGAATCCGCGCCCCGTTGTTGTTCTCGCCCAGAGGAGTATCAGGATCAGGAGGATGCGGCATGCTCACCGTCGGCGTGCACGGCAAGACCAGCACGTCGACCTCCTCCAGCGCCCTGTCATATGCGGCGCGGAGCTCAAACACCTTCCGGTGCGCCTTGGCCTCGAGCCCACTCATGCAGCCGCGAGAGTCGTGGGCAGAGGAGGCCAGCGCCCCGCTCAGGTGGATGTTGACCAGCGCCGGGTTCGACACGTTGAGCAGCTCGTACATCCTCTGGTCTGGCGGCCACTGGGGCGCGATGTGCGGCGCCAGGTAGGACAAGTGTCCCGAGGGCCGGCCTTGGGAGAGCCACTGCGACATGGACGGGCGGGTTGCGGCGGTCCATATCACCGGCCCCTCGGTGTGCATTGGCACCGAGATTGTCGTGACGCTTGCGTTGCCGGCGGTGGCGAATGCTTCGTGCGTGGTCTGCTTGATGAGCTCTGCAACCTCGGGGGACAGGCCTGAGACGGAGAAGGCCTCGGTGAGCAGGCCGACTTTCAGCACAGGCTCTGTGTCGTCGGATTGTTTGAGTAATGACGCTCGGTATGAAGCCAACAGCGCAGGATAGTCCGGCACCCGGTCCACGGTCGGCGACTCGGGCGTCATCCTGGGATCGAGCCCGTCCCAGCCCGCCATGACTTTGAGCAGCACGGCGACGTCCTCGAGCGAAGAAGCAATGGGGCCGAGATGGTCAATCATCGGCGACATGGACGCCGCGCCAGTGTAGGGAACGAGGCCGAATGTTGGCTTGAGACCATACAGCCCCGTGTAGCAGGCCGGGTTGCGCACCGAGCCGGCCTGGTCGGTGCCGATGGCAAGCTCGACTGTCGGGCCGAAGCTCTCGTAGCTGTCGTTGCCGTCCTCGCCCCCCACGGCGACGAGTGCGTTCGCAGCAACGAGAGCGCAGGAGCCGCTGCTGCTTCCGCCGGCCGTGTAACCCTGCAGCAGAGGGTGGTGGACTGGCCCAGAGGCAGATGTCCATGACAGTGGCGACGCGCAGAAGTTCTCGCATGTCGAGGTGCCCTTGATCACGGCGCCTGCCCCCAGGAGCCGCGACACCACTGTTGCGTCAATGGGCGACACGGGGAGCTCTCCATCCTTGCTGAGGATCTCTGGGTGCGTGCCGAGTGTGGTGGGCAGCCCGCCGACAGAGATGCTGTCCTTGATCACGACGCTGCGGCCCTTGAGGAGGTCGCTTGTCGGCCGTGCTGCGGCGAGGTTGCAGCAGTGGCTCCATGCGTTCATGGGGTTATCGCTGGGGTCGGGTTTGTGGTATTCGCGGGTTTGCCCGCCCAGCACATCTTGTGGCGCGAGGGAAGGGTGGATGTAGTCGGGGGCCTTTTCCACGTGCTGCATTACCGACTCGAAAGAGCGGAGCATGAGCAGGTATGCGCCGGCATCTTTGTCGTTAGTGATCTTGAAGTTGAGGCTTGCAGCCAGGCCGTGCAGGTCCTCGATCTCGATGTGTGACCTGGGTTGCACAGTTGTCAGCCAAGGCCATGACGAGTGGACGATCATACAACTCACTGCGAAGTATCGTCAGAAAGGGCGACTATCGACATATTTGCAAGCTGTTCAATGACGTAGTTTCGGGGAATTGCCCTTTGTCCATGTAAGAGCGCTTCAAGAGCATGTGGAGCGTACTATGAAGGTTTCCTCACATGAGCTATCGGCCTGTGTGTGAGGAGCCCATTCGGCTCTTCCGCTACAGCATGCGGTAGCGCCGATCTCGGCCCACCTTGTCCTCCGAAACCCTGCCTGCTTGTGCCTTGATGCCGATAACCTCTATTGGCAGCCAATTTTAGACATGCCAATGACTGGGACGCCACATCTCCCGGATGCCGTATATGTGTGATTCGCATGGCTGGTGAACTCATTGGACGTACAGTATATAGGCTCAAAACCTTTGTGATGCAAAGAACGAGGCCCCGAAACTCAATGCCCGGGAATTCGAAAATGGACAAAGGGAAAATCCATCCACAACTGGAGCAGTCTGCACCAGCCCAGATCGTGAAATTTTGTAGCCGTCGATAACATCCATGTTAATTTCACTCGCTCTATCATTACTTCAAGATAAAATGTGCAATGCCAAGCCGTCCCTACTGCTGTCCATTGGCAACCAGGATCCGTCCTCCATCTATGACAAGTGATGTGCCATTTACATAGGACTATACCCTCGTGTCAGCAAAGTTTATGAAGGGCGCACAGGTCCTTGGGACCACAGATTGACTTACCCCAGCTCTACTGGCCAAGTACAACACCGCGCCGGCGATGTCCTGCTCGTTGCCAGCCCTCTTCGCCGGCACCTGGTCAAACAGGTTGCTGAACATGTTGCCCTCCGCACCGACGGGGTTCATATTACTCGGGACAACTAGACCGGACTCGTGTTAGTGACACAAAACACACCAGGAGTTTTTAAGAACAGGTCAAGAAACAGGCAACACTCACAGCCAGGATTGATCCCGTTCACCCGGATATACCACCGCCCAAACTTTGCCGCCAGCAGCTTGACCAGATGGTCCGTGGCGGCCTTGCTGGCCGCATAGCTCGACAGGTCGACATTCGTGACATTATGCATGCTCGCGCACGAGCTCGTGACCACGACCGCCCCGCGCCCATCCCCTTGCCCTCCCTCTTTCGCGGCGGCCGCGGCTGCGAGCAGAGGCATGAACGCCACGGACAGGAAGTAGTGCGCCGTGGTGTTGACGGCAAACGTGTCCCGCCAGTCCGTCTCGGCGTGCGACCACATGGACCGCTGCAGCTCCTCGAGCGGCGCGGTCAGCACGTCGCATGGGACCTGCGGGTCGCGCCGGATCCCCGCGTTCGAGACGAGCAGGTCCAGCCGGGTCTCCTTGGTCGCGATGTGCGCGGCGAGCTCGGCGATCGCGGATTTCGAGGACACGTCGCAGGCCAGTCCCGCTGCGCTGCCGCCTGAGGAGCAGCCCTCGGCGAGGGCGTTGAGCTCGGCGACCTTGGCTTCGATAGGTTCGCTGGGGAGGGCGACGAGGTAGACCTTTGCGCCGTTTTGGACGAGGCCCTATTTTGGGGCAGGGGAAAGTTAGATACCCAGCAGCGCATCGGAGGAACGGTAGCATGACAAAGGTTGACATGGGATTCCCTCTTACCCGGCAGATCATGAAACCTAGGCCGCTGCTTCCGCCCGTCACAAGAGCGACATAGCCCTTGACGCCGTACAGGCTGTCGATGTCGAGAGAAGATGATGGTGATGACATGCTGGGTGAATGTGGTGGATGCTTGATCGGTCGACGCTTGGAAATCGATCGTCTTCAGAATATCGTAGCGCCAGCCTCAGAGACAAATATGGCCTCCAAGTATAACCCAAGCAGGTCCGTTGTCGCGACCTTCATCGGGTCAATAGTGGTGAGGCGTGCTTGGGCGTGTCGGGGTGGCCGATAGATTCGGGGCCCTCCCCACCTCGTCTCGGACCCAAGCGGGACAAGCGATGGGCTTCCCCGCCGCTGCCGGGGATAAGCGTAGAAGCCATGGAGCAATACAAGGACGGGCGAGGTCGGATGACCAGTCCCTGCATGAATCTTGCTGGGGGCACAGTCTGATGTTGAATTCTGACCCGCTTGATTCTTTGATCGAGACGCCATAGATGTCTTTTGTCGAAGCACACATCAGACTACAGACCACGCTCATGTATGTAGAAAGGCTTTTATCAAGCTCTTTTCTGAACACACCATCAATCTCCAGGGACGGACAGATTATATTTTGAGCAAGGTTGACAATCCAGGCAGAGTGGTTATACAGACGTCTACTGGAACTCATTATCAGACACTAAAAGCATCAGAACCTGTCAGATGGTGCATTCAGTTTTACTCATAATTGTATATCGCCATGCAAGCTCTCTTTTATGGATATCTAAGCACTGCCCCAGTACTGCTTCCCACCGGCCTTTTTTTCTCTCCACCCACGTCCCCCCATCTAAACCTTGTAGTGGTCCTTTGTCCGCTCCTCGGCCAACCGCAAGCACTCCTCCGTCACCGCCTGATCCCGCGGCACCAGGCGGGCCTTGAACTCGCGAGGGATCGCCACCAGCGCGCTCTTGAACTGGTTGTAGTCGACGTAGTCGGTGTTGGGCGGGCACGTCTCGCTCGCGACGATCTTGTAGGACGACAGGATGCGCAGGAGCGCAGAGTAGAGCAGCCGCTGGGCGATGATCTGGCCCGAGCAGGCGCGCGAGCCGGTGCCGAAGCTGAGATGGGGCAGGCCGGTGATCTCACGCTCCGTTGGGGGGTCGATGGACTTGAGCCAGCGCTCTGGGTTGAACTTGCCGGCTTCGGGGCCGAAGTGGTCGACGTCTGCAGGCGATAGAGAGTCAGTACTTTGTGTAACAGTATCATGAGCATCGGGGCGAGGATGACCCACCATGGTTGCCAGCCTGCGCGTTGATCAGGATCATCGTCTTGGCCGGGATCTTTGCGCCGTTCCAGTCCACATCCACCACCGTCTTGCGGGGCAGACTCATCGACGACACGGTGTAGTACCGCCCGGCCTCCTTAATGATGGCGTTCAGGTACGGCACCTTTTCCTCGGAGATGCTCGCGGCCCAGGCGTCCCGCACGTCCGGGTAGTGGCGCTTGATGTCCTCGTAGGCCCGGTCCTGCCAGACCTGGCCCTCGGGCGTGCACAGCGAGCCGATGCACGACGTCAGCGTGCCCGGGATGGTCTCGAAGCCGCCGGACACGAGCGAGAGGCAGATGGACGAGACCTCGACGCCGCTGAGCTTGGTCTCCTCGTCTTTGAGGATCGCAGCCGAGATGCAGGGCTTGTCGGTGCCCTGCCTGATCATCTCGCGGACCTTGTCGAGGAGCAGGTTCAGATAGGCGTCGCGGCGGTCGCGCAGCTCCTTGGACCGGGCGTTCTTCTCGTTGTTGGGCAGGTAGCGCAGCAGGGGCACGTAGTCCTGGAGGTTCTCGGAGGCGCTGCGCAGCAGCGAGATGGCCGAGCCGACGTGCAGGATCTCGCGGAGCAGCTCGTCGTACACGGCGTCCATGCGGATGCCGTAGCACAGCGTGAGCGTCGTGTTGAGCGCGTACCGCTGGATGTACGGGCGGATGTCGATCTCGAGGCTGCCGTTCTGGCTGTCGCGCTCCATGTCCCGCACGATGCAGTAGCTCTCGAGGTCGAACATGGGCAGGTAGTTGCGCAGGGCGGGTCGGCCAAGCGCCGTGCCCGCGGCCTTGCGCTTCTTCTTGCACGACTCGTCCCACGGCGAGGAGCCGATGGTGAAGCCCTGGGTGCTGCTGATCAGGCCGTGGAACGTGTACAGCGTCGGCCGGTCGATGACGGCGTTCTGGTTGCCCAGCAGCATCTTCTTGCAGTCCTCAAACGAGTTGACCACCACCGCTCGCGTGTTGCCCAGCTTGATCTGGTAGACCGAGTGGTTATACTGGCGCCACCACTTCTCGCACACGCTCGCATGGTCCTCGCCGAGCTTCAGAAGATGGCCGAACACCGGCACGGCGCCGGGGATTTCAGGTAGGCCCTTGATGTAGGGGATGTCGGTCCGGAAGGCGACCTATCGTAACAGAGAAGTCTTAGCATCGTCGTGTTTTCTTTTTCTCTCTCTTGCTGGCATGATTGTGTCAATGCTTACATTGTATGTGACGTAGCCGAGGGCCGCGGCGGCAAGGGCGAACACCAGGGTCGAGTTTTCCTGGAGCTGCTGGTACCACAGTGGGTTGACGAGGCTTTCAATTGTTATCGACATGGCTGCTGCGAGTGGCTGCTCTCTGGGCGGGCTCAAAGATGGCAGTGGCTGTTGATGCTCGGACAACTCGACTTGAACGAGGTCAATACTTCACAGCAATCTTGGCTCGCCAATTGTTTTAAAGCATGATGATCGCCATAGAGGGAGAAATGCCCCTCACTACAGCCTTCCTCACACCACCACCTTCGGCCGACCTGCTCTCTCATGCGCCTGCGGCCTGCCCGACATCATCCTGCCCGTCGGGCAATTGTAGAAACAAGCAGAGGGCCAAGGCTCCTCCACGCGCCACCCCGGCTCACCCTCCACGGTGTCTGCAGGGGGTGCGGCAGGGATGTGGCGGGAGAGGCTTATCTTCGTCGGACGGGCCGCCCGCCTCCAGCGAGGTCGGGCGCCCCGCGATATCGGCTGTAGCGTCGCGTCCCAGCGCCCCCGACGGCGTAGCCAGGTGGGCCCCTGCTTCAATGCTCCCGACCAGATTTCCAGAGCCAGGCATGACTCGTTGCATTGGCGATGCGCATGAAGAGAGAAAGCTGGATGGAACGCTGGGGACTGTTCTCATGGTCGCGTTATGCGTTCTAGCCCAGATTGCAGACCCGAGGGTCTGGGACGGCGGGTGAGACTGGGGAAGAAGGCCACCTACGGCGGGATCTGGGGGTGGGACCCTGGCACCATCGACCGACCAGAGAAATGGTCTGGCTTATGCGGTTGGTGCTTCTGTTCCATTGCCGTCGAATCTGAACCACCTTCCTGAACATACGGGATGCATTTACACTTCAATATCAGAAAGGGGTAGCAGAGTTTTGTGACGGATCGCCGTCTTCAGAGAATGTGCCGCAGAAGGAACGTCCATGTTCTTTAGCTGCCACCAGAGGTTGCAATAGTAATTCAAATGCTTTTTGCCCCGCCCACCTACTACTTTCATGCATTGCCGCAAAGTTCACAGTGTGCCCTGACCAAAGATTGGAAAAGTGTTATTGGTTCCGTCAAATATCCGATCGCATGTCACCAATTATCAATTTCTCCAAGCGAGTCCATACTGGTTTGTATCTTTATGAAGTTGGGTGAAATTTGCATTCTAAGACCAAACAACTCGGTAGGATCTCGAACTAAAAAGAATCATCGCTCTGCTCCTTTACAAAAACATTCTAAATCGACCACTCCACCTACTCAAACCCAAGCCACTTGGACACCTTGGAAGTCTGCCCCGGCACAAGCAGCGCCTCGTACGTGTCAATCTCCTCCTTGAGCCCGCCCATCGAGAGATCCGCAGTGCCCGGCTTCACGTAGCGGCTCTTCTTGAGGAGCTTCCACCCGCCGGCCGCGAGCACGAAGAAGATGATCATGCCGTAGTTGAGGAAGAACCACATGACGTCCCACCCGCCGTCGGTGAAGAGGTAGTACCCGCTGAAGAAGAGCATGATGGCGGTGCCGCCCATGGCCACGTACGACGTGTACGGCTGGAAGCGGCCCTTGTATGGCAGCGCGCCGCGGTCGATACCTTGCTTCTTCAGGGCCGAGTAGAAGTGCCGGTACGTGAAGGCGGTGAAGCCGTAGTTGAGCAGCTGGCAGCACGTCACGAGGTCGACGAGGTAGGTGAGCACCTTGGCGCTGGAGCTGCTCGCCTGGAGGAACGCGAGGAGGCAGAAGGACAGCGCGAAGGCGAGGGCATACACGGGCACGCCGCCCTTGGTGCACTTGGAGAAGACCTTGGGCGCGTACCCCGTCAGGGACATGCCGTGCAGGACGCGCGTGGCCGAGAAGAGCAGGCCGTTGCCCGCGCTGAAGATCGAGGTCATGATCAGGGCGTTGACGAGGTGCGGGAGGAAGGGGATTTGCAGGCGGTTCATGGCGATGATGTATGGACTAAGGGGCATTTGATGTCAGCTTGCATTCATACTTTACGCTGCTTAAAACCAGGACTGAAGAAATGACTTACGAAGCAGCACCAGTGCCCTTGCCGCCAGCCTCACCGCCAAGGATGGCGAGGAGGGTCGTGTCGTTGTACGGAATCACGATGCCCATGCAGAGCGCAGAGCCGACGAAGAAGAACAGAATCCTCCAGACGAAGGACTTGAAGGCGGGAGGGAGGATCTTGCGAGGGTTTTCCGTCTCGGCCGCAACCATGGAGATGTATTCGGGTCCGCAGATCCTGTGATGCGAGCGTCAGTGACTGAGCATGCTGAACGGATGACAAGGAAGACAACATACGAGAAGCTAGCCTGGTACATGGAGGCGAAGATACCCAGGAACCTGCCGAGGTCGCCAGGATACGAGTACTCGACAAACGCGCCCGGGTTGTTCCAAAATCGGAATCCATAAGCATCGTGCAGGGGGTTGCCGCCGGACATTGTGATCAGAGTGAAGAAGAATAGCCCAACCATCAAGACGACCTTGAAGATGGACAGGTAGAATTCTGACACGCCAAAGTACCGCACGGTGATGACATTGAGCAGCGCGTACAGCACAATCATGGCGACAATGATGGCTTCCACGGGGATGTTGGTTGTCCAGAAGGAGAACATGATGTTCATGGCGACAATCTCAAAGGGTACCAGGAACGCCATGTTGAGGAAGAAGTTCCACGCCATGGCAAAACCAAGGGCCTCGTCGACCCATTCGCCGCCGAAGCGGACAAAGGGCGAGGGCACAGGAAGGTAGGTGACCATTTCGGCGAAGCATTCGTTGACTGCCCACATCACGCTTCCCCAGATGACGAAGCCCAGGAACAGACCAGCAGGGCCGGCTTTGGGCAGGACCGAACCCATCTGCACATAGAGGGCTGTGTCATGGTATCCATGTTAGTCGTGTGTTTTCCGTCATTCACAGATGACTTTAGCTAGTAGGACGAAAGGGTTGAGAACAAGAGTCAACACTTACACGTTCCAATGGCTCCACCAATGGCAAAGAGCTGCACCTCCTTGCCCCGGAGCTTGCGGTGCAAAGCCTGAGAGCCGGCGGTGGTGACGACGGTGGTGCCGTCACGGATGTCGTCGCCCGAGGGAGGCCGCGAATCCACGACGGTGGGGGACCCGTCGGACGGAGGGCCCTTCTCGGCGTACTTGGAGGCAGACATGATGCAGGATTCGACCGATGGGATTGAGAAAACTCGGAATGAGGCAGTCAAGCAGTTGCTGCTGCTGGCTTCCACATCATACGAGAGTGGACAGTTCTCGCGGATGGAGTCAGCAGGCCTTGGTGATAAATAGAAATCGGTCGTCGTTGGACGCTGCGTGCGATTCGTAGTTCCGGGCCAAGCAACAATCTACCGTAATCAAGCATGGGCGCGCAGCCAAGGCGTACGACAGCGCATGGTCCCCAATTCCAGCCACAAACCTTCTGATAAGGGTGGAGTCGGGCAGGGCGCTCTGGGGTCCCGGGCCTGATAGTGGCGCCTCATTACACACATGCCCTATGGGCGCTGATCCACCGCTACTGATATGCCCAGTGATTGCGGGAGGATTGCTAAGGAGGGCCAGAACTTCGGGGTAGATCGCAGCACCGCGTGGAGGCGTTCCAGCGCTAAGCCCGGGGTTGGACAAGGCTCAGTGCCGGGGCGACCTTTAGCGGCACTCGATTATCGATCAATTGGGACAGGGTTGGCGCAGCCCCTGCGACACTGTCGGCCGAACCGACGCAGCAAGGGTTGCCAATCACCAATAATTCATATCTTGATATCCAAGTCTGACACGAGGCCGGGTGCTTGCACGGCTCTGTCGTAAACCTTGTCGGACGCTCCAGATCCTTGGAGCAGGTTTACCTCGGGCACTCAGTTCAGCTGGGCGTTTTAGCAATAAGTCGGTGGCTCTATCTCGCAGAAGGCTGGCAGTGAGCGCCATTCCGAAATGAGTGGCTTCCCTGTTGTCGGCTTGAGTAAAGACTTCCGCCCTCCTGCAAGACCAGGCACCTTGTATCTAGCATTTCAGCTGAATGATTTCAGAGCAAAGGCGTACTGTATGACTAAATTTCCAGGATCCAGAATACTAGTGACGTGACGATTCCCGCCTCACAGTGATATCGTGAAGAGTCATACTTGGTTAAGAGTGGACCTCCCGACTGGTAGAGACCAGGCATCGAAGCCCACATGAAACCGATCAACAATCGCAACGAGCATTACGGTGGCACATGGTAGGAGATCCGATTGGTTCAAGCAAGTGCTATTGACTAGGCTAATAATGCAAATAACCCCATCAAGACTTGTAGTCACCCCGGCACTTATGCTCTTCATATCTAAGATGTGGCTGGAACTCAGTGTAAAGGCATTCCTGGGATTTATCAGTCAAGTATTGCACAAGAAGCTGTAGTGGAAACCGGGGAAAGACATACCGGTGTGCTCGCCATCTTGAAGTTGTAGGCTGCCTCCTCATCGCTGACATAGTGCTTCTCCAACCCAGCAGCCTCGATGGCCAGTTGCACTCCGCAGCTCCTCTCCATGAGGCAGAACAGGAAGGCCGCCTCGTCGACGGTCTTTCCGACAGTCAGAAGGCCGTGGTTCATGAGGATCGCCGCCTTGCCTTGACCTAGACTGGCCGCAATTCTCTCTCCTTCGGAAGCCTCGTTGGCGATGCCACCATAGTCCGAGTACACGGAGTGCGCATTGTAGAAGTAGCAGACGTCCTGGTTCAGCATCTCCAGCGGCTTTGCAAATGCAGACCACGCCCGCCCGTTGACGGAGTGTGTGTGGCAGATGGCATGGACGTCACTCCGCGCGCGGTGCACGGCACTGTGAATCTGGAAACCGGCGGCATTGATCGATCCCTCGACATTGCCACCGATGACGTCGCCGTCGAGGTTCACGCAAATCATGTCGCTGGCGCGCATCATGCCAAAGTGCACGCCGAGCGGGTTGATCCAGAAGCGGTCTGCGTGCTCTGGGTCGCGCACGCTGATGTGGCCCGAGATGCCCTCGGAATAACCCTCGCTGGCGAAGACGCGGAACGCCCCGGCCATGTGCTCGAGCTGCCACTGTCGAGTCTCGGCGTGGGTCTTGAACTTGGGCATCAGGGGAAGGGACTTGCCGCGATGGGCCATGGCGGCCATGGCATCGACATCCTGGCTTTTGCTGGGGAGCGATTTCTCCGTAGAAGGGGAACTGATGGGGGAGATCGCTGATGGTGCCATGGCTGGAACTTTCAAAAGCTGCAGCAAAAATCGGCTACTTTGATTCAATGTAGACCATAGGGGTTGAGGAAGTGCTGTGCAAGTGTGAATAAAACGCTTTGATGTCTGAGTGTGGTATCAGAGCACCAAGACGAGTTACTGGTCATCGTTGCTGTCTGCTTATCTACTGTCTCAACACACCCAGGCAGCCACGAGGGAAGAGCACTCATTTCCACCTAGCACGTGAAGCCCGAATGAGGTGCGTCGGACTGAGCGTTGGTCTCGAGGATGTGCCGACTCGGGTTGCACTATCTCATCACGGGGCACCTCCTGCCGCGGGATTGAGACTATCTTTAGGCGGCGAGAACCACCAGTACTCTTACCGATAGATGTGTCGGGTCGGCGCAATCGGACTGTCCGACGGCGGAGACCCACGACCCACGACCAGCGCGGGGGACGACGGGGTAGCTCGCCGATGCTACCCCTCGTGCCCGCACTCCAAGCCGAAGTTGGGGCTCGATAAGATAGCCTCGTTGGGGATCCTGTGGTTTGCGGCTCGACTTCAATGGGATACTTGGTGAACCGTGTGGACTTCATTTTCAACCCTGGCACTGGTAGCAGGTAGCAGTATCACGACACCATGGACGGAGGCAGCATTGTTCAGCAGGGTGAGTGCAGTTTTGTTTGTTTGAAATCGGCGCGTCTGATCTGTGAGCACTGACATCGCCCTCCTGCTCAGTCCTGGAGAGCCTGGCATCCCACCCGGGCCTCGCTATCGCCGCCTCGATAGCCGTGGGAGTGGTCTACAATGTCCTCTTGCCCCTCACCTCGCCGCTATGCCGCGTGCCAGGGCTAACGTCGTACGCCGTGACCAAGTGGCGGCTCGCCCTCGACGACTACAAGGGCACTCGCACGCGGGCCATCCACGGGCTGCACAGCGAGTATGGCACGGCTGTCCGCATCAGCCCCAACGAGATCTCCTTCTCGTCCCTCTCCGCGCTGCGCACCATCTACGGCGCCGGCTCCGGCTTTGAGCGCACCGACTTCTACCGCATGTTCGACGTCTACGGCCGACAAAACCTCTTCACCTTTGCCGAGAGCAAGAAGCATGGCGACCGCAAGAAGATCCTCGCACATGCCTACTCCAAGAGCAACATCCTCTCGCCCGCAGCCATCGCCAAGCCCCTGATCGAGGGCAACGCAAAGAGCTTCCTCAATCTCATCGAGCAAGAAAAGGACGTCGCGTCAGAGATATTCCACAGCCTGCACTGGTTCAGCCTCGACAGCATCACCGGCTTCCTCTATGGCAACGAGCACGGCGGCACCCACGCGCTCCGCGGCAACGAGTCGGACCGCGCCATGCTCAACGACATTCTAGACCCGGCCCGGCGCAAGCTCACCTGGTACGCCGTCCATCTCAAGGCGTACACGCGGTGGCTCTACTCGCAGACGGGCGTCCTCGGCAGCGCCATCTCCGCCCTCAACCTACTCCCCATGAAGAGACCAGCCACATACACGTCGATCCGGGCCCACGCGCTCAAGTCGTGGACCGATTTCGAGAGCGACGTGCAGAGCAAAGACCTCAAGCCCTCCACCACCGCCGCCGCCGCCGACTCCATGGCCTCCATCATGGCCAAGCTCTGGAAGCACAGCACCTCCGGCAAAGCCCCGGCGCTCGACGGCCTGGACATTGCGTCCGAGGTGGCCGACCACTTCCTCGCGGGCATTGACACGACGAGCGACACGCTCATGTTTGCCATCTGGGCGCTCTCCCTGCCCGAGAACAAGAAGTACCAGGACCAGCTCATCGCCGAGGTCGACTCCCTCATCACTGCGGACGACTGCAATGCTGACGGCATCCCCACAGTGCAGGCGGTCGACCGTTTACCCTTCCTGGATGCCGTGATCAAGGAGACACTGCGCCTCTTTGCGCCCCTGCCGGCCTCCGAGCCGAGGAGTCTGCCGACGGACACCGCCGTCGATGGGTATCTGATCCCTGCTGGCACGGTAGTGAGCATCTCGCCGTACACGCTGCACCGCAACGCCGAGGTGTTCCCGCACCCGCTCGAGTTCAGGCCAGAGAGATGGCTTGGGGAGCTGGGCGACGTGGCCGAGATGAAGAAGTGGTTCTGGGCGTTCTCGAGCGGTGGCCGAATGTGTATTGGCATGCAGTACGTCCTTTCCGTTTTTCCTTTCCTGGTCTGAGCTCCAGATTTCAACCCACGCACGGCTTTGTGGCAGAAATGGATACTAATAGTGGACTGTGGTTTGTCGTGTAGTCTTGCCATGGCGGAAATGACGACTCTCCTGACTGCCTTGTATCGGGAGTACACCACCACCGAGCAGGAGCGGCAAAAGGGCTCGAGCCCGGCGATCACGAGTCGCTTCGAGGTGTTTTACGACGAGAAGTACGAGAGGATCAGTGTAAGTAGAGTGTGGGCCCATGTGATTTATTTCCGTGGGTTGTACTAACGTGGTGATGTATTAGGAACATGCTTGCTATATCGATTTCCACAGGAGGTAGTGATGCCCAGCTTGTCGCTGACATGCGAACCAAACACTGAACCAAAGAAAAAGAAGAGAGTTGTAGGCTTTTTGCGGTAAGGTCGGCGTGAGATTACGCACGGTTCCGTTGCTCCTTGACAAATGGCCGGTCGAAGAATTTCTTCATCAATCCATGACTTACAGGTTCAAGCGAGAATGTGCTGTCCGTGCCGCCGGTTTGGTTGGCATGTGTCGCCATTTCAAGCGGGTCGAAAAGTGTGGCCGGTACCATTTAGAAGCACAATACTCAGTACTTTGCGGATTCTTGCCCCATCTCATATGCATGCAGGCGTACTCCCTACCTGATGCCATTAGCCCTCTTCCCCGCGCTACCGATATGCTACTTAGTTATCTCTAATTAATCTTCCATTCATGATTTTGCGCTCCTAACTGATATACGTACTATAACCATATTTTCTCCCTACAACTTGCTTCTACATCGCGTCTTTTTATGCTGGCACATTCTCCATGTAGAGACTAGAGTCGCCCTACCTGCGACGGGGCAACCAGGCCTGGTGCTTAGCGGATCATTTCGTTCTGGCACTGGCCATTCGGAGAGCCCGGAAGACCAGGGTCCGATTCTAGGTTTGGAGAAAGTACTAGGGTAGGAGACTGTGAAACCCGCCCGGGCCAGACAGGGAAGACAGGGATGATTCATTAATTGCTCGCCCACAATGAGAAAACACGACGCTGCGAGTCGTATCTTTTCCTTGACAAGTTTAGCGCCTAGGCGGCATGAGAACCTTATGTCATCGTTGGCCGCTGGTTTCAGAGCGACGTATATGATATATAGATTGCATAGCGTGGCCGTCTTCCCGGGTTATCCTTACCCAGTTCCCGATTGCACGGGACGACTGACACTCGACTTCAAAGACCACTACTACGAGAGAGCTACGCAACGGCAACGTCTCTCCATGTCTCCTTTGGCATTCATCCTTGCTCTCTTCGGTGGGTTGGCGGTCTCGGCCGCATCGGAATCACCCACCGCAGACTGCAAGCTGAGCTTCGACGGACGAGTACCGCTCAGTTCGACGCCGGAAACTTTCTCATCCGCACAGAGCCTGTTCAATCCGAAATATGTCATTGGCCAAAACTTGACTTGGGCCAAGATCATCGAGTTCCCCGAGCTACCGCCGCCTCGTGTGAGTTTAGCAAAGTGAAGTCTTGATGAGCATGAGAGTATATATCTGACGCCTTGGATAGTTTGACATTCCGGTCCTGGCAAAGCCTTTGGGTCTCACCCTCACGTAACTAATAATCTGCTGGACAGCTGAATCTTTCGTACGTGATGAGCTAATTTTCAAGTATACAGCGACGAGTCTACCTTCCTCTCGGGCTCGGAAGGCGTGGAGACCGCACTCCGCCGGACCGAGCTGCTGGTGAATAACAAGGACGACACTGTCTCCGGGCACAAGACCTGGCACTTTTCGTTTCGTACAGACCCGTCGCGGCCACTCAACTACTCGCACGAGTACCTGCTCGCCTTCCACGAGGCAGCCGATTTCCAGGCCGACTTTTGGTCCGTCAAGGCTGGCGCACTGCTCGAAGGCCCTGCTGTGCCCTCCCAATTCCTCCGCGTCGAGGGCTACAAGTGGGACATGCCGGTCAAGAAGTTCTTTGAAGCACCGCTGGTCGATGGTGTATGGCATAATATGGGGATTAACCTCGACTTTAACAACAAGTACGGCTTCCATGCTTTTAGTCGTTCACCCCTCTCCCAGCCGCAAGCTTTTCCTTAAATCCGTTCATCGGGCATGAACTAAACACGGGTGCCGACTAGTATGATCTCCGTGCTCTACAGCACAGACGACGCACCCCTCGAGGTAGTCGTCCCGCCAACCTTCAACAACATCTCCGGCAAGGCACCGACGACCCTAGGAGAGATGCACTTTGGCCTGCAGAAACGCCCGACGGGGGCTAACCTGGAGAACTTCCTCTTCGAAGGCTACCAGGAGAAGGGCATCAATGAGGCGTTCTTCTTTGGCGGGATATTCCAGGACGATTCGTCTACGGGCTGCGTCACTCTATAATGTTTGGGATGTAGATCAAGTGTAATAGTAGATAACTCATTGTTGATGTAGCGGTGGGTATCTCCTTGATAACTCTGATATATGAGACGTTGTTCATCTAGATACGTCTTGGAGCCAGAAACTTCCTCCTTGAACAGTTACCTAGACCATCGCGATCACTGAGTCCAGACCCCGAGCGTCGTGCAAGGCAGAAGCACTCGAATTTGTTGTCACCGATAAACCTGATGAATACTAACGTGACCCGCGACCGCTAAAGAGCAGCACGCCGCCGTTCTCGTCATCGTCATCCTCGTCATCCTCAAAAGATGCCGTGAAAGTCTGCCGCTCCATCATCTCGACGAGAAGGTCTTCGGACGCATGCTCGTAGGAGCTGGTGCTGTTACTTCCGTGACCAAATTCGACCACGGGGGCCACCCCCCTGTTGGAAGACTGAGAAGACTTTATGGCGGCTCTGGCGAAAAACCTGGGCACGGTCGGGAACGAGCTGGAGTCATTGTTCCGGCCTTGTGGCAGCTTGCTCCTCATCGTTTGCAGGGCGTCTTGGCGAATCTTCTTGGCTATGGAATCCAGAATCTCGTCGCGCGCTTTGGCCGCCCGCTCGTCAAAGACATCAGGCACCCGCCACCTGGAGTAGAGGATTCTATGGGATTCGCGGACGGTGACGTCATTGATGCAAGAGAAGTAGTAGGAGCACAGGCGGCAGGTGGGCTTGCTGCTGCCGACAAAGCGCCAGTTTTTCCAGTACGTGACACCCGGGTTCTCCAGCAGATAGGTGCGAGCGGCATCGTGAACGAGGACTTCGCCATGAACCAGCGGGGTGAATGACTTCCTTGCGCACGCTTTATGAAGAATGCCGTCTAGATTAAACTGCTTGAGCTGTTCAGCTTCGGCACGCCGCAGCTCAATTTCTGCGTCGTCGGCAACCATACGGCCCAACATTGCAGCAGCGGTTGTGTCCAATCTACGCAACGGGTTTGGATGAGGACGGCTAGAAGGCACCATCTCCATATGAATGTCTTCTTGGAATAACTCAGGCCAGAAATTGTATGCGCTGATGATAGACTTAGTCGACACGTTGTAGGCCTTGAGCCGTGCCATATTGTGACGAAGATCGCACCAAGTGGTCGCAGGGTTGATCGTATTTTCCCTAGACATCGCAAGTATGATGCCGCTCATACTTTTGGCGCGCTGGGCGTCAACATATTCGATAATACTGGCGCAGCCTGTGGCAAAGGTGTTTGTGAGCGACACGTAGGGATGAATCTGACGAGCGAAACCGATGAGACCTGCTTACATCTGATTCCTTTGACATGGTCGCGAACTCTGGCATCCTCGAAACGCGTGACGAGACTTTGAAGTTCCACGAGAAAGGCTCTCAAGTCGGGTTCTGAAGTCTGTGTGAGTTTGATTCGGATCATGGCGGTAGATAGAGGCTTCCTGCATACCTGTCATTGTAACGTCTGAGACTTGTGCAAAGTCCCTCTGCAGGCTCGATAAACAGGAAGGTATTTGTCTTGTGAGCCAATCTAGGTATTTCCTGATTCGTGGCTGATTGAAATTGATAATATGGTGGAAAATAGAGACGAAGAGGGGGTCCGAATTTAGAGGCTCTCCATGGCGTCTTGTGCCACGCAACAGGCGGAAGAGCGACCTCAAAAACTCTTCCACCTTTGCGAGGTCTATTTCTGAGCGCTCATTGGACCCAATGAAGTAACGAACACCATCGAAGTCCTGCAACACTGCGATACCAGTTACAGTGCTGCCCCCCCGATGTATATCGCAGACGTGCGCAAGTTTGTTGATGAAGAACCTGAA
Organism: Microdochium trichocladiopsis; assembly: GCF_020744255.1. Taxonomy (NCBI): domain Eukaryota; kingdom Fungi; phylum Ascomycota; class Sordariomycetes; order Xylariales; family Microdochiaceae; genus Microdochium; species Microdochium trichocladiopsis. The sequence goes on along the minus strand of NW_025763552.1, from coordinate 261,688 downwards.
GCCCCCTTCGGGATCGTATGAACGGTCTGGAGGAGGATCGCTGGGTACCCTTCCCGGACTATTCGGGGACTTAAGGCAAGCCTCGCTGAGTGCCTCTTCAAATTTAACAGCCTCGTAGAAACGTCGCAAGCGTTTAGGGCTTACTGGGATAGAAGAGTCAACATCGGTCGGCACTAAATCAATTAGCGGGCTATCGCGGCCACAGCAACGGAGAAGAACATACTCTTTGCAGCAGTTTTATCAAATGCCCAAAATCGCTCGAGTTGGGGAGTCGTGGTGTATGGGATCTTGACGCGTGGACAAATTTGATCGGGTTTGATACGAGAGACGGAGTGGGATAAAGCTATGGGGATGGCCACTCATTCTATCCTTGTCCGTACCGTATTCGCAGTTGGGTTGGTGTAAGGCTGTGAAGCGTCGAGTGCAGAACCGCGAGCGTAGGCGCATTGCTGCGCGATGCAATGCAGGCAGTCCAACAACACCAAAGTGCTCGTTTATATGCTGCGTCGTATTGGTTGTAGCTCATGTGATGGCACGCTTTAACCCCTGCAAGACGCATGCACCATGCCTGGACAACGCGGCATCACATCTGTGAGCCTTGTGGCGCCCAACAGTGTCTTGGATTCAAGGAGAAGTCACCAATGGGCGGCTGTTGAAGTGGTCTGCCACCCCCTCCTGAAGGGTCCTTGGCTGGTAACGAAGGCCACCAGTGAGAGCTGACAGATAAGGGCGAGGTGGTCTGCCACCTCCTCTCGACCGTCATCAGGCAGAAAATGGCGGATGACGCGCGGGGATCTTTTGGTATTAAGTTCGCCCGGGTTCTTCGGAAGAATGATTGCAACTTAGGCAATTAGATCCCAAACGATATCGGATGAGGCTCTTTGGCGACCATGCACGACCCATTGATTTCAGGGGAGGAGGAGTACGACTTTTGGGGTCATGCCTTTGCGGACAGTCTGGCCACCGCGTTCCCTCTCCGTATGCATCGCCAGGAAACGCCCGCGAACCAGTCCATTGACCCTCAGTTCCTCTCGATTACCACTCCGGCTCAGCATGAAGAGGCTCCTTCATCTGTTGCTTCCTCTGCCCTGATGCCTTGATCGCATCATGGTCCGCTGCCAGGACCTCAGTCAGAGCCCTACTCTGACCCCATCCAGCAGCCTTGGGGTGCATACGAAACAGATGAGGACATGCTTCGCGAACTTCTCCATTCACAAACCCCCTCAGTTATTGAACCAGACGCTTTTGTCGATTCCTCAATTTTTTCTTCAGTTCAGCCTGCTGCGCCTATCGAGAATCCGCTAGAGAGGGTGGTTTCACCGTTCTCTTGCACCGACTGTGATCGTGTCTTTCCGAACCAAATCAAGCTTACGTATGTTCCTTCTCTTTGTCCTCGACACGGAGAAAAGCAAAGCGCGCTGATGATTCACAGACGTCACATCAGGACTCACACCAGGCCAACGCCGTGTCCCAAGCCAGGATGTCCGGAGGGTAAGGATTGGGGCAATGCAGTTAAACGCCATGTGTGGACAGTACATCAGGTTTGGGCCGAGGAAACAAACTATCCCCCACTCCGGAGGGAATGCGACGATTGCCGGGCAAGCTTTGCCAGACCAGATGGACTTGCAAGGCACAAGAAGGAGGCATGTAAGAAACGCTTTAGGAGCTGAGAAAGTGTTGAAGGGAACAAATCTTAATGCGATCTTGCACATGTGAGCATGACAACTCTTTGAACGTAACTCGAATGTCATTTGGACTTTCGCCTTCTTCTACAATCCATTTACACGTAGCACTACACGCCGAAGCCTGCCCTCGGGCTGTGTACCTTACTAAATGGAAGTTGAAGTAATTGCGTATGCAGCGTAGCATTATCTCAGTTAAGTCTTACGGTCTATTTCTTAGTACGAATCACAGGCTGAGTTGTGAGTACGTTGGTCGGTTTACTAGTCGCATTTTGGTGGGGTAAAGCCCTTGGAGGACGAGCGTTCGCTTCGTCGACGCCACTGAATTTGCGGTTGTTCGCTTTGCAGGCTCCCCGTCCGTATATATTTCTCGTTCGGTTGTGGGATTTTCATCATATGGTTGCTTTCTCGAAGGCGAATCGGGACTTGGGTACCTGGCAGATGAACCGCTGCAAGTGACACAAGCCATAGGGCATCCCTGTCAAAAGCATGCCCATGTACGCTGAGCCGTAAGCTCGAGCGCGTGCTCCAAAACCGCCGAGCTGCGGGTGTTTGTCAAGGCTTCCTGCATGGCTGCCTGAAAAACGATTTCTCCCTCACGCACGTTTGGGTGCGACATAGACCACGCCACAGGCCATCAAGCTCAGCTGCGAGTCGTCCCTTATTGACCGAGCTCTCCTCTCGACAGGCGAGCGACAGCGAATTATGGCCAAGCGCCGCATCTCCCAATCACACAGTGGTCAAGAACAGCGAGATGCATTCCAGCGCAGCTCACGCCGCCGACCCTCGGCTGCCCCGCGAGGCACGCGAGGCAACCCGGACACCAACCAGAAACCTATCCTGCCGCCACTGATCTACCCTGAGCATCGTATTCGACTCTTGCAGGTCAATCCTGGGGCCTTCGACGATGAGATTCACTGCGCAGTAACGACGTGCGCTCTCGAGCAGGCGCCTCTGTTCCATGCTATATCGTACACCTGGGGTGATCCAAAGGATCAGGAACAGATATTCGTCGACGGGAGACAGATGACGATTCGTCAGAATTGCCACTTCGCCATTCAGCAAGCCCGGCATCACTCTCCAGGTGTACCGATATGGATCGACTCGATATGTATAAACCAGGACGACGCTGCGGAGAAGAGCGCGCAAGTGCAGATCATGGGTGACATCTACGCGAAGGCGTCCTCGGTTCTTGCCTGCATAGGGCCGAGTGATGCAGCCAGCGACTTCGTCATCAAGTTCGCCAAGGACATTGACGCACGACTTGCAGACTTGAAAGAAGAGGAGAGCCGAGGACGCGTGATTCGCGAAGATGGAACATCGCCTCTGCTGCCAGGCCTGTGGAGACGACTATCAGAGCTCTCACGACACTGGGCCTCGTTTACTGCACGTCCGTACTTTGGCCGGCTCTGGGTGATGCAAGAGCTCCACGAAGGTAGTGGTCGGACGACGGTCCTCTGCGGAACAACTCCAGTCGAGTGGGACGAAATTCGCATCATGCACGCAAGGCTGGGGACCATCAATCACCCATCTTGCAAGCCTGCAGTCGGCTTCATGTCTATCATGGAGCTAGTCGGACCACCAATGCTTCAAAGCATACGCGGCCAAGTGCCAGTTAGATCACTACTCCAAACACACTAGGTTCCGTGCTCGATGAGTCGTGCCATTTGCTGTGCGCAGATCCCAGAGATAGGGTCTACGGAACGTTGCGGCTCATAGACTGGGAAGCAAGGGGACACTCCAAGCCTACCGTGGACTACACCCTCTCTCGAGCTCAACTCAGCATGGACCTCGTGGCGAACGGCTATATCTCTCACCTCATGCATGTCCGCCATCTCGTCCGAGCTCTCGAAGTGCGCGAGGATGATCTCACGACCTGGCACTCAGCTTCCGAGGGCTCATGCATGACGATTCGGACCTGGCCCGCGACATTAACGGGTGCCTGTATCATTCGGCGTGACAATTCGGGCAGACTGGCTGCGGGTCTGGTGCACGATACTTCCGGACGGCGGGCCCACCAACCACCAGCCACGGCGTTCCGGTCGATGCTTGGCGACAAAGAACCGTCAGAGATCTTCACTGGAGACTGCAAGGTGGCCCTGGCTGATCCGGGCGTCATTCCGGGTGATATCATCTTACGTACTGAGGATATCACTACCGTTGTGCGGCCGATGCGCAAAGGCCAATACCGAGTCATCGGAAATATAATCTTTCTCGACGATTTCGATCTCCCCAGGGGAGAGACTTCGGTATGCAGCTGCTGGAAACACCAAAAAGCGTCTGGAGGAAAGCCTGTATATCTGTCCATGGCAGCATCAACAAGAGATGTTGTAGAAATGGCCGTATCGAAACTTTCAAATCCCCAGCCTACCGAGTCGCCAACAGAACGATTCAAATTGGACGTGCCAATGCCTGGCAGCATTCTGCACGACACTACATGGGAGCAGCTGGCAGGTACAGAGATTGAGCCAATGGATGAAAATTGCGAGAGACACGCAGCGGTGGACCTCAAGAAGGAGCAAAAACTAGGGCTGCTTTGGGTCTCAGCGGTGACGGGTTATCTCAGACAAGCCCCAGTCAAACATTTATGAATCATGAGAAGGACAACGATTCTCAGAATGTTTCCAACATACCACTACAAAGAAGGATGAATTGCAATTGCGAACGTGCTGTTGTCTTCGCAGACTTTGGCAGCATTCTGAAAAGGCTTGGCGTACTTCTCGCTCCGCCACTACTCCCACTGCGGCTCGGTCGATGACACTGCAGTAGGCCTTGGAATGCCATCACTTCTTGTACATTTGACGTCGCTCCAGCTTTCTTTCATTAAACAATGATAGCCTCCATCTCGTATGAATCCTGTCCAGTCCACGTGCGGCTGCCAAAAGCGGCTTATAGGACAACAATTCCCTATCGTTCCGCTCATGGTCAAGATCCGTGCAAACTATTTCGGCAAGTGCTTAATGTGCTCGATCTCTCGTTCTGAGCAGTTGCAGCAGCATGGACAGATCCGAGGATGCGAGACTGGCCAGGACGGTCGTCAAGTCCGCCTTGTATTCATGAAGCCGCAACGTTCCAATACGGAAGTTTCGGAAGCCAAGGCTTGGAGCTTGTTCTGGAGGCGGTGCTGCCTCCATGTAAGGCATACACATATGATTGCTAGGTGTGTGAGATCAGGTGTTGAGTTACTAAGCGGCATGATCGCCTGCCCGACCCCAACTACCTTGGCAGGCTTGCCCCACCGGCAGTGAGTACCAATTTGCGCATAGAAAGTTGCATCTGCAGACACGTACCCTCTACCCTGTGCAGTGTTCCATGGGGCAGGCGATCCTCTGGAGCTCACGTCAGGCTTGCATCGTGCCACCTGTGCTTGGCGTCAGATTCTGCACTCTAGGCGCAGCGAGCGTCTCCTGAACCCGCCAGTTCGGCCATCTCCTAGACATTCACCTAAATCTCAGATGATTGGCGTCCTTCGGAACGGGAGTCAAAGCAAAGGTATAAGCACTGCCTTCTTTGTTGTGAAATATAGAGAGGTTTTATGGCAGTTAAACTTCTGTTTCCCTGCAACTGCATACTAGCTCAAGGCAATGCCAAGCTTCAGGCTGGGTGGTCACGGGAACGGGCGATACGTGGGCAGTCCTCGGAGCTGGTATCAGGTATGCTTGTCTTCATGCGGGAAGAAGAGGCTTTCCTTTCGGCATGGCGGGCTCCCCAGTAACGTTCCAGAAGCCTCAAAAGAGTACCTAAGCGAGCAACTGATCACCGTAGCCGCGCATCCCGGCGATGTAGCGTCAGCCCACCGGGTGTATCCGTCGCTGGGACGCCACACAAAGTGCTGACGCGGAAACCATGAGCTTAGTGGTACTTGACGGGTCCTCGGTAAGCCGGATGCAACAGACGTGGATTCTCGACGAGACCGTGCTTGACGAAAGACAGCTTGACATCATTTCTAAGGCTGTTTGTTCTTTCCGTCGAACATAGAGGAGTTCCGAGCATGGCGAACACTGACGCCTGCAAAGTCAGACGCCGATAATATGACTGTTGGAGAACTAACAAGACCATGTCTCGTCAACAGCCCCTGTCAGCAATCCGAGAATGGTTAGATCCCCTGCGAAAGGCACGGGTGGCTTGACTGATAAAGTGACATGGGCCCGTTTCGCCCCGTTCCCGGTCACACTAAGGTGACATGCCTGTTGGCTTGCTCGCAACTTGCCAAGGCCTTGCTGCACCTCCGTGTGCCTGGGGAATGGAGCCGTCTTCCAAAGAGGATGGACTGCTCCTGACGCCTCCCTGATCCACTATCACTGCGTAATGCCGAACAACTGGGCACTGCTAATGCAACACTGTACACTGTGGCGCGATTGATAGAACGTTGCGCGGAGCCTCATCTAGCGAACTGTACTGGTCTAGGTTGGGCCCCACAGGTGTCAGCTACTGGCGTAGGCATGGTCTACCAGTTTGTTGTCGAGGAGATCCAGCACTCCGCGTTGCAGAATCTGAGTGTCCAGATGAATCCAAGGCGACATTCTGATCTGATGTCTGCTCGTGAGCGTGGGCAACATGTATATAACTTGAGACGTTGTCCTCGCTATTTGCTATCATCTCGACCGTCTCAGCAGCATTTACCCAACAGCCTCACCCTCACTCTCAATCTCCTCGAGTAGTACATCATCGAAGAAGAGCCTGATATACTCCTTCATAAACTCGCGACAGTCCAATTCCTTGAAATGGCCTCCATCAAGACTATCTTTCTCTCTCTTGTCGCCGCGGCATCGCTCACCAATGCCGCGGCTGTTCCTACACAGGATGGACAAGTTACAGTCGAGACCCGGACACTCTCTGCTCGGGCCGCTCCACAGTGGTACTCCGGTACCTGGGATAGGTTCCCGGGCAAGAGCACCTGGAAGTCCTTTGATGATCTTGTAAGCTGGGAATCGTCCGGGCATTCATCGTCTCCAAATGGCCACAAGTATACTAATCAGAGACGTGTTATAAACTAGTTTAACCGTAACGACGATATGATGAAGTACGCCGGCTCGACCCAGAACGACATCAACCGTATCAAGACCGGCATCAACGCCGCGGCGTCCCAGTACAAGATCGATAACCGCGTTTTGCTGGCCATGATTATGCAGGAGTCTCACGGCTACGTGGGCGTCCGCACTACCTACTCGTGGGAGGGCATCCCGACCGCGGGCATCATGCAGTGCTCCGGCTGCCCGGGCTTCCCCGGCTTGACCAACCTGTCGCAGGCCCAGATCACGTCCATGATCCTAGCCGGCGCCAAGCACTTCCGCGGTAACCTCGACCGCAACGGCGGCGACGGGTACCAGCCCAAGAGCGTCTACCCTGCTCTCCGCGAGTACAACAGCGGTAACGTTAACCACGCTGACCTTAGCGATGGCCGTGGTGCTACTCCCAGCTACGTCAGCGACGTTGTCCAGCGTCTTGGCGGCTGGTTCGACTAAACATCTGGGAAGGCGTTAGGAAATGATGGATTCTGCCGGAGGCCCAGAACAGAGAGGGAAATTCTTTGTTACCTTGCATCGTGTTCCTATGTTTTTGTCATCTCACCTCCTCATCCGAGTCACTCGCTTGCATTCTCTTCTCGTACCTACTTTATTTCCATGAAAGGGAGCCTTTACACGTACATATTTGGCTAGACCAACGTTACGCAGAAACGCATTAGATTTTGGTATATGCAATGCATCCTCTCTCACTACGAAGCAACTGCTGAGTTACAAGCCATTATGTTCGAGCCGCGTTAAAACAGCAGCGTGCACCAACAAAAAACTGCGGCACGAAAGCACTTTCTCGCTTTAACCTGGTAATATTGGCTTCTTTCAGGGACATCCCTTTAAGCAGTACTGCCCACGTTACAACCACATCTATCCGCATTAACCAGCCACAGATTTTGGCGTACCCTCTCCTTACGATTCAAAATGTAGCCGCTCGTTCACCACCTCCTTGCGCCACAGCACACACGCGCTCAAGACCATTGTGTCGCCGCGTGACCCTCCACACTCTGATAGTCCTGCGCCAACGCCTGGCCCGTCGCGATGAACATTCCATACGCAGCATCAATGTCGGTCATCGCTTTGTAGATGCTGTCCCGCAGCGCCGCCATCTTGTCGTGCTCGCTCGCCGCGGCGCCTCTTGTCAGGTAGTGGTCGATGTTGGCGAGGGACTCGGACACCACGGCGCGCACGGTGTCGCGCGCCGGGTAGATGGTGTTGATCAGAGCATTATTCTCGGCGAGCACATCAACGCGGGGTTGTAAAGCGTTTGTGCTGGTGGAAGGTGCGGCAGACGCGAGGGTGATGAGAGCCACGAGAGCCGCGAGGGGCGAGGATGTGACCTGCATTTTGGTTAGTGCGGCCGAAGGAGCTGGCGTCGATTCTCCACAAGGGCGGTTGAAGTGTGCTCGTTGCGCTCCCTAGTCTGAAAACGAAACGTTGAGGCGACGATTGATGTGGCGATAGAGTTGAGGTGGAAGGTTTCGTTGATTATGCCACTCCCGAGACGGGAGATTCAGGGTGAGGAAATGGAGGAGGTTTAGGCCTTGGGCCACAGCTGGTAATAGCATGCCCGACATCGCCAAGAAATTCGAGTCGCGAAATGGCAAGCCCCTGCCTGGGCAAGGCACAAGCGCCGTGGAGAAGGCGCAGGTGCCCGCTGCCAAGCAGTGACCAAATGGCAATGTGGTTAATATTGGAACAGCCATCCTGGTCTCAGCGCTGCATTTTTGGGTGCAAAATATGCAAAGGGTCTTGGCGCCCAGGAAATGCTTCGTGATCTGGGAGAGACAGGGGTCGCACTGCCTCAGCCACGGCACAATGCCAAGCACGACTGGGTGTTGGGCTCGTTCTCGGTACTGTGAGACGACAGATTCGGCAGCAACTCCACAAACGGAAGGCAGAAGCGCATAGTGCCGGGCAGGGAAGCGTACAGTCGTAGCTAAGCCTATGACGAGATTGAATTGCACCTATGACTCCTCTGATATTTTGATGAGGGTTCCGAGTTTGTCACAGGTTCGGAGAAAAGACTTTATCCCAGTTGTGCACTATAAGCCACAAGCGACTCTCTTTGCCCATCAGAGAGCGTAAAAGAGCAAGTAAAGTTATAGGAGACATATCAGAGCAACAACAGAATTCAAGTGATGTCAGGAAATAATGGATTTTTGTAAAAAGTCTAGGTTCCAGCCACATCCTTCTTATCCTTGTTTCGTCTTTGATGGCCTGCAATAAGATTTGCATGTTTATTGGTACAAATGTTTCACACGAAAAGTGAAAAAAAGGGAAGCCCGCACCAGAGGATTTCACATCAACCTTGAAGCCGCCTTGAGTATATTCGCTGACCCAACGTCCCGTTATCTGAACAAACTCCTGTCCGAACCAACGAACTGGACAGGATGCTTCTCCAGATTTAGAACCACACAAAATCTGCCGCCAATCACGGACGATGCCGTAGGCTCAAGATGGAGAGGCGTGGGGCCGCCGGATAGCGCCAAAAGTCGCGCTTTGGTCGGTCTGGGCTGAACGTTCGCCAGGCCCACTAGCCAAGATGACCATTTTGCCGATGCCGGCGGCGGTGTAGCCACTTGTGAATTTTGCCTGGCGGGCCGAGTCTAAGCGTGGGAGTGCGATAATGCCTGCTTCTTGGTCCAGACAAACAGTGGTCTGATGCCACTGGTGCTTGATTGACGGCTGCCATATCATATCATATCATATTGATAATACCAAACACCTCACGGGATCTGCAGGTCGACAAGCCTCATCACAACTGCGCAGTCGGGCGCCACGCCTGCAAAATGTCTGAAAACCAACCCCACAGGGGAATCGTCATTGTTGGGTACGTCATGACACTCTATTGAGACCTTCATCGCAAGGAACCCGCAGGGAATACTTGAGAACGCGCTCAGTATTGACACCCGATCACAGCGCCGGTATCATCGGCCTCGATGTCGCCCTGCTGCTCTGTGAAAAGGGCTTTGGCCCATGTATCACAATTATCGCCGAGTACATGCCTGGCGACACGTCCCCATCGTACTGCTCTCCGTGGTAAGATCTTGTGTCGCCCTGCAGATATTTCCACGGCTCTCGACTGACGTCAAACACAGGGCCGGCTGCAACTTCTCCGCCATCTCGGGCACTGACGCCAACGCCTTGAAGTGGGATCGTGAAGGATACAAGTACCTGCGGGAGCTATGGGCCAAGCACGGCAAAGACGCCTACGTCCAGCGGACGCCATCCGTCGAGTTCTGGGACGAGCAGATCCCCAGCGACAAGATCAAGTTCATGTCCGAGTACCTCGAAGATGTGAGTTCGGGCCCATCCCTAACTCGCTCAGCCGCCGGAAAAGGGCTTCCATTGACTGACCGACATATCCCCCTCTGCCCAGTTCAAGATCCTCCCTACATCTGAACTCCTGGCAGGAACATCCTTCGGCATATCTTTCTCGACGTACACCATCAACGCACCAAAACACATCGCCTACCTGGCCGGCCGTCTACGCAACCAGTACGGCGTAACATTCCTCCGCAAGACCCTGCCAGACATCTTCTCTGCGTATGGCCCATCCACGCGGCTCGTGTTCAACTGCACTGGCGCGGCAGCCCGTACCCTGAAGGGCGTCGAGGATGGACTGTGTTATCCGACGCGCGGACAAGTGCTCCTCGCACGGGCGCCTGCTGTCAAAAAGAACATGATGCGGCATGGAAAAGACTTTGAGACGTATATCATCCCCAGGCCCGGGACTGACGGCCATGTGGTGCTGGGAGGGTACATGCAGAAGATGAACAGGTATGTCTATCCACGTAATCATTCCCTCTCATCATTGCTTGTTTTTCCGCTTCCCCTGTTGCATCCAGGCATGAAAACAACTGACGCATGTACCCGACAGCGACCCGGCGACATACGTCACCGAAACGGCTTCGATCCTGGAGCGCACAAAAGCCCTGAACCCATCCGGCCTCGACAGCACCGCGAACCCCGCAGCTGGCGTCGAAGTGCTCGCCGCGTTGACGGGCGCACGGCCCTCGCGCGAAGGCGGCGCCCGCATTGCGCGTGAGGAACTGCTCATGGGTGATGGCGAAGAGAACAAGAGGGAAGTTACGCTTGTGCATAACTATGGCGCTGGCGGTACGGGGTTTCAGGCCGGGCGTGGGATGGCTGTTGAAGCTGTCGCGCTTGTGGAGGGGGATGTGCTGAAGGGGCTGGCGAAGCCAACAGCTGTGGCCAAGCTCTGACACGTGAAAGATTTTACCTCATACTTCAAGCTATCAAAGTGGTCTCGCGAGATCTACAGCATCAGTATGGAGTCTAGTAATTGTTCCTGAACGAGACAAAACTGCACGGGTCACACGAAAGAAAACCATTCAGGTGATTGCTCCAAATCCGGAAGATGTAAGTATCACGATCCGATTCTCCGGGGTTTTTGGAAACAAGCACTGTAAGTATTGTGCCTCTGGGCATGACATCCCCGGGGGAATTAGGAGATGAGGGTTACTCTTAGAGGTTGCCAGTGGTTGTTTCTGTGTCATCGCACTACTAGAATTTGAGAGACACGCCGCCTCCCGCAGACCCTTCGGAGCATCTCTCCCGATATCCCACGCAGTCATTCGAGCGCTCGGCATTTAGCGTGAGCCGGGCCCATAAGTTAGGGCGGCGGCTCCGAGGGCATTGCGTGAAGCCACTCATTTCGCGCAGACCCACTGACAGCACCAACAGGACAGGGGACGGGCCCCCTGATGCTGCTTGTGGCCAGGCGAAGCTTCCCAAGCTTTGCCAATGTGCCTGTTGGGGCAAAAGCACGGCTAGAAATATGGGACGGTGTTGCCTGATTTTCTCGTCCGTCAAGGGTCAGGTGCCTCCCGGCGGCCGCCAACCTGACCATGCGGTTCTCGACACACGCGCCGGATTTCCATTGTGAATCTCTCCACAGTTTCCAAAAACGCCTCGCGCATCACCGCCACTGCCGCCATGCACGCGGCCGCCCGCGATGTCGAGCTGGGACTCGTCCGACCACAGGATCTAGAGTCGCCCCCGAGGTAACAAGCCCTGTGCTGCGACCCAAGTATTCACAAACTGACTCGCTTGCCCTAGTCCTTCTGCTTCAGGCAGTCCAGCAGCAGCATCGTGGCTCGCCTGGCCGCGACGTGCCCTCGCGTCGGGCAACGCCCTGCCGGCCGTGCTCTTCGCAGTCGCCCTGGCCGGCCTGTCCACCGCCGCCGTCCTCATCCACGTCCGGTGGCCGCACTCGGACCACTGGCGCGTGCCGGCGTACCTCGCCTCCATCTCAGCCCATCACCTCCTCGAGGCATGTGTCGCCGCCCGCCACCGTGGCGGCCCGCTTTTCAGCCACCAGCAGGACTACTTCGACATGGACGAGTACGACTGCTCGCCGATCCGGCCCTTCCTATCCGGCATTGACAGCTGGCCCATCTATGCGGTCGCATCGGTCGAGTGCATCGTCCGCTTCTCGGCCCCCCGCATATACTACCTCGCATTCTTCGAAATCCCGCCATTGACCGTCGTGGGCATCCACCTCATGCTTGCAGGCCACGTCCTCCGCGCCCTGGCACTACTGCACGCGTCGTCCGCGGTCCGCAGCCAACTGGCCAGCGACGCCCCTGGCGCCGAGACCCGCCCCTTGCTGCTCGACAAGGACAAGCCCATGCGGCCCGTCCTCCTGACCACGGGCGCGTACCGCTTCCTCCGGCACCCGGGATACCTCGGCCTCCTGCTGTGGACTGTGGGTAGCCAGTTCATGGTCTGCCCGGGCCTCGTCTTCCCCACCTTCACCGTGAGCATGGGCCCGATCATCTGCTTCACCTGGGCGCACCTGGTGGGCAGGATCAGGAAAGAGGAGCGCTGGCTCGAGAGGACGTTTGGGCAGGCGTATGCCGACTACAAGGAGCGCAGCTGGACGCTGATCCCCTTTGCGTGAGGAGGTTGCGGGGTGTTGAAACCAACTTTTGTCGTCGGAGTCATCCACATAGCCAAAGCCAGGCGTGAAGTCGCTTCCACAAGGACACGACGACGGTACAGTGTATGAGGCTCATCCAAGTCATCATCACGTGCCGACAGTAGTGAGCGGTCTCATTGCGTTAAATGATAGGGTTGAGAAAGTAGAATTTATAAGAAACTAATATTAATGAGAGCTTGCTTGAATATCCTCGACCGGATTGATGGTTTCAAAAGGAGCAGCCCTTAGGGAACAAACCACACTCTCGATTCGCACATCGCAGCCAGATTCGGCCCTTGGACGGGCAGATGGTAGGAATGGACGAGCAGACAAGCAAATTTTGGGGCAATGAAATGTCATCCGACAAAGAGCAAGGGAACTATGACATTCTATGCCAATATTGACAGGATCCTGCGTCGGTCCAAAATAGGACCCTTTGAACCACAGTGCAGCAAAACAGCTTCACGCCACTTGCCGGCCACTTACCGCTTCGTGAAAGCGTTTCTTGGCGTGGTGCCACTGGAGCAGCAGGTCCATCCAACTTCCACTTGCTTTCGGCGAGGCCTGGGGCCACAAGCCCGCGAGCCAGACCTGGACTGACGATCAGGCCACTCCATGCATGGTGCTTCGGCTAGAAGTCTATCAGCTTACCACAGCAACGCCTTTGTGGAGATTTCACAGATGGAAATGGTCACCGCGCCCATGTCCACATGGCCTTTGACCCCAGATGCGGGGCAGCTGGAAAATAGCGTGGCCCCTGGCTGACAGCAGTGGACCATTGGCTTTATGCCCACAGCAACCAAGCGCTAACGCAGGTACCGGTCATGTTCTAGTGTCTTCGACATCTCTACTATACTCCTTCGTGGAGATTATCAAGTCGATAGATCGTAAACAAGGACGGGGCCGACCACGCAGCCACAGTAAATCTCTGCACCTGAACTGAAGCTGAGGCTCCAGTATACTCGACGACGCATTTTCAGGGTCAGTTCCCCCATGGGGTCTTGCCGTGTGACCATGACCAGCTGAATCTGGGATAAGGCGGCTTGATCGCTTTCGCTTGTTCTCATATATAATGTCCATTGTCGTCTTGCCCCTTCATCAATGTCTCCCCAATCTTCATGACCCATCGTCAACTGACCAGCACAACAATCTCATTGTCTCTTCGCTTCTAGCTCCCTTGCTCCAAATACCAGTATCATGCTTCAGACCACTGCCCTTTTGGGCGGCCTTGTAGCCGTCGCCCAGGCTGCTGCTGTGCAGGCCGTTCCTGCAGCCGCCCTCTTCTCCCGCGGAACGTCACCGATCAACTGCGGTACCTATCCCAACAAAGGCCCCAGCGACCATACTCGCTATGTGACGCCATCAGGCAAAACCTACGAGATCGACTGTTTCGCCGAGAAGGGCTCCTGGAGCTGGCAGTACCCAAGCGGCCCGTGGCCCACCATTGAGTCATGCATCGATGCCTGTGCAGCCGGGCAGGCAGTCCCAGGATGTACCTACGTGGCCTGGAGCATCTCTGGCTCATACTGCGCCATGACAACCACCCCCATCCAGGAAGCCCAGCACTACTATACCCCCTATGGCGTGATCAGCGCGGAGTTTGTCAAGATGCTCAACTGCAAGGACGGGTCGAGCAACGGCACAGTCTTCACACCGCCTGGATCCAGCCAGAAGTACCAGATCCTGTGCAACTACCAGTATGGCGGCGAGACCTTGGGCGCGTCGAAGCGCGCCGAGACGTTTGAGCAGTGCGTCGGGTTCTGCGACACCACCGCCGGGTGCGTGGACGTCGTGTACAGCGATGCCAAGTACTGCTGGCTCAAGAAGACAAAGACAAACGGCTACAGCAGCGGAGGCTGGTGGAGCGCCATCAAAGTGCCCAGCGACTTCGTCCCTTCTCCCAGCCCTGGCTCTTCTCCTGGCGTCGGCCCCGCCAACACCGACCCTATTGGCGCCATCAACTGCTTTGACAACTCTGCCGATGGCACTACCTTCAATGCTCCCTCGGGTAACTCGTACAAGATCGCCTGCAACTACCAGTACGACGGCGACACGATTGGTAGCAAGTACACCGCCACTCTTGAGTTGTGCGCCGACCTTTGCGATACTACCGCGGGTTGTGTCGACGCTATCTGGAGCAAGGCAAAGTACTGCTGGCTCAAGTCGTCCATCAGGGGCAACGGGTACAAGTCCGGCGGCTGGTACAGCGCTATCAAGAAGTAGTAACCTAGCTGACACACGAGCCCTTTTACCAGCTTGTATAATGGTACCTATCACTACGATGCTTTCTTCATCGTCACACGTTTACCGCACTCCTATATCATAATAATAATAAATAATTCGAAAAAGATCATGGCCACGTCTCGGGCGTTTCTTCGTACCAAAAGTTGACCTGAATCGTGATGCGATTGACTCGTGCCGCCCTGCGCCAGAAGCGGTTGCCATCGTGCAGACGTCATGCGCCTTCCCGGGCGAGCGTTCCCGCGCACCATTAACAAAATTGAGACCCAATGGTCGGCGTGGCAACATACGCGGTCGGCTAAAGGGACTTCTAAACAGTGAGTCGAGGACTTGACTCGAATTTGCGGATGAACCGACATCCTGCGTGCATAAGCGCCATCTCGGGGGCGCCGTCACTTTGCCATCCTATAAGTCATTGACTTAATGACTGAGGCTGAGACCGTTGAGTTTGTCCTTGGCTGAAACGTATCATCATGTATCCCCGAGCTTCTTCCTGAACACAAAGTTGTGACAGGCCGTGGTACACTCCATTTATAGGACTGACAAGTGCAAGGCGCACACATATTCTTTTCGGCCCGAAGCCGTTCGCGCTGAGCATGACAAGATGGAATGTATCCATCTAGAGCTCGTCGTGCACAATTTGCAGCTTCTTCCTCGCGTCCCGGACCTCGTATGGGTAGTACTCCTCACCCCAAGTCGCGGGCAGATCCTTCCTCTTCTCCCAGATGGCGGTCGAGGGCAACTCGTACTTCAACTCCTCCTTGACCGCATCGACCGCATCCATGACTCTCATCAGGTTCCGCCCCATCAAGTCCAGCACCTCTTCGTCCGACCAGCCCCTAGCCAGCATCTCAGCCACCAGGACGGGGTACTTGCTCGCATCCTCGAGCCCTTGCACCGAAGCATACATCCCATCAAAGTCGGACGCGATGCCGACGTGCTTCTTTCCCACGATCCGCGCGATATACTCGATATGGTCTGCAACCCTGGACACATTCGCCGTCTCCGGCGTCGGGCCGATGAACGGCGGGTAGAACACCGACTGGATGACCCCGGGGTTCTTGCCCGGCCCGTCGCCGACAAGCGCCAGGATGTCGTCGGGCACATTGCGCGGGTGGTCCTGCAGCGCCCGGCTGCCCGAGTGCGTCCACACCACGGGCGCGCGGGACAGCCTCAGCGCCTGCCGGGCCGTGGCGTCTGACGTGTGCGACAGGTCGACCATGACCCCGAGCCGGTTGAGCTCCCGGACCAGCTCGTCGCCCAGGGGGCTCAGGCCGTTGCCCTCGTGCGCCGCCGTCATGGGTCCCCCGCCACCGTTCGACGACGCGAAGGCGCTGTGGCACACGTGCGTGAGGGTTAGATAGCGCACACCCAGCTGGGCAAACACCCGCACGGAGGAGAGCGAGTTGCCGAGAAAGTGCGTGCCCTCCATGCCGAGCAGGGACGCGATCCTGCCCGCGCGGAACGCGGCCGTGATGTCCGCGGACGAGCGCGCGAGCTGCAGGTGCTCCGGGTGCTGGGCGATCATGTTCTGGATCAGGTCGAGCATCTCGAAGGCGTCGCGGAGCGCGTGGGTCGGGTTGTTGAAGTCCGGGCCCGGGTCGTCGCCCACGAGCTCCGGGCACGGCGTCCACACGGTCCAGAAGGCCCCGCCCAGTCGGCCCTCGCGCAGACGCGGGATGTCGACGTGTCCCGGGACTGAGGCGTTGATGCTGCGGATGGCATTGAGAGGATAGCGGTCTGTGTTCCCGGACGTTACGGTGTTAGCAGTGCTCACTGAACTCCGCGGACGGGATGCCGACGCGAGGGGAAGGGGAAGGACTTAGGGCGTACCTAGGGAGCGCAGGACTTGGGGCAGGTCAATGTGCGTGTCGACCAGCGGGCTTTTCTCCATGAGTGAAATGGCATGATTGAAAAGGCTGTCGCGGTCCGCGTCCACGTGTTTCGTACTCGAAGCCAGGCCAGCTAGGCCCAAGGAAAACAGGCAAGTTATACTGGTTGGTTTCATGGTGCTTGCCAGAAATGAGAGATGGGGAGGCTCGTACTGCAGCTATGCTAACAGGTCACAATGATAGAATGTGGAACGCAAAGAACTTAGGGAAGCCTCTAGTACCAAACTTCGAGAGGGTGATATTGGATCATTTGGTGCAAATGTCGTTCGCTTAGCAGAAGAAGCAACAACATAAGAATGAGAGTGCATCGTGCGATGCTTCTACCCCTCCCCCGATGACAGAGAGCCGATCGACGGCTTGCTCCAGTTACGCCGCAGCCCAGGCAAGTGCAGGCGAGTCCTCCGCCCCGATGCCGGCCCGGGGCGGCTACCTGGACATCCAAGCCGGGAATGTGGCTGCCAGATAGCGCTAGACGCCAACTTTACTGATGCGCTGATAGGCGTTGGAGAACAGCCGCCGCTCTCGGCCATTGGCCACTGCCGCCAATCAGACACCATGCCGGATCCCCCGCATTCACCGTGCTCGCCGACACTCGAAACGCCCTTGATCTTTATGGTCGATGGCTCGTAATAATGACAAGGATGGAAATCGTGTTCTCAGGTTAATTGCTTGCCTATGAACACTAAAATACCCACCACGTTGGCTGGCAAGCTCTTGCTCATGACGGTGGGCCTAGTTCTTTTGGCGAGACAGGGCTATCGTCCAGCCATGATGTCGGCAGACCGAAAGTATTGGGTTCTAAATTCTGCCCGAGAATATCCTACCAACCTAATCAGGACAACGGGCGATAAAACTCTGGCTAGCCACCAGGATTAACCAACCCATATCATGATCCATTGAGAAATCCCCGTGGACCACTCAAGACAGTCCTCGCCCAAGGCCGCCTGTCCCCGTTGCGCCGCCGCCGCCGCCACCGCCACCCGCCAGCACGATGCCCTCAGCGACAACAGGGCTGAGCCGCACCGTGCTCTCAAGCCCGCGCCACCAGATGCTGTCGGCGCGCAGCAGGGCCAGGCGGAGCGGGGCGAACGAGCGCGCCCGCGTGCGCAGCAGTTCCCGGACGCGGCTGTTCCACGTATAACACTCTGCGGCCTCGGCTGGTGTTGGGGCCAAAAGGAGGAGTGTGAGCCAGAGTTGGGAGTGGAACGCGAAGCCGGCTATTGACCCTGCGCCCGTGGGGAAGTGTCGAGAGGCGTTAGCGAAGTGAGGCGATTTAAAGTTGAAAAGAATTCTTGAACGCAAGTAGAGCATCGCATTGGAGGTAGGCAGTGAAAGTCACAACTTGAAGCAACGAAATGGGAGAAAAACCTACAGAATGGCCAGAATGATTGGAAGTCGTCCAGACTTAACCCTTCGATGTAAGCCGTGAATGCCCTGGCACAGGCCATGGCACCAATACGCACTTGTTCCTTCCCCCCGTTCCCACCATCTACGCGCATTGAGCCGTTCTGCTCGGCGCTCCCAGCGGGGATCATTGTGGTTCCGTTCATGGGCACGTCGTGGTTGTGGTGAAGCGTGCCATTGTGTAGTGGGCGCATGATGGCCCTGAAAATAATCGCTCTGGTGATATGGTAGCCCAGTTCCAGGAAACTGCTTGTTTTGTCCCGAGCATCGCGAAGGCCAGTGTCCTTGTTGGCGATGGTGTGCGAGTACCACTCGGTGATCTGTTCCATGAGCGGCTGCGCCACGCGAAGAGTATCTGGAAGGTTCGTGCTCAGCCGCTGTGAGTTTTGCAAAGAGCTAAGAGACTGCGAGTCAGCACAATATAGTAGTCCAGCCGGTGGCAGTTGACCGTACAAAAGATCACGCAGGATACATCTGAGAATATTGCTCAGCTCGACGAGTCGCACTACGTCCTGCATTTTGTGTGCATCGTTACCGCTGCTTTCTAGATCCTCGACGGAAAGGCGGTCCACGAGCCAGTTGTCAAGCGAAATCAGCAGGGGCCGGCCGGTGACTGCCGCAACCCAGACATCACTCATCAACACGAGGCATGATATCCGGCGACGTAACGCCTTGTCGGCCGCCGAGAGGTTCCAGCCTGCCGGATCGTACTGCAACCCCAAAGCGTTGGACATGGATACCATCATGCTTGCTAGGATTGACGCTCGCTCGTTGTTCGGCATGAGGTAGTCATCTGGCGGGGCAAGGAGAAGTAGGAGTGCACACTGGACTGAGCTCAAAGTCGGCCGACTCTCTTGTTCTCGCAGACACACCATGGCGAAGTCCCTCAGCTCTCTGCGGTGCTGCTCCTCGTAGACGGTCTGAATGCACAGGACGTCGTCGAAAGTAGAGAAGTCCAAACTCAGAAGGTAGACTGCAGCAAGCACGTCTGGGGACAGATCTTCGATGGTGGGCTGGGGCTCGAATGCTAGGATTGGAAACTGTGGAGAGATGAAGCGGTAGTATCTGATGACGATACTGGTCAGTACACACAAACATGAAATACTAGCATAGAGCATGACTTACAAGGAGAGCAGTCGCGCACCGACGTCCGGTGCGATGATGGTTGAAAGCTCGGCTCTCCTCTCTTCGTGTCGGAGACTGAGCTCCCGAGCACTGTCGTGGGTTATCAGGAATTGCACAGGGTCAGTGCCCCCAACGACAGATCTGACTGTCAATCTCTTGAACGGCATCTGCCCCAGGCCGTCGTAATAATATTCCCGCATGACATGAGGATCCACTATGCAGCACTTTGTCAGAGTTTGACCACGATGATATGCAGGAAGCGGCACGCACTTGGATCTGTGGGACCGATCAGGACGCCATGATCTACATCCGCGACCGCGGGAGGGCTCCCCGGCCATATACCTGGAGAGATGTTGGCAGCTTGCGGGCCTAGCTCCTCACGCGTACTTTGTGTGTTGTCGAGCTCTCCGAGATGGGGGAGACCGCCGTGCGCCTCAACAGGGCCAGAAGTCAGGAAGTCGTACAGGGGTTCGAACTGGTAGCCCTCAAGGTCGCTATCAAGAGCACCTTGAGTTTGGTGACTCGCTACGGCATGTTGATAGCGATCCAAAGATTCGAAAGCAGCCCCCATATCGTGTGATAAAACAGGAGGACCCTGCATATTTGTAACCAGGTTGTGCGACTCCGTTCCTGCTAGATTCGCCGCCGTCGCCGCCGCTGTACCGCGCACCGGCCCCGGCCCAGTAATGCCCGGGCTGATACGGGCTGGCTCGCCGGCTCCGTCGGGACCCGGTACCCGGCGACGGGGCGGAGGAGCGTGGACGAATGTGCAGTCGCGGCGGTAAGCCTTGCAGAGCTCGCAAGGGGCCGCCTCGACGATGCGGCAGGCGGCACGGCGCTGGCGGCAGAAGTCGCACGGCCTCTGGGCCTTGCTCTTGTATCGCCGCACCGACGGCTGCATCGTCGCGCCCCGGCGCGTTGCTAGATTTGCGGCTCGTCGCGGATGTGGTGTGTGCTAGATGGAGACTGCGAGTCGTTCTCGTGGGTCTCCGAGGTGGATGTTGTCCCATCGCCAGCTGAGGGGCCGAGAGGCAGGGTCCAAACTTTAATCAGCAGCATGGGAAAAGCACAAGGGTCCACATGACTGATTAGGTGCTTAAGCAGACATCAGTAAATCGACTTCGAGTCTTCAAAGAGGCATCATTGGATTCGCTTCAAGTATTGAAATTGCACATGAGTATAGCTGGACGATCGCACGAGCACTGCCGGAGAACAATGACTGCCTCGCAACCCGGTAGTCTATTGGTGTGTGCTAAATTTACTCATCAGGGATCACCGTGTGTGCCTGTTCACGCAAACCACCGAGAGGACTCAAATATGAGGTACTCCTTCGGCTTGCATCAGGCTGCCAGAGGCGGCTTGTCGCCGCCAACAGACACCTTGCCCGCCTCGATCCCCTTCACCTTCTCTACCTCGACTCCCGTGAGCGCACTCACCTCCCCGGCTGGAACAATGCCGTTGGCAATATCATTCCTAAACCACAAGTAGAAGAGTACGCCCGACACGAACGCCGCGACAGCGATCCCGCCATAAAGCCACACCATGTACGGGTCCTTGCTCACAGGCGACAGGCCGATGCCAACCGCAGCCCCAAACGCAATGGTCAACCAGAACATGGACGAGATGAACGCCCTCAACGACTCTGGTGCCTTGAGGAACGCGACCTCGAGCCCCGTGACGACGACCCAAATCTCGGACAGCGCCATGAAGATCCACGCGGGCGTCTGCAGCCACACGTCGATGCTGTTCTCCTCGGGCGAGGCGTAGATGAAGTGCTGCAGCACGCAGCAGTACGTCATGGCCAGCGCGGCCATGATGAAGCCCAGAAATATACGCAGGATCGGGTTCAGGTGGATGCCCCACTGCTTGCGGAGGAAGGGGTAGATGATGACTGTAGACATTGCGAGTGGTTAGGAAGACAGGACACATATGTACCCTTCAGAATGCTGATGGGGGACAACTCACTGTCAAGTAGCGGGATGAATGCAAGCATAAAGATAGTCTCGAGGCTCTGCATCAAGTCGTTCGGCGTGCCCCCCAGCTTCATCGACCCGGCCTGCGCCACCAGGTTTGAAAAAGCCTGGATCCAGACGACAAAGTATACGGGAAACAGGACAAAGTACTTGCACGCACCAATGCCGCTGCGAATCTCGGACACGTAGCTGTCGGTGTACCGATCGTTGGCGCGTGCGAAGGCGTACTTCTCGAGGCGTCGTCGGGCGGCGAGGGCGGAGGGCTTTGCGTTCTCGAAGCCGCGCTCCCGGATGGCGATGGCGGTCGTCTTGAAGGCGTCGATAATCGCGGAACCTTGCGCTGGTGCGGTGGTGAGACGCCGGCTGAAGAACATGAACACGCCGAAGGTCATGAGGAAGACACTATCGTCAGCGAAACAGAGAGTTAGACTGCGGTCTTCGAACAAGAAAACACAAACGGGTTTGTGTTTTAAGAGTGACTTACACGAGAGGGATCAGATAAGCGACCCAGAAAGAATGCGCCTTTTCGACACTAGTCGTGATCAGACTTGCGAGAGATCCAACATTGGCTGCCCAGTAGTACCTGCAGGACCTGGTCATTAAATGCTCTATTATGGGTGGCGAAATCACTACAGACCGACTCACCACATGAAGATACTGGCATTCGTCAGCTGCGCATCGACCACGACGCGCTCGCCAGATTTGGTCATCTTGATATAAGACTTGAACGAAGTGTTCTGCTCGGCGGACAGTGGCGCGATGCAGGATTTCAGGCCACCCGTGCCGAGGCCGACGAGAATCATCATGGCAATGAGCCCGCCCATGGCTGCGCCAGAAGTTATGCCGGCAGGAGTCGAGGTAGCCACGAGAATCACCATGCCGATGACGTAGATGGGCACCGAGCAAATGATTGTCTTGAACTTGCCGAGATACTGATCTAAATGCCAACAGACCGAATATGAACGTGTCAGCTGAAATCACCACGTAGGAATTCAGGGCGTGCTGACTGACCGGCGACAATAGCTCCAAAGACCGTACATAAGTAGGCCCAAAACTTGAAGAAGTTTCCAAGCGCGGCACCAGTTGACTGGCCCCGGCCTAGGGCACCAGGCACACCGTTGCTGCTGGGATACGGGATTCTGAGATGGTAACGTCAGAGGCAGTTTTCCCGACCGGTATCAACCTAGAGAATTGTGCTTGCTCACTGTATGTAATTCTGCAGAGGCCCGCTCAGACCAATGTACACAAAACGCTCTCCCATCTCGAGAACGCAGACAGCGAACAGTAGCCATGGCAGAGGTCCTCGGACTCGACGGAGCTGGCGGTGCTCTGCGTCGTCCTCGTTGTATTGTTCACGCGGAGCAGCAACTCGCGTGACCGTGGACCCATGCCCACGAAGTTGCGATCCGTCATCGTGGAAGGCAGACGACATGTCGAGGTCGGCGGTAACGTCCAGGAATGCAAAGTGAGAGACGAAGAGGGATGCGAAAGCTCAGATTCCCACAGGTATTTGGAGTGACTCGAGCGAGGTTCGGCTACTGACAACCTTCTGCGCGGGTTGCTGTCTGTGTTGCAGATCCAGAACGATGCCACCAGGGCTCGGATGATGTCTAAATGTATTTTCGGAGTCCACGCGTGTCGAGAAGGTCCACGCTGTCCCACGCAGGGAACTACGCTACCCCACAAAGAAGCAGCTGCGATGATTGCCGAGACCTTCGACGCCGCAGTTCAAGACCCAAGGGCTCAGGCCTCCGCACGATAAGCGGCCTATCTACTCAGGACCATGGCTGCACCCTTACGTTGACTTTTGACTTTGGCGAGTCGTTGGAGGCGGAAAATGTGGAGCACAAGACGCTGCGGCAAGGCGTTATCCGGCCGATGCACGCCCGGATAGGCCATCTGCTTGAGGATTAGTGGGCATGCTCTGATATCAATGGCAAGGTGGCTCCGCAGGCCGGTACCGGGATGTCACCGGACGTTGTAGGCCGGACAGGGTCTCAATTCTTTTCTCCGCCGAGCATCTAACACCTGGCCTGGCGTGGAAGGTCGAGACACTGCCAACATCGTTATTTCGCTTGGGCAATCACTAGGTAGTTCTTCCAAATGTTGTCCTTTGCATTCTGGGATGGAACCAACTAGCCCCGCCTCTATGGAAAGTTCGTTATACACTAGCTAACTTTCCAGGACCATTTCGAATGACCGTTTAGGAAGCCCCGCGAATCATCAACGACGGTTCCCGACCCAGGCTCGCCCCATCATATCGCCCGCTAGCCGGGGGGGGACTTCCTGGCGACGGCACGGCTAATTCACGCCGTGCTCTTCAGCCCCCGTTATGGGCTGGTGTTGGGGGAAGGAATACCATGAGCCATAACTTTGAGTGGAAGGCAAATCCGGCTGCTGACTTTGAGCATAGGGAAGCCACGGAGGTGCATTTGCGAGGTGTGACGAGTGAAAGAAATTAGACGGCACGGCACCATATTCCTGAGATAAGTCTAGCCACAGCTGGGGAGAGACTTCAGATCTGTCGTCATTAAGCTGGGTAGGGTTTCTGAAGTTGAGCTCGTAGTGGGCTCAGCTGTTGATAAAGTCGCCGGGTTTGATGTTGAGCTACAGGATGGTCCTGTCGATGGGGATATTGTGGCTTGCGAGGTCGAGGTCGAGCTCGTGCTGAAGAATAAGGGCAAGGTCACAGTCCGGGTCGACGACAAGTAAGTCATCAGAAAAGTCGGAGGACTCCGGGGGTCACATTCACCAAATTCCGGCTGGCTGCACGTCAACGTCCGTTAGTATCATGTCTCGAAAAGAGAAGCACGAGGAAGAGAAGAGCGGAAACGAAGTTGCAATCGCCCACACTTACCATCCCGGGCCACAGTGAGCCTCCTCCACTCCGCACCTCCCGTTCTTGCCACAACAAGGCCCCAGGACGTTATCACAAGTATACCTGTTCGGGCCTCCACAGCTGCCATCAGTCGAGTTCCCCCAGACCATCGGGGGCGGCGCTGGATAGGGTGTACAGTTGCCAGACTGGCATCGGCCGGCAGCACAGAAATCTTCTCCCGTTCCACATTGCCCATCCCTGCGACAGCAGTCCCCCCATCTCCCGGCGCACTGGCGGCCACCGTGTTCCAGGCCGCATGTGCCATCGGTACTGTAGACCTTGTCGCCCAAGCATGCGCCCTCGTAGCAAGTTCCGTCGTCGCAGTCGGCTCTGTTGCAGATAACACAGCAGCTCAGATTAGCAATTCCCTGGTACCTTTCCGTCTTCTCGGGTCTCCTCTACAAGGGAGCTTATGCTCGACTTACGGTTCGCTGCCACAGGTCCACGTATCAACGTTGCAGCACAGACCATGAGTCGTTCCCGTGCAAGTAGCGTTGTTATGCAACGGACCACAGCGACCGTCAGGCGATCTGAGCGGCTCAATGACTGGGTTCGGGTCAAAGAATATTCTGTTAGCCACTATATCTGCTGATAGGGCCGATGTCTCTAATGTGGTAGACTCAGGACCGGTCACTACTTACAACCCTTGACACAGTAAGCCGTTTCGGGGCGTATGTTGCTGCAGTCCCGGCCGAGGGACGGGTTGAGCGTGAAGAAGAAATCGAGCGTGATGTGGTACCTCTCAGCCAGCCATGCACACGTCCAGCGGTTGACATCTTTGCGGGTCTCGGTCGCGTAACGACAGCGGATCTCGCCAGGCTTGAGCTCTCCCGTAGTTATCAAGTCCAAGGCAGGGTACCTTGGGATGGTTGTCGTGCTGTTGTCGCTAGACGGAGCCGCTTCGCTCGCGCCGTCGGGTAGCCATGTGACCGGCTTGCATACATCGTCCGCCTTGACTGACAGTAGTTGGAGGGCAAAAAGAGCAAGGAGCAGCATGTCAGGTGCCTGGACGATGAGTTGTCAGATTGGTTACTTGCCAGGTTCGCCAGAGTCTCAACGGTTTGAGAACCCCAAGAAGATTTTGAGGCGAGAGAGCTTCGCTGCGTCTGCCTGAATCTTGGGATGGAATATTATGCTTCTCAAGACTTCGGGGTGAGTTGACTGGGCGCAAATGTGAACTGACAGGACAGAAATTCTGTTGGAAGCAACACTGTCTTCCCAACCTCTCGAGATACGGTAGATGGCTCGAAGAACGGCCCGAATACTGGTCTTGATGAGGCCTCAGCTCACGATGCCTGTAGAATTATCGGACGACATTTCAAGTGTCACCTTCCGTATCTGACCAGGGTTTGCACGGCTTGGACAAGTTTACTACGCTAATGTGTCAGAACTGGCGTGGAAGTCCAGTGCGATAAGTCGTTAACCAGGCTCAAGACCGAACCAACAACGGCGGTGAACAAATTTCATAGGACCCACTCGGAGTCGTGATGTGAGCGTGTGCATGGAGGCCCTCAAAAAAAGTCAAGATATGGGAAGCAGAGCATGACATGAGACCTTGCGGCGAAGGCCTCACCTGAAAACGACAAAGCGGAGAAAACTACCAAACAAGTAGAAGTCATCAAGGCTTGGACAACGCCTAAAACCACTGATTCAAATCGCACCACCTATCCCATCATCAGACTTTAGGACGTCCGCCTGCAGATCCCCCGAACTGGCCAAGCAAGAACGAAAATGGCCGAGAACTCTTTCAACTCTTTCAGCCTCACGTTGCCGAGCGCGCCTCACAGAACTCAGTTCCCGTATCCGACGTACGAGGAGCACGTAGCCGCGGGTAGATGGATCGGGACCTCTATACCCTTGTTACACATCTTCTGGCTCCTCAACGGGCCCCTCGAGACCGCTGTCTCTCTACTATCGCTACAAGACGGCATCATTCGGCAAGAACCACTATTCGACCGTCAGACGGGCAAGTGGCACCCTGTCGCCGAGTGTCCTGTTACCGACCCTAAGATCTCGTCCATTACTGTGTCTGTCTCCGAATTAGACGACTGGGACATGTTGTGGTCTGAGGCGCACTGGAATCACTCGGATCCACACTTGCCAAACGGCAATGATTCGGTCATCTGGTCCATCAGCGAGGAATATCGCCGTAGACACCTGGAGTGGGTCGACAATGAAGATGAAGATGATGAAGATGCGGGGTACAATGAAGACGGCGCTGAACTAGTGAAGTGCTGTGGTCAGGACAGGCCACTGAATAAGGAAGCCACTATCATGGTGACGCCCTCAGCCGGAGGTCCGGATGCCGGATATGTCACCATCCGCGACTATGTGTCAGCTGTACACCCCTGGCTTATGGCGTTACGAGGGGATATACTCGGAGCTATGGGCACATCGAATGGCCAGGAAGAGCCATTTGGCGCTGATACAGAACTGACAGTCAGCTGCACTGGTGCAAAGCGAGTGACGGTTGGCCACGACAGGGACAGCTGGTTTAGAATGAGCCTGTTGGCAACGGGACATAAGAGACTCTGGGATCTGGGTTTGTCGAGATGCATGTCAACATCGTGAGCTATGAAGGGCAGGACAGCGGAGAGCATAAACTAGACATCGAACAATCACCGCAAGTATATCAGCACAATGGCAGAGACATGCCTCAAAGAGTTTCAAAAGCACCACACCTGCCTCCTCCGAAACTTTCTGGGTACCGAGCACAAAATCACAAGGTAAGGCAGAAGGCTGGCATCCAGTGTGAGTACCGTAGAATGCAGTATGGTCTTCGTGTCACGCCAACAGTTCATTCTCAATAAATGTGAGATTATGAAAAGGCTAATGGGCAGAGAGATGTGGTCTGGGTAAACAGGCATCGAAATATGAAGGAAGTGATTGACAACTGCTAAGCCACATGGAAGGCAGATGCTGGCGAGATGATTTCCCACGGGACCAGCTTGGTCCGATGATATGACCATAAACCTCACAACGAAGAACAGCACCTTAAGACCCTCAGCCTAACCATCCACCACACCACGCCGCCAGCTACCCTAGGCTCTGCCCCACAGCATTCCCAGGCGTTGGAAAAACGAAAACAACGAACCCTTGGGGATGTACCCAGCATAAGTGCTCTCCCACCACGCAGCAAACGAGCCTGTCAGGAAAGAGTCAGCACAGCTAGACCAAACACATTTGACGCCCTTCCGCCAGAAACGGCGTCCAGAACAGCAGGATGGAAGACGGTACCTTCAACTGGCCCCAGCTCGGCAAAGCCCAGAGCCTCAACCACGACGGGCGCAAGCAGGACCAAGACGCCAACCGCAACGATCGTCAGCAGCCCAGCCGCCGCGACGGGGTGGTCCTCGGCGAATTGGAAGGCCGTGCCCGCTGCATCGACGGAGCGATCGTATGCGCTCTTCATGGCGCTGCCGATCTTGTCCGGGTCGCCCTGCTCCAGCACGGCCTTGATGCCATTGAGAATGCCCTCGGCGATCCACTCCGTCCAGCCACCCTGGGCCGTCACGATGTCGTCGACCTGCTGAGGTAGTTCGGCGCTGGTATCGTTCTCTGCAGCACGCAGGATTGAGAGGACGTCCGCGACGGCCTTTTCTGCTGCGGTGAAACGCTCCCCTGTGCGTTTAGGCGGAGGAGCGCGAGGTGCGGATAATGCTCGCTTAAGCTCCGCGCTGCTAATGAAGGGCTGTGCAGAGCCTGCAGAGTTCTTGTGCCAGTGATAATCGTCGTCGCTGCCGCAGAGGCAGGAGAGCATCGAGGACAGCGGATCCATTGGTGGTGATTGAGGCTGAGAGCGAGAGTTGTGAGTGCGACGTGGACCTGCCGTTCGTAGCAGAGTTCCGCGGGGCATTCGGCGAGATTAAATAAGCCGTCATCACTTAGCCGCCGGACCAGGCTTTGGTCGCCAGAAGCGGCCGCTCAGACACCGGCCAGGAGATGTTGGTTGGCCTCCCACAGGGTACATCCCCTCGTCCTACTGGCTGGCCTTGTGAGACCATCTGCAGCCACACGTCCTCCCAACTGCAGTCAACTGCGGCAGCCCATAGGTGGAAGGCCGATCCCGGTAATGGTAAGGCAGAAAGTTTTGTTGTACAGGGAGGGCTCAGACTGGGTTCCAGGACATCCCTTCTCCTCTCGTTCGTCATTGTTGTTCTCGCCGTGGTATCAACCCATGGTTCTAGCTAGATCTAAGGCTCTGCTATAGCCCTTAGGGTACTCATTGCAAGGTCTCAGTATTGGCATCCCAATGGGGCCTAAGAAAAGCTACAAGAGGACTGAGGACGGCCTTCGACCGTATATGGCCCTTCCATGCGTGACAGCAGCAAAAAGTTCATCCACCAAAGCTTATGTAAGCAAGGCAGCAGCAAGACACAGCCCTGTGATCCCCTCGCCCTACTTGGTCGGTCACAACTGGGAGAACTTTGTCAATGTGATCGGCTTTCTTGACAGGAGCAGGAATGGCGACCAATGCCACACCAACCTGTCGTGCTCCAGCCAGCCTCTGCTCGATACCAGCAGAGCTCTTCGAGCAGGTCCTCGAATGTCTTCGTTTCCATCCCTCGTCACTCCAGGCGCTGCGTTTTGTCTGCCCCAACTACGACAGCCTTATCTTGCGGCACATCTTCCGCCGCATCTCCCTGTCTACGCTTAAGCTGTCCCGCGAGACCTTCCTAAACATCGCCTCGCACCCACACCTGGCCAGGCACGTCCAGGAGCTGGTGTGGTTTGACCTCCCCGACACGGCTCTCTCCGCGAGCGAGGAGTACATGGCCCAGAACCCAGGGGCCGATGCGGGCTCCCAAGAAGAAGATGAGGGCGACGTCCCGCGGGACGAGGAGGAGTATGCCCGGGAGATGGCCGAGCACTGGGCAAAAGAGCGCGCCCTGCACGCCCAGATGGCCGAGGCGTGCTGGATGAAGAGCTACGACATTGGCAGTGAGGCCACTGCTCCTGCCGCCGCCGCCTTCGCGAGCTCCTGCCAGGACGTATTTGACGAGTTTCGCGGGTGGTTTGTGCCTGCCCTGGACAGCATGCCGCGGCTGGCTTCGCTTGTGGTGCACCGGATCGAGCTGAGCAGGGAGAAAGGTCCGGTGACACCGCGGTCGACGGTCATGAGACAGGACACTCTGCCCCGGACGAGCGTTGTGTACCGCGACGTGACGGTCCACTCGATGAGGTACAGGTCGGATAGACTGGCGGTGCGGCAGGGGGCCCAGTCGAGGCTTTTTGTCGACTTTATCGTCTCGAACTTGCAGGCGCGCATCACCAGGCAAGACAGGACCGGGACCCCTGAGAGCCATTTTCAGCTCACAACGCCCCAGTGCGATCTTTCCCACCCGCGAAGGCGGATGGGGCAAGGAATACACCTCGACTGTATCCCGAAGGATGTTTTCACGGGGTTCGATGCGATTGAGCTCCAGCTCGACCGGGTCGACAGGGCAACAATGATCCGAGTGCTGCCCGCACTGTCCAGTTTGAGGTCACGACTGCGGGGCTTGAGGCTGTTGGGTGGCGGCGGAGACATCTGGTTAGAGCATGTGCTGGAGAAGAACCTGCATTGGCGGAGCCTCAGAGTTCTACATCTGGCGCACGTAGCCGTAACGGCGTCACACCTGGCCGCGTTTGTAGGACAGCATTGCGCGAGTTTAAGGCGGCTCGTGCTGGACCGGTGCGGTATTACGCTGGGCCATATAGAGGCGCTGGGCAAGCTAGAACCATGGTCCGCTCTCGAGGCCATCCAGATCGTGGCAGCCGGGACAGAGACGTGCTACATAGTGGAGAGGAGTACTTTGGTCGAGGCGTTACGTCATGGGCGCACACACTCTACACTGTGGCACGCTGCATTGCCGGACTTGCACATGCCCAAGGACACAATAATCAGCACCACGCTGAACCAGCCTGTACTGGGGCTGTCGACGCCGAGAAAGGCCAAGATGGAAGTCACTCTATTTTCGCAGCCAGATCAGTCTGCACGACAATATGCGTTTTCGCGGCGGTAGATATGGGAAAGAGCCAACGGGGCAAAGAGCTGTATACTACTGGCCTATGGCGGTTCGGGTATAGAAGAAGGAGCGACGGCGCATTAGGCCGGATATGCAAACACGACTCATTGTCCCTCAAGCACCGCCGTGTCAGTACTTCATGTATAGCAGCCTGAACGATGGCTAGTAGGTCACTACCCAGATGAATTGCCAAGCTGATAGGGCAGTGGAATCTCAAGCAATGGCATAACCCGTGATATATGATGAAACCGTGTGCCATCAATCTAGACAGCTGGACAGAGGAAGGGCGCATGCTGGAGTCGACAGCGGCACATCAAAAACTCCTTAAGCTAGTAAGGACATGGGATTGAGACACGATTGACTGGGTGCGCTTTGACGGCGGGCCGTTTGTTTCGAGACGACTGAACATTGATAAAGGTCTCGTTGTTTCAAGAACGGGGCTAGTCCGCCTGGCGTGGATCGACAGCCATGCCGCGAGATTGTGGAAACACCATCTGCCTTTGGACAGTTTCGAATCCGGCTGGAGGGGGCGTCCAAGCGTGGCCGTTGCGCCGCGGGTCGTGATTTGTCTGATGCGGCGCACGGCTCTCGAACGGCTTTGGAGATGGTCCTCACGCCAGAATTAGACCTAAGCGGCAGTCTATTCGACGGAGCACCATGAACCTGCTTTGATCTATGCCAGACTAGCGCAACGGCGTCATCAGCGTGATACGCGTTGTCTGCACCGGCATCGTGAACGAAAGAAGGGATATAAGAGAGTCAATGGAGCGCCAAATGTCGGACGGAGGAGTCAACCCATCATCCTCACGTCCAGCAACCTCTCCTTTCTTTCCCTTCTCCTCTCAGCGCGAACCAATTGACTTGGCCGCTTTGACTTCATTTATATACCCACTTTCTCACGAGCATCCACGATATTTTATTTCCACTTTTTACCCACAATGCAACTCAGCACTCTTCTCAGTCTTTCCATTTTCGCAGCCTTCGGTGCTGCAGAGACAATGTAAGTGCCCCCCTTCCAACCGGATGACGAGCGTCCACGACCCGCCAGGAACCCCAGAAGCCTGTGCTAACGTTTCGACATCACAGAGCTCTCAAAGGCGCACCAGTGCTCGCAGGCCGCGGTCCTGGCACAGTGTAAGTCAAGCCCACACCGAGCCCCACTACATTGCAAAGCATACCACCGGCAAACGAGATCGGCATGACGTGTGTTTCTAGCACGTGGCTTGTGACCAGGTCTCCGCCAGACAACCAACTGACCAAGTTCCTGCAGGGTTGTTGGCGGAGGAGGTCACACACAGATTCATCACAAGCGCGCCGACGAGGAAGTGACGCAGGGAGTAGGCGAGCCGGTCTCGTACACCATGGTCGAGGGCACCATCACAACCGAGGGGGTCACCATTGTCGTCAGCACGCCCAGCATTGCCGGGTACACGCCCAGCCCGACCAACAAGGGCGGGAGCAGCACCGTCTCGACCACGGCGAGTCCCGGCGGGGCGGCCGGGGCGATGGCCTCGCCGTTTGTGGGAGGTGTCGCTGTTGCGGTTGGTGTTGCTGCTGCTCTGCTGTAACGAGAGCACTGGAAGATGGCAGGGTAGTGTGTTGAAGTGGCAGAGTCATCTTGACCATGTCAGTCTCTACATGTGTGGTGCCACCTTTGCGTTACATGCACCTCTAGCTGTTTTGGTAGACTGATATAAAAGTATATAAGCGTGGCAACTGTCATCCAATCAGAAAAACACATCCGAATTGGTGTAGTGGCTAACATTTGACGCTCTCACTTTCTCCACATCCGTGCGAGGCAACTGGTCCGTCAAGCCCGGGGTTCGATTCCCCGATTCGGAGTTCTTTTTATCCTTTTGCCATGATGAGTTATGTAGGTCATGATCTGCACTTGATCTTTGTCTAATCCCTTTTCTGTCATCTCCGCCATGGATCATGCCGAGGACGTGGAGGCTACAGGGCATCTGGGGGCCCCGGGGATGATGACGAACTTTCGCCGGAGTCTTGCCCGCTCAGCCAATCCGGGCGCCGGAGCCCCACAGCCGTTCCGGGTGCCGGACCAGACCGGCCGCCGATCCTGCACACCCGGCCGGGCACCACAGACAGGCCGCCCCCGTGCTCCCACGCGGCCACTGTGTCGTCATAGGCACGTAGCGACCGGCATTGCTTGCTTGCTCCGTCGGGCAGCGTGTTCGTTGCCATGGATGGCGCAGGGCCCCACGCCCTCACGAGCCCTGCCTTTTGCCTCTGCGGCCACGACAACAAGGTCAAATGATCCAACAGACGACGACACAACAAGCAGCCGCACAAGCCAGCAAGACATAGGCCACCAAGCAAGCTGCCACAATGGCTCTCGCTACAGATAGTACACAGCGGCCACAACCCAGGCAGTCAGCACATGGCTGGTCCGGCGGTAGCTTCACCCCCTGCTGTGACACGCTGGGTGACACTTCCTGGGCGGCTCTGATCAGCAACGTCGGCCACGTACAAGCCCCTTCACCTCCCACAGATGGCTGCTTCGCCATGGGCCTTGGCTCCGAAACGCCCGGCGTGCCCTTTCAGCAGCCATACTACGACATGGCACCCTTTGACACTCTCGTCCCCTTGTGGCTTTCCACCACAGCTCTCGACGACGCTGCACCTACCACAACCTCTCGGCCATCACCCCCGAGCACCGGTCCTGCCACATTTCCCGACTCTACTGCCAGCCCGCTGACGCAGACCATTCCTGAGGAGACTACTCTTGAGCCTTCGTCGCCAAGTGCGCCTGGGTGGACCACCCACCACGAACTTGATCAACAGCATGGCGAGATCTCGCAAGTCTCGGGCCCAGAAAGAGAACACAGCGCAGGCTCCACATGTGACACAGTGTCGACAGATGCAACGGCAAGTTCCGCCGCACAGTCTGAGCGGTCATGTACAACGGCCGCCGCCGCCGCAGCCCGCACCGCGGCCCGGGTAGGCAGGAGGAACAAGAAAAGGCGGGTACGCGAGAAGAACCGGACAGCCGCGGCCAAGTACCGCAGTAAGACAAAGGGCGAAGTCGCAGAGCTCGAGGAGACGGAGCAGCAGCTCGCGCAGAAGAACTGCATCCTGAGCGCCCACGTCGAGTACCTGCGCTACGAGATCCTCGCTCTCAAGACCGAGATCCTCCGGCATGGCGCTTGCGAGAGCCGGCTCATCCGGGGTTACATCATGGAGAGGGCCAGGCAGCTGGGTCTGGATTAGGAAATCCTTACGCTCACGATTGCAGTGTATGAGGGAGTGGGAGCGGTGGAGGGGGTTTCCTTCCAGACTCGCCGACAGCGTTGTGGAAATCTCATCGCTGCCGAATCGCGGGGATGACGCAACCAATGCAGAACTGGTATGATAAGTTGATTTAGTCGTGTTTCACAAAATGGCCATGTGTCGCTCGAGTGGGCGTAAAAGAGATATTTGAGTCCGTCCATCAATGGTGGTGTAGGGAGCAGACTGCAGCAGCTGGACCCAGAGGCGTCATGCAGGGACAAGCCAGATCGATGGAGCTCACACGTAATCTTGTACTAAGTTGTTAAGTTTTTAGGTTAAATCTGGTTGGCATTGGCTTTGACGTAGATACTTTAATCCCCTCACGCATCACGTGGCTGCGCGTCCGAGGCCGTAGATAGAAGCGCCCCCGGAAGGGGTACATGTAACAATGTCCGGAATGTCGGGCGAGTTGTAGAAAGGTGGCGCCCGCACGTTGGAGATTCAGCGAGACTGGGACACCATGCGCGCACTGGATGCAAGTTCTGCCAGGCGTCTGGGTACCCAACTAGCCATGGAGGGACCCTTGCACAGATCTAGACGATGCTTAATCGGGCATGGTACTTTAGGGTCGTGGCCAATATTGCTCAAGCGAGGAGGGGGAATAAGCAGGTTTGGTCAGGTGAGCTGGAGAGAGCCGGCCTGCCGGCGATCTTCATCAAAGGTGGGCGTACGTCACGATGTACCCAAAGAGATCCACCCAAGCCTGTGATCGACCGGAGAACCTCGGACACGTTCTGTTCCAAAAAGCGTGCGACCGCGCAGGCTGAGTGATTTTATGTCTCGACCGGGCTTGTGCTATGCACTTGACAACAACACTTCGAAGGGCGGAGGGCCAACATTGTCAAGTCACATTCCTTTATTTTGCAAGCGTACATGGGACTGTTCTTACAGTCGTCATGGTTGCTGCTCAACGTAACTCATGGTAAGACAGACATGACCACGTTTTGGAGGTCCTTACCATCTACCTTGCAGCACGATACATCTTCACACCAAGCTGCCCCAGAAACCCATGCTGGTTTGAGTACATGCTGCCGACTGGTTACGGCCCCCGAACCCAGTCCTGACCCATTATATGTTGCATGTCTTCCCAATCGAACATGCGCGCATCGCTGGGGAGCAGCGCCATCTCGCCTTCTTTGAGCACATCTCCCGTGCAGCTCGCCCTGTGCACCATAAAGACACTCAGCTCGTGCGAAAAGGGCCGTGGCTCGGCGACGTCTCCCTTGGCCTCGTCCCAGTCGTGCCAAATCGAGTGCGGGTCATCCCCAGTCTGTGCTGAGCTCTCGGAGTCTCCTGCTCGACGGAACGTCCATTCGCCCGTCGGCTCGCCGGGCTCCTCGTCGTCTCCAACTGGCCAGTACCAGACCATGTCGCCTGGAAGCGGCCGTACCCATCTCCAAGTACGCTCGTATCTCTTGGCCGTGCTGAAGCGGTACGATGTCAGATGAGGCCTGACCTCGAGAAGGATCTCTTCGGTGTCTTTCCACCAGTCCATCGTCCGCCAGCCAGAGTTAGCCGGCTTCTGGACGCTAACGGCAACCCTATCGGTCTGCTTGATTTTGGACAATCTGATCCCGATGACGTTGCTGGCACAACGGGGATTCTCGAGGTAGTTGAGCATTGCCCGCTCTTTGACAGTGAGGGCAGGCTCGGGTGTCTTGACCTCGAACCTTTCTAGCCGCAGGCCCGGGACGGTGGCGAGGGCCTGGATGTGGGCAACTGTAGCAGGGGAGGGACGACTGGAGCTCATATACAGTTCGCGCAGCGTCCCAGCATGCAAGGTGACAAAGTGACGGAATGCATCGACGCGGACCTGGATTGCAGCCAGCACAAGCGACTCGAGCTGTGGCCAGACGAGCTCCTGGCGAGCAAGGAAGTGCTCGAGGAACGGAACACTAAGCAGCGAGGCAGGAGGAGGTACGCCAAATGTTGGGTCGCAGTAGAATTTGTAGCCGTCTCTTGACCGGGGCCTGACGTCGAGCTTCTTGAGCCCGGTGGCTTCTGCCAGAGCTGAGATGACTGTCGGCAGGTGATTGATCATCAGCTGATCCAGGGCCAGCCGCACGACGGTCAGGGACCGCAAGCACTCGGCACGGGGCGTGCCGTACAAGGACTGGCCGGTGCCCTGATCTACATCGTCGATGCCATCCGGTCGGTAGTCGCGCACGTGGATCGCCACGGGGCTGGTTGCAGCTGTTGGTGACTGCTGCCGCGACTCCTCAAAGGCCTGGCAGAGGAACTCGCGTGCGAGGCAGGCGGGTGAGGCGAAGATTCTGCCCGGCGGGTGGAGGGGCTCGGCGGACTGGTTAATATATTTGCTGGAGCGGATGGCACGGTCGAGGGGAGGCGGCTGCACGTCGATGGTGTCCAGGCCCGGCAGTCTGGCGAGGGCGTCGTCTAGCCATGGGCGCGACGCGTTGAGGACCGCGATCAGGCCGGTCAGCGTGTTGCACGGACTGAGCCAGCATGTACGATGGTATTTCCAGACCACGCCCTGGAAGCGTCCCTTGAAGGCACAGTCTGTATTCGCATCCGTCCATACTCCAAGGCCCCTGACGCATGTAGGAAAGGCCTGCCATTCGAGGATCCGGACGTGGCATGCCAGGCGAGGCATGCTCGCAATGTAAATCAGACCGCGCCGATGGAACTCCAGCGGGGACAGCACGACCCGGCGAAAAAAAATATCGGCCGATGACGGCGTCGTGGAATTCGTCACTGACGACGAGTCGCAACGTCTTCAAGTCGTCCACAGGTAGGTCTCGGACAACGACATCCAGGAGCTCGGGGGCGAGCGTGGCCAGGGACGCGGCAAGCCGGGCGGGGACGCGACCGTCGTCGAGCATGGTGGTGAGGAGGAAGTGAGTGACTGGCGGCGACGAGAGGTGGGAGGATCTGTGAAGTGAAAAGCAGTCAGCACAAGTGAACACGACCTGGGAGAGAGAGAGGGCGAGCAACCGACAGGCTGTGCGTGCTGGGAAGTCGTGACAGGCGGAGGACGGGATGTCACGCTGGCAATGGTGCGTTAAGATAGTGGTTGAGCAGGCGCCGCTGATGGGACGCGATGGATGCAGAGGATGGAACCCCAGAGAAGGAGTGGTACACCTCGCAGGGCAGGCAGCCACAGCATGGGTGCGAAGACCAGGCACTGCGGGGCAGGCCGGTCTCTGTGGTGAACCACTCTGCCAGCTCCTGCTGGCGTCACTGGAAAATGATACTCCGGTTCGTGCTTGTCAAGCTCATTGGCATGCCGAGGAGAGCAGGGCGGCAGGCCAGGCATCATGTCGGATACCCACCTCGGCGAAGGAAGCCACAGCGGCAGCCATTCCTCGCAGTGCCTCGTGGCGACATCGGCAGCCAGGAACACAAGTGCAAGACCAACGAAAGACACTTCCAGGCCGGAATCAAGGTGGGCAACAGAGTAAACAACGCCTTGGGCATCGTGGCAGACAGGTCGGACAGTAAGCAGATCCAACTATGTCCGGCAATCCAGACGTGAGCTGTGGAAGTTGTCGGGCAGGCAGATGACCTCACGGAGATTTTTTCAGTTGGTACAATAACAGACTTCCAACTCTCCCTGTGAATACCAACTCTTGATAGAGGGAAGACATTCCATGATATCTAGGCAGATCTGCTTTCTTACCAGAACGTGTCCTATGCGAGCCTACCAGCCTTGGAGTCATCCCAGGCACGCTTCGCGTTACTGGCGGCTTCCGCTTCGCTGGCGCCCATGCACGTCGCGTCATCGGGTATGACGAGCTCATTTCCATCGTATGCATCACCAAGAAGTTCAGTCTGCTTCTCGACAAAGTCTGCGAACTCAGGCCCAAACGGCGTCGGCTCCGCCGTGTCCCCGAAGGCCTCACTCCATCCATAGGTAAAAGTGTGGGGGTCGACACCGTACCGGACCACCTGGTGTCGCGGCCATTCAAACCTCCATATTCGGCTTGGATGCCCTGTTTGATCCTTCGAGCGTCAGTAGTACACACTGTCGCCGGGCGCTTTCCTGCCCCATTTCCACAGGTGCTCGTGTGACTTGGGCGGGAGACAATAGGCGCCTGAGAAGTCCTTGGACTCGATGACCCAGGTCTTGTGCCGATTCAACCACATCTGCCAGAGTGGAACTCGTCCTTTCCCGATCGTATGGACTGGCGTCTTCAGTGGATTGGAAGAAAGTGCTTCGCGTATGCTTGTTGCGGCTGGTTCGTCGCCAGGCCTGTGGTTCAGAAACTCTATCAAGTTGTGTGCGTCTAGCGTCAGATATCCACCGAGATTTACCCCCCCACGGGATTGAAAAGTCTTGCAGACACAGGCCTGGAATATTGGCGAGCGCCATGATATGGCCGACGGTTATGTGGCAGCCGAGGAGCATTCTCCGCAGCATGGAGCTATGGAGCGCGACAAGAGACGCAAGCACCTCGACAGGAAGGCCAACTTGTCGAATGTGAAGCCCTTCCAGCCTGGGCCAGGAGATCCCACGGCGGGCCAGATCTGCCAGGAAGGTGGTGGCCGCTGTGGTTGGCGTGCTGGATCCGCGTCTCTTGTATTTGCACCACCCCACAGTCAACTCCTGCAAGTCGCGTGCATGTGCGAGGGCCGATGCCAGCGCATCAAGATGCTCCGGCCTGAAGTGTTCAACAAGAACTTCTGCGCGTGTCAATGATTGGAGAATCTCGCCATGGAGGCGGCCAGCAAAGGATGTCGGCCAAAGCGGGATTGCGAGTGGCCGGCCCTCTCGCAGGAACCCGACCTTCAAGGACGCCGCGATGGGTGTTGCCCTGGCACCGCGGGAGCCACGGGCCCTGTCCGTGACGAAGCGGCAGAGGAATGCATTCGCGACGTGGAAATGTCGACCTTGATGATGAGCCAGTGCCATGGTGGAATCGATTGGTTTGTCCCAATGTGTTGTCCACTGCGAGCATGTCTGAGCGACAGATGGTATACATGCAGCGTCCCGCAAGTTGCCTGGCAATACTTGCAAGGCGTCCAACTGGCGCAAGTTGTCGACTGCAGTTCCCAGGCTGCTGGACCACTCTTCAAGCTGCCGGAGAGTGGTATAAGGGACGGTATTCATCTGGAGCCAGCAATTGTCGGCGAAGTCGTGCTTCGCTCGTTTATAGTCGTCCCCTTCTCGGACCTTATCGTCGTACGTAAACCATCTACTAAAGCAGTGGGAATTATTTGGGAAAGTGATCCAGCGAAGGATACAGACATGTTTGGCGAGGTACGGTCGTGTGACGATGCTGAAAAAGCTCTCGCGGTCTGCGACGAGGGCGGAGAGACGAACGCATCGGAAGAGGTGTCTGAGTATGGATTCATCGTTATGTGTCTTTACAAGTCTTAGGGCTTTGAGGTCTGGACGTTCGAGGTTGCTAACAATGGCATCGAAGATCTCGGGTGGGAGACGGTCGAGTCGCGGTTGCGGTTGGGTGTCTGGAGTTGCTATTGTCCCTGTTTTGACAAATGCAAAAGAGAATCGCGAATGGCAGTGGACAGGTGAATTGGCAAGGACCAAGAAGTGATTGACATGTGCCAGGCTGTCGTGTGGAATGTGCCTGCAGGGTGAAGTTGCAAAGTCTGGCACTCGTGGCCGGAAGGTTGAGTTGAAGAACAAAGACACGGCTGGTCAGAACGAGCCAAGGTGTCGGCGAATCCAGTGGGTAGGTGCCTTGCCAGAGTATCGCTGCATGGGCGGGCGGAATCCGACGATGAATGAGGTAAAAGAGTTCCTCGCCAGAGCGTTACTGAGTGCCTGAGAGAGGCAGAAACAAACACACAAGGCCACGGCGTGCTGAAAGTGTGTTGGCAATGTACTGACAGCGTGGTAATGTTTGTCCGGCTTGATGCTCTCATTCACCCATGACTCACTGATACTTCGCTTTGATGGACACCATCTCTCATCGGCCCTGGCCATTCACTCGAGGGCTGGTCACTTTCATCCCCGCCGGACGCCTCGCCCATCAAGCCCAGCTTCGTTACAGTATCAGAAGGGTCAACAGTGACGCAGAGGAAGTCTCCATTTCCCAAAGGCCGGTTGACCTGGGGTCTGGCTCTGAGTCTCAGCTCAGTCTGCCCCAAGTGTGTTAACCAGTGGCTCGCCATCTGACACCTCACGCACAGCTCACCCAGACTCAACAGGTCGGCACAGACTCGCCACGCACCTTCCGCGTCCACGCCTAGGACGCGTCTTCATCCAGGAATCTTCGAGCTTGTGTCTTCCCTTTCGAGCTTCAGTCATCGCCTCCCCGCCCACGAGGGGCTTATCAACTTGGCAGGCTCCCTCAACAGCCGCAAGCAATTCCCGCGAGCACATATCAAACACACCACATCACTCTGTCTCCACGGCACCGCATCGCTCCCCTTGAACAAGAGCACTGTTCTTTCTAAATAGCCAGTGGGCTTTTGAGGACTCCCCGCTCATCTCAACGGTGTGTCGGCGTCGGAGCGCTTGTACTGACCGCTCCTTCTGGCCAAGATGCAAAGACGTTGCAACACTGCCATCATGGACGCCGGTGTCGCCAAAGCAGGCGTGCAAAGTCTACCGCCCGAGTTGTTCGATATGATTACCAGCCAGCTCAGTAAGGAAGACCTCAAGCGCTTGCGGCTTCTCTGCAAGCAACAGGATCCACTGATCGCGCAATACTTCATCTTCCGTTCGCGTTGTGCTCTCGCCACTCAAGATTGATCGACAGGCGTTCCTCAGCATCGCTTCTCGACCTTATCTGACACAGTCGATTGAGGTCCTTCAGTGGGTCATGTTTCCTGACCAAGAGACCGTTCTCAGACGATGGATGGGTGGCCCGTTGAGAGGATACAGCAGGAAAGCGAGAGTGATGAGCCAGGTCTTTCTGGATGACTGCTGGCTTCCGCTTCGAGATTGGCCACGCGAGTGCACCCGCGCATGGGACGCATTTTGCCCAGAGCTCAGTGCAGCGCTCTCCGCGATGCCGCATCTACAAACGCTGGAGTTGCGAGAATACCGCAGCTTGCCAGGCTATCACCCTATCAAGGGCCATGGCGCAATCTCCTACAAGGATGGCCCCAAAATCGGAAGCCTGGACTGGAACGATAAGACCAGCTTGACAGAGCCGTACAAGTTCCTTGCTCAGGCCATTGAGAACAGAAACAACAACATGGAGGAGTCGGACTGGGTCGGGAACGCGGTGGTCTCCTGGACCAGGTTTGACGTTTCTGACAAGGTGGCCAGCGTCACCTACTTCCGCCCCGTCCCCATAGCGGATCTCCAGCACATCAGGAACGTCGACATCTGTTTACCTCGCTCCGGCACGGACTGTGTGAGGACTCTTGCGACTATCCTAAGTTCGCTCCAGTGTCTCGAGAGCCTCACTGTTCGCTACAAACCCGATCCCGGGTGTCGCATCCCACCAGCATCAGATTCCAATCCGGAGCTCGCTACGGCCTTTTTCGACTCACTTGTCTGTGGTGATGCTCGCTGGCCTCGCCTCTGCATGCTTAGTCTGATCCGCTTGAAGATACCCGCGGCCGTGATGGCGAGCTTCCTTGCATTGCACGCCCCCGGGCTCCAGCAGGTCGAGTTCAGGGACTGCAAGCTCACGACGGCACACATCGAGGCAATCGCTTCGATCCAGCTCCCTAAGCTGTCTTGGTTTACCGCCTTCACGCCAGAAGCCAAGGAAGACATCTCGCCGGCGGAATTCACGGACTACCTGAAAAATAACCAAGGCAACTTGGCCAGCGGATCCTCCTCCCGTGTCGGCACGCACCTTGAGTCCCAACCGGGGGACGCGTTCGTCAGCGTCTTCGAACCCGTCGACGAGCAGGATCGTTCTATTCCTCACGGGACCTGGTCACTGCCGTCGCTCACGGGCGGCTACATCTTCGACGTGACGCCGCGCATGTCAACTTTCGGCTCGGGAGCTGAGAGCTTCAAGGCTTTGTGGCGATGGGCACGGTCCAACCCCTCTCGCGACATTTACTACTGGCAAGCAGACCCCGGCGACGCTCAGGCGGA
The DNA here is from genome assembly GCF_020744255.1 of Microdochium trichocladiopsis. Classification (NCBI taxonomy): domain Eukaryota; kingdom Fungi; phylum Ascomycota; class Sordariomycetes; order Xylariales; family Microdochiaceae; genus Microdochium; species Microdochium trichocladiopsis. Next base: position 220,245 of record NW_025763552.1, on the reverse strand, counting down.
GCCGACCTACACATGGAGTTGCAGTCGAGGCTCAACGGCGGAACGTGTGGTCTGTAGAGATCCGCACGAGATATGGGATGACTGGGGCAAAATCCCCGGCGATGTGGCCACTCCCACACCCTTTGGTCCGGACTTTGCACGCCTCGTCCACGGCACGGAGCCGTGGGGCAATGCAGAGGCTCCCGGTGATGAAATCCCACCATATGCGACCAAGCTCACCAAGAGAGCAATCAGAGACTTCAAGAAGCATGCACGTTGGATTGATCCAGCGAGGGAACAGTTCTGGTTAGAGCTACTGCGTTGAAGGCTTAGTGGGTTCCTCGTCCTGTTGATCGGCTGTGCCTCTTGCATGGCTATGTTGTGTACCAAAGCTCTTCTGGCACGAGGCGTATGAAGGAGGCGAAACCCCGACACAGCAGAGTACTCAGAGGTCGGGCACAGCCGAGGTTGCCAACACGCGCGTTTGTAGATCGGCACCATCCACTTCCACACAAGAAATTGGCCATGTACGACGAGAGACCAAACTGTAGAGAGTTACAATAGCCAATTGTAGAGTCACAACAAGTAAAATTTGGTAAAAGCATCCCTGTACAGCTGGAAACTGATAGTGACGATGCGTTTGATGACAATACGGAAGGCGGTAGTCACACCAGTCTCCTAAGCAGCAAACCCGGCGATGAGAGGTTTGATGAACGCGTCAGGCGCAACCCTAACACGATGCCAGCGCCTATGGTGCTCTAAGAACGCTACAGCTAGTCTAACAAGTTGACAGCCCAACTAGCGAGCAACTTTGCGCAGTGTCAACCAGGTTCTCCTCATCAGCGACGTGACAGAAGCAGGAAGGGACGGGTGCAGCTCTGTAGGGGTCGCTTTATGCCAAGAAAGTGCAGCGTGCGAGGGCATCTAATCCACGTATATCAGATCATGCAGATGATGCTAAGGCCCCAAGGTCTCGTGTTGGTCAGAGAATTATTCAGCGGTTCGATATGATCTAATGGAGCAAAGTCAATGCCCGAACAACCACTGGTCATCCCCCACCGTAAGGGACTTCCGTCCATCACTACTCCCTTCCCAGCTATGCTCAAAACGTGTTGTTCACACAGTTCGGGTCAGTGTTGTAGCATCCCTTCAACAGCTTGACCTTGGCACAACTCGCCAGGATTGGGGCATTCTGATCCCCCAGTGCGAAGAGCTGCCACCCGCCCGCGTGCGACCACCTGCACGCAATAAAGCCCAGCCCATCGGCAGCACCCTTCTGCAAGAACCCCGTGTCCTTGGAATACGTGAACTCGGTGCCGGGGTCGGCGGCGTCCATGCTGAGGTCGCCCCAGCTGCTGTACGGAAGGCCCGGGTCCGCACGCAGCGATGACTTGGTCTTGTCGTCGCCGCTGCCGTAGCCGAGGTAGTTGAGCTTGAATTTCTGCTTGTTGAAGTTGTACTGCTTGGGCGGGGCCGGGCCGCACTGCTGGATCTGGTTGGTCGAGGTGCCGGCGCCCGTGTGGTACGGGTTGACGCAGAGGCCCGTCACGCGGGCGTCAGACGACTGCACCACGAGGAAGAACTTTTTGCTGGCGGCGGCTTCGACGGTATCTCCTGCTGTGGCGGCAGCCGGGCCATCAGGAGCAGGAGCGCTGGCGGCGGTGGAGGCAAGACCCGCGAGGAGGAGGGAGGTGATGCTGAACTTCATGCTGGAAGTGTTTGATGAGCCTTTCTGGTATTTCTCGTGGGGCGATAAACGGCGCTGTGCCAACTAAGCGAGAACGGATACGAGGATAGGAGAACAGAGAGGCAAGTAATGCCGAGCACGACAGATGCCATTTATATATAGATGAACAAGGACGCAACAGAGCGGACTGGCCCGTATCGCAAGGCCGGCGCGCTAAGGAGCCGCGATCTTGATCCTGGGAAAACTTGACGTCCACCATTCGCTAGACACATAATCTCACCCCGCATGCAGTCCAGTGGCTTGGAAGATTGACGGGACAGGCGGCTGGGCCGGCACTAGTTCACTAGTTCTCGGAGCTTTCAAGGTTGCGAGCTGATGGAAGCTCCAGATGGGATTATCGACGGCCAGCAGGAATCCCCACGTGGGTTGGCTTCTTGCCTCGGCCGCAGAGGTACCTGAACCCGAGCCGGTGTGACATCGGGTCGATGCGGCTTGCGAATCTCATGTCGCTAGGTTTCGACCCAGCAAGCCACTTGTATCTAGCTCAGCCGAGCGCGGAAGGCATGTCTTGCAGTCGTGAAAAGAAGTTTGCATTCATCGCCTCGAGCTTTACTAGTTGCTTTTTTGTAGAACTTGTAGCAGCATTTGGGTAATGGATGATCAGCTAGTCGCTGTTTGGGCCAGGGGGGCGAATTCGTAAAGTGTTGACAGCGGCGATTGCCTGTCACTCGAATCTCTGGCGCTGCTACGTTGTGACAAGCGCCATTGCAGGCACAGCTAGCTAAACCGTGTCCGACTTCTCGGGTATGCAGAAACCGTGGAATGCTTTGGTGTCACACAAGGCTAGTTCGAACTCTATTCCCGCCGTCCGCTGTCGAGTGCGTGTTCGCCAACAACGGTACAGCTCGCATTACTGATTCACGAGTTTTATTTCCGCATTCCTGCCCTCAATAGAGAACAGCTGAGTTTTGTCTTGTCCCGTCAGTCTATTTTGGAACAAACTCCCGCCGGTTCGAGGCATGGCGCCGAAAGGCACCTCTTCAGTAATCGTCACTTGGCTTCTCGGATCTGAGACATTGGCTCTCAGACCTTGTCCGTAGCGAGACAATAGAGATGTTTTTGGCCATGACCTCAAACTTTAATTACGTTTACCAGGAAAGGTTATTCTTGCGACGTTTCTCGGTCAGTGAAGTTCTGGGGAAGATCATACATCGACAACTGCCTGCAAGCCCCCACCTCTCAGATCACTCCCTTGATCAGATCAGCCGCCCGCTCCGCAACCGCATACACGGTCTGGCAAATATTCGTCCCAACCAGCAAGTTCAGCACACTCGCATCGACCACCCGCAGCCCTTGCACGCCATACACTTTGAGCTCCGCATCCACCACGCCGCCCAGCTCGCGGGGCATCATCCCGCACGACCCTGTAGGGTGCATGGCGCTGGGCTGTGTCTCCTTGCGGATCCAGGTCACCCACTGCTCCTTGGTCTGCACGTCCAGACCGGGCCCCGTCTCCTCGGGCAGGAACTCGGCGTACACGGGGGACTCGAGGTTGAGCTTGCGGTGGAAGCGCGCCATGGCGATGAGGATGTCAAAGTCGACCGGGTTGCTGTACGTGCGCCAGTCGATGACCGGCGGGCCCGAGGGGTCCGTGGTGTTGATGTTGATCTCGCCCGCGCTGAGCGGGTTCTCGTAGGTGATGTAGAAGTTCGGCTCGTCCCCCGTGAACCCCTGCTGGTAGAAGATGACGTTGGGGTTGCGAATCGACGAGGCCATGGCCTGGAGCCGCGCGGCGTGGCCCGCGACGACGGTGGGATCTGTGTCCTGGCCGTTGGGGAGCAGTGATGCCACCGTCTCTGGGGAGGCCGCTTGCGCGTCGACCTGCGATGCGAGTGACTCGTACTCGTCTGGTGCCATGACGGTCAGCGGGAGCCAGGCGCCCACGTTAAATAGGTAGCGCGACCACGGGCCGGTATGATTGGCGGCCCAGAGCTCGTCGGCCCATTCCAGGAACTCAGGGTTCTGCCCAACCATGTCGTCCCGCCGGTTGGGGCGGAGGGTGAAGTTCTTGTCTACAAAGGAGAGAGTTAGAGTCAGTCAGATCGAAGGTTTGAAACCAGTATGCCGCGAGATTTAAGGCAGAGGAGAAATACGATAGGTATCAACGTACAAGCATATGTCAAATTTAAAGAAGTGTGGTCGTGGAAGTTCTGCCCAACGCCAGGCAAGTCGACCTTGACCTCGATACCCGCCTCATCTAGCAGCTTCTTGGGTCCGATGCCACTGAGTTGCAGAATCTGTGGGCTGTGATAAGTGCCTGCAGAGAGGACAACCTCCTTCTTCGCCTTGACAGCCTTCAAGTCCGGCGTGGTCGAGTTGTCGTACCGCCCGCGGAAAGTCGCTCCACAGGCGCGATTGCCTGCGTCGATTTCAATCTTGGTGACGACGCTGTTCGTCAGAAGATCATAGTTGGGTCTGTCGAGACCATCCCAATGGCCAGTCTTTGCATACGATCGGTTGAATGAACCCTCGCCATCGACTATCACGGCATCCCCTGTTAGTCGCGCTTTCCGGAGCACATATGTGGGACAACATGGCTAGAGTCTTACAAAAGCTCGGATACCAGTAAACGCCCGCTTCACCGGCACCTGCGTCCTCTGGGAACTTCACCCCAGGCACTTGTGCCAGTGCTTCGATCTGGTACTCTATTTTGTGTCAGTGTTGGCGCTTTCGTGTAGATGTCCACAGTGGAAGTACGAATACTTACTGACGCCGGGGAACTGAAAGGTTGGCCAGCCAGTGTACACCCGAGTTGAGTCCTCTTGGCCCCAATATTCAGATGGATTAGCTTTGAAGTATGGCATGACGTCAAGCGAGGCCTGAGAAGGTGTTTGCCGATGCGTTCCCTGTGTACAGCATCGAAATGTAAGCTTTGGTTTTCGTCAGAGGACAGTGGCGTCGCCATTTCAGAAGCATATTCGTAATGCACTAACCTTCTTGAAGTACGGCAGCATCCCCTCCCATCCCCACCCCTCGCCGCCGTCTCCATACACCTCCGCCCAGCGATTGTACTCGTCCTTTGTGCCCCGGGGGGCCTGCATCCCGTTGACCGCCGAGCTGCCCCCCACGACGTTGCCCACAAAGGCGAGCGTCGAGATGTTGTTGAGCTCGCGGTTGGGCTGGGTGTTGAGCAGGTGGAACAGGCTCAGATCGGTGAACCAGGTGAGGCTATCGCGGACGAGGTTGATCTGGTCCGAGTTTGATAGGGCGCCAGACTCGATGACCAGTACGGTGGCTTTTCACGTGGTAAGGGTTAGTACCGGTATGGAGAAGGGGTGCTTGCAAAACATGGGGGTCGACCGGGGAAATAGAAACGTACTGTCGGCATCCTCGCTCAGCCGGTCCGCTACCGTCAGTCCAGCCGCGCCGCCGCCGATGATGATGTAGTCATATGCATCTCTGAGGTCTTCTGGGCCGATGAGAGCACGGGCGCGGAGCTGTGGGAGTGCGAGGACCGACGTTGATAGCAGGAAGAGCGTGGCTGCTGTTGCTGCAGCTTTGTGACCTGTTGGCCGCAGCGACCTGGGTGCCATGTTCGTTGTTTGCGAGGTGGTCCAGGTCTACGATGACAGCGTGGTGGGGGCAAGGAGGATTGTCGCCGAGCGCGAAGTGTGTAGAGGCCATGCTATATATACCGGCCTTCTAGGATAGCCTACTAAAGAAATGCATGCAGGCACACATCATGGCGCATGCGTCATGCCAAGAGATTGGTCCTGCGGTCAGCGACACCGAGGGCAAGCTTTCCATAAGCATCCCGAGGGAGGAATGGGCCAATCATTTGCCTGGGAGGATTAGCCTATCCGCGGGGAGGGAGAGTGCGGACTTTGTGGTGAATGCGGAGATGATCCTTGTGCATGACCATGGCGTGGGGAAAGCAGCTCGGGGACCACGGCGATCCCTGTCCCGAAGTGAGCAAATAACCGCAGGTCTGACAAAGGGCAGGGCGGCGTTTTGTGGGGTTTTCGAAGGGGGTTTCTCGGGGGTCAGCAAGGGCGGAGGTAGGCAGATCTGCCATACGAGAGAGCCAAAGTGATTGGTCAATGGGCTGAACGCGAGGCAGGTCAAATATACAGGGAGAAAGAACGTATATCGAGCCGTTGTCCGCCATTGTATATCACAACTCAAGTCAAATGCCATAACAAGTTTGGGAGAGCTACGCTGAACCCGTCAAGATATAGAATCGGTTGCATTACGGAACAAGTATTACCACTACTATCTGAGGCTGGGCACTCCGGCCCTTATATATAAAACTGCGACAGAGTGATTAGTCAGCCAGTTGATTAGGTAATCAGACACATTCCCCCCTGCACTTCAACAGAAACACTGAGTGAGGAAAGTCTTTGACACTTAGTGCATCATGTGCAACTCCAGAGACCGACTTCGCTGCTATAGCACTGAGATTTCCAGGACATTTGATGCTACTGCGGCTTAATGGTGTGATGAGACAGTATGACATCATTCACACGGTGGAGTTTTCTGCCTGGCCTCGCCTAAGACTTCACGCCAACATTGTAATATGACCTGTATTTCGTAAGCTCTATGGAAAGTCCGAAACCTTTCTGTTCGACCCTTTCTAGACCTCGTGGCCGCAGCTGAGGAGATGTCTCTCCTCTGTGCCCTCCAAGAAGCTCAAGGCGTCAAAGTCATACCCCCAGTTGATCGGCTCGGCCCTCGCGAGCAGGCGCGTGCTATTGCCCACAGGCTTGGGAATCAGGTTGACTCCGTCGAGAGCAAGCGTAGTCATGACGTGTGCGGCGGCCTGTAATCTCATGTTAGTCAGCAAACTCTCCCCGGGAACAAGCGGCCAACAACCAACAAACATGACTGACCTTGGCATTGTTGGTGATGGTCGTGCCGTTGGGATTCTGGATGCTATCGCAAGCCTGATGATAGCACGGATCCTGTGCAGGCGCCGTGCCCGTTGATAGTCCGCCGAAGGGTTTACCCAGGATCTTCCAGAAGGACGCGTAGTCGGTGCCGTTGGTCATCGGCGCCTCGGTGGTGACTATGCCCTTGGCGTTAAAGTGCTCGGTAAAGAGCCGCTCAATGACCTCTGACCCGGCCGGCGCAACGACGCCGTGCGTGGTGCCGTCGGCGTCGAAAACGCCGTAGTAGCCGCGCGAGACCATGTCAAAGTTGAGGTACGCCAGCACGTCGTCGGCCTCGTCGGTGCCCGCGAGCCCCTCGCAGTACGCCTTGCTGCCGAGCAGGCCATTCTCCTCGGCTCCCCACCAAGCGAAGCGCAGCTTGTTGGGCGAGGTGAACTTATCCATCTGCCGGGCAATCTCGAGCACGAGCGCCGTGCCGGACCCGTCGTCGTTGATGCCCGGGCCGGCCTGCACCGAGTCCAGGTGCCCTCCCAGCACGACCACGTTGCGCGGGTCACCGTAGTTGGTCTCGGCAAAGACGTTCTGCGTCGTGCGGTTCTCAATCACCTGCGTCTCCTGGAAGAACGCCTCGAACGTCTCCCCGGCGTCGAGGCGCGCCTGCAGCGCCAGGCCGTCGTTCATGTTGATCCCGCCGGCGGGGACGAACTCGGGGCTCGGGTTCGATAGCGTGCCCGCGGTGAGGTTGGTGGCGACGTTGTTGTAGATGATGACGGCGGCGGCACCGGCGGCCGCGGCCGGGCGGATCTTGCCCGCGAACGTGGTCCCGTCCGGGCACGCGCCGCGCTGGACGAGCACAATCTTGTCCTGGACGTCGATCCCGGCGTAGTTGGCCGCGTTGCAGGACAGGTTGCCCGCCGGGGCAGACACGACCTGCGCGGTGAGGCCCTCGGGGGTGGTCGAGGGCGAGTAGGTGAGCCCAAAGACGTAGTAGGACGTGTCCTCGACGGTCAAGGAGATGTCGGTGACCTGGGCGAATCGCGCCTCAAAGTCCTGCTTCCAGACTGTGTACTGGCTCAGCTTGGAGATCTCGCCGTAGATGAAGTCGACCGAGGCCGCGTAGCCCGGCAGGCCGAATGCGCGGTTGCCGCCATTGGCGTAGGCAATCGTGTTGAGGGACTCGAGCGTGGACCAGATGCTGTTGCTGTCGTGTTAGTCTCCGCGCTGTAGGCTGAAATTGCAGCTGGGACTAGTTTGTCAAAGACTCACTTCTTCTCCTCAATAAGGTCCTGCAGCTTCTTGGACTCGACAATCGGGCGGCCAGGTCCCGGAGGCGGCGGAGGAGGCGGCGGCGGCGGGGGAGGAGGAGGAGGAGGAGGAGGAGGAGGGTGAGGCGGGTGACCACATGACGGAGGGCTGTGACCAGGAGGTGCCGGGCTAGCAACGACGCCGGCGACCATGGCGAGCCATGGGACGACTTGGGTAGTCTTCATCTTGGCTTGAGACTGTGAGCGACACACACAGGAAGACGTGTGCGACTTGGCTGGATCACAATTGAAGACGGACAGCCCTGCCACAAGGTGTCAATTGCGCAGACTGGTGGCACTCAAGCGCTTATAAAGTAACTCGCCTGTCCCCGGGCCGAGAAGACAAAGCCGCCTCTGTCCGTCATGTTGGACCGTTGTGAGGAGATCTGCTCCGCACTCTCTAAATTTCATGATAAGGCGCCACCGAATTGGACCTGTTTCGGGCAGGTGACAAAGTCTTGGGTCGCAGCGATCGCGGGCCAAGGCTCGTACAGGTGCCGCTTTGTGGACCTCGCCAAGCTGTCGCCAAGCCGAACCGGCAGATGCGGAGAATGAGGGCACTCAGGACAAGGCACAAAAGCAGAGACGGTGTGGCTATCTGCCCTATCGACATGGTCTTGGCTGTGGGGCCCGGCATTTCTGGGTCACTGCCCCTGTGCCGAACGAGCTGGTCCTCCCAATCTGCATTGTTGAAAGGCGCCGCACGTCTTTTTGCGCGGTGGCGTTAAGCAGTCAGCGGGTGGCTGGCGGGAGCTTTTTCTGGAAGGTCCCAAGCAGCTTAGCTCGGACAGCACGGCACAAGCCGCTGGGCAATTCGTTGATGACGTGCAGTGAATGACCGACATTTGGCTGCACAGTTGTATAGTCTCGAATGTCGTGTTGGCAAGGCAGGGAAAGACTCCTCTCTGGGGCCGGCAACAAGTTCCTCTTTCTCATTGTGTCGCGTCGATGGCCCTTGTTCGGACTTCCATCACTGGTCCAGGGCTTGGCCTAGAGTGTACATGCCACTTCGAAAGTAGTCTTGCATCCTCCCCATGATGACTGGGTTGCTCCCAAAACCGATGGCTGCCGTCTCTATGCCATCACGGTGATGATAATGCTCGCAAGGTGATTGCCGGATACCAGCATGGAGTGTGGCGTATTCCCGATTCGACACGCCATCTTGATATTGTCGCTGTTGATGCTCATCTCCATCAATCTGGCTCCCTCGCCCGCGTAGCAATTCGCCAATCGCTTTTGGCGAGCTGTCCGTGCTCATGTCCGTCTGTACTCCAGCATCCGCGTAGGCGGGCCTGCCATGTGGCCTCGAGTCAGCGTGGACTGGGATGTCATGTGTATGGCACGAGCACGCCGACTCGGGTGCCTCGGGGCTCTCGCCCGTCAGCGCTGGCGACAGCGAGCGCCTCGTTCGGGACCAGGTCTCAGATCTCTCCACTCCTCGCTTGAAGCTCGACGTCCTAGTCAGAAGCCTCGGCAGCGATTGGCCTGTCTGCTCCTCGACTTCCTTCAGCCGGTTCCGTCCCTCGGTGCGGCCCATGACACTGTTTCGATGATGGCTCGCACTTGTAGTTGTCCGTGAGCTGGGGCTGCTGCTTCCGCCGCCGCCTAGCAGAGACAGTGGTCTTGCCCTCGATGCAGATGGCCGGTCCGCGGACATGGCGCGCTTATGCTGGAGATCGGTGACCTCGGGTCTCAAGCCTGTTGATCGTCTGTGGAGCCAGCCTGTCCCTTCACTCATTGTCGTGGCGCGCCGGAAACGGTTGCGAGGGCTGGAAGTGTCGGCTTGCTCGCTTCGGATCTCTCCATCGCGATCGCTGGCCAGGAAGGTATCGTCGCCATAGACTGTTCTCATGGGATGGTTAGGATGCTCTCAGTGACTTGAAAGTGGCGCGTCATTGCCATGTGGGCAGATGGGTGTGGGCTTCGTACGTATTACTTGCAGACTCTCGAAGTCTCGGGTTGTTCCGTCTGGGGGAAAGAGCCATTGCTCTAGCCTCGCTGGGAGTGCATCCGAGCCTGTGAAGAGTATCGTCAGTATCACAAAGGAAGAGTCAGTCTCTGCCGCATGGACTTTCTTACGCTGCTTATAGGTGCCCAGCTGCGTCCTCCAGCAGATATAGTACTGCCCGCCGGAGCCGAGCGCCGTGACGACAAGCTCCGCAATGCCATCTGTGGGACTCCCGTCGTCGTTGATCGCTTTGAGTGCGTCAGCAAGCATCTTGTTGCGTCTCTGTAATTATGTCGAAGTCGTGCCTGGCGCGGATACTTGTAAGAATGCAAAGGTACCAGTCCCTCTTTAGGGGGCGATAGTTGGGATCATGGGACGAAACGAGATGTTGTCTGTACACCACGACTCGCCAATGCGGTGACGACAAAACATGAATGATGACCCCAGTCCCCCTCGGAGCCATTAGCTACGTTCTCCGACGGCTGGCAGGGCTGGCCTCAGTCCAGGCCATGGCGTCGCAGTAGAGTGGGGGCTTCTTGCGAACGACATCGACCCATCGCTCTGGAACTCGACCCATATCCAGGCAGCCCCTGAGAGCACTGACCTAGCCACAAAGGAGAGACAAAGCGGCCCAGTTGCTATGCTGTGGTCGCGGCTGAAACACTACTGGGAGTCTTGGATTTGTAACGCACCGTCAAGCATGACGAAACCCTGACGTCCCGCCAATATCGCTTTGTTTGTGCTTGACATCGGGAGTCGTCTACTGCGGGCTAAAAAGTACATCTTAGACAATAGTTGGAGGCTACACACATTTTTGATGCATTAAACACAAGTTGATCTCTTATTTGGCTGCAATTGATTCATAGACCCGTGTTTGGTATTGTGATGGCCTATCCTATAATCTACATGTGTGAAACATCTTCCACATATGGCTGCTGATACGCGGCTGCAGTCGGTTTGTCCGAAATCGTTGCTCCTGGCTCGCCTTCATCGCCACAGATTGATGGGACGGCCGTCTTCGAGCCGACGCTCTCGCGGTCGTTGTCTAGCCCAAGTGACAAATGCGACCAATCCACTGGGATGGCATCGTCAGCAGCAGTCTGCGTCACTTCAGACCCAGCAGGCTCAGGCTCCCGGATTGAAGGAAACTTCTCAAGGAAAATCTCGTCTTTGCCCAGAAACTGCTCCTTCTCCTCTTCTTCCACACGGCCTCTCTCCTTGTGCTGCGCCATCATCTCATCCAGCGTTGTTGCCTCCGCCTCATCTCTCCTCGGTTTTCTCTCCTTCTTCTCTCTTCGCGTGAGCTCCACCTCCAACACCCTCGTCCCAAACGGCACCTTCCCTTTAAGCCCATTGTCATCGCGGTCGAAGTACAACGCCCAGACCCCCGGCGTCTCCTCGACCGCGACGAAACCCTCCCACCCCTCCAGTGTCATCCGTCGGTCCTGCCGAGTGCAGTCGAACGGGCCCGTGATGTGCGGCTGTGCGTCGACGCGCAGGCCATGCTTGACCTCATACGTCTCGCGGTCGACGTAGATCCAGTTGAGCATTGGTGGGTCCTCGGTGATGGTGCTCACGATGCCTTCGTAGGAAGAGTCGGGGTAGGGGAGGAAGTAGCCTGCGAAAGGGTGCCCGTCTGTTGTTGTCGTTGTCGTCGTGGTTTCTTGATTGTCCACGTGGCTTATAGTGCTTTCGCTTGCGATGTAGAGCTATCGTGCGCGGGAATCGACATTAGCATCACCGCATCATTCTCTCCTTGGGCTTTGCAAAGGGAACCACAGCCAAAGCATCGGAGCTTGCCCACCTTGCCATGCTTCAGCACCACAATCTTGCCATCAATGTCCCCCGCCCGGATCGACGGCCGCACACATGATGCAATCAGATTGCACCGCCGCGCGCGGTGCTCCTCGCGCTTGTTCTTGGCCTGGCTCTGCCGGATGGCCTCTTGGGTGCCCAGCATTGCCGGGCATATCGTCAGCGCGAGCAGCATCGGGATCGCCATGACTACCTGCTGCGCGTCGCCCGACTTGACGGCGTGTCTGAGGGAAGTGAGCGCGGTATCGAGGTGTTGGCCGTGGAGCTGGGCAATGTAGTCCTTGAGGACGTGCTCGTCATCCATTCGTGATGGGAAGAAGTGTTGTGCTGTACGGTCGAGGTATGCGGTGCTTGCGAGAGGTTTCTGGTTGATGGCTCGCCATGCTGAAGTGGAATTGAGCCAAATCAAACATGGTCTCTGGGCCAAAGGGTCCAAACTCGGTCGGGGGATTCAGGGGCTCGCCCAGAGTTCTCTGATGTTGCTATCAGCAGGGACAATACCTCCGTAGTTGCGCAATCTGGGTCGTGGCTGGCCTGAGAAATCGACCAATGAGTCCCACATTTTGGTCTGTGCGACACCGAGATCGTTAGATTATGGCACGATGCAGGTGATCGTCAGATGCTTGCGACGGAAGTAAAACGGCAGCTAACCGGGGTAGCGTAGCTTATTCGGTGGAACGTGGGGGCTGGACCCCTGTGCTTAGCCTGAGAGCCCTGGTCCATCTCAGATCTCCTGGGACGAATCTCAGGCCATCGGGGGCTTTTGAAGGGGTCTGGAGTAACATTGCTGAAGCTGCATCTACCGTTGGTGCGAGCTTGCCTGAGTGTTTTCGCTCTCCACGGGGCCATCTTTGCAGCCCCTGGCCAGACGACGGTGGACGAGCACATCAGACAGGGGCCATTCATTCTCGTACGAGCAATAGGGTCGGTCCCAACGCGAGGTGTCTTGTATTTTGTGATTTTCAAATGTTTCCGAGTATAAGAATTGCTCGAGATCTTCGTGTTTGAGGGGCTACTACCACACCATCATCGTCAGCTTCTTCATCCCTCAACCCAGCAACACATCTAAACGCAAATCACGACTCCTCTTCTAGTCCATTCATCAAATCACAAGCCCTAGCTTCAGACTGATCTACAAAACTTCACAATGTCTGCCAACGTGTAAGAACACACCAAGACATCAAGTACTCCTCTAGATGGAACACTAACATTGTCGCTCCCCCCAGTACTTCTACCATGCCCAAGCCTGCCAACGCCTACGGCAGTGAGTCTGACTCTGACGGCCAGGCCCGAGGCGGTCGCAAGGCCCAGTCTCAGCTGGCGCAGACACAGTTGACCAACGGCCTGCCGCATCTGCCCACTTCATCCGGTCTATCGCAACCAGCCGGTAAATGCAACTCCTCAACTGTGCTTTAAGGAAGAGCTTGTCGTTAAGATCACTGACTGGTTTTCACAGGCCAACTCCTCAAGGGCGCCACCGATGACAACGGCAACCAGAAGGCCGCCGCGCTGCTTGTGGGCATCAAGCTCGATCTCGAGGCCGAGGTGCACTTGACTGCGCGGGTGCGTGGTGACATCTGCATCGGACTGTACTAGGTGGTAGCGATGGTTCTGCACTCGAGGCGTGGAGATGGGATGATGTTCTCCGGCGCGAGGGACTGGAGGAAGGTGGGTGGAAATCCATGATGGCGAGATTGAGAAACGTGTCTAGCTGGTCTACACGTGAAGCAGATACCCTATGGCTCCCACATATCAGAGCCAATCATCAGCGAAATTCAATTGATCATCCACTGCACTTGGCCTAGAAATGCGAGAAATGAATAAATCTGTACAACTAGATGACGAAGGTGAGACAAGGGTGCGGCGAGGGGTGACTGACTTTATACAGAACCAGGAGGGCACTCCAATCCATGTCGTTGCTTACAAGCGACAGGCAATAGTCTCAGAATGTACGCGCGGTCCATGGTTTAAGGTAAGCTGATAGTAGAAGACGTCACACAGGCTATCTGCGATTCGGAGCAAAGGACCGGCGTTCTGCTGACGCCAGCACGAACAATTGCATCACTTCTCAGCAGCACTACTGCAATACGAGATAAATATTCTTCTGCACAAAGAAAAAAACATCAGAGATGAAAGACATCGCTGGCCCCCAACCTCTTTCGCTGAGTAATGCCACAGAGGTGGCAAACGACTTAAATCACAGTCCCAGCGCTTTCACAATGACAGCACAGATTCTCACTCGTTTCTTTTCTCTGGGCAATACAAGTAGTCTCATGCACGACAACCATAATGGCGGAGACAAAAAACACACTCCAACCTCTTGCCTCGCTCCTCTCCGCAAGCCAGGGCTATCAGAGACCTGACTCGTGCTTGCCCGCACCACGGAACAGAACACCCGGTGGGACGACCCTGAGTACTCTCTCTGCTCGCAGTGCAAGACCCGATTGTGCGGGGACGATGCCACGACATATCGAGATATGGCAAAGAAATGCAACGACGAAGATTCTATTTTTATGGGAAACAAATAATCTGATACAAGAGTGCGGTCTTGCCAGCCTGGCCTCGAGACAGTGACACTGAGACTCCCGGAAACCTCATTCCGGGGCCGAGGGGACGCCCCGCTGGAAGCCCGCGCCACCAGCGGCAGTCTCATCCGCCCCCGAGCACAGCGAGCCTTTTCGAAGTCACGGAAATATCAAGCTGAAATGCTTCCACGTCTTTCCCTGCCTGATTGTTCATTACCGTAGGCAATCCCCTTATCCAGAATCCTAAAATCATTTATCTGCAGCACGAGGAAAATGCCGCCTCGCTACGACCAGCATACCAAAGGCAGCGCCCTGATCCGCGAGTTCGCGCCGAGCATTGCCGGCAAGATCATCCTCGTGACCGGTACCGCGCCGAAAGGAATCGGGGCGCTCTTCTGCACCGCCATCGCCCAGCAGACGAATCCCGATAAGGCCCCACGGCTCATCATCCTCACAGGCCGGACCACAGCGTCTATCGCCCCGACACGGGATGCCATCAAGGAGTCAAACCCGGCCATCGAGACCATGGTGCTCGCCATGGATCTTGGCTCGCTCAAGTCTGTGCGCGAGGCCGCCGCCTTGGTGAACAGCGACGAGTGGGCCCGGGAGGTGCCACATATTGACTTGCTCGTCAACAATGCGGGGATCATGGCGTGCCCGTACGCTACTACGGCAGAAGGCTTCGAGTCCCAGTTTGGCGTGAACCACCTGGGGCATTTCCTGTTTACGAACATGATCATGGGGAAACTGCTCAAGGCTGCCGCGCCAAGAGTGGTGGCTGTGAGCAGCACGGGACATCGGGTCGGGCCGATCCGGTGGGGCGACGTTGGGTTCAAGGTCAGTTCTCGAAAAGACGCTCAAGGCATTCGGGCTGGTCAGATGTTGTGGCACAGCGATGGGAGAATAACAAACTGACGTTGCTGTATTGCATACCGACAGGACGGACAGTGCTACAACAAGTGGACCGCGTATGGCCAGTCCAAGACGGCCAACTGCTTGTTTGCCCTCGCCCTCGCGAGGAAGCTGGGTTCGAAAGGCCTGCAGGCGTATTCGCTATGCCCCGGCGCATACATGACTAATCTCGGCAGGCATCTTGACTGGAGCGAGACTGGCGACGCGTTGGAGTCTCTGCGTGAGTAATAATATGCTTGCTCCTTGTGGCTGCTGGGCGTGGGGGCCTGGCTGACATCTGACCAACCAGGTACTGTCGATGAGATCTTTGGTAACCCAATGTGCCACGAAGGCTTTGACCATGGCTTCACGGATGCCGATGGCATTATTGCGAATCACGTGTTTGTGTCGTTCAACGACGATATTAAAGGTGAGAGTGTTTCTCCATCCAAGGAATCGTGAATTCGAATTCATGATAGTGGCAACGACGACTGCCCTTGACTGAAGTGGTTGCTTACAAAAAGCACATACAGGCTTCAATGGAGGCTACTTCAAATACTGCCATTATGCAGACCAGGCCAAGGACGAGGTGTGGCCGTGGGCCAACAGTGCCATCGAGGCGGACCGGCTGTGGCGACTTAGTGAGAACATGGTTGGGCAGGAGTTCCCTTATTAAGCGCAGTCACTTGATGCGTCATTTTGTGACACACACTATCCACCCGCACCGTGCGTCAGCACGGCTGGCGCCATACATCGCGAACGATTCGGAATCTAGAAAATATAGTCTATGGGTGTGAAGTCAGCAAGTAGAAGCTGACGCCTTCTAGTTGTTTTGCTGGACTGTGCGCTGGCATGCAGTAGTCCAATGATATATCTAGGTAGGCTATCCATACCTCGATCACTGTGCGCCATGCCCTTATTGAACCCAGGGCTTAATCTAGGAGATCGACCCTTTGCCTACACTGTAAGAATAGCCCAAAGAATACCACGCAGTTGAGATACGTTGTCTGGAGTACAAACCGTGAGTCCAATATCCTCGCTTGTTCATGCACTCGCTCCGATTGTCATCATCCCAAGTACTTTCGCGCCCCTCTGTCACTTTATGAAAGACTGCCTGCAAAAAGGCCACGACATCGTCCCGCCCGTTAGGAGCATGAACTAGTGCCTACCGCCTGGATACTCCTTCTACTCGACCTGCGCGCCGAAGCCACTCAGAATGTCCTTCAGCTGTCGACCGTGTTGGACTAGCTCTCACTCTTCACTATAAGAGCTGAGCAACATATCACCAAGGCCATGATACAGGCTCAGGATGTGTGGGGCGACCAGCTTAGGCGCCTAGTATTAGTCGGCACGGGAGAGTTCACCCCAAAATTCCGTGGGTGTTAGGGTTTCTCGGGCAGACCGCTGCCCCTTCACCCCTTGCTTCATGTGGCTTGCTAAACTCCACTCTTTAGGGCGGTCCGATCCGATCCTATAGCGTCGAGCTTCCCTATGCTAGCCTCGATTCGGGTACGCCCGCCTGAAACTACAGTGTTCAGCTTTCAGCAGGACACAACAGTGCGCCACACTTGTAGGCCTGATCCGGTTTCTGACAGAAGTCCCTGCTCGCTAGTTGCATCAATTTGGAATACTAGCCAGCCATGTCTTGAACACTGTCGTGGGTTTGGCCAAACGCATCGACGTGCTTTGATGGCTCGAGGCCGCGTCCGCATCGTCGACGCCAGGAAGCAGCGAGCTGGGTGCCGGAGGCCTTCATGAGGAGAGTATGGAGGAGCAAGGAGAAGACCAGGTATAAAAGAATGCTCTGCTTCCAGCAGGGCCAACTTCAAGACCACCAATGTCGCCTCTCCAACTTCATTAGCCTACTTACATTCACCCTTATTGCCTTGTCGTTTCCAAAACTCTTCACCATGGGCTCCTTGGGCACTTCGGATCCGCTTTTGGCCATTGCCATGCGCGCAGCCCACGCACGTTCAGCCGTGAGCAAACATCTGCTCGAAAAGTACAAAGTCAAGTACAAGCAGCCGGATGCAGAATCCTTGCCGTTCCAGGCACACGTCATTCAGGAGCCCCATACACACAACGACGAAGATGGCGGGGGCGATCTGCCTGACAGGAACAAGAAGATTTGCATCATCGGTGCTGGCGCCGCTGGCCTTGCGGCAGCCATGAGTCTGCACGAGGCCGAGTTCTACAACATTGACATACTGTAAGCTTCTGGGAGGCCTGGCGGCCGGCTGTTCACGTACGACTTTCCATCAGATAACAAGTGCAAGCACAACTACTGCGATATTGGGGCGATGAGAATCCCAAATATCCCCAGGATGAAAGCGTCAGTACTTCCCGTGGCATCGTAAAACCCCTTCGTGCTGACATCGGAAACTCTGTGTAGTACGCTTGATCTCCTTGCCAAGTTGAAGGTCAATACAACTAGGTACTACTACGGCCTCAAGGGGCTCAGCGCCAAGCAATCAGACGAGATTGTGCCCAAGATGTGGTATTTCGAGAATAGCCGCCCCGAGTAAGTCCAATACTCCATGTCTGGTCGTGTCCACAAAGTTGTTAAATGCGGTCATGAGTTCACCAGGTCGAAGAAGTTTGCAGACGTGATGGACAGGCTCCTTCTGCAGCAGGGGTTCCTAGTCAGGGTCCCCGGAGACAAAGACAAACGTCAAGCAGGCAACTTTGAGGAAGCATATGACAACTTCATGAATGACAAGCTCGACAAACTCTCAACTAGATCCTATCTGCTCACCAAGGAGTAAGTCAGTGTGATACAACAGCGGTGCATCTGTCCAGTCAGGCAATCTGGCAATGTCC
The DNA here is from genome assembly GCF_020744255.1 of Microdochium trichocladiopsis. NCBI lineage: Eukaryota > Fungi > Ascomycota > Sordariomycetes > Xylariales > Microdochiaceae > Microdochium > Microdochium trichocladiopsis. The sequence goes on along the minus strand of NW_025763552.1, from coordinate 202,387 downwards.
GTATGTCTGCAGCTACACCTACGAGGAAACGTTGTATGCCGAGCTTGCAGTTTCGTAAGTAACTCGAACCGTCAATTCTGGTTAAGCGGACTCCCGGGCCGCTAACACTTGACTCGCAGCGGCCGGAACGATTCATTCGACCAAGCTCTGCTTGAGACTGTCTGCGACTATCTTGACTTCCAGCAGGCGGAGAATGCTGACTGGTACCGTGTCGAAGGCGGCATGGAGGTACTTGTGAAGGCAATGGTTGATGAAGTTGCAAAGCGGCCCGAGACCAAGCTCAAGACTAACACAGCTGTCGTGGCACTCAAGAATGACGAAGACAGAAAGAAAATCATCGTCACGACGGAGAGCGGAGATGTCACGGAGTACGACGCCGTCTTCAACACAACATCCATGCCCTGCCTCGAGCGCATGGACATTTCAGAGCTCGGTCTCTCTAAGAAGATCCTCACTGGTATTCGCAGCCTGCACTACGACAACTCGGCGAAGGTCGCCATCAAGTTCAAGAAGGCCTGGTGGATGCCGCTGCTCAAGGTCCCTGGCGGTGTTTCGGCTACTGATCTTCCAATCAGCAATATCGTCTACCCGTCCTTCGACATCGCCGAGGACGAGCCGGCTGTCCTCTTGGCATCGTACTCGTGGTCGCAAGACGCGATCCGCATGGCCGCACTCTTCGACAACTCCAAACCCGGTGCATGTGAGCCAAATGTGGAGGATGAGGTCGTGAAGCAGGTGCTCAAGAACATTGCACAAGTTTGGTCCAAGTCGAAGCTGGAGCACCCGCCTACGTATGGGGACCTGCGAGATATGTATCTCAACCACTTTGCATGGTCTTGGGACCAGGACAAGTATACTGGTGGCGCCTTTGCACTGTTCGGGCCCGGGCAGTTCCAGAACTTTTACGCCGACTTCCAGGATCCGCAATGCCAGGGCAAGTTCATGATGTGTGGCGAGGCCATCAGCGTGGAGCATGCGTGGATATCGGGGGCACTCAAGAGCGCGTATTGCGCCGTGCTGAAGTGGACGCGCAAGAGGGATCTGAAGTGTGGCCATGGCGATATTTGTCAGACCCTGCTTAAGAGGTCGATCCTCGGCGGCGGCAAGGGCGAGCACCCGCTGGAGCTGGACGAGAATCTCCTGTACTGGACTGTCGACCTGCAGAACGTGGAGCTCGATGTCGCGGCGCCCAAGCTTGCGGCGGCCGCCGCGTAACATGGAAATGGATGTACTCTTTGTATCGATGACATCTTGGATCATCACCTCGTTCGTAATGCAATACACTGCCATTAAAGACTCCCCAGCTTCGGCTACTCTACCCATCAGCCTTCACCCAGCGGCATTCGAGGTACGGGAACAGCATTGATGTTCACCGAAAAGGCACCTGTGCGATCATGACAAGTGCCTCGGCGCACAAGTGACGTTGCGAGACTGCTATAAAATACAAGCACCGAAAATGACAGGGGAAATCCTTTTTTGTCCGCAGTATCACGCCTCCAGATTGTGCTTGAGGATCGTCAAGGTAAAACTATGGGGCCCGGCTACGGCTACACCCCTGGGCTGTCCGGGCTGTGGATTCAGCAGAGTAAATTCGCCATAAGGGCCAAGGTTCAAATAAAGGCGCTATGCTGTGGCGTTTATGTAAATGTGAACTCAAAAAGACTGCATATCTATGGAAGCAGTAGTAGTGCGTGACGCACTGGACACGAGACAGTGACTTGGATCAAAGGTCATGGTTACGGGCTGCCAGAATCGCGGTTTGCACTCAGTGCGACTTCTTTTACAGCACATTTGTAGCCTGTTTGGCAAATCTGTGAAGGTGATCATGTGTCTGTCTTCATCGCTCCCTGATCGTTGTTACCGAGCACCAGCGGCCCGTCAGGCCGCGGAGACATACGCATCAAGATCACGCGATCATACTGCGTAGCAACCTTAAGGTCTGTTCTTGTAGCTGGTCATTTTCGAATGGATTTTGAGGATGATGAAAGCCGCGACGGCTAGAGAAAATGCCCAGTGAACAGCATTAGCAGTCAAGACGTACTCGCAGCCTCGAAAGGCGCGATGCATTGATTTTGCTGTGCCGTAAGGAATCGGGGCCGCGTGGGGTGGAGCAATTCGCAACCCTCAACTCGCCCGGCGCAGAGGGAAACGCACTCTGAATGCAGATGACAGGAATCAAGGTTTGAGGTACCAAAGACGCAGACATGGTTCATTCGACGTCGCGACTGGTGGTGTTGGAACCATTGATTTTTTTTCTTTTTTTGCTCGGGGGGACTCAGCCGCAGCCAGCCCCTCATGTGCTCCGACGCAAGCGCCCGCCTCTGATACTCTATTCAACGCCACGAAGCGGTGTTGGGGGGGGCCTTCTGGGAGCTTGTGCTCCGTGAGCCATTGGCCAGTAAGTTAGCGTGTGTGCACTCGACCCAAAGATACCTTCACTCCGTGCTAGTCTCAACCACACTCCACGGGGATCACGATGTCATCTTTGCGTGACTATGATTTTGGCCAGCGATTGTGAGATGTCAAGATGCGGTCCGGTTACCTGCAGTGCTCTCTATACCTTTCCAACCACTAAGACTCACGCAGAAAGTCAAGTCGACCCAGCGGCCGAAAATCGTCTATATAAACCAAGCACTTTTCCCTCAAAAAGGTAATGTTTGCATTCTCGGCACCAAACGAATCGAGCACCTGAACAACAAATACAAGCACACAAACACTTCTAATCGTACCCTACGAGAACCCATCTTCATCATGTCTGACGACCGGTACAAGCCCACTGGTATGCAGCCACCTCCCACCATGCACATTGCACACAGATTACTGCAATCCCTCGTCATTGGCACAACACCACCACCGATGCTCCACTCCGTGTCCGTCCACCACACCACACAGCCATGCCCTCCCCAATAGATCCGCCCGCTCATCAGTGGTCCCCACTAATATACCCTGTCCTCGTAGAGCACGGCGGTCTCCGCGAGGATGGCCAACCCGACAGGCGCGTCGGCACCGGCGAGTTCGCCTACGGCAAGGTTGACCCCCATGAGGCGGGCGAGAAGGGCGGCAAGCTCAGCGGCATTGGCTCCAGCGACGACAATAACACTTCGGGCAGGTCGGGCAACTCTGGCAGCTCGGGCAGGTCGGGCGGTTCCCAAAAGGGACAGTTCGCCCACGGCAAGGTCGACCCCCATGAGGCTGGTCGGAAGGGCGGCCACGCGGCTCATGAGCGGAACGACTGAGTCATCACAGATGTCTTTTCAAGGCTGCCAGACTGTAGAACTTCCAGACATTGATTAGGCTATGGAGGATCATGATAGTCACGACGGGAATAAATAGCAGTAAAATGACGGAGATAAAGTGTCGTGACAATCTCCTCATAGTGTCACTCCCGCGTTTGTGTTCGGTATTAATTTATGCAATCCAAAATGACGGGTAGCTTAAGCACAATTCACATATCGGGCTAGATCATGGTTCACCACCTTTCCGCCAGCAGCTTTCCTGTGGCTTGCCTTGCCAACGGTGGCAGGGTGGGTCGATCAGGCCATATAACCACGAAGACGTTTTCCCCTTTCGGCCATTGTGTGAGGGCTCTCAACAACCTTAAACGGCTGCCTGGGGCGATCTATGCGGAGATTTCAGCAGTCATCAGTAACGGAAATGTTGATGCCTGGCGCTTGTTCCAAATCCATAAGCCTCCCGTCTAACATTAAGCATGCATTCTCTGAAAGCGCTCAGATCCTGATAGATAGGCGGACAGGGTCCAGTGCCGCTTCTCTGTCGCAGGAAAGGCTGCTGTGCTTTGTTGAGGCAAGTCTCGGGAAGTGCACTGCATCTGCACGCAGGGAGTACATGGAAAAAGAAATCACTTGGAGGCCGGTCCATTTTCGTGCCCAGCAAGCGGTCTCCCTGCACATCTCCATGCCACGAGCCTGGGTAGCAGGCAGAGCTCACGACGATTATGGTTTGTCTCCCACCGCCCGTAATCCCCATGAACAAATCACAGAGGAGCACGAAAATGCATAGCCTCTTCCTGCCAAGAGTCTCCATGGCAAATGTGCAGGTTTGGGTAGCTGTGCATCCAATGCAAGCGACCCCGTGACGGCGTGGTGGTGAAAGAAGGGCAAGCCCCTGGGCCATATCAGACCAGAGTGCAAAAGTGCAGGTTCTGTCGCTGGTGCTGGCAGCATCGTCCAGCTCTGGCTCTCCTGACTTGTCATTTAATTAAGCATCAGCCAGAATCCCGGGGTGTGCGAGCCAGGTACTGTACATATATTGCTTCCTCAGCTCCGCTGTTATTTATAGCCCGTGCGGGTCTGAGCAACGTGCACCGCTGGATGTTTCACAGTTTCGTACTGCGGCTGCCGAGATGGTCAGACCTCCTGCCGTTTGGAAAGTGCCGGTGCCCAGGGGGGTACAATCTTAAAGTTGTGGGCTGGCCCGACTGCCGCGCTGGCATCAGCGGCCGCCATTCGCCTCGAGGCTGTATTCTGCTGCCTGGACGGGTCCACGCAACGGCCTTGGCGCTTGTGCGCGGAGCCCCTTAGCTGACACACGTTTACTGTCTGAGCCACGACGACTCCCCGCCAGGCGGAGAAGTGCTGGACTAGAGCGGCGAATCACGTCGGGCCTTGCCCACAGCCAGACGTCACACTCTCCTATTCTCTCGACCGACAGTGCCGTCTCTGGTGCGTCCTTGTTGCACTTGCGGTGCCGTCCTGCAGGCGAGGGCGTCCACTGCCGCAATGCGATATCTTGGATGACGAGAGGCCGCTCTGCTGATTGATGCTCTCCGCTCTGTCGTCAGGCATCAGCTTTAAGGGATCCTTCTCAATGGCTCGCCCGCAGCGGGTGGCTTTTGCGCCTGGCGCGCAGAGATTGGCGACACCGTGCTACACGCCGCCTCCACAGCCCGCTGCCGATGATGCAGATCCGCAGTCCGCGCCGCGCACGAGGCAGGCTGTGCGCCTCGCCCGGCTTATATTACGTTTTAAATAGCCATGGCCAATCTACATGATGCCCATGGCTATTATGTGTTCGCGAAGATCAGACTAGAGTCCCCCAAAATTCTGCAGTCTCGGAGAGCGGCTGCTGCACCAACTTACCATTGCATACTGATTCTTGTCGCCCATCCGTTATCTCAGAAGCTTGATCACAGAACACACCACAATCTGGTACCAAGAACCACGCGGGATCATGGCGGGACCGGGAAGGTGGACGACGCCAGTATGGCTCGTCCCGTCACCAACAGCTTACTCGACACCGTACCATCGTCGACGGAGGAGGATAATGACGACCATCGCGACACTGTCTATAACCATCACCACATTACTCGTACTCTTGTGGTGCCAAACCGCACCAGATGGGAGTCGAGCGCCGTTCGGCTCGATACTATCAATACTGAGCACGCCAGCACCACAGCATGAGCTTTTTGGCATACGGGGCTTCGCCAGCGACGTCGAGGTGGCCTTCATCGATATCCACTTTGACCAGACCAGAGACGAGCAATCGATACCACTAGTCCAAGGCCTCGGCAGCAACATGGCACCATTCACCACCTTCCAGCTCGCCAGTGCACCTATGACGAACAGCTCCCTCTCACCAGAGGCATACATCAGCAAGCATGTAGGCACGAGACACCGCGTCACCGCAAAGATCCCCCAAATCACCAGGCCCGTCGACGCATCCCACATGATCTTTGGCCTGTCGACATCCCTCGGCCGCATCCCCGAGACCATCCGCAACCTCAAGCACTGGGCGGCCCACACGAATGCGCGCTTCCTCATCGTCGTCGCGCCTCACAACCCTGCCGCCTCCTCGCCTGCCGAGCCGACCATCCCCGAAGCGGAGGCCCTCTTTGCCGCCGCGGGGATCCCGCACGTCACCTTCCTCGAGACCGCGGACGACTGGATCGACGCATACATCGGGCTCATCGCGCCGCTGCACGCGGCCGTGGAGCCCGGCCTGACACGCTGGGTCGCCTGGATCGACGACGACACCTTTTTCCCGCGGCTCTCGGCGCTCACGGCCGCGCTGGACTCGCGCTTCGACCCCTCGAGGCCGCAGTACGTGGGCCAGCTGTCCGAGTACTTCCCGCACACTGCGGGCGGGGGCATGATCGCCTTCGGCGGCGCGGGCATCTTCGTCTCGGTGCCCTTACTCGAGCAGATTGCGCCGCACGCGGGCGTGTGCTACAAGCACCGCCGCAAGGGCGCATACACGGGCGGCGACTTCCGTCTCGCGGACTGCATACACCGGTACACCGCCACCAAGCTGAGCGTGCTGCAAGGGTTGAGCCAGCTGAGCCTCAAGGGGGACGCGAGCGGGTTCTACGAGGCCGAGAGGGAGCAGCCGCTCAGCGTGCACCACTGGAAGAGCTGGCACCACGTCGATGTGCCGGGCGTGGCGCGGGTCGCCGAGGTCTGTGGCGACGCGTGCGTGCTGCAGCATTTCAGGCTGGGTGGCGGGGGTTGGGCGATGACGAATGGGTTCTCGATTGTCAAGCACGGCGCAGGGTACGGGAGGTTGATGAGGGATGACGAGTTTGACAAGCTGGAACAGGAGGAGGAGAAGGCCGGTACTGATGTCGAGGTCAGCGGGGTCATGGAGAAGACCTGGGACACGTCGCGCTGGGATGCCGCTGACGCGTGGGAGTTCTCACTCGCGCCGCTGGCCGACAAGGACGCGGGCAAGAAGCAGTATCTCATGGAGAAGATGGACCGGGACGACGAGGGCAACATGGTTGTGGACTACGTTCTGAGGGAGCGTGGGGTGGGCAGGGGGCTGATCAGGGTCCGGTTGATGGCTGCTTGATTTGAGCGTCGAGTGTGGGCTCTGTTTAGTATTGTTTTGTTGTTTTTCCTGATTACATGCATAGCGAGCATATTTCATTTGTCGGCATTGGAAGCGTTGGGTTTTATCAGACGATACCTATTTTCATTGTTTCGCTGCAAAGCAAAATCGAATAGACCAAATTCATAGCATTATACTTGACATCATTAATCGTCTCCGAGCACCAAATCTCAAATCAAAACCGTCCCACCGGAAAAATACAAGAGTGAAAGATTAACCCAAACTGACACGAGGGAAGCCGACCTGCTGCATTTATGTCAGGTCATCTCAGCATGCCACTCAGCAAGGTATGCCTGGACGTCCTCCTCTGCAAAATCTGCTGTCGGAAGGCGCTGCGAGCCCTGGATTTTCTGAACCACATGCTTCATCCACACGCGCAGCAGACTCTCAATGCCCGACGTCCACGGCATCTCGATCTGCAGGTCCAGGCCGTCGAACCGCGGCAGCACCGTCCCCAGTCTCCCAAGAACCGCCGCCATGCCGCCCTCGTCGCTGCGCTGTGCATAGAGATCCCGTTCCTGGTCAAACTGGCACCCGCAGCCCCATCCGCGCGCGCCGTGCTCCAGCAGGTGCACCTCGGCCTCTTGCATGACTTGTCTTGCCTGCTGTGCGTCAGCTGCGCTCGACTCGACGACCCGTCGTAGCAGGAACTCCAAGCGCGAGAGAAAGCGGATTGGAGAATGATCAGTTGGCAGAATGTAGGACAGCATCGTGCTCAACTCTCCCGGTGTGACCAAAGGGCCACCGCCAGAACTGGTGGGTGTCGGTGTCGAGCTCTGCAGGAGAATGGCGAGAAGCGCGCCGTTGCGGGCATACAGCTTGTCGCCGGGCTCGTAGCCCATTTCAAAAGCTTTGGCAAGGATCTTCCAGTAAGGGCGGATTCTCTGGATCGAAGGAATTGCGCCCGACGCGCCAGCATCAGCGCCGAGTCGCTGGTAAAGCACCATGTACAGGCGAAGTGTGGTGAAAAATACTCGTTTCGTTTCTGGCAAGTGGTCCTCCGCGGTCATGTAGGCGGCTTCGAGCTGCTCCCGAGCTAGGTCATAGTCATGCAGCATTAGCCCGCACACAGCCTTGCAGTTGTGCAGCCTCGTCTTTCGGACGGCCTGTGCCGCGTCGATAGAGCCACCAGAAGTCGCGAAACGGGCGCCGTCGGCTACCAGGTTGAGGTACTCGCGCATCGACTCGTAGTCCCCGGCGGCAGTAAACGCCCTGAACTGGGAAAGCTCCAGAAAGTCGCGAGTTGTGTCATCAGGTAGCCGCAGAATGATGTCTTCGAACAGCTTCATCCGGGCCTTCCGCATGTTCGGCTGACTCTTCCATTCATTGTGAGCCCGCTGGTACTGGGCGGTGGTAGCAGCTAGGGACTGCCCTCGCTGGACCCCTCGGATCCTGGCGGAGATGTAGTTGCTGGGGATTGCAGATAGCTCTTGGGTATCCCGAACAGCGTCAAGGGCGTCCATGTCTGTGATGAGGCCACGTCGGATCCTTGTCAGCAAAACCTGCTCAGCCTGCTCAAAGCCGACAAGCTGCAGGTCCTGTAAAGTATCGTCGTCCAGCTCGTCCAGAAAGTCATCCCAGACCGGTTCGAGATCTTCAACGGCAATCTGGTCCAGACGGTCCTTGATCCCGTCAATGGCAGCTGTTGGGCTCGTCCCATCCCACAATCCAAGCTGCTCATTGGCCTGCAAGAGCTCTGCAATGGGGCGGTACAGCGAGACGACCTTGTGGACAGCATCCCATCCTGGCCCAGCACAGTCGGGGCGGCGCTTGGCAATGAGCTCAAAGAAACCAAGCTCAGGACACACGTCCTCCCCGCTTGCAATGCTTCGGAGGGCCGACACCAAATCCAGGAGTTCGGTAAGGAAGCCCTGAGGGCTCAGAGCACACAACAGATCCTGGCTGACAGGAAGACTGGCAAGCAGTCCATCAACTGTGTCCATGCATTGCTGCAGCTTGACCATTTCCCCTTGGAGGAGGTATTGCTCACTCATGTACACCGCTAGCTGGAGCACTACTGACAGCGAGAGGGTAAGAAAGAGTGGCGTTGAGCTGCCGCGCAGCACGAGCCTGGCAACCTCGCGCACCCGAGCACAAGCCCCCGGCCAGGCAGCCTCGCAGTACTCGCGCAGGTCGTCGGGGGAAAACCGCGTCAGGGTGAACTGGGACTGAAAGCCGCTGGCGGTCATGAGACACCACGCGAGAAAGACTGGCGCGGGGGGGCTGTCCGGGTCGACTGGCATGGAATTTGACTGATGAAGCTGGATCTCGAGCGCGGCGGTGAAACTGGACTTGCCCAGCAGGAACTCCGAGTACGTGTCCCACTGGGCTGCTCCTGGTGTCATGGCCTTCTCCATCCATTCGTAGCAGCGGAGCTCGTGGTACTCGACAAAAGTCCTGGTGAGCAGCAATGTCTTTTCGTCGTCTGAGCTTGCAAGACGGCCGTATCCTTCCTTCGCAGCATGGTGGCGGAGGAAGATGCTAAAGACGGGATGGATCGCGTAAAGCTTGGTCCCTTCGGTGTCGTATAGCTGGTCAGCGTTCTCGGCCACCGGCGTGGGCGCAGGACCCAGCGCGATCTTTGCTTCTATCAGGCCCAGCTTCTTGAGCTTGAAGATCAGCACCTTGAGTGTCGCAACGACCAGGCTCGCCGTGGAAGGATTCACCATGGCCCAGTATTGTTTCACACTCGGAGCCGGCGCGTGTCTCAGCACGTGGTCGCGCACCATGTTCCGGAACTTGAGCCGGCCGAGAACAAAGATGACGGCGTACGTCTGTATGCACCTCGGTAGGGAGCCCTGGAAGGGCGCGAAGCCTACGAGGATCGCTCTCTCCAGCTCATTGCACTGCTTCCACGTCTCGCGTGCCGCCTGGTACGCCTTGGACTGCTTGATCCTGGCCGATTCGAAGCCGTTGACTGCGAGTAGGTCGGTGTTTGTCCGCAGGAGAGTGCTGACCTCGCGGACACCTTTTGTTCGGCATAGAGCTACGACGGCCTCATGGAGCGGTACGTGGACAGCCGCCCATTTGGAGATGTCGTCAAACACATCGCAGTCGCGACGGCTGCTGAGCATGCCCCGGAACGACTTCTCGGTCCCGGCCACGCCTGCTACGAACCCAGCCTCTGCAGTTGGAGGTGGCAGCATGTAGTAGGCCTTCCAGGGCCACGTGCTGCTCTCGGCAAGATCAATGTACCAGGGGAAGTGGTAGGACGCCACGATGATGCGGGCTGGAAGGTCTGACAGCCCCTCGATGCATCTCCTCCACAATTCGGTTGTGGCAGCGAACTGGGATACGCCGGCAATGTTCAGTTTGAAAGGGGGATTGACCTCGAAATGGTCCACGATGATGAGCGTGGATCCTGCAGGTGTCATCAAGCCGTCCTGCGAGCTCTTGTCTCCCGCCAGGGCTCTCGTCAGTGCCTCCCTGAGCTTCTCGGGAGTCTCTGCCGGCGTGGACTCGAGGTCAACGTAAATGACGCGCGACATCCATCCGGTCTTGACCCACCACTGCGTCAGGTGGCGGAGCAGTGCCGTCTTGCCACATCCCCGCTCTCCTGTCATGAGCAGCGGATGATGTATTCCAGCTTCTCTGTTCTGAACGAGTCGTGTCTCCAGCTCCAGCACATCGCCGTCACGGCCTTGAAGTGCCCCAGCTACCGGAATGGGAACGCTGCCACTACTACTCCCCCACCGCAGGGAGAACCGTCCTCGTCGAGGCGTCGCCTTTGCGACCACGGAAGTCGTCACCACGACCGGATCCTGCTCCCGGGAAGTATACACCACCGGCACTATCCAGTCCAAGACCTCGACGGTGAGACCAAACCTCCCTGTCCGCACGGGCTCGTCCCGCATGGCACGCCGCGCGGCGGCAGCCGACCGGGCAAACGACATCTGATCTCGGAGCAGCGCCTCGTAAAAGGCCGTGACCATGGTCCCGACGGTACTGATCTGTAGCTGATACGACATGGCGAGCACGTGCGGCACGCCCTCCTCGACAAGCACGCGGGCCAGGTTCGTCTCGGGCCGGGCGTGGTGCGCGGCGGCCGAGTTGCAGGCATTGAGGACTGCAAAGGTGACGCCGTGTTCGGCGAGGAGCTTTGCCACTTCTCGCCCTTCGACCACGCGGTCAGTAAAGCAAAGACGTGCCCTAGACAAGCCGTCAGCCATTCAAAGTGCTACTCATCGTGGACTGGATCCCCTGTTTGACCTTGTTGAGCTGACAACGTCGCTACATACCTCTTTTTCTGGACCTTGCCATGAAGATCAAAGTGGACCAGGTGGAAAGGCTTTCCACGTTTACGGGCGTCCTCGAGATGGTTCTGCAAGGCGACAAACGTCCCAGGACGTGCAATTTGTAGCTTGACGGAAGGGCTTCCCGGTGGAAGACAATCCAGAATCCTAACGAGCGGTTGAGCGACTTGCCCGTATGGCGCCGTGTCGTCCTGGTCGGCACGAGCGGCAACGAGAAGAATGTTGAAGGTGGCGATGTTGCCGATGCTCAACTCGGAGACAGCGCGTGTTATCCCGATAGATCCGACTGTCTCGACCCGCCGGCGGACCACAAACCGGGAATCGTTTTCGAGGGCCTCCCATGGCAGCGCATGGAGTCGTGATTCACTCCCCTTAGCAATGATGTCAACCAGTGTCGGGGTCTTGGTAGTGGCCCCCGGGCCGACCTGCGGCGCAGATTGAGACCGTATCGAGTTGCAGTATTGTTCCAGGGTGTACCGTGCTTCTGCAGCTCTATCGCCCGCGAGGGGTTCCTTTGCTGCGAAATCCTCCAGATACCATTGGAGCTGCTTATGGCTCGCCACGAACCCTGGGGTGCTCAGCCTGGTGGGTGCGTTAGGCCACGAAGCCTGTATCGACCAGGTGTCGCGATCATCTGTGCTAGAGTCAGCCTCTCGCATCCAGGCTGGTGTCGACATCTCTGCGACTGTGCTTGACTGTAGTTCAAGCTGCTGCTGAGAGGTTGGGATCCACAGCGATTCTGACTGGGGACTTTGACCCACAGCCGGGATATAAATAAGACATCCCAATCGTTCGAGCTCGGAGTAGACGATCTGCAGCAGCAAGCCACAATGTGATAGATGTAGACGCAGCCTTTGAGGGGTCGACAGGCTGTTCCCCCCGGCAGGCTTGATTGGTTCCTCGACAAGGTGCGGCTGCGACTGCGGCTGACGGGCGGCACAGCACGACGCAGGGGCTGGGCCTAGACTGGCCATGGCCATTGACGGGCAGGCGGGAGCACCCGACATCACAGCCGTCTTTTCAGCTTCCTGCCCAACAATGGGTTTCAGCTGGAGGCCTGAGAGCCTGGCCATCAGCCACTTTTTCCTTGGCGATGCGATCGGATCGGGGACCAGTTCCTTTGTTCCCCCCCCAGCACCACGCTGGCTGAAGGGGGTTCTGTCAACCACTACGATTCCTCATCCGCAGACTTCCTAATTAACTGCATAGTTGACTGCCAATCGTGACCATGTCTTCACGCCCGCGCTTCGTGCTGCTCGACACCCCACTCCCCATCGCTGGGCAGGACCTGCTGGGCAAGTTTGTCCAGGACTACACCTCGCCACTAGACCGCTGCGAGCCCGAGACCCTGCCCGACTTTGTGCACAAGGAGTTCGTGTACGACTGCGGGGTGGACATCAACGCCTCGCTGCTCCTGACGACCACCCGCGACGTCGGCGTGCACGGCAAGCTCGACGAGCTCTTCTCGCTCGCGACCTCGCGGGCCGCGACGAGGCAGCGCGACCTGTCGACGGAGCGCATCTCGACCTGGCGCGTCCGCGACCACGAGAAGCTGTTTGACCGGCTGGCCGCGACGCCCGCGCTGCGCGCCCAGATCGAGTCGCTCTTCCCATCCCGCTACAGCCCCCGGGCGGCGCGCAGGATATACATGGTCGTCGGGGTCAAGGTCTTCCACGGCGGCGCGGTGTCGAGGACCGAGCGCGGCACGGGGTCCAGCCACGAGCTGGCGGCTTCTGTCGAGGGTGCGCTGCTACCCGTGGGTCTTCCCGTCGGCGGGGCCGTCGGGGCCGGCATGCACCGGACGACAGAGCGGAGCACCGTCTATGAGGCCACCCTCGAAGGGGACCGTGTCTTTGCCGTAGAGTACAGGATCGTGTCGAGGAAGCTGCTCCGTCGGTATCGGGGCGGGTCCGGGTTGAGGCTCGGGAACATCCAGTACACGGACTATGGTCAGGGGACAATGCGCCCTGAGAGCGACGGCTCCGACAGCGAGGAGTCTGCAGATGACGATGACGATGAGGGTGAGGGTGAGGAGGAGGGTGATGTGCTGCCATTAATGACCAGTACGAAGGATGGAGATGTCTTGTTCCTTGCGTGAAGGGCAAGTTCAGAAGGGATGTGCAGTTATGATGAAGCCAAAGCCAAGAACGGATATCCAATCATGTAGAGTTGTCAGCAGATCCATGCGGCTGCCCGCGGCGAGTGCATCCTTGAAACTAATATTTGAGTATACACAGGCAAGACATCGGCCTTGATGTGGTTGCATCATTCACGAGCCATTGTTCGGCCAGTGTTGAAAATCCTTAGATTCGGTGTAAAGCAACAGCAGCCGAGGAAATTATGGCTTGTTTCCACGGACTACAGCGGGTTCAATACAAGAACGTCCCTACAAAGAGGACTATGCAGTATATAATCGTCAAGCCCCAAAGAATCTCGCGTATCAACGGCAGGACGCCCCAGACCTGCTTGATTTCCTTGCACTTCGGCTGGCCCACGCCCGTCTTGGGGTCAAAGTCCATCATCTCGTCGCGGTCCGGGACCGTTGGCGGGAAGAGCATGTAGCCCACGGGCATCAGATACGCGGTGACGAGAAACAGCCACCACGTCGGCGGCAGCATCGAGTTGACGAGCAAGTGGCGCAGCGAGTCCCTGACGTCGCCGGTCTGCTGCCCGACTCGCCACGCCCGCCACCAGTCGGTACCCGCCCCGCCGAGGCAGTACAGGACAAACAAGACAAAGAACCAGATCCGGCAGTGCACCGTCATGAGCTTGATCCTGACCCACAGCCCGGCGCGCAGAGATGCGCTCCGCTCGTTCAAGCGGCCGCGGACTGCCCCGGTTGCGAGGAAGGCGATCTCTTTACCACCAAGCCACTTTGGCAGGAGGTAGCACCGCAGGATACTAAGAGCTAAATACGGCATCATGAACTGCCACGCCATGGCGGAGCGTTGGCCCTGGATGTAGCCCGACGGCAGCGTCAGGACCACTTCGTTGATGCGCAGGCTGACGGCCCAGATGGCGCACAGGCGGAGCTGCCAGCGCAGTTGCTCGGCGGTCGTGTAAACCATTAGATCTCTGCCCCAGTAGAGAAGCGCGGGGATGATCCAGAACGCGATGAAGACGGGTATCGTCATGATGGTGTTGAACGCAAAGGTGAAGATGCACAAGCGCTGGGGAAAGGTCATATGCCTCGTCTGTAAATCGTGGGGATGTTAGCAGTCAGTGGTTGGCTTGGACGCTCAACCGCGCAGATTATGGGAAAAGGGCGCAACATACATATTTCCCTGGGAAGCCCCAATTCAGGACTCTGGCAGTCTGCATCGTTCCGACGGCCCAGCGTGTACGTTGCTTCAGGTCTAAAAGATGACAGGAGGTCAGTTCAAGGCGTCTTTGATTGAAGCAGCTGCTGGGAAGACCCGACACTCACGACTTATGATGCTCTCGGGAATCATGCCGACCTGCATGAACTCGTGTAGATATGCCGTCTTGTAGCCCTCGCCATTCATCATGGACGAGAGCAGTTGGTCTTCTGCCATGGATGGTGTTGGCCACCCCCCAAGGGCGTCGATGACATGGCGCTTGAACACGACACCGCTGCCCGTGCACCAGGCTGCTCCGATGTGATCTTTTCGCAGCTCTAAGTAGTGAATGAACTCGCAGATGGATTGGCAGAGGGGATCGTCTGCGGGCACATTCCAGAACGTCTGCGGTGGGGATATCAGTGCGAGCTCCGGGTCTCGTAGCAGGTGTGGAAGCAGCGCTCTCAGCCACTCCGGGTCAGGAATCATGTCAGCATCGAGAGTAGCTAAAAATTCAGCTGGTCCGCCTGGAAGGTCGACGGCGTAGTCAATTCCGCTCTGGAGATTGCCGGCTTTAAAATGATGCGGCATCCCAGCAGCCTTGGTACGTGCCTGGTAGTAGAGATGCGGATACTCTGCAGTCAAAACCTGGACAGCGTCTCTGAAAACAGGGTCCGCGGCGTCATCGCAGACGATGATACGGTACCTATCACGCGGGTAGTCGATGTTACAGGCCGCCCGGATGGTGTTCATCATCATGGGAACAACTTCGCCACAGGCGGTGAAGAGCACATCGACCGTGGGCACCGCATCGCCCCTCAGCCGCAGTTTGGGCCGCTTGCGGTCTCCCAGGGAGATGAGCAGCACAACCATCCAAAAGAAGTAGGGAACTGTGCGTGTGTCGTCAGCTTGGCTCCAATATCAGGGCAGTCCGGCCTCCCGACTCACCTAGACAGATCCCTTCCATGCAAATAAAGATCCACGATGCTTCTGCAAGGCCGCCCTTGAAAAGTCGATACTGGTAATTACACCAGATGCGGTACCCGAAATATGCACTGTACGTAATAAAGACAACGGCAATGACGAGAGGCTGAACCAAGATCAACCACCGATGCCAGGGCTTGACAATGTCAATATCGTCATAATGGGACAAGTGCTCGATCGAGTAGTCCTGGAAGGTGTAGCGGTGGCTGAAGACATGCTTACTCCGAGGACGACTCAAGGTCGTCACGGGGTCAGCACACGGGGTAATCGCGTCCTCTTCCCTGAAGCGGCCGGTAAATCGGTGAGTGGCGGGGCCGCCAGCTACGCCAGTACCTCGCTAGAGTGTGCATGAGCATACGCAAGATATGTCTGCGAATCATCGGAGGGCATACCTCGAGGCTTGATATTTCATCAGAAGTGTAAGACACTTCTGAGGAGGAGTCGCTGCTCGCCATGCACGCGGTGAAAGACCAGACTGGGGTCTCAATGCTCGGACGTTGTGTCAGAATTGTCGGCAGTTCTTGGACAGACGCATTCACGCCGTATGGAGCGAGTGATCGCCCGCTGCGGGTTCAATGTCATCGGGCTCAAGTTGACTATTGTTACTTATACATTCGACCCCTTGACCTAACGATTGTCCCAACTTTGTGTCATGGCTCTTATCACAATATTCTTCGCTGATCGAAAATGCCGAGGAGCTAGGCCTGTCAGCCTCATCAAAGAACCTCAGCCTCTGCAGCTTCTCAGCTGCTTCCTGGGACCACTGGTGGCAGATCACTTCCTCCACAGGTCTGGAACGACCCTGGGCTCCGTGATCGCCTCGATACGGAACTGGCCACTCAATAGGAGCTGATGTGTTGTTGCTTCAAGGGTTCGTCAAGCCCATGGAGGCTTGCAGTAGAGCAAGGCTGCGCATCAGACCCCAGGGACTATCACTTGGTTGCAGTAGCGCTGTGAACTAGGGCGAACGGCGCCGGATACCTCTTCCGACCATGTGAGTCGTGATTGGCTGGCGTGTCCATTCCAGCAATGCAGGTGCTAGCTCGAGAAATGCTTTTGCCCACTTTGGGGACGTCCACTTCTGGGCCTTGCAGTGTGAGATCCAGCCAGATCTGCCTAGCTTGTTCTGTCTCCGCGGAAATGGCTACTGCAAATCCTTTCGCTCTTTTTCTGCAGGGCGCCCGGCCAGCCGGTTGGCTTGTGCCACAATGTGGAATCAACAGCATGCATGGTGTCCGTGCGCCGAGCTTGTCGAGGCTTGCAACAACGATTGACGGTCACATTTTTTGTGCCACGGACACCACACCACTGCAAGAGAACCGGTAATGGCAACACCACATGTCAGAAAATGGCATGGCTTGCGAGCACCACCGGGTGGCGGCCAGCACGCCGGGCAGACGGCGACCCTCTGCTTTGGCTCTTCTGCTCGCCCATGGGCCTCGGCCATGGAGAAAGGCCCTCCTTATGTTGGAGGCGTGCAGGTCCCGTCCACGACATTTGCGCGCTGTAGCTTTCGGCGGGTATGCCGGGCCCTCCCTCAGCTTGCTCTCTGACGCCAGTCATGTCGCTGGCTCTGCGTTATCCCCGGACCGATGTCAGTTGACCCAGCTCGCTGCAAGGGAACGCCAAGGCCCGAACAGGGAACAGGGCTCCATTCCACATCACGCGTTACTTCATCACTCGGTGATCATGACGGAGAACGACGCTTTTCATGCACCAAGCGGTTAGCGCTTCCGGCCCGCTAGGCTACAAGCCATGCATAGATGTAGGCCGGTGTATTGTTACCGTCAAACTCAATCGCACCACCGCTCAAATGCTGAACAAACCCTCAGTTATTAGATGACAAAAGACTACCAGTTTCTGAACTCGAGGGTGCAGCGTGCGTACACCCTTTCCAGCTTGTGTTGCTTCACTGGTGTACCACTCAAGAGGCTCAATACCGTGTCATTGCCAAGTCTTTGGTGGGTCAATGTCCTGTCTAGTCAGATGTCCGGCACGGTCTGGACCCTAGGTTATTTGGCCTGCCAATCAGCCCTACCGATGCCGGTGGGATCAATTGCATTATCTGACGTGTTTCTGGGGCGGATCTGAACCAATCCCTCGCATGATCGCAGTGCTTAAATACCCGCAGCCGCTGAGGTTGGTGGTCGAAGGCATTGCGCGACTTGGAGACTAAAGGCTCATTCCATGAAGGTGGCACGGAGAAAGCCGTGGCAGCAATCTGGTCGGCAAGGGGCCAAAGCCAGTGCTTGGAGACTCCGAGGGCATTGTTCCTCTGTCGATCTAGACTCGGCCATAGTCGAGCCACATGGACGAGTGAATATTGGCTTCAGCTCATATCAGTCTAGTCTGGTAAAAGTCAATGGTCGCAGTTGCAACCAAAGGGCGATGTGGGCGTCGGCTACTCAAGTGCTTCAGATCTACATGCCTGTGAACGCATGTGCCGCTAGCCTTGTACTCTTTTGGTGCCCGGGACCGGAACTAGGGCTCAGTCGGGTAGCAAGCTTCTATCTAGCCCTAACGTTATTGGCATTGTGAGGTATCCCTTTCGTCAGACTGAAGGACGGGACTACCCTGAGTATACTTTCGACCTGCAGGAAGACCCTATGACCCTCCCAACCAGACAGCCATGCAGGCTGGCGGATGTTCATCGAGCAGCAAGAGCTTTTCAGCCCGTCAGCAACCAGACCGAGTCGTCGGACGCGCCGACTGCGGCCGAATCATCAAGCCTCATTGCTTGGCATGTGCAACAAATTTCGGGCAGCCACCCAGACTACATGGACAACAAAGATGATGCACTGCGAGCCCTCCACTATCCGAATAACCTTTACAGCGGCAGGTAGGCATCCATCAAGCCTCGTCTAGATCATATCGGCGTCTTTACTCAGTTGGGAGACTGCACAGGCAGTTCTGGACCACGTGCTAGCAAAGCAAGCTGACGGGAGCGGGCACCATCCTTGCCAAGAAAACGAGAAGAAGAAATCAAGGTGGGATTTTCAGCATGCTGGTACAACGTTTTACGACGTGTCCCATAACACGCTCTGCGCTCAAGGGAAGGGGTCAAACTCATTCCAAGGCTGCCGCGAAAATGTGCTGCTGGCCGGCTGTTTTCTCATGCCTGAATTGTGCAACCGGCTTCACAGTCCTCTGTTGCCTTGCACAGACACCTCTGATCAGGATATCTGGAGCCAGCCAGCAGATTAGCAGGCACTTACACCAAATGATGCGCGAAGCCGACTCTGGTGGATGGTCCCATGTATGAGAATGTGATGCTGATGCAATTCTGACGTAAAGCTTTCACCAAGCCTGTCTTGCGCTGCAGTCTGCTCCTAGCTGTGGACGAAGACGTGCTGTCCCGTCGTCAAGTTAATGAGCACCACTCTGGATCCTGCAAACCGTACATCACGGACAGTGAAGAAGCGTCTCAGTGTTTTTCTGAAAACACCATTGTGCCCTCACCGGACTTTCTTGGCATGGTGCAGCAATCTCCCACGCTCGGAATGCTTCCGAGGTGGGATCCGAGGCGGGCGGCCCCGGTGTCTCCACTCTGATGACCCACCGCCGCCTTTCGGACCGGGCCCGAGCTCACTCACCCCCTGCGCCGGCTGGCGCTTCTCTTCCGGCATCACCAACAAAGACGACACAGATACAAGCGGAAGAGCTCCCGAGCATCGCGATGCCAGAGCCCGCCCTTTCGGACGATGACAGCACCCGGCCAACGAAGCGGCGCAAGATCCGGCTCGCGTGCCGGCCGTGCCGGGACAAGAAGATCCGGTGCGACGGCGGGCGTCCCGTGTGCCACGCCTGCACGCGCAAAAAGCTCGACCCGTCCGGGTGCGTATATGCGGACGCCCCGCTGGAGCTCGACGTGCAGTATGTCCGGACGCTGGAGGACCGGATCCGGGACCTCGAGCGGGGGGCGGGTCTGGTCCAGCAGCCAGCGACTCCCAGCCAGGGTTTGGCAACACCATTCGATGGTAGACAAGGGGCTCAGCAGCAATGGCAGAGTGGTGCCTCCTACGGGGAGACTGTCAGTCGTACTGGAGACAGCATACATGCCCTTGATGACAGCCACGATGCTGCTATCCGGCTGGTTGGTCTCCAGAGCCAGGGGCTGCAACACACGCATAGAATCCAAACTCCAATGGCTCGAGACCCTGCTCGCATCTCACCATTACCGTACTTTCAGACGCCATTGAAACATACAAAACCAGCGCTGGGATGTGCTGGGAGCAATCTTCGGGGCGACACGGGCCGGCGGGGTCGACCAGTCGGTGAACAAGACAACAGCGACGACGATGACCACAAGGGCGATGTCATGGGCGCGGCAGACGGCAGGACCCCTGACCAGACCGGCCGTGCCGTGTTCCTCGGACCATCTAGCGCTGCAGCGTTTATGCGTGAGGTTCAAGAATCATCAGCGGCCAGGAGCCACAGCACTGCCAGTGCAGACCATGTCACGCCGATGATGACAGCCACCAGTGCAACCCCAGCCTCTCTAAGCCCGGCCCGCCTCCGCAGCAAGCGCGGCCAGGAACAGCTGTCGGCCCTGCTCGACAGCATCATCCTACCACCCCGGCGGACAGCTGACCGGCATCTAGAGCGGTACTGGGAGTTGTCGCACACGCTGTACCCCGTGCTGCACCGTCCGACGTTCATGCGCCGGTACGGGGCAGTTTGGAGCCAGCCTAGCAGACCTGACGATGTCGCAGAACTGGCTTCCGCCATGCCGGGGGGTTTTGAACATCCCGAGTCGGATGTGCATTCTGCCCGAGCGGTTCACGCTACACTGAATATCCTCCTGGCCCTGGGCTGTACATACGCCTTATCCTCCGAGCTGGATGCATCCTCGACAACAAAGGCGTCTTCACCGCCATCAGCCTTGCAGAAGTCTGCCGAGACATTCTTCCACCGCTCCCAGCTTCTCCTCCGCGACGCCGACCACGACCACGGCTCCCTCCAGCTCGTCCAGGCATACATCCTGACGGCCCAGTACCTCCAGAGCACAGACAGCGTCAACAAGTGCTGGGTGACCCTCGGCACGGCCGTGCGCCTGGCACAGGGGATCGGGATCCATCTCGACCGGCGAACCGAGAGCCAGGCTGAGCAGCAGGAGAGGCGGCGCACGTGGTGGTGCTGCCTGCTGCTAGATCGGGTGCTGGGGATGACCCTGGGACGGCCCCCGATGGTGGCGTGGCCGACGACCATCCCGATGCCGGTGGGGGTTGATGACGAGCAGCTCAAGATGAACACGGGGAGTTACAGGGATGGTATGGTTGGTGTTGCAGGAAACGAAGGCAACATGTCGAAGATCGAGTTCTTTGTGCAGACGCTCAAGCTGACGGACGTCATGATGTCTGTGTTGAAGTGAGTGTGCTCATGCATAAGATTGACCCCCGTTGCTGGCGGTCACTTGTTGCTGACAGGCTGACTCTGCGCAGAAATCTTTATCGGCCTCCCGAGGAGGTCATAACCGGCGCCACTGCTGCGTTCAATATGCAGACTGTCAGCCTCATCAAGATTCTCGAGCTCGACGCGGACATGGCGCGGTGGCGGAAGGCCGTGCCGCCACATCTCGCATTTACAAGCAGCAGCAGCCTGGAGCCGACATTGTCGCATAGCAGCGAGCCCATCTTCTTACGACAAGCAACTTCCCTACATTGCCGGTACCTGCATCTCCGCATCCTGCTCTTCAGACCAATGTTGGTACATCTTTCGTCGCCGCCCTCCTTCTCGCCTGGCCACAAGATAGAAGCCGCAACGGCGGATACGGACTTTCAGCAGGACACTCAGGCAGGCTGTGTCAGGGCGTGCGTCGCGGCCGCCATTGAGCTCGTCACGAAGTTGGAAAATCCGGCACAAGCTTGGGCGGGTCCGCCCTGGTGGTACTCCATATTCTGTAAGCCGTGCACATCTTCCCCCATTACCTCAGTGTCCCCGAATCTGCTCGAGGCTTTCATCTCTACGGACGATCGCTAATGCCCGTGGCCCGATACAGACCTGTACACAGCCGGCACAGTCTTGCTGTCTGCCCTCATATCCCCGAGTCTCCGCAGCTTGCTCCTCCACCGTGGCGCACTCCTAAGGCCCTTGATGCAAGACCAAAGTCATGGGGCCGAGGTAATGTCTGGTCTCGAGACTTCACTGGCAGAATGTATAGCCAGCCTAGGCCGCTACGCCAGCCGAAATATCCCGTTCGCTAGGAGGTGTCACTGCATTCTGCAGGCTGTCGATGCCCGGCGGTGGGAGCAGCAACAGGCGTCCCCTATCAAGGATCGTAGCCCAGGAGCTTCGACAACAACACAATGGCGAGATTGTGGTCACCGTGACAAGGGAGAGGATCTTGAAGCTAATACGCGCATGCCGCCAAAATCTGGTGACGGCGGCGCGTACCATCTGCCCAACTTTGAGCAGACCCTCATGGCTGGGGATAGCGACTTGTCGGATCTGTGGTGGCCGGGAGTGAGCCAGCTGTGGTCTGGGGACGTATTGTCTGGCGATCAAGGACCTGATGTGATGGGTGGCCCGTACTAGCACGTTTAGCTATTGTATCACAATATTAAGAGTCGTCCACCCTGGGATACACATTTGATGTGCCGATGCCCCTGCCAGTGGAGCAACAGCCTCGGGGACAATCCCTGACAATGGTGGGGAATGGTCCCTGAAGTACCCATGACTCGCGAGGGCCCCGTGGGGTCTGAGCTCGGGATGGTCCCGAGATTGGGGAATTCCTAGAAAACCCCACGCACGTAACGAACAATGACATGGCCCTGCCTCTCTGCTCTTTTGTCCATCTGTCTCTCGTCGTAACTTCAGAGCCGTCTTATTGTTCGGTTCCTCTTCTCTGCTTCCTCATTTATACACAAAGACACATAGACGTAGACACTCCTTGCGCCACCAAGCACGGCTCAGCAACCATGGCGCCGTACCTCGACGTCGACGCGCTGATCCCGCAGCTCACGCTCGAGGAGAAGATCAGCCTCCTCTCGGGCCGCAACTTCTGGGAGACATGCGACATCCCGCGCCTGGGAATCCCCGCGATGCGCTTCTCCGACGGACCCAACGGTGCCCGCGGGGCGCGATTCTTCAACGGCGTTGCGGCAGCCTGCATGCCCTGCGGCACGGGGCTCGCGGCGACATGGGACACGGACCTGATCCGCCGGGCTGGACAGCTCCTCGGCAACGAGATCATCGCCAAGGGAGGGCACGTGTCGCTCGGCCCGACGGTCAACATGCAGCGCTCGCCGCTGGGCGGGCGCGGGTTCGAGAGCTACAGCGAGGACCCCGTGCTGGCGGGCGCCATGGCCAGCGCCATGGTCAACGGCGTCCAGGGCACGGGCGTGGCCGCGTGCATCAAGCACTTTGTGTGCAACGACGGCGAGCACGAGCGCCAGGCCGTCAACTGTGTCGTCAGCGAGCGGGCCCTGCGCGAGATCTACCTGTACCCGTTCATGCTCTGCCAGCGGGATGCCAAACCCCTGGCATACATGACAGCCTACAACAAGGTCAATGGGCTACATGTCAACGAGGACCCCCGGATCATGAAGGACATTCTGCAGAAGGAGTGGGGATTCAACGGGCTGATTATGAGTGATTGGTTAGTTGGGGCTCCTGAATCATCGCTGGGCAAACTCTATTCAAAACAGGAGAGAGAGGGGAAGACAGAGACAGAGAGATCCAAGCTAACTTCAGAGTAACATACACAGGTTCGGCACGTACTCTGCCACCGAGGCCGTCAATGCCGGGCTCGACCTCGAAATGCCCGGCCCGCCCCGGCAGCGCGGCCCCAACATCATGGTCGCCGTCGGCAGCCGCAAGATCTCGGAACACACCATCGACGACCGCATCCGCAACCTGTTCAACCTCATCAACCGCGTCGCTCCGCTGGGCTTCCCTGAGAACATCGAGGAAAAGACCATCGACACTCCCGAGATCAGACAGACTCTGCGCGATCTGGCCAACGCAGGTGTCGTGCTCTTGAAGAACGAGAACAACGTCCTGCCACTCAAGAAGGACAAGACGGTGGGACAATTCTTTCTTCGAGAACCTCGAACAGAACATTGCTGACACATGGAATTAATCCCCAAACAGATCGCCGTCATCGGCCCCAACGCGAAAATCGCAGCCTACTGCGGCGGCGGCTCTGCCTCGCTCAAGGCAACGTACCTCACGACGCCCTTCGAGGGCATCGCCGCGCACGCCCCTCACGCGCAGTACACGCTCGGGTGCCACTGCTACAAGGAGCTGCCCCTGCTCAGCAGCATGTCGACCCGCGAGGACGGCCGGCCGGGCGTGACGTGCCGGTTTTACAACGAGCCGCCCGAGGTCGAGGGCCGCGTGTGCCGCGACATCGTCCAGTACCACGTGAGCGACATGTTCCTGCCGGACTACAAACACCCAGATGTGAACCCGGAGCTGTTCTACATGGACCTCGTGAGCACCATCACCCCCGAAGAGAGCGGCGAGTACCTGTTTGGCTGCTCCGTGCGTGGCACGGCCAGGGTGCTCGTCGACGGCGAGCTCGTCGTGGACAACGCGACCGTGCAGAGGCCCGGCTCGACGTTCATGGGCGCCGGCACCCTCGAGGAGACGGGCACCAAGTACCTCGAGGCCGGGCGCACGTACAAGGTGGTGCTGCACTTTGGGTCCGGCGCCACGCAGACGTTCCGCAAGAAGGGTTCGACGTCGATGCGCGGCGGCGGCGTCCGCGTGGGCTGCACCAGGAAGATCGACGCGCAGACCGAGATCGACAAGGCCGTCGCCCTGGCCAAGACGGTCGACCAGGTCGTCGTGGTCGCGGGCCTGACGGGCGAGTGGGAGGCCGAGGGCTTCGACCGGCCCGACATGGACCTGCCAGGCCTCACCGACGCGCTCGTCCGTGCCGTCGCGGCCGCGAACCCAAACACGGCCGTCGTCATCCAGTCCGGCACCCCTGTCACGATGCCCTGGGCCAACGAGGTGCCCGCGCTCGTGCACGCGAGCTTCGGCGGCAACGAGTGCGGCAATGCCATCGGCGACGTCCTCTTTGGGGCGTTCAACCCCTGCGGAAAGCTGCCGCTGACCTACCCAAAGCGGCTGGAGGACAACCCTGCATTCCTCAACTTCGGCTCCGAGAATGGCCGCACGCTATACGGCGAGGACGTGTATGTCGGCTACAGGTACTATGACCGGGCGAAGCTGGCGCCGCTGTTCCACTTTGGCCACGGCCTCTCGTACACCAGCTTCGAGTACACGGACTTCAAGGTGGACAAGAAAGGTGGCGACAAGGTGACGACGTCAGTCACGATCAAGAATACGGGGGCTGTGGCGGGCGCGTCCGTCGCACAGGTCTATATCAGTCAGCAGAAGCCGCTGATCAAGAGGCCGCCCAAGGAGCTCAAGGGGTTCAAGAAGGTATTCCTCGAGCCTGGCGAGAGCAAGACGGTAGAGGTCGAGGTGCTCCTCAAGTATGCCACGAGCTACTGGGATGAGGAGAGGCAGATGTGGATCAGCGAGAAGGGCGCGTATGATGTCCTTGTCGGCGAGAGCAGCGAGGCGCCGGCGCTTGCAGGGACTTTCGAGGTTGAGCAGACGTCGTGGTGGTTGGGATTGTAAACCGGCTGAACGAAGCATATGCATGGCACACTAGAGTTGCAATTATCTCGAATACTCATGATAGAGATGATATTACAACTCCCTTCTGCAAAACCCGGGGTCATGGCCTTGCCCAACCAACTTGAAAAGCTCGTCAGCAATCAAGATACTTTTTTCTCGCCGATTGCATGTGTTGAAATGGTCTAGGAGTGGTTCGACACTCTATAATGCAAACCTCGCCTCAGCTACTGGCACAAGCGCTGGAACCAACTTTTCCACACTGATCGGCCCCCAATTCAGCTGGGCAGGCAATGGGTAGCCAAGCCGCTAATATACGGGCAAGACATGGCCAAGCCCATGACTGGTTGCCAAGGCTGACAGCAGCTGGGACGGCATCGCTTGCCGAGTCGACTTCCACGTCCGATGCGCGAGGGGTTCCAAAGACGAATCAGCGTGCACGAATACAGCTTGAACTTCTGAAAGTGAACACATCACCGAAGGACGGACAGGGATACCTAGGCCTATTGATCAGCCCGTTCAGCACAGGTAGCGATCGTCAGGGATGCTTCCTGGTCGCTGCCCAATAGAAAACGATGCCTAGGGCCAGCGAGTCATAATTCAATCAGAATCAGAGACAACATGTAAGTAGTCTCAGTACTACTTCAGGCCCTTGCATATGCAGGGCTTGCCGAGTTCCGCCGCAGAATGAGGCCGGACGCTGACAGCGTAACCTCGTTCTATACTGGAGAAGGAGAAAGAGGGAAACTCACGGCAAATGCCCCATAGTGTTGACGAGCCAGCGCGTCTGGTTTCGAGGTGTCTGTTAATAAACAAACCGCCGGTTTCCGACATTTCTTTCTGATTAGCCCCTTGGGTGGATGAGGAAGGATTGTCGTATTCATAGCGGATTGTCTTGTTCGTTCTGACATTGTGGTCTTTCGCTGGTCTGAGGACTATGCTAAAAGCAAAAGCAGGCAAGACAGGAAGCAGACCGGGTGCATAGTGTTCTCCAAAAGTTCCCCATTTTGGCCAATCCGGAGCCGCCGTCGTCCCAAGCTGGTCATAGGACCTGTATCGGTAACAGCTGTCTAGGATACACATGGAATACTCCGCAGCCATGCAGGCGGTGAAGCTCCCCGATCCTCCGCCAAGAGATATTCATAGAATTCTCGGGGCTTGGGCTCTCCTGATGTCGCTATCTGTTTGGGACAAGAATCAAAACAGCCTCGTCCGAAATTGGTTGAATGGAGTCCATAGTGTCAGAACCAAACAAGTAGATTTTGTCGTCATTGACTTGATACTTCGCTCGGAGTTGTGCCCATTTTGGTCGCATGGTATTATGTCTTCTCAGTCCCCGCGTCGCTCAGCCCCGACACATCCACCCTTCTGGCGTGCATGGTCGATCAACTGCTTCCCATAGGTTCTCGTACGATCAGTATTTCCCGGCTTAGCCGAAGGAGGATGCCGCATTTATAGGAATACTGCTACGGAAAGGACAACAAGAGCAAAACATAAATAGTCACGGCATTCTGCTACAATCTTCTCGTAGCTAACCAAGAAGCACGGATCTCCTGACTCCTGAAACAAGCAACCATCAAGACAGACATACTCCTGCTCCATTACCTCTCCTCCTAGAATCCCTCACCATGCTTCCTCAATCTCTTCTCGCTGTCGTTTTCGCTGCCACGACGGCAGTCGCCTTCCCAGCCCCCGACGGCCAGGAACCCGCACAAGTGGTCCGATTCAAGCGAGACAGCATTCTCGAAGCTCGCGACTTTGAGCTTGCCGAGGCCCATGGAGTCGACTTGAGCAAGAGTAAGTCCTGCCCAAACGCGGGGACACATGAAACTGAATTCTGACACGAGGAAATCTGCGTAGTGTACAAGCACTCGCTTCTCAAGCGTGGCGACGGCGACCACGTCACGGTCTGGGTAGATCGCCGCTACGTAGAGCACGAGGACCTCCACGAGGCGCGAGACACCGAGGCCGCCCTGGAAGAACGCGATATCAACTTGCGCGTCGGCAAAGACGCCGCTTTCTCCGGGTCCATCATTTCGGACTACTGCTACGACCACAAGCGGCAGGACCACACGGGACCCAACGGACCGACCACTGGCGGCGTCAAGGCCATTTACCAGTGGGCCCGCGCGCACGGCGGCGGCAAGTTCAACGTCAAGAGCACCACGAACTGGGAGAACCTGGTCGTGGCCGGCTCCAACGGGGGCACCAATGCGCTGTACCGGGCTCGGGCGCTCAGCGGAGGCACTGATATTGGCACCCAGGACGTGCGCAACGATGCGGACTGGACTCTGAGCAAGCAGCGCAGCTTCAGTGGCTCGTGGAGGGCGTCGTCCAAGGGAGGGGAGTCGTGCTATTTGGGCAGGCGCATCAACTACGAGCTCATCAGGACACAGTACAATGTCTAGACGTGTGTGCAAGGGAAGAGGGAAAGGCGACCAATTACGGACCAAGAACCAACATCAGATCGCATCCTCGTGGTCTGGACATTAGTTAGTCACTAGGCCTTCGTGGATGGAGCGAGACGCATCATCGATAGATTCGCTTTGCAGCTTCAGACCATAAGAATCAAGACCTGTCCCTCCACTGTTCATGTCGCATTGCTGGATTTGGGCTGCGAAGAAAAACATGCATCAAGTCACGTCGGGTATCTATTGTGTGACCTGCCCAACTCCTACGGTTGTACAATTCAGTAGTAAGCTTTTGGCACAACCGCGCGGCCCCTTCCCCCGGATCCGGCAAGGATACAACTGAAACACATGGCACACGAGAGGTGGTGTACGGCCCAGCGCCTAAATTGCTCGATCAGGTATAGGCTGCCCGCTTCCCCGTGCTCCCAAGGTTCCCATGTCGTCGTCTCCAAATTCTGCACCTCCGCTCACGCCTCCGCCTCCACACGGCAGTAATAGTCTCGTGCCTACGAGAGGAGTCTAGTAACCCCGCATTTCGCCATACAAATCCTTCGATTTCCCCGCCTGAAAGGAGCCATGACTGCATGAGCGTGGCCGAGAATCACACATATGCAGTGTGACCACATACTTGGCCTCCAACTTCGGCACATTGAACTACCGAGGAGTCGACAATGTGACGCGAGCGCTGTGTAGATCAGCTTCTCATGTTCTCTTGCCCGCCTGCCTGACTAGCGTCGCCATACTCTTCTTACTCTAATCGACTGCTCACCAACCACCATGGCACTCACAGTTTCTGGGAAGACGGCCATCGTGACGGGCGCAGGCTCGGGCATCAACCTGGCCTTTGCACAACTGCTGCTTGAGAACAACTGCAATGTCCTCTTTGCCGACCTCACCATGCGGCAAGAAGCACAGGTCCTCGTCAACAAGTACAGCCAGGCGGATCCCACCTCCTCGGCGGCACGAGCAGCCTTCCACCGGACGGACGTGACAGACTGGTCACAGCTCGAGGCTATGTTCCTCGCCGCCGAGTCCGCCTTCAACACGCCCATCGATATTGTCTGTCCCGGCGCGGGCGTCTACGAGCCCGCCTTCTCCAACTTCTGGCTGCCTCCTGGTTCGGAGCAGTCGTTCGACTCGCCCCTGGGCTCCCGATACGCGTCGCTGGACATCAACCTCACACACCCGATCCGCTGCACCCAGCTCGCCATCGCGCACTTCCACAAGCACAAGCGCCCCGGCGTCGTGGTCCACATCTCGAGCATCGCCGCCCAGCGGCCTTTTATCGCGTGCCCGCTCTACGTCGCCGCCAAGTCTGGAGTGTCCAACTTTGTGCGGAGCCTCGCGCAGCTCGAGACCCCGCCCAAGGAGACTGGGCTCGCCCCCGTGCGGGTCGTCGCCGTCGCTCCCGGGGTGATCAAGACGCCGCTGTGGACCGACAACCCGGAGAAGCTGGCGTGGGTGGACGCGGAGCGGGACGAGTGGGCCACGGCCGAGGAGGTTGCGGCCGCGATGCTGAGGCTCGTCCAGGAGCCCGAGTATGTCGGCGGCACGGTGCTCGAGGTTGGCAAGGAACAGGTCCGGAAGGTCGAGGTGCTGAATGATCCCGGGCCAAGCGGTGCCGGGCACACGGTCAGCCGCTGGACCCAGGGATATCAGGAGACCTGGGAGAGGCTATCACAGGACGGATGGGGGCAGACACTGGGTGGCAAGGTGTAACCAGTCAGAGCTGACGGTGTGACTGGACGCTGTTGTGTGCAATTACTATTACAAAGCACGTCTCCCGTTAGTTGTCTGTCACTTTTTGCTCATGGGCCGGGTTGAAGCTCCATACTCAGCCATTCTCGCCAATAAAACAGACATCTGAGCTTGCCCTTTGCATTTGCACTCAAGCCACTAGTGTAATCTTCATCACGACGCGTAACGCCATGTGCGTGCATCAGCGTTAGCAAAGCTTGTCTAGCAGAAGCCAAGGTAACGGCTAAAATTCACATTCCCATCTATATGATCCCCTTTCAGCGCCTTTTTGCAATCTCCTAGATGATCCATGCAGCAGCAATACACCTACCCTGCAAGAGGAGTCTTTGCTGGGGGCCTTGCGATCACCGTAACGGACGCCTCGCGCGATTGTCGCCGTGGGTTCGGTGCAATGCGGTCAGGCTTGGGTATATGCTGTGACAGGTTTGGACAAGGGAGGAAAGAAAACAATTTTCGATGGGCTTTCCACGTGCGTCAAGATAATGACGAACAGGAAAACAAAGCAGAGCGTCGGAAGCATCCATGGGGTGAACAGGAAGTTGCTCGTCTTGTTGTCGTCAAGACTGACCAGGGTCACCAAGCTGAGGCCAATACCCAGGAGGAAAAATACGGCCGTTCGGACGTAGAAGTAGACGGCGTTCCGGTGCGAAGTTGGTTTGCGTTTGATAAGAATGTAGAGGAGCGTCATGGTGATCAGGGCCATGCCCGCGCAGGCAAACACGTACTGGAACTGAAGACGCATATTACAACGTTAGTACCACTCGACGCAAAGTACATTGTGAATGCCAGACAAGTTGAGGCAACAAGTATACTGACCACCAAGTAAAACTGTTCAGTCGTATTATCATATGCCTTCTGGTTCGCGTCATCCAAGCTAAGGCTTTCCAGCTGCCCCGAACTGAAGAGCCCCTGGATCGCGTCAATCCCGAAATTGCCAAAGACGCTATTGACAACTGCAATTCGGAGGTAGTTTATGGCATTCGAGAATGTGCTCCAGTGGGGATCAGTAGTTGGATCCGCGTCGTTCCACATTGCGTCGGGAATGGTGTTGACCTGGCCGAGCCAATCGGCAATCTCGTCTTCCACTGTACTCCACACAGGTTTGTACTCTTGCCACACCTCTTGGATCGTCTGGTTCAGCGAAGCGACGACATCTGCACTGGTAACGTATGGAACGTCCAGAGCATCAAAGGCGTGATCGAACTTGTACGTAATGCTGTCCTCGACTTCAGTCTATCATCCAAAGAGTCAGCCAGAACATCCAGCGAATACAAGGTGGCCAACGGGTTACGTACGACTTTCCACCAGAGCAGGAACTGTGTGCTTCCTTTGATGAAGAGCAGTAAAAATACGTGGAAAGGGTAGTGTAAGATCGACCAGACGAGCTGCTGCCAGTCTACCAATTTCGCAAAGCCAACTGTCCAGTCCTTGTAAAGCATGAAGACAAAGTAGACAGTAACGACGCCGGAGATTAGAACACCGATAATAGAGGAAGCTGTTGTAGTTGTTAGTATACCCTAAGTTCCTGTGTCATGCTGTGGTAATTGACTTACACCATCCATTATTCTTGACGACGTTCACGACACTATCCATAATAACCATAGCACCTGGAGGACACTCTAGGTTTAGCACGTCACGGACAGTAATATTCAGGTGGCCATGGAATACTCACCTTGACCAAGGATGAACATCGTCAAGAAAGACATGCGTTCCGCCAGATGCGTGCCCTCGAAAGATAGGACGCTGTAGACATACGACAGGCCAAGCTGGACAACGGCCTCGAAAGCCATGACGACATAAAAAGCATTGTAAGCCTGACTATTGCTGCTGTCATGGAAGGTGAAGGAGACCCCAAGGTAGATGCTGGCTGCTACTAAATGCGAGGCAAGAACGACGAGCAAAGGAAGCTTGCCCTGCTTGAATTTCCGGATGTGCCACAGGACTGTGGCATATTCCACTGCAAGCACAAGCCTCGACGCCATCAGGATCAACGCTAACGGGCTTGTCAGCAGACGCTTCTCACAGCTCGTACGCGCCAAGGGGGCTTACACATGCTCTGCCAGGCACTCTTGACCTGATGTTCTGGATCATACTTGGGAGCGACGACGGTGAAGCCGACCAGCACACCAAGATGTAACGTGAGCGCGAATCTTTCGAAGATACTGTCGGTAGCGTAGCGCACTTCGAAGCACAACAAGATGAACCGGTTGAACCAGACAATACTAATGGTGCGAGTGGTTAGAATGTATTTCCCGGAACGGTTCGGGAGCGCAGCGTGACTTACCTAATGTATCCAATGTATGACCATAACTGAGCCGAGTTGCCCACATCGTGCACCTGCAACGAGTTAGAGGGGGTTCTGCGCGGTTTCCACACGGCCGAGCCCCATACTCACCTTCATAAAGATACCCAAGTTGGCGGTAACCCATAAGTCATAAAAGACCTCGAGAATGCTTGCCGCTGCACGCTGTCGGGCAAATTATTTTAAGTGTTCGTCCTCATTGTTGCCTGTTCTTTGCCTCCGACTTCAGCACGACG
This sequence comes from Microdochium trichocladiopsis, assembly GCF_020744255.1. NCBI lineage: Eukaryota > Fungi > Ascomycota > Sordariomycetes > Xylariales > Microdochiaceae > Microdochium > Microdochium trichocladiopsis. Next base: position 170,707 of record NW_025763552.1, on the reverse strand, counting down.
CACCTTTTGGAACACTGGGACCAGATCTGCTTCAGAGCGCCGATCTACGGTCTCGATATCCTGGAGTTCGTCCTCCTCCGTCATGTCGGGCATCGGCTGCAAAGCCCTGATCTTGTCCAATGGCAGGACCGGCGTAGCCATCAGAGGAATGCTCGGCATGACGGCCACAGAGACATTCCCAGCGGTCGGGGCAGCCGAGTCCCCGGCCTTGGCGATTTTGGACGGCATCTTCGGCGAACGAGTCCCGCGGCAGCGTCGGAAGAGGCAAACAGCGTTCTGGTGCACAGATTATCTGCCAAGTTCTCCGTCTCTAACGTTACCGGCAAAAGGTTAGGTAACAGCCAGTCGACCTGCGCGAGCTTGTATTTCGTGGGATAGCACATCTGGACTGAGAGCAAACAAGGCGGGCCTCGAGAACATATATCGCACCGTCGAAAGGGTCAGAGTCCTGGCTGGGGTGACTGAGCCGCAGAAAACAATTCATCACCCCTGTGCTCCCTCTGTCCCTCGACCAAACTCAATTAGGCTGCCTGAGGGGAGGGGCTGAGTGTTTGCATGCAAGTTCGAAGCCAAAGTCCTGGCCCAAGCCCAATGGAACGAAGGGAATTAGTGTCGAGGAGCTGAAACAGCCGGCTAGCAGGGGCCTCTTCGTCTCAAACTCAGCCCTGAAATTGCGGATGTGAGCGGCGAGACTCAGGCCGATCACCATGTATGCTAGTACACGTACAGATAGTGTCGGACATTTCCAGGCCTAGAGCCAAACACCTCTTGGAATCCAAAAGACAGAGAAGTCATCTCCGCCATGCAGGCTCAGCTGATGCCGAGAATAAACCTGCTGGCTAGCACCTGACAGGGCCCTTAATCCAAACACGAAGAACAGAGTCGCGACGTTGAGCCTGCTCAAACTAATCATTGGCTCTGCGGGCCTGCACCATGCAAGCGCCACTTTTAGGAACCCGAAAAGGTCTAGTTCATGCAGACCGCGCATTTGAGGCGATTCGCTGGTCGTTACGACCTATATGGCGCCACCGAGACTTAGTGTCATCACTAAGCCATGAATAGAAAATGTTTCTATTTTCTCTTCTGCGCAGACAGCGGACTATGCTGACACGGCCACCGGATGCTGGCCCGACCACTCGGTGCTATGACGGCATATTCCCCCATGCTCTCGTGAATCGGCTTCCACCGTTCGTTTGTGGATAGTCAGAATCAAGAAGCCTGAGTTGCGCCGTGCCCGATGCTGCAAACAAATGATCCGCACGCGTGACATTTCTGTTGGTGAGCGCTGCGCAACGGGACCCAATGCCATAACAGCAGTTGTTGTGGTGTAACGACAAATCCTAACGGCAAGAAGGGATGATCCACACGGTATAGCAGGGAATACCAAGCTTCCGCCAAGCCTCGTTTGATCCGATGAGCCCGGGGTTCAGATCTGGCTGACGCCATCTGTGCATTCATTAGAACGTCGTGCGTGCAAGACCCACCTCGTAGACCCCCATGTCAGGGGTTGGAAGCTCAAGCCTCTCGATTCCTTCAAAGGCCTCCGAGCTTCCAAGTTGACCGTGACAGTTTCCTGCTAGCACGGCTCAGCCGCTTCATTTCCCAGCCGATCCAGGGCCGGGTCGGTGGAGGCCGTCCAGGTTTCGTTCCAGAATGCATATGCTGTCAGCATCGTGAGCTGCATGCAGAACCCAGCGTCTCAGGCTCAGCGTGTTGGGTTGCCATACACGGCAGCCACGGGTGCCGTCATGGCGTCCGTTGAATTGTTGGAGTGAGCTGCAAAGCTGGGTGAAGTGGCAGGCGACAACATTGTCTAGAAACTAGCGCCAAGTGCGTGGTACGTATCTGCAGGTATGCTCTATCACGCTCTCTCCTTCTCTGGTCGGACAATGAAATAACGTCTGAGATGCATGGCGGGAAGGAAGCTTGCGGTTCTTCCAGCACGTCCAAGGATGGCTCTCAGCCCTCGGTGGCTGCAAACATGCAAGCGAAGACACCAGGGCATGGGTCAGGCTCTGTACTTTGGGCTAATTACTGAGTGGACTGGTCCCGCCTGGTGAGCTAGCATCTGACAGGAGCCGTGCATTTACAGGTGTCTGGAACACGCTGAACAAGTGCGACCAGCATCGGGATCCCGCGAAGATTGCAACCCACTGTGAGAACGCCAAATAAGTGCAGATCTGCATAGAAGGAGCAGCTTCCTCGCACCAGACTGGAGAGTGGCGTTCGACACATCACACAAAATAATGATCGCCTGGTGTAGTCCGTACATGCGATAACCGGCCAGCCATGTTGTTATCCTCACCCATGGATTTTGCGCCACAAGGAGATACTGGGGCTTGAATCCTTCTCCTCGTCCCGCTTCACAGAAGGGCGAAGGGTCGCCTACACCACGCTCGAAACCTTATTTGCAGAGAAACCTATGACTTCTGCGTACCGGGGCAGTCCCCGAATGTCTCACATGCCGGAGGCAGACTAGTGTGGGTGACCCAAGGGCGCGAAGGATACGCGCTAATATTGACGGGCTGTGTGGCTACCAAAGACCCTGGCGCCACAATATTACACTCGACCACACTCGACCACAGCCTACAGGGACAGCCTCCTGCTCACTACCTTCGGTCGTCGTCATCTCCGAACTGTTACTAAACTCTGTACCACCGCTACCTGCACCAGCGGCGCTGGCTCCGAGTGAGCAGACTACACCGACTCGCTCCACTCGCAGTGCGTAATCAATTAGGACATTATATCCTCCACCTTCGCCTGGTGCATCAAGATCCAACCCCCCTCTAGTGCTTATTTGTCATCGTGGCTGCTCGCAGCGGGTCCAGTGGAGCCCAGATCTCTATATTTGGTCTGGGCGGTTGCTGCATAATTGGCTGCATGGCGTGAGCATTCCCATGAACTTTCGCCATGCACTAAGTCAGTTCTAGACTCGGACCCAGGAACAAATCTAGCACGAGGTATTCCTTGACCGCAATGTACGTTCGCAATCACTCGGTTGTTGTTTTCAAGGTTACCTTAAGGTAGTAACTATTAACGTAATCCACTTATAGTAAAATCGGGTGGTTGCTGAGGAGCAACCGGTCGGCCGAAGAGTCTCGACGCTGCAGCCGCCCAGAGCCATGACGACCCTCTAATACACGATTGTAACTCAGCATATCCTCAACATAAGGTCGATCATTGTCTTGGGGTGGTATTGGCAGGCCGGGGCGCGGCAAGCCGTACGCGTCCCGGTACCCGTCTGGATATGGTCCCGTCCGTGCGTCGAGAACGTCGTGAGGAAGTTGTTCCAGGCTTCGGCTTCGATCATAATCGGGGGCATAAGGCAGGGGATCTGAAATCCCCGGGCTGCTTCTGGTGCTTCTGGCGTCGCCGTCGGTGGCGGTGATAGACCAGCGACGACTGGTTGCAGCTGTAGCGAGAAGATGTCAGCTGAGCGTTCCTGGAGACGAATTCGGGGGTTTTGCAAAGGCCACGATGGGCGGGCCAACACACGCCATTTCCCTTTCCGATCCCGGAGACATTATTTTGACTGATGACACTTCGAGCATGCAAATCTACTTACAAACTGGGAGTGGTTGCGCTGAGAGAGCAGCATCAAGTGGTTGTACGGCATTCCGGCCATCAAAGGACAAATCGGTCACCTTTGATCGCATGTTCGGCTGACTGGAGACGCTCGCTAGCTCGTGCCGGCTCGAATGGCGCATCATACGTAGCATTGCCCTATGTACATTACCGCTCCCGGGGTCGCCATTTGGGCATGGCGCGGGCGGCGCCTGCGGATGATGGATAGTGACCAAGGGATCCTTGGGGCGGCTTGATGGAATCTGCCTTTTCTGTTGACCGGCGACTTTTATACCTTTGGTGGTGGCCCGGCGGACCACAGATGCTCCAGGTTCCAATGGCTGACCGTATATATAAACCTGACCGTTTATATAAACAGAAATGCCCGGGGCTGGATGGAGAATACTTGTTGTCACATGATTCTGCACAGCCGGCCTGACCGCAGGCCGACTTTGTGGGTGTTGTCTCGGCAAGCCTTGGTTCGGGTGCCCATGTGCTTGTTGCATGCCCCGGTCTTGGCCCATGTCAGCCTGTAGCTGTGTCTGGCGTGTTTCTCGGTCGCCCATGACTGGCGGTCGCGCCCGTCGACGGTCACCGACGAGAGGGCCATAGTCAGGAAGTACTGGATGTGGTGGTGGCAGCGACGGTGGCATTGATGGGGCGTCCCTGAGATCATCCAGAGTGACTACGAAATTTGGCGCGTAGTTGGCAATAGCCGGTGAACATGGCTGTGGTATTGGCGTTGATTGGGGAGCAGCTGGATATGGCGCCCCGTGGTGGCGGCACGGAGGTACCGGAAATGAAGACCGACGGTGTAAAGGCACTTGAGCTGGATTGCCTGTCAGCTGTTTGCGAATCTGGTCGAGTTTAAAGGCCCGCTCGGCTCTCTGTAGAGCAAGCTGGCGGCCTCCCGCGAAACGGCTGGCGCAGTCGTCCCCCAGGATACCTCGCAGACAGTTGTAGAGATCTTCGGGATATTTTGTCTGTCGGTCGCCGATCCACGACAGCCGCTGCTCGATGTCGAAAGATTGGAACGGATACCCGCGCAAGGCGTTGGGCGGAATAGAAGTACGCCTGACTATGAGGTCCTCGAGGGAGTCCTTGTCGCCCAGACAGTCACCGCTGCGATTGAAGAACAAGACGCAGCGGGGCGCAAGAAGCTCTTGCAAGGTCCATCCTCTGGTCCACCATCGGCTGTGCGGCAGGTCGTGGATTGATGTGACGTCCGTGAGGTAGGCGTAACACACGCTAGACTTGTGGTACCACTCGTACATGGAGTTTATTGCGCCGTGGTGCTCCTCCTCGTTGGTCTTGTCGATGCAGCAGCTGTCGATCCAAAAGTGTCGTAATCCGTCCTTGGCTGCTCGCTTTCCACAGAAGGCGATTTTGCGCCAACCTTTTTTGGACTTTCGGCGGGATTCCCGATCTCTGATGTCTTCAAAGGTGACTTCCTGGCCGTCCTCCCAGGTGTGTGACAAGATGGCGTAGGGGGGGATCTCAGACGCGTCATAGTCTTTCGTGTGCGCAATACCGAGATTGCCGTGGTGTTCGAGGAGGCGCATGTCGAGTCGGGAGAGTTGCAACGTGCTAAATCGGTCAACCTAGTCGCGTTTGAGGTGACGTCGCATGGCGTCGCATGTATCATGAAGAACGAAATGACTGGAGAGAATGAGAAGCAGGAAGATATCTGGGACAACCACCGCAGAATCGCGAGGCTCTCAGCCGCAAATGTATGCAAACGGTGGGGTCAAAGCTGTCAGCTCCACGTCACCCGAGCATGCATATTGCAGGGGCTTGGCAAGGCAGACTGATAACGAGCTGGCAGGGCATTCCAGGGAGTGCTCTGTTTGGCAATCTTTTTGCGACTTAGGTAAGCCCTAGCACTCCCATCACAGACGACTTCGTATCTCACACCCACGGCGGAAAACACAGATCGCCCAACTCCAGAACCAGTGCGCGACGATCCTTGTGCGCAAACTTAACTCGCGGTGTTGGATCTGCTGCCAGATGGCCGCTCTGGTGTTCAGCCTCTTGCATACTCCCGTGACTAATGTACTGATGGAGCTCCGTGCTCACGATATCCTCCACTACAGCCAGCTCCTGTCCGTAGGAGCCGTCACCGCTCTCGATGCTGGGCATGTCATCGCCACTGTCATGTAGGCGCGCGACACCCGAGATGCCGTCCCCGGAGGCATATTCCCCTTGCCTCGCCCAGTATGCGCACCGCAGCAAATTAACGTGATCCGTAATCCGGAGATGTTTTACCGAAGCTGGAATATTCCAGCCATCATCTGAGCCTGAAACGCCAGCATCCGCTCAAGTTCGACGTCTTGAGCGAGAGTGCATGTCGAGACAGACCGCAATCGAGGATGCTCGGGCTGAGCACATTCGCGGGCGTAATTGAGGGTGTAGGGCGTGGCAGCGCTGGTTCCGCCTCCTGTACGCTGCCGCAGGAAGGGGAGGACGGATTCGACGATGATGGAAGCGGCGGGCAAGGAACGGTTTGCTTGAGTGTGATGTCCTCTAACGTGTAGTCGAATTGCGCCGAGGCGGAAGAAGGGGAGGAGCTCGTGATATGGTGTCAGGCTGCTGATGCGCACGCTCTTCAGGCGCACATGTGTTCTGCTCTGTTGCTGCTGGGGCTGGTGCTTTTGCCCCTGTCCTTGTTGTGATGGGCTTGATGGTGTGTTTGTCTGGAATCGATCTCCACCCTGCTGTCATGAACTCGTACCAGACCACTTTCGTCCCACGTGTGATGATCGTCTTCACCCCCGGTGCGCTAGCCGGCAGCTATGCCGGGCCTCCACGGGGACGGGGTGAAAGTACGGGTTGCCCAAAGAGGCAATTTAGGCGTTGTGGAGAACGGCATCGCTGGCACAGAAGTTCATGACTGATTGTCTTGCTCAGTGCATGTCGGATCAAGGTTATTGGAGAGATAAGAGTGGTGGCATAGCCACGGAAAATAAGTTTCTCGGCCCAATCTGTACAGATTGGCGCAGTCTGGTCGCAGATCAAAGAGGTCGACACGAACTGAAATTTAAAGATCTTACTCCAGATAGACTTCTCTTCTTTTTGAAGTTCCTCATTCGCAAATCGGTTTGCATTTATCATTTGTCCCACAAGCCGTCAAACTACCACACTTTGCCTCTCAGCACTGCGGTCACGCCACCATCATGTCGGCAGACACAGACGTCCTCATCATTGGCGGCGGCATGTCGGGCATAGGCCTGGCCGCCCAGCTGTGCCGCCACTACGCCTCGAGCGCCACGCGCTTCGAGATCTATGAGAAGACGGCCGACATTGGTGGCACGTGGGCCATCAACACGTACCCGGGCTGCGGCGTCGACGTGCCGAGCCAATTCTACTCGTACTCGTTTGCCCTCAATCCGAACTGGAGCCGAAAATTCACCATGCAGGACGAGATCCTCGACTACTTCCACCGCGTGGCGGCGCAGTACGGCCTGCCGCGGCACACGAGGCTGCAGTGCATGGTCGAGCGGGCGGTCTGGGACCAGCGGAGGATGATCTGGATCGTCACGATCCGGGATCTCGCGGCCAAGAGGACGTTTCAGCGCACCTGCAGGGCGCTGGTCTCGGCGGTCGGCGCGCTGAGCGTGCCGAAGAAGTGCGATATCCCTGGGTATGACGACTTTCAGGGCAGGCTCTTTCACTCGGCGCGGTGGGACCACGAGTTTGACCACGCTGGGAAGGATATCTTGGTTCTCGGTGAGTTGTCTTGCGAAATATTCTGTCTGGAGCCTTTGGTAGTGATTGACCCCAGCTAACCTCAACATCACAGGCAACGGCTGCAGCGCCACGCAGTTTGTCCCCGTCGTCGCCCAGACTGCCAACCGCGTCGTCCAAGTCGCCCGCCAGCCACACTGGCTCCTGGAGCGCCCAAATCCGACGTACTCGCGGGCTTTCCAGCTCTTCATGCGTGTCCCGGGAGTGATGCGACTCCTGCGGGCTAAGATATATGCCGAGCTCGAGGCCGAGTGGACCATGTTTGAGACGGACACGGGCATCGAGGCGCGGAAGAAGCTAGGCGAGGCGTCGAAGAAGTACATCCGTGAGAACGCGCCGCCCGAGTATGTCGACGCGCTGATTCCGAAATTTGAAGTTGGGTGCAAGCGGCGGGTGTTTGACACGGGGTATCTCGAGTGTCTGCATCGCAAGAATGTCGAGCTTGTGTCGGATGATGGGGTTGAGCGAATCACCAAGACGGGCGTGGTCTTTCGGTCTGGGAGGACACTGGATGTCGATGCCATTGTGCTTGCCACGGGCTTCGAGACGACAACGCTCTTGTCACCACTTGACATCGTTGGCAAGGGCGGAGTCACCATAACCCAGCACGTACGTCCAGCAATTACCGCTCTCTCGAGGTTAGTGAGAACTAACATTTGGATTATTGGCAGTGGGACAAACACAACCAGGGTTTTCCGCAGGCCTACTACGGCACCTGCATCGCCGGCTTCCCCAACTTCTTCGTCATGATGGGACCCAACACAGTCAACGGCCATCTCTCCGTCATCTACTCGAGCGAGTGCCAGATCAACTTCACTCTGCGCATGCTCGACCCCATCTTGCGCTCTCCCGAGCACAAAGTGGCGGCCGTCGAGATCAGGCAGGAGGCCGAGACAGCGGAGAACGCGTGGATCCAGGACCGGGCGAGACAGCTCGTCTGGTCCACGGGGTGTACTAACTGGTATGTCGAGCCCAAAACGGCCAAGAACCTGATGGTATACCCGCACTGGCAGTGGCACTACTGGCTGCGCAGCATCTTTATCCCCAGGAAGGATGTAGTCTATATGTCGAGGGACGGCAAGGAGATTCTGGGCGCCGTGACAGTGTGGTGGATGATTATGTCTGCAGTCATGTACTTTGTCAGGCCGCTTCTTGCTGTGTAGACCTTCAGACTAAGTAGACAGCATCGTTGAGAGCTTATTTGCACATTATCCTCCCACTCAAGAGTAGCCTCATGACATGCCGGCTAGAGTTGAAGCAATTGTAGGGTAATGTTGTCTATGACAATCGATGGTTTTGGGAACTCTAGCCAAGTCTAGCTTGATTACATCTGCATGATTACAGACCACAAGCAGATGTGTCCAACGATGGTCTCGTTCGAGGGGCTGGCCACGCGTGTTGGAGAACATGGCGCGCTGCCTAAGTTGCTGAATGCGGCAATTCAGCCTGTTTTGCCCAAAACAGTATCCCCGCTCATAGTGACGGCACTCTTAGCTCCTCCATAGTGGACTCGCGGGGAAACACGACTGCCGGTTTTCTGGGGAAAAGCGGGTTGCGCGGGGTAAGCGTGGTCTTGGTGGAAATAGCCGGGGACTTTGTGTGTCGCTGGATGGCCGGCATGGATCGGCGTCAGGGAGCCGAGTCAAGCTTTGATGTCGATCGCTGTATAAAAGGAGAGAGTGTGCACCGACCTGTTGACGTTTCTCGATGGCACGATCTTGTCTTCTCCTCGTCAGAGATATCCATTCTCGACGAACATTGATTGTATTTCATCACCCACATCAACCTTCAGCGCTCGACTGAGTACCAAAAAACATGGGCCTGTTTGGCAATGAGGCCAAGAAGGCCAAGTACCTTGGCGGTTCTGGCCATGCTCTTACCGTGTGGATCTCGCTTGCCGCCAGCACGGTGCTTATCTTCTACGGCTACGACCAGGTCTGTTCCCTTGAGATCGTGTGTATCTGTTCATGGCCAGATGACTGATACTTGTCGTGCGCACAGGGCGTCTTTGGCAATGTCCTCGTCAAGCAAGACTTCCTCGATACGGTTGGCAACCCAGACGCCGCCCAACAGGGTACTATGACTAGTGTTTACAATCTCGGTTGCTTCGCCGGTGCTCTCTCGACTCTATGGTTCGGTGACAAGTTGGGTCGTCCAAAAACTCTGATCGTCGGAAGCTCCGTTATCGCTATAGGCGCTGTCATACAAGCCTCGGTGTACTCCGCTGCGCAGATGTATGTCGGCCGTGTCGTCGCTGGGCTCGGAACAGGCATGAATACAGGTGAGTCACAGTGGAGAACCGTCTCCACTGCAATCGATTTCGCTGGCTGGCATCTGGCTAACAAGTGAACACAAAATCAGCCACTGCCGGAGTTTGGCAAAGCGAGACGTCAAAAGCACGAAGCCGGGGCAAATTGATCATTATTCAAATGGCCAATTGTATAACTGGCTTCGCAATTTCCAATTGGTTAACGTTAGGATTCTCATTTGCGCCTGGAAGTGTTTCGTGGCGGTTCCCACTGGCGTTCCAGATATGTGAGTTCGCCCCCCCCCCCCTTCTCCCCACCTTTCCCGAACGCCCTGGACGACACAGTAGTGGCGAATGAGAGCACAAGAAAGACGATGTGGGAGCTGACTTGTGGCAAAATTAGTCTTCTCCTTCCTCATCTGCCTCATGTGCCCATTCTTACCCGATTCTCCACGCCTTCTCATTCGTAAAGGTCGCTACGATGAGGCGTGCGAGGTTTTGGCTGCACTCGAGGGTAATGGCGCCACGCCAGAGTCCTCTTCCGTCCGGACGCAGTTCTCCATCATCAAAAGCGTCTTGGATACCGAGTACGCGGTCCAGTATACGTGGTGGGAGCTATTTACGGGTAGAGGTCCTGCTGGTGTAGTCCGCCGGATGATTCTCGGCGCTTGGATGCAGGCGATGAACCAAATCAGTGGCATCAACGTAACTTCCTATTATATGACTGTAAGTTCTGTCACCTCTCCTTACTGGTCAACCCGGACATCCAAACCTGACATCAGTCGTCAGTATGTTTTCATCCACGCTATCGGCATTAACGAGCTTCTGGCACGCATCCTCGCTGCCGCTGGCTCCATGGATTACTTGCTCTTCTCGTTTCTGGCGTACTTCGTCATCGAACGCTACGGCCGGCGGAAAGTCATGATGGTCTCTGCCACATGCTGCGCCCTATGTTGGACTATTATTGCCATCGCTTTGGGCCTTTCGGAGACTGGCCGAGGCGATCCTTATAAGCTGGGCATCGTCGCCGTATCGTTTTTCTTCGTCTTCTTCGCCTCCTTCGCGATGGGTGTTTTGGGTGTTCCGTGGCTCTACCCGACCGAAATCAACGCCCTGGCGTTCCGGGCAAAGGGAGCAAGTCTGGCGATGGCTACGAATTGGATTTTCAATTACATGGTGGCTCAAATCACGCCTCCAGGCATCGAGAATCTCGGGTATAAGGTGAGAGGCAGCCTTCTTGAAGCTCGTGATGGACCGAAATTTCGATTTTCGAACTAACAACATGAAAAGTTCTGGATCGTCTGGGCAGTAATCTGCGCCAGCTTCGTGCCAACGACGTACTTCTTCTACCCAGAGACTGCCAACCGAACGCTCGAGGACATTGATCGCTTCTTTGCGGACAACCACAATGTCTTTGTGTTCCGTAACAAGTTGGCAACTCAACTCGCCCGCCCCACTATATACGAGGAGGCAGACAATGAAGTAGCGCACCGGATGGATGCTAAGCAAATGCAGGAAACTAGTGACGAGAAGCTACGTCCAGTTGCGTCGCACCGGTCTTGATGGGTGTCAGTGATTGGGACCATAGATGCCTTCCGGGTCTGGGAAGATACGCTGAGCACAACATGCCTACTGTAGGCGCGCATGATAGTGGTCGAGGAATTGAAGCAAGCTAATCGAGCATCTTTGAACATTTACTCGTGAATGACTGGCTTTTGATGCGCAAGTCAGAACACAGTAGATTTGCGGGGAAGGCCCACGTCCAGGTCGCTAGATCCGGGGCCGTGTGTAAGGCAGCAGATGCGGGGTTAATGTGGACCCACAACGGATGTCTTCCGCAGCCACCGTGTACATATATGCTCGTTTTCCACTGCATCTCGACGAGCTCCCCTCGCCCCGAGAACAAGCTGTCGACGCAGAGACCCTTTCCGAAACTGGTACAGATACGTCTCGCCATCGGCCGCACAGCGCCGAGTGAATAAATGCGTCTCCTCACGTCCGGCAGTCATGTCGTCTACTCCTGACGAACGGCCGGCGAAGGTCACCCGAAGATCGCGGCGTGGCTGGTGAGTAGCCGTCAGATATCCACATACCCGTTTGACTGGTCAGGCTAATCACCACCAGTGCGTACTGCCGCAAGCGCAGGATCAAGTGTGACGAGCAGCTTCCGTCATGCGGTGAGTGCTCGAGGACGGGGAGGCGCTGTGACTCGACCACGGGCATGTTCCGCCTCCACCGAGCTTCCTTTTCCAGTGAGCTTCCACGGTCAGCGACGTCACCCGAGTTAGCGACCCCAGCCATCCAGCGGAGGGCCACGGTTGTTGGCTCGTCAAGGTCAAGCACGACGACGACGGAGAACTCGTGGATCAGGCTGCCACCCATCGACTCGCCTCCGCTGCAGGCTGGACCACACACCACGTCATCGGAGGTGGTATGTGGTGCCAGCAAAAGCAGTCGGAGGCGCAAGTCTTTTGGTTCAACGCAAGTTCGCGGCCCTACTTCAAATCATGGCCTGCCTGATCGAGACAAGAGCAACGAAAATGCGGTGCAAGATATGCAAGTTCAAGACGAAGGCCAACTAGAATATCGACCCTCGATCAGACCATCGACAGAGAATGTTCCCCTGCACATACCCTCTTTCAGTCGGCAGAACACCTCATCTACCCCTCAGCCTCTGAACTCACCTCATGAAAGTGAGGAAGAGGACCGTGAGGTGAGCTTCTTCCTCAGACACTTCTCCGAGGCAGCCGGACGGTGGATGGACCTCTTTGACCTCGACTGCTACTACAGTCGTCAGGTGCCCGTCTTGGCTCGTAGCAATCCTCTTGTCAAGTACGCAGCCTGTGCTCTGGCGGCGAAGCAGCTCGGCCGCGTTAACGGGCGCAAGGCAGTCTTTGGCGGACTTTCCCACAGACTCGCCAGCATGGAGACGTGGCCGCGCAGCGACACCAGCGCATCCGACTACATGTGGTACGGCATGAAGTACTATGACAAGAGCATCTCGCTGCTCATGCAGGCCATCTCAGACGAGGATGGCAACACCGGGGGGGCTAGGCGTGACGACTATAACCGGAGATACGATGACGAGACAATCGTCGCGGCGACGATCCTGTGTATCTACGAGTTCCTGAGCGCCACCACGACGGGCTGGTCGAGACATCTTGACGGGACGCAGTCGCTGCTCAGGCTGACGAACCAGGAGCTATTGTTTCAATTCCAGCCATCGCCGCGGCCTGCTGCTGCCGCGCCGACACCGCCCAAGGCACTCAGGGCTGCGTTTTGGAACTTTGCTCGACAGGACTTTCTGGCATCAAGTGAGTTGTATTTCTCATTCTAGTGCGTCAAATGGCATCAACTAAGTAACTGTGCAGTCATCTCTTGCAAACACACGCGACTTAATATCAACGATCTCGAGATGTGGCGAGCAATGGGCCTCTCGCTGGACGAGATGGGCCTCGTCTCGATGCTGGATGCCGATCCTCCGCTCCGAGATGACATGGTAGCTAACACGCTGGTCTGGCTGTTGTGTAAGATTGGCAACTTTATCGCGTCGGATGAGGAACAGGAACAGGCAGAGGGCGATTGCGCTGCTGCTGCAGGTGGGCTGGGAAGCAGAAGTCTCCACGACACATGGCGGATGCTTGACGTAGAGCTGACGCGATGGCACGACAGCCTGCCTGACACATTCCAGCCGTCGACACAGGTCAGAGTCGCACGGCTCTCGCCCAGTTTGGATACGGAGACATGGTACAGCAACAGCATGTGCGCGTCGACGATGCAGTCATATCACATGGCGCGGATGCTCATGCTGCTGCACCGACCGCCAGAGCTGCTGCTGCTCCTTGATGCGAGCAATGACACTGCTTCAAGCGGGAGCCACCCCAGAGCACCTCGTAGACATCGGCAGGATCTCCTGTCTACGTACAAGACCATGCAGACGCAGCTATTCGGCCACGCGGTGCATATCTGCTCGATTGCCCTAGGCAGGCCGGACGACTCGACGAGGATCCACATGCTGCAACCGCTGTACTACTCTGGGCGATGCATGTCAGACCGGCGGGACCAGAAGGTGGTCAGGGAGCTGATCGAGGACATTGAACGAGACACGGGTTGGGCGACGGGATACAGGGTTGAGCAGCTTGTGCAGGAGTGGGCAGTGTGAAGAGACTGAACCGCTCCTGGTGCTGTTATGAGTGTCCTGGTCGAGACTCGGCCATTCCTCACCCTGTCCGAGACCGCCTTGGCTCCCTGTCTCACCCAAGCGCACCAGCTCCCATACGCTGACGTTTGACGGAGGCCTTTTGGAGGGACTTCCAGGATGAATATGACCTACGAGACGAGGCCATCTACGCCGACGGCTATCGCCCTTCGCGCAACACCGAGATTGAGACTTCTTCTCAGCTCGAAACGTCTTCTTCGCAGGAGGAAGATGTTCACGTGCATGGGTGCGGTAGCGATGACGAGGGCACGGGCAAGGCACAAATCAAAATGGGACAGGATCCTCGCACCGTTTCGCCGGACGACACCCCCATGCGGAATGACAGCAGCCGTCCCGATGAAGCACAGACCTAGCAGGTGAAGAGCCCCAAGAACGACGCCGTCTATCCTACCCCTCGTCCGTCCGAGAGTCCGGCCACGCGTCCGGAGGGCCCAGGCGCTTGATGGGTCGGGTTTTCGGTGGTGGCGACCAAAGTGCTGCCCATGTACACTACTAAAAAGCAAGACGCAGCATTGAGGCTTTGGCGATTTGGCGGTTGATCCAGTGGATGACACAGTGGCTGCTTTGGTGGACTGGTGGCATCATCCCAGGAACGCAGCGACAGCTCACGACACGGCATCTGTCACAGTCTTGGAGTCTGGTCACCGTGCGAAGAAATTGTACTTGTAGTGTTCCTGCAGAAAGAAATAGACAGAGCTCACGTAATTGATACCTCCTTCCCAATGTCTGCCTTTGTCCATCCCGTGATAGAGGCACGCGAGAATTATCCAGGCTCCCAGACCAGGCTATCTTGCTCCAGATCTAATCTTCGCCGCGTGCCCTTACTGCCACGCCAGCACAGTTGCCAAGGGCGTCGTTGTGGAGGCTCGCCAGACAGGAAAGCTTTGCGTCGAAGTACGTTGCATCTCCTCTCTACGGCTTTGTTCGCTATCCAGGACATCCGCCTCGGCCTGAGAAATTGTTGGCGTGCGAATGGCTCACCAGAAACCAGCCTTGGAGAGGACTTGACCAGCAAGTGCCTGGCCACTGCGCTGGAATCATGAAGCTGGAACCAAAACAATAATGCGGGCGCCAGTCTTTGTCCTGTTTGCTGTTGGTCCCGCATGCGCTGGTGCTGACTATCTCAGATGTCCGGCAAGAGCACCACTTCCGGGTTCATCCTGTGATGACGCTTGCGAGGCCCTGGTTCAACCGCCCTGGCGGCGGTGTTTAGGCGGTGCCCCATGCACTAGAATGGGGCTTGGATCAGCGCCGAAACTACTGAGGGACCCAAGATACTGAGGAGGGACCCAAGAGCAGTGTTTTCGTGGGGTGCACACCTCAGGATGAAGACATGCACCCGTGAACCATGACACTCATGCCAGGGCGACCAGCCATTGTTGCAGGCCGCCTTTGGCAAGCCCTCTGCACTCTGGCACCATCTTATGGCTGTCCCCTACCATTCATTCCATATGGAGTTTTAATATCTTCTGTGGGGGAAGATGCTGCAGGTCATGCCGTCGACGGCCTTGATCGGCAGAAACCAACCACGGTGGCGATGTGGGCTCGTGATGGTGGCTGCCGCAAGGCAAGGACCAACATGACGCACGACTAGCGCATGAACTCATTCTGATCTCGATAGCACGGCACCACATGCACCAGCGGGCTCCGTGCTCATATTCCTAATGGAGCAAGCCGCGGAGAGTGAACATGACCATGCTCATTGCTGACCTGAGCCCTATGCAGCGGACCCTGGTTGCATGCCGAACTATGGTTATCTATAATTGGAAAGGCGGACTATTATAGCTTCTGAGAACCCTGCCGGTGTGGGTGTATGGGTCCCTGTTGGCGTGTTCGTGATGAAGCCCTGCGCGCGCCCTACAGTTGTCAATGGCTGCCGGTAGTTCTGCTCCAAGTGGGGGGACTCGGCCACCTCATAAGGCACGGCGATAGCCGCTATTTCCGTGGGGCCTTAATCAGCCCCTGTCCAGCTTTTTGGTCTTTTTTATACGTCGTCGCCAGGTCCATCAAGTTCGCTTCTCGCCAACCTGATCAGCTTGCTCGAGCGTGATCAGTCTGTATCTACCTCTAGACTCTCCGCCATGGTTGGAATCCCCCGGAGTCGTGGCTGCGCGCTGTGCCTCAAGCGAGCTGTCAAGGTTTGTCACACATTTTAAATTAAAAAGAAAAGCCATTGAGGCTCGGCCGAGACTTGCGGACTGACGACTCGCCAACACCGGTAGTGCGACGAGGTACGCCCTTCATGCGGCCAATGCCGCAAGGGCGACCGCGACTGCCCTGGGTACGACCGTGGGATGATGTTTGTCGACGAGGGTCCAAGACTGCGCCGGGCCCGGAAGAAGTCGACAGCCTCCACCACGAAGAACAAGAGCCAGAGTCCTGGCACATCTCCACCTCACCTCCGCCTGAGCACCAAGGCGATGCTGGTGTCCCAGCCCCGATCCCCAAAGCTCGAGCAGTCGCAGCTTCTGGCCTCCTTTGTCGCCTCCATGTTTCCCCTGGGATCGGCGTCTGGCTCGTACATGGGCAGCTGGCTGTGGCACGTGCCCACCCAGTTTGGCCACAGCGAGGCTCTCGACTGTGCATCCATGTCGCTGGCGCTTGTCTATTTCTCCCAGCAGGACCCCACAGCCTACCACCGAGCTCAGTATGCCTATGGGCGTGCACTCCGGGCCCTGCGGTCGGCCGTGGCCAGCCCGGATACGGCTCTGTCGGCAGAGGTTGTGGCGGCTACGATGCTGCTGGGCTACTACGAGGTCAGTACATGATCGAGGAGGGGTGGATGGGTAACGTTGACAAAGGCTCACAATGCACAGACTGTGGCCAGCGTTGACAATGCATGGGTTCGGCATGCCGGCGGTGCTGCCCACCTCATCAAACTGCGTGGCCCGAGCCACTGCTACGAATCTGCATTCGAGTACTCCATGTTTCTGGCTATGCGGTCTGGCCTGGTGAGTTGGTGCCCTCATGAAACTTGACCCTGTTGCTCCCTACTGACGTGCATCTCCCCACGCGCAAAGACCACAGAAGCGTTGCTGTCCGGCACACCGACCTTTCTCGACTCTCCAGAATGGCGAGCAGTGCCCCCTGGCCTCATCGAGTTCCCCCTTCTGCCACGGTTCGCGGGACTAGGCGACGAGTTCTTCATCCTCGCCGCCCGCCTGGCCAACGTCCTCCACCAGGCCAAGCAACCTGAATGCGACGATCATAACACGTATATGGACGCGACCAAGCTCCAGGCCGACTGGATCCGGTGGTGCGAGGCCTTCACCTCGTACGAGGACGGCCTGCGGAAGCCTGTACTCGTCCACACAACGCCGCAGAACTCGCCCGGCGCGGACGTCTCGGCGGAAGCGATATACACCTACCACGACACTGCCTCGGCGACCATGATCACCACATACTTTGCGTACATGATTATGCTCAACGACCTGATGAGCCGGGTGGATCTGGCGGCGCAGAGCAGCGACCCGACAACAACAACAACAACAACAACAACAACAACAACAACAACAACAACAACAACAACAACAACAACAACAACAACAACAACAACAACAACAACAACGGCCGGCACGGATTACGGCAGGGAGAATGAATGCCTGGCACGGTCCATTGCCATGTCCGTGCCGTATTGCTGGCAGCTCGGGTACTGCGGCGTGACGACGCTGCAGACCGTGCTTGCGCTGATGAAGAATTTGCTGCCCGACGGGGAGCAGGCTTGGCTTGCGCAGTGTGTTGCCAGTGGTCAGATGGTCGCGAGGGCATAAGAATTGCTGTTACGGAATAGATTTATATTTTGGGAATACATCTACTGGCTTCCTACACGTAGCTGGTCTTCGTGCTCATGTGGCAGACCTTCTTTAGTACCCAGTAACAGCCTTGGGCCGGTATCCCGAGTCCAGTAGGGCAATCTCTTCATCGGTGAGCACCGTGTTGGCAGCAAGCACGGCCTCGTCGATGCGCGCGATGCTGTTGAGCCCGACAATCGGATTGACGCCCTTGGCGATGCACCAGGCGGTGGCGATGACGGCCATGGGCAGGCCGCGAGCCTTGGCCACCTGCTCGAGCGTGTCGACCACGTTCTTGTCCGGGTTGCCTTCGTCGGACGAGTTGACCAGGTGCCGGATCGTGACATCCGAGGCGGCACGGATCGACTCGTGGCCCTCGCGCAGGGCGTTCCAGGGGCGGCTCAGGACGCCACGGGCGAGGGGGGACCACTATGACGGCATTCTTCGTCAGTGCTGGCAGGTCATGGGAAGCCCCCCGCTAGTGAGGGGCCGATTGAGCTGGGATTACTCACAGGAATGCATCCAACCCCGGCATCGCGGCAGTAGGGCATCATCTCGCGCTCCTCCTCGCGGTACAGGAGGTTGTAGTAGTTCTGCATCGAGACGAACTGGTGCCAGCCGTGCTCCTTGGCGATGTTCTGCAGAGCCTGGAACTCCCAGGCGGGCATCTGCAAGGTCATTTGTTGTCAGTACACATGGGGCCGGTCTTGAAAACGTTAATTAGAGTTGGGCTTACCGAGCTGGCACCAATGTACCGCACCCACCCGGCCTCGACGACATCGTTCAGCGCCTTCATGATCTCCTCGCGCGGCACCTCCGGGTCCATGCGCTGGATCTGCAGCACGTCAATGTACGTGCCCAGCCGCTTCACGCTCGCCTGCACCGCGTCGAAGATGTGCTTCCGCGACAGGCCGAGGCGGTTCACCAGCCGGCCGTCATTGCTGGTCGCGTCAAAGACCGACATCTGGGGCTCCCCGGGTCCGCTGGTGGCCCAGCGGCACTTGGTCATGAGGACCACGCTCTCACGGGGGATCTTGTATGTCGAGATGGCCTTGGCGATGATTTCTTCGGAAACACCGTTCGAGTAGAGGTCGGCCTGCGTGGTGGGATGGGTCGCTGGTTAGCTGACAAAACTTAAGAGGGGACCAAGAGAGCACTGACTGTGTCCCATGTGTTGATGCCGCATTTCCAAGCGTGCTCGAGCAGTGGCAGAGCCTCGGCCTCCTCAAGGACCCAGTCTCGCCAATCCTTGTGGCCAAATGACATGGCCCCTAAAACGACCTTGGAAATCTTGAGCCCAGACTTGCCGAGGCGGTTGTACGAGATGCTCGTCTTGGGGGCCGCCGAGAACAGGCCGCTCAGGTATCCTGTCGTAGAGCCTGCCATTGTTTTCAGTGTTGATAGATGGGAGAACTTGGGTGTAGTGATGGGCTTGGAACGAGCACTGGTGTCAATATTTGCTGGAAAAATCTGCCATGGTCAATCCCAAGCCTGGCTGCCATGTAATTTGTACAAATATTGTTGCCCATACCATACGCTTAAGTCCATTCTCATGTCCGGCATCCTACCCGCGAGCGACCTTCGCATCGCCGCAAGTCACCAGAAGCGGCGAAACCATACGAGGTCGGGACATCCTACCTATTGCATGATTGCGCTTTGGCTTTTTCGGTCGGCTAGACCCTGACTCGGCTCCTGACCCCCAAGAGTGCAAGGGACCCCGACGGGTGGTGCCTGGCGAGAGTCTCGCGCTAGCCCAATGTGGTGGTAAGCCACGAGCCATGAGCCATGTTGCATGGGTGAGGATCCCTGTCAGCCAACCCCATCGTGGGAGCAAGCCACGAAGCTTGGCGTCTTGCACGGTCTTCGACCTCAATCGTCTGGCTGATACAGCACTTTGGTGATATTCAGGATTAAACAGGTGCTAGTTCAAGCAGAGGCAAGAAACATACCACAGGAAGCGAGGGCCGAAAGTCTATTGTAGAATTTTGCAGGAATAAAACCATCCACTTTTCGCACATTGATTTGGCCCCCTCAACTTCGACCCAAGGGCAGCAAGTACATTCACTGCACAATCACAACAGACAACAAACTCAAACCGCTGCGTCTTACGAGTTTCCAAAAGACAACATCAACCATGGTCGCCATGACTGAAGGCCAGAAGGCCGTCGTGAGCCCCGAGGCTGTCGACTTCCTGACCAAGCTCAAGCATCTGCCCTTTGCCAGCCTGCTCTCTGGCGTCCTCACCATGCCGAGCCGCATCACCAGCCTGCGCGAGACTGTCGCCAGCAACATGGCTCCTGGAGAGGCCGCGCTCATCGAGAAACACGACCTGCGCATCAAGAGGGTCACGATCGGGGGTGTGCCCGTCGTGGTGATCGAGCCGCCCTTCATCGCCCCCGAGAAGCAGCACAAGATCATGTTCAACGTCTTTGGCGGCGGCTTTACGCTCGGCAGCCCCCAGGACCGCGCGGCCCTCATCACCGCCGCCGAACTCGGCGTCCGCGTCTACTCGCCCGACATCACTCGCTCCCCGGAGGCCCGGTACCCCGTGGCCCGCGACCAGTGTCTGGCTGTCTATCGGGCACTGATCCAACAGGGTCCCCCAGGGGGCAGCGGCCCGATCGACCCGGCTGATATCTACGCCCAGGGCAGCTCCTCTGGCGGCCAAATCCTGCTCTCCATGCTTATCCGGGCTCACATGGACAAGACGCCACTGCCTACAGCTGGACTGTACCTGTGCACACCTGCCGCAGACCTCTCTGGCGCGGGCGATTCGCTCGTGTCCAACGCAAGAGACCGTGACGTGCTGCCGGGCAGTTTCCTCTGGAGCATGGCGCAGCAGAACTACCCGCCCCTGGTGGACGGGGCCGCTGCGGGTGGGAGCTTCGACGACAAGGACCCGGAGTACTCGCCGGTCTACTACACGGGGTACGAGCCGTCGACGTTCCCCCGCACCGTCATTACCGTGGGCACGCGGGACTTCCTGATGAGCAGCGGGATCAGGATGTACTGGCGGCTGCGCGACGCCGGGGTCGAGGCGGAGCTGCTCGTGTACGAGGGCATGTGGCACGGCTTCAACTGGGACCAGAACGTGCCCGAGGCGAAGAAGGCCCGGGAGGACGTGTTCAGCTTTCTCGAGCGCAGGGACATAACGAATAAGGCATAGTTGCTGGCGGAAAGGGGCACGGATAAGGTTGGGTGTCACCGGGAGAGGAGAGCATACGTGCCTAGTCACAAGGCCGGGGGGGAAATACTCCGTTAGCAATGCGGACGAAATCAGATCGACTGTCTACGCAGAGAGCATCGTAGCTGTGCTAGTTGAACCATAATTCGAATCAGTTGTCTTCTTAGTACGCTTCGCCACAGCTGCAGCGGTGTGGAGTGTGCTAGATCGGGGTCACCGCTCGGATACAAGAGAGCTTCCTCAACAGAGATCAGCTAGGCTACCTCAGCAGAACACATATATCGTGCAAGCCTCTTGGCATCGTCAAGCGAGATGTAGTAAGGTTTCTAAGCCTGCTGCAGGCTTCGAAATCTGAGTGGTGATCCACGGCCTCATAGTGTGTCTTTCGGTCGGCCACTTAAGCAAAGCTGCTGTCAGGAAACTATCAAGGACTAAATGGGAATGCATTTGTCATTGCATTGCTTCGGTCCCGCGGAAATGGGTAGCGCCGGACGACAATTCGCGCAGGCAGATTTGCACAGCAGCCTCAAGATTCCGGGCTACTGCGCGATGACTGCTACGTACGTGAGCTGGCCCCTTGGCGGGCGCTGCCGCAGCTTAAAATGCTCAAAACCATCCGCCATTGGCACAGCCAGTAAGTTTCCCCTGCGAGATCGAGGTACGATGCTGGGGAAGCAGCCACTACTGTACCCCGCGTGGTGGCAAGCGCCACATCGGTCTGGACCTCTCACCCAAAGGGGGAAGAAAGCATTGTGATGGTGACAAAAAGGTTCTCGCTCTTTGCCAAGCCCCTAAAGACAATGCATGCATGGAAAATGTCGGGCGAGAACGCTCTTGGACGTGGCTCAAGCCGCTGGAAAGGCTAAGGCGAAGGAAGGTTTGAGATCTGATCGATTGCGCCACGATAGTCCGATTTCTGGCCAAACTCTCCGAGACGTCGCTCAAATAAGGCAAGGTCGGCCACATCACAACTCTGCTCGTGCCAAGAATGCGGCTTATACGGTGAATTACGCTTGGCATTCGATTGCCCTCCCCCTGGCTGCAACCTCTTCGTGTCGACGCCCAAGGACGACGGGCGATACTTCACGATCCATTGACTTTGCCTCAAGTGCGGGCATGTCGCCAAGAGTCTCCAACAGCACAGACCTGCGCCCACCAACTTTTCAACTCCAACCTGGCTGCAGAATTCATGCGACTTGGCAAAGCCAGAGTGCCGCCTACACGTCATGATGGTTTCTGGGTTGCGCTCGACAGACCAGGAGTCTGTCGATGGAGAAGAGACAGAGGGAATTCGCGCAGAGTCAAGAGTTTCCTGGGATGATGAGTGATGGAAGACACGACACCAGACAGGCAGTAATTTAACTATAAATATCATGGCATTGTCCACAACACTATACATGATTAGAACCAGCTCAGAGGCACAAACAAGACTATTACCACCCATACACCCATCACCATAAATCCAATCCGCAGTCAATATGCGCTCCCATCTATTTTCACTTTTGGCTCTTGTTGCCACAACCCTTGCCACACCCTTTGTTGAGTTCGACCTGGGGCCAGAGAATGCCCTCGAGGCTCGCACGTGGGACAAGGATGAAAAGTGCGTCGAGTTCGTCTACGGCCACGAGAACAAACATCTTGGCAAGTGCTGCGTCAAGCTCCGGGGCAAGCATCTCCACGTCGAGTACCCGGATATCAAAAAGGGCGAGTACACGGACGTCAACGTCATTGTCCAGACCCATCCCATCACCGAGGAAAACCACAAGAAATGGCCGCACAAGAGTGGCCACGAGGGTCCTTGCAGATACCGCAAGGGAAAGGCTTCGTGCAAGATCGACGTCCATCCGTCCTGGAGGGAGTGCGGCAAGAAGCTGTACATTGGTGTCCACGGCGATTGCGAGGTCCACGGGAAGCACGAGAGGGGCTGGGGTTATGGACAGTGCATCAAGAAGAACGCTCCGGGAAATTGCCCAAAGAGCTTTGACTGGAACAAACAGTGTCGTGAGTGTCCCTTGCTGTTTTCCATAAATTCAGGTTCAGACAGCTAACACACTCGATCTCAGATGACTGAGCATCCCTCCCTGAAACAGCCATGGCCATGTGGTAACATATGGCAATCCTGGACATCTACGTGGCGCCTTTTGGGTTTGCAGACTGTGGTGTTGCAGGAATGACCTTTTATCAATTTTGGCTTTTTTCTCAAGGCCCTTCCAAACTCTGATGTCTGGGTATTCCTGGAATTGCAAAGATAGGTCGGTGACGCTCAAACTGCGAGACCTGGTATAATCCAGAGCACACTCCTTTGGCATATCGCACGAGGAAATAAAATTTCCGGTTAGGCGAATCTTTTCCCGTGGTTATTCGAATAACACCTATGTGCGGATGTTAGTTTCTCTCGGCCCTGATGTCATTCTTGGGCCCATGAAGTAAAATAAAGCTGCTCTCAGCTCTTTGAGTCACGGAACAGGGAACCAGGAACTGTTGCTGGGTTCAACAGACAACGGCAGCAAACAGCCGGCACAGGTCTGGCCTGAGCCGTAGGCGCTCAAATAGGCAGCGCTCACCACTACATGAGATTCAATGGGTAGAATGACCGAATATATTAAAGACAGGAGCTTAGGTTTTGCGCATAGTCTTTGTCACGGCACCCCGATGACCGAGGCAAGGAGAGCACGCTCTGAAACTTGACGCGTTCCAAAACTCGGTCATATCCATCAACATAGAGCTCGCCTTCGATTCTCTTGTCGCTACGTTCGAGCTAACGCAGGGCTCGCCCCTCGCACGGCGCCCCGGCACGACGACTCCGAACCCCAATATCAGTCGCCAATACCTGCAGGAGCGGTGGCTTTGCTGCATGCACATGATCTCTGCCCATAAGTACTTCGTCTCTTATCTGTTGGACGAGTTCGCTGCGAATCAAGTCGTCAAGGAGTTCGGCCAGAGGATATCACTTGCGGGTACATTGGCACCAAGACCATGGCCATGGAAATGGATTCAGGGCCGACCGAGGGCGGTGTTCACACATCGAGAGACACTAGCAGCAGACATAACATTCGAGACTTGGGACTGCTGGGAAGGTTAGCAGGAGGGCAAATGATTCTGACCATGCTGGCAGAGGCACATCTCGAGGGCGGGTTGAATGAAGGATAATGGATCTGCTGGACTGTCTCCAGTCCCTGGAGTCGCAGATATGAAGCGAGTTGAACGTGTATCACAGTATGGGCTGGGTCCTCGCGAGGGGTATGCTCTGCGCGCTCAGGCATCCATGTGAAGCTATGCGCAGTAGCCATGGTCCTGTCGCCTGCTTCAGATATGCACGTACCGGCTTTGTTCGACGGTCTGGGTTGCAGTGCATCAGGGCTGATCCAGGTCGGAGTCTTAGCGCTGACCTCATGCATGGCCACAAAGCTTGACAGGACCGATGGAGAAGGCCGGATAGCCTGAGACCTCACATGGCGGACATGCAGGCTGGGTGGTTTACCTGAGCTGATAAGCACTTTGGTGATTGCTCCCGCACTGAATAGTGACGGATGACGGCGCTATATTCCCCGCGGGTTTCGAATGAGCGCTTTCTAGGTTGTTCAAAGCCTCGGAATCTTCCACATTGCAGACAGCTGCTGGTCTCTGTGGATCTGGGCAGCGTAATCCCAGGTGAAGCTCCTTGAACGAGACATGGCCGCTCTCGCAAGATTTCAAGATGCGGTATCCTAGTCCCCTGAACTGCGCGCGGATTCCCCGAACGGCCACCAAGGCGGACACCACTATGCAACCTTCGCGTTGGCTGGCATCGGCCGTGCGGCCGTTCTGTAGGCTGGAACACTGAGCAGATGATCCTTGAAGGGTCCTGGCTAGAAATGAAGGACCCCAGGCCGGGTATGCATGACAGATCTACTGCGTAACCTCGACCAGGCACACCGTGTGTGGAGCCCGGTGAGATTAAACGCAAGCCCCCTGGCTCAGCCCTCGGGCCTCGTGGGAGCGGCACAACTCTGCGCCGGGAGGCTTGCCAGGAGGTCCCTGATTGGCCAGGCCGCCGAGCAGGCCGCGAGCGAGTCGCGAGAGCGCACCGACTCGGGCGGGCTCTGGGTGTATTATTACTGTGGACAAAGTGCTGCCTAAGCCCGTGACGTCCCTGTGGCTCCGCTGGGCCCGACGCCACGCGGGCGGTTTCTGCCCCCGCGCGTCGCTTTTGTGGCAGCACGAGGCCCCCGCTCAAGCCGTTTCTTGGTGCTGGTAGGGCTGCAGCCTGTGACGAAGATGGCCCGAGGCGCTCTTGATCGGCGGCGAATGCACCCCGTCGCACAGAGAAAGCCTATGCTCACGGCGACATTTGGAGGCCGTGGGCCAGATGCCAATCTCGATAAATACCATGGATCGGCTGCCTCCTGTCAGCTTGGCATCCCCTTCATTCTCGTCATCCTCAGCTTAGACAACAACGTCAATCATCGGCCCCTTTCGCATCAAAGCAAATCTCGCCATCAAACTGAACAACTCGAAGCACAAAACGTCAACCAGCACAACCGCACGGACCACGACCATGGCTGCCGCCACAGAGAACAAGGAGGTCGGTGCCAACTTGTACCTGCGGGAGATACACCATGGGCAATTGGAGCTGACACTTGCACAGAACTGCCCCATCCAGGCCTTCAAGGACAAGACGGGCCAGGACGCACCAGTCTGCACACAATGCATCAGCGTAAGGGCTGCCCCTCATTCTGCGGCTCCAAACAGGCCACGAAGTAGTTTTTGAATCTGACATCTCTTGCGCACACTCTCAGGGCTCCATACATAAAGGCCTGCCCAAGGGCACCATCGAGAAGCTCCACGGCCTGGACACCTACGTCATTGGCAACCGCGAGAGCCCCCGCGGCATCATTGTCATGTACACCGACATCTTTGGCCTTTCGCTGCCCAACAACAGGCTCATTGCCGACTCGTACGCACAGAGCGGCGAGTGGCTCGTCTACGTGCCCGACTTCTTCGAGGGCGACCACGCCCCGCTCAAGTTTGCCGACGTTGCCATCCCCGTCGACGCCGCCAAGCAGTCCAAGCTGTCCTTCTTCACGGGCCTGCTCATGACCGCCCCGTCCGGCATCAGCTGGCTCATGCGCCACAAGGACGGCCCCACAGACAAGACCTGCATGGACTTCCTCGAGAGCCTCCGCCGCGAGACGCTCCCCACGGGCAAGAAGATCGGCATGGTCGGCATGTGCTGGGGCGGGCGCTACTCGAGCCGCGCTACCCTCGAGAAGTACATGATTAGCGTCGACGACAAGCGCGTGCCCCTTGTCGATGCTGGCGTCGCGCTGCACCCCAGCAACATGGTCCTGCCCGACGACGCGCAAAACATGGTTGTCCCCTTCAGCTACGGGTGGGGCGAGAAGGACACCAACACCAAGATTGAGCTCTGCGGCAAGGTCAAGGAGCTCCAGGCTGAGGAGGCAAAGGCCGGCAGGAAGGTGCCCGAGGTCGAGCACAAGATCTACACACCCGGCCGGCACGGCTTTGCCGTCAGGGGTAACCCTGATGACCCTGCCGAGAAGAAGTGTCTCGAGGACTCGGTCCAACAAGTCCTCACATGGTTCGACCGCTGGCTTTGAGGTCTCGAGAGACAATGAGCTCCGCTCATGATAATTTGCGACGTGTGTCGAGCAGAGGTTGCGCGAGGCAGCTGTAGGATCTGTGCGCGCGAATCGCAGTGTTTTTGTTTATGTTAGATACCACTTTAGACTTGTTCAGATGAATCATGACCTTTTGTATCGCTTACATTCCCTACGGTCAAAAAGTGAAAGCCTGGCTCCTCGTCTTGACGACCTCTCGGTCCTCACTGGAGCTGCCCATGATGATGCAGGTAAGGGTCGAGTTTTAATGTTTATTATACTGTCACTTCGGCTTCTGACATGATCGTAACGATCGCACACAACCCGACCGAGCTCCTCCTTGCGATACATTTCTCCACGGCTCTTCAACGACGGCCGCTTCGTGAATTCTCCGGCCAAGCCATTGGTTCTCCACAGTCAGAAGGCTTGTCTGCGCCTCCCTTGCAGCGGCCGCGTCCTAGGCATGTGGGGTCTGGTCCTGTTCGCTGGTCATCCGGGCTTTGCCGGACTTCTCCAAGGCCTATCTTCGCCAGCCGTCCAGCAGCACAACCGGTACTCCGCCGCTTCCGCGTATGCAAGGGCCCGGCAAGGGGACGTTTGCTAAGCTTTTTGGCCTGCGGCTCCACGTTCGATGCTGGTTGGTGGACGTTGGAGAGATCGGCAATCCTTGTCCCACGTCGAACCCCGCATGGCTCTTGATAGACTGTGCCTCCCAGACGCATGGCAGCGTTGTCGAGAGGATTTTTTTGTCTCCAAGTCGCACGCTACCCCAATGATATAGTGTGATTCCGGAACAGCAAGTGCGGGGACTTGGCTGACCAGCGCGACAGTAGCCTTATCAGTCTTGAAGCAGGGCCTTGGGCACCGCCGTCTCCTGATCGGCCCAGCTCCAAGCCGACGGATGAGGACAATGACGTGGACGGCTCTATAAAATCTGCCATGTGCGCTCTTCTGAGGGGCTAGAGGCCCTTCCTTGTCTACGTGCCCATCTTGGCAACCCCGTCATTCCAGACTCAAGATAATTCCCCTAGCGACTGCCGCCACGATGAAGTCTTCTGCGGTCGTGAGCAATGTGCTCGCCTGTGGACTGTTGGCCTTGCGGGGTGCCCAGGCCGTTACTCTCTCGCCAAACACGCAAGATCTGTTTGACGAGTCGATGAACTTCCTCGACACCATCTATGATCGTTCCGCATCGTACCTGTACTACTTCTACTACCCCTTGGCTGCTGGCCCGCATGAGACTCGCTCTTCGGTCTGGTATGCCACCGGCCTGCTTCAGCGGAACAAGGGCGACGATGTTGAGCAAGCTGTCAAGATCATCAAGGCCGTCATTGGTGATCAGGAGAAGAACAAGACTCTGCAGTGGTTCGGAGACTACACAGTCTACCCAGAGCAGCCGACTGTTGGCACAGAAGCATATCCGGCAGTGGTGCGTATTTCCCTTTCCACATGCTGGTGAACTTGGCCCCCGAGGTGAACTAACCTTTTTTGTGGCGGGGGACCTACAGATTTACAACTCGTGGGATCCCAACTGGAGAGGCTTTATTGGCACCAACCTGATTGTCATCTACGAGGAGTTCCAGCATCTCCTGCCGCAGGATGTGCAGGGCTTGATCGTGGAGAGCATGGTCAACAACACCATTGGCGACAGCTACCGTGTCGGTGGGGTGGACGACGACAATCTATTCCCCTCGTACAGTAATCCCTCCTTGATGCGTGCTGTCGCCTCTGGGTGGACTGGCCGCAAGGTCAATGACGCCAACATGACGGCTGCAGGCGAAATGTACGCGCAGGAGATTCTCGACCTCTTCAACCTCAACAACACGCTTTCCGAGTTCAACAGCGGCACCTACGCCGGCGTCTCGATCTACGCGCTCACGCTGTGGGCCAAGTACATGCCCCAGGACTCCATCATGGGCCAGAACGGTGCTCGCATGCTCAAGCAGGTGTGGGAGACGACTGCGGCTCTGTACAACCCTCTTCTCCGCAACCTCGCCGGGCCCTGGGACCGGTCCTACGGCTACGACATGAACAAGTATGTGGCCATCCTCGGAATCTACCTGTGGTCGCTCTTGGGCAAGGACCAGGCCTTCGGGGAGAAGTCGCGGGTGTGGTCGCTCGCCCACGCCGACGACTTTGAGTACGCGCCCCTCATTGCAGTGCTCGCCCCCTTCCACGACTCGCTCGTGTCCGACTGCACCATCGCCAGCCTCAAGTCTACCAGGGAGCACACCGTCACCACCTCGGCGTTCGCCCCGCCGCACGACATGGTCCCGCGTAACGTGACGACCTGGATGTATGCCAACCTCACCATCGGCGCCGAGTCGTTCCGCCAGGACGTCCTCGGCGGTGCCCGCGCGGACAACTCGCAGTGGAACCCCGCCGTTGTGCAGTGGGCACGTCCCTACGACAGCTCTGTCGGATACATGACCCTGCACGCCAGCGAGATGGCGCTTGACGTCGGCGTGGCTCCGTATGCGCTTAACCTGACATATCCGGCAGGCAACTCGTCGAGCTCCTTCACCTTCTTGATCGCCCCGAATCCGTTGGGCCAGAAGAGGGACATCACCGACCTGGCGGACATCAACGGCTTGAAGTTTGAGGTTGGCGGCACGGTCGATCCCAAGCCGCAGTCTACGTTCTGCGGGCTTGTTGGTGGAACCTGCAGCATTATTCAGTAAGTGGCGAACCTTTATGCGCGCCTCATGAACATTGACGCTAATTCTATTCCTCTAGCGGCTTCGAGTTTTGGAACTTGACTTTCACAATGCCAGCCGGCAGCACCGAGGTGCCTAGTATCACTTTCAAGTTTGAGCTGGAATGAGTGATCAAGGCTACTGAGTGAATCCTGGATTGAACTCAGCGTGCGTCTTCAATATAATGAGCCACCTGAACAACATGGGACACTCTTACCAGATAATCAATACGATGCTGGAAATAAAATTACGTTCAAATCCCTCAAAGATCCTGCCACGACCACGTTCACAAATAATGTGCAATCCATGTTCAAAGTCATTCCCTGCCTCACAATCAAAATTTAGCTACACAGGTTCGCACATAATTCATCTTCGTCGGGTTGCGTCAAAAGAAAACCCCCCAAAAAACCAGACAATTGTGTCCCAGGAATGCGATCTTTATTGCAGATCAATTGTCCTACAGTATAATGAATGCAGATATGGGTTCTTTTATGAAAATCATTGATCGAACGTATTACTCCGACTCACAATCATACTACCGTGGAGGGCAACAGGTTCAAATATTAGGCCAGTTAGGGTAATTCTCCGCACAAACTTCCGTGTGTGGGGTTCGTCGTGGGGTCTATTACTCTCGAGCTCGAGGCAGCACAGCCCGGCCAAGACCGGGCTTCTCCGAGCCCACAGAGCTGGGACCGGGTGGGCCACAAGGCTTATCGCGTCATCCAGCCAATCCCACGTAATGGAGAGCGTTCCGCCTTGAGTATCACCAGTCAGAGCCTACCGGCCAAGCCATGTCAACCGGGTGGAAGAAGACAGGACTGGGGCCGGTAGCCTGTCAAGGCTGGTTGGTGTGACTTGACTGAAATGAGCCTGGCCGGTGTCTATGGAGTGTGTCATGACGTTCCAAGCTGGTCTCATATAAGGCGTGCCCCGGACACGGCCGGCTTCGCGTGCAGCGGGACATCTTAGTGCGGTGCCATTACAACCTCAACTGAACAAGGCATCCTGAATCTTTCATACGACGTCAGATTGCATTCCTGAGCAGCTGTTACCTCCACTCTTGTCCTACTCCTCGATTACATAAGTACAACTCAAGCAATATGCGTCTGGTCATCCGCGAAGACCCCTCATCGGCGTCTCAGTACGCTGCCGAATACATCATCAGTCAGTCCCGCCGCCCGACTCACTCATACGACATTACATATTGCCTCGTCTGCCTTGCGAAAACACTTTGCTAACTCGTCGTTGGTGCGCCACTACAGAACGCATTAATGCCTCCGCCCCGACACCGGAAAAGCCGTTTGTCCTCGGTCTGCCGACGGGCAGCAGCCCCCTGACGATATACAAGATCTTTGTCGAAGCCTACCGGGCCGGCCGGATCTCGTTCCGCAATGTCGTCACCTTCAACATGGACGAGTACGTCGGCCTGCCGCGCGAGCACCCCGAGTCGTACCACTCCTTTATGCACAAGCACCTCTTCAAGCACGTCGACATACAACCCGCCAACATTAACATGCTCGACGGCAACGCCGCGAGCCTGAGGGAAGAGTGCGCTGCTTACGAGGCCAAGATCAAAGCCGCCGGCGGCATCGAGCTCTTCCTGGGCGGTGTGGGCAGCGATGGGCACATTGCCTTCAACGAGCCCGGGTCCAGCCTGGCCAGCCGGACCAGAGTCAAGTCCCTGGCGGACGAGACGAGGCTGGCGAACGCGCGCTTCTTTGGTGGCGATGTCGAGGCCGTGCCCAGCATGGCTCTGACGGTGGGCGTGCAGACGGTCATGGACGCGCGGGAGGTCGTCATCATCGCCACGGGCCCGTCAAAGGCGCTGGCCATCCAGCAGGCCGTCGAGGGCGGCGTGAGCCACCTGTGTACGCTGTCGTGTCTGCAGATGCACCCTTGCAGCATGGTGGTTGTGGACAACGACGCGACGGCCGAGATGAAGGTCAAGACGGTGAATGTGAGTCAAAAAGCAACCAACCCCGCCCCTGGGTGAATACTGCCCTCTCTCTGTTGATCCTCGCGTGGCTGACTTGCGATTTTGTCAAACGCAGTACTTCCGTGGTGTCGAGAGCACCATCCGCAAAAAGCAATACTCGGCAAAGTCAGACCCGCTCGAGCCGATGATGCTCACCCCTGACTCGCCAGAGTCATTACCGGCCGATAATGACGACCTGCAGCCAGACAACATGGCCTCGCGGATCAAGTGGTCGGGAAGGCTGGCTGCCAGATCTGCCACCATGCCGATCTCGATGTACTAGGTGTCACTACTGGTCTTTTCTTTTTGGGTGTTCCGGGCAATAAATGGGTTTTTTGGTCTCTAGAAATTATTGTTTATACCATGTGATCGAATTGTTGCAGGCTGACTTGGTCGAAGATCTGCCAAGAGTAGTCGAGGGAAGCTTCGTTCATGAGACCGACCCCTTGGTCGTCTTGTTGTTGCTGCATCAGAGTTGTGCCCTGTGGTGTCTGTACGCCCTGGAGGCTGCTCTCGAGGCGGGCGATAAGTTTGTCGCAAAGACCCGGGCTGGGCCTGGTCATTTTCTTGAGCATCTGCAGATGCAGCCGGATGTTGTGGAGGTCTAGCCGTAGAACGTTAGTAGGTCGTCGAGGCACAGCTAAAGGTCAATCAAACACTGGACTTACCGTCCGCTTCGCCGACGCCACCTTCGATACCCTGAACAACTATGAGTGCGGCCCACGTGATCATTACAAGATCCCAGTTGGACCAGATGGAGTCGTCGTGGAGGTGCAGCTTCAGCGTGGCCTGTGCTGAGAGGAGCAGCTCATGTTGCTCGACAGGCGAGATATTCCTAGACCACAAGTTGCAACCTCTGGCCGGATGGTAGATGGAGAGAACCACCAGCCGGTGGAGCACATACTGGCGGAAGATGAGCTTGCGGTTCTGGTCCGCGCCCTGAGGTCCGTTGGTGAACTCGACAAGCCACTCGTCAAGCTGCCTGGCCCAGTCTCGAATGACGGCGGCATCGACGGCCGTGAGGCTGCTGGTGAGGTTGTCGCTGATGGGCGTCGACACGTTGTCGGTAAAGCAAGACCAGATGGTTGGCAGGCGCCGTCCGGTAAAATGGCTCAGGCCGACATGCATCATGCGCGACAAGCGATACAGCTGGTCGCCATGGGAGGACCGTAATACTGGCAGCGGTGACTCGATGGGAATCACAGGGCACGACAAATGAAGCGAGGCGTGCTCAAGGTCGACAATCTGCACGCCACTGAACAGCCTCCGCCACTGCCGGGCAGAGTCGTCCCCGAGGGCAGGAGCATGCTCGAGAAGTAAGCGATATGCAACCGAGATCCAGAGCCCCGTCTCACGGACGTTGGCTTCTGTGAGCAGGCCGGCGAGGACGATACCAAGCACCGTCTGAAACGCCCACTCGCCCGCAGCAACCAAGTCTGCCGGGACTTGACCGATAGCGCTGCCAGGGATGCTGAGATGTGCAATGGCGTTGCAGAGCACGGTGAAGTAGTGAGGACCACTCTCTGCAACCTCTGCCGGCCCGCGAGTGCTGGAGCAGTAGAGGATCGACGCAAGGAGGACCGGCACGGGAGATGTGAAGGACTGCTTGTCCGGCATGAAGTGGAGGCCGGGCATGCGCTCGTGGAACCTGAGGGAGCACGAGACTGTCAGAATCACGACCACGTGGCACAAAATGCAGCACAGCAGATACAAAGACGACAGGATGGTCTGACATACGAGGACCAGAGCTCGGCAATCGAAGCCTTGCGCCACGTTGACGAAGGCACGGCTTTGACTGGACAGCACTGCTTGAGCACGGCCAAGGCGTCCCACAAGGGGCCAAAAGCAGGGTCGCCAAAGGAGTCATCGTCCTCACTGTCAGACACCGCCGCGACCCGGCTGACGTCAAAGTGGCTCGGGTCGCTGTCTGCCGTGGCAGACTTTGAGCCGGAGAGGCCTAGGCAGTCTTCAATGACGCGGAGCCGGTCAATGACGTCTCTCTTGAACTGCTCGTCCGAGACCTGAGCACGCTCGCTCAGCCCCAGGAGATCGGGCAGCGTGGCCGCATTGGCCCTTGGCACAAAGACACAAGGCAGGCCCGCACGGTGACAGCGGCGGCAGGTGTCGTTTCTCCCGTGGATGGGAGTGCATCGCATCTTCTGCTTGCGGCAGTTGACTGTGGTGGCAGGGGGGTCAGCCAGTGGGTCAGCCAAGCTTCCCGTCCTCCACGGCGGCCCGTCCAACTGCCGGCACTTGGACTTGGCCAACAGGAGGAGGAGGCGGAGGAGGAGGCCCTCTGGGGGGCCAGCAAGTGAGGGGAAGGGGGTCCATAGGGGGGTTCGTGTCTGTCTGTGGTGGTGCTTACTGCAGGCCTTGCGAGCCTTTGGCTCTGTAGGGGAGGTGGAGGCCACTGTTGCTGGGCCCTGACCGCCGCCGCCGCCGTCGCGGGGGCCGCCATGCTGAGGCAGCGTCGCAGTGCTTGTGGGAAAGGCCTCGCTGCTGTTTGCCGACATGTCGCTCGACTCGTGTGTCTGTCGTCGCGCGGAGGGCGGGCGAACAGAGCGTCGACTCTCGGTGAAAGCGCCGGCAAAGTAAGGGAGCAAGTGGGCAAGCTCGGCGGCGGGCCCAGCTCCCCAGAAATGCCATCCATGACCACCGCGAGCCGACGGGCCAACCCGACTTTTGCCGGGCACGGCCGTACCGCCCCGGGCCCAGCCGGGGCGGAGCACGGCCTCTCCAGGGGCCCTTTGCCGCTCAACAAGCCCGCCTGCCCTGCCTGTTGCATCTGAAATGCTGCCAGTCCGAGTCGGGCCTTTCCTAGCGCTGTCCCTGCTTGCTCAGAATTGCTCCGGCTAATTTCCAGGGCTGCCGCTGTTTGTCCCTGAGATCGACACAGGGTGAAATCTTTCCTGGCACCGCCAGCCAGGTCACAAAAGGCACGCCTCGGGAGCCAAGTACCTTGATTCGTGAGCCTCTTGCGACCTCTACCACAACAACTGACTGAACCCATCACCTCACATCTCAGGCAGCCAGGCTTCTTCCTTCATGTCGTCGCCTCTGCCTTGACATGACGAACCCGGTGCCGCGATGGGACGCCAGCGACAGCCCCGCGGCTGCGGCTGCAGCTGAGCTTATCGAGGCTCAGTTTGATCTCAGCCCCGACACCATCAACCACATTACGCGGCAGCTTGGCGCCAGGCTCAGTATGGTGAACTCCCTCATCTGATTAGATATCGATCGCCACTCGAGGGACAGACAAAGATTGCTAACTCCCTTCCTCACAGGACTTGGCCTGCAATCACAGCAGCCGTTCCAGCTGCCGGCTTTCGTGACCAGCGTCCCCAACGGCTCAGAAAAGGGTACCTTTCTCGCCATAGACCTGGGCGGGACCAACTGCCGCATCTGCTCGGTGACCCTGAATGGCGATGGCACGTTCGCAGTCACGCAGAACAAGGCAGCCGTCGCCCTGGACCTGCGGGTCAACGCCAGCTACAAGCCGCTGTTCGCCTTTATCGCGGCCAAGCTGGCGGACTTCCTGGCCGCGGAGCTAGGCCCGGGCAAGCAGGAGAGTGGCGAGACCTCGTCAGTCCCGTACCGGCTCGGCTTTACTTTCAGCTTCACCTGTGACCAGACGTCAGTGGCACAGGGGACGCTGATCCACTGGGACAAAGGCTGGGACATACCCGAGGCCATTGGCAAAGACCCCTGTGTTTTGCTGCAGGAAGCCATTGACGCCATCAAACTACCCGTGCGGGTATGCGTGCTCGCCAACGACAGCGTCGGCACATTACTGACGCGCTCCTACATCTCTCGGTCTTCGGCGCCGACGCTCGCCGGCGTCATCTTCGGCACCGGCACAAACGCCGCGTACGTGGAGCGGCTTCACAACGTCACGCGCCTGCCCAAGGAAGATCGACCACATCCAGCAAGGGAATCAGAGGACATCATGGTCATCAACACGGAGTGGGGATGCCTCGATGACGGCATGGGAATCGTGCCGAGCACAGAGTTCGACGACATGCTGGACCGCGAGTCTGCGGATCAAGGAGGTCAGATGCTCGAGAAGCGCGTGTCGGGAATGTACTTGGGCGAGCTCCTGAGACTCGTCATCGCAAGCCTGATGGACAAGGGAGCCCTGACAATGGTGCTCGTGGACGACTCTTCGATGCTCAGGAGATATTGCATCGACAGCTCGTTCTTGTCAGCGCTCGCGGAGCACGAGGGGGCCGGCGACGTGTGCAAGACGAGAGATCTCATCTCGAAAGTGGTTGGGGCGGATAGCGTAAGCGAGGCCGATGCGATGATCATCAGCCGTGCGGCTCGGGCAATTGCGCAACGGGCAGCCCGACTTGCTGGGGCTGCGCTGGCAGCTGTCATTATCCAGTCAGGCCGCCTGGGTGCCGGACAGGGCAAGGAGGCCGACCAAAAGGTTGTCGTAAAGCAGAAGACCGCCGCCGCCGTTGGCCGGACGACAATCATGGGTATACTTGACGACTTCTGCGGTGCTCTGTCGCTGTTCACGAGGAAGGTCCTCCACGCATTTGGCATCTCTCGCTGGCGCAGCCGAGCCCCTGCGGCGATACTCAGCGAGACTGCGGCTGGTGAGATCATCGACATTGGTGTAGATGGGTCTCTCATTGAGTTTTACCCTGGCTTTGAAGACGAGATGAGGGTTGCCTTGCGGCAAGTAACAGAAATTGGTCTCGCGGGTGAGCAGAGGGTCAGGATAGGAATGGCGAAAGACGGCTCGGGCGTCGGCGCTGCCTTGATGGCGCTGGCGGCCACAAAGACTGAGTAAGGTCTGGGATTGCATGCATGGCGCCTTTTGCACAAAAGCACCACTGTCTCTTTGCATTGTTTTGATTAAGCGATTTGACTTTCAGATAGGGCTGAAGAGCTGTAGAGACAACGGCGGCATATATAGAGGTAATTTAGATGAGAACCAACTATGCCAGATCAAACTGTGTCTAACTTATCTGAGCCCCCGGGCAGTTTAACAGCAACGTGGAAACTTATCCCTCAGCCTTACTGCCACCACAAGTTCTGGACATGTCTGAGGATATCCCAGTCCTAACCGCTCGCCAGCCCCAGTACGTCCAGCCGCTCCTCCGCTTCTCTGGGGTGGCGCTTTGCAGATGACCCAGGTCGGGGTTTTCAACTATCTGCCGAATGCAGAGCAGCTCGTCGACCATAACCTGGCTGGTGGATCACTGCAAATCGGCAAAGTTGCGATTGCCCCAAGAGAATTTAGAGCTGCCATACTTGCCTTCGAGACTGAATCCAAGCATAAAGTAGTATGCTAGTATTAAGAAATTTAACACATTGGGCCTCGCATTTGCGCTGGAAATTATGCCGATGAGGCATTTAGGCTGCCACCGTCACTGCCATGCTTGAGAACAAGACTGTACTAAACATTAAGTATCTGCTCTACCTACTCTCCCAGAGGAAACAATGCATGAGGATAAACAATGAACGAAGCTAGTTGGTGAACGAGGAACTACAAGCAACAGACAAGTTGCGAAACCCAAAGTCTTAGACTGATGACCACAGCCACATGATGCCGTCGAGACTATTATTAAACCGTGACCAAGGAAAAGAAATCAAGACAAACTGGACTCGGCGGAGAGGGTCGAGACCCGACTTCGTGGACGGTGTTGGTCGGGGCAAGGTTGATCTCCCTGGGCTCCGTTTAGAAGGTGTTGTTGACGCAGTTGGGGTCAAAGTTGTAGCAACCACGCTTGACAGTGACAGCCTCACAGTTAGGAAGGATGGGGGCATCCTGGCTGCTGAGAGCAAAGAGCTGCCACGTGCCATTGTGCGCCCAGCCGCATGCGAGGAAACCAAGACCATTCTCTTGCTGCAGGAACCCTGTCGCCAGATCGTAGGTGAAGTTGGAACCGGCGTCACCGGCATTGATGACAACACTGCCCCAGTTGTCGTAGCTTGAAAGGCCGTTCTGCGCATTCACCGCCGAGGGAATATCGTCACCGTAGTTGAGGTAGTTGATCTTGTTGTTGACAAAGGTGAAGTCCTTTGGCGGAGCGGGTCCGCAGTCCGCGATGGTCGCGTCGGACAGCCCTGCGCCGGTGTGGTAGGAGACGGCGCATCCATTGACATGGTTGTCCTTGGATTGGACGACGAGGAAGAAGCTGCCGGGAGCACCGTCACCGCCGGTGGTGGGAGTATCAGGAGTCGGGGCAGCCATGGCGACAGAGGCAAGGCCGGCCATAACGATGGAAGAGATGGTGAACTGCATTTTGATGATGATTTGGACTTGTTGGTTGCTGGCAAGTGGCGCGTGTGTAAGTGAAGAGGATGGGAACAGAGCTCAAAGAATTGCGAGTAGCGATCGGTGGTCTGGAGAGTAGAGATGCGGAAAGTGGTTGCTGTGTGATGACGAGAGAAGATTTCCCGACCAGAGGGAGATATCGTTTGACTTATATACACGATTCGACCTGTACACGCTTCAAGTTTTCGAGTCCACCATCGACATATGTCGTAGTGCTTCACACGGCGGAGTTGTTCGCTGGCGACCCGATGCTACGTTTCCTGCTCCACTTCCCATGTGGAATTTTGCGCATCACAGATCTGGGGCCCCAACCACGTCAGCCCTGCGCAGCTGTTGCAATGGACTAGTGTTACGAGTTGTGACGGGCTGTGGCGGGCACTAGCCGCTAGCATGAAGTATAGCCAAGAATAGAGTCTCACTGCTGAAGAGGTAACACTTCCGGAAGTCGGCGTCATTCACGACTCGGCGCCCTGCTGTCTTTATTGGCCTGGTCGAGGGTGTGTTAGGCGGTGTCGCAAGCCGCGATGCCACTGCCATATAGCCACCATGACTGACAAAATTCGTGCATGGATCCTAGCTAGAAAGATGAGACTTTTTGGGCATTTTGTGTAGCGCAGTAGGTCCGCCTTCCAGACACACCGCGTATCAGATTGAATTCATACGCGAAATCAATGGCATCATCCTTTTAAGAGTGCCAGACCCTTTGTGCAGAACGGGTCTGGTCTCGACAGCCTCCAGGCTGGCTGAATGGTGGTGAGTCTCGCCCAATCCACTGTCAAGCTGCAACTGTTTACAGCACGGCCGCAGAAACCAACAACGTTATGGGGAAACCACGCGATTCAAAGTTCATGGATGGTTACTAGCTTCGTTCGGCCATTCCGTCCAGCGCAATTAAGCCCTATACGTCATGGTTTACCTGTCAAGCCACTTGCACAGTGTCTCCACATTTACAGCCACCAAAACAATTCTCTCAGGCAAGCTTTGATGCGGCGCCATTGGAAAGGGTTTGCAAGCCCAAGGCGTGTCGTGATATCGCGAAATGCAGTGTGGTTTCATGATTCTAGGCCGCTCTTTGATATTTGCGTGCATCCACATGTCTGAAGTACAATGCTGACGCGGCATCTTTCGTATGCTTTAGCACAAAACTGATATCACGAAGAACGGTGACTGGGTAGCCAAATGCAGTCGGGCTGATTATGAAGGACCATTCTTTTGAGGATGAGACGAGCCACATAGGTTGGTGAGAGATTAGTTTTGCCAAGTTAAACTGCCACAAGACCACAAGGAGCAATCGTGCATCTCGAAACGTGCCAGCGAACAGCCTGGTGTCTCCTATGTTCGTGTGCAGAGCTCGTCTAGCGCAATCATGTCGCTCCAGTAATCATCCTCCACAACCCCTATAGTACCATCCGAATAAAATTTCGTATACTGGTCGATCTTGGTGCACTGTGAGTCGAAAGGCTGATCGTGGATCAGTGGATGGAGCGAGCGGCCAAGCCAGTCCTTGATAGCAGTCTTCTCCAGCTCACTGTAGCCAAATCGTGCCGTGTACCACCACACGTACATGTCCCAGCCATGGGTCTGCCGGTACAAAGGTATTATCGTTAGTGATTGGGCCATCACGTGCTTGCACTTCGCGCGTGGCGTTCGACTCACCACTCCAAGCTCAGGTGCGATGTACTTGTCCATACACGCTGCCCGAAAGTCACTTCTGTAGCGGTAAATGCTGCTGAGCGGCACCCCTGCGTCTACCAAGCTTTTGGCAAATGCTCTGATCGGGGCGCGCACTTGAAGGTAGGATGTCATTGTGCCGTACAACTTTGCAGGGTCGCTTTCCGTATCGCGGTATTTGGCCAAGACCTTGGCGCTGATTGCAGCAGGGTAGTAGTTCTCCAGCGCGGTCTGCATCATTTCGAGCGACGCCGGGGGATTTATGGCTGCGTACATATGTTGCTGCTCAAAAGTCAGTCAAGGGGATTGCGGTCCAGTCGCAAACTTGGAGCTTACCTCCGACTCGGCCTCGCCGATCACGAGTTTCATGCCCCGTTCTTGAAAAGCCTTTGCGAGGGTCCCATCTCGCAACTGCTCGATCATGCCTCCTGGAACAAAGTCTTCATCTGTGACGGCTCGGAAGGTGTCTAGCCGAAAAGATGGCATTGCAGAAATCAGATCCTGATGAGGGATTTCCCTCAGTTCGGCAAGCTGCTGACTCCGTGAGAGCGACTGGTCAATTTTCAAAGTGGTCAACACATCTTGCAGCTGGTCCTCAGCTGTTCAATCGTCAGTCTTGTGGCTCGCTCAATGTTATACCTGAGAGTACCAACCTTCTTGTATTGATTTGGGTTGCACCTGTAGTGCCTGTTAGCATGTGTGGCAATCGACTGAGCAGAGATGGCTTTTGTCTTACGGCAATAGCGTTGGACACCATGAAGATGTTCCGGAAGAGCGGCTGGTCGACATTGCCGTGCCTCAACTCATATTGTAGCTGAGCATTGGTCGAGTACGCGCCTGCGCTTAATCCTCCCAAGGTGACACGAACAGGGTCGCCGCCAAAGGCAGATATGTGCTTCTGGATCCACTGCAAGGCACAGCGTTGGTCCTTTGTGTTGACAGACAGCGTCAGTGGGCGACGGCGACACGGAAGAAACAGACTCAGGACAGCTCACCCAAAATCCAAAGTTGCCAACCACACCCTCGCCTGCCAGAAAGCCGAAGATGTTGAGTCTGTAGCCTACTGCAACCACGATAGCATCAAGGTCTGCACCAGCCCTATCGACGAGCTCCCAAGGGTCGGTCTTGTTCGTCATGCAGGGGTTGCCCATCTGCAGCCAGCCACCATGCAGCCAGACATAGACTGGCCACTTCTTGTTGGCCGGTGGCTGTGCGTCCGGAAGCCATATGTTGAGCAAGAGGCAGTCTTCCGAATGCTAATCCGCAAGCAGTCATGTCAGGGAACCTACAGAGGAAACACCGAGGTGGATGAAGCTTACCGTGGCTCCTGGCACGGCAGATATGTTCGTACCATTCATCATGTAGTCAGGCTGGGGACAGAACCCCCCATACTGCGTGCAGTCTCGCGGCTCGCCTGGCCGGCCATACACGAAATCCTCAGGCAGGGGCACTGGCCTCTGCCATCGCCGTTCGCCGGTGGGAGGCAGAGCATATGGCACGCCGAGGAATCTGTGGGCGGTGGTACCGCAAAGGGAGCCTCGGAGACTCCCGTGACCCGGGAGTTCGATGATGACGTCCTTGAGCATGCTGGAAGTCCGTTGCTGAAGCTATGAGAGCTCCTTCTGCAACCTTCAATAGCTCCAGTCGTGTAGTACGACGTTGTGATCACAACCAGTGGTTCATCTACCTGCGTAAACGCCATCGGCAAGCTGAGCCGTGTATCGCTAACCCTTGGGCGATCCCCGCGGAGAACTGGGTCGGCACTCCGCATTCGGCCTTTTTAGTAGCGCCTATCCCGCGCTAGTGCCCTAGCTCCTGGTGGCAGTAACCTGCTGGGGTTTATGGAGCGGCCTATCTTGCCCCCGATAAGACGAATTTGCAAGTGGTGCTTGAGTCAGT
Organism: Microdochium trichocladiopsis; assembly: GCF_020744255.1. Taxonomy (NCBI): domain Eukaryota; kingdom Fungi; phylum Ascomycota; class Sordariomycetes; order Xylariales; family Microdochiaceae; genus Microdochium; species Microdochium trichocladiopsis. The sequence goes on along the minus strand of NW_025763552.1, from coordinate 129,827 downwards.
AATCGTCCCAGCCTGCCCCAGTGAGTCCTTGGCCCGCTCTGCGGGCCTTCTCGTAGCGATCTTCTGGAGCTGATAAGGACAAATTGCCGGCATTACAGAGAGCTGCTTATCACCAAGTCACAATCTGTAACTTGGTGAGGCTGACCGCCACCAGCCGCCTCCCTTCATGCCATGCATTGTTAACTGCTCTCGGTTTACCGGCTCGCATCGGCACAAGCTCGGGACAGTGCTGGCTGGGCACTGCACGTTCAACTGCGTCAATGCATCGTCTGTTTGGAAGAAACAATCCGATACAGGCTGTAATTGAGACCTCCGCTTCGGGCCAGAATCTTATAAGTCGCAAAGAAGTGTCGAGTGCGCACAAGGCAAGCAACGTCACCAGTCCTTCCACTGGACTTTAAAGGAGCAAGCAGGATGCTGTGCAGTCAGCGTATGTTGTCAATATGGGGCCTGGCCAAGCCACCATCAAGGGCCACTGGGGATTTATTAACGGCCGAACCATGCCCCAACATCCAGCCGTCGGGGGCGCCGTGGGCCCCGTCTTAGATAGGCATGAACCCCTGATCGGGCAACCAACCAGCCGCCGCCCAGCCAATGGCCAGACCACAATTGATACGGGCAATGATGGGCCGGTGGGCCGCCGCGTGTTGGGACACGACGCTCTGAATCGGTCTATCGCGGGGGTGGAGTACGGAAGTATGCCGGCAAAGCATGGGGCCCCGAGATAGGCGCCTCCACTGGGCAGGGCAGAGTTGATAGATGTCACTGTAAACACGTACAAAAGTCATGGCCTCTTCGCGACTGTCAGGTCAGGCCTCTTCTCACGCAGCTCTGACACTGCTCGTGACCTTGCAGACCCGTCTCTGTCACTGTGTCGTCCTCCATCCCTGTCTCAACCATGTCCGACCTCAACCCTGCTCAGGCCGTCTCCGCCGACGCGGAGAAGAAGATTGACGCCGACGCCATCAAGAAGAGCACGACAAACATCGACACCGATGTCGAGATTGACCTGAAGGCGGGCCAGAGCATCGTCCAGCTCGACGAGTCCGAGCTCTTCCTCCAACAGCACGGCATCCCCCGCTCGCGGCTGGCAGAGCTCCTCGCCGCCGACGCCAATGGCGAGGCAGAGCGCAAGCTGCGCAAGCGCGTCGACTGGATGCTGCTGCCCCTGCTCTGCGGAACGTACATGTTGCAGGTGAGAGCCCTTTCCCAAGCCAAAACTTGACCCTTGAGCCCTTCCTGACAGCGGTGCAGTACATCGACAAGCAGGCACTCGGCTATGCCGCCGTCTTCGACCTCTTCACCTCGACCGGCATGACCAGCGACCAGTACTCGTGGATGGCCAGCATTTTCTATTTTTCCTACCTGCTCTGGGAATGGCCTTCGTCGTATCTTGCGCAGAAGCTGCCGACGGGCAAGGTCATTGCGGCGTTTGTGTTCTGCTGGGGCTCCATCATGCTCATCACGGTTGCGAGCAAGGACTTTGCCGGCATGGCTGCCTGCCGCTTCTTCCTCGGTGCCTTCGAGGCCGTCATTACGCCGGCGTTCATGCTCATCGTCGCCCAGTGGTACAAACGTGACGAGCAGCCTGCCCGTGCCGGAGCCTTTTATTGCTTTAACGGATTTGGCAGCATGGTTGGCGGCATCCTGTTCTACGGCGTCGGCCAGGCCAAGGGCTGGGACATCTGGCGCATCATCTACGTCCTCTGCGGCGGCATGACTGTTGTTTGGGGCGTTGTCCTGTGGTTCTTCCTCCCAGACTCGATCTACACCGCCAAGCGCTTTACCGTAGAGGAGAAGACGCTGCTGCTTGCCCGGACTGTTAGCAACCAGACCGGTACCATGAACCGCACGATCAAGAAGGAGCAGATCTTTGAGGTGTTCCGTGACCCTCAGGTCTGGCTGCTCTTCCTCTATGTGCTGCTCAACGAGACCATCAACGGCGGCATCGCCAACTTCTCCAAGCTCATCGTCAAGGGTTTCACCTCGGATCCTCTGCTCACCACCGCCTACGGCATTCCCTACGGTGCCTGCAATGCCGTCTACATGTTTTTCGGCCCGTTTGTTGCCAGTCGTTTTAAGAATGTCCGCACCTTGGTCATGATCGCGTGGTTGATGCCGACTCTCGTGGCCTCCTGCTTGTTCTGGCAGTTGCCGCGCTCCAACAAAGGTGGACTGCTGGCTGGGTACTACATTGTGAGTTGAAGCGCGCTCCGTCGATTCTCGTACTGCCGAGTTTTCTCGAGACTAACCCAAATCTTCATCGCAGTGCGCTTCATATGTCGGTGGTCTCATCGTCGCCCTGCAGATGCCCGCAGCCAACATTGGCGGTTACACCAAGCGCGTCACTGCGACTGCCTTTGTGTTCCTGGCCTACTGTGTCGGAAACATCATTGGACCGCACGCGTTCCTGGGCAAAGAGGCGCCCGTGTACCAGACTGGCTGCAAGCTGATCATCGGCTGCTGCGTTGGGCAGGCCATGACCGCATTCTGCCTGAGACTTCTCCTGATCCGGCGTAATAAGCAGCGCGATGCCGCCGAGGCTGCCGCTGGCGCTGCTGCAGTGGGCGAGGATGATGATGAGGCGATGCAGGATCTGACTGATTTCGAGAACCCCAAGTTTAGGTACTCCTACTGATGGATGGAGCCCCTTTAACGGCTGGCACCGGCAGCCATAGAACTAAGCATTTTTGGTCGCTATGACTGAGACTGAAGCTTGGAAATGGTGTCTCGTACTTCCCGTAGAAATAATGTCTACACATATCGCAGTGATTTAGCTTGAATCCGCCGCCCGTGCCCAGATCAGACAGAAATGTCATTCGAGATTGCTGCCCAAAGGAACCCCTTTGCGAATTGCCATACCAAAGTAAGATATTGTCGAATATTCCATCAAATCATCTGTTGTGCGGGGGATCGGCATTAGAAGCCCTTGAAATGCTGATCGCCTCGGAACTCACCGGAATTCCGGCCATGTGCCAGCGGCATTGTTGGCGGCATTGTCCTGTGGCAACTCAGCACCTTGGCATGGCAACCTTACGACGGCAGCGATTCCCACACAACAGGTGCATTGCGGCACGGAACTCGCCTTGGCTAAGATAGACCAAGGGGTCAACTCAACAGTGTGTGGCTGCTTACAGCTCTTATCGACGCGCCTTGATGCAACTTATTAGCCTCGTTCCCCGATTGCCCGGGCGATTTATTGGGGCCGATACAGGCAGCGTTGCCCGCGGATCCGCGGGCAACCTCCGCTCCTCGGACCATTGTGTGGCCCTGGGGTACCCACGCTTGCCCCAGCTGCTTGCTGCTCAAAAGTCAACGAGGAATCATTGTGTAAGCAATCAAGCGGCCATCACAGCAAGCTCGATAGTTTTGTGTACAGAGACATGACCATGTCATCAGAGACAAAAATGCCTGAAGACACGCAGGCTGCAAGGGCCAGGACTAAATCATACTCGATAGCGAAGCTCGGCGTGGTGCCAGTTGCGGTTGCGGTCGCTGCGATTGCGTTAGCTGGCTCTTATTTGCCAGGGGTGCTTGAATTTGCATCGCGGAGCGATGCTCACCCTTCAGTTCGGATTGCCCAGGGCACCATTGTCGGGCGTATGGTGGACGATGGCACGTTTCCAGAACCGCTGGAGGGCTTCATGGGCATCCCGTATGCGCTACCTCCAATCAACGAGCGACGCTTCCGAGAGGCTGTGCCCGTCCCAGATGGCAACGGCACCCTTGAGGCGTTCTTTCTTGGCCCGCGGTAAGTTCTGCCATTGTCCAGTGAGACAGATGCGGACGGCTCGCCTGTACATCTCCACGGTGGCGTAAAACTGAACACAATCATGGCAGGTGCCCCGGCAAACAACTCGTGCCGTTCCTGGACGACGATGGCCTCGGCCCGGATGTCGAGTCAGAAGATTGCCTGACCATCAATGTGTGGCGACCAAAAGGCCACCGGGCTGAGAAGGGCAAGAAGCTGCCAGTCAGCGTGCTGATCCCTGGCGGTGCGTTCAATCGCGGTGCTGCTCGGATGCATAATACGCACTCGATGGTTGCACACTCGGCAGAGCCATGGATCGGTGTAAGCATGCAGTACCGCATTGGCGTCTTTGGCGGGCTCAACACGGCGCTTACTGCCAAGGAAGGCCTGCTGAACCTCGGACTGCGGGACATGTATGTCGCCCTCGAGTGGGTGCAGAAGAACATTGCTGCGTTCGGCGGCGACCCGGACGACGTGACTATCATGGGGCTGAGTGCCGCGGCGCATGGTGTAAGCAAGCATGCTCTCCATCTTTTTTTGCAGAACTTGATGGTTGAACAGATCGAGGACGACATGCTGACTCGGCACTTGTGCGTTGTCACTTCATCCAGATCGGCCACCTAGTAATGGATATCAACCAGCCCAAGCGCCTGTTCCACAAGGCCATCATGGACAGCGGCGCCCACTCGGCCCGCATAATTCACCCGCCCGACGCAAAGCTCAACACGCAACACTTCCGCGAGCTCCTCGACTTGACCCCCTGCAGCACCTACAAGAATCTTCTGGACCCTGCGATACTCGACTGCCTGCGAAGTCTGCCTGGCGAGGTGGTCGACGCAGCTGGCAAGCAGGTTTTCGCAAGGTCTGACCCGTCGGTTCGCTGGGCCTGGCAGCCGGTCCTGGACGGGCGAATCATTTCTCGGCGTCCCCTCGACGCCTGGAGATCGGGCAAATGGCAGAAGGTGCCCTTGCTCGTGGGCTCTGCGCACAATGAGGGCTCCTTTTACGTTCCACAGTCGGCCAACAACTCTGCCGACCTGCGTAACTTCTTCCACACTCTGCTCCCGCACCTGAGCAAGAGCGATCTCGCTGAGCTCGAGAGGCTCTATCCCGACCCGTCCGTGCCCGGCAACAACTCACCCTACGTTGAGACCAGCGGAAACCCCAGCATCGGCGCACAATACCGTCGCCTTGAGGCGGCCTACGGCCATTACGCCTACACCTGTCCCGTCCGACAGACGGCGAAACGGGGCACCTCGTACTCGCCCAAGGACCCCTCCGTCTTCATCTATCACTGGGCGCTGAACAAGACGGCGCTTTATGGCGCCAACCACGGTGATCAGATGCGCTACCAGACATACAACCCAGAGGTCCGCTCCATCTCGCCTGCACAGGACGAGGTTGCAGGCAAGTTCCACGCCTACTGCGTGAGCTTCATCCTGACCGGTGATCCCAACAAGGCGCTAAAGGAGACGGGCAACCCCAAGTTTGCCGATCGGCCACAGTGGCCCAGCTGGCAAGATGGTCATGGCCTGACTTTGGTCCTTGGAGAAGGCAACGACGAGCGGGCTGGAGGCACGAGTGCAGGCGTCGCTGCAGATGTGAGAGAGTACCATTGGGCAGACAAGGAGTGCGACTTTTGGTGGAGGATGACTGAAAAAAACGAGGATTAGTCAAACTAGGCACCATTAGCAAAAGCGATCTCCTAACATTCCCGATGTAATCGAGATTTGATTCTCGGCAAAGAGACGTCTATCGACTGACGTCCGTCACTAGAGAGTGCCTTGGAAAGACCCGCCATTATTCTCGCGTCCCCGTGAGACCTGAAGCCCGACTGCGTCCGCTGATTCGGGCGGAGGTGCGAATGGTCATTCCGGATACCTGCAGCCCTGGCCAGCCCTGAACAATATCTACCACTTGTACCTGAACCTCATCCAATCCTCCTGATCAGTACGATCCAGGAACTCTTCATTATCGAATGTGTTGGCCGCGATCACCTCGGCCGGAGTCTCCGCGAGAAGACGGTCACGTCTCTTGTTTTCGAAGTAGTAGTATGCCCCGAGCGCGAGGGTGAGAGCCTCCGTAAGACAGACGCCGACGAGCATGGCGCGCATGCCCGTGGTGTAATAGGGGGCTTCCTTATCGATGAAGAGCTGCGGTGTGACGATATTGCCCACGCAGAAGAAGATGAAGGACGACAGCGTCACGACGACCTTCTTCGACGTGCCCGCAACGTTGGAGGAGATGAGACTCAGCAAGAGCGCGTAGGACGCCGGTATGCAGGTCAAAGTCCATACGCCCGTCAGGCGCACCCAAGTCATGTACCGCGGCGCCACTGCAAGCATGATGCAACCCGCGACCGTGGGCAAGGCGATGACGAACATGAGCATGGTCCGCCCGTTCTTGAGCTTGCTGGAGAAGTACGCTCCAAGGGCCATGGCGACAATCTCGACGGCTCCATTTGGCATTGTCAGTAACGTGGTCGTCAGTCCGGTGAAGCCCATATCGCGGATGATAAGTGGCTTGAAAGAGCCACCAATGTTCAGCATCATAGAGACACCAGTCCACAGGGAGATCATCCAACACTGGGGATCCTTGAGAGCCTCAATGGCGTGAGCCCACTTGAACTCCTTGTTCTTGATACCCGTACGGTTCTTCCGCAGGCGCTCGATAGCGATAGACTTCTCACGCTGATCCAAGAACTTTGCAACCGCCGGCGACTCTGGTAGCCACAAGTAGATGATCACGGCCTATGCACACAGTCAGCTGATGAAGTTTAAAGCAGCGCGGATACCTGGAGAAGAGCCATACCCAGACTACCGTAAAGCCTCCGCAGATCAAGAAGATGAGCTGCCATGTTTTGACTCCTTGTGTTTGGATATTTCCAATACCCCAGGAGAAGAATCCTCCAAGAATCACGGCGAGCCCAACCTATTGGGGGTTCGGTCAGCAGATGACTCCATGCTTCGAATAAGGCCAAACATCTCACCATAGAGTACCACACAGACACACGAGCGCCTTGTTCGCCGGATTTGTAGAACATGCCTGTGAGCTGGACCCAGCAAGGACCAATGCTGCGAGGGCGTCAGCGATCAAGTGCAAACACGACAGAGGAGCGCTAATGCCTGACCATGCTTCGAAAACGCCCATGAGGAATCTTAGGATGGCCAGCCCGGTAAAGTTTTTTGTCACAGCGCAGAGCATCACAAGCACGCCCCAGATGAAGATGTTCACAGCTACGAATTTCCCGATCGGCAACTTCTGCATGAGGAAGTTGGCGGGGACCTCACCTGAGCGGATTCGGGGGTTAGCTCAAGACCAAAGGGCCGTCAGGAATGGACTTTTTGGCTCACCAGCCAGATAGCCGAAATAGAATAGAGAATTTGCCCAGGAGTATTGCTGGCCGACTAATCCGAGGTCTGGAATCATGTCGTATACGGCCGAGTAGCCGATTGATACCTTATCAAGGTACTGGAGGCCGAAAGTGATCGCAAGCTATGGAAGGCGGCTGTTAGAGCTAAATGGAAGGGGTGCCTGGTTTCATACTGTCGACAGTGGAACTTACGATTGGCAAGAAGTACATGTCGATCTTCCTCCGCACCTTGCGCTCTTCTTCGGGGGTGAACTCCACCACTCCATGTTCGGCGATGTAACGGAGTCCAATGTCGGCGCGAGAGTCTATGACATGCTCTTTGGTCGGCTCATCGTTGATCGATCCAGCCTCGTTCGGCACAATAGCCGGGATATCCACGGTCTTTTCACCCATGATCCTGACAGGTTGCTGGTGGCTCTGGTGAGTTTCTGAGTTATTGCTGGTGGGATCGCATGAGTCGACTTAAGTCTCTCTTAAGCTGTCTCGAGCGTCGCAGAGAAACGGGTCCCGTCTTTATAGACCAGAGTGCCATTGTGACCAGTATCGCGAGCACTGCGCCAGATCGCTACAAGGGCGCCAGCGAGCCATACAGCGCGTCCAGCGGGCTCCCGGCCAATAATCTCCTGTGATAGCATGCCCGGTGCTGCGTTAGTCTTCCGATCCCCCACTGCTCTTGGAGGGACGCCACAAGGGCCTGTGAAGATAGTCTTTCCCGATCATTTGCGGGTCGGAGAGTCAGTCCCGATCAGCTCTGCCCCACAACGGAATGGTTAGACCTTGCTTTGGGGCGGCCTGAATAAGGCTTGACCCATGAGTCAGGCCACAGAGAGGCCCCGATAAGATAGGGAATCAAATGCGACATATATGCCGGGATTGATCGCAATTGGAGCTGATTGAACTGTATCCTCCGATCGGGTTTCGCACCCTCGTTTCCGCAATGAGAACGGCAATTGCATGCGATAGGTGAGTTTCAATGGTATCTACCACCGGATCTCGAGCAATGCTAACCCGACTTCAGATGCCGGTAAGTGCGATGTCTACCATCTGCAGGACAAGCAGTCCCCAAGCTCGTTGCCTCGGGTTGACCTTGCGCGAGCCTTTCCAGGCGAATGAAGACGAAATGCGTCCACGACGGAACGCCACCGTGCCGCGGCTGCGTCCGTAGCGACGAGGCGGACTCCTGCGCACTGACACATACAGCGTCTGCCAGGAGGTCCAGGCCGCTGTCTGTCGCTGTACAGAATGCGCCACGGATCCAGCAACCCCCCCGCACAAGCAAGAGGGACTTGAGGGGTCCAGGTGATGCAATGACGGCCACTCAGGCTGCCCATGATGCAGGTCATGTCATTGCCCGTCTTGTCGACGGACTCGAGCCAGGTGTCTTTGCCCAATGCTTTTCCGCACTGAGGCTACAGTTTCCCGAGTTTGGGTTTCTACATCCACAAGACTTGAGATGGAGCAAGGACAGCATCTCGGAGGAGGCGCAGCTTCGCATCCTGGCCATCATCACAGTTGGGAGTAGGTACCTCGGCCGGCAGGATGACTACTCCTTAGTCGTTGCCGCCGAACTTCAGCACCGCATACTAGCACTACCAAGTCTCCTCCTCATTCAGACTTTCCTCATCATGGCACTTCACGCCTGGGGAGTGGGTTCTGGCTACCAAGCATGGATCTATAGCGGGATTGCGTCCAGGATGTCCCAAGTGTACCAGCCCCTACCGAGTAGCGTCGGCAACCAGGATACAACCCCAGCCGGAAGCTCGCACATGTCGGAGGTAGAGGTCAGGACAAAGTGGGGATGCTTCATCTTGGATAAGCTACTGAGTTCCGGCAAGCAGCGGCCGCCAATGATGGATATCAGGGAAATGGAGCTACGACTTCCGGCGAGCGACGAAGCATTCGCGTTTGACAAGCAGTGTATACCAGTCACCTACACAGACATGTGCAATGACGCCACACTGCGCCAGTCTCATGGGAAACTGGAACACGGGCTGGAAATCGTGATACGTGGCCTTGACATCTGGTCCAGAGTCCACTCTTGGGTAGTCAAAGGAGGGAGGAAACAGCCCGGCATGACAGACGCCCAGAACTGCCCTTGGCAATCGACCTCTCACTGGGCAAAGCTCAAGGCTGAGCTGAATCAATGGAGGGACGAGCAGGATGACCAACTCAAGTATCCAGAGACTGAAGTCACCACCCACGTCTTTCTTGGGCGTAACGGCGAGCTCTTTGGGTATATCAACCTGATCTACTATCTGACGTAAGTCAACGGCGCCAGGGAGTGCAGTGTTCCTATGACAAACGCTTGTGTTAACCCAGTCAAAGGACGATATTTCTTTGTCGCGAGTTCATTCCGTTCCTACCACGCCCGGGAGCAGAGCCCTGTGGGCCCATTGATCCCCCTTTCTTCCCAGAAAGCGCCCCGGAGGGTTGGTGGATCCGCAACGCTCATGAGCTCTTCGACTCTGCAGCCCGCATCACCCTCCTTGTCCAGGACATGCACAAGGCCTCGGTTCCGCTTCACACGCCGTTCTCTGGTCTTTGTACATTCACCTCGGCCCTGATGAATCTGTACGCGGCCAGTTTTCCGTCCCTCAACCGCCCTAGCGAGGAGGCCATGCGGAGACAGCTGGTGTCGGAGAATCTCCTCCACCTCAATGAGATCTGCAGGCAATGGTCAATAGGCCATGAATGGATCCATGTCATAGATATTGCTCATAACCTCTTTGGGCGATTTTATGCTGACCGGGATTCGTTCGCGCACAAATCGCGAGATGATTATGTCCAGCTCGAGAGTTCAATCAACCTAGCCCCATTGATTGGACTGTCACCAAGCAGTACCCGAGAAGAAGTGCGTTCGACGGGTCGCGCCAGTGGCGAAGCCTCGCGAAAATCAGACGAGCGGGGAGGAAGTAGTGGGCTCCCATCCCTACACACGGCGCAGCCCAGTGAGCTGAGGTGGCCAACTGCTGAGACAGAGGTGCCTGGGTTGGATAACTCCATCCTTGAAGCAGCGAGTGCAGCAGCACTGGAAGAAGACCAGTCATATCTTTGGATGGTCTGGGATGATCCCCACCTCATAAGATGGGACAATTCAGCTGGGTTCAGGTAATGACAACCAACGGATTAGAAAGCATTGGTCTTAGGTTGCGAACATTACACCGGTGTTGGATTTCACAAATACTTCGGTGGCTGGATAGTTGAGCAATGCGCTGGTCTTTGACTTATGGGGAGTTTATTTTCTGTGACCGCGCCATGTTTCTTTCCACTAGACCTCGGGGAAATTCTCAAAGCCACGTCGATGTTTTGAATTCACCTTTGCTGTGTGACTGGGTACTTCGAGATCATTCAGATATTGAACTTTCAAGACTTAGTAGCTAGAAGCGCACGTCTCTGCAGGCACAGCTCGTCCGATAGTTCCGTCAGTGGCATGATCAGGCCTTCTCTATCCAAACGCTCCCAGTTCCCGTACGCCTTGGCGTCATACTCTTCCTTGCTTTGCATTCGCACATTCTGCGGTCCGAAGACGCACATCCGGCCTTGGGCATCGAAACGCTCCCACGGATCGATTCCGTTAGCAAACTTGATCCACGCCGATCTCATCTGCTTGCTGATCTCCTGCTGTTCGTCCGGCAAGGTGTGCTCCAGCACCTCGAATATCAAGACGTTATCGAAGCTGTGATGGGCAAGGCCTTTCCAAGCGTTGTCATATGGAGAGGGAACGTTGAAATGGTACGCGTAGCAATCCTTAATGGCGAGCTCGGTGAAGTAGTTGGATATTCTGTAGAGCCCATCTGTCGTCATGCGCTCCATGTTTGAGAATAAAGCCTCGTGCGGCGCATCTTTCTTGATGCCGTACATCTCAGCGACGACTTTGGCTCCATCGCCCATGATGGCTTCCATGGACGCAAGGACCTGACTGGCCGACAGGTGGTTCCAGGACTTGTTCCAGATGATGCACTCGTTGACCGCATCACCAATCATGACTCTCTTGACAAATTTTGGAACGTGGAACGACTTGTAATTGGCCCTCAGAAACTCCGAGGGCAGCAGTACGCCATCATCGCAAAGAGCCATCGTGATGACTGGAATGCCAAACACTGGGACCATGGCCTTGGTAAGCTGTGCTTCTGGAACTGCTGCAAGAGCCTCGACACGCTCTATTGGATCCTTATCAAGGGAGACTCCGCACTCCACGAGCATCTTCTCGAAGACGATCTGGTACTCCTCCGGAGTTAGCACACCGCAGAGGCCCAACCTTCCGGACATGATGGACGCGCTCTCAAAGAGAGGCTCGCCACGGGCGAGGTGACAGGCGACGCTGAGGGCGCCCGCACTCTGACCGAAGATGCACACGCGCCCGGGGTCGCCTCCAAAGGCACGGATGTGCTCCTGGACCCAGCGCAAGGCAATCACCTGGTCCCAGAGACCGTAGTTTCCGCAGCCGCTGTCGCTTTGGGCAGCCGCATACTTCTGGAGGTCCGTGCCACCCAAAAACCCGTAGACTCCGATCCGATAGTTTAGAGTAATGATGATAGTCGGAATGTCGTTGTCCAATGCTGAAGAGGTGGCCATGAGGCGGCCGTCATAGATGGGGGACGCCCCAGTAGAATAAGTGAACGCGCCGCCGTGGAAGAAGACCATCACAGGGAGCGGCCCCTTTGACGTATCGTGTCTAGGCACGGAGATGTTCAGGTTCAGGCAGTCCAGCTCGCCAAACTGCGGGGTGTTCAACCAGGTACGCTCCGGAGGATCTGGCACGGGATAGAAGTCTCGTGGTGGCTGTGGGCAGTACGGCCTGCGCGTCTTGGTTACTATGGGAATTCTTTTGCATGGCGGCTCGTCTAGCGACGATGACGCTGTCCGTTTCCAACGGCGACTGCGATGAGAGTTTGCCAGGGGACTCTCAGCCACTTACCCAAGCTTTGTGCCATCCCACGCATTACTGGGCCACGGCTTCTTCGAAGGCACTGACCGTCGAAACCGGCCTGGAATCCTGGCGTACGGAATGCCTAGGTATTGGATGCACTCGCCGTCATTGTAAGATAGCCCTGAGATAACACCCAAGCCTGGAACTTTGAGCTTTGTCGTGGCGGTAGAGGGTATCTCGAGGCTTCGCGGTGGCAGCATTGTGGACATAGTCAGGTATCCTTGAGGGCCGAAAGAGAGTACTCTGATCGTTTGGAGGTCCAGCGGATGATTGTAATTGGTACGAAGACGAAGTTGATGATGCGGCTTTATATGATCAATAGGGTGTGCACGTAGATAGCTAGCTTGAATTATTGCGGCGTACGGGGTTCTTAAAGGCGCGATGATGAACTACGGACGAACCTTCGCTCTCCGGCTTACCCAAACCGAGATGGCCATCAGTGAGGTGTGTGATAACGGAACCGCACCACTGTTCGCTTGCCCGGGTCCTAGGCCCCACCAACCCACTCCCGCCTATTCCCGATCTACTTCGGCATTGTCTTTCCCGATCGTGCCTACGGCATCCCCCACCGAGTCGCTAATATGTTCCCGAGGCAGCAGTGCTCTGGTATGATGAGAAAAGCGTATAAAATGTCGGGAGCCAGTGATAGGTCACGGATTCTCTTCAAGAATAACCGCTGACCCCAGGCCTTTCTGCCGCCATCGGGTAATCATCCTGACATCAATCTGATTAGCGTCCTCGAAGATCAACATCGCATCAATCCACCATGTCATCAACTACGACAAGTACAATAACCACGAAGGCCGCAGCAGCCGTAGGGCTTGCGGTAGAAACCACGGGCCCGCCGGAGCCATCTCTCATGCACCGTTCACTACGAAGCCGTCCAGTCAGTGTCCAGTCGGGATCCGGAATATATCTCAACCTTTGGAACGGACGGAGAGTTCTCGATGGGTGCGCTGGAGCAGCTGTGGCCATTCTGGGACATGGCCATCCAGCGGTGCAGGCTGCAATTGTCGAGCAGGTCGCCAAGGTCTCATACGTCCACACCGCAAAGTATACGACGGACAGTGCTGAAGACCTGGCGGACCTCATTCTCGGCACACGTCCGTTCGGGTTGAGCAAGGCTTACTTTGTTGGGTCCGGCAGTGAGGCCATGGACTCGGCGATGAAGCTCGCTCGACAGTTTCACTATGAGAGAGGTGAGACGCACAGGACAAAATGGGTAGCCAGGCGGCAGGCCTACCATGGAAACACCGTAGGTGCCATGAGTGTCAGCTCCAATCGAGCCCGCCGAGTGCCCTATGAGGATTCCTTGCTGCTGGGAGGAGTGAGTTTCGTTGACCCAGCAAACTCATACCGGGGCCAACTCGCCACAGAAACGGAAGAGCAGTTTGTGGAGCGACTCATCAAAGAACTGGACGAAGAGTTCCGGCGGATCGGTCCCCGCTCAGTCATCGCGTTCATTGCAGAGACCGTAGGAGGTGCTACAGGCGGTTGCGTCACTGCCCCGAAAGGCTACTTCGAACGGGTCAGGAAGCTCTGCGACGAGTATGGGATCCTGTTGATCCTGGATGAAGTCATGTGTGGCTCAGGCCGGACAGGATCATACTTCGCGTTTGAGCACGAGGGAGACGTGGTACCGGATATCGTCACGGTTGGAAAGGGCCTGGGTGGAGGGTATGCACCAATCGCCGGGATATACATCCACGACAAAGTAGTGCACGCGCTGAGGCAAGGCAGCGCAGCCTACAACCATGGTCATACCTATCAGGCACACCCCGTCAGCTGTGCTGCGGCTCTGGCTACACAGCAAGTTGTCAAAAGCTTGGGCTTGGTGGAGGCATGCGCCGAGAAAGGCATGATTCTAGGGGCGCTCCTGCGGGATCGCCTGGGCGAGAAAAAGTACGTAGGAGATGTGAGAGGACGTGGCCTATTCTGGGCCGTGGAATTCGTGGAAGACAAGGCCACCAAGAAACCTCTGGATCTTTCTGTTGGATTCAGCGGCAGGTTGCAGCAAGAATGCTTTGATCTCGGCCTTGACATCTATCCTGGGCAGGGTACCGTTGACGGGATCGTTGGTGATCATATCCTACTTACGCCACCACTAACAATCACCCCGGATCAGTTGCAAAGCATGGTCGACATCCTGTCTAATGCCTACGACACCTTGGAAGACCAGTTGGGAGCTACCAGTTGAATAAACCCACTGATGAAGCGGTTGAAAGTATATAGAAATGTCGATCAACCCGTATGCTTGGTGTTTTCATCTACAACGCGAGTGTCAGCTCAACATTACTCGCGGATTGAACCTCAGTACAACAAAGTGCTATATCATATTCTGGGACTTGACATTGGTGGCTTACGGCAATGATATGCAAACAATAATCAGTGACAAAGGTCATGTTGTCCGCGCAGATAAAGAAAAGGTTGGATGCGTGCGCTGCTTTGTAATTCAAATAGAATCGGTCTGTGTAGCCGCGACGGTACTTTTCCAGTACAGTTACTATCGAGTCATGCCCGGCAGCAGACAGATCTCGAAGCTAAAGATGTGGCCCACGTGGGCCTGCGTCGGGTTCATTACATTTTCGCCCCCAGTTGCGGTGAGACGGCGAAGCCGGCTAGCCATTGCTCCGGATCTGTCGCACGCGCTTAGATCTCCACTAGCACGGCGCCGTCTGATCAAGTCACGAATAGGGTCCTGGCACATGGGGCAGATGTCAAAGCGCTCTACTACCCCGATACGCTACGAACACAAGCTCCAAGATCTCTTTCAGGGGTTCAAAAACTAACACCACGCTTCGCCATCATACCAAGAAGGTGCTGTTACGTCAGGGCCACCGTACTCGCGAGGCCCTCCAGCTACACAATGGGCCAGTCGTAGAAGGGGATGAATAACACCAGAAAGGCCCCTTTGACAAGCCTACGCCAGGTATGCCAATAACCGTGGCTTTGCATGAACGTGGCGGCCATAACTTGGCATTCTTCCAGTTCGCTCTGTATCCTATGCCTATCTCGTCACCCACGCACGTGGTTGAAGCTTGGCGGCAAAGGTTGTGCGCAGGGTTTCTGGAGCGATCCAACCAACAAGCAGTGCAAACATGTCACACATCAACGAGATGTGGTGTAACGAGACGCATGTATGGTTCGCCATCTCTCAAACACTACACCATCACAGAACCCTAGATCTCGGCTCGACAGCGTCTTCCCGAGGCGGGAGGGGCATGCTTGCAGTCTACAAAAAAACACATCTCCGCGAAGAGTTTAGTCGCATGCTTGGGCGCAACCAATTGTTCCTGTGAAACGGCCATTGATGGAGCGTCTTGTCCCACTAGCACGACTCGAACTTTGAAAAAGACCGACCACGGAGCGTCAAAGCGCGGACACTAGGGTGCCAATCCCCCTAGCGTCAGGTAACTAAATCGTGTGACCACGCGAGCCCAACTGGCGGCACACACCATTATCTAGGCTCTGTGGCGCACTACTGTTTCTGCATGCTGAGAAGTCCATCTCTAGGGATTGATCTAGGTACAGGTCAGAGCAAGGCACCTTAAATATAGGTCTCCAGGGATCCTGGCAGAGTGAGAGAAGTCGGCGCCAGCATATGCGAACCCTCAAGACACAGGCTTCTGCCAAGCAGTGCGCCATCGCTCAGAGGGTGATCACCTCACTCGGTAGCTGTGAGGAATACCTAACTGCGTAGATCCGCTACCTACTTGCGGGCTAAATGTGAGCGACAGGTCTCCCCACACTGGCAAACATGCTGGCTAGCGGACCGCTGCTCACACACACTGGGTCCTCCCCCCTTAGTAGATCCGATATCACCATTACTGACAAGCGGGCGATCTGCAATGCCCCAGTTCCAAAATGCTCCTAGTCTTTTGTGCGGAGCAACCCTTTCTTCCCGACCCGCGATCGCATGCCTGGCTGGCCTTTATTGTGCTTCGCTGGGATTGTGTTTAAAGGCTTCATTCCCCACTGTTTGTCTTCGAAGTCCCCCCAGCACTTCTCATTGTTCCGAAAATGCTGCTGCATTTCAACGACGTCAAACATGGCAGGCGCTCTCGACTGGATCAGCAAGCCAGAAGAGACACGGGCTCCTCTGATTGAGGGCGTTACCTTCGCGCTCTTGAGTGTCAGTACCGTTGCCCTTGGTCTTCGGCTATGGCTACGATGGAAGTATAGCAAGTTGCAAGCGGATGACCTCTGCCTAACTTTCGCCCACGTGAGTATCCCACCCGCCCCCCTTCCCCTATACATCAGCGCCGGGAGACTGCACTGCAGTAGTCCAATCGATAACAATGATGCTGATTTGCAACATCTTTTATAGGTTTGCCAAATTGCTTTCTCAGTCACATTAGAATTTCAAATATCCAAGGGCTTTGGCAAGCATGGCCTGGATGGTGAGTATTGCCGTACAATCTCGGTGTTTGCAAGATCCTTGAGTATGCTAACGCTTTCCGAACAGTGCCCTTTTCAAACCTGAATCTAGCTGCCACGTACGGCCTGAGCAACATCACAATCCTAACTGTTGGCACCACCGTCGCGAAGATCTCCTTCGCGCTCACGCTCCTCAACCTTGCAAACAGTCTATGGAAGTGGATTAACTGGGTCATCTGGGCAATCATCGTCACTCTGGTTGTGTTTGCAGCGCCAGTGGCGACGTTGCCCTGGATCCAGTGCAAGCCATTGGCCAAGGTGGTAATCGACTTCCTTCCCGGAACCTGTATCAACAAAGCGCCCACTGTCAATCTTGGCATCTTCCAAGGAGGTCAGTTTCATGCCGTCTTGTCGTGGTCGTGACTTCCTTCGTCGCCTGGTTTAATCATTACTGACGTCTGCCGCTTCGGCGTAGTGTACTCTGGAATCATGGACTTTCTGCTCGCGATGATGCCATGGAAGATCATATGGAGTCTACAGATGCGGCCAGTCGAAAAGTTTGGTGTGGGTATAGCCATGAGCCTTGGATGTTTGTATGTTCTCTTTTGTCAACATTTCTCTTTGAGCCCTCCATGATGGGCACACACGGGCTGACATCTTGGCATCTCACGTCATTCAGGGGCGGAGTCATGGCCTTTATGCGTGCTTCGGAAGTCCCCGGACTCGCGACAAAGGACCCCTCGTACGACGGTGTGCTCGCGGTCATGTGGGGAGAGATTGAGCTCGCGACAACAATCATCGCCGCATGCATCCCAGCCTTGCGCAGACTAATCCACAACAAGACGGGAAGCTCGCACAAGAGAACAGAGGATGGCAGGGACCGGAGTGGCGGGTCAAGCGCTGCTGCTGGAAGCAAACGCAGTAGGCCTTCCAGGACGCACACCATTGTGGCCACGCCAGAGTTTTCCGGCAGCAACACATATGAGATGGAGGCAATCAGCCATAAAGGGGACTCAGGAGATGAACACGCTTCGTGTAACAATGCTGCTGACAACGAAAGGAGCAAGAAACACAACTCGACCTCGAGCAAGTGGTACTCTATCTACGAGAGGGATACGGCCCGTAATAGTGACGAGAGTGTCATACTAGCGGAGCACGGAGAGCGCTGAATTTCTCTACTCATTACCAAAGATCGAGTCCGATAATGAATGGTCTAAACAGGCATGCAGAGTCGCAAAGTTGAGCAACCAACTTTATATAATCCCATGGGAATTTGAATAAGAGTACGGTCTATGTATAAATCTCACTTCTCGCTCTCGCAGCCTCAACCATCTACCCTCATACAGTTCTCCATCCATTCAACAAGTTCAGCGAATCGAACAAGATAGCCAGTGAAGACACATAGGCCGCGTTCGACATCTGCGCGCATCTTGAGAATTTGGCCGCGGCAACGATGGCCGTAACCAAGGCTCGATCGCAACGTGGAACAGGGACACGAGTTTCAGGCATACTTAACAGCGTGCAAGAATGTCGAATGGGCCTCATGGTTGAATTCCGACCAAGCGTATCTCCGTTCAAGCTAGTTGCGGACATCCTGGGCACGGGAGCACGCGGATCTGCGGCGTGGAGAAAATGTCCCATGAACTCGAATCCTCGGGGGGGCCAAAGGGAACAAGGGCCGCGAAGCGCATTCTACTCCCACCATTAGATTATGCCACGGAATTGTCCCAAGAGGACGGCGGAAGAACATGAGCAGTGTGGCGGGACGACTCACGTGTAGTTGCCCGGCGCAATCTGGGAGCCATTCCCCAGCTTGCCAAACCACCAGTACTCACCCCCACCGTGCTCGACGTCGAGGGCAGGGAAGGTAAAGGTGTCGCTGGCGTTCTGGGTGGCTGGATTGAAGCCGCCTGTGGCCCGGGTGAAGCCAGTCGCTGGGCCGATGTAGCCGCTTGATGTTGTCGGTGGATAAGTCCATTTGTCTTCAACCCATCCAGGCTCGAAGATCTACGGGTGAGCGCGATGAGCGGTTATTCACATTATACGGAAGCAACGCAGGAGTGAGGGAGAGACTTACGTCCCAGCGGATCTGCTTCGTGCCCCATTTGATCTGTGTATAGATCTTGGGAAAGTCCTGCGACTGGCGGGATAGGTTGAACGAGTAATAGGGCTTAGTCTTGATGTCGGTGAATGAGAGGCCCGACTTGGAGTAAGGAAAAGCCGGCCTGAAGATGGGCGACATTTCCTTTTGGAGGTCGGCCGCGAGACCTGCGCACATGTGTCAGTATCAAAGTTGAGTCGTGGTTCCATGCCATGAATGTCCCCTCACCAAAGTATGGCATCGACAGTTGCTCTCCATTGTCTCCCGACATAACAACCTGGCCACTGTAAAAGGGCAAAGCAGTCCCGTTCCAGCCCTTTTCGGTCGGGTTCAGAAATTTGACACTGTGGCACATTTGGGCACTTAGCGAACCGTCTTTATGCCGTGGGTAGCCCCGACTGCGAGGAAAAACACAGCTGATTGGGACGACCTGAGGGTGCTTGTTGGAAGAGCCGGTATTGTGACTTACGAGACTGTCTTGCTCTCGCCGGCTGCCACGACGAAGGAAGACGGCAGCTCTGTGTCCACCTCCATGGATAGTGGTTCGAGCTCGTCGTACTTCTTGACGCGCGGTGAGCGTGTGCTTTCATCCCAACCGAGCAGGCCCTCGAAGCCACCCGCGGGCTGCACAGTCATTGTGTACGCCACGGGCTTTGACCCGGCGTTGGTAACGACGACCTCGTGGGCGGCCTGGAAACGCGCCGTGTCGTTGAGATTGAGCGGATCATAGTCGAGGGAGGTGTCGTACAGCACCACCTTGGCGGCGTCGACCAGCCCATTCCCAACCTGCGGCACGGGGGCAGCGAAGTCAAAGGCGGTGATAGTGCCGTCGGACCACGGCACGGCCTTGCCGCTCGAGACGATGCGGCGGCCCAGGTCGCGGGCGAAGCCGGGCGTCCGCACGCCGGCGTGGCCCCTGGCGGCAATGTACAGGGCCGCCACGCCGGCGACAAACGGCGTGGCCTGCGACGTGCCGCTGAGCACAGTGTAGATGTCGGTCAGGTACGTGCTGAAGACCAGGCCGCCGGGCGCGGCGATGTCGGGCTTCATGCGTAGGTCGTACAGCGGACCCCAGGACGTGAAAGTGCTGGGCATGCCGCCGAGAGGGTTGGGCACGCCCACGACGGCGCTCGAATCGGGCGAGAAGTCGGCCAGCACGGTCCCGTTCTGGCGCACAGCGTCAATGATGGCCTTCCCGGCAGCGGACGAGATGAGGCCCATCATGCTGGTCGCGCTCTCCAGGAGCGGTGACAGCAAGGGGCTGTCGTTGTTGTACACGAGCACGTACTTGGCGCCGAGGGCCTCGAGGTGTTCTACTTTCGTGTCAAAAGTGCACGTGCCGCGACGGACCAGCGGGACTTTGCCGACCAGGCTGGGCGTGCCGGGCGGGTAGGCAGAGCAGCCGTCGGCCGGGTCGCTAGTGTTGAAGTTGAGCACCGCGACAGGCCAGTCCTTGATGGTGGAGGGCAGGGGCACAGTGGCGGGGATGTAGCCGGCCGTCGTGGTGTTGGTAACGCCGTTGACGGTGAAGCGGAGGTCGACGGGCGTGGCCGCGCTGTTGTCGACGTTGATCGAGGCTACGGCGAGCACGTCGGTGCCCGACGCGCCACTGCCCGTTAGCAAGAGCCCATCGTCGCCCCTGTTTCCTGCGGCTATGGTGACCAGCACGCCCTTGGCCACGATACGTGATGCCACTTCGGCCCACAAGTTGGTCTCGAAACCGGCGCCGGAGCCCGAGGGCGGGCTGATGCTCGAGGTGATGATGTCCATCTGGCAGTCTCGTCAGCGTGTGGCCGATGCGACAACAAGAACGAAACTTACACCGTCGTCGTACGCTCGCAGGAACGCCTCAACTAGGGTTTCCGTATCGGACAGGTCCTGAGAACGTCACGCATTAGACCAGATATTAGCAAGTGCCAGTGATGCGGCTGAAAGCAGGAAATAGGGTAGTCTCCCACTAACCAGCTTGCCCATCACCTTGTAAGCGTACAGGGTCGCGTTTGGGGCCACTCCCGACCAGCTGGACGGAGGACCAATCCACGTTAGCCAGTACTCACGATGCTTCTAGTCTTGAAGCATGCAGGGCAGGGGGCGGCTCGAACTTGTCACTCTGGCCGGCGACAATGCCAGCTACATGGGTTCCGTGCCCTTGCTGGTCCATCGGATCGGCATCTGGCAGCTTGTCACCCTCGTACGGCCACACTATCAGCACGTTGGTGAGCCGGTCCGTTCTTCGTCTGCTCGCCTGTTTGGCTGGACAATTGGTCAAGGTATTTTGGCAGAGACTTACTGCCGTTACCCACAAAGTCCCAGCCACCTGCTACCTTGAAGCCGGGTCCGATGCCGCCTCCAAGCTGCATTGCGACAGTCAGTCTTGCGCAAGCGGTCACACAGTCGATCTCGGGCTCAACCACTCACCGCAGGGTGGGTGTACTGGACGCCGGTGTCCACGACTCCAACCTTGACACCCTGTCCGAAGAACCCAGCCGCGTGCACCTTGTCGACGCCCGTCGTGATAAACGTCGAGTACTTTGCAGCCGCTGCGTCGTCGCTCGAAAGTATCGTCTGCTGCGTCTGCGTCTTGGGCAGCCGAACCTCGACGTTGGCCCACACTCGGCCCACCTCGGGCAACGCTGCAAGGGTGGTAGCATCTAGAGCATCGACGTCAACGCTGGCACCCGAGAAGACGGGGCTGTCGAAGACGCGGCGCAACTTGACTCCCTCGCGGGACGACAGGAGGGACGTGCTGCGGGCGTGCAAGAAGCCCTGTTATTCGTGTGAGTACTCATCCTGAATCGGAATCGGCGAATGGCAACCAGAGAGCGCTCCAATTGAGGTGATGCGTAGCTTACTGGCTTGTATTCCACGATGTACCGGTTTGGAAACCGCATCGCATTATCCCCGGGCTCTTGTTCTGGTTGTTGTTGCGCTACCGCATCCCTGCCGTAGAGCAAGGGAAGCAGCGCCGCGATGATGGCGATCCTAGGGAGCATCCTGGCGCAGGCTCCGATTATGAGAAGCAGAGAAGCCGGATCTAGAACGATGAGGCCTGCAATACATGCCCCGGCTGTTCCTCTGCGCGTGGCGCCCTCAACTTTATACCCAAGTGTTATCCTGTGCTTGGAAGTGCACGAGAGAACCTGTACCAGGAATCCTCGTATCGAGCTTTCCATGGATCATTGATCGGCAGGGTTTACAAGGTGCGACTCCATCTCGAATTGGAAGGTGAGCAATGCATCAGCCAGGATGTCCTTGCTCCACCACGGAAGATCGCCCTGTGCCCCTCCGGCTCGCTGAGAATATGCCAACGGTCGCATAAGTACATGGGCCTCTGATCGTGTCGACGTAAACGCGAAGTGACCTGCCCACCGCTGAGATGGCGTCGTAGAAGCAGGCGCACTTTGTGCCACGCCCCCGCTTGCCTAGCTGGCTCTTGCTCCTTGTAATATTCACATCCCTGTAATCGTACGGCATGGACCCCTGGCTAGACATGGATCGATGCCTAGACGTTGCATTTTGGAGTAAGATTTCGTACCCGTCAACGGGAGGCCCCGGCAAAACCTATTTGACAGGCGGTGGAACGTCTTTAGCACGACCCCGAAGGTCCGGATCGTGCAGAATTACCACGAGGCCGCCCGGATGGGTAGGCTATGGATTAGGGCCGCGCGTGCGGAGGACTCTGTCTAATGCCAAGATACCTACTTTGCAGAATAGCAAGCGACGACCCCGGGCCCAGGTGCTCGACCCACAGTGACTTGTATGGTCAATAATCTTCCGCGGATCTTCGCACGCCGCGTGTCGTATATCTATTCTACCTTGGGCATATTTACCAGACTCTGTGTCGTGTCAATATCCTCTGACTTCCATAGAGAAGTCACAGTCTTCTACTGTGTGTAGAATCTCAGACCATCCTTTCCATAAAAGTTGAGGGAGCTGGTTCCTGCAATCGACTTTTTGTTATCAGCAAACGAGAACATGGGGAGGGGCACGGGAATAGGCACGTTGATGCCAAGCTGTCCGGCCTCGAGGCCCTTCTGGAACTTTGCAGCTGCGCCCCCGGACCGCGTGAAAACCGCCGCCCCATTGCCGTATGGGTTGTCGTTGATGAGCTTGATGGCTTCGTCCAGGTTTTCAGCGCCGAGACAGACGAGGATCGGGCCGAAAATCTCTTCGGTGTAACACTTCATGTGCGGCTTGACATTTGCGATGATTGTCGGGCCAACCTGGCAGAGCACATGTGTCAGTACAACATGTCTCAAGACGAGGCACTGCAATTTCGGGAGAAACAAGGCTCGACTTACGAAATTTCCATTGGGGTACTTGGACGGTCTCTGACCCCTCCCGTCAAGGAGGATTGTCGCGCCCTCTTGCTCCGCACTAGCAATGAGATCCTCTACTCTCTTCTGGCTTTCTGGAGACACCAGTGGCCCCAGGTCTGCTCCCGGCTCGAAACCGCCGTTCATCTGGAGGTTCTTGGCACGATCCACGAGACCGTCGAGCCACTCCTCCGTCCCGCAAACAGTCACTAGTGCACTTAGAGCCATGCAGCGTTGTCCAGCAGCACCAAAGGCTGCGCCGGCGATGCTATTGAGTGCGAGGTTCTTGTCGGCGTCAGGTAGGATTACTGCGTGGTTCTTGGCACCGAGGTTGGCCTGCACCCTCTTGCCCTTGGCCGAAGCCATCTCCTAGATATACTCGTCCGCCTGGTTGGAGCCGACAAAGGAGATGGCCTTGATGGTGGGACTGTCGATGATGAAGTTGACGGCGCGCTTGCCACCATGAATGATGTTAATGACGCCGTCAGGGAAGCCAGCTTTCCTGCAGAGTTCGGCAATGATCATGGAGGCGCCGGGCGTCTTCTCGGACGGCTTGAGCACCATTGTGTTTCCAGTGATGGTGGCAATGGGAAGGGACCAGAGGGGAATCATGGCCGGGAAGTTGAAAGGGCAGATAGCAGCGACCTCCCCTGGAATCTGGGTGGTGATACCACAAGCAATCTCGACAACCTGGAGGCCGCGCAAGACATCGCCCTTGGCATTGGCAAACGTCTTGCCCTGCTCCAGGACTATCGAGGCCGCCAGGCGGTCCATATTCTCTCCGACCGACGCAAGCCAGCCTGACCATGATCTATTGTTTATGCAAGAGGATCGTTGCCTTCCAAGCGGGGAAGGCCTGTTCAGCAGAGTCGACAGCCTGCTGCAATTCCTCGTCGGTGCTTTCTGGTACGCGGGTGACCTGTTGGTTTGTCGCTGGATCCTTAAGATCGATCCATTGCGACGCAGCAGAGCGCACAAAGGTGTTGTTGAGGAAGTTTGGAGTGTCTGGAGGGTTCGCGACATGCTTGTGCGTCGTGCGATATCCGGCCGTCGAGTCAATCCCGGTGGATTTGGCTGCACCCAGCTGCGAGGCCAGCGAGCCCAGCCCCTGTGAGGCCTGGTAGGACATGTTGGGAGAGGACGAAAACAATGCTCGCAAGACGGGGCGGCACTCGGCACGGGAGGTACAGACTCGTAGTCTTCCGATAGTGGCAAGCATGGCTGGTATCTGCCAACGAGGATGCCGCGAGTGGCCTAGTGGCGGAGGTTGGGGATGGTCCAGCGTGGTCAAACGAAAATAATATATATGTGTGTTTGTGTGTGTGTATGTGTGTACATAATATCTGTATCTCACTTCGAACGAGGATCCAAACACCGGACCGCGAGGGGATACGATGGAGTGATGGACGGAGCGATGGACGGGCAGCGCATGCTTGTCCGGTTTTCCGGCCCCCGTCTAATTGCGAGCTACATTGAGCTGTCGCAGGCTCTCTGAGTTGGGGTGGCATATTTTCTCCGCACTGCCCCGGTCGCCATTGGCGCCCCGGCGCTGCCGGCCCCGGTTCTCCGCACCGGACCGGGCCCACTGGCGGCCCACAAGCGCAGCCCGGCGTGGAGAAAGCTCCGACCCGCCGCAGCATCCCCGCACCGGCCGGACGGCTTCAGGTTGTCGGATGTGCACTGCGGACCGTATATCATATGCTGCATCGTAACAAACCAGCAATAGTCTTCCCATTCATGCACACCATCGTCCGTGTTTTTCGGCCAGCCCGTTGTCTAAAAATGCACGCCGTCAACTTCATCCACCGTGCGCAGTGCTCCCACGGCTCTCGGTACTGCAGCTCACTAGCAGTGACTTGGTCTCAAGCCTCCAGCTCGCCTCCAGCCATCCGAAGAAGCTTCTCGCAAACGTCTTCAATGGCGAGCCAGACAGATAGGGCCAACACGATTGGCTTCATCGGCCTGGGTGCTATGGGAAACCACATGGTAAAGCCGTCGCATACCCCCCCTCCCCCCCCAATCCCCCCTTCCCCCCACGCCGACAGAGCACCGTTTCTGAGCCACGTTCTCGCAGCTGCACAACCTCGTCACCCGATATACGCCCCCCCGAGATGGCGGCCAGACAGCATACGCCCTCTTCGACGTCAACGAGGCCGCTGTGGATAGCGTCATCAAGCACCACAGCATAGAGACCCCCGAGGTCCCGCTCGTGAAGTGCTCCTGTATGTGATGATGACTCATGGCTGCTCCTGGCTCAAAATGAGGACAATTTGGCTAAACGTGGCCACAGCGCCACACGACGTGGCCAAGCACGCCTCGATAATCATCAGCATGGTTCCCACGGGCAAGCACTGGCGCGACGTGTACGTCGGAGGAGACAAGAGCGTCCTGAGTGCCCTCAGGACGCTCAGCGATACCGAACGCTCGGCGACCCTTTGCATGGACGAGTCCACCATCGAGCAGAGCGTCAGCAAGGAGGTTGCGCTGGAGCTCCGGAGCGCCGGTGCCGACCTGCTGGATGCCCCGGTGTCGGGAGGTAAGACCATGTCATTTCCATGTACCAAGACGCACCGCGTCGTCGCGACCTTGTGGCTGACGGTGTGAACGCCGCAGGTGTGGTTGGCGCGGAAAACGGCACCCTAGCCATCATGGTTGGTGGCGACAAGGCCTCGTTCGACCGCTCGGTCCCTGTCCTGCAGTCCATGGCTCGCAAGGTCACTCACTGCGGCGATCTCGGAGCCGGGCTGGCAGCCAAGATTGCCAACAAGTACGTTCCATAAAGCCCCTTCCTTGGACCTGGAGGAGGAAGAATCTTGGATGCTGACCATTCGCAGCCTTTTGCTTGGGATCACTATGCTTGGGCTAAGGTAAGTTCAGTCAGGCTCCGGCCAAGAGAGTACCGGGAAGCTAACGCCGTGCAGTGAGGCTATGCTTCTTGGCAAGAGGCTCGGAGTTGACCCTCAGGTGCTCGCCGACATAATCAACACTTCCACTGGTCGCTGCTGGTCTAGCGAGGTGATTAGCATGACGCTATCTCCCATGCTGCGTCGACTCACTTGCTGACAACTTTGCAGATTAATCACCCAGTCCCCGAGGTAAAGGTCGGAGAGTTGAGTCCTCCGGCCCACCGCGGCTACAGAGGCGGCTTTGTGACCAAGCTGGCACACAAGGACCTCGCCCTGGCGGTCAAGGCCGCTGAGCACACCGGCGTCCCCCTCAGCGTCGGAAGATGCGTGGAGGAGACCTACAGGCCCTTGGCGGCTTCCAAGGAGTTTGCTGACCGGGACTTCAGTGTAGTCTACGAGGCCCTCGACGCTCTCGGCTCTTCAGCGGGAAACGCTAAGTTGTAGTGCCACAAGCTATTATAGACTCCTTGTCTGTTGATCCAAATCGAACTACTTCAAGTCGTGTTCGTTGTTAAAAAGTTCACCACGAGCGTTGGGTCTTGCACTAAATCATTCAGTCACAATCTCCGGAAGGCTTCTCCTATTCAGCATTGTACAGCTGCTTGCAAGACACCTCTCTCGTCACTCATGAAAAGGCGTGCGTGTTCTACATTGCAAAGAAAGGAGACCAGGGAGACCGGGCCTTCCACTGTGCGGCCCAGTGTGTCAGAGATCGCCACTTTATCAATCTTGGTTCATCGTATTCATGGTGGGAATAATGAATAATCGGCCGCTGTAAACAGGTCTACCCACGAACTGGGCAGGACACTTCCGTCAGCCATCTGCCCATCCATGACTGTCTCGCACTGGTTGGACATGGTGTTGTAGTCCACAACGGCCCAAAGTGTTTCCTCCTCCGCATCAGTGAATGTCACCGGTTGCGTCAAGTCTCGGAGGCTGCTGCCAAGAAATCCGTTATAAACCATCCTGCGAATGGTCGCGGCCTATGGAGAGATGTTAGCGTAGGATCGCGGCAAAGACTGAACCCACCCCCCTGTCCTTTCCCTGCCCCTTGGACTCGAAAACAGCGTCTCGGGACTGACCATGGTGATGACGTTGTTCCAATGCTGGCCAACGGTGTCTAGGTACAAGATAACCTCGTCGAGCAGAGTCTGTGTTTTTTCGAAGACGTGCGGGTCGGGATCGCAGGTGCGTAATGCTATAATCGAGCCCGCCACGGTGACAGCGTAGCCGCTCGACGACGAGTGAAACGAGCAGCCGCACTCACGTGCATCGCGAACGAGTGCCATGATCTGTTGCGCGTGGTGCCAGCCTAGATCGTATGATCGTTCCATGAAGCTTATCGGGGCCTGGTTACGGCACGTATCGATACGTCGGCGCAGCAGGAACGGGTGGTGGAGCAAACAGTAACAGAGGTGGAAGAGCGCGCGGGAAAAGAGGATGGGCCCGGTGCATTGCGAATCCACGACTCCATCAGCAGAGATGTGCGGAGCCAGTATGTCTTTGAGAGGGACCTGGATCTCCAGGTATGCCTCAAAGTGCAGCAGGTCTGATTCCATGGCGGCGAAATCCGAACCCGGATCCCACGGGGGATGCAAACTTCGAATGTTGGAATCCTGCAGCATGTACTGGGCCGTCCGGCCCAGGATCTGTGCGATGGCTATGACTTGGGCAAAGGCGCCCTGCCGCTGCGTTACGGACAACGTGCGGTTTGCCATCTCGTCTAACGATTGAGTCTTGGACCACAATTCGCGTCTCCATACTGACTCATCGGACGGAAGCTGTAAGTGACACGACGCATCCACAATGGCTGGCGGTCGTCCGCGACCACACGACACCAGGCGATCCAAGAGGTAGACGGACCAGAAAACGCGGCGTCGTTCTTCTTGCTCCGCAAAGGGTAGGTGCGTGGCATTCTCCAGCATCAGCCCGCAGTCCTGCGCGATTCTTACTGCCAGCCCGACCTTCACCCAGGCCGAATCATGGCGTGATCTGCCGGCTACAGGGCGGTGATAGAAAAAGGACAATCGTCAGCAAATAGCACAGAGTCTCTCAGCATCTGTTCGACATTGCGCCCCGCCAGAGACCGTTTCCTGAGACCTACCTGTAAAGTCGAACAGACCCAGCAGAGCCACCGTCTGTACTGTCGAGACTTCGGCGACCCTGCCATTCGTGAAACAATCGGTCACGATGAGTTTCCAGGCCCTGTTAGCATAATCTACAGAGACCTCATGGACCCGTGCCGCGAAGTGTGGATGAGAGCAGAATCTGATGGTCATTGCCATGATGCTCAGGACCAGATGTTTCGGAATAATCTGGTCTCGCAGGCCTTGGCGAAAGTTGTCTTCATGAAAGAAGGAATAAGGCTGGTTATGACAGTGGTGGAAATAAGTGTCGATGACAGTCGTGAAGACGCCTTCCGGGATGCCGAAATCCTCGAAGAAGGATTCAGACCGCTGCGCATTGGAACTCGTACCACTGTCCGCCATTACTGCTACCGCCGTCGTCGATCTTCCGGGTTGGCTCTGCGTGGGCAGGCCAATCCTGCGAGAAGTGTCGCCATTCAGCAAGGCTACCAGGCTCTGCTCAATCCTGATTCAGAGATGGTCAACCGCTTGTGATCCCAGAAATCCTTTGTTGATACGAACCACAAGGCTGAAGAAGAACACACCGTTGGAGACCTGCCCCGAGGTTCTCGATCTTGTGCTCGAGGTTCGTCACCCTTCTCAAGACTTCGTTGGTCAAATCGTCATGGTCGGTCTGGTGCGTGTCAATCATCGTATAACCTAATGGTCCCACTATGGGCAGATCGGTACCTGCGTTTTCCCCGCTGCCGTATTGCCGTATGAGGTTCGAAGCTCGCCAAGGCTGGTCCGGCGAAGAGCAGTAGCTTGCTGCGAAGGGTTTCCATCGATATATGTACATTCTTTTTGTTCCCCCAGCTGTCAGACGTGCATTCTTATATCACGCGATTGAAAGGGGGGAATGAGCACAGGTGGAAATAGTCAGACCAATAATCCCGGGTGTAACAAAAACACGAAGAGGTCAAGAAAAGGGGAAGAAGCCACTGACCGGTCCCTAGACGCAAACACTGGGCGCATGCAGGTCGGTCACCCGTGCAACGGCATTTCTTACGTCTTCGTTGATCAGCTTCTGTGGGAGGACAGGCCAGTCCAGGAAAGGGGGGGGAGTCAGAGTGGGGAAGGGTTTAGCGAGGTCCATCCGCCCACATACCGACACGCGACGCACGCTTGGGCAATGCGCTGTACCGGAAAGTAATCGGCACTCTTGCTAGTCATCGTTGGTCGGCAGCAAGCCTGAGTGAGTGGCCGGGACACCCTACCGGCTTGGAGAGTCGGAAGTGGTAACGTCCAGCAAAATTGGGGCTTATCATAGGATGGCAGCTCTGCCATGTCCTGTAGACGGCGGAGAAGGTGGGGGTGGGGTTTAGCCGAGAAACAGAGGGACAGAGGGGGCAGGAGGGGCAGCTTCTACAGATCGCCCGGAGTGCAAACCCAAATTCTCAATGTCGATGTGGCGTGATGCGGGATTCACTTCCCGTTGCCTTGTCCAAGATTCGAGCTATGATTGGTTGCGGAGCCGGAAGGGCTCCATCGACATGTATGATCATTCAAGATACAAATAACTCGGCGTCCATCTAGTTTTGACTCTTGTGGCTGCCAGCGACATTCCCAATCATCAATCAATTCTACCTCTTGTTGAGCGGCACCACAGCAAATCACAGCAGAGCAAGAGAGAAAGAATAGAGAAGACAGACGACAGCCAAGACAGCACAATGGAACCCATGACACAAGGCCGCCGACCCGGAGTCATAATGCACAAACCAGTGGTCTCCGCTCTGCAGATTGACTCGTTCGGGGACACAAAGTTCGGCAACGTCACCTGGCAGACGCTTTTATCAAAGCCCACTACCAGCACCGAGTCGATGAGCGTCGGGATCGCCGTCTGCCCCTCGGGCGGCAGCCTGGCGCTACACCAGCACATGCAAGCAGAAGTGTATTATGTGCTGGATGGCTCTGGCGAGGTCGAGATCGACGGCGAGCGGCACCGCGTCACCGAGGGCGCGATGCTGTGGATTCCTGGCGATGCGGTGCACGGCGTCTTCTGCGGGCCCGACGAGAGCCTGCGGTGGCTCTACGTCTTCTCCGAAGACTGCTTCTCCAACGTTGTCTACCGGTTTCAGCCCATGCGGCAAGAGGGGCTGTAGTAATGGCAGTAGGATCGTGGTCTTGCGGACGTGATGCAGAGGACAGAGGCGGCGAAGGCACGGGTACCAAAGAGCTGCACACTAGTTAGCCACATATACTGTCTTGTACTCCTCTTCGATCGTTGGGTGGCGTGCAAGGGAATGCTTGACAACGTGTATTGTCTGTTCACGGTCACATTGTCGATTCCTGTTACTTTCGACCTCGCCCGTCTTCTCTGAAGCCCCCCCTCCCCCCCCCCCTTTAGATCGCGGGTGACTTTGGGGGTTTGGAGAGCCCGGACCGTCTGGACCGTCCGGACCGGGCCCACACCCCCAACTTTTCCCCAATTCTTCCTAGTGGGGGCAGCAGAATGCCCGTTGTCATGCTGAGATCGCATCGCCTTGCTGCGCATGGCTTGAGGACCCCAACGCGGTTTCTTGTTTATAACAGTGGTCGCCCATTTCATGAGCCTGTGAAAACATGGCCTAGGCTATATAGACGACCTGACCGTGCTTTCTAGCGCTGGCACTGCTCTCGTGTCCCAGACAAAACCCCCTATCTCGCTTTCCAGACGACACCCCCCCGCTTGCAGCCACGATGCAGACAGTCTCAGGGGCCGACGTCTACGGTCCAGGCTCGTGGATCGATTCTGCACCGCTCCCGGTGCCCGAAGATGCGAAGAGACTCCTGAAGATTCTGGCAAGGGCCACCCCTGGCTTCTCAAAAGATCCTGCGGTGGTCGACTCGGTCACGTTTACGGGATCTCCCGAGACAATCGTCCCCGGGCCCCTCAAGTCGGCCGTCATCGCCGGCGCTCTCCATGCCATGGCCGGCATCGTCGCCAATGAGCTCCTGGAATGCAGAAGCGGCCGGGACTCGACGCATCGCGTCAGCGTCGATACGGATCATGCGGCCATCTGGCTTGGCAGCGTCGGCATGTCCAAGCGCCACGGCCAGACCGTGCGCGAGATTGCCAAAGAGGGCAAGCTGTCTTCCATATTTCCCAAAGATCTCGAGAGAGACACCTTTGCGTCTCCGCTCAGGCTGCGCACCACGGCAAACTACGAGACCAAGGACCCCGGTGTCTGGTACCAGCTGCACGGATCCCTCAACGCTGACCCGGTGCTGCAGGTGATCGGCCTGGACGCTGCGGCAAAGTGCGACACCGACGAAGAGGCGACTAATATGATTGGGGAGCACGTCCGCAAGTACACTGCCAACGAGCTGGAGATGATGTTCTTGTCCCGCGGCCTCTGTGGCAGCATCTGCTACACCCCGGCTGCATGGTCCAAGACGCGCATGGCCCAGGACCTGGAAAGGCATCCTCTCATCAACTACTCGCAGCAGACTTACGCAGTGCCTACGCCCGCCATTCCCCTGGGCGTGTCCTCTGACAAGAGGCCCTTGGCTGGCATCAAGGTCGTAGAGCTCGTTCGCATCATCGCCGGTCCTGTCATCGGAACAACTTTGGCTGCCTTTGGTGCCGACGTCATCCGTGTCAACTGCGGGCGGCTCCCAGACTTCAATGTAAGTGGCCTTGACAGCCTTCCGCACTCTTGCCTCCCTCCCTTGGTGTCCTCTGGAGGTTTTCCGGTACACGGGTGCTAATATGCTTTTCATCGTAGTCACTTCAATTGACGCTCAATGCTGGTGTACGAACGGTGGACATCGATCTGAGCAAGGATGAAGAGGTGGAGAACTTGCGGGAGCTCATTCAAGGCGCAGACGTCTTCGTTCAGGGGTACCGCCCCGGTGTGATCGGCCGGAAAGGCCACGGTCTCCACAACCTTCTAGAGATGGCTGGGAAACGGGGCCGGGGCATTGTGTACGTCGAGGAGAACTGCTACGGGCCTGACGGCCCCATGGCTGAACGACCCGGCTGGCAACAGGTCGCCGATGCGGCGTCAGGATGCTCGTACGTGACAGGGCGGAGTCTGGGCCACACGGACGGCACTTGCGTTTTGCCTGCGCTGCCCGTTCCTGACATGCTCACTGGTCTGATTGGGGCCATCGGCGCCATGATGGCTCTCCGGGACCGTACGAGGCAGGGGGGTTCGTACCACGTCTTTGCCTCTCTGATGGCTGCGGCATCCCTCCATCTCAAGCCTGAGGTGGGACTGTACCCCCCGGCTGTCGTCCAGCAGTGCTCTGAGAAGTTCAAATGGAGCAGGACGGGTCCTGAACATTTTGTGCTCGAGTTGCTGGATGTTGTCCTGGCAGGGTGGAAGGGAGTTCTGCCCTCATACTTTGAGGATGGCAGCTCGTCCACAACGAGGCTGAAAGGTGATTGGGGTGACTTCGAGGTGTTGAGCCCGGTCGTGAAGCTGGCTCGCGCCGAGAACTCGCCACGCTACACCACAGCCCCTGAGCCGAATTGCTATCGCCAAAGCCATGCGATCTCATGGCTTTGACGAATTCAGGCTTGTCCTGCCGGGGAAGGACTTGAAGTAGACAGACTTAGAACATTGATGCATCATTATCCAGATTGCAAGGAAGCTGGTCCCGGAAAGATGACGGAACTTGTGATACACATCCTAGCAACACCCCAGCGCGTGGTGCCTCAATTTTATATACACGTGTTATCTTATAAGTTACTTGAAAGTATAAGAGAGAACTTATTATAGGAAGCCTCGTATTAAACGCTCCATGAATTATGGATCGGTAGGGTTCATCGGGTACGAGTCTATCTTAAATTAGAAATTACCTCTTATTCTCTCTTGTCTCTTTGTTACTGTCATCTATAAATAAAAGCTAACGTAATCCACAAGTGGGTGAATCACACAAGTGGATGAATCAGTCCCCCGCCACTTTCGTACAGGCTGTCTTCTTTCCCCCTTTTCTCCACCAATAATTATGGTACGACAATCAAATGAAAGCGATTTAGTTCTCGCGCTAAATGCGCTTCAATCGAACCCAGAATTGAGCGTACGAAAGGCTGCACAGATCTATAATGTATCCTTCTCAACCCTCCAACGTCGACAACACGGCCGACCTGCGCAACAAGATATCCGACCACCTTGCCAGAAATTGACCTCGTACGAAGAGGACAGCATCGTACGATATATAATCGACCTAGATTCGCGATCGTTTCCACCGCGGTTAGGTGGTGTTCGAGAAATGGCGGATCGACTCCTCCGCGTGCGCGACGCGCCACGCGTCGGAACGAACTGGGCCTCAAACTTCGTACGACGACAACCAGAGCTCCGTACGCGTTTTAATCGAAGAATCGACTACCAGAGAGTCCTCTGCGAAGATCCAGACGCGTATCGCGCGTGGTTTGAGCTCGTACAAAACATAATCGCGAAATACGGGATCCACGATGACGACATCTACAACTTCGACGAAACGGGCTTCGCGATGGGCAAAATCTCCGCCGAAACTGTCGTTACAACCTCCGATCGACGCGGGAGGCCAAGAGCCGTACAACAAGGTAATCAGGAATGGGTTACAGTAATCCAGGGTATCGCGTCGTACGGCTATTCGATCCCGCCGTACATTATCTTCGCCGGGAAGGTCCACCTCGACTCCTGGACCGCGAATAGCCCTCTACCGGCCAACTGGGTAATCGCGCTTTCAGAAAACGGTTGGACGACGAACGAGAGAGGCCTAGAATGGGTAAAACACTTTGATTTCCATACAAAGAGTCGTACGAAGGGTACCCACCGCCTCCTTATCCTCGACGGCCAGGAGAGCCACCATTCCGTCGATTTCGAGCTCTACTGCGAGGAACAGAATATTGTCACGCTCTGTATGCCTGCTCATTCGTCGCATAAGCTCCAGCCTCTCGATGTTGGGTGTTTTGGACCTCTGAAACGGGCGTACGGTAAAGAAATCGAAGGTCTAATGCGGGCGCACGTAACCCACGTTTCAAAGGAGGACTTCCTCCCAGCCTTTTATAAGGCGTACGACGCTACAATGACCAAATCAAACATCCAGGCAGGCTTCAGAGCGACAGGCCTAGTACCGTACGACCCGAATTATGTGATTTCACAGCTAGATGTGAAGTTTCATACGCCGACACCGCCAGGTTCCTCTGCTGGACTACCACCCCCATGGGTTTCAAAGACGCCGAACAACCCAATTGAGACCGAATCGCAGACGAAGTATATTGAAAATCGCATCGTACGACACCAGAATAGCTCACCGTCGTCCATTGTTAAGAGCGTACAGCAGCTAAGAAAAGGAGTCATAATGATGGTACACGAGCAGGAGCTTATGCGCCAAGACCTCGCCGAACTTCGAGATGCAAACGACCGCCTCAGCCGCCGTCGTCGTACGAAAAGAAAGCAGCTACAGAAAGGAGGGTCCCTTACGATTGATCAGGCAAAGGATTTGAAGGCTCAAATCGATGCGACGCGGCAGTTAATGGCGGAAACGAGTCAGAATAGTGGTCGTACGAGGAGGCCCGAAACGCGCGCGCGACGATGTGGCGTCTGCGGCGAGCCCGGGCATAATGCTCGTACGTGTCAGAAAGTTGTATCTGCCTCTGAAGAAGAGGATTCCGAATAGTTTGAATTGATTTGAGGCGTTATGGTTGAATTGACTTATACATTGTCGTACGAGTACCCGATAACTGATTCATCCACTTGTGTGATTCACCCACTTGTGGATTACGTTACGCTTATTCTATTTATCCCGTGGTATCGGAGCGCCCCCGAGAGAAACACCAAATGTTGCATGAGGTGCCCCATATCTCATTCATGATGGATTTAACGGACGGACCGCAAATCACCGTCTCAGATCCTCTGGGTTCTCCCAGTAGATTCTCCATCGATCAGAAGTGTTGATATACGGTGGCGTCTTGGGAGGCCATACGACCCATAAATTACCCCTACGCCAGCGGACACCACGAACTACGGGAAAGTTGAAAAAACAGGTGGGGTAGCCGCCTGCGGTAACTAGACTGCCGACATCGGCTTGACCGTCGCCTTTGGGGTACCGTTTGGCACAGTCGATGGCATTCTCATAGCTGTCCTCCCACCCCCCCCCCCCCGGGGATGTTAGCCATGGCAGTCCGGCGTATAACAGTGCGTGCGGATAACTGGAAATCCAGTCACCGTGGTGCACACGATATGGCGCTTTCCAATGAACACTTACAGGTCAACCAAGTCAATAGACGCGTACTCCTGCAAGGCGCGGAACTTTGCGTTTTGCGCCCAATCGGCGAAGTTGCTGTCTCCGTCGTGTTCGTTGACGGTGTCCGAGTCCTTTTCGATTTCAAAGACCCAAAGATCATAGCACCACCCGTCAATCCACCGACGCCCATCATGGCCTTTGGCGTCTCTGCTGCAGCTCTCCGTGGTCGCGACGTCCTCATCGATGAATACAAACCATCTCTGATCTCGAAGCAAGACGGTGGCAGTGAGCTGTGTACTTGTCTCGTGAAAGGAGTCTCCCCAGTTCGCCACGTCATTACCCAACCAGTACGTGTTGATGAGATATCTGCCGTCTTGGAAAAACGCGGCAGTCGGGCTCACGTAGCTGCTCTTGGACACTCCGGGAAGATCCGAGGAGTCTAGGACCCGCTTGTTTATAACTTCCTCCTCGTGGTCATCGTTACTGGGAGAGTCTTTGAAATATCCCGTGGTCGTCAAATGCACCAGTGCCCGGAGGCTGCGCCGGACAGATGTGTATAACTGGAGTATCAGACATCAATTTAGTACAGGTCGAGTTTGCGGGGTCCAGCTGTGGCCACCTTACCATGCCGAGCGCCTCGCTGACTATCAAGCGGTCCTTATCCTCGTCCGACGGGCCCAGCTCATCCAAGAGACCTATATACGCCGAGAGTCCGCTGAGCACCCCGCTCAATGGCGCATTGGCAGCCGTGATGGGGGATGCGGCTCCAAAGGCAGTGGAAATTATGCCGAATTTTGAGTCGTCTTCTCCGCCAGATCCAAACTCTTCGATGTCTAGTCAGCCCAGCAGTGTCAGCATTGTCGTGGCCCTCATCATGGATGGTTCTCTTCCCTCATCCTCGTGCATTTTCTCCTCGCCCGCCTTACTCACTCTGATCTATCTGGAGTATTGACGTCAACCCCTCCCAGGTCAATATGTTTGCCATCCGAAACAGGACATCGTTGAAGTCCGAGACGGCTCGTAGTATCCAAAAGACTGGCGCATGACCTGCATCATAGAGCTTTTCTAGATGGGCGGGAAAAGAAAAAGCACGGTATCAGTTTCGCTGTCGCACGGGGAGCCGATCGTTTCCTCACGGCTGAACAAGCATTGAATGGGGGAACCTCTCACCACAGTCTAATACTTTCTTCTCGCAGTTGTCGTGAGAATCGATGCTGTTGCATTCGAACCCGTCGATTCCGACCTGCTCGGCGAGGGTGATAGCCCAGTCCTTCTCGCCGTATGCGATGAGCCACTTATCCAGCCACCCGCCAACGCCCAAGGCGCCCAGACCGGATCCCCAGATCTGCTTCCGGTCCGCCTCTGTGAGTTCGCGCTCATGTGACAGGTCGCACCACCCGGCCCTACTGATGCTGCCGTCCACGGGGATGCCCGCGTCGACATGGCGGTTCCCAGCGCACACGTTGATGTAAGCATCGATGCGTCCAGAGTCGAACACGGTCAGATAGTCGGCCTTGCCGTCGCCGTTGATGTCGGCGAAGCGGACGAGGGGGCCCTGGGGGTTGACGCCGGCGGCAACGATGCCCAGGCGCGTCCAGTTTGGGGGCTTGTCGCCCTTGGGGATGTTGCCCGTGTTGTTGAACGCGACGACGGCCCCGCTCGGGTACACGACCAGGTACTCGGCCTTGCCATTGCCGTCCAAGTCGGCAAACTGGATCCGGCTGCCCGGCTCCCCGACACCGGTGGCAACGACCTGTGCCTCGGCCCAGATGCGTCCGCGGTCGGCCCGTGGAGGGATGTTCTGCCGGTTGAGGTAGGCCGTGACGGCGCCATTGTCCTGCACGACCAGGTAGTCGGCCCAGCCGTCGCCGTCGAGGTCGGCAAAGCGCAGCTTGGAGCCCGTGCTGCTGCTCTCGCCGTCGCCACCCCACAAAGCCCTGCCCGAGTTGAGTAGGGCGCCCACCTTGCCGTCCGCATAGATGCTGAGGAAGTCGGCAAGCCCGTCGCCATCGAGGTCCGCAAAGTACACCATGTTGCCGCTCACGCCGCCCACGCCCGGCGCAATGAGCACGGCGTCTTCAAAGTTGCGCTTCGACTTGTCCTTGCCGTTGTTGTGCGTTTTGCGCGCGTACTTGAGGGACCCGTCGCCGTACAGGATCGCGTAGTCGGCATACCCGTCGCCGTCCATGTCGACGATGCGCACATTGGCCGAAGTAATGCCCCCGCCGACGCCCGCCGCCCAGCCAGCGTCGAGAGCGACAAACTCGGTGCCCTCTCCCGTGTTTCGCCAGGCCCGCACCGAGCCGTCCGGGGACAGCAGCAACAGGTCCGCGCTCTTGTCGCCGTCAACGTCGGCGAACCGGACATTGGCCCGGTTGAAGCCCGGCACGCTGCCCAGCCGGGCCGGGCCTACCGCGCCCACCGCCTTCCAGCTGGCCGCGTCGCCGACCTTGGGGATGTTGCCCGTGTTGAGCCAGGCCTTGATGGTGCCGTAGGCCTCGACCAGGATGTAGTCGGCGCGGCCGTCCCCGTTCAGGTCGGCCACCCGCAACTTGTCCTGCGATGCCCCTGCCGGCCCCGGCGCGACGATGCCAATGTCGGTCCATGCCCGGGCCTGGTCAAAGACGGTGCCGCCCCCGTCCCAGTTGTCGCCCTTGCAAGTGCCGCCACCGACGGCGCCCCCGGACTGCAGCGGCGCGATCACTCTGGCGTCAGCGGCCTCGAGAATGGCGTCAAACCAAGCCTTGGCCATCTTCTGGTAGCCAGCCTCGTTGGGGTGCTTCCTATCGTCCAGGTCCGCGACGGTCAGGATGCGGCTCATGTCCACCATCCGCGCCTCGATGCCGGCTTGTCGTTTCCGCTTGACTACCTCTGCGACTTTTTCGTTGAAGGCATCGGTGTTGGCCTGCATGCGCGCGTCGTTGGCCCAGATGATCTTGGCGACCAGGATGACGGCGCGGCCGCCAGTGGTGTCATTGTCGTGAATCTCGTCGATGATGGCCTCGAGACGCGCTGGCGCCGTCTCGAGGTCCACCTCCTTGTCCACGTCATTGGTACCCGCGTGCACCAGCACCACGTTCGGCTGGGCTCTGATGGACAGCTGCACATAGGTGCGGATAGACGCTAGATACTGACCTGAGTGGCCCTCGTGGCGGTTGTTCTTCATGCTCCCGCTAGCTAGCGAGCCTATATACTCGACCTCGGTCCCGATATTGTTCAGCATCTGCTGTAGTTTCTGCCGGTAGCCATTGCCGTCGGGGTAACCGTTGCCCTTTGTGATGGAGTCTCCCAGAGGCTGGATACGAAGATTGGGGGGAGGGTTGGCACTCGTTGCGGTGGACGGGAGGTACAGAAGAAGCCATAGGAGGCAGCGGAGCCATGCACCGGTGTGCTGCAAAGAGGCCATGACGTTTTTGTCCTTGTTTTGGCGGATTGATGATTGAAAGCCACCTGCAATGTGACTTGAGAGCTCTGCAGTTATATAGCAGACAGGTGCTTCACCAAGTCCGGCCTTTTTCCCATGCGCCCAAGGCGCAGGGGGTAAAACTGCCTTGTCATCCCGCCTTGGGTAATCTTGTTAACCATGTCGAATCTCCTTGGCCTTGTCCAAAGGAGTATTCATGGCTGGAGTGAGCGAGGAAGGGTCAAAATCTTCTACACTGAATCTGGTCGTAACTCCGCAGGCATGACGTGAGCACATAATGATGTCTCGTTGATTGGAAGGTGCACATGTATCCCTCCCTGTATTGCAACCAATCAAATAGACGCATACTCGTTGCGCCGCGCAGATTGCTAGAATTAGCAGCCTGAAGGATCTCCCCGCCCCCACCCGAGCTGCGGTATAGTCCTTGGCGTGAGCTTCTGGACTCGCCGAGCGATCATACGTGCTCCTACGGGGCTTTCAGATCTGCCTTCGCTGTGAGTTGCAGACTCTGTTCCGGTTTCCGGTCAGTGGCGCATGCGTCTTCATCATCCATGAATATGTCTATCCTCTACAGCAAATCAAAGACGAGGGCCTGGGGCCTGCTATGATCAAGTCGATCGATGGCCTGAAAGAAGGGAACTTGCCTGCCGCATGGGAATACAAAAGGTCAATGGCCGCCAAAGGGTTAGTAGATTGTTCAACAGTCGAGTATTGACTGGTTTTGGTATAGAGCACCAAAATGGGCCGAACAGGCTAAACAGTTTCTTAATGCATAGTATATGAGGTTGTCCTAGAGCAC
The DNA here is from genome assembly GCF_020744255.1 of Microdochium trichocladiopsis. NCBI lineage: Eukaryota > Fungi > Ascomycota > Sordariomycetes > Xylariales > Microdochiaceae > Microdochium > Microdochium trichocladiopsis. Next base: position 90,566 of record NW_025763552.1, on the reverse strand, counting down.
CAACAACTAGGCGGCGGTGCTTCGTCCAGCGGAGTGGCAGCAGCCGTGGCGAGTGCTGCTTCTCTTCTGAAGAAGGTGGGCAGGATACACAGCAGGAACACTAGCACGGTAGCTAGTGAGGATGGTGAAGCTGCAGGGAGCAAGACGCGCAGAAGGAAGTTAGCGGGCTGGACATGTGCGAGACGAGGGACAGCGAGGACACAGAGGGCGAAGGCAATTACTTCATGTGGAACGGTTTACAGGGCGACCGAAGTGCCCGAGTCGAGCCCAAAGGTAGACCCGGCAGTCTCGACTCGCAAGACTCGATCCTCGGGCTGCGGATTGACGGTGTTTGCTACGAAAATGGAACCTGATCTTGGGTGGCCACTGTGGCAATCGCGTTTCTGGCTTGCTCTTGCAACAAAACCAACCTTCTCAGCTCAACGATATCTCCCAGCAATCTCTCCTGTGCCTCACTGGTTTTTATGGGCTCCACGAGGATCTGTGAAACGTGCGAGTTACGGTGAACTTCTCTGTCAGCTAGGGGCACATTTCACAGACAGGAAGGTCCGACAACAAGATTCTGATCATTACAATATATTTCTAAATTCCGACTGCCGCGCGAATGTCAATGCTCCTTTTATGTAGCCCTATCACTACCAAGCAGAATGTCATGTATATATAAAAGAGCACGAGCGCCGACCGATGCGACGGCCGAGCTGTTTTCAGAACTTACCAAGGTCGTACTCTTGCCGGATTGTACATCTGCTGAAGCCCAATTTACCACTATTTTTACGACGATAGTTCTTGGTACGGTTGTCGTCCGCGCCTGCGTAATGGATACAATTTGATGTGATATGCTCTTCTCGTATTTGAGGTTGACTTTGCTATTTTGAGCGCCGGATAGGGGCCGTGCTATTCCCTCCGGCTCAGCCAGGACCCCATAATAGTATGTCGATCAGGACATCACTCAATCAGTATTGCTTTATCGCACGATGGTATTCTAGTCAGCGCCTAAAGTCGGGAACCGCCTCGTAGGATCGCTGAGGGTTCAGGGGTGGGGTGGGTGGCCGGCTCAGGCCGATTGCCATCGGCATCTAATCCCGAGAGCGTCCTAAGGTCTGACCCACCAGCTGGGCCAAGGATCTCAGTAACCGTGAACCAGGCCCCGCCTTGGAGGGTCGTTGGGGTCGTTGGGGCCGTTCAGCCGTTAGCTGCTGGGGTCGGCCCAGGCCGACCAGCGGCGGTATCGGCCTCTCCAACCACATCCAAGATCTGACCCGCCCGGATGAGGCTGGTCCGTCACAATCATTCGCAGGGATACGATTAGCCACGGAGGTTCACATTGCACCTAGGGTGACATGCGCTGGACGTCGATGGCAACAGATGCATCCTTGCGCAGCTCAATCACATCTTTACTTACATACTTGCAGTGGGCGGCATAATCTTGACATCGAAGATTGTCCACAGGACAAAGCTTACGACCATCTACAGTCACTCAACAATAATCGATTCCAAAATGTCGAAACAAGACCTGCATGGTATGGGGCCAGCGATGACGGAAGAGATAATCATGACAATTGAAGACTTGAGAACGGCCGCGACGGCCAAGATGTCTCCTGTTGTGTCCGGTAAGTTCTTGTGATTTGACTCTCGCCGCAAGGACCAGCGGGGAAAGTCATTCCGGAGCAAAGCAAATATCTTTTCTTGTGTCAACCTTGCGACGATCTGACAACGGCGCAAAGCATATTACAACGGTGGTTCCATGCAAATGATAACGTGAGTAAGGCCATTGGAGCTCTTGGTTCATGATCAAAGGCTGAAGAGCTACATTAGATTGAGGGAAAACCAGGCCGCCTTCGACCGGTTCAAGATCCGACCACGCATCCTTACCGATGTTTCTGTTATCGACACAACAACGACGATCCTCGGGTCAAAGGTATATCCTCCTTCTTCACAGGGCAAAAGAATGCAGAATGGGAAAAGGCAGAGACTAAGATGACGTATTGGACCATCAGACATCGGTCCCCTTTGGCTTCGCGCCGTCCGCCATGCACTGTCTTGCGCATCCAGATGGCGAACGAGCAACCTCCCGAGCGGCAGCAAAGAAGCGAGTGCCCATGGCACTCTCGACGTACTCGACCGTGTCGTTGGAAGATGTGCGCATGGAAGGCAGCGCCGGCGACAACCCGTATGCCTTTCAGCTTAGCATTGTCAAAGACCGAAGCACAACGTTGTCGTGGATCAAGAGAGCCGAGACCGCCGGCTACAGGGCGCTTTTTATTACCGTCGATGCGCCGGTCCTGGGCCGTCGCCTGAATGAGAAGTCGGGCAAGAAGTTTGAGCTGCCCGAGCACCTCTCTCTCCCGAATCTGGCCCCGCCACCGTCGGCCGACGGCACTCCCACCAAGGCCCGATCTTACCACACCAACGGCCGCGATGCGAGCGTTTCGTGGCGGTCGGCCATTCCCTGGGTGAAGCAAAATACAAAGCTCGAGATTTGGCTAAAGGGAGGTATGTGTAGAGAAACTTTCGATAATGCTATACAACCAAGATGCTGTGCTAACTCGAGGCAACAGTGTACACACCGGCTGATGTTCAGCTGGCCATTCAGTACGGGCTCAATGGAGTCATCATCTCTAACCATGGCGGTCGGCAGCTTGACGGTGTACCAGCCACAATTGACGCGCTCGCAGAGTGCGCTCCTGTCGCACGAGGACGTATCAAGATTGGCATTGACGGCGGCATCTATCGCGGCACCGATATTTTCAAAGCACTCGCTTTGGGTGCCGATTTCTGCTTCCTTGGAAGAGTGCCCTTATGGGGTCTTGCAGTAAGTCCTCCCAGTTGTGGAACGTTATCAAGAGCGAAAGAAAGCACGCTGACGAGGAAACCTCCCCGACAGTACGGTGGCCAAGAGGGCGTGGAGCGTGCCGTTGACATCCTCGAAGATGAATTAAGATTGGCGATGGCGCTTGCAGGGTAAGTGGACAATGTATCAACAATAGGCGAGTGAGCTGGACTAACCCATTCTCTACTTTACGAACCAGATGCCCTTCTATTAAGGACATTACCAAAGACCACCTGTCTGTGCTGGGGGTCAACGGCCTACTTTGCAAGCTATGAGAACTGTTTTTCGATGGTTAGAGGCATATACTCGATTGGACAGGAATTAGAAGTACATTCAGGTTCATACTGAAGGTATCATAAAAGCATTGACAAATTCCCATATGGCTGGATGCCGGCAAAGGGCCCTGCACTCTTGAGGATCAATTGCCATTCTAAGCGCTTTCGAAGGTTTGCATAGAGTAAGGACCTTCTTTGGGCTATCGTGCCGTCAGAGATATTTGGCCTTTACGCAATTTACATCCATTACCAATCTGGGAGGTTAGAGTGAAAATGTGAGGGTACGGTATGCTATAGTCCTGCCCTCATGCAAGTCTGCCCCAACACCTGTACGCGCATCTCATTCGCCACCGTAGCCCAGGAAAATAGGTCTTCCGTGACCAGTACATATGTGAGGGCCATTGATTTGGTAGAGCGGTCACACGAAAGGTCTTGCGTGGATTTGTACTGTGAAGTGAAGATCTTGTATTCGGTGATATGAAATCAAAAGAAAACTGCTTACAGTGGGCTTCTCACATACTCGAAGGCTGTTAAGTAAGGGAACAAGGAGGCATCAAACCGTCTGCAATCCACTAGCCCGACCCCAAACCCAAATCTTTGTCTTGAAACGGTTCAAAGGCCATGCTTTACTCCTCCAGCTCCTCCTGCGCCCTCCGCTGCGCCTCGAGGACCTCCTTCTCCTCCTTGGAGGGGAACCGCGGCAGCACTTTGAAGAGATACGGCGCCACGGCGGCGATCAGGGCGCCGATGCCAGTGAAGCAGGCGACTGAGGTGAAGCCAGTGGCGTAGGTAGGTGCATGGGTGGCGGGCCACAGCTGGCTTCCGTAGACAGCCGACAAATTGCCAATGCTGTTGGTCAGCGCGATGACGACGGCGCGCTTCTCGGCGGGCAAGGGCATCAGCGTCGAGGCCCACGTCATGATGAGCGGCAGGGTGAAGTACAGGCCCGAGATGTAGAAGCACAGAAACACGTAGCGCGTGATGTTGTGCTGGACCTGGAACAAGACGATGGCGCTGACAAACGACATGGTGAGGCCCGCCGTGATGGACCACCGGCGGTCGCCCAGCCTGTCGGCCACCTGGGGCACGACAATCAGGAAGACAGTGGCAACGGCCCATACGGGTATCGTCATCCACTGCACCGTGGTGCCCGTGTAGCCCATGCTCTTGAGGACGGTCGGGATAAAGTACGAGATGGTAGTCGAGCCGTTGTCCAGCATGTAGAGCACGACGAAGACGTAGGTGCGCAGATCGCAGGCGGCGGCCCGGATAGCGGCTAAGGGCCCAAGCCTGGCCGTCTGCAGGACGGCCGTGGCCTGGCGATCGTGCATCATGCGCACAATGGCTAGCTGACGCTCCTCCGCTGACAGGCGCTTGGTATTCTCGGGATAGTCAAAGAGCACGAACTTGGCGACGAAGCCGAAGAAGACGGTGATGACGCCCTCGATCAGGAAGAGCCATCTCCAGCCCTGCATGCCGTGCTTTCCTTCGAGACCGGAGATGACTGCGCCGGAGATCAGGCCACTGACGGCGCCTGCGAAACAAAGGGCCGTGAAGAAGAGAGAGAACCGCTTTCCTGTCACGAGCGCCGGTCGTCAGCTACTCATATCTCTTTGCGACTTGTGGATGCCGTCGCAGTAGACGTGAACAGTGGAACGTCAAAGGCCAGACACTAACCAATCTCTGATCTCTTGTACCAGGCCGACATGATGTACATGACGCCGGGGAAGAAGCCAGCCTCGATGGCGCCCAAGAAGAAGCGGGCCACTAGGATGTCTGTGTAATTGCGAACTTGCGACATGGCCGCGGTGATGGTGCCCCAGAGGACCATTGTCAGCGGGACATAGAAAGAAGGTCGGACACGCGTCAGGATCAGGTTCGACGGTGTCTCCATTATCAGGTAGGCGATGAAGAAGATGGAGATGAGCATGGCGTATTCTAGGCTCGCGTGTCATGTTAGCTCGTGTGCCATGATGATGAATCCTCGTCGTTGTCATATGATGGGGCAAAGGGGGCGGGGCGGGCCTTGCGTACGAGAACTGTTAAGGCCCAGGTCGGTGCTCATGCCTGCAGCATTGGCATTGCCCTAAATGAGATGTTAGCAACGAATACATAAGAGCGAGCCCGGCGTCGGGTCGCTTGGAGTGCAACAGTCATGGAGGTTGGCGGGCTTACAATATTGTTGCGGTCGACGTAGCACAAGACACACATCCACCACAACATGGGAATCATCCACAAGTCGACTTTGCGCCTAAGCTTCTTCTCCTCAAGAGACTCGGGGACATAGGTCTGAAGTGCCAGGTCCAGCTCACTCAGCTCGGCCGAGGCGCCTTTGCCCGAGCTGTCCTGACGAGTAATCTCGCGGGGGGTAGGCTTGACATCTGGCGCGGGATCATCCATGATCAACGACTTTTGATGCAGAGGTATTTTTCGACAGCTGATGGGGAAATTGAGGAAAATCCTGATTAAGTGTCGTCAAGATCTACGCTTGCAGTCAAAGTCGTGATATATCAACGGCCGAGGCGAGCATGACTCTTTATGCTCAGGTGCTGATTAGACTACTTGGACGTGCTCATGGTATGCAAGTCGTGGAATGCTGTTCCAAGAGCCTGTTTGAAAACCAGAAGACTTCCAACGCTTGGGCCGTCCTATCTCCCTCCAATCAGGGCCACGCGGGGACCGTAGCACTCTGGGGAAATGTTAAGCTAGGCTCCAGCCGAATGATACTGGTATCGGAACGCGGTTACAATTAGTGATGAGTCCATTGGGTCCACAAACCCAGGGACCCATGCGAGGTTAGGGCCGTTCCTATCGCGCAGGCCGGCCCAGGCCGACGCCACTTGAACTTGACTAAACTTACAGGCCGGCTCAGGAGAAATGCACCTGAGAGACTCTGGCCAGTCTAGAGCAGTCATTGTGCTAGATAAGACGGATTGGGTACTCGCATCGGAAGACAGTAAATACAGTCGTGGGACCGGGTCACACGCCAAAAGAGCCACTAATCACCCCTCGCTTAAGCCTCCTGTGCAAGCAAGCCTTCTCGTCGGCCAATTATAGCCTCCAAAACCGACACCCTGCTAGAAAGCTCCCAAGCATGGCGACCACCCATAAGCCGCGCGTGCTGTCCATCTCCTACCCCGAATGGGCTGGTGAGGACTACATGAAAGACTTCGAGTCGCAATTTGAGCTTCATGTAAAGCCAACACTAAGTTGCACTTACCCCCGCAAAGACGCATTACGTGACTAATGCAAAGCCCCTCTAGGTGGTTACGCCAGGCGACCGCCCAACAACCATTGCGCGGGTGGCGGAAAAGGTCAAGCAAGAAGGGCCGTTCGATGCTATCACCATCCTGATGGGCATCTTGCCGTACGAGCCTTTCGATGCAGAGCTGCTGTGGCCGCTGGTACCACAGTGCAAGATCCTGGCGTCGGCGAGTGCCGGGTACAACGAGTTCGACGTCGACTGGATGACTAGCCAGGGCATCACCTTCTGCAACAGCCGCAATGCCGTCAATGAAGCCACAGCTGACTTGGCCATCTGCATGATATTGAGCATCTTGCGGGACGTGCAGAGTCTGCGGTCCAGCATCGCCGCCGGCACTTGGAGAGGGGGCATGGCGCTCACCAAGGGACAGACCGGGCTGGCGCCCACAAGGGACCCCAGTGGGCTCAAGCTCGCCATCATTGGTATGGGAGCCATTGGCAAGGTATGTTTGTCGGCCCCCCCCCCCCCCCCCCCCCACTCGATGCTACACAAGCGTTGCCCTACTCCCTTTCACTGATTCTTTATCATTGGAATAGCACACTGCTCGCAAGGCTAGGGCCTTTAACATGAAGATCCTGTACCACCAGCGAACACGTATGAGTGCCGAAGATGAAGCTGCGTTGGACGCCACTTTCTACGCCTCGCTGGACGACATGCTGGCTGAGGCTGATGTCATCTCTGTGCATTGTCCTCTCAGCGACTCCACGCGAGGCCTGCTGTCCCACGCACAGTTCGCCAGAATGAAGGACGGCGTTTTCATCGTCAACACCTGCCGGGGCCCCGTCATCGACGAGGACGCTTTGATCGCTGCGATGAAGAGCGACAAGGTCGCTCGGGCAGGTTTGGATGTTTTTCACAACGAGCCCAACATCAAGTATGCAGTCTTCCATATCACATGCGCCGTGTTTGTGGTCAGTGCTAATCAGCAACCTCTGCTTCACTTGTAAACAGTCCGTACTTTATCGCGAACGACAGAGTCATGATTCAACCACACATGGGTGGCTTGACGGATGTGGCATGGAGGCGAGCCTATACCGAAGCGCTGGAGAATGTGAAGGCTTTCTTCACGACAGGCAAAGCCCATACACCAGTCAATGCCCACTTGATTCATGGCAAATCGTCTAAGTAAGAACAGATAGATTTAGCCTAAGGGTTTCTGCGACTTGTGTCTAAAGGAATTCAAGCCAGATTTAGTGCGGGGAGCGTCAAGCAAAAGCCATATGGGTAGACTTGTGAGACCTCTACTGTCGAACCATTTCTGAAAGCAGATGCTCTGAGGTGAAACACGTGCCCATGCCATTGATCTGGGCCAGATGCTGGGTCATGGCGGGATCTGAGTTGGGCCTAATTATTGGCAGCCGGGGAAGTGGGTGAGGGTTCGACGCCTGCGCCGGGTTTCTCTGCTCGTCTTCCCGCTCAACAAGCATGGACTGTGTTGCTTCCCAAAGTGCCAGGAAGGCGTCGCGGAAAGGCTGCGCGGCGGGCCATCGCTCAGCCATGATGACCAGGGACACGGTGCACGAAGTACCCGTAGAGATGGCGTCGCGGCGGTGGACGTGGCGGCAGCCAGCGTCGACCCAGAGGCAGTAGACGAAGGTCAGGCCGGCGAGGAAGAGAATGTGCAGCGCGCCCCACGTGTTGCCGCTCAGGCCCGGCCCCAGGTAGAGCTCCTTGTACAGGTTGCACAGGATCGTGGCCGACTTGGCGCACTCGAGGTAGACGGCTGTCATCTCGGGCGAGTCCGGGTAGCCGTCGCGCGAGTGCGTGACGAGGGACTGCCGGTGGAAGAGGATGACCGAGTGGTGGTATGTCAACAGGTGCCACTTGTACGACCCGTACGGCACGCCGCTCATCTGGTCGCGGCTCGCGGCCCGAGGACACTCGACAAGCCAGCTGTCCAGCCGCGCCTTGAGCTCGGTGCTGGCGTGACTGTGCGGCGGTGACGGCGTCTGCACGCAGAAGATGCGGGATTTCATGTCGCCCCAGATGCGTCGCAGGCGGAGATTGTGCAAAGCCACTGACATGAGCGTGGGCGGCTCCAAGTGATGGGTACGCGGGTTGGCGAGAAGCTGGTATTCATCAATGTCCTCGTCATCGACGTCCAGTGGGTACTATCGCTGGTCAGCTATAGCTCTATTGTATTCGCAAAGGGTGGTCTGTGCAAGCCTGGCCGGAACAAACCTCTGCGTCAATGTCATCCTCCGCGATGCCGAACGGCCTGCCTGTCGATATCGCAGCGATACGGTCGAGATTGTACGCGACCCAGAAGACTCGACGCTGCAGCTGGTCTTGGAGAATGCCAACATCTGTGCCTATCCGCGTTGAGGCGCGGTGCAGGCCCAAATCTGTGCATTGTCGTAGTGCGATCCCCGATAGGGTCCTGTAAAGGGGGACGTGATTCTACGTGTGAGTGTTATATGCAGGGATGGAGGGCGGACGTCTTACCAAACAGGAGCGCCAGTGGTTGAGCGCATCGAATACATGGCGCACGCCAGGATCGCCTGCACAGACTCGAGGCTCTCATAACCCAGCAAGCGCTCGAGGTACAGCTCTGCTGATGCATACAGGCACTCAATTGTTTGTTCAGACGTCAGCAAGGGCAGTCCTGTGACTGGTGCAGGAGTAAGGAGGCATGCTTTACCTCCGCAGGACACGGACTGAAAGCCGGGTTGATGAGCGCGCCGATGGCATGGACTATGTAGACGAAGAAGTGATGGGCCGGATCAGGCGTGCGGCCCTCGCTGAGAGCCTGCCGGACCTGGGACTCCCAACACCGAAACGTCGGCCGGTGGAGGAAGGGATACATGGGGTGGACATGCTGGAAGTACGCATCGACCAGCAACCCGCCGAATGTGGGCTCCGGGAGTGAGGCCGGCAGTGGTTTGGGCAGCCCTTGCAGCACGCTGTTCCGAGGGCCCGACAGGCTGAGGCCAGGAGCTTGAAGCCGCACTGCCCCCAAGATGGTGCCCAGAAGCTTGCTCAGCGCAAGGCCCGAGGTCTCGCCAAAGTAGAGCATCTGGCCGCTTGCGGCACTCATGCAGAGCGTTGTGATGTCTGACTGTTGAAGGGCCCTTGTCCCCCTTTGTGCTCTGTTCAGTCCGTGGTGGTAGGACCTGGTGTAGGGTGTGGCACTTACGGCTTATTGCTCGGGTCATGGGCGGACAGATGTTCTCTCGAACCGTTCTCCAGCCCATCTTGGTCTGGGGATTGGTCTTGATCATGGTCTTGATTGTTGTTCGCAGTCTCTGACGATTCATCCTGGAGGGTTTGAACATCGATATGGTCGCGAATGAGGTCAGGATGCACCTGGCCTAGAAGCCTCTCAAGCTCAGCTATCCTTGACTCCAAGATGGAGATGTAGTTGAGCGGCAGCTGTCTCTTTGATGAAGGATCCTCGATAGTACAATCTGGCACGTCTCAATAAGCCTTCTCATTCATTACTTCTGGCTGACCTCGGATCGTGCCACAAGGGGATGAATCGATCTGAATTAACTGACCTCGTTTCGCTCGAAGGCAATTGCCGCAAGCCGGCTGCATGCCATCGCACTGGAGAAAAGGCTGTCAGCTCCAGCTACTGCAGACATGAGGTGGGAGGAGCGCAAGACGAGCCTGTCCACGACCTGGAATCCTACCCTTTGCTTCTTCTGCTTGCAGGCGAGGCAGGCTATCCTCGTCCTTTTCAGTGGCCGGGGTGAGGACGATGAGCGATCCATGGTTGTTGTACATCAAGCGACAAGGAGACCGGTCAACCTCGCATGGGCGAAGCAGACGGTGCAGAACTGTGTTCTCGGGCGAGGCAGGGTCGTCACGCTAGTTGAGCGAAGGTGCATCTGCCCGGTCGCGGGGCAGCTTAAGCGATGCCTGGGGACGAGTAGACACTAAGAGATAAGGGGAGGCCGCCAGACCGAGCCCCAGTCTGGGTTCAGCCTGGTGGAGTGCACCTATCTCTAGCGATCAACTAGCGAGCCGCTAGACCACACTACGCCAAGATCCTTGCACTGGGTCACGTTCACGCCGTTCTTCCAAGGTAGGGCTTGCTGAGTTCAAAGGCATGTTCGTTCTATTGCTCCGGACATTGATCTGGGTTCCAGATACGCCATATTCTCAGCTCTTTCCTGGCCCAAGCCACCTAACCGCGGTTGCCTCGAGCTGGACTTGGGGCGTATATCCTATTCCAAAACCTTGCCACCGGATAGCTCTACAGTCAGGTCGAACTCGGGCTGGAACTGCATGTAAGCGCATCCAGGCGTTGCCGTGCACTTGCATGTATACGCAGCCTCCTCGTCCCCGACGTACTTTTTTTGCACGCCGTTTGCCGCCGCTGACTCGGCCAGGATCTGGTTGGCGCAGGCACGTTCCAGTGCGATGAAGTATGCGACGGCCTCGTCGACAGTCGATCCACACGTCAGGAGTCTAGAATGGGGTCACGTACTTCAAATTAGCTCGAATGCTTTCATATGGAGGCTCTTGATACATGTGCTACAGAACTTACCCATGATTTTGAAGAATGAGGTTGAGCTTGTCCTGCCCCAGCGCAGAGGCAAGGCGCAGTCCCTCCTCCTCCGCCAGCACAATACCGCCGAAGCCCTCGTAGACAGCCAAGTTCTCGTAAAACATACACGAGTCTACACGGAACCATGGGTAAGTGGCGATCCAGAAAAGTAGTCGCTTGATTTATGAGGCTGTGTGTTGCTAACCTTGATTTAGCATCTCAATGCCCTTGCCAAATGACGACCACGCTCGACCGGCAGGCGAGTGCATATGGCAGGCGGCGTTAATGTCAGGCCGGGCAAGGTGGATGGATGAGTGGATAATGAAGCCGGCGGCGTTGACCTTGTGCGGCGTCGGCAGCACAGGGCGGCCGTTGTGGTCAACCAGGACGAGGTCGCTGGCCTTCATGAGCGCAAAGTGTTTGGCGTAGGGGTTGATCCAGAACCACTCTGGGTTTACCGGGTCCCGGAGGCTGATGTGGCCGGAGGCGCCATCTGCCCAGCCCAGGCGGGCAAGTGTCCGGAAGGCTGCGGCCATGTGCTGCTTGGCCCATGTCCGCTCCTCCTCCTTGTCTGTGAAGCTGGGAATGTGGTGCAGCCCCTGGGTCTTGCGGATGTTCCAGTTCAGCACGCCGTCGTCTGCTGAACGGAGCTGGACCTCTTGTGCCGGCTGGCTGACCGGAGCCTGTGTTACGGTGATGGATGTTGTCGAGCTCATTTTCACCAACGGCGTAGTAGTTAGGTGCAAAAAACAGGATTTGGTGGGATTTCTTGAGTGATGGGAGGCAGATAGCTGGGAAGGATCTCAGAGGAAGCCTGAGTGCTATCGTGTCTGACTCCAGAAGTGTCGCTATCTCTCGTGCACCGCCTAACACTATTGTATGAGACAGGATTTTGTCTAATGGAGGCAGGTACATGTAGGCATGTGTGCTCTACCCAAGCCACTGCGCCTACAGCCGGGCTCGTTGATCAATCCACTCTCCATTGTTTGTTGCCTCGGATCCAGCCGTTAGGTCATCACATTAGACCATCACCCGGCATGCACACCCTCCCATAATTGAGTTTCGACGATTTCCAATGTGAGCGTTGGCCAAGCTTCGGCCCAGGCCGATCCATGCTTCCTTCCCAGCCCCGCGCAAGCGAGAGCCTGTGGGGTGGGCTCGGGCCAGCCCGGCTAACGACAAGACAAGCTCCAGGGTCATGCCGACATCGGCTTCGGCGCCAGGTGTGTGGTAACGGAGGTTGCATGACGGCCAAGGCAATTCAAGCAAACATATGGTATGTTCGAGGGCGAGAGGCATATTTCAATGGCCTCCGGGACGTTTGTGATACGAAACGTGGAGGAGTAAGGAAATTCTGTTGCCAATTGGACCGCAACCATGACCGCCAATCCAGTTGAGATACATTGCACCAGCAGCCACGGCGCCGTCTTTCACCGGTCTTTGGCCAAGAAATATGGCTACTGGCGGCGACGGCATCTATATCGTGCACTCGGACGGATCAAGGACCCTGGACGGCTGCAGCGGAGCCGCCGTGTCTTGTCTTGGCCATAGCCACCAGAAAGTTATTGATGCAATTGTCCACCAAGCGCAGCAGCTGTCGTTCGCTCACACCTCCGTCTTCACAAGTCAGCCGGCGGAGGACCTGGCCTCGTTGTTGGTGGAAAGCAGTGATGGCGCTTTCAGCAATGTCATGTTCCTGAGCTCCGGTAAGCGATAAGCACCCCCTGCGTTATGGAAAGGTGTGTACATGTTATAGCGGACTGCATGTGGGAAGAAAGCAACGTCGCAGCTGACAACGGGATGCAAATCAGGATCGGAAGCCGTCGAATCAGCTATCAAGCTTGTACGCCAATACCACATCTGCAATGGCGAGCCCGAGCGTGTCAACTTCATCTCACGGAAGTACGGCTACCACGGAAATACGATAGGGGCCCTTTCTGCTGGATATAATCCACCACGGAGACAGCCCTTTGAACCATTATTGTCAGACGCCTTCCACCACGTGTCACCTTGTTTCTTCACCAGAGATGGTCGGGAAGATGAGACTGAGGCACAATACGTGGACCGACTCGTTCAGGAGTACGAAGAAATGTTCCAGAGACTGGGACCCAAGACCGTGGCCGCAGTAATGCTGGAGACGATCTCGGGTGCCACTCTTGGCGCGGTACCCCCCGCCGTGGGCTATCTGGCTCGGCTGAGGGCACTCTGCAACAAGCACGGCGCGTTACTGCTATTCGACGAGGTTATGTGTGGTATGGGCAGAGCCGGCACTCTGCACGCGTGGCAGTCTCTGGGCGGCGTCGCTCCGGATTTGCAGACCATCGGCAAGGGCCTCGGTGGCGGCTACCAGCCCATTTCCGCCATTCTCGTTGCCGCTCGAGTCCACACAAAGATCGCGGCGGCACAAGCACAGCACCCGTTTGTAAGTGGGCACACATACCAGGGCCACGCTATCGGTTGCGCTGCCGCTCTCGCCACGCAGCGTGCCATCATCGACGACAAGCTGCTGAAAAGGGTGGTTGATATGGGCGATCTGCTGGAAGATGAAGTCCGCCGCCAAGTGCCTCATCTCAAGGAGGTCCGAGGTCTCGGCTTGTTCAAGGCGGCCGAGTTCGCGCCCGTGGCTAGTAGGGGGCACATCGCCCCTGATGTCGTGAAAGCCTGCCTAACTAATGGCTTGGCTGTATACCTATGCTCGCCGGCTACCGATGCTGTGTTGTTTGCGCCGCCGTTCATTATTACTCCGGAACAGATTAAGGAGCTTGTGCGCATTTTTGCCATGTCGGTTAAGCAGGTGTTAGAACGAAAGGTAGACTAATCCTCGTAACAAATTATATATAGCTAAAAACTACAACGTAGTCCATAAATAACCCGCTGTGACACGGAAAGCTGTCTATGTCTAGACACGAGATTTGTGTATTGTCGGATTTCATAATTTTTTCAATTGGATAATAAGTCCAGAGAAAGCTCTGGTTCTCAGTACCGTGTTGCTCCCCTTATTTTTCTGTCTGCTGCCTTTGGCTACTTCTCGTTGCAGTGCCTTTGCCACGTCCAAAAAGTGCGCCGGACCTATTTGCGGTCCATGGCGGCTCCCCATCCATCCAGCAGATTACCACGGAAATCCCGACTCAGCCTCCACCACGTGATGGGAGGGTCTGGACCAACACGCTGTGGACCAGAAAACGCCTAATTCCAGTCCGTGCCTTAAGAATTTAATACATAACCTTTCGTGTCCTGTAACGCTTCGGTTATTCCACTTCATCCGAAGCTAGTGCGACTCTCATCTCCGACATCTTTGGATTTTCCCGAGGATATACATAGTCATGGACCTGTCTTCGACAGCAAGCCTCAAGACTCCGGGGACGATCCGTCTAATTAATGGTATGTTGATCTTATTAAAACACTACTCTGCTCATCCTCAAACCAACGACGAATCCCAACGATCCTCTTGTGAGAGGCCAAGCTATGATGTTGTCATTACCTATGTGCAAAGCTTTTGCTGATGATTAATGCTTGTCCCCAAGGTATGGCCCAAGGGCTACAAGGTTTGGAACATAGCCAACATTTTAGTTTGGACTTTTCTTGCGACAGCCTCGTGAGTACCTGACTCGTCAATCTCCAGCAGCTGATTGATGTACGGTCATACGCGAATGTGCCAGAGGGCTAAGTCGTGGATTGTGCGATTATAGCATTTCATGGGCCGCCACAGCCTGGGGCCTTTGGGTCGTTGAGCTGCAAACAAACTACGACCGGCGCGACTATGGACAGGCCATCTTCGTCATGTTCGGTAGCGTCGAAGTCATGTTCCTCTAACCAGTCGCCATCAAGTACGGACGGCGATTGTCGTACTTCATCGGTTCTGTTTCGATCATTGCTGGTTTAGCCTGCGGACTTGCTATGAGCACCGACGCCCTCTACTTCGTCTTTATGGCGCTAATCGGCATCGGCTCAGCGCCATCGTGCTCGACGAATCTCACATCTCTCCTCGACCTCACTTTCCTGCACCAGAAGGGCGGAGTCCTTGGCTTGTATGGAGTAGTCGTGGTGTTTGGGACCTTTCTGCCGCCACTCGCGGCTGGGTACATCATCGACGCCCGGGGCTGGCTTTGGGTGTTCCGGTACCTGCTCATCTTCTTTGGCATGTCGACACTAGACGTGGCTTGAACGATCGAGGAAGCCTCATTTGCCAGGACGGCCGAGCTCGCCGCCAGAGAGGCGGTACCTTCATCGGTTACTGTTCAGCTGGCGGGGACAAAAGCTTTGGAACCACGATCTGCGAGCTGAGATAAGGAGACAATGATGGCTGCACTCTCCGGCCTTGAAGCTGCCAAGAAATGACGCCAGTGCTTCAACGACCCCCAGGGGATAACACTGCTCCGCCGCAATCCTGATGTCCGTGCTGGGTACTGGTGGCTCATCCTCTCCATGGTTCAGGTCGCATCCCTCCCCGCCGCTCTCTGCGCCAGCGTCCAGCTGGCCCTCTCGGTCTTCGTCGTCAGTATCGTCGGCACGACACAGGCGAGTTTGTTCGCTGTGCCGCGTTACAACTATAATACGGCGCAGCTCGGACTCATGTATATCCCACTGCTCATCGACAGCAGTATTGGTGCGTTGCTAGCAGGGCCTGCGACAGACTTGCTGCTCATCCGGCTCGCCCGACGGCGCGATGGCATCCACGGGCCCGAAAGCCGCCTCTGGACCTTCATTCCGGTGCCCCTGCTCGTTGCGGTGGGCTGTCTGCTGTCTGCTGTACGGCGTCGGCGGCAGCGCGCGGGCGCATTGAATCAGTAGCCTTATCCCTTCGTTACCGTTTATAAAGACGTAAGAACTACAGCCCCTGAGGTACGGAGAGCGCAGACAGTGAGACACTGGGGACTGCACTGGGGTTTTTGACACGATACCATATCGTGGCCGAAACGCGTGCATGTGACGACCCAACCAACAGGTCACAAGATCGGGCCAGGGGCAAGGACGGCCATGCATGTAAGACGCTGCGCCAAGGGCATCCTTACCCCTCTTTTATGATTGAGGTCACTTGACGATAAGGCACAAACCTCTTGATAAAGGCAGGTCGGCGCTCCCCTCGCTGTGGTCTTGTAAGAATCATCCAATCTTGAACTTCACTCATCCTGCCCCCGAAAGAGCCTTGACACATCAACACAGAGCAGCCATCCACGAATTCTCGAGATGGTGGAACTTGATTCCGCTCCAGCACTCTTGGTGGTAGACATGCAAAACGGCTTCTGCCATAAACAAGGCAGCTTCGCCAAGCTAGGCATGCAGAGCGACCCAGAAGCAATTATTCCGCACATCAACCAGCTGCGCTCTGCCTTCCGCACCGCCAACCTCCCAGTCATCTTCTTAAAGACAGTGTATAATGCCGACTACTCTGACAGACGCGGCCGCGGCCGCGGAGATCGTCTGGAACTTCTCCAAGGCCTGATGCGCGGGACTTGGGATGCCGATATCCTCGACGAACTCAAACCTGAGCCCGAAGAAACAGTCATCGACAAGACGAGAAACTCTGGTTTCTTTCGAACTTCGCTGGAAGATATCCTGAAGAAGTGCGGAGTCAATCATTTGATCTTGACAGGGGTAGGGACGGATGTATGTGTCGAGACGACGGCAAGAGATGCCTACCAGATGGATTTCGCCGTTACTACCGTCAGTAATGCAACAGGCACATGCAATGAGCAAGACCATTTAGCTGCTCTACACGCTCTTCGGATGTTTGGCGGCACGGCGTCAACGGCAGAAGTGATTGAAGCTTTGCAAAAGTCCTAGACCATACATAGAGACAAGAACCGGGGCAGAGAGGCTCTTAAGTTCAAATTCAAGAACTCGATATGTGGCGTCCCAGTATTTCCCTAGGTGTGCCCTTATTGGAACAGCTGAAAAGGCGATGGCGTCTTCCACGCAAGCCACATTCCAAGCCGCGCCGTCGTGTGTGTGCCGCACTTCGATAGAGAATGGTATCGACTGCGTCCAGATATGGCCGCATATTTACCCCGGTCGCTTCAGTTACGTGTAAGGGGCCGGAAGTCCCAACCAAATTTCCGAGCTAGCTACATAGACCTACCGCGTCCGCACGAGTTTAGAGCAAGTAGTCTATTACACGTTAGTAAGTACTAAAATTCACTAAGCGCATAGGTCGTATCCACTAATTATTCTACTAGTAAAATACCACTCGGAGGCAGAGCGCCGGAAACACGCCGGCCAAAAGGACAACGATATACCTACGATAAATACTACGCCTCCCCTCTTATAGCAGATAGACAGGGCTCATATTTTCACAATAAGTCTCACAAGGAGGTACTAGAGCGTTTCCAAGATATAACAATTTGCCGCAAGCCTTCCTTATTACTAGCGCTTCCTTTAGAGAGCCTTACTAAGTGTCACGATCCTGCCTCCGGGGTCAACCGTCTGGCAGGGCGCTGGGGTTGCTGTTCCGCAAGATAGGTAAAGCCTGTGCAATAACAACTAACACTCTGCTGTCGTTCTCTCTCTGGGTTGTCGTTCGTGTCTCTTGGAAGAGATACCAGTCTCGGCAATTGAGTGACTAGTTCAAGTGTGGGTGAAACTGATACTTAGATTGATCGCTGAAGTACAAAGGTAGTGACTGTGTATCTAGGAGATCCTTCTGACTCTATATATCCCTTTGTCCTTCATCGTGCCTGTCGTCCTGCGACACCGTTGGGTCGCATGCCGACAGTTTGTTGTCGCAAGACCGACGGATGATGGTCGCCGTGCGACCGTTCATCGTCGGCTGCTGACGTAAGGTGGGTGCTTACATAATGTGTTCCCCGCCAGCCTTCGCTGGTCCGCCCTTGTCCCTGGCCTGATCCTGCGGCCTTGTTTGTGCTGGGCTTGTTTGTTACCTCAGCCCCAAACAGTTCCCCTGTTGGTCGGGTCGTCACACTAAGTTGGAAGACCCGGAGCCGATAAAAAAGCTACTAGCCGAGCTACAAGAGCTGCAGCTTAGAGATATCAGCGATCCTAAAACGAAAAAGCGAATAAATAAGCTATATCAGGAGACACGCAGACTTAAGCGTAAAGTAACGAGGTTAATACAGGAACAGCAATCATTGGCATCGCAGGGAACAACGCCAAAACCCTGAGCGAGTCATTTGTGCGGGGAAATGTAGCTAAACTTGAGTCATGCCGGAATGGGCCGGCGGCCACTTCGGGATCCCGGGGTAAAAAGAAACTCGCTGCTGGGAGCTGGGCAGTCGCTAGCATAAGTTGGTGAGCATAGCCGTGCCGTCAGAGTTCGGCTTGGCACAAGAGTATGCTCCGCCGCGACCAGCCGGACTTGGAAGCAAGATTGATCAATGGGGCCAACGAGGACTTCTGAACCAAGAGAGAAGAATATTGTAATCCTGCCGTGGCTGCTAGGAGCTCAAATGTTGCCGACACACAACGCGTGCGGGTAGCTGTGGCCGATGAAACCAAGCTTAAAGGAGTCGTGCTGCTGGCTTTCGGGTTGGGATGCCTGCGCCGGCCTCGCGGGTCGTGTGCCGCGAAGGTTTAGTGCCATAAGGCACTTACGAGGAATTAGCACGTTGTCTCAGGGGAAGCCGTTAGCGCCCAAGAACAGGGCCCTGGAGTACATTACACCAGAGAATGTTCACGGGCCCGACCGCCACGGCTGAGAGAGTACGAGAAGACCTGCACGGATGTGCTGATCTGGTTGCGGTTTATAAGATGATCTACTCTCTGCGGCTGAGGATTAAAAGGGGCTCGGAAGGCTCTCCTGAGATAGTGGTCGACGAGATCTAGCGCGGCACAGTTTGGTGACACGGCGGGAGGCAGGGTTTTCGAGGGCGTTTGTCTTTTGGGTGGTCTTGT
Organism: Microdochium trichocladiopsis; assembly: GCF_020744255.1. NCBI lineage: Eukaryota > Fungi > Ascomycota > Sordariomycetes > Xylariales > Microdochiaceae > Microdochium > Microdochium trichocladiopsis. Next base: position 71,856 of record NW_025763552.1, on the reverse strand, counting down.
GTGGTTTTGTGTGTCGTTTGTGGCTGAAGCTTCAGCGGGTGAGGATGCAGGGGCAGGGGCAGCGGCCGGGTCAGGGGCTGGCAGGCACGACCCGGGAGCCAGGTCCTCGTCCACGACCAGGCTGGGGAAGTGGGGCGCACCATCCATGGCAGGCGCACTTGAGCAGTCGCGCACGCGCACCCTAGCGGACGTCGCTCGAGTTGTCCTAGTCGCCCACCACGCACGCCCACCACGCACGCCCACCACGCCCGCAGCTAGCGCCAACAGCCCCCTTGCCCCAGCATCCATGGCTCGTCAAGCTCGTCGAGCTCGAAGCCTCGGCCCCTCCATAGCACGCCACTCAACGGCGCGGAACCCGCAGCTGTGACAGCTTCGACCCGGCTTCGACCCAACTTCCCCAGGATAGCCTGCCAGCATCAGGTACGCTAGCGTACCTTAAGGTATTAGGTATACCAGGGTGCTCGCTTCTGAGTGGCCCTTTTGTCATATTCAGTGACCAGCTCGACGTCTTCAGACCCAGAGTTCGGCCCCCTCCATCACTCGCCGCCAAGACAGCTCCACGACTAATCACCTTGGTCCACGACTAATCACCTTGGTCCTTGAGGCACTCACGAAACCTGTCCAATATATCTGCAGAGCCACCAAGCCACAAAGGCGGCACAGGCAGACCCTGCAGAACGCTCTGGCCGAAGGCGCGTACATCGACTATTCCGTCAGGTAGACCCTGCACTGGTCCCGCAACACACTTCTTGTCTGCACACCTCGAAATACGCCATGCTGGAGGATATCTGGATACCTATAGGTAGGTGTTTACTACATTTGGGTAATACTGGTGGGCGTCGGGGAGCTGTTGCACCACGGCTGTTGCCCCACCTTTTATACTTTCACACTTTCACACTTTCACACCTCCACAGATACCGCTGGAATCCGGGGAAGCTTCCTAGCTCGCTCCGCTGTAATTTCCCAACCTTGCCATGAAAGTCAATATTGCCAGGAGCATGGTACCACCTCAGCTTATGATACAACATAACCTCAACCCCTCCTCGATTTAAAAGAGCGCACTACAACACTTCCATACTCGAAGATATCATGTAACAAAACACATTATCGAATCAGCCAAAGACATCTATCTTACAACTTTGCAGATCGCTACTATGGTCAATTTAGCTGGGCACGTTTTTACTTCGGGCGTTATCTTTCTCGTTCTGACTGGCTTCTTCATGGCCATGCGGATTTGGGCCCGATTTTTCATCATTCGCTCCATTGGTATTGACGATGGTATGTCCTATGCCTTCTTGTGGTGCACCTTTACTAATACTGATATTCGCATTTATAACCCTTAGCTTTGATCCTGTTCAGCTGGGTATGCTCTATACTTTACGTATCCCGACCGCGTCTTTGAGCGAGCGGCAGTAGACAGATCACTAACTCTCGCCGACTTTCAAAGATATGCTCGATAGCTATGATCGCAGTTGTGATGGAAGGTACGCAGCACCAACATCCTGTCTGCAGATAACGATTTCCGTACTTGGAGGTATACCGATCTGTCACTAATTACGCCGGCATATAGCCGCCCGCCATGGTCTTGGGTATCCCATAGAAGAAGTCGCCTATCCCGACCTTGTGTTATTTCTGAAGGTAGGCACACAGACCTCCGTTCAGCTTAGATGGAAGACTCAACGGGAGAGTAGCTTCAAACCGCGTCCTCAGCCCTTTACACTGCTGGTATCTGCGCAGCCAAAGCAAGCTTTGCCGTGCTGTATTTACGATTGCTTCCAAACCCGAAGTACAGGTGAGTTCTGGTCCCCTACTCCCTTAATTGCCGCAGCGAACGCTGACTAACTGGGCAACTCCAGAATCCTCAACTACACGTTATGTGCCTTTTTGGCCTGTCAAGCCATAGAAGAGATAATGGTGGTCACGTTCGCCTGTAGCCCGGTCGAGAAATCCTGGGATCCGCTCATGGAAGGCACCTGCCTTAACTTGTGGGTGCTTTGGTGGACTGATGTAAGTGTCTGATAACCCAAGCAGCTCATATATAATACGGTGGCATTTCTGGAGTTAATAGTCTTGTTTGACTAGTTTGTGTTTAACCTGTTCACGGATCTTTCGCTTTTCATCCAGCCAATTCCAGCCATGTGGAAGCTGCAGATGCCAGTAGCAAAGAGGATCGGTCTCATTGCCATGATGTCACTCGGTCTGCTGTAAGCCAAACTGATAAAACTTTGACCCATCGCGCGCACAAAATGCTGACCATCTACCTTGCATAGTGTGACATCGATCTCGGTTATCCGCATTCATGCGATCACGAGCATTGATTGGAAGAACATTACATGTAAGCATGATACCAGAAATGATTGCAAGGCTCGTACACGATTGACTTTTTGCTGACCTGGGACCGTCCGAGATAGATCTGCTCGCCGAACCACTGATCTGGTGTGAAGCCGAATTATGTGCTCTGATAATTTGCTCCTGCATACCGCCACTTCGACAAGTCGCCAGGAAGATCCCGGGACTCAACATGGCCCTGGGGCTTTCCACGGGGGACAGCTCGAATCGATACCATGGCAACTCAAGACAACAGGGAGCTTCCTATCGCCTGCAGAGCCGCGGAAGCATTGCCTATACTAATAAGGGCACGGCCTCGAAGAATGCCAATCGCATCCACTCGCGGGCATACGGCACGTCGAGCCATGTCGAAGCGCTTCGGCACGCGGTAGGACAGAACGAGTCGCAGGACGAGATCTTCCCGCACAAGTCGACTAAGGATGGCGACGTGATTATGGTGACTCGCGAGGTCCTTCGCCAAGAGTTACATGCGGACGTAGATGGGTCGAGGTCCAACTCGGACGGTATATCAAACCATTTTGAGGGCGCTGAAGTAGATAGCCTGCATAGCTTTGTCAAGCTATCACCAGCCTCTCATCCTTAACGAGCTTTCTCCCACTGTCGGGAGTTTGGGTCCAAATATATATCCAGTACTCCTAAGTATTTTCTTCTCCCTCGCCTTCGCTCTTAGTAAAAACGGCAAGGCCGCTAAGGAGAATGCCAATATCGTAATCCATAGGTGGCTCTTTTAAGCTTTGCCGAGGTAGCCTTATTGTCACGATCCTGCCTCCGGGGTCAACCGTTTGGCAGGGCGCTGGGGTTGCTGTTCTGCAAGATAGGTAAAGCCTGTGCAATAACAACTAACACTCTGCTGTCGTTCTCTCTCTGGGTTGTCGTTCGTGTCTCTTGGAAGAGATACCAGTCTCGGCAATTGAGTAACTAGTTCAAGTATGTGGTGAAACTGATACTTAGATTGATCGCTGAAGTACAAAGGTAGTGACTGTGTATCTAGAAGATCCTCCGCATCTATATATCCTTTGTCCTTCATCGTGGTCATGACCCTGATCCCGATGGTCGTGGCCAGGTCACGAATCTGGTCCTGATGGTTATGTATATATTGATGACCATCCTCCTTAGCGTGGTGTCGGTCATGCATATCTGCATGACCGGTACGTACCTTCCTTATCGTCCTTTATCGTGCTTACATAAGAAGTCTGTGACGGCACTGCCACATGATCCGCCCTTGTCCTTGGCCTGACCCTGCGACCTAGTTGTTTGGACTCTTCCATGCCCAAACAAACGTCCCCTGTTGGTTGGCCGTTACAACTTGGTACCCTCCCAGAGTACCAAGTTTTTTTATAAGGAGGGTACCAAGTTTTCAAAAACCGTTATGGTACCCTCGATTTCTTATATGAGACTACTATCTGAAATTTCTAGAGCCTATTCTAGAGGTAGTACCGGAGGTATTCTGAAAATCTGGGTCTTTTATATATAAGTTATTCTTATTCGTTATCTAGCCGTTTTTAGAAAGCGAGATAATCCAGTTCGGCGGTAAAGGGCTTTCGGACGTCCAGGAGTTGAGGTGGACCTTACCTACGAAGATGATATACGGCGGGATCGAATTACCGGACGCCCCGATACCCTGGATTACTGTAACCCATTCTTAATTGCCTCATTGTACGGCTCTTAGCTTACCAGGTCGATCGGAGGTCGTAACGATAGTCTAGGCGGAGATCTTACCTATCGTAAAGCCCGTCTTATCGAAGTTATAGATATCGTCGTTATATATCCCGTATTTCGCGATTATATTCCGTACGAGGGAAAACCACGCGCGATACGCGTCCAGATCTTCGCAGAGGACTCTCTCATAGTTAATTCTTCGATTGAAATACGTACGGAGCTCTAGTCGTCGTCGTACGAAGTTTGTAGCCCAGTTCGTTCCGACACATAGCGCGTCGCGTTCGCGGAGAAGTCGATCCGCTATTTCTCGAACACTACTTAACCGCGGTGGAAACGACCGCGAATCTAGATCGATTATATATCGTACAATACTGTCCTCTTCGTACGAGGTCAGTTTCTGGCAGGGTGGTCCGATATCTTGTTGCGCAGGTCGGCCGTGTCGTCGTCGTTGGAGGGTCGAGAAGGATATATTATAGATCTGTGCAGCCTTTCGTACGCTTAATTCCGGGTTTAATTGAAGCGCATTAAGCGCTAGAATAAGATTACTTTCAACTGAATGCTGTACCATAATTACTGGTGGAGAAAAGAGGGGAAGAAGAAGGCCTGTAGGAAAGTAGCGGGGGACTGATTCATCCACTCGTGTGATTCACCCACTTGTGGATTACGTTAAATGAATGCGTAATCTGACGAGTCTGGGTGGTTTTAATGCCTGGTAATGAGTTGCAACACAATTCGACACAATGACTCTCCCCAGATTCGTCGTCCCTGCTCATATTGTACTTTGCTACTCCCTGGAGATTGTTCATGTGCTGAGAAGAGAACTTCACAAAACCCTTCACAACGAGCGTGTTCCGCAGCTTGGTGTGGGCTGCGACAAAGATATCTGTGCAAGATCACCTTGATGCTAGGAAAACCGGGTCGAGATCGAAAGTTAGATTATGCCGCCAACAAGATTCATATAGGCACTGGTTATCCGACCTCGCCCGTCCTTGACTTGCTCCATTTAACCTGGCAGCGGGGAAGCCCGTCGCCTGTCCCGCCTGAGTCCGAGACGAGGTGGGAAGGACGCTGAACCTGTCGGCCGCCCCGACGCGCGCCCAATTACGCCGCACCACTGACCTGATGAACTGTGCGATAACGGACCTGCTCGTCTCGAACGCGGGGATCCGGCGCGACCCGGGCATCCCGTGCGACGTGCTGACGGCGCCGCTCGAGGAGCTGCAGCGATCGATGTGGTCGCACGCCGAGACGGACTGGCGGGACACGTTTGCCGTCAACACCACGGCGCACTACTTCCTGGCGGTGGCGTTGATGCCGCTGCTCGCAGCAGCGGCGGCCGCGCAGGAGCGGGGAGGACAAGGGGATGGGCGCGGGGCGGTTGTGGTCACGAGCTCGTGTGCGAGCATGCGCAATGTCACGAATGTCGACTTGTCAAGCTATGCGGCCAGAAAGGCCGCCACGGACCATCTGGTCAAGTTGCTGGCTGCTAAGTTTGGGCGGTGGTATATCCGCGTGAATGGGATCAATCCTGGCTGTGAGTTTCCCGTCCTAGGCTGTTGGCAAGAAACTCCTGGTGTCCAGTGTGTACTGACGACGAGCCCGGTCCAGTCGTCCCGAGTAACATGAACCCCGTCGGCGCGGAGGGTAACATGTTTAGCAACTTGTTTGGCCAGGTGCCGGCCAGGAGGGCGGGCAACGAGGACATTGCCGGTGCGGTGCTATACTTGGCGAGTAGAGCTGGGGTAAGTCCATCCCTGATTTCCAGTAGCTGTCCACTCTTGTCGGGTCTTGCTGACACGGGGCTACAGTCGTATGTAAATGGCATATCGCTTGTTGTGGATGGAGGACGGATTCTGGTTGCAAACGGGCAGCAATAGGGATGACCTAGCATTGCAGAAGTTATTTTGAAATAACGATAGAGCGAGTTGAATTTCCATTGAGATTATAGACAGTTGTATTTTTACAGGATCCAGACTGGTGTAGAATACTCAAGGTGTGGACGGGATTTATATTTGTCCATTATCGCCTGCTTCGCGTATTGAGTCCCGGGGCCCTCGCTCTTCGTATTACAGATGCTTCAAGCGTGTATACTGTAGAGCCGACTAGCTGGCCAGCGATGCAAATCACCCAACTTCGTTATGTAAGGGACTTAGCATCCTGCTCACTCGCGTAACTGGGCATGGCTGCCAATGGAGCTCCTAGTATTCAGGCGCAAGCAGGTTCTCCGAGGATAAGGCGGGCCGAAATCGGCGCTACCGCGTGCCGTGGCGGAAGTGCCGAATAGGCTCCTTACCCTAGCCGATAGCTCATCTTAGGAAACATTCATCGGTCACTCGACATACTGTTGAAGCGCTCCTACATGGATACTGGCCGAGCCTCCAATACTATGTAATTGGGCAGTTAGCAAACATGTCGATAGTCGCCCTTTCTGACGACACCTCGCAGTGAGTCGTCTACACGCCCAATATACCTACGCCACCGTTGACTGACAGTCGTGCGACGCCAGGTCGCATATCGAAATCGAGGACCTGCACCGCCTGGCGGCAAGCCTCAACTTCAAGATCACCAGCGATAAAGATGCCGATGTATACCTGCTTATGCTCCGCTCCTTCGAGTCGGTGATATAGCATGTGGACAAGGCTCCCGAGTACATCAATCCGTCCCTCGCGCCATAGGATGTCCTCGGTGGGCAGCCCCGTGAATACTATAAACCCGAGCCTAACGATAACCCTATGAACGTATGGAGCTACTGCTGTAACCTCGCTGCGGCACGGCCCATAAGCGACGTCCTTAAAGGCCGTAGCGTTATGATTAAGGACAGCATTTCTGTCGGCGGACTGCTGACCACGCTCGGTACGCACCTAGAGATTCTGAGTAAGGATGAGAAGCTGCCCTTGTCGCCCATCGACGTAACCGTAGTGTCGCGGCTCCTGACAGCAGGCGCGGTGATCAAGAGCACCTCGACGTGTGAGAACTTCTATGCGTCGCCGTTGTTATGGACGTCAGCCTCTAGGCCGGTGTACCACCCTCTACTCCACGGGCATACCGCGGGCGGGAGCAGCAGCGGCTCCTGCGCTCTCGTCGCTGCTAACGCTCTCGTCGTCGCGGGCCGGGACAGCAACGACAGCTATACGAGCTTCGGCCCGACGGTCGAGCTCGCCATCGGCACCGACTAGGCCGGCTCGGTACGTAACCCGGCCTGCTATACGGGGCTATATGGTCTCAAGCCTGCCTTCGGCCTGGTCCCCTACACTGGCGCGGCATCTATGTCGCCGATGATCGACCACATTGGCCCGATTGCGTCTTCGCTCGAAGACGTTGCTATGCTGCTCAAGGTTATGGCGGGCTAGGACGGGCTTAACCCCAGGATAACGCCCGAGTCGCCGACCGAGGAACACGTACCGGACTATCCTACCTTGTTAGCTTTATACCGAGCGTTACTATCCAAACGTTCTAACAACACCTAAGGCACAGAGCCAGTGCTGAAAGTCGGCCTGCTTACCGAAGCTTTCTCCGTCTCTGGCCTGTCCCCGGACGTCGCTAAGCTTATTAAACAAACCACCTACGAAGCATTCACCGCCGCGGGCGCGAGCGTCACGATAACCTCGGTGCCAATGCACGCCGAAGCTCCTGTGATATGGACCCCCGCGACACGTCCATCCATGTCGCAATGGCTCTCCCAGGGCCGGCCGTCCGGATATCTATCGTACCTGGCACCGCACATCGCGCCCCAGTGGCCGCCGGACCAGCAGATGTACGAGCTGCTCAACGTATCGAACCCAGCCCTAGTTAACATCCACCTAAGCGGCGCGCTGGCCGCTGCCGACTCTCGGGGGGCATGAGTGCCGCCGCTACCGCCTACCCCGCGGGGCTCGAGGCCAAGGCGCACCGAGAAGTCTTTGAGCTCCGCGCCGCATATGACAGGGCGCTGGACGAGGTCGACGTGCTGGTCCTGCCGTGCACGCCGACGGTGAGCATGCCGCATCCTGACCTGCGCGAGAACGGGACGGGGATTCTGGAGAAGCTGGCGCCGGCGGTCGGGCTAACGAGTAATACGTGTCCGTTCAATAATATCACGGAACATCCGGCGATGAGCGTGCCGTGTGGGACGCTGCCGGTTGTCGTTGAGGCAGACGGGGAGAGGAAGGAGGTGTAGATGCCGGTTGGGATGCAGATCGTGGGGAGGCGCTGGGACGATGTTGGGGTGTTGAAGGCTGCGGCGCTATTTGAGACTGGGAGGAGGACGAAAGCTTGAACGCAGCGGGGTGATCTAAGATGGTTATTTGCAAATACTATCTGTAAAACGATATCAAATATCGTCGCTCTATCGTTGTAAGAATGTGCTAAAGCCTAGCCGTGTTGCTCTTTGTACGGGTGCCCATCCTGATGCCACGTCGTTGTAGATGACTACTAGACGGATAGTAACCAAACATCGTAGTGCGGACCGCCCATGTGAATATTATATATTATATACTAGCTCTCTTCGACAAACTTTGCGATCTTGCCATCCATCCATGCCTTGGCTTCGGGGTCCATACCACCGCCGGCAACGTGGCCCCAGACCGACGGGATCACCTCGAGCCCCGCATTCTTGAGCATCGCCGCCTCGCGCTCGCTCGCCTCCCAGCGGAAGTACTGGTCCGTCCTGCACGGCATGAGCAATATCGGCGTCTCGATCCGCCCCAGCACATCCTCCAGCGGCAGCCTCGCCTTCGCCGACCTAACATCACCACCTTCCCCTCAAAGCACACACCCACATCGCCACCCTGCCACGCCCTCAACATCGCCAACAGGTCATCCGGGAAGCTCCCCTTATACCTGGGCCCCGTGGCATCCTCATCATACGCGGCGAGCGACTCGTACCTCAGCTCGCGCCACTTCTCCAGGTCGTACCACTCCGCGCTCGTCAGCCACGCCGAGTACGCCTTGGCGAAAGCGCGCACGCCCCTCGGGCATTCGAGTCGCCCCCTCGCCAGGCCCGCCGGCGCGACCTGCTTCCTCCCTGCAAAGTCGATGGCGTTCTCGAGCGCCGCGGCCGGGCCCTCGAGGAACTGCCGGTTATGTCCACTCGTGCGGGCGGACGAGCAGATGACCACGGCGCGCTGGACTAGGGACGGGTGCGTCGCGGCCCAGTAGTACGTGCACTGCCCGGCCAACGAGAAGCCGAGAACCACGTCGATGGGCGTGGTGATGCCGAGGTGTTGCGTGAGGAGGGCGTGCTGGGCGGCCACGCTGTCGCGGTAGTCGATTTTGGCTGGGAAGGGGGAGGCATTGTCGTTGTTGTCGTTGTTGTTATTGTCGGTGGTGGGTGAGGAGGAGGTGGTGGTGTTTGACGGGCTCGAGGACTCGCCGTTGCCAAACTGTGCGGCGACGATGATGCGGTGGTCGCGCAGGGCGCCAGTGCAGAAGTTGAGCGTCGTATGGAAGGTGCCCTTGAAGCAGGTCGGGATCAGGGCGAGCTTGGACGCGGACGAGTTGATGTAGAGATACGCGATCCTGGCGACGGGCAGGGCCGTGCCGTCCTGGAACCGGAAGTTGGGGATGCTATAGTAGCGGACTTGCGAAGCCATCGTGTCTGTCGAGGCAGGCCTCGTTTGTTGGTGCTCGCGTGTCGACGACGAGATCGGTACGAGCGATTCTGCGTGTCAATCGGAGCGCTCAGGCTTGATCGAGGGGTCTGGCTTATCAACCTCGCAGAGCTCGAACAGACGAATTGCTCGTGCCTCTAGCCTGTCAACGCGTCACCGTGTAACCGTGTCACGGGCACCACCACAGTCGTACAGTCTGCCCCATGCTAAGTCGAACCCACAGCCGCCTCGATGACGCAGTCATTGGACCCCAGATGGAGAGCGGACCGCCCGACAGCTAATCGTGAGGTGCGGGGGTCTCTGCGTTGCGCATGGCCCGACGTCGCCCTGCCCGTCTTAATCAGCTTGACTCGCCGATAACGTTCCAGACAGGGGCGGCTTACCCGCTCCCAACGGGTACAGCGAATCATATCGTGGAGCCTGGCTGAACGGGGAAAGCCATTAGGTAAAGCGTGTCGTAGCACCCGACAGGGCTGAGACGGGAACCAAGACAGTCAAATATCAGGGTCGTTAATGATAGTGCAGTCAGAAAGTGGCTTCTACTTGCAGGCGGTGCATCTCTTGAGACCAAGATAAGCCTTACATTCTTCCCGGCTTTGTGAAACAACTCGTATTGTTGCCTTCACTCTACAAGTTCTGGACCTTGCTTGGGATTTGTTTTTACTCATCGAAATTCTTCCAAAGAATTGCTACTGTTATCACGAACAACTACAATGTCCCCCAACGGCGAACCCTTCATCTTCAACGCCTCCGCCCCGGAGCCACCCATACGGTACGCCCATGCTCGCTTGGCACCCACGACCCAGCACTGCACAATCTACGTCTCGGGCATCGCCTACCGGATCCGAGGATGCTGGTGGAGATCAAGGCCGTGCCTATGGTGGAGATGTAGAGGGGGTCCTTGATGGGAAGCGGGCACCGCTGTGTTTTTGTAGCGGGACCTAAGGAGAATTTCAAGCGTCGAGTATAAGTTTACTGGGCCTTCAGGATAGCAGCAGACGTATAAGCTACAAAGCGATAATTTATATAATACCTGTGAGGTGACATAGTGGTCCCGTGTGGTGACGATATGTGCCTATTCTGCAATTGTCTACTAGAAAAAAAGTGTCCTTTCATGCTGCATTAATATCCCTGCCAAAACGCCGACTCAAGCCTTAGGAGCCATCGCTCTGGACTTATACGCTATGATACACCCGCGTTACGACGCCCATGTCCCCCACCCCGGCCGTTGTGGGCTCGTTGAGGCTTTCAAGCGACGAGATGCTAGCGGCGTACGGAACGCCGTACTGCCCCGCCCCGTTCCTCTTCTGCTGCGGCGTCGTGCCCGGACCAGCATCCCCTTCGCCAAGAGCCGCATTCCCGCCCCGGCTTGTACCCCTGCCGTGCTTCAGCCCGGGCGGCGTGCGATGTGCCTCCACCACCGCCTCGCTCACGACGACCTGGATGTCCTTCTGCTGGTAGATCTCGAGCGGCATGCGCTGCAGTCCGCCGGCGGCACTACCACTAGCAGTGCTGTTGACCTGCTCCAAGCTGGCGGCGGGGCTGATGTCGTCCAGCTCGTGCACGGTGGACGACTTCTTCTTCAGCGTCCGCTCGTCCTCGTAGTGGTCCCTGCCGCCCTGGCTGCTGAGGTTGCCGTACGCGGAGCGGAACCGGCTCCCACCCGCGGCGCCGCGGTTCGTCCCGCTAGGCCCACCGCCGCTGATGCCCGTCCCGCCCGTGCGTGGAGCGCTGGACTTGCCGTAGATGCCGTTGAAGGAGCCGATGCGGAAGAGCCGCTGGAGCAGAGTCCACGTCATGGGAAGATTAGCCGCGATGATGGCTGTCGAAACTTCCCGGATGTACCAGTAGATCCAGTCACCGCCGTACGGCTGGCCGAGAGAGTAGTATTTGCTAAGCGCGGCTGCGAGGATCTGCAAAGGGGGGCGGGCGGGGATGGTGATTAGTGTCCATTGTGCCAAGGGAAGTTAGAGAATTGGGCGCGGGGGGCACCGTCTGCTTACCGTAAATGCTCCCAGCGCAAAGACGCCGCAGAGCACGAGTTTCCGCTTCAAGGCCAGCTGGGACTGCACGAACAGCGGTATCGGGAAGATGATGATCATGATGTCCGAGGAGATGTTGAACACGGCGTTGGTAATCATGTGATTGGTCTCGGCGGCGCAGTTCACTGTCAAGTATACGCACGTGTTAGAAGAGCCTCTGATAAAGGGGTGCCTTGGGGTTGATAGTAGGACGCACGGTCGTCTGGAGGCACCTGCTAGTAGTTGTGGAACGGGCGGCACTAGGTAGAGAAGAAGAGGATCTGTATGATAATGAAGGTGGCGATGCAGTAGATGGCTAGGGCCTTGACCATCCAGTTTTGCTTGAGGCTGATTCTGCAGCGCGCAAGAAGAGCACGTCAGCTTCACAAATCTCTGGACAATGCTCTGCAAGGGACTCATGTGAGTGCACATACGTGAGTCTGCTGTATATGAGCAGGAAGCAACCCTTGATCGACCAGATGGTGAACATCTGTGCCTCCTCGACAACGAGGACCAGCTTCGAGCCGTAGACACGCAGCTCAATGTCGGCGGGGGGAAGAACGATGCCGTCGGCCGGGTTGATGAGGTTTGTCGGTGTGTAGGTCAGAATGTGGATTACGATGAGCATGCCCGTGAAACAGAACTGCGTTGGATTCACACATGGTCAGTCTCTATTTTGGATCGCAACATAGCGTTGTTCTGCGATGAATAACGTATCATCGTCAGGAAAGACAGGGCGTCCGTACCATGGCGAAGACCATTAGGTAGTCGTCCGACAGCATGCGCTTGAAGGAGCCGTACAACATCCGCCGCGATACTCTGAGACAGGTGCCGCGCGCCTGATTAGCAAGAAGCTCTGGCCGTTAAATAAGCCGTGCGGCTCTCCCGGATCTGTGCGTTGTCGACTCACATCCTCGCCACGACCGCGATGATGGTCAGGGCGTACCACGCCCACATCTCCGTAAGGAACGCCGACATGTTGATGGTGACGGCTGCAGCCGTAGGTCTCGCGAGGCGTTGGAAGGAGAGAGGGAAAACTTAGACGAGGAAAAACCTTCGGCGCACTTGCGTAATTATCGAGATCTTCGTAAAAGTCAAACCGAGAAATAATCCATAGGGACGCAGATCGCTGCCAGGAGGGGGATGGCTGCTCTCAAGTACCGTCAGCGGGCCACGTAGACTAGCACCAACAGCCAGGCACCGGCAGATGAACCGAGCACACGGACAATGGGGGGCTCGTCGTCAACTTGTGGGGCCTCCATAAATGATCTGCTCGAGAGACGGCCACCGGCCCTCAGCAGACCCTCCTCTAGGCCCACCCGGTGTGGAGGCTGGAAGCACGTACATACAGGATGGGGCCTGAACGGCTCACTGGACTGGGCTCGATAACGGGGGTTTTTGACGCCAACCACGTGTTCCTGCCAACACATGTGAAGCATTGGAAGCCCCCGAGCCCGGTAGCTGCCAAAGGCGGCGCTCAGGGGTATCAGATGGTTCCATGTGCTGCATGGAGAAAGTTTCTTTCCCCTTAGTTCGCTAGGCAGGCGGGAGCGACAGCACGAATGCGGGCTGGGCTGCAGAAGAGTGCCGGGTCTAATTAGGGCCAACATTGGTGGGCCGCTTAGCCCGGCCAGCCCGGCGTACGCTGTTTTCCCCCAGTGTGGCTGCTGATTGGGCTAGAGATGCTCTGGCGACGGGGGCCTCTGTAAGAGTCTTATCTTGTGTAAGGGTCTTATCTTGCTCGGGGATCTCCAGGGGTTCGACGCACCATCCCTTCCGAGGAGGCTTTGAGTTTGGGGTTGTGTTCATCGGGTCCAGGCCTCTCTGCTGGCCCTGCAAGGTTGCCGAAACCCTGGCTTCACGTGGCAGCCTCTCATCAGCCCCGGAAATCCCGGCCAGCTGGAAGCAGAATCCAGATCCGAGCAGGCAAAACATCCGTACCGGATCACATCGCCCGCACTGGGCGTGGCTCATGCGGGGCTCGCGCTAGGCTGACAAGAGTCACCCTTCCGGCAATAGCAGCATACTCGTAACACACCCTGATCCAACACCCTGCAAGGACAAACTGTATGCCGTACAGCGTGATACACACCTGCAGCACCAACGCGACGGCATCGACTTCCACTACTTCGCTAGAGTCACTGACGGTCATCGCTATAAGGGGCAGTCGTGGACTCCTGGCTTAAGAGGGGCAGAGACAGATAACAAAGAAAGAAAAAGAAGGAAAAAGGTCCAGTGGCTTCGTCACATGAGCTGCCGGCAGTCCCACTTCGAGAAGACATTTGCATTGACTGAGCCTGATGGTTCGTCCGTTCCGATCGCGGCCACCTATGCCATCTCAGCCTTGACCGGTAGCCTCCACTTTTCCTCAGCACCACCAGCACCGACGGCTCCCGCGTGTGGCCTGTTCTCGACAGCCGGCAACACGCACGGCATGACTTATACGCCCAACAAGGGTTGACCACCCTCTGCTCGAGCCGGATCAGGCCCCTCGGCCGGCCGACACGATGCCTCCGCCGCCGCAGAGCGCGCCCTCGGCCCAGGCCCAGGCCTCGTGCCAGCGCTGCCACAAGCGCAAGAAGAGATGCGACCGCAAGCTGCCCCAATGCGACAACTGCCGCGGTGCCCTCGTCGCCTGCAGCTTCCTCGACGATGATCGCCAGCTCGCGTCATACCCCATTGCGTAGGTCGTCTCGAGGGATCCGTGACTGTTGCCTAGTGACAAGTCTGGGTAATCATGACCACGTCAATGTCTAACATCCTGCTAGCTTCGTGCAAGGCCTGGAGGCCCGCATCAAAGACCTCGAACAACAGCTCGCGGCCGCCAGGATGATGATGATGATGATGGGCAACTCGCAGCAGACAGGCCAGGAGCAGGGCGACATGCCACCGCAGGGCTTATCAAATCAAGGACCAACGGCCCTAGATCCATTTGCCGCGTTCGACCCCATCCTGCTCGATATTGCTGAGCAGCAGCAGCAGCAGAGACCACAGACTTCTCTGGCCGAAGAACTGAAGACGTTGTCCCTGCAAGCCACTGCGGAGCGGCACCTGGGCTCGTCGTCGGGCATCTCCTTCGCACGGCTCACCCAGACGGTCCTGCGCCGCCTCACGCCCGACAAAGCCGACTTTGTCTTTGAGAATGTCCTGGAGGACATGTCGCCATCCACCCTTCTGGCGGCGGCGTTTCCCATAGCAGGACCTGGCAGTCCATCCACAACATTTCCGCAACCTCTATTTGGCAATACATCACTAGCCGACATTACCGACACTGGCATATCCCTCGCCTCGCTGCCGCTACCTGATGAGGCGCATATCCAGCACCTGGTTGATTTTTAATTTGCACATACGCACACATTGTACCCGTTTCTGGCGCGTGGGGAGTTCAGCAGTGTCCTGGCCCGAGCACTCGCCAGCCCCGACGACCCCGTGGCGCAGTCGCCGTTGTCGTTATTCAAGATATGGATGGTGCTGGCAATTGGCTCGACTACCTATAGCGCGGCCACGCTGGCCGAGGAGTCCGAGTCGGTGCTCTTTTACAGCAAGGCGCTCCAGTATCTCGAGGCTGCACTTGGATACGGCGACTTGGTGAGTGCTCTTCCATGCAGTGACTTTGAGATTGTAGGCAGAAGCTTATGCTGACGTCGAACCTGTACACAGGCTGCACTCGAAGCTATCATGCTGCAGGTCTGCTATTCTTTTTTCAACCAGCTCGGTCCAAGTAAGTCTTCCAAGTCCCATAAGATAGAGACATCCCTAAAGCGATTTGGTAGACTCATGGTTTCTGGTCGGACTAGGCGCCCGCCTGGCCATGGGCATTGGGTTGCACTCCGCGTCGACGTATGAGGACCTTCCCTTTATTGCTGTTCAGCAGAGGAAGCGACTTTTCTTCTCCATCTACATGATGGACAGCTGTGTACTTATCGTCCCTGCCTGCATGAACCCGTTACTGATTGCATACTCGATTAGACTGGTGTCCACGGCGCTTGGCCGGCCCTTTGCAATCCACGATGACGATATTGAAGTCGAGGTAAGTGGAAGAGCACTCCAAGATCCCATCCTCTGTCATTGCACGAAGGCAACTAACAGCCGCAGCCCTTCGCCGATGTCGATGACGACGAGGAAGATGCGTCAGCCGTCTATCGCCCCCGCGAACCCCTGAAGCCATCCATCATGGCCATCCCACTACACATCCTGCGCCTCCGCCAGATTGCCAGCAAGACAGCGCGCCTCGTCTACTCAAACCGCATCTCCCATCCTCCCCCTTCCGACACCTCCTCGCCACGTCTTACACAACATCCTCATCATCACCACCACCACCAGCAACAACTCCAACACCAACACCAACACCAAACCCACCACGACCGCGAAACACTCCTCGACTGGCGCCGCGCCATGCCCTTCCCTCTGCCCGACACCCACGCCCAGGTCCCGCACCTGAGCAGCACCTGGTTCGACCTCAACTACTACACCCACCTGGCCATCCTGTACCGGCCGTCACCGCTGCTCCCGGTGCCCAGCGCCGAGAGGGTCGCCACGCTTGGACGCGGCGAGCATGGCGATCCGCCAGGCCGCGAGCATGCACCGCCAGCGCCGGTTCGCGTACAACTGGCTGAACCTGCTGAGCGTGTACACGAGCGTGCTGAGCCTCGTGTATGCGACCACCGCGCGCCCGGAGAGTCTGCCGGTGGTCCTGGCGAAGAGCAGCGCGATCGAGGATCTGGGGCTGGCGGTGGAGCTGTTGGGCACGCTGGCGGCCAAGTTTCCGGCCGCGGGCAAGATCAAGAGGATGGTGGAGGAGATTGTGGCGCGGTATGAGAGCTTGAGAAGCAGTGGTGGCAGTGGTGGTGGCGGCGGCGGTGAGAACGGCTCGCAAGCACAGCAGCCTGCGTCGTCGTCGTCAGGGCAAGTTGCATAGAGATAGCGTTGGGAAACACTGATGTGCTGCCAATAACGTACGTTATCAGTGAGTGGCCCATATCAGCGAGTGGCCCACCCTCATACTACCCTAGAACAACCCGCCTCAATTGCAACACATCAACACTAACAAGCAACTATTATTACATCGGAAACAGCTGAATCTGACGCTTCTACAGCCTCCTGGCAAGTGCGTACATTATGGCCAGGCTTGCCGCACACACCACAGCAGCGAACCCTCGAAGGGCCCCCCCTTGTACCACTACCATCCAGCTGCATTTCTTATACTCCCTCTCTACCCACGGCCCCCTGGCCTAGTGCCTCCTGTGCACCCTGTATAGTAAGTGATCCTCTAAGCTGCACACGTGTTCTTTTGGCTCTCCGGCGCTTGCTTAGTGCCTCGTTGGCCTTGCGGAGTGAAGCGTTCTCTAACTCGAGGATGGCTACCCGGTGTATCACAGCTATTGTACCCTTAGTAAGCTGGTTAACAGCAGCTAACATCGAAGTCGGGGAGCTGTTTTGATGGCTGGTAATACGAGTCTTGATAAGCGTTGACTGCGAGTTGGCTTCTCGGGGGTTATGGGGTGTCTGGAAGACCCAAGGTTGTATAGTGCTAGGCCGTAAGGTCGGGGGTGTCGGTGTACGAAGCTTAACATCTAGCTTAGAGAGCACCCTATCTGGGTCGTACGGTACAAGGCCAGCACCTGCAAAGCCACCCTGTATATTCTTCTCTGTTATAGAGGCAAAGAAGGCCTCGCGAAAGGAATAGAGGAACTCGAGCTTGCTCATATGGTTAATGTGCATGCGTATTAAGTCCTCGACTTGGCGACCGTACGCCCGCTTCAGTAGCCCAAAGCAGCCAATATCGAGTGGCTGGAGGAGGTGGGATGAATATGGAGGCATGCAGAGCGTGATAATATTGTTCTGCTGGCAATGGAGCTCGAATTCGGTCGAGTGGTGGTTCTCGTGGCCGTCGAGGATCAATAACCGGTATTTGCCTTTCGTACGAGGTGCTGTATGGAAGTCAAAGTGCTTGATCCAATCTAGGCCTACCGCATTGGTAGTCCAACCATTATCGGTGGTTGCGATGCGCCAGTCGGCCGGGAGGTTGTACTCGGTATACTAGTTCGCGAGGTAGTACTGTGCGGCCAAGATGATGAAGGGGGGGATAGCCCAGCCGAGGGTATTAACTCCCTGGATCACCGTTGCCCATTCGCGGTTGCTAGGCTGGGCTAGCTTTGCCTTACTACGGCCATCCGAGGTCGTAACTACTATACCCGCGAAGATGATGCCCATCATGAACCCAGTCTCGTCGAAGTTGTAGATATCGTCATCCACAATACCGTACTTGGCCTTGACGTTCCGAACAAGGGCAAACCACTCGCCAATAACCTTTGGATCCTTACACTTAGCCCTCTGGTAGTCGTATCTACGCGTATAACGCGTACGGAGCTCTAGCTGGCGTTTGACAAATCGATGGGCCTAGAGTTGACCGACAGGAGGCGCGTCGCGTACGCGTAGCAGTTGGTTGGCTATATCTTCCACACTATATAATCTAGGTGGAAAAGCTCGCGTAGATAGCTTAACAATATATTGAACAATAGCTTCTTCTTCTGACTGAGTAAGCTTCTTCGACTTGGGCGTACTGTCGCATCGTGCAGGCTTGCCGTCGCATCGGCGCCCTAGAGTCTTACGGGCGACCCCGTAAATCTCAGTAGCGGCTCACACGCTTAGATTTTTATCGTTTTGAAGAGCCCCGAGGGCCAAGATTATCTGGGCTTCCTATGAAGTAGATGGCATATTGGGTGACTGAGAAAATTAGGTGTTGAGAGCGAAGGTGTCGCGTCGCGTAGAAAGTGGGCCACTCGCTGATATGGGCCACTCGCTGATATGGGCCACTCACTGATAACGTACGTTAGTATCGATGAAGACCCGACTTCTACGGTAGGAATGATGCTAGACAATGCCGCCGACTCGGTCAGCAATTTTGAATCGAAAATCTCGAGGCAGTAAGGGGAAGACTGTGCTGCTTAATTGCGTGATGCTGCTGGGTAGCTGTGATCAGAAGACCATCAGGCACTCAGCACAAAGCGTACGGGTCAAATATGGCTGCGAAAGCTGCAAGACCCACAATTTAATGGCCATGCTGCAGTCAAGTGCGACTCAACCTGCCTCTTAAAAAAGCTAAGAGATTGAGGTACATGAAATCGCGGCTTGCATGCAAGCACTTTGTCTTAAGAGTTGAGACAGGACAAATCCCCTGCGGCAGGTGGTGCTTCTGGCCCATTCCACCATGGCGTGCTTGCAGCGGGCGACAATCGGTTGTCTTAATCGCAAGTCGTGCATGCACATGGGAGATGCTGCTTCCTGTCGGTGTGTCGTTCTCCAGACTTTGTACATGTGGTTCAAGGGATCTGGTCGAGGTTCTCTCAGTCCACAACAACATATGCATTGCAGACCTCATCTTTTGCCACCCATGCTGGCATCAGCCTTTTATGATATTGCTCTGCATCCAGTAGTTTTCTGCGCGTATTCGACTAAGCTGCCTCACTGGAGGTAGACCTTGCCCGTCTTCCTGATTCATCAAAACCGTGGCCACCTCAATGATGATACTATGGTACACAACCGCCAAGTCCTGTCGACTGTTGTTGTTGTAGACATACTCGTGTTGTATGTTTCGTGTTTCTGTGTTTTTATATGTGAGTTCGTTTTCTGTAAGTCTGTGGTCCTTGCGTCTCGTATGTCAGTCTTGGGCGACGACGATATATCCCTTTCCTGCTGCTCGGGGTGTACCGGCATCGCTGCAGCTTGCCCTGCCGCTGCATCCTGTGCTCCTCGAGTAGCTGCTCCAGGATGACTTTTTCTTCTTCGAGCCTGGCTTTTTTCTTCTTCGAGCTGGGCGACGGACGCTCGCAGCTCTTCGTTCATTGCCAGCCCGCAGTTGATGTGCTGAATTTCGCCATCTGCCGCGCGGACGTTATCGCCGTCGTCGCCGTCGTCCTCGATAATGTGCCACTCTGTGATATCGCTGCTTGCCTGCGTTAAGGCTTTCGAGTCCCGGCGAGTGCTGTTCATCATTCAGAGAATTTGGTCAGTTCGCCGGGAGGTGCGTGCGTCTTTTTCGTGCGGAATAGTCGCGTAGTAAGACGTCGTGCTTACCATTGGCTGTTGTGAACGCTATCTGTGGAGTCGTTCTTAGGCTCTTGGTATCCGCTCATTAAGATTTTACTCTTATATGATTCTCTCGGCTCGTTAGGACGACACGTTGACTGTTCACAGCCTCGTCCTTGGGGTGGCATCTCGTCAGACGTGCTAAAGCCAGACCCTGTTGAAGACCTGCTGGCTATATGTCTTGCCTCGTGTTTGCTCCCGTACAGAGTCGCAATCGCTTCTATGAACCAAGTGCTTTGGGCAACAGGGAGGAAGCAACAGTGGACGGCGATGATGGCAAGGGTCAGACTCTAAAAAGTCGCTAGGACCAGCGTGCAAGTTTCTTCAAGGAGGAGGAAGGCCCAACGTGGTCCGTTCTGGGAAGTCGACATTAACATAGACTGTGCAACACAGGCGCGTCAACAGCATGTCATCCTATCGTAATGTTGCGCACGAACCCACTCAGAAACCCCGGCTGTGGGTCCGCAGCCAATCACAGCCCTGCCCCACTGTCTCTTATGTCCTGAAGTTAGCGTCACAGTGGTCTAGATTCATTCCCCATGCTGCAGGAGCACATCCGCATGGCCTGGAAGGCCAGATTTGATTAAGATCATGGACATATCCCTCTCTGCAGAACGAAAACGTGCCGTCTATATCCTGCAGCCTGCCACTGTACCGGTCTCGATGAGTGCGCCGGATCAGGCCATAGCTGGGATTTAGGTCCCTCGGACTCACTTTCACACTTTCTACGGGCTTTCAAGGAGTCCCGGTTTCAAGCAGAAGCACGGATTCTCATTTCCAGTCGTGGTGAGCAAGAGATCCGAGCAGCATTCAGCCACGAAGACGGCCAGCCTGGCTTCGTCGTGAGTAGCATTCTCGCCCAGCGACTGAAGAGCAAGAACGATCACGAACGCGCTCAGATGGCGCGTAGAATGGTCGAAGATGCGATGCGACGTTTTTGTGGGTCTACGACAAACCGACATTCGGGCAAGGTCCGGAGGATATCTTCGACGGGTTCAACGACATCGGCTTCAGAAGCGATGCTGCCCCCTGCAGCGTCCCATCTTGATAGGCCGGCAGTAGTATGGCTGAGCAGCCGAAGAGCGGACTCCAGATCGTTCGATATGGGACGCGGAGCGATAGCCGCCCGTCGATTTGCATCTGGCAAGGGTCTTTGTTGTCAAGGCACCAAGCCGAAAGCGGCAGGTCTAGGCGCGGGCGATCCGGCGAGATTAGCGGGTCGTTTGTCCCCGCACTTTGCTGCATGGCCTGCCCTCCCCGGCGTGAAAATACCATTGATTTACTGTCGCTGAAGAAATCCAAAGTAGCGGCAGATTTCGTCGGCATGTGTCGTTGCGGCGGTCGTGCTGAACGCAGGGAGTCGAAACGGGAACAACGAAGATCCAACATGGTCCAGGTGCTCACGGCCCAAGTCCAGCAGTTCGTAGACCCCACACATGCGCCTGGCCTGATTTAGCCGTTGTTCAGCATGGCCATCGACGGTATGGGGAAGAGCAGAGAGCCTCAGCACGTGCCTGATACACCCTGAGAACCGATGATTGCTTTGATATCCTCGTCGACGCTAAGGGTATCTTGGAGGAAGGCCTTCACTCCGAAATACGGCAGACTACTCCGATTTCAGCTGTAACACAAGACGACGCCGAATACTTTACGCCCTTTTCTTTTCAGCCAGCCAGTAACGGGCCATACAGCTGGATGAACAGGATTGTAGCCATTGGATTCATGACAATGTTTCAAAACCAGCCAATCATTGATTGCTACAGGTTGACATATTCCCCAAATGGCAATATCGCCCAGAGTTAGAAGAGCCTTGGATTTGGACTGCGATGTGGCATGCATGGCCGGAACATAGCTGAACAGCATTGATGTATGCTCGTCATAGGTGCTATCTACGGTACTCTTGCACTTTGATGGCTTTTCCGTGATGCCACAGTTCCCTTCGACGAGGACACACCTCTCGCCGTCAGCCGAGGCATTGATTACAGTCTCCGCGAGTCACTGCCCGCGCGTCATCAGCGAGGTCATCTCACTCTACCAACGCAACTGTGCCTGGAGGGGTTGTAGATGTCATTGTGTCTTGGTGTTGCAGGGCGTTGGCTTGGTGCTCAATGGGGTCAATGGTGAGTTCTCGTGTTCAAATGGTCGTAATGGGCACACAGACAAGATGAGAGATGATGATGAGGTTTCACGATGCGATCGCTTGAAGAAAGGAAGACTGAATTAAGCTTGGAGCGGAGGCAGTGGAGGTGATAAGCAAGCTACTTAAGCCTTGTCGCGGATAGTGCTCGCAGTCTGCCACGCTCCCGACACGGGCTTGGAGCACGACGAGGCCGGACCTTGAGCTGGGCCGTGCTGCGTGCATGCAGGGTCGAGCGTGCCAGGATAGGCCATGGGCCAGTACCACTACAGTCCACTTGAGCGCAACCTACTGGTCACCTTAAGGTTCTCGGCTAGCTTTATCTTGCTGGGCCAGGGCCTCGTTAATCTCACCAGTTCAGTCGTCATGAATCCATATGGACTCTCCCAATCACGGACCATCT
The DNA here is from genome assembly GCF_020744255.1 of Microdochium trichocladiopsis. Classification (NCBI taxonomy): domain Eukaryota; kingdom Fungi; phylum Ascomycota; class Sordariomycetes; order Xylariales; family Microdochiaceae; genus Microdochium; species Microdochium trichocladiopsis. The sequence goes on along the minus strand of NW_025763552.1, from coordinate 49,611 downwards.
GATCTGCATGCTGGTCTATCGCGGCCGCTAGCCCGCATAGAGAATCCCGGCGGGAGATAACGTGGAGACGGGACCCCGGATTTTTGGTGGAGGACTTGACGCATCCGACACAGGGCCCAAGCCTCGGCTCAACCAGCTTGAATAGGCTAAGCCGGCACGGCAGGCAGGCAGGCCTGCGACCTGGCTTACGCAACCGAAACACAGCCCAAGCTTAGTAGGTGGGGAAAGGCCCGCACTTTGGATGCTACCAGGAACGAGAGCTCCATCTGTTCTTTGAAAACTGACTGGTTTGAACCGCCGAGGACTGCTTGCGGTCACGAGTAGACTCGCAGGAAACCCATGTCTTTCCACGCTTGTGAAAAGTGCGGTGTGCGCTGCCATCCAAGGGCCAGATTTCTACGCCCCGCGACTCCCCAAACACCACTGTCCCAGTGCAGACGGGGCTCGAAGCTAATGTATGTCTGCGAAGCCGTGCGGCAGGACCTGCTGGAAGGAGTCAGGTGGGGCTACATGCGTCTCCGCCGCCCATGGAAGAAAACAAACTTAAAAGGAAGTGGGAGCGCATCTCGACCGCGGGAAGGCCGAACATTCCATCATACTCAGATCCCGTCGCAAACCCACCAGATGACCTGTCGACTATGACGCCGCGCATACATCCACTGATCTCGCTGAGGGAGGCTGACACCAGCAGAGCGCGCAATATTGTCAGGATGGCGTACCTAGGGCATTGCTGGAGGAACCCCAAGCCAACATTGACCAAGTGCCTGGTTCTGGAGCATGGTGAGGTGATGGATGAGGCCAAGCTTGATCAATGGCCGCGACGCCTGGCTCATATCGACTACAATGGCTTTAGCCTCGATAAGGAGACTCCCGAATATGTCGAGATGTTCGTCGACCTCAAGGCTGGGAGCATCGCCTTCACGGAGGACGTCTGGGCTGGAGCCCAGCCGGCTTGCACTTTATAAGCCCTCTTCTCCCAAGCATGCGGAAAAATCTTGGCTGACAAGAACCGGGTTTCAGACACGACTTGCAAGATATCAGTGCGACCTGTCCTGCCATCGACGGCTATACCAACAACGTCGTGCAGCAGCCGCCACTCCGACCAGGCTTTGGCGAGCTCACAAATCCCATCTGCGACGCCGGCCGGGCCCTCCCCACCGCACCCGGTAGACAGAATGCCAACGTCGCCACGAGAAGGCTATCGAAGGCGCCGACCTTGAAAAACCTAATCCTATCCTGGCAGAAATCTAGGGGCCTCCAAGATCCCTCCACTGACCACGTAGCTGCTGCCAAAACACTCGAAGAGCATGTAGCCACGGTGAGCCCTCTTTGCCAGAACGATCTATGGGTGGCGAACTACCATGACAACGAGTCTTATGCAGGCGGCAGGCCGATACTGTGGTCTGTTGACAAAATAGACGGCGTTGATCATGCCACTGCTCGACGGGACGATGTCTGGCAGAAGGACAGTGCCGTCTGGAGCGTTTTTGGCATGGCCCACAACCTACGTGTTGAGGACTGACCTGTGATATGAGAATCTACTTGCCAAGCACTTCTAGCGTGCCCCCTGTTGACCAAAAGACACTACCCAGGCCCGTCAAAATCATGGAGCTCCACATTGACCTGTACGGTTTCTTCACAGACAACGCAGCTTTCATTGTACCTGAGCAAGAACGCAACTTCGAGGCACTTTGGCGCAAAATAACCAGGTTTCTTAGACCCACACTAGGGCATAGACACGGAAACTAATGTATTACGGATGATGTGACGGCTTAAAGGCAGGTGAGTTCACGAAGTTTCCTGGTTTTTCAAAAGACAGCAATCTCCACTCCTCGTCTCTGTGCTGCCTTATCAATGTCATGGAAGTCCTGGCCAGCGTTCCAAGCTTCGTCCAAGAGCTCATATAGTATGGAGACGTTACGTGGGTGGTCTCCATTATATTCCGAGCCATGATTCCGCATCCTGCTGAGTGGACGGATCCAGTCCCTATGTTGTTGCAAGGTCGAGACCATGAGGCTTGCTTCCGTCATTGGAAACAATGTCGAGTGAGCGATGAGCAGGTCATGGTACTCGGGTCGTTCCAAACCGTTGAGCAGGGCCTCGAGACAGCTGAGCAGCCGATGCAAGATGACTTCGCTGGACGGCAAGGCGACGCTGCTTGGGGTCTCGGGCTCCACCATATTGCTGATTGGAGAAGAATAGCGGCGACATCTCCGGAGCCGCAAAAGACCGGCATATTTGACTGCATCCCAGTGCTGACACGAGACTAGCTGGCCCGGGTCACCTGTCCATAGCCAGAGATCTTGCTCGACTTGGGCGTCTTGCTGTACCGACGATCGAGCCAGAATGTCGAGCAGAGACCGGGGCAGACCAGAGACAGTCTCATTGCCTTTTAAGCGACCTCCTGCCCAAGTGTCCTGTAATCTTCTAAATCTGGGCCAGAGACCAACACTTGGGGTGGTTCTGCCGACGACGAGAAAGGAGATGTCCATCATCGCAAGGACCTCGAGCTGATGCCGCAGGGCGAAATCGGTCTGAGGGTCGGGTCGAATAGCATCCAGGCTGCCGCCAAGGTTGTATAAGTCCGTCATGAGCTTGAAGTTGCCAGTCCAGGGCTCGCCTTGTACGAGCTGGAGCATCCACAGATATTGTCAATAGCCTGCCTTGGCGGTGCCTTTGAGATTGCTGGGCGGGAACTGACCTGCAGAGAGGAAAGGAGGAGGCATGCGCACATTGTCGCTGCACAGAGGGCACCGCGGCTCTGGTGCAACTCCTCGCGAAGTGTCCGGATGGTGTCGCCGATCGCCTGCAGGGCTCGAGGCGACCGGCCCTCGTCAACCATTGTCTGGAGCGCGGCGCCGGCCGTCTTGAGAGCGAGCGAGTCCGCAGACAGCTCCCGGAACATGGTCTCGACCCAGGCATCGGCGCTGGAAGCATACAGGTTTCGAAGCCCAATCCGCAGGACTGCACATCGCCCACCTGTTAGAACCCGACGCTAGGCAATCCCCAAGCCGACAGACAGCTTGATAGAGGCTACATGAATAAGCAGGATGGTGGTACTGACATTTCTCAAAGGCCGGCCCGACTTGGTTGGCCCCGGTTGCTGAAGGCGGAGGAGGGAGGGACGAGACCTGATGGGCGACGGGGACTGTGGCGCCGATGACGCTGCCTATGCCGCCTTCCTCTTCTGGCGGCGAGAGGGCGCACTGAACAGCCGCTGCTGGCGACTGTGATAATGAGACTGACAGTGACATCGACTGTGACTGGTCCTGCTGCTCCTGCTGCTGCGGTTGCTGTTGTCGTCGGGCCGCCGGCTTGGACGTCGGTGGCCTCACGGAAGTCGTGGCCCCGGCCAGGTGGCCGCGAGAGGCGACAGCGTTGCCCCAGCGCAGCTCCAGGCTGTAGCCGCCGCACTCGACACCGCGCGAGGTGCAGGCCCGGCAGGCAGGCCTCGTCTCGTCGCACTTGCGCTTGCGCTTGCGGCAAGTCGCGCAGCCCGTCCTGGACCGCTCCATCGTCGATGTTCGCTTAGATATCCTGGCTTGGCCCTCGAGCAAGCGGGTTCGGTTCTGTCGCGTCCAGTGGACAGCCCACCCCCTCTTCGCTGCGAGGCAGAGCGAGCCGGCCGGGGGCCTCTTGCACGTCGAGGGTGACGCTTTGAGAAGGCTAGCCCCAAACTCAAATTCCAATAAGGGGGTTCTTTGGGTCTCAGCCGTAGCACGTGCCGCCGTGGCCTCCCATTGGCTGCGGCGTGCTCCGACAGCTTATGCCCGACATTCTACTAACTCGCGGTCTGGTCTCCCCTCTGCCAAGACTTTCGTAGTTGTGTCACGCTCGATACGGCTGTGTCGGTGGCTGGACGTCCGATGCAACACCGCTCTGTCGACACTCGCTTCAACGGTGACAGCCGGGAGCTGGCACAGACCCCGGCTTCTCTTTCTCTCCGCGATTGGTCAATACCACTTGCTGTTTTGTTTGTTGCTGCTTTTGCTGGAAACCCAGCGTCATGGTTTTGCCTTGCATCGATGCTCACCGTGCCCACAAGCGCTCATCTGATCACCTTCGGACAGCCATTACTGTTACAGCCAAGATCTTGGCCAAGCACAGACGCGAGGACTAAGTCCTCTTTCACCATCATTCCCGGAGCTTCCCTCCGTTCGATTAATCTGCCGCTGATTACTGCGTCGCGGCTTGCTACAGCCAAGCAGTCGACAAGCCCGCATGGCAATGCAAAGATGCCTCACATGGAGATGGAAATTCGCCGAAAGGAGGACTCTAGCTCTCGGCATTTTCCATACTCAATATTGAAAGCGGTATGCTGCTCGGTTGCTTGTATGTAATCTCTGAATGTCCCGAGCTTTCCCCTTGGCCACTAAATGGAGTTGCAGGCCAGTCGTGTATAAGAATCGACAACCAGCGCCGACCTTCAGCATCCATTCCAGCAAGCAAAACATCCTCCCTCCCCATTCCCAACTATCCCTTCCAGAACACAAACGTCCCGCTTCAGGACCATGAAGATTGCCTCTGTCCTCGGCGCCGCACTGGCTGCTCAGGGGGCTGCTCCCCACTACTTCTCAATATGTGAGAACAAGGCAAGTATACCTCCCTGTCTTCGAAATACCACCCCGAAAGAATCAATCAGACGCCCGCAACTTGTAGATGCTATAACCCCCACGTTCATATTCGCGCCAATGCCGCGGGCCTCCGAATGCCATAATAACAACCAAAATCCGACCGGATAATTAGCATGATTTCCTGAGTCCACTCGCAGTGTACACGTAAGGGTCACGAAGGATGTGGGTGTTCTTTCTTCAGAGCTAGCATCATCATAGGTGGACGCCATCGCCCAACAACGGACAAGCAGTAAAGGGTGACACGATGCGAGGTGGGCATCGCTTCGAAAAGAGGCTGATTGTTCCCTTTTGACATAAAATAGGAATTCGCGCACTCCTGACAGGCATCCCCTGGTTGTGGATGCACGCCGGCCCGTTGTGAGAGCGCATGGACGGGTCCTCGAGCTTGAAGTTTGGGGATGTCGCATTCGCACGAGTGTTATTGCCAAAATGAGGTAGCGCGAGGATTTAGGGCACTCATCACATGAAGGGAAGTGTTAGGAGGAGCCGCGCACGTTCATTTTCGTGTTGGCCATGTTCAACCATGGGATGCAGTTATGCCTTGCTCCTAAGCGAGATCCCGGTCGATGTTGTCACCAAAGAGGGTCCTTCGCCCTACACTCCATTGCCTCGTGGGCAAGGTCCTCACCCCTGCCAAGCCTGCGTGACCCGTGGTCGATGCCCCACTCCCAATCCAGGCAGCGCAGCGCGCCGGTCTCTAGGGTGGGTCTTGCCCATGGCATTGCCCTCGCCATTCCTCATGCCCTTGACGACCACCGCCGTGAAGACGATTTCCGATGTCGGCTACACATTTCATAAGAGGAGGGAGAAAGGCTCTAGTTCTACGCAGGACTATGCGGGCCGGCCCCCTGAGTGGCGTGGGCGTCATGTTGCATCTTCCTGGCGTTGTGACCGTCGCAGGCATCCACATATGCCCGGGCTGAACTTAACTGTGGTCACCCGAATTTCAAACAAATTCCGCTAAATGTGGTACATCGAGTTTCTCAGATCCTTATGAACCTCAGCTGATATTTCCTTGCCATAACCTGCACGACTCGTCGACGAAGCACCGTTCACGGAAGTCGTATCGCTCGTATCAGAGAACAGGTCCGCCATGTACGCCCGCTGACGTGTGCAGACAATATCTGCATAATATGCCGGGGGACAGATGCTCACGGCTTTCTTGACACGACCGAGCATGTAGCACATCTCGTGTGTGAGCTCCTGGATGCCATTGGCCGCGGCAGCATCTTGGCCAAGGGTGACGCAGAAAACCTCGTCAAGAACTATGTAATGCGCCGGCTGTGCGGTACCTTAATGTTCAGGGAGAATCGGTCAGTACCCTTTGTGTCAAACCAACAAAGTAGGCTAGAAATGTGGAAGGAACCTTACCTTGCAGCGCGGCATAGGCAACCGGGAAAAAGTCCCAGATTCTCGCCTGGGTCACCCCTCGATACACAACGGTGCCCGTAGCTATAACGTACGTTATCAGTGAGTGGCCCATATCAGCGAGTGGCCCATATCAGCGAGTGGCCCACTTTCTACGCGACGCGACACCTTCGCTCTCAACACCTAATTTTCTCAGTCACCCAATATGCCATCTACTTCATAGGAAGCCCAGATAATCTTGGCCCTCGGGGCTCTTCAAAACGATAAAAATCTAAGCGTGTGAGCCGCTACTGAGATTTACGGGGTCGCCCGTAAGACTCTAGGGCGCCGATGCGACGGCAAGCCTGCACGATGCGACAGTACGCCCAAGTCGAAGAAGCTTACTCAGTCAGAAGAAGAAGCTATTGTTCAATATATTGTTAAGCTATCTACGCGAGCTTTTCCACCTAGATTATATAGTGTGGAAGATATAGCCAACCAACTGCTACGCGTACGCGACGCGCCTCCTGTCGGTCAACTCTAGGCCCATCGATTTGTCAAACGCCAGCTAGAGCTCCGTACGCGTTATACGCGTAGATACGACTACCAGAGGGCTAAGTGTAAGGATCCAAAGGTTATTGGCGAGTGGTTTGCCCTTGTTCGGAACGTCAAGGCCAAGTACGGTATTGTGGATGACGATATCTACAACTTCGACGAGACTGGGTTCATGATGGGCATCATCTTCGCGGGTATAGTAGTTACGACCTCGGATGGCCGTAGTAAGGCAAAGCTAGCCCAGCCTAGCAACCGCGAATGGGCAACGGTGATCCAGGGAGTTAATACCCTCGGCTGGGCTATCCCCCCTTCATCATCTTGGCCGCACAGTACTACCTCGCGAACTAGTATACCGAGTACAACCTCCCGGCCGACTGGCGCATCGCAACCACCGATAATGGTTGGACTACCAATGCGGTAGGCCTAGATTGGATCAAGCACTTTGACTTCCATACAGCACCTCGTACGAAAGGCAAATACCGGTTATTGATCCTCGACGGCCACGAGAACCACCACTCGACCGAATTCGAGCTCCATTGCCAGCAGAACAATATTATCACGCTCTGCATGCCTCCATATTCATCCCACCTCCTCCAGCCACTCGATATTGGCTGCTTTGGGCTACTGAAGCGGGCGTACGGTCGCCAAGTCGAGGACTTAATACGCATGCACATTAACCATATGAGCAAGCTCGAGTTCCTCTATTCCTTTCGCGAGGCCTTCTTTGCCTCTATAACAGAGAAGAATATACAGGGTGGCTTTGCAGGTGCTGGCCTTGTACCGTACGACCCAGATAGGGTGCTCTCTAAGCTAGATGTTAAGCTTCGTACACCGACACCCCCGACCTTACGGCCTAGCACTATACAACCTTGGGTCTTCCAGACACCCCATAACCCCCGAGAAGCCAACTCGCAGTCAACGCTTATCAAGACTCGTATTACCAGCCATCAAAACAGCTCCCCGACTTCGATGTTAGCTGCTGTTAACCAGCTTACTAAGGGTACAATAGCTGTGATACACCGGGTAGCCATCCTCGAGTTAGAGAACGCTTCACTCCGCAAGGCCAACGAGGCACTAAGCAAGCGCCGGAGAGCCAAAAGAACACGTGTGCAGCTTAGAGGATCACTTACTATACAGGGTGCACAGGAGGCACTAGGCCAGGGGGCCGTGGGTAGAGAGGGAGTATAAGAAATGCAGCTGGATGGTAGTGGTACAAGGGGGGGCCCTTCGAGGGTTCGCTGCTGTGGTGTGTGCGGCAAGCCTGGCCATAATGTACGCACTTGCCAGGAGGCTGTAGAAGCGTCAGATTCAGCTGTTTCCGATGTAATAATAGTTGCTTGTTAGTGTTGATGTGTTGCAATTGAGGCGGGTTGTTCTAGGGTAGTATGAGGGTGGGCCACTCGCTGATATGGGCCACTCACTGATAACGTACGTTAGCGTGGTTAAGTTAAGCATCTATCCACGAAAAGCAAACCCAGGAAGCACAAAGCCACAGCCTGCCGCTAACTGTCGTCGTTTCCGCCGACTTGACCCTTTGACACATTAATACGCTCGGTGCAGAGAAGAACCAGGAGCTTCGTCGTAGCCCTCTTCCAGAGGTTTCCTGCCCTGAAACTCTCTGCTTGTTGAGTCAGCCACTGGCTCTAAAGCACAGAGTGTCGTCTCAACTGTGGTTTCCTGCAGTAATGTTAAGTTACGCAAAACCAGTTGCGTGTTGGGACGGTCAGGTCCAAGGGCCTTCTCTCGGGCGGCCGGCGCTCGCTGATACATCGCCTCCGCTTCGGCTCGCCTGCCTTAATCCGCGTAGATGTGTCCAGATTGTTGACGGTTATGAGAGTGTCCGCGTGGTCAGGGTCAAGGGCCCAGGGCCCTCTCGTAGCCGGCCAGCGGCATCCTGTCGAGGAGAATCAAGAGGTCGCCGGCCCGGGGGCCTGCATCTAGTCAGAAAAGACCGACTAAAATCGGTCAACACGTCACTCTCCCAGATCACCACCATACCACGCCTCGAGGATGGCTCTCCCGAGAGGGCCGTCCACCTTGACCAGCTTACGTGAGTGTCCCCGCGGTGCTAGCTGTACTAGGCGCGATAACCGCGTCGTGATCAAGACCGCGCCATGGTCCTATGGGACGTATTTCCTCACATCGCAGGCGGCTTCCGTGTCGTCCCACTTGGGGTCCAGGATTCAACAGGCCGTTTGTTAGTGCGGATCCTGTCATTATGCGGTCTCCTCCTTCCCTGCGGCCCTTCAATTCAGCCACGGCTTCGGACCCTCGTAGACATTGAAGTCGATGCGGAAATGCGAGGCTTCAGGTCAAATACTGATAGGCTTATACTGTCAGCTCGACTCCTTCAGGCGCGGACTATCGGCCTCGACCTTCCCATGTCGCCAGTCCGTGAACCAAGCGTTCGGGCGGGGAGAGTGTATGAAGTATAGCTATTGTCTCTTTGTGCACGGATCAACCATGAAGGGATAAGGCGCAAGTAGTGCAGATCTCCGCTCGTCCAAAGGCAATCCACTTGCTGGATCTTCAGTGCCGGTAGAGATATATTCATCTAACTAAGGACAACAAGGATGTGCCTCTTGTGGCGCGAGGCCAGTGGTTCTGGACAACACTATTGAGACAGGTTCCACAAGTGATGGTATCGGGAACCGCAGGTCAAACGTCTTCGTCTCATGTTTCGATAGTGAAGATGCCATGCGTGAGGCGAACTCGATATTATAGCTGGACTCTAGATGGCACCGAACAGGGCCAAGACAAATTGGTCCGTGAGGGTTTCGACATTCTGTAGACTATATGACCCTAATCGTGTGCTGCCCATCCTCATGCCGTTCAACACCGGGGACTGAGTGACTCAGGGCTTCGGGGACGGAAGCAAACTCCTGGGCCCACTCCACCGTGTCTCGATCCCCCTTGTCGATCCATGCGTTACAAACTCTTTTGAACAAGACGGGCGTTTCCCCAGGCTCCGTTGTCAGCTCTAGCAGGAGCAAGCTTATTATCATGGAGGGCCCGCAATGTACCATAGCGAAAAGTCCCGGCCCATGGTACTCTACCTGTGCCGATTCACCCAGCACTTTGAAGTCGAGCTCTTCTGACACGTCGAGTTGGACGACCTCGAGCAGACTGCCATCCTTTAGACCCCAAGATTGCATCGCACGGGATCCTGCGATTGTGTCCACTTGCAGTCGCTTGACAAAGCCCTTTAGCTCGATCCACCCCCCACTAAACGTTGCTGCGAAGATCTTGTCCTGCGAGTCATCAGGTTCGAGATGGAGGCCGACAACCTCGAGTAGCAGACCCTTTTTTGTCCATCCGCCGATACGAACGGGCCCGTCGACCGCGGCCCACGACCACGACGGAGCGCGGTACCGCAGCGGTCGATGTCTTGGCTTGTCATCGTCAACCACTGTGGACCAACGCAGATCGCCCGCGATCTGTGAACGCCACAAGCCAGCGACAAACTCGTCCCCGAACATGGCCTCGAGGTGCTGCGCGATGCCCGAGAACGCGATGAGCCTGTCGCTGGGATGCGTGAGCGTGCGTGTAGTGTACAGCTCAACCATGCCAGCGTACAAGGCAGCCCGTGCGTCCTCGAGTGTCATAGACATACTTGGCGGCAGCTGCGCCAGGTAGTGTTGCAGGTCGAGTGCCTTCAAAAGAGTGTCAGGCTCGTGCAATTCACGTGTGATCGGCCACTCATCTGGGTAGAACTCTGTGGCCTCGAGCTCGCGACACTCCCAGAAAACCTGGGCCTTGCCAAAGTGCAAGATGCGTGGCGACAGAATGCGTTCCTGAAATACCCAGCCACGGCGGTTCAGCCGCGAAAAAGTGACGTTTTTTTCCCACAGGGCTTTGTGCACGACTGTGACAGGAATCCACGTGTTGTCGTACTCGTTGTCGAGGCCGGTTATCCATAAGCTCGCGCGACTGCGCTGAGCTCGCGGGTCTCGAGTGCGGAAGAGTCCTTCAGAGCCGTCTGCGGCGTCGGAAGCTGCGGTATTACAAACGGCGTTGGAGTAGACCTTGTGCATGAGTGACGCCTCTTGATTCCAGTCGCGGGGGTCGTCTTGGTCCTGCATGATGCAGAGCGAGTCGATCCATATGTAAAGGACGCCGAGGTTCCTGGCTGCGACAACGGCCTCACGGAACGCCCTGGGTAAGTCGCTCATGTTGATTCCACCCTTGAATTGCTCGACTTTACTTCGAAGTAACCGGATTGGTTGGACTGTGCCCCAGCAATGACTGAGGGTCGCATATGACACGAGGGCTTCTCCTCGGCGCAGAGCACGAGCCAGACCTTGTCTTTGGTCGTCTGCGTGGTTCTGCCTGTTGGCAGTGGGCTGACTCGGATCGGCCGGGTCGGATACCAGTCCTTGAACCTGCTAATGTTGCACGTAGAGTGCCTGGACTAGCAATTTTCGATCCATGATCGAGCCTGTGAGAAAGTCTCGTCTGAGGCGGTCGTTTCGGAGACCATCGCAGGCAGCGCCGCATCCGATGGCACTGGATCGTGGTGGAGGACGAGGCTGACGCTGCCTGGTAGACGTTCCTGCGATTCCGGCCAGGCATTTCGGCGAAGAAGAGGATCATTTGTATGGATAGCCCATCCCCTCTGCGCCAACAAGTGAGCAAACACTGGAAGAACGTTGCGTCTGGTTCTGAATCATCCCTGGACTTGCCGCGGCCACGAGCCTCCGTCCAGTATGACTCTGGGTATTGGCTCCACATGATGTGGCATGCCTGGCATCCCGCGAGCCCAGCTTCGATGAGGCTGTCGATCGTTTCGTGGTGTCTGAATTTCAGCCTGTAGCGGTCTCCGGGGGTCGGCGGCGCCTTGCTGTCCGGGGGAAGCAGCCCTTTGTGGTGCTCAAGCACACCTAGGCAAATGTCGCACAACATCTGTGCCAGCGCAAGTAATGCAGGCTCTAAGGGTTCGGCCCAAAGCGAATCGAAGAGACGCACGCAGCAAGACCACGACGTGAGGCGGCTGATGAAATGTTGGTGGTGGACCAATAGCGATGAGTACCCCGCTTCGACTGGTTGATGGACACGACTGGCAAGGTCGCAACTGTCCAAACATCAGACCATATCCAACTTCTGTGGACACTTTGTTAGCGGCACCTTATATGTCCCTACAAGTGCAGAGCTTTGCCCAGACGCTGTAGAGGCGAATCGTTGGTCCCGTCCTACCGCTGGTGGCTTTAGAAGATTGCTTCGGTGCGAGAATATCGAGATTACTCAGAGTTTTCAAGATGGCCCTTGTGGGCTGTGGGACTGTATAGCCTCGTACAACCAGATGATCGAAGAGTTGCATAACCAGACGATTCAAGACGGTGATTATTAGGTAAGTTAGTTGCCCGCGATTGTGATTCAGGCTGATGTTTAGTATAGAGTCTCGGGCATCAGCGTACGTTCCCGCATACGGTTCTCCTACGGCTGCTGAATCCGCGTTCGGGATAAGCAAAGCATCTTCGACAGCGATACTGCGACGGCACGGGACGAGCGGAACCAGAATCAAGTCTTCTTGGCGAAGTGCGCACTACTTTTTCAGGGCTAAGGCCAAATACTTCAAAAGGACTACCGAGATGTTGTGGAAGCTGGAGACCTTGCGGTGATCCGTTTCGCTACTGGGGGCGGGGCGGCAACCTAGCGTCAACTGGGCCGATGCTTGTTTCTTTTTTCCTTTTTCTTTTTCACCCCTTTAATTCGTATTCTCGTATACGTGCACGAGGGACAATGCGGGGTCGTCGGACCTTATAAGAATCTGCCCCCGCCCCAAAAAAACACATAGAATTTGTCTCTTCGCATTCACTATTCAGGCAATCCACTACTTTGTCGTTCCACGCGCATCCCATTCGTGAAGGCTTGTTCTTTCAGCTTTTCGGTTCACCATGCACGACTTCATAAGGCTAACTTATGTGAAAGATGTCAACAACGGCTTCGACATGGTTGTCCGTTGTCCTGGAGCTGTGTTCCATCTTCGTTGGTCAACCAGCAATCTGGCTGCAGCACCACATATTCTCCACAACTATCGCCAGAACTTGGCTTCATTGGACGAGGCCGTCGACGGCAAACTCAGACTGCTTGCACTGGATCGCTTGCAGCAGCCATTCACCACCTTGATGACCCAGCTTAAGCCACAACTACCAGTGCAGACGCACTTCGTCCTGCACGACTACTTATACTCGAGGTCTTTCTACCTGGAGGCGAAGCTCACCGAAGACAACCAAGCCGTAAAGCCAACGCTCGTGAGAGAATTGGATATCCTCCCTGGCGAACCTCTGTGTTCAAAGCAGCTCATTGATCTGGATATTGATGGTTGGGCACTTCGTGGGTATTCCTCGCGGGACATCGAACTTCCGGCAAGAAAAGATCGCCACCCACTGCTTTCAATCCCTTCCAGGGTCACTATCGCACACTCCGGTGCTCAATACTTCTTCAAAGGGTTCGGTCCTGGCGGCCGAGGCAATGTTCGTGAATTGGCTATCTACCGAGCGATAGATAAGGTTGATGGAGAGCTTTCCCCTCGCATCTGTCGACTCCACGGCCTCGTCGTGGACCACGACTCTGAGTCCGGGCCGCGCCTCATTGGGATGTTGCTCGTTTACATCAAAGCCAAGCGACCAGGCATACTTGGCACGTTGTACTGTGTTGCTCAAGACAGAGAAAGCTTGAAACACCTCCCTCGCTGGGCTGATGAACTGGAGAGCATGGTTATCGGTTTACACGAAAGCGGTCTAGGGTGGGGAGATGCATCGCCCACGAATGTCCTTGTCGATAAGGACGACAACTTATGGCTGGTAGACTTTGGGGGCGGTTTTACCAATGGATGGGTTGACGAAGACCTGGAGTCAACCCAAGCCGGGGATCAGCAAGCACTAGGAAGGATCAGGAATTGGTTTGAAGAGCTGATCGCAGGGCAATAGCAGGAGTCAGGCAGCAGCAGCTCTTTTCAGGCAATTGCAGATTTCAGAAAATCGTAGTTTTTGTCTACAAGCTGCCTGAAAAAGGTCTCGGAGCTGAAAAGGCTTCGGAGATGGCGGACTCGGGGTGTGTCTTGGGTCGCTCAGTGATGGAAAGGGAATTCCGCAAAGCTTGTCCCCCATCCCCTCCTTCCGACCAGTCTTGCAGTTAATTTTCACATACTCTTGTGTCTATCATTGTCTCACTTGGCCGGGTACGGCTGTGGATTCCAGGAACGCGGCGCCTGTCGGACGCAAGCCGGCCAGTCTCGGCAATGAGTACCGTAACGTTTCGGAGCGCATAGTCACTCTGCTCACTCGCATACGATTCGAGTTCGGATGAGGAAGGAATGATGACCGAGCGGACCGGGTTGGGAATAATCCGATGAGTAATGGCCTGACATGAGACGATGTAGCACACTTTTGGCAAACGAGTGTAGTCATGTACACAGGCAGGTCTAGAGGGTCCTCTACGGGCGGAATAGGTACGTAAGATAGCTGCCGATTTGGCCTATCCCTCATGATAGCCGTGCGCTCGTGGCGACGTTCTCTAGCCACTCCAGAAGCAGACGCTAGCAATCCTCCATGTTGGCTGGATTTGGCCTTCGCCAATCGAGCGAGCGCATTCCAATAACCCAGTCGGCCACTGATTCAGTGGTCCAAGAGACAAGAGAACTAAACTTTAAGCATGCGTGTTCCCTTGGGCATACTGGATGTTGTTGTTTACTCAAATATCTCGCATCATCAAACGTATGTAGTTTTGGAGATCTAGAGGGTCTAGCACACCCATCCCACCACGTGTTTCAAGACGTGATTGAAAAACGTAAAACGGTACTGTACTGTATTAAGTGTTACTTAGTATGGGAGACTTTTGTGATCGCTCCCGCAAATTGCGCAGTCACGTCGGGAGGGCACTCGCCGTAGTCGGCGACCGTGGCGACGACGAGCTTGCCGCGGTCAGAACCAGGGAGGAGCTCGGCGTCGGTGAAGGAGACGGGACAAGGGCGAGGGCGACCACGCAGGTCACTGCGGGAACGGCGAGGGACTGTCGGACGACCTCGCGGCCGAGAAAGCCCGTCGCGCCGGAGACGATGAGCTTCATTGCGTTTAGAGAGCTGGCTTTCGAGGTAGGCAGCGGGCTAATTTGAAGAGGGAAGTGGGTAGGAGATCGGGAAGAGGTATTGAGAGAGGCCAAGATATACCGCGGTTGGTGGCGAGGACGATATTGCCCGTGGAATGTATTTCTGGAGATTGCTCCGGCCGGGAGGAAGCAGAACCCTGTTATACCAGGGGGTCTAGGCGATGAAGAGGCTCATGAGACGGTTGTTAAGGTGGTGTATTTACAGGCTTTCGAGACTTGGGAGCTCAGGAGCATCGGCATCAGATCCGCGAGGCAGTCGCTGAGGTACGTCTACCATCATCGCGGCACCTCAGGTTCCTCCTGGGCATTTGCAGAGCCCCGAAAGGTGAAAAACATGATTCAGCCACGGTCGCGGCCTGATTGTTCGTCCGCGGTCTCGGAGCTTGTCCCGTCCTCCGAGCGGAGCGGGGCCCCACCAAGCGCCGGGCCGCGTCCGGGAGTCTTTCCTGATTCGTGCGTCGCAACTGTCAAGTCTGGCAGGTAGGCTACAATCGGCCATAGCAACAAATTTAGTGTCGATCGTCTCCCGCGAGGTGCAAGTCTTTTCAGGGAATATTGCGCAATGTACCTCCGACTGTCACAATGCCAGGTGCAGATGTGAACAGGCGGCCCAGGATGTGCGAAGTCTTGATTGACAAAGGACAAGTAGTCATAATCCATCGAACTGGGATTCGCCCTCCCTTGCATTCTACCCAACCAACTCTGGCCAGGGTGAGTACTCGCGGTTCGACTGTGCCCGTGGCGACCCGTTGAGTTGACAACATTACCAGCATACATCACGGTCCTGGCACAGAGCGTATACATTGCTCGAACTCGTTAGTGCCACCATTATCTGCGGGATGAAACAAGATTCCTTGGAAGTCGTATCTCTTGTCCATGATGACGCGCCATCGATCAGGGTTGCCGCCGCACCATGGGGGGTGGGCCGAGTAGAACTCCAGAGGAAACTCCCAGAGTTCGTTCGGCCACTTGCCGCCATCGACCGGGAACTTTGTAAATCCGTCATTCGCAAACGAGCGAGGGTAGGTTTTGCCTGTGTTTGTGTAAAAGTGAGATCATAAGCAAGTCTGGGGGTTTGTGCGGGTTCCAGAGCTACCAGTGCCGCTCTCGCATCGACAGAATTACGTACCATTGAGTGTTTTGCAGCAGTTGGGACTGGGAACGGGATCCGGGGGCGCGAGCATACAACAAGCTGGCACGGGACCTGGACCTTTGCCCTGGTTCCAATTCTCGCAGTCGTATGCGATCTTCAGCGCGTTTCTGAGCTCCACGCCCGTGAAAACATGCGGAGTCTTCCCCTCTATGTCACCACTTATCAGTTACAGTCCCCAGCCATGTTTGGCCTACCGCTACGGCAAAGTGGGCTAGTCCTCTTGCTCACCCTTGCAGTCGTATTGATTCGGGGCACTGAATTTGAGCTCCTTGGTAGGATCATCGGATTGGAAACCAAGGTTCATCTGCGCGATGCTGTCGTCGCCGCCGAGAGGAGGGACGTCAACGGGGGGTGAGCCTCGGGATGAGCATGGCAAAGGGTCAAGCAAAGAAAAGCGACTGTTGATAGAAGCATAATCAGTATCACGCCGTGTCCGTACTGATGATGTGACTGCTGAGTTGCTCGTGTGATAAGTATGACAGGTGGAAAAGGAGAAAGCAGCGACAAACATGGGGCCCGGGGGGGTCCTTTTGTGGATGGATCCTCTCTTCACGGTCGCCCCCTCCTGAACAACAACTAACTAGCGGAAGGAGCTGCAGTAGCTGTTCGATGTCTCACTCATCGAGATGGTGCATCATTACTACACCATCAGCCCAGGACCTGTGCCCGCCGTTCTCGCCCAAAATTACCGCGAGGGACGTGACATGATCGAGCTACAAGCGCTGGCATACCTAACTAGGCAAAACCCAAAAGGCTCTAGAGCTTGTGCCAAGAGGTACAGCCGGCACCTTGTCAATATTCAGCCCGTCATGGCAAGCCACCTAGTCTTTCAGCTTGTTTGTGGTCAGCCACCGAGCAGACAGCGGGACCCCATTGGTCCATCCTGCCAGGATCATGCAGTCTAAGTCTCCAGAGACCTGAGGTTTCAGACAGGAGATCGCCGGCCCTAGCTGAATCGCAGATTTGGGATACATCAATCTGGCGCTGGAAGACTCTGTTTGCAAGACAAGACGTCAGCCCACAGGGCCTGCTCGGATCGCAGCTGCATTCAATGCTGCATCATCGAAGCTTGGTGTGACCGTGACCGAGCTTGTTAATTAGGTTGACAAGAAACAACATCTCATGGTGACCTTCCGGATGCGCGTCATGCTCTTGCTTGTCCCCGGCACCCGAAGTAGGATGTAGGAATACTGAGTAGACAATTATGCATTTTCACGCTCTTTGCATACTACACATGAAATTGATTGGCGAGCATTCGAGATACTCGAGAATCGCCGCGTCATGGCGAGAAGCCCGTCGTATACATTGCTCTTTGTGCATGTCTCTGTTCAGCCACTTGCTTCGACAGGGGCAGTGGCCGTCTCGGCAGCCACCTTCCACGCCCCAAAACACTCCTCGTCCGTAGGCTCCTTCTCCTTGCCAAGCAGCCATGAGAAGCCCTTGAGTGTGTCATTCCGATTCTTCACCGCGAGCGGGATGTCAGTCAACTCGGCAAACCCGTGCGGCACACCCGGATACACGTCCAGCTTAGTCTTGACGCCATTGTCACGAAGCACTTTATCATAGATGAGCCCGTCATCGCGCAGAGGATCCTGCCCGCACACCTGCAGATACGTCGGGGGCATCTTGGCCGGCGCGTCCCCGCCCTGGCCATACCCGGGGGTGAACTCGGGCGACTTGGCATCGAAGCCGTACGTCGCGCGAACATAGTCGATTGCCGCAGTGTTGATGACGGGGGCACGGGCGTTCTGCTCGCGCGAGACGAAGAGCTCGCGGTACTTGTCCGGGACGACCTCTTGGTCGTAGACCGAGGGGAGTGACAGCCAGCAGCCCGTGATTGGGAACGGGAGCTTCTCCGCGGAACCATCTGCATAGAGCAGCCCGGCCTTCTGCGCCGTCACGGCCGCGAGGTTCGCCCCGGCCGACACGCCGCCTACCACGAAGCCCTGGCTGGCCGGGTCCACGTCACTTCCTAGAGCTGCGAGCCCGGCCTCGCTGGTCAGCCACGTCAGCGCGTCCCACACGTCCCGCGGCGCCGTGGGGAACTTGTGCGCCGGCGCGAGGCGGTAGGCGACGCTGCACACAGTCGCGCCGTACAGGTGGGCGAGCGCACGGGCGTGGACGCCGACGTGGGACCAGTGACCGACGCAGAAGCCGCCGCCGTGGATCAGGACGATGAGGGGCGTCTTGCTGGAAGCAGCCGCCGACTGGGGCTTGTACACGCGGGCCTCGCTTTCGTGGCCGTCGCGCATGGTCGGTCGGACGGTGTACTGGGCCGGCGTGTCGGGCAGGCTGGGGCCTTGTGGGCTCGTCTGCCAGAAGGTGGCGATCTGCTCGAAGGGCGTGACGAGCATCATGGCGCGCGGGTGGTTGCCGGGTCCGCCGCCGTTGGCGACGCTGGCCATGAGCTGAGGGCCGTTGGGCTTGGTGTCAGCTTGCGGGACAGGGGCAAGTATCTGGGGCCATTGGCTGATCCGTTGCTCACCTGCTCAAAGTCGGGACTGTGTTTGAGAGGATCTTGTCAGTCTTGTGAGCTTGTAGAGGTTCAGTGTGTTCATAGTGATGGAATCTGGAAGTCTGGGAGGGAGGCTCACTCTGTCTTGGCGGCCAGCGCCTCGACTTCGGCTCTTGTGTCGTACATGCTTGCGTGCCTGATAAATACTATGGCCGGAAGAACATGTAGTGAGGAGTCAATCGCCAGCGAAGCTGCAAAGCAGGACGGGTCATCCTCCTTATAGGCATTTCGACGGGACGTTTGGGTTTAGTCTTGCTTCCCCTGGTCTTCCCCGCATCGAGCTGCCTGGTGGAGCTTGTATGGGACTGGTCTAGGGATCGTCAAGTTGCGGTCTACCCCTCATCTGGATGCTAGCAGTGTCCGACAACGACCGCACATCCAAGGTCGGGGTACAGGCACCTTCTCCGCAAGAATATTCGTAGCCGAGGCCGCAACAGCCTTTTTAGAGGCGTGTTTCGCCATCAGTGAGGGAATCCATAAGGCTCATGACGCATCACAACGCCAATCCGCTTGCTGGCCGCTTTCTGGACTGATAGAATCAGCTTCATCTCGAGGAATGACAGACAGCAAACATACACGATATGTTCCCGGCTAACCCTGCCTTGTTTCCTAGCCGCGAGGTCCTGGCTGCGCCACGATTGCCGACGAGGGTCCCCTGGTTTTCAGGTCAGCCACAACGGGTCCGAAGGCCCACGACGTGGAAAACTTCCGCGCGTGCCGAGCAATACGACGTTCCTGATTCGTATGCAGGGAGTACGACCACCGGCAAATACGACTGCAAGCGAGCGAGCCAATCAAGACCAGGAATATCGACAGCCACAACATTATTCTCTTGGACATTACTTAATTGAACTCTACCGGCGTGACACAGACTGACGTCATCTAGGGTCATCATACCTCGACGACAAGGAACCCCCTTGGATGTGATGACTTTTAGCCGCACAGCTGTAGTATCGTCTTTAGATGGGCCCCAAACCATCAATACGGGGCAGTCAGACTTACCAGCCTCCATTAATCCCGCGCAAGTCCAATATTGTGGCCCAATGTAAATTTCAAATCTTGACTCCCACGCCCAGAGAAGTTCTACGGAGCTTCATGATCTTCAAGCGCAGATCTGTATCTCTCTTGAACACGGCCTCTTCTGACTCGGGCGCTTCCAGCTGGTTCAGTGTGCACAGAGATTCATCCTACTCCCACCTCCGCCGCATCCTCTCGGCGCTTTTGACGCCGCGGGGTCTGTTTCTGAGATGGCACTCTCCGCAACCCATCGTGCGCGGCTCGCGCCTTCTTGTCCTCGTCCAGCGGCTCGATGGACTGCCAGGAGCTGAAGAAGTTGTGCGGACCCCGGCGCGACTTGATGGCCTGCTGACGCGGGTAGTTGCCCCACCTAGTACGCCTCCTGCCAGTTGGGCACGAAGCCGTCAATGTAGTTGACTGACGAAGCCTTCGCTCGATCGCGTAGGGCACAGTACGGACATAATTACCGGCTTGATTCACATCGCGGTTTGCATCGACGTCAGGACATACTGGCTGACGGCTTTCTGAAGACTTGTTGTTGAATGACAGGCATCACGATGAGATCCACGCGGGAATAAATACCAAAATCGACCTCTCCGCCCCAACCAGCTTGTGTGAGCGTTCCTAGCAACGGGGACTCCATCGTTAGATATCGCTTTTCCTTCACTTCGCCCATATAGGTGCTCATCACTCGTCGATTTTCTCGGACCCCCTCGTTCAACCGCTCAAGCACCACGAGTCGTTTCGGGGTGGCCTCGCGTCCGCTTGGCATAAGCCTCAAGGATGTTCTGAGCGGGCGTAGGCAACGAGATCTTGCATAGCCAGACCGCCAGACAGTAACTCATCACCATGTCAGCTTTGGCAATGCGCATTGAGAGGGGCTCGAAATAAACAAGAATCGAGATGATTGGGCCCCTCTTGAAGACGCGAAGCGCCAATCTTCCCTACTGCAGAGGTCCGCACGGGAGAGCGATGTGCTCAAAGACCATAGCAAAAGAGGATCGTCAGCAACCATACATACCTCTGCTGAGCATTTCCGCCAATGTTGATGCCATAGATCGTCCTGTCACCCGTTCCGGGGTACCACCCTCGGCGCAAGGGCGGAGCAGCGGTCAGCACTTGACGCGTAACGTTTGCATCAACCCTGTGATCCTCTTCACACAGGATCAACGCGGGGGTAAGGGACGCGGCTTACAAGCAAGACTACCCTCCTGGCCTCTGGTGACGTCAATGTCAGCACTGATGCGCTGCCCCTGAGGGAAGTCTTGAGCGTGCCGCCCGAGGAGCGGATGGGCCGCAGGCCACGGCCGTGGTCGTCCGCCAGCCCATGTTGTAGAAGATGTTCTTGTTAACCAGGTCGTCAATTAGCGTGCCGACGGCGAGCCAGCCGAGCTTGTCGCCGATGGGGTCCTCGAGGACGGCGATCGACATGTCGTAGTCTTCCAGGCAGTCGGTGGGGACTGATGCGTATCCTATAAACCCTGTGGCCCAAGAGCCGGCGAGCTCGGCGGCATCGTAGTAGAAGGCGGAGAAGCGGAAGCCCCGGGCGGCGCCTTCGTCGGCGCACTTGCGCGTGAATTCATGCCCTGCGAGCACCGTCATTGGACGTCACAGGATGCAATGTAGGCAGAGCATTATGAGTCGGGGCCGGGCTTAACCTCCCAGCTCGACCAGCTCTCAGCTGCAGCCTTGCTCTCGAATAAGCGTTAAGCAGCATGCGGCATACATATGTCACCGCTTTCGGCGGCCTGCAAGACGTACCCTATGGCTTTAGATAGGACAGAGAGGCTCGCTAGCTGCCTGATTTGGGGCCAGTTGCGGCGAAGCCTTGTGCATTTCGGCCTTTGTAGTTCCTGTATTGGAGTCCCCAGGTCATCGGATGTTGTGTAGCAGTAGCCTCGCATCAGGCTTAAGTACTACCCCAGAGCGGCAAGGGATCTTGAAAGACAGCCAAGGCGTCTGCTCACCGAACGATGCTCGGAGCAGCCGATTTGAGGGCTATCGCAACACTCGACACCACTCTGGATCATGGACTTGTGATTCGAGGACGGGGCAGGCTTGTGACGGCTCTCGACCTCGCCGAACTACAAAGTGGTTGCTGGTCTCCAAAACTTCCAAGATGGGCGTTCGCTGTGTCTCACCACACAGACTTCAGCTCATGCACAATGGGTCGTACAAGCCCCCAAGGATGGGTGCTGGAGGCAGGTTGTACAAATGGTTGAATGATGATCGAGAGTCTGTTTTTCGCACCCATCGTACATATAAGCGCAACATCTAGTCATTGCTTTGGCCAAGGGTTCTTCCACTCCTCACATTCACAGAAACTCACATTTTATCACCCTGTATCGTCGCTGCCTGGACTCTCATCGAGGATGGCAGAATGCTACGACATTAGCGGCAACGTCCAGGCAGGCTCCAAGCCGTGCGTCGCCGGCAATACTGTATCTCACTGCTGTGGTGGCACAGACGTCTGCATGGACAACGGCTCTTGCCTTAATTAGTGAAATTCTAGGTCAACTCTGAAAGCGGGGTATAGCGAGGAAGCAACCCCACCCATTCTTCAAGACACTCATTACTCTTCCACTCCTACCATCTTGGTAGCAACTTGCCATTGCAAGCAAACTGACCGCAAGCAGGTTGTGCGGCGGTTTGGCAAGGCATTATCTTGCCAGTAACCTTACCGAAAGACGAGGGCGTCTACTTTGTGGATCAAAATGCTGCGCGCGCTCCAACGTTCCCCTTTGAGCCAATGTTCCGGGCCACTGCCTCTATGAACACAGCATTCCGCTTTGACGACGTCGACGTCCTGACCAATCGAAATAGCCCCCGGAAGCTCCTCGACTTCAGCGCCGGCCGTCGACAGGATAGTTTCCGCCTCAATCTCCACTTAATTCATCGCACCTTGATCATCGAACGCTGTGAAAAGAATGTCCGACAGCACATCAGTGGGTCACGGAATCCCGGATGGGGGAAAGCCTTTGAGCACAGATTCACAGAATATCCGTAAGGGTTGAAAGACAGCGCATCATATCATCGGTCTCTTCAGTACCGGCTTGGGGATCTTGTGTGCGTCGTGCAATTCGAGGTGGACGCGTGCTACGATAAAGGAGACGAAGCAAGCGATGGGTCCGAGGCCCCGTCTCTCTCGATGGGTAAACTCTCCATACACGATGCACCCATAGACAACACAGCTATCGCCAGGCCACCAGGGCAGAAGGCTCAAATGACCCAGGAGATGGCGGCGAAGATCAAGACGGCAAGCAAGCCAAAGAGCTTAGGCAAGAACTCGCCCCAGCTCTGGTTCGGTCGAACTCCCTGGCTCATTGTTGGCCGTCACGCTCAAGGAACCTTTACAGAGTGCCGAATAACCAACGCTGCGGCACAATTTGCTGACTGGGAGCATAGGAATCAGGCGGACTTGCGCATGCTCGTTACCGTCTTGGGCCAATTACGGGAAGCGGTTAAGAGTAATGGAGGTAAGCATTGTGTCGCAATCTGCGAAAAGAAACTGTTTCCTCCAGTTATCGAAGTCTTTCAGTCAACGACTGCGAAGATGGCAGTCCCGGACAATCTGAGGGGCAAAATATGGGATGCGGAAGCGGGTGGGCACCCGAAAGGTTCGACATACTGAATTGGAGAGGCAATAGCAAAATCTTCTTACAGACGCCTCGTCTTCTGCTCTAGATCACCGCTAACCGTGAAATGGAGGCGTGCCACTGGGCAAGCCCCAAGCTAAGGAGGGTTACGACGCTGGTTCGAGACCTGATCCTCGCCACCGTTTCGCTTAATGATGTCTCTCGATGATGCCTTGCTCCAGCTGTAATCGGGAGGCCTGAGTCGGTAGTGTGGCCGTTTCTGCAGTACAATGACAAAGCTGCACAGGGACGTCAAGTGTTGGAACTCATGAGCATGTCATCTCGATGTCCACTGCAGCCTCCCTTGGGGCGGAGGCAAGAAGCACTAGCAGCTACATGGCGTTGCACCTTCTCGGAATCACGATGCTCATTGCAGCCAGGGCAAGGGAAGCTCTCGCCACCAGTTCGTGTGTATGAAGTCAGCGACAATCAATGACGCCCCAACGAAGAAGAGCGACAGCAAAGCTGCATATCCTTTGGGTCTAGGCAAATTGTATAGTATCCGCAAGCACGTGTTCATAAGTCTGAAGGTATGGCTTGGAGCGTTGCCGTAGTATCCGCCTTGCATATTGATGTCGGCGCCCTTGTGAAGAAGCAGTTTCACGATAGCCTCGTGTCCTCTTGACGAAGCAGCCTGAAGAGCGTTGCCGTAAACTCCACCCTGGATGTTGATATCGGTACCATGGTCAAGAAGCAGTCTCACGATAGCCTCATATCCTTCTGATGAAGCAGCTGGAAGAGCGTTGCCGTAGTATCCGCCTTGCATGTTGATGTAGGCCCCTTTCTCAAGAAGCAGTCTCACAATAGCCTCGTGTCCTTTTGACGAAGCAGCCTGAAGAGCGTTGCCGTATTTCCCACCCCGCAAGTTGACGTCGGCGCCCTTATCAAGAAGCAGTCTCACGATAGCCTCGTGTCCAAGCCATATAGCAGTCTGAAGGCCATTGCCGAAGCGTCCACCCTGGACATTGACCTTGGCGCCCTCATCAAGAAGCAGTCTCACAATAGCCTCGTGTCCTTTGGATGAAGCAGTGTGGAGAGCGTCGTCGTAGTCCCCACTCTAGATGTAGAGCCGTGTGACGTCGGTGTTGCTGTTGCCTGGCGAGATGACTACGATATCCCTAAGGTGATTGTGAGTTTCGTGATCGTGGCGTGGCGCACCACCGGCAATGCCGATCATGAGCATGTTGCGGATGGCGAAAGCGTGGGACATGTCCTTGACAACGCGGGTTGCAGAGGAGATGCCATACTGTCCATGTGGCCGCTAAATGACCGTACCTGTAGATATCGGCGTCCTTGGACGGGCTGTCATTGGGCTGTCATCGGGCTTGTCGATAATCTCATCGAACATCATCTGCGCGGCGATACATTCCGTATCGACAGCGCAGATATACCCGATAGTGAATCGGTCACGATCTGACATGTTGGCAGGTCTGCCGGCTTGCGGAGTACAGTTGGATGCTAGTCCATTCCCGTGCTGATCATGAATGGGGATTCCGCCATGTCTGAAGTAAGAGTGAAGAGCGGGGCGCTAGTGGTGCCAAATAGAGGACTGGCGGGGTGGAACAATGAGGCATTTTGTAAGGCTTCTTGTCCAGCCCTCTCAAGTGGAGCAAAGTCTCCGTTTTCACTGGCTAGCCTTCTTGAAGGACTATTTTTGGTAACATCCAGGCAGAGAGAGACAAGGATTAGAAGCAGGCTGCGTGCCTATTCAGCCATGCCCGGTCTGTCCCCCGATGCACAAGCATGGATGAGGAGCCGGCTTGTCCCGCGAGCCGAATGTTGCGCTAATTGAGTCTAACGAGAAAGGGGAACACCCACTTCGACTCATTGATGACACAATTCAGGACACGGAAGAGCTACATGCATTGACAGCAGCTTCTGTAGGGTCCGCTGCTTAGGGTAGCCTTTAGCTATTACTGGAAAGATACGTACTGTAGTAGAGTGGTTACAATACTGTACTATAAGGGGAATTAAATACGAAAATGCAACCCTGGTGCAGAATGTAGCTACCTGTCCCGCCAGCCATCGCAGAGACAGAACGTGAGAGTCTTGCGATAATCGAAGTCCATATAACTCGCGAAGATGGCGTAATCACAGGAATGAGTCAAAGATTGAGGACCTGAAAGGGGAAGTACGTGGGACTGCATGTTGTGCGCTGGGTTTCCTTATGGGACAGGAGCCGAGCAGAGTCGAGAGTTAAGGGCATGTGGAGGCCGGGGCATTGTGGAGCCGGGAGCCGGGAGCCGGGAGCCGGGAGCCTTGAAGAGTCGGGGCCGTGCGGGTCCAGGAGTGAACGGGAGTCGTTGAAACTGCGGACTCCACTTCACCGCTACCCCACCATAGCACATGCACAAGCCACGGGACTAGCCAAATGCTGCCGTCGCTCTGCCAAGTCCAGTAGCCTGTGAAGAGTAAGCCTGATCCAGTACGGTAAAGTGACATTCAAAGGGCGAATATACGTTTGGTAAGAGAAATTACGCTTGGGGGTTGCTTTTCTAAGGTTTTAGTGCGAAAGAGTTATATGAGCTGGCTCTTTCCCAATCCAGACTTAACTTCCTAGCCTTCCCCAAGATGTAATCCTGGATGACCTGGTCCTTGCAAATGCCATGCCGCAGGATCTCCATCTTGAGAGCGAGGATCTCATCGCGTAATTCCTTGACGTGGGCGCTTAGGATACTGTTCTTCTCCGAGAGCTGTGTCTCTGTCTCTTGGAGCTCTGTAATTTCACACCTCGTCTTGTTGCGATACTTGGTCGCAGCTCTTCGGTTCTTCTCGCGTATCGTCTTCTTCTTCTTATTGCTGCTTGGAAGGGCCGTTGTATCTGACGGCGTGGACTGTGACGCGAAACTTGCCGTTGCATCTGGCGACCCTGTGCTGTGCACGTGTATCTCGCTATGACTGCGTTTCGTGCCGGCGAGCTGCGGTATCTCCGAGCTGTGTTGCTGCTGAAGCTGGTGGTAGCGATGGCACCTAAGTGCTGACGACGAAGGCTCCGGCGTAATTCCCCTAGGGCTGGTGTGTGTCCATGCGCTGGCAATGTCGGAAAAGGTGGTAGGATCGCTGGCTGGGGACATTGGCCACGAGTGTGTGCTCGAGGCGTTGTCGCCAAGAGCAGTGTTCGAAATTTGTGAGGCGGTGATAGTACCGAAGGGCATTGCGTCGTATGGCTGCAAGGGCATATTGTACATCTCGGGCCCAAGGTCCATAATAAAGCCGCTGTCTGTGGCAGATAAAGGAGCGTCCAAATGGCTGGAGTTGCCATCAAGGACCATCCAGGACATGTCGCCAAACTCGTCGCAGGCGAGGCCAAGAGTACCCCCAGACCACTTATGTACTGTATGTGTGGATGGTTGGTGTTGCGTGTGGTCTGTGAGGGCAGCCATGGTGGCAGCTATATGTGGTCGTCTGAGTCTTGCTGGCTTGAGCGAGAGATTTGTACTAGCTCTGTCTTCCTTGATCGTTGTTCTTGTTGTTGTGGCCGTGGAAAAAATGGGGGTCGAGGTGAGATGGCAAGGTGCGGCTTGTCAGTGCGTGGGTCTGTGGGTCGCTCCCAGGAATGGCGCCGGCTCTCTGTTGTATCAAAAAACGCGCCGCCGGACAGATAAGCAACGCCGGCCGTGACATATTTACGACCACAGCGCGAGTCAGGGAAGCACAGGAGCTCCCTGCTTGAAAATGCAGCCACGGTAAGTTCCGTGCGCGTTGGCCTGGGGTCAAACGGCAGGAGCGGGGTGCAAGTGGCTGGACTCGGTGAGGTGAGAAGCTCCGGCGGGCCCGCTCCGCTAGGGGTTCGTCAGGGCAATACCCCTCAACTGCGGAGGCTACTGTCGGCTGATGCTCTCCTCCCGCTTAACACGAAGCAGGCAAGCCCCCGAATCAGGCCCCGGCTGGCCCATTGAGCTAATTCTACTGTAAAGACAGGGCGGATAATTGTATCCGATGATGAAACAGTGGCGGACAACCTGATCCGACGACGACGAGAGGATGAACCATGTAAGACTGCGGTAATGACTGGTGATGGACCTTGCTGACTAGCGAGCTTGCCGAGACGTGATTGAAGTGAAGTAAAGTAGTTGCAGGTATCGACGGAGCGGGACCTTTGGGCCTCAGATGTTTCCGGAACTATTTGCCGCGGCAGTCGCTGCAAGTGATGGCCTTGTTGTTGTAATCATCCTTCTCTTCCTTGGAAGAGCATTCAGTCCCAGACTTATCCGCTTCATCGCACGTCTCTGTCCACTTGTTGTAGACATTCGTGTAGCCACAACGGCAGACTTCCGTGGCAACCCACTCGGTGCACATCTGACCATCATTCAGGCCGGTAGTGACCGTTAGTACCAGGGGCAAGTTGGGGTTACCCCATCGTTAAGGCTGAGTCGGCGGGCTGGGGGTTAGCTCGAGTGACGACCACTACTATGACAGTCATTACCAGGGCGAAACAAGGGGTGCGCGTTCCCTTGCCTCAACCCCCGGGGCCTGGGGTAAGGACCAGGGGTTAAAGGGGGCTGCGCGAGGGAGGGTTGGAGGGAGAGAGATAGAGAGAGAGAGGGAGGGAGGGAAGTAGGCGACACGTATTTCCTGGTTTGCAAGTATGATCAACTGGTTAAGCTGCTATGCATTCGGCTGCAGCAATGACGACTATTAAGCACCAGGTTATCGGCTATGGCAGTGCGCTACGAGTCTGACGGCGGCGTTGCTGGGGGCCAGGTCGGTCTGCTGAGCTGGTCTGCGAGCAGCGGCGGCGGCAGTAGTAGCGGCGGCCAAAAGCACCGGGTCCTCATCTGTATGTCGTGTAAGGTCGGGGTTCGGCCAGGTAACGGCGTACAGCTGTACTTCTAGCGGATCTACCGTCTAAAGGGCGAGGTAATGCGATAGATCCTCGATTACAGCTACACGGCCGAGCCGATTGCGGATCCGCAGGCCGTCCAGGTACCCGCCGACGGTTCGCCTCTCCCAATCTCCACCATTACTCTTAAGCACTAGCGAATTTGATTTGTACTGTCCATCCGTGGGTTATGACACTTGGATCTGAGTACGAGATGCACGGCTCCATGTCGCGATTAAATACAAATTTGAACACCATTGACCCGTTCATTTCGCAAGAGTAAACTGGGTGTATTTCCATGATTGCGTACTGCTTGGATAGGGTGCCGCCCCACTATTTAAACCAGAGGCAGCCGATGACGTCACCCCCGCCTTTTTGGGCGTCCAGCAAGCCACCGCTCACAAGAGCCGTCCATTTGACAATCCATCGTTCACACAACAACATCACCCAGAACTCATCGCAACATCCTACAAATTGAACCCCGCCAGCTTTTAACACAAAACACCGTCACCATGAACATTCCATCCATCGCCAACAGAGAGCAGGCTCTCGAGAACGACTACATCCGCAAGAAGGAGTGAGTAGCCTTTTCCCCCGTGGCTATCCGACCCGACCCCAAGAGGTTCCTTATACAAGTCTATCCCATACTGATGGTGACTGGCGGTGGTGCACAGACTCGAGAAAGCCAAGGCGGCAAGCGCCGCAAAGTCATCCAGCTCGTCAGCAGCAGCAGCAGAAGGCCAGCAGGCGGCGGGCGGTGCCGGGGCGCAACAGGTAAGGCGCATTCTACAACGTCGAGGCGAGAGAGTGTTTGAAGTGGGAAAGCTGCTAATGTTTGATGATATTCGTAGGGCTCTACTGAGCAGAAATAGGAATCAGTATGATGGCGAAAGGTCCTGGATTGAAAGACCGAAATTAGGCAGGCGTTCAAAGCTCGCTGCTATGAGTCTGTTGACCGGGAATAAGAATGCATGCTTCAGGTAACGCGAGTTCTGAAAATGTGATAGCTGAGAAGTGAACGTCTCAAAACGTGTACTCACACGTGCTATCGTAGCCTGAAGGGCTGTCCTTCCAAGTATAATCTCTCGTGGCGTAGGTCTGTCGGCTTGGAATGGCATGGGCGCAAGCATTAACCTCCAGGAGAATCAAAAGTCCTGCCAGAATATCCTCGGCGGGGTGTCCGCCGCCCATTGGAATTTTGCATGGACCAGAAACACTGAAGGGGGCAACTTGAATGCATTGCACCAAAGAAAGTTTAGTTCATCTGGTCAAATCTATCACGACGGATACGGTCACACGTGTCCGATCGATGCTTCAGGAGATCAGGAGATCAGAGTCCGAAGTTGGCTTTTCAAGACCACGCCAACAATGTTTCGGGATCCCGCGCTGAACTCAAGATATGGAGGTGGAATCAAGGAACTCCTTCGCGACGGAGAAGAAGCCAACAATCCCACTCCCGAAGAGCTCCTCGCCGCCACAGCTATCCACCAAATTCAAACCAGGGCCATTACAGAAGCGATCTCAACATTCGTGACCCAAGCATTGATCTGGTCCAAAGCCTCGCAGTTGTGATTCTTTGCGAGATGCACACATCAATCAACAGCCAGGAAAGGTGAGAAGGAATCTGATGAGATTGGCCGATAGGTATGGGCTAACATCTACGTCGGTCGCGGTATCCTCGTGTGACGAGCGGGTGTTCGGAGGCATGCGTCGACTCGGTTGATGTAAGAACTCATGCCAGCGAAATGACGCCCACTCGTAGATACGTATAAGAGATGGCTGGAGCTGCGTTGGAAAAGCCCCATCAAGTCCGTATGTAGTCGCGCGCTGAAGAGGGCGATGGCTACTCTGCCAGGCAAAGATAGCATTGATATTCGCGTTAGGGCCAAGGTCGTCGTACCGGTTAAATGGCGTAGCAATCTTTACAACGTGCTTCTCGGTAATACCAATAGTAATTTGCCGGTACATCTGCGGATTAACAGAAATATCCCAGCACGCCGATGTCGCTTTCTTCAAGATAGCTGCTAGCTTCGACGCGTCCCAGGGCTTTGATCTATCTACTCCCGAGCTGAAGAGTAGAGCCGGTGAGATGATCTGATCCGATGACACTCTCTGGCTGAAAACGGGCTCCTCACTTAGTGTTGTAAGGAATGGACGGATGTATACAAGATATCGAAAGAGAACCCGGCCGACTCGAAGAGGAAGGAAGCGTGCAACGTTGAATTCGCGATTCGTTGAACGCTTTGCTTTATGATGCCGCGTGAGTGTCATAACTGAGCCGTTATGGATATATAAACCGCGTTCGCCGAAGGCGCTGTTCTGGTATGTGAGGCTGAAAAGCTCCGATGATCGGCCAGTCTGGCCGCTTGTCGTATGGAAACAACCTGCAAGGAACTCGAGTAGCTTCTCTGCCGTCTTCTGGTAGCGGGTAACTGCGGCAGCTTTCCACGTCCTATAGCTCTCGTCGAATAGTCCGGAATACGGAGTGCAAGCCTGTTTGAGTAGCTGGGCGTATGCGTGCGATAGGTTGTTATACGGGTAGCTGATGAAACTGAACCCATCCTTCGTATTAACTAGGTCGTCTTTCACTTTCTCAAGATTGACGCCTACCTGGAGACCAAGCATCAGCTGCTCGCAGAGCTCCTCTGCATGCCTGATGAAGTGCTCTGATAACTGTCGGAAGGCGTCCATAGTAATAGTGAAGGAGTCCCCGTATGACACTGTTTGTAGGTCGTTACTCCAGTGGAGGAAGAATGATGGGGTATCTGTCCTAGCAATTACTTTTCCGTAGTCACGAAGGCTTAGCATCTCGATTAGGGGCGTCATTGACTTCGTAAGCATATACTTATGCCGTACTATGTCGAGCCGCTCGAATTGCCGATGTCGCGGTTGCTTCGAGATCCCGATATACTCGTATGCCCGAAGAGGTAGTGCATATTCTAGGAAGAGAAGTCGCTGGATATAGATCAAGGCTGAAAGATATGGTGTGTAAAGCCTTGCTGTTCGAAAGCCTCTACCGTCTGGAATGATACCAAGGATCCCACTGAAGTAGACGAGATGGGTTGAGCTGGGATGGCTGTCGGCGAAGCCTTCGGTACAGAAGGTAATACAAAGCTTGAATAGTAGTTCGAGAAGCTGGCTCAGCGCTGGGCTAGGGACGATCGCCTGATTCTTTATATTTGCGTATTGGACCTTTTTCTCTGTTTCGCTCTGGCTGTCGCTCAAGTCTGAGTCGCTCAAGTGCTCGTCGTCATCGTCATCCTCTCTATCCTCGTCGTCCTCGTCGTCCTCGTTGCCCTTATTCCATGAGGAGTAGGACTTACTATCTTGTTGAAAGGTAGTGAACGAGCGTTTCCTCAACTGAGGTTTAGCTGAGTAGAGTTTCGATACGGACTGTTTCCGTCCTCTATTACTAGAAGTTGGAACAGGCCGTTCTTCCTCAGCAGTCGGCCGTAGCTGAGAGGCGGGCTTTCCCGCTAGGATCCACCGTAGGAGCTGTTCCTCGCTCCAGGCCTCATGGGACCAGATAGCTCGAAGTAGCTGCTGCTGCTCCGAATCAAATCGAATAGGGAGAAGGTCTTGATATTGAAAGGTTGGTAGGCGGTAGATGCGGAAGATGAAGGCGATAAAACGCTGGAAAATCCGGAGATACTTCTGTCGGCTCGCCTTCGCTGAGACTAGGGTAAACGGCTTTGGATAGATCTTATCCGGCTGGAGGCTTCGGAACCAGCAAAGGACCGTACGAGATGTTTCGCGTGCTGTCTGCTCGCAGCGAGAGAGTATCCAGTCGAACATAGTAACAAGCCCAGAGATCTTAATTTCGTCTGCTCGGATACTAATATAGGGCGCGTTTGTAGGGTTGAGTGCTTTTCCAAGGTGTAGGAGTCGAGTAGGTGGGTTGGAGGGCAGAGCTGCGAGGGCGATCAGTACTGTATAGTTTGCGTTCTCGAAGATCTCCGGCCAGCCCGTCCGATCTAGCCATGGCTTGCTCTGTGAGATAGCAGTCCGTCTGTCGTTTGGATCTTTCCGTGCCGAATCGTAGTCCGAGAAAGTAGGTCGTTTGGGTGTCTCGAGAGGGTTCTGTTCCGCTAGGCGGCCAGGCACTGGACGAACCGTACCTCCCTTCCTATCCGTAACACTCCAATATCGTCGATTCGGCCCGGACCCCAGGACTGCAGGTAGACATCGTCGTAGAGTAGGCCGATCCGTGGTCGGGTCGCCGTTTGCCCTTCGAGGTGCTTATAGGATAAGTGCCTTGTAAGCTCGTGAAAGCTTGTCGTGAAGAAGACGCACTTGCGGCAGCTGAAGCCATCGTAGGTCTGGACTTCCGGATGGGGTTTGGAACCACAGGGCCGCAGAGCTGCGTCTGAGGGATTTTGGAATACCGAAGAGTAGTAATCGCGTATATGTTCTGGAAGTCCTAAGCGATCCGCTAAAGGGACACTATGCTTGTTCCATAAGTGTGCAGTAACCTGGGCTCCGTCTGGTGAAATAGCGTGTCGGCATTCGGGTCTACAGCAGATGAGGACATTGTATGTTAGGTCGGCGTAAAGCTGTAGGTATGTCAAGACCGGATCGGGATTATTCTCGCGGTCCGGCGTCGTCGCGGAGTCGGTTCGTAACTGGTTACTCATCGTTCTACTGTAGGCTGTCCTACTGCTGTCGGGTTTGTGGATTCATCGGTGGATCACATTTAGTGGAAAATATGGGGGTAGAAAGGGAATCTGGGGTAATGAGGTTGAGTAAATCCGCGGGAAAAGGGGCTGGAATAAGACAGACCTGCTACGTGCACAGACCTTTCGTAGGACATGACATGTCCAGGAAGGCAATGAGCGAGACTTCACGGCATGCAGGGATTCTGTTGGAGATGTGGGGCGCGTGGATCCCTTGGATTTCACCTAAAACCGCCCTGGAATAAGACAGTAGGTAGGGTTGTGATGACAGCGACTGTGCGCGGAGGAAGAAATTGACTAGGGTGTGCTGGATCTCAAATCGGTGCTCTTCCTTCACCACAAGCAGATAGCTTGTTACCAAAGCGAGCCAAGCGCCGAGCCTGTGGAAAACGCTCCGGGCATGCAAGGGGCCCCCTGGTCATCAGCAAGAACCGTTCAAGGTTGCACCGATCGGCCCACTCAAGCCTGCACACCTGGCGATAGTTCTCCCGGTGCTTCCGTGGGCGGAAGAATTGTTCCAGGCACAATCAGCACGCCACGTGGCATAGGAAGCCTTATGGCTGTCTGGGAGATTTTCGGCTTGGGGAAGCCTCCAAACTTGACCCTCTTCTATCGGCTTCAGACTACTGGCGTATCGAGCCAAACTGTCTTGCTGGTAGTCAGCTTTTTCTTTCTTGTT
The DNA here is from genome assembly GCF_020744255.1 of Microdochium trichocladiopsis. Lineage (NCBI taxonomy): Eukaryota > Fungi > Ascomycota > Sordariomycetes > Xylariales > Microdochiaceae > Microdochium > Microdochium trichocladiopsis. The sequence continues at coordinate 16,475 of NW_025763552.1, read as the reverse complement.
AAAGACAGGTCTGGCTGGCGATGTCCTGGACATTCAACAGCACCAGCCATGGCGTCCATGGGCATGGACATGACAGACATCAACTGCTCTCATCTTAGCGGATTGAACTCGTCAGTTGCCACAGGAGCGGAACGGGCGTAATGAGCAAACACAAGCCCCCCTCGACAAGTGGTAACGCCCGCAGTGGTGGAATGATACCTTGATTCCGTGGCGGCAATGTCATTATGACCGCACCAGGCCGGCAAATTATGGGGACGGCCGCTGCGGGTGCGGAGGCGCCGGTCACCCCGGCACGGGTGCTGGCGCCGGCACTTTGCGCTGCACACGCTCACAGCCCCTGGACTCCGATGATCTAGCTGAGAATCACCATGGCGTCGGCACTTGGACTCAGGCCCATCTGGCCCCCACTCCGTCTGATCTTGTCGTTGGTTGGTTGGGCGAAGGGACTAGATTGGCCTCTTCACTTGACCGGCTTTGAAGAGCCCGCAAAGAACTTCTATGCTCTCAATGCTTATTATTTGAAAACTTTAACAGTCCTGTGGACCTTGGCTCATTGAGATGATGCTCTCCTTTCTAATGCACAATGCTTTGGCGTCATAAGTACTAGGCAAACCACACCAAACGCAGGCGGAACAGGCTTTGCTGGCTTGGGTCGTAGCCTACATAGAAAAGCGGCGGAACATGAACACCGACAACAACCTCGATTTACTCCTCTCCGACGTACTTGAACATGATCTCCTTGGTCGGGTCCGGCATCACAGACGATACCCGGACAATGTTGGGGTAGCGCCCTCGCACGCCATCGGGCATCTTGATGTCATAGTCGAGCAGGATGCGTGCCAGGATAAGCTTGATCTCGTTGGCGGCGAAGAAGCGCCCTGGACATGCGTGCCGGCCGTAGCCAAAGCCCATGTTCTCCTTGCTCACGCTGATGAACTGATACTGTTCCTTGTTGGTGTAGTTGAGAGGGTCCTGGACCTTGCCGGCACGGATGTCATAGAAGCGGTACGGATTGAATTTGTGCGGCTCCGAGTAGATTGCTGCATCAGAGAGCGTCTCCGTGTGAGGCACGGCAATAGTTGACCCTGCAGGCAGCAGTGTGCCGTCGGAGAGTGTGACGTCCCTCTTGACGCGGCGCTGGAAGCGCGTGGGGCCGGTCGTATTCATTCTCTGAGACTCGCGCATGACTGAGTCCAGCAGCTTCATCTGGTAGAGCGCCTGCGCTGTCATGACGTTGTCGTTCTCGGCCATGACGGTTGCGATCTCCTTGCGAATTTCCGGAATGACCTCTGCGCAGTTTCCGATGAGATCGTACATACTAGATCCTCATAGTTAGCTTTGCGGTGTTGCACTTGATTCAATAAGTCGTGCTAGCTTACACATGCGTGGCCGTCAAGGTGGTTGTGTGGATGGCGGCAAGACTGAGTGTGAGCTGTGTCTCGGCTATATCCCCATCGTCGGTAACGTTGAATTTGTCGGCCTTGGCGATCATCCACTGCAGCATATCGTCCGGCGCTTCTTCACCCGCCTCGCGGAGAGCTCTGCGTTTCTGAACGACGGGGACCAGGAACTCCCTCGCCCGGCGCCTCTGCTCCTGTAGTTGGTGAACGCTGGGGGTGAAGTATCTGCCAATCGGACGGATCAGTCGGTGCCACGTCTTCAGCTCCGCTGCTGCCTTGAATAAGTCGACCGTGTAGTTGATACTCGCATCCAGGTATCTTTCGTCCCGGTTGAGCTCAGGACCGATGAAGATGTGACCAGAGATGACGGCCACCATCTTTAAAAGGTTTTCGTTGACGTTGATTGGCGCCCACTCCCGAGATTTGCCAAGGTATTCAGGTACTGTCTGGGCAACTTCCTTGGAGAGGAGATGGTTGATTCTGGGCAGATTGTGGGTGAGGTCGGAACGGATGACATGATTCATGAGTGGGTTATAAGTGCTGAGGCCCGTATAGTGAGTTTGAATGGCCTGGCATTGTCAGCGTCGCTCTTGGCCTATCAAGCTGAACGCAACTATGCAAAGAACTGACCTCGTTGAGGGCTTCCACATGGTTGATGACCGTGTCGGGCAAATTCCTCAACTCCTCCAAGTAGGAAATTGGAAGCACAATGACTTCTCCTGCATGCAAAATATCGTGAGCCAGCGGTCGAAATGAAAAGGTTGAAGACCCGGACAGTGGATTTTGTCTGTCTTGTGGATGCTTGCCACTTGCCTTCCGTCTCGGTGATTCGGTATATTTGATTCTTGAACTGCATAGCTTTGCCATCAGAATAATGACGATTTTCAGCGCAATCAAGGGCTCTTCACTACTCACCTTCTTGTAGGCATCAGCGTGCATTTGGACTGCGCTCCGAATATAGTAGTTTCGTCGCTTCTCGTACGTGCCAAGCTCCTCGCCGGCAAGAGGGAACTCTGTCGAAGCGGAACCCGGCGACAGCCACGGAACGATGACCATCGCACCGACTAACAATGCCCCGACCGGGACAATGAGCTGCATCTTGTCTGTGAGGAGCGTTTTGGGGTCCATTTTGGATGGGGTGTTATGAATGACGACGAGTTGCAATGTGTGGATAGATGCTGTACCGGACAAAGGACGACAACCATGATCTGCCTTAAGTACTGAAAGTGAAGAAGGAGCAACGCTCATGGAACAAAGGATTCGCCTGGGATATCCACTTTCGGAATCCCCAAACTCCGTGGATTGCACTATTTGATCCTTCGCTGCTTGTGCCACTATCTCCTTCCTGGCCGCACAGGGGACCAATAACACGGTAGGGGATGCTCGTCACCCGACGGCAGTTGGAGGACCCCTGGCATGCATAAACGGCTGCCAAAGTTCCGGGCCCCGCCCTTTATGAACAGCATATTCGACCCAATTTTGCCTTCCGCTGCAATGATCGATGCAGCCACCATGCTGAACAACCCGCAAGATGGACAATCGGGACGCTTTACGCGGCGCGTCCCCTCCAGCGCTGGTCAAACGCTGCAAATGTTTGTCTGGAGCACTGTAAGGTTGATGCTGGACTGTGAAGAAAAAGGACGGGCCGCACCAAGGCGATGCGCAAATGACACCAGCCTTCCAAGACAGTATGCAGAGGTGCCAATCTCGCCCAGATCAGGGGTGTGGAGGCACCCTCACTGGCACGGCACTTGAAACATCCCAGCGGGTTTGCAGGTGTTCCTCGCGTTCGTGATCGTATCGAACCCCGACCAGCAGAAGCACCAGCGGCTTTCGGCATTAAGCCCACGCTATCTGCGAGTGAGCACATCGAACCGGGACCCATCACCGTGCTTGGTCAACCCCGTGAGCACAAGTAGTTTCAAGTCCATCAACCCCCACTCCGTGCACCACCGGGGGATGAAGAAGCCTGGGGCGGACACAGTAGGGAGGATCTGTATAAGCGCGGCCGCTGTACCGCCAGCTCACATGGCCTCGCAATCCCTGGGCCAAGCCGATCAATTGTGCTATAAGTTATACGGAAAGCAAATTAATACAGCTTGCTAAATACAAGGACGGGCCGCCTACTCCTGGAAACATGACCATGACTACGTAGTCTAGCCACCATCTCACATAGAGATACTCCCCACACAGTTGCCCACCTCGATTGCCTGCTCGCAATATGCTAGAATACGACGCCGTTGCGGGCTCTTGGCAGTCGTCGTATCCGCGTCCTTAATCCCGAATGATCTCACTGGCTTCGTGACCTCGTCGTCCGTGGAATCCCAGGCGTGTTGCACAACTGTTGCGTATATGTCATAGTAGTCGACGGTGTAGATCTTGCCCGACGGGTCTTGGTGCCAGTCAGACTCAACGGCTAGTTGGTTGCAAACTCTCAGCCCGGGCCTTTTTTGATGTCCTTGGCTGAACCCTCGGGCAAGTCGCTCGGCCGCTCACACAGGATCGGATTGTGGCCATAACTCGAGGCGCCGGAGGTGCTCGCGGATGACGTTCCGGGTCCCTTCACCCACCATTTTGGTCCATATTAGCGAAGGCACGAATGTATTTGGACGAAGTAATCTCGTGATCTTTCCACTCCAAGCAGAACCTCATGCGACGAGAACATAATGTGATCGTGAACTTTATCACGTACCTTCTTGAAGTATACCTGCAATCTGACCAAGGGTATCAGTCCACGTGGTCAGTACCTTGGCGGAAAGACCCCGCAGAGGAATCATGATGGAAGCACTCAGCCTGTAGTCGAATACACCAGTATCATCAAAGACCGGAGAGGCCTTGGTAAAGTCAATGCCCCCGTGAGATAGCGGCCGCCATCTGAATTTGCCAGGATAATTGAGGATCGCACGGGGTAGTCGTTACATACTAAGCTAGTTGGTGCAGGGCATTCATCTTGCGTTTCTGTTGTTGCACTTGGACACAGCTCGGTGCGTTAGCACCACTGTCCCAATGGTCGAGCCCTAGAGTGAGCTGGTAAATTACACGGCCAGACCAGGCAGTTCCGTGATACTCGACCTTGCCGTCAAAAGTTTGACTACTGCCTTACCGGCGGTCTTGTCGAGCTGCTCGACTTAGTGGCATCGGTGCAGCGTAAACAGGAACCATGGCAAGTGGCGCATAGTCTGCTGGTTTTGCCAAGGTGTGCTACTTTGAAGTGTCTACTAAGAACCACCAGTTCATGTGGTTAGTAGCTTGGCTTGACGGCAGTTACGAATGCCCGCTTTGCATTTCTGGATATTTCTAAAGACTTCTAGGTCACGGCCTAGTACGGCATCACAAAAGCAGTACGAGGATGGGAACGGTCAAAATGGACAGCCATGGCGTTGAAAGGCGCTCGGCTTTAACGAGTGGCCGTTCAGTGCTGACCACGACACCTCACCGATCTTGGCCAGCAGCGTGCCGGGTGCAAGAGGCTCAACCAGTGTCGCCTAGAGTTTCTCAAGGATAACGAGCTCGAATGGGCTAGATTTCTTGGTAAGAGTTCGCCCGACGCTACATACATACTGGGATTGATCCCAGGGTCAAAAAATGACCAGCCACGCTTACCTCTTGATCCTGCGTTCCGGCGGGCTGCAGCTGACTTTGGCCAAGAAATTGACCATCGCCCTGCCCGCAATCCACTGATGTCTCAAAGGTTCTGACTAGCATGGTCATTGGGATTACTGGAGCAAGTAGTGCTGCCCGGGCAATTGCCAATGGCTACTGTCTAGCGTACGCAGCCACGTCAGCCGTATTGAGACATCACACACACACAAAGGGCTGTGTCGCACAGCATGGCCGGCACGAGCGTTCAGGCTGTGGACCTGCGGCAGTGCCTCAAAGCCCGTAGCTGCTGACCAGGCGGGCAGTGCGAACACTGAGGGCGCCGCTGTGGACTGCAACATGCAGTTCAACAACATTGCCAACTACGGCAAGAAGTTTGGGTGCTATGCCAAGTAGATTGAGTTCCTGACGAGCCAGCGGCAGTACTTGGTGGTGGTGGTGGTGGTGGTGATTGGTACCTACTTTAAGTACTTAAAGTACGTACTCGTACCCAAAGAGCCGAGACCCCACTGACGGCGAATAGGGCGCCGCCGGAAGGAGCGGCTGTTGTGGGCAGGGGACGGGCCGGGCTGCGCCTTCCCCTGCTAAGCCGCAGGCACTTGCAGGTCATCCAGGGACGTTACCTGAGGCTAGCAGGCGGTGCGGTGCTGTCGACAACAAACCCGCTGGAACCTTCTGTGCCACCACACTTTCCCTCGGTTTGCACCGCCCGTGACAGCTTCATCCCTCCCTCCTTGTCCCTGGGGACGCCCACGCCCAGGCGCCGCACGAGCAGAGCATGGCCGCCAGAGACGCCACAGACAGCCCCTCCTCCTCCTCCTCCTCCTGACACTGGCCCCTATGCCCGTCACCCTCCGCCGCTCCTGCCCCGCCTGCGCCCGGGCAAAGCACAGCTGCGACCTCCGCACCCCGCGCTGCTCCCGCTGCGTCCGCCGCAACTCGCCCTGCCACTACGCAAATGCGCCTCTGACCGCCACCGACTCCAGCCCGGCTCAGCCCCTCGCTCTCACGCACCGGCGTCGTCCCGCCCCGGTGGCCAGTCCCGGCACGGCCTCTCCTCCCAGCGCCAGCAGCAGTCCTGGTGTTGTGCTCCTCGACTTTGGCCTCGGCGCTGCCTGCGAGCCCTTCGAGTCGTACCCCCAGATCCGTCTCCCCCGAAATGTCGTCCAGCGTCTGATGGATCGTTGTGAGTACTTCCGCCGCCGAAAGGGCACCACTCCTTGTCCCATGTCTCGTAGCTGACCACATCTCACAGTCCTCTCCAAGATTGCCTTTACGTACTACCCGCTCGATCGCAATGCCAGGTCAAACCCCTTCATCCCGTCATGGTGGCCCCGCGCTCTCGCGGACCCTGCCCTGTTCCATGTCTCTCTCCAGACGGCCTCCCTCGACGAGGAGCTCTTGGCCCAGAAGGGCTTCCCAAACTCCCAGGTCCTCATGAACGACTCCATCTCGCTGCTCGCCGCAAAGTCGGCGACTCGTCCCGCGCTATCCAGGACGAGACCATCAACGCCGTCGTCACCCTGGCCGCCATAGAGGTAATTTCCTACATTCATTCATCATCGCCTGCCATGTCTTCGCGCTCAGTACTGACCTCCGTCTTCCTCCCGCTCAGCATGGCAAAAGCAACATCGCCACCAGCCAGGCGCATATTGACGGGGTCAAGGCCGTGGTCGAACTCCGAGGTGGCATCAACGTTGTCATGCAGGCCAATTCTCTTACAGCACGCATGGTGACTTAGTAAGCTGCGACCTGTATCCGTCTCCAAACGTGCGCGTCGCCGGGCCTGCTGACAGACTTCACAGGGTCGCATTGCTCGTCACTGGCGAGCCCCAGTTTCCGACCCAGGATGACGCACAGACTCAGCATCTCAACGATGGCCTCGCCCCAATCGAAGAATGGACCACTCTCCTATCCAACCGGGAGAGCTATGAGCTCGACACTCCGGTGGACATGGCATCCGCGCTAGACCCCGGTGTTGCCAATGTCTATTCCAGGTGGCAGCAGGGAGACGGCTTCTTCGCGACTGAGAAGCCGAGCATCGCCGAGTCTGTCACTGGCTCCCTCAAGGCCACACTGCCCAGCATAATTCCTTACTACGTGCACAGCGAGTAGTCTGTGGCGCATGGCTATAGACATTACGCAGAGTCTATAATTTTGCAACGTCGTCTTGGTGCTGCCACCAGCACCCCTAGTCCAAACAGCGAAAGCTACCTTCCGCGGACCTTAATAGAATAAAGACTGTATTATCCCAACATGTCGCTTCCTGCCTCTGATCCGTGTAGTGACCTGTGCATTCAATCTGTCATATCTGAGCTGGCCAATGGTGGTGATGAGGTGACTGTGTCCATGGGCGCGCGAGTGCATCAAACCTCCGAGACTGGTCCACGCGGGTTGGCCCGGGCATGGACACTGTCCCAGGCCGGGAGCACGGCTTCGCTAACTTGTATATACCAGGCTGTAATATCACAGTAGTGCTTAATGTGGAAAGATTGTGCTCAGTCAGTTATGTATACTGTCCCCGCCATTGGAAACCTTTAAGCGCTCTCAACAGCGATCAAACCGAGAAGGAATCCGCAACAATCCAGACCGCCCTGATAGCCAAGTATGCGTCCACTCCTCATTCCCGCGCTCCTCGACCCGCCTCATAGTCGTCAGTGTAGGGTCGCCGCCGACGAACTGCGGATCTCCTCCGGGATCGTACCTGATAACCCCGAAGCCCATTACCATTCGCTATGGGAGTGATCATGGGTCTTCTCTTTCAGTCGCGAGCGCGAGATCACAGGATAAGAGTCCTAGTCGGCGTGCGCGGGGTGTGCAGAGTCGCTGCCTGATGTGGCTATTACAGGCCGCCACGAGGCTGACCTCACTTGCTAGATGTCGCCATTCTACGGTTATGACGACGATCCCTATCTGTTATGCTGCATCGTCTTCTACGCATTCGGTCAGTTCTCACGAGATGTCTACAGACATATCTTATCCTCTTGGGTTAGGACGCCACCAAGAACTGGGTGCGATGTCCTGCTTCGCAGCCTCCAAACCCCCCTTCGGTGCAGGTTGCCACATATCTCCGAGTGGATGCGTTGTTCCCGGTGACGGTAATCACGAGCTGGGACCTTCTCCCGAACCGGTGTGAGGTCCAATCTTGGAAGCAACGTCCCTTTATCGGCGTATAGAATCACACAGATTGGTGATTCTAGGGTGGAAGGAGGATGATGGTTCATACTTGTCAGTCGCCAGGCATTCACGGAGGTAGACTGTGGCGCGTTATCACTAGTTGTTCTTAGCTACTCAAAGTGAAGCGGGCCATAGTTATGGAAGGCTGTAACGGCTATATCCTTCGCCTTTCTTCATCATTTCCTAACTTCTTAAAGACACTCAACACGCCCTATGATGAGCCTGCAACGAGCGGATTATATACTACTGAGTGCAGCAGAAGCTAACAGATTGGAGAGTAGTCGCACCGGCGAGTGGTATAACCGTGGGAATCAGACGGCTCTTCGTGGACGAGTCTGTGGACTGTGTAGAGTTGTGGATTCCGCCTCCCATCCTCGACCTTGAATGCGGCTGGCTATATGTGAAATTGGAATCCACCGATTTCGTTTGACTCGTAGGTGCATGAGATGCTGCAGTGCCTACCAAGGGATGACCTGTAGTGACGGGTTGACAAATGACGTTCCAGATCGTAGGATCTGGGGAATATACCCAGGTGCTGCAAGTCGTCTGCGCCTGAACATGTTGAGCTAGAGCTGAAAGAGTGTAAGCGGCAAAAGCAATAAGTAGCATGCTGATTATTACGTGTGATGTGCCGCAGGGTACTGGACTGCTCCAATCATTGTCAGTCAAGGACTCAGTGAACAAATAAGCATGCCCTATCATTTATACATTCTTCTACTCCGCTTCGACAAGCATGGATACCAGAGCAATCCATTTCTGGATGATAGAACGAGCTTCATGCTACATACTAAGACTCAGATGCAAGACTAGACTTCCGATTCGGCACCGGCCTACTGTACCGATTAAGTGGCCCTACGAAGCTCTCAGTAGCATTGCGTTGACAAATCTTATGTCTCGTATGATCCCGCTGTTAGCCAATCTTCCTTGACAGCACAGCCAGTCCAGCCTTCCCGGGCTGCATGTGTCCCTTGAGAGCCATGACGTCGGTTTCGGATCAGACCAGCCACGACTCACTAGGCAACTGGAAAACACCTGTCCTTCACTTATTGAAACCTAGCCAATAACCGCATTGCGACTGCTACGCAAAGGATGGGTGCGTGCATATATGCATGGCGCCATACGCTGAGTAACTAGGGCTCCGGAACTCTCCCCGGACCCCGAAGCTGGAATGAGACCGGGGTATGCAGCCTCTCATCAGTGCGGTTGCCTAGAGGAAGTGCTGCGATTGGTCCAGGGTTCCTGGCACACTCCAGTGCGAGTTGCACACTACAGGCATGGAACCGAATGAGACACCGTCCAAGCATCAGAATCTTCGGGGAACCCGAGTTTGCCAAGTGCAGAGGCAGCCCCAAAGGCACTGCAAAGCACTAATACCACCTTCCGGAGCAAGCCGGCGTCACAATCTCATGTGAAGATAGTATCGCGCATGCGGGCAACTCTTGTAGGCAGTCTCTCCCTGTTTATATAGACAATTTGAACAGACTCGTGCAGCGATTTGGCAAGGGAAGAGGGATTTGATTCATCTGGACAGGCAGGCTCGCCAATCTGATACACACTCAGGTATGCGCGGCACACGCGGAAGGATGCAAATACATTCCTGGCTTATCAAACTGGCATCTCATCCGATTTCCGATGCTGGAACCAGCATGCGATATGAAGGCGAAGTGCTCTCTTCCGATAGCGGGGATGATACCGTATCACTAAGAATCATGCTCATCTTGTGATGTTGTACACAAAGTCTCAACCTCCTCGCATGTGTGAATGGTGATATACGATGCAACATGGGCCAATGGTATCGTGTTGTACTCGTCTGAAGTAACTTGCAAGCGGCCCCTGTTACGAAAGACCCAACAGATACTTGCTTCGGAACGGTCAAGAACGGATGTGATTAGTTGACGGCGCGCGAGCTGCTCTTCAGGTGCTGGAAAAAGCTAAGAACTGTAGGAGATACTCATTACAAAACTGGCTACGGCATATCACATCCAGGCATCACTAAAAATGTGCGCTAGTCATCCTACTAAGTCCCATTCCCTTGTAATAGGAGTCTTGAGTATACGCTGCCGCCGAGCTTTTGTAGACATGGCGTTCGTGGGGTATCTTCGAAGCCATCATATCTGGCACCGTGAAACCAAGAGCTGCAGTTATATTATTATCATTGTCTTCAAATCTAGTGCTGAGACCTACATAACTAACGCAATGGGGAGAGCGGGTATCTCAGTTTCAAAGGCAAAATACAGCCCTCGCTCCGGTGATGATACCAGTCTTTACGTATCATTCCTGGTTGGCAACCGGGGCACGAAGATAGATGCCATATAGTTAAGAGTGCCAAGATATCTCGCTTCTAAGCTGCGATCAATCTTATTGTCGTACGAAGAGAAGAGCACCACAGTAGTCATCCACTAACGCAGCTATTGCATGGGCAAGGATGTTGCGGCTTACCATGGGGACGCGGCATTAATGGGAATGTGTTGGGAAATTAGCACATGAGTTTTCGTACCACGAGACCCGACCTTCCCCGCGGATAGCGCAAACATGAAAGTACCAGCTCCGCGTAAAAGCGAGTGTAAGAGAATGACGTCCGTTGAGTCACCGAACACAGAGAATCCGCCAGATGGTTCACGAGAACTTCCAATCTTGGTTATGGCCTCTCATATGGAGGGTCTAAGCTTCCCTTCAAGAGGAGTCTCAAGAGTTTTGGTCGCGTCAGGGTAAGTTCACCTGCCTTGTTTTCGTCACTGTTAGGAAATATATGATACGACGTTTGCCTGGTTGTTAACCGGGCTTGAGTGGCTGTTGACGAATGAATAATTTATGTACTTTCAATATTTCTGTTGTCTATTCCAAGTTAAAAAGACACTCGGGTGTACAAAGCACATAGCAATGGTCGTTACCAGAAAGGGAATAAGGGATCATCTTTTCCCGGCAACATCTGAAGACAGACCGATACCTTTCAGTGAGAAGTATGCCAGAAGACGAACGCCAATCATTGGTCAAATCAAGGGCAGAACGAAACGACGATATCTGATCAACCTTCCTAGAAAGCAGGTGGGCTCGCACATATCCCAAGTAGAGCCCGTGTTCAAGCAGCGTTCGGGACAGGGCCATTCGGACACGGAGCACAGTGACCGCCTTGAATCGGAGGATACTGACGCCGAGCGTACTGATGGGGATGATACTGACGCCGAGCATCCTGAGGTCAAGCGCTCTGTTGCGAAGCGCTCTGTTGCGAAGCGCTCTGTTGTGAAGCGCTCTGTTGCGAAGCAAAATGATGCAGAATCCTATACTAAAGAACAAACTGATGCTGGCCATAACGTCACGGAGCAAACTAACACGAAAACTCCCCATAAAAATTCTTGCGAAGATATATATATCAATCGAATGCTACCAGATTTCCCTGTAACTGAGCAGGAGCTGAGCCTTGAGATGTCGAGATTTATACAGTACCTAGTAAGAGCTCAAGTGAGCCTTGCCGTTTACGATAAAGATGTTTGGGAGCCACAATTTCCAGGAACCGAGGAACAAGTCATCTCCAAGTTATTAGAGACCTTCAGACATCTCGTTCGGATGGAGGTCGGTAGTTATAAGAGGTGGGCTTCACCGCCTCACTCTCCTATGACTGTATTGTCTCGAAGCACGAATCGTAAGAAATATCAGAACTGTGAACTCGTCGGAGTCTTGCAGGATTTGATTAGGAAGACCGCTGAGCAGTACAAAGACACTTTGAAGTATCAACTCGAGTTGGGCAATCAACCTTCATTAGACTCAGCACCAACATAGGCTAAACTGATGATTGTTAACTCGCACCACAGAAGAAAGCACCCTGTAATTAGAAGAACTCTGTTAAGGCAATAACATATAGCTTTCTATTGGAGGGAGCAGCAAATGGTTCATTTGGGATACAATGGAGTACCTGACTAAGCATTCAGAGCTCCGTCGGGAGCATATAAATGGCGCGCTGGAGTGCGCCTGCACCATTCATTATTCCCTTTGTACGTAGGCAATTAGTTAAATAAGTACCACACTGTATCCTCATTCTGCAGCTCTGCGAGCATTGCTTCCCCACTTGCGACACTTTCATATCCCGTATCGTGACGAATACGAGCAAGGCCAGTGTGCGGGGGCAGGTGAGGATTCCTCTGATCAGGGTCAAACAGCCACTACGACCGGGTGGAATTGAACGCTTGCCAGTTTCGGCGCTATTGCCGAGGAGGTGCACTCTGGCCCTTGACCAGAGTGACGGCATTCCCAGACTGAGCCAAACACGATATTGGAGGGGAGGCAAGCTGCATTAGCAACTAATTGATGACGCAGCACTTGCAAGGGAATCTCTGATCATGGCATTCTCAATGGGGTAGGTGATGAAACGAGTGCTAAAGTGCAAGGATACAATGAGGTCAGAATCAAGTCGGATTGGTGGTGGCGACTGGTGTTGTGTGAGAAACGAAACTATCTATGGGAAACATCACGATGGCGTCAAGCCTTTTGTACTAATCTATGAACAAATTTCCGATCAGATAAAGCCGCAAGGCCATAGCACAGTAGGCGCTAGCAATGAACGTATCATCCATTGACCTATCGATAATTTTATAGATTTCAAGTCCAGTAGATCATTAAATGTTATTATCAATTATGGTTACGACCCGCTACTTATGCAGTTGCTTATTTAGAAAGAAGGCTTGTGAAAGCTGTCTAGTGCGGGGCATTGTAATACATCCTTCAACGGGGCGTCTATTACTTCACGCTGCATAGGTTATTAATCCGAATCATTAGTTGCTCCAACCCCTGGTATTATTAGTAGTTGGCTATAGTGTTCCGAGACAAAATGCTTGAGAGAATGACATAACGTAAATGCATAGCGAGTGGGCCAGCATAGCGAGTGGGCCACCCCCACCACATCTCGAATCAAAACCTCGTCAGCAAAACCAAAACGTCTTGAATTGATATAAACTAATCGCTATCTTCGAATTCAGACCCTAGAGTAACTATTTGGCAAGTTCTCGCATTATGGCCAGTCATCCCGCAGGTACCACAGCGGCGCTGCGTTGGCGTAGTGCCGCCTGCATGACCTCGATTTTCTTGCATTTCCTGTGTTATTTGAGTGTTCACCTCTCTCTGGGCTATAAGGTCCTGTCCCTCGCCTAGAGTCATGCTCTGGCCTTTCCGGAGACGTGTTTTCTTAGCTCTCCGGCGCTTACTAAGTACTGCATTCTCGTCTTCAAGCATCTTCATCCTTGCCTCCATTAGGGCGAACCGGTGCATGATCCCCTTTGCTCCCTTCGTGAACTGCTCAACTGCTTCAATAATTGACGTTGGAGAGCTTCCCTGGTGACGAGAGATCCGACGTTTGATGAAATTAGACTGTGAACGGGCTTCCATAGCGGTGGTGGGCGTTCGGGAAGTCCATGGCTCCGGTGACGTCCGAGGCGTCCTCGAGGGTGTTGGCGTCTTGAACTTCACATCGAGCTTGGATAAAACGGCTTCAGGGTCATAGGGTACAAGTCCCGCCCCTCTGAAGCCTCCCTGGATGTATTTTTCCGTCATTGTCTGCTGGAATGCCGCTAAAAACGAGGGGAGGAAGTCCTCCTTGCTGATATGCGTTGTACCCGCCTTCATCTTAAGCTCAATTTGCCGACCGTATGCTTTCTTCAGCGGACCAAAACAGCCAACATCGAGAGGCTGGAGTATATGAGACGAGTGAGGAGGCATACAGAGCGTAATAATGTTGTTGTCCTTACAGTAGAGCTCGAATTCGACCGAGTGGTGACTTTCGTGGCCGTCGAGGACGAGGAGGCGATAACCGCCCTTTGTTCGCGACTTTGTGTGCTGATCGAAATGTCGAATCCAATCTAGACCAATTTCGTTTGTAGTCCAGCCGTTTGCGGATGTTACGATTCTCCAGTCGCGAGGAATCGCGTTATCTTGGTACCAGGTCGAGAGGTGATATTTGCCGGCAAATACTACGAACGGCGAGACGTAGAATCCAGTCGCGCTAACGCCCTGGATTACCGTAACCTATTCCCGATTACCTAGTTACTTCATCTTAACGTTCGACCGTATTTACGCGTTTATAACAACCATCCCGGTCGCGATAACGCCCATCTAAAAGCCTATCTCGTCGAAGTTATAGATATCGGAGTCCGCTACGCCGTTTTTCGCGACTACGTTCCGCACAAGCCGAAACTACGCGTTTATCGCGTCAGGATCCTCGCACTAGGCTCTCTTATAGTCGTACTTGCGAAAGAAACGCGTCTGGAGCTGTGGTTGTCGCTTAACGAAGTTTGACGCCCATCGTGGACCGACGCGTAGCGCAGCCCGCTTATCGAGCAGTCGATTCGCCATTTCTCCAAGCTCACTTAGCCGAGGAGGATATGCTCGCGCATCCAAGTCGAGAATATAGTCGACAATCGTCTGCTCCTCTAGCTCTGTTAATTTCATCGAATTTAGTAGGCTATCGCGTCGAGAAGGCGTCCCCTTATAGCGGCGGGTAAGCGTTGTTCGAGAGACGTTATAGATTGCAGCTGCGCGGCGTATAGAAAGGGAAGGATCACGGTCCATAGCTTGAAGAGCGAGATTCAATTGGTTATCTTTAGAAGGGGTCTCCATGGCTGGTTGTTAAGTAAGATGTGTTAGAAGATGGAATTCTAGTGAAGTGATGGAGGTGGCCCACTCGCTATGCTGGCCCACTCGCTATGCATTTACGTTATTCATCTCACCGAAATAATATGTTCCGCTATCCAACCGAGTAATAGATCATATCTCTCTAGAACGCCATCGATATTCGAACAGCATTCCAATATTTTCAAGCAAACTCAAGGGCAACGGTGCTTAATAATCGTAAACTACACTGCTTGGTAATTACCAAGCCTTCTTACTGACAAATTCGTCCTGAGGCTGTCCTTGGGCGGCTTTTATTATAAAATGCTTGGATGACTTGGCTGGATCATGTGGATCAACTTCCGGGCGTGGCGTTAATGCAGCGCTGGGATCCTCCGCGTCGATGTACTGCTAGCACATCAGCTAGTCCCGTATAGCCTAGAACTCGTCATTGGCGTTGGTGAGCGGTTCCCGCAGCTCGGGAAGATGGTATAACATCGCCGGTCAGCGGTAATGGACCTCAATGTCCTTTCACAGCCGCCTGCAACCAGACATGAGCAGACATTTATAAGCAGTGAGGGTAGAGAAGGGGCTAGTGAGAGTTATATATACCCAAGCTCTGATTAGTTCACTGCGGCTAGATGTTAGTTCCACTTCCACCTCCATTTCACTGTGAACCCCACTCTTCTTTCATGATGGACGCCAAACACCTAAGTACCTATCGTCTACTTGCTCCCGAGAGGTTTCTGAATGAGCTCAAAGCCAAGACTGTGCTTATTACTGGCGGCGGATACGGCATAGGAGCCGCCATTGCCAAATCATTTGTCAAAGCCGGAGTGGCCAAAGTCATATTAGTTGGTCGGACGGAACTAAGTTGAGGGACACTGCAGCGGCATTGGGCTCCACAGTTAAGACCTCCACTAAGGTCGCCTATTACGCCGTCGACATTACGTCCAAGGATGATGTTGAGAACCTTTTTGCTTCGATCTCAACCATCCCGGACATCCTCGTCAATAATGCCGGTTTCTTGGCAGCACCGTCTAACTTCCTCGATGCCGACTTGGACGAGTACTGGAAGTCCTTTTCTATCAATATTTTTGGCACCGCTTTACAAGCTGGGTCACCAAGCAATCCAGCCGTTGTGGTCACCCTCAATACCATTGGGGCGTATTCGGTTCGGGTGCCTCACCTCTCGTCCTACGGAGCAAGCAAAGCCGCGTTGGCCCGTTGGTCGGAATCTATTGCGGTGGATATACCTGAACACGTGGCTCGCTTCATTTCTGTTCATCCCGGTGCGGTCAAGACGGATATGGGCATCAAATCTGGTCTTGATGGTGTTTTTCCAAGTACCGATCCTGCGCTCGCCGGAGACTTTGTTGTCTGAGCAGTGACTGAGGAGGCAAAGTTCCTTTCTGGTCGGTTCGCCTGGGTGAATTGGGACGTTGAGGAGCTGGTGGCCATGAAGGAGGAGATTGTGGCCAAAGATTTGTTGCGCACTAGTCTTTCGATTTAGTTTTCTTATTATTGTGACAGTGCAGGGCGGCTTAGTCAGTTTTCGGGGCTCGGCGTGGGCTTCAAAGTGCAGCAAAGGCTCTTCACGTTCACCTTCTTGAGCAGCGCGCTCTGCTACAGTACCTCTAGGTGCTCTTTATGGCCCGGGCTCGTGCTAGTGGGTTCCGGCAGGGCCGTGACGTTAACTGCCCC